>NC_064617.1:766147701-767397701 GCF_023898315.1 Schistocerca nitens
TAAGTAGTTCTAAGTTCTAGGGGACTGATGACCTACGATGTAAAGTCCCATAGTGCTCAGAGCCATTTGAACCATTTGATTCCATGCGACGGAGGGTGGATGCATGTATCCTCGCTAACGGAGGACATTTTGAACATTTCCTGTAACAAAGTGTTTGAGGTCACGCTGGTACGTTCTGTTGCAGTGTGTTCCCATTCCATGATTAATGTGATTTGAAGAGAAGTAACAAAATGAGCTCTAACATGGAAAGTAAGCGTTTCCGGACACATGTCCACATAACATATTTTCTGTCTTTGTGTGTGAGGGATGTTTCCTGAAAGTTTGACCGTACCTTTTTGTAACACTGTTGTTTCCTGTTAAAAATATTAGCCTTTTCCCAGGAATTAGCAGTTTTCCCTCATTTGATATTAGACAGACATCCAATCCACATTTGCATCGCACTTCCTTGACTCTCGTGCAGAAAGTTGTGTAGTATACTGCTGCACCCATTTACAATAAGCTACGACAAGAATTCAAAAATTTTAGCAGTAATCCATGAGCTTTCAAATCGAAACTGAAGAGTCTCCTCATGGATGACTACTTCTAAACTGTCAGGAGTTCCTTGAAAAATCCAGCTGATTCCCATGTTATATAGTTGTTCGTCTAATTAAACTTATTGATTGTCTGTTTTTGGGTTCATAAGCATTTTCTATTATCTGTTATTACTTTTATGTTGTAGTTTCACGTATCGACACGTTACATGACCTTGGAGATTTGCTCCTCAGTTAGGTTTGTCACACGACCGGTGTCGGGCTTGCGCCCAAATTCAGGTGTTTAAACGTTCATGTACACGTTTATATGCTGGAGATCACTGTATAAATACAAAAAAATTATTTTCTGGTGGCTAAACAGATACAAGTGGAACAATTGTATGTGGCAAGGCACTATTTGACGAAAATATATCTGTACTTACATAGTCACCAGCAAATAATTTATCGTATCTATACAGTGATCTCAGGCATATAAACATGTACATGAATGTATAAATAGCTGAAGATGGGTGCAAGCCCTAAACCGGTCGTGTGACAAATAAATAAGCTTCTTTTGTGACTGGTAGCAGAAATTTTTCTATGCCCTATAAAACAAAAGTACCGCATCTGAACGTCCAGTGGTTAGGGACAGAGGCCTTTTAGGATAAAGCACCTTTCGTGTACCATCGTACAGATGGACATTGGCATGTGCGGCGTGAAACGTCCGAAAACTGGCATACAGCAACAATCATCTGAAGGGTCATAGCCGCAGGACGGAACGTCATGGTCTGCGGAACAATTACGAGGCATCCCCGGGGTGATCTCGTCATTGTGGAAAACACAAGGAATCGACAGGAATATGCATCTGTCCTACCGCTGCGTACAGTTTGTTTGTCCTCGGTGCGATGGCATCTACCAGTAGGACAATGCAACGTGTCACACAGCTCCCAGTGAACGTGTGTGGCTCAAAAAGCACCAGGGAGATTTTACTGTACTCCCCTGGCCACGAATCTTTCCGGATTCAAATTCAATCCAGTATCTGTGGCACCACCTCGATTGGGCAGTTATGGTCAGCGAAACTACTTCGAGGAATCCCATGGGTGATCTCGTCAGTGTTGAAGACTAAAGGAATCGACAAAGATATGCATCTTTCCTACTGCTACATACAGTTTGTTTGTCCTCAGTGCGATGGCCTCTACCAGTAGGACAATGCAACGTGTCACTCAGCTCGCAGTGTATGTGTGTGGATAAAAGAGCACCAGGGAGATTTTACTGTACTCCCCTGACCACGAATCTTACCGGATTCAAATCCAGTCGAGTATCTGTAGGACAACCTCGATTGGGCTGTTATGGTCTGCGAAACGATTTGGAGGCATCCCCTGGGTGATCTCGTCATTGTGGAAGACACAAGGAATACACTGGGATATGCATTTTTCCTACCGCTACATACAGTTTATTTGTCCTCGGTGCGATGGCATCTACCAGTAGGACAATGCAACGTGTCACTCAGCACGCAGTGAATGTGTGTGTCTCATAGAGCACCAGGGAGATATTACTGCATTGCCCTGGCCACGAATCTTCCCGGATTCAAATCCAATCCAGTATCAGTGGGACCACCTCGATGGGGCTGTTATGGTCTGCGAAAAGATTTCGAGGCATTACCTGGGTGATCTCGTCATTGTGGAAGACACAAGGAATCCACTGGGATATGCATCTTTCCTAACGCTACATACAGTTTATTTGTCCTCGGTGCGATGGCATCTACCAGTAGGACAATGCACCGTGTCACTCAGCTCGCAGTGAATGTGTGTGGATCAAAGAGCACCAGGGAGATTTTAATGCACTCCCCTGACCACGAATCTTACCGGATTCAAATCCAATGCAGTATCTGTGGGACCACCTCGATCGGGATGTTATGGTCTGCGAAACGATTTCGAGGCATTCCCTGGGTGATCTCGTCATTGTGGAAGACACAAGGAATCGACAGGGATATGCATCTTTCCTATCGCTACGTACAGTTTGTTTGTCCTCGGTGCAGTGGCCTCTACCAGTAGGACAATGCAACGTGTCACTCAGCTCGCAGTGAATGTGTGTGGATCCAAGAGCACCAGGGAGATTTTACTATACACTGCTGGCCACAAATCTTAACGGATATAAATCCAATCCAATATCTGTGGGACCACATCGATCGGGCTGTTATGGTCTGTGAAACGATTTCGAATCATTGCCTGGGTGATCTCGCCATTGTGGAAGACACAAGGAATCCACAGGGATATGCATCTTTCCTACCGCCATCTACAGTTTATTTGTCCTCAGTGCGATGGCCTCTACCAGTACGACAATGCAACGTGTCACTCAGCCCGCAGTGATGTGAGTGGATCAAAGAGCACGAGGGAGATTTTACTGTACTCCCCTGGCCACGAATCTTACCGGATTCAAATCCAATCCAGTATCAGTGCGACCACCTCGATCGGGCTGTTATGGTCTGCGAAACTATTTCGAGGCATCCCATGGGTGATCTCGTTATTGTGGAAGACACAAGGAATCCACAGGGATATGCATCTTTCCTACCGCTACGTACAGTTTGTTTGTCCTCGGAGGGATGGTCTCTACCAGTAGAACAATGCAAAGTGTCACTCAGCTCGCAGTGAATGTGTGTGGTTCCAAGACCACCAGGGAGATTTTACTGTACTCCCCTGGCCACGAATCTTACCGGATTCAAATCCAATCCAGTATCTGTGGGACCACTTCGATCGCTCTGTTATGGTCTGTGAAACGATTTCGAAGCATTCCCTGGGTGATCTCATCATTGTGGAAGACACAAGGAATCCACAGGGATATGCATCTTTCCTACCGCTACGTACAGTTTGTTTGTCCTCGGTGCGATGGCCTCTACCAGTAGGACAATGCAACGTGTCACTCAGCTCGCAGTGAATGTGTGTGGCTCAAAGAGCACCACGGAAATATTACTGCATTGCCCTGGCCACGAAACTTCCCGGATTCAAATCCAGTCACCTATCTTTGGGACCACCTCGAATTTGCTGTTATGGTCTGCGAAACAATTTCGAGGCGTTCCCTGGCTGATCTGGTCATTATGGAAGACACAAGGAAACCACTGGATTATGCATCTTTCCTACCGCTACATACAGTTTATTTGACCTCGGTGCGATGGCCTCTACCAGAAGGACAATGCAACGTGTCACTCAGCTCGCAGTGAATGTGTATGGCTCATAGAGCCCCAGGGAGATATTACTGCATTGCCCTGGCCACGAATCTTGCCGGATTCAAATCCAATCCAGTATCAGTGGGACTACCTCGATCGGGCTGTTATGGTCTGCGAAACGACTTCGAGGCATTCTCTGGGAGATCTCGTCATTGTGGAAGGTAAAAGGAATCCACTGGGATATGCATCTTTCGTACCGCTAAATAAGTTTATTTGTCCTTGGTGCGATGGCCTCTACCAGTAGGACAATGCAACATGTCACTCAGCTCCCAGTGAATGTGTGTGGCGCCAAGAGCACCAGGGAGATTTTACTGTACTCCCCTGGCCACGAATCTTACCGGATTCAAATCCAATCAAGTATCAGTGGGACCACCTCGATCGGACTGTTATGGTCTGCGAAACGATTTCGAAGCATTCCCTGGGTGATCTCGTCATTGTGGAAGACACAAGGAATCCGCAGCGATATGCATCTTTCCTACCTCTATGTACACTTGGTTTGTCCTCGGTGCGATAGCCTCTACCAGTAGGACAATGCACCATGTCACACAGCTCGCAGTGAATGTGTGTGCCTCAAAAAGCACCAGGGAGATTTTACCGTACTCCCCTGGCCACGAATCTTTCCGGATTCAAATTCAATCCAGTATCTGTGGAACCTCCTCGATCGGGCGGTTATGGTCAGCGATACTATTTTGAGAGGCATCCCATGGGTGATCCCGTCATTGTTGAAGACTCAAGGAATCGACAAAGATATGCATCTGTCCTACCGCTACATACAGTTTGTTTGTCCTCAGTGCGATGGCAGTTTGTTTGCCCTCAGTGCGATGGCCTCTACCAGTAGGTCAATGCAATGTGGCACTCAGCTCGCAGTTAATGTGTGTGGCTCAAAGAGCACCAGGCAGATATTACTGCATTCCCCTGGCCACGAATCTTCCCGGATTCAAATCCAATCCAGTATCTGTGGGACCACCTCGATCGGTCTGTTATCGTCTGCGAAACGATTTCGAGGCATTCCCTGGGTGATCTCGTCATTGTGGAAGGCACAAGGAATCCACAGGGATATGCATCTTTCCTATCGCTAAATACAGTTTGTTTGTCCTTGGTGCGATGGCATCTACCAGTAGGACAATGCAACGTGAACGCAGCTCGCAGTGAATGTGTGTGGCTAAAAGAGCACCAGGGAGATTTTACTGCACTCCCATGGCCACGTATCTTCCCGGATTCAAATCCAGTCGAGTAACTTTGGGACCAAATCGATCTGGCGGTTATGGTCTGCGAAACGATTTCGGGGATCTCCTGGGTGACCTTGTCATTGTGGAAGACACGAGGAATCCACAGGGATATGCATTTCCCCTACCGCTATGTACAGTTTGTTTGTCCTCGGTGCGATGGCCTCTACCAGTAGGACAATGCAACGTGTCACTCAGCTCGCAGTGATGTGTGTGGATCAAAGAGCACCAGGGAGATTTTACTGTACCCCCTGGCCACGAATCTTCCCTGATTCAAATCCAATCCAGTATCTGTGGGACAACCTCGATCCGGCTGTTATGGTCTGCGAACCATTTCGAGGCATTTCATGGGTGGTCTCGTCATTGTTGATGACTAAAGGAAATGACAAAGATATGCATCTTTCCTACCGCTACATACAGTTTGTTTGACCTCGGTGCGATGGCCTCTACCAGTAGAGGCAATGCAATATGTCACACAACTCGCGGTGAATGTGTGTGGCTCAAAGAGCACCAGGGAGATATTACTGCATTCCCCTGGCCACGAATCTTCCCTGATTCTAATCCAATCCAGTATCTGTCGGACCAGCTCGATCAGGCTGTTATGGTCTGCGAAACGATTTCGAAGCATTCCCTGGATGATCTCGTCATTGTGGAAGACACAAGGAATCCACAGGGATATGCATCTTTCCTACCGCTACGTACAGTGTGTTTGTCCTCGGTGCGATGGCCTCTACCAGTAGGACAATGCAACGTGTAACTCAGCTCGCAGTGAATGTGTGTGGCTCAAAGAGCACCAGGGAGATTTTAATTCACTCCCTTAGCCAAGAATCTTCCCGGATTCAAATCCAATCCAGTATCAGTGGGACCACCTCGATCAGGCTGTTATGGTCTGCGAAACGATTTCGAAGCATTCTCTGGGTGATCTCGTCATTGTGGAAGACCCAAGGAATCCACAGGGATATGCATCTTTCCTACCGCTACATACAGTTTATTTGTCCTCGGTGCGATGTCCTCTACCAGTAGGGCAATGCAACGTGTCGCACAGCTCGCAGTGAATGTGGATCAAAGAGCACCAGGGAGATTTTACTGTACTCCCCTGGCCACGAATCTTCCCTGATTCTAATCCAATCCAGTATCTGTGGGACCAGCTCGATCAGGCTGTTATGGTCTGCGAAACGATTTCGAAGCATTCCCTGCATCATCTCGTCATTGTGGAAGACACAAGCAATCCACAGGGATATGCATCTTTCCTACCGCTACGTACAGTGTGTTTGTCCTCGGTGCGATGGCCTCTACCAGTAGGACAATGCATCGTGTCACTCAGCTCGCAGTGAATGTGTGTGGCTCAAAGAGCACCAGGGAGATTTTAATGCACTCCTCTGGCCACGAATCATCCCGGATTCAAATCCAATCCAGTATTAGTGGGTCCACTTCGAACGGACTGTTATGGTCAGCGAAACTATTTCGAGACATCCCATGGGTGACCTTGTCATTGTGGAAGACACAAGGAATCGACAAAGGTATGCATCTTTCTTACCGCTACGTACAGTTTGCTTGTCCTCGGTGAGATGGCCTCTACCAGTAGGTCAATGCAACGCGTCACTCAGCTCGCAGTGAATGTGTGTGGCTCAAAGAGCACCACGGAAATATTACTGCATTGCCCTGGCCACGAATCTTCCCGGATGCAAATCCAGTCGAGTATCTGTGAGACCACCTCGAATGGGCTGTTATTGTCTGCGAAACAATTTCGAGGCGTTCCCTGGGTGATCTCGTCATTGTGGATGACACAAGGAATCCGCAGCGATATGCATCTTTCCTACCGCTATGTACACTTTGTTTGTCCTCGGTGCGATAGCCTCTACCAGTAGGACAATGCACAGTGTCACACAGCTCGCAGTGAATGTGTGTGGCTCAAAAAGCACCAGGGAGATTTTACTGTACTCCCCTGGCCACGAATCTTTCCGGATTCAAATTCAATCCAGTATCTGTGGAACCACCTCGATCGGGCGGTTATGGTCAGCGAAACTATTCTGAGGCATCCTATGGGTGATCTCGTCATTGTTGAAGACTCAAGGAATTGACAAAGATATGCATCTTTCCTACCGCTGCATACAGTTTATTTGTCCTCAGTGCAGTGGCAGTTTGTTTGTCCTCAGTGCGATGGCCTCTGCCAGTAGGACAATGCAACGTGTCACACAGCTCGCAGTTAATGTGTGTGGCTCAAAGAGCACCAGGGAGATATTACTGCATTCCCCTGGCCACGAATCTTCCTGGATTCAAATCAAGTTGAGTATCCGTGGGACCACCTCGAGTGGGCTGTTATGGTCTGCGAAACGATTTCGAGGCATCCCCTGGGAGATCTCTTGTGGAAGAGACAAGGAATCCACTGGGATATGCATCTTTCCAATCGCTAAATACAGTTTGTTTGTCCTCGGTGCGATGGCATCTACCAGTAGGACAATGCAACGTGAACGCAGCTCGCAGTGAATGTGTGTGGCTAAAAGAGCACCAGGGGGATTTTACTGCACTCCCCTGGCCAAGAATCTTCCCGGATGCAAATCCAGTCCTGTATCTGTGGGACCACCACGATCCGGCTGTTATGGTCTGCGAAACGATTTCGAGGCATCCCATGGGTGTTCCCGTAATTGTGGAAGACTCAAGGAATCGACAGGTATATGCATCTTTCCTACCGCTATGTACAGTTTGTTTGTCCACGGTGCGATGGACTCTACCAGTAGGGCAATGCAACTTGTCGCACAGCTCGCAGTGGATGTGTGTGGCTCAAAGAGTACCAGGGAGATTTTACTGCACTCTCCTGGCCACGAATCTTACCGGATTCAAATCCAATCTTGTATCTGTGAGACCACCTCGATCGGGATGTTATGGTCTGCGAAAAGATATCGAGTCATCCCATGGGTGATCTCGTCATTGTTGAAGACTAAAGGAATCGACAAAGATATGCATCTTTCCTACCACTACATACACTTTGTTTGTCCCCGGTGCGATGGCCTCTACAAGTAGGACAATGCAACGTGTCACGCAGCTCGCAGTGAATGTGTGTGGCTCAAAGAGCACCAGGGATATTTTACTGCACTCCCCAGGCCATGATTCTTCCCGGATGCAAATCCAGTCGAGTATCTGTGGGACCACCTCGATCCGGCTGTTATGGTCTGCGAAATGATTTCGAACCCTCCGATGGGTGATCTCGTCGTTGTGGAAGACACAAGGGATCGACAGGGATATGCATCTGTCCTACCGCTACGTACAGTTTGTTTGTCCTCGGTGCGATGGCCTCTACCAGTAGGACAATGCACCGTGTCACACAGCTCGCAGTGAATGTGTGTGGCTCAAAGAGCAGCAGGGATATTTTACTGCACTCCCCTGACCACTTATCTTCCCGGATTCAAATCCAATCGTGTATCTGTGGGACCATCTCGATCGGTCTGTTATGGTCTGCGAAACGATTTCAAGGCATCCCATGGGTGATCTCGTCATTGTGGAAGACACAAGGAATCGACAGGGATATGCATCTGTCCTACCGCTACATACAGTTTGTTTGTCCTCGGTGCGATGGCCTCTACCAGTAGGGCAATGCAACGTGTCGCACTGCTCGCAGTGAATGTCTGTGGCTCAAAGAGCACCAGGGAGATTTTACTGCACTCCCCTGGCCACGAATGTTCCCGGATTCAAATCCAGTCGAGTATCTGCGGGACCACCTCGATCGTGCTGTTTGCGCCATGGCTCCTCCGTCGAGAAACCTAGCGCAGCTGGCCACAGCAGTGGTGTTGACACCGCTCCACATCCCTGTGCGTAGCTTCAAAAACCACATTTACTCTCTTCCTACACGTCTCGCAGTTGTGCGGGTTGCAGAAGGCGGTTATTTGGGCTTTTGGCAGACAGTCACAACAATGTTACCTGACACTGTAAATAACAGTGAAAGACATCCGAGATGAATTTTGAAAGTGGCAGAAATGTTGTATTCGGCTTATTCTGCCAAAGGAAATACTTTGAAAATGTTGATGAAGAATACCACGTAACAAATTTCATTAATTAATTTCGGGAGCTTTCGTGTACCACCGTGTACTCCGCTGGAGAAAGCTTCCCCTGGCCGACTCGATAACGCGGCTGACGGCCGGGCATGCGTGCTCCGGCTCTTTCGCACCAACTGATCACATTTGCTGCGTCCGCAGCTCGTGGTCTAGAGTCTAGCGTTGCTGCTTTTGGATCACGGGGTCCCGGGTTCGATGGGTTCAGTTCCCGGCCGGGTTTGGATTTTTCTCTTCCCGGGGGGTGTTTGTGTTGTCCTCATCATCTCATCATCATCTTCATTCGTGACAGTGGCTAGACTGGACTGTGCAAAAATTGGGACTTTGTACGGGCACTGATGACCGCGCAGTTGAGCGCCCCATAAACCATACATCAAACATTTATTGCGTCGCTCCGTAGCGCCCGCGAGTTTCGTAAACAAAGGGCCGGTGTCATTGTGAGCGTCCGGCGCGCCGTGGTATTTTCGGCCGGCTCTGCGCCATGGCTGCACGCTGCGTTCACGGTCGGACGTCGTGTCGGGTGACTCCGCTCTCCCTCCGGTGCCAGAAATACCCGCGAGTCGCGTCGGCTCGGCGGCCCGGCTCGGCCTGCGCCGATTGCGCGCACGACACCGGGGGAGCCTCGTTATCCAGTCCTCCCCTCCCGAGCCTGCGGCGTCGCTTAAACAGCTCTGCCCCTGCTGCACGGAAAACAAGCGCCGGCGACGCAGCCGAGTCAGCGCGATCCGCAAACGGCGGGCCCTCACTCCTCTTCGTTGCCTCGAGGGCGTAAAATGCAGGGACGTCCGTCCTCTTCTGCCGTTGCCGGTTTTCATAAGCAGTTTTAAGTTGTGTACCGCAGGAGCAGGGCTCTCGTAAACACGAGAAAAACAGTGAGGGGAACCTTTTCTAGAAAAATAAGAAATTTGTCTCGTCTCCTACTGGTAATATTTTCACTCCACTCCACTGCGTGGTATCGTCTCACTACCCTTAATTCGTAATAGAGGTTGTTCGAATTACTCTGCATTTTGGCTTTTACATTTTGTTCGTACTACGTGAACGTTCACTTCGTCTCGTAAGTAGACCAGTGAAGACACCCAGCTTTAGTTTCAAAATTTTGGCTGGACTAAATAAGCACAGTGCGGCTGTTCTAGGTTATTATCCAACGACAAAAAAGCAGACACATGCAGATACAATGACGGAACTCGTTATACCATGAACAGCTTAGCTGAATTCTACAGAACTGTATTCCAGCATTTCCGTAAACATGGCAGCACAACATCTGCCGTAACAAAGGTAAGAGACGGTCTGAATCTTGCACCGGACACACAAGAGACGACTATCATGTCCTTCTTAGCCTTCATCAAAATCTTTGACGCTGTCGACTTCGGCATTCTACTTGCAAAACTTAGGAGACTAAATTTCTCCTAAAGTGCAGTCTCAAGTCTCGCCAGTAGTTTTCGGCACCGTAAAGTCACAACATAGGTTTGCAGTATCAGGCGTCTTCCAGTGTTTAATATTAGGTCGTATACTCTTCGTCGTTATATGTCAATGATGTGTCATCAGTTTTGCTCTGCTGTAAATAAGCCGGCCGGTGTGGCCATGCGGTTCTAGACGCTTCAGTCTGGAACCGCATGACCGCTACGGTCGCAGGTTCGAACCTGCCTCGGGCATGGATGTGTGTGATGTCCTTAGGTTAGTTAGGTTTAAGTAGTCCTAAGTTCTAAGGGACTGATGACCACAGATGTTAAGTCTCATAGTGCTCAGAGCCATTTGAACCATTTTGCTGTAAATAACACATCAACGCTGATGGCCACCAGTTCTGTATAAGCGCAATACCAATAAACATGAAGACAGCTATCGAAATTCTCAATAATGACCTGTGCGCACTATGAAAATTGTCACAGGCTCAATCCATCCAATACCCAAGCAATACTGGTTGGTCTTTCTAGGCTCATTAGAACGAATTATCGGGACTGCTTATCGTCTTTAATCCGTCAACAAAGAATCCAGAAGTAATAATAGATGAAAATCTATATAGGACTGAGCGCGCAACTGCAACAAGCAAGAAAGCATCAGCATCTCTCCACATCCAACAAAAATACAAAAAACTCTTTCCTCTTTACCTGAAATACTTCCAGTTATTGATTACAGTGATGTTATCCTCCAAGGTCCTAAGGAAGGCTCACGGCGCCTGGAACTGGTTATGAATACCTTCGTCTGTTATGTCTGTGATGTTCGATTCTTTGGTTATGTTTCACCATTATATGCTCAGCTATCCTGGCTGCATTCAGGTAAGTGCAAATATTTCCGCATCCTCTGTCTTCTCTTCTGTCTTACCAACGGACACTGTACCTTATATCTCTCCTCGACCTTAATGTTCTTGTCTGCATCACATGGCAGACACTGCCGTTTCCATCTGAATAACATTCTTTCTGTCCCACTCCACCGTTCAGCCAGTTTCTCGAAGTCTTTCTCAGTAGCAGAAACCTGACTCGCGCATAACCTTCTGCATTATAGTAGAGGACTGAATAACACCTCCAGCATCGGAAGACAGTTAATGACACGTATCCCGAAGCAACAATAATGACTACCATCGTCTCTGCATACGTTCGTTACCCCTTCTTTTCATCCAGAACTTCCTCATTTCCCAGAACCTTAACTTGTGCAATTTCCTTAAATTACGAGCGAGGTGGCGCAGTGGTTAGACACTGGACTCGCATTCGGGAGGACGACGGTTCAATCCCGCGTCCGGCCATCCTGATTTAGGTTTTCCGTGATTTCCCTAAATCGCTCCAGGCAAATGCCGGAATGGTTCCTTTCAAAGGGCGCGGCCGAATTCCATCCCCATCCTTCCCTAATCCGATGAGACCGATGACCTCGCTGTCTGGTCTCCTTCCCCAAACCAACCAACCAACCAACCTTAAATTACCTTTCCCCAAAAATCAATGCATCAGAAATCATCTTTCAGCAATTTACAAAATTCTTTTTATATCTACCATATAATTAATGTTGTATTTGTTATTACTGTCATTATAACTATTATCATTGTTAGTGACAGCTGCAGTAGTAGTAGAAATGTTGCCAGTATTAACTTTGTTAGTTCATAATCATTATTATTTATTAATATTGTCACGATAGTCACTGAGCCGTGCGTGGCTCGTGTCCCCGCTATCATGTACTTTACATCCTGTATTAACTTACTTCCACCTCACTGCGTTAATTTAAATTACTACTGTCACTGAGTTGCTGCTTTGCCTGACCGTGACCGGCGCTAGCAGCGCGTATCGATATATCCCCTCTCTTAGTATCTTTGCTCGACTGCTATTACTTCCCGGTCGTTGTATGTCGTGGGCAGTTCCTGTCGAGAGTTCGGGCCGCGAGTTCGGGTCATCCAGTGGGTTGAAACGCGTCTGGGGCGCAGTCCGGACCTGCCAGTCGGGGAGTTGCAATACGGCACTAGTGCAGTCGGGTTGCTGCAGTGAGGTCTGCGGCGACATGGCTCGGCCGACCATTGCCGCCACGCATAACTTGAGCCGGGCCACGGTCTTGCTGGATCGTCGGTCGGTCGCCTACCGGACGACGCGTTTTGGCTTGCCGATCCTTCATGAATCGGCTGTGTGTGAGTGTATCGACTTCCGATTTGTCTTCGTGTGTGCTTAGTTACTCTTGGGTATCGTTCAGGTCTTCGTGCAAGTGTTTGTCAGGTTGTGTGTGTAGTTGGCGTGATTTCCTTTGACAAGTTATTGTAAATGTTGTCGGCGTACTGGCTCTGAGAGGTCGGAAGGTTCATCGGGTGGCGTGTAACTGGTTATCCGAGAGCTTCTGGGCCCCTTCAATTACCATCTTCTGGAACTTGGGTCGGTCTTTTCCTGGTGCAGGGATGTCGTTTAGCCAGTGGGGGTGCTTCCTCTGCATGGTTGTGTTCGAGCCAGTATTTCCGCCGTCGTGTGTCTGGAAGTGAGTGGGAGACGCACCAGCAGTGCAGTCTTAACGGAGCAGCAGTCGCGGACGGACCAGCAGGCAGTCGGTCGATTGCTGCGGACCAGGGAAGATATCTCCGCGCGGTGCAGTCGCTGGGTCCGCTGACGGTCCCTGCGCAGTGTCGGAGCGTGTGTGGAGCTGTCCGATCGCTACGAGCTTCTTGGTTCACCGACCCAGGACGTCAAAGTTGAGTAGTGGTTTCAACTACCCAACCCACGTCCATTCATGTTGTGGTGGTTCGTTTCTGTGGTTTGCTGTTGGGGAGGTTTTCCTGTGAGCAACACCGAGTGTTTGTACATTTTTGATTGTGGATAATTACCTCCGTAATATTTTGTGTTTGAGTTCTCATGTACCGATTGGTGGCAAGAAACTCTTTTTGTCGGTCGGTCGGTTACTATCCCTTGGTTTGGTTCCGAAGGATCAAGTGTAGTTGGGCTCACCACCTGTCTCAACCAAGTGAACGAGGGCAGACCGACGTCCCTTGAGGCTTCTGAGTGCCGTTGTCTTCATTGTATTTCCCACCGGTGTTTAATTATCTGTTTTCAGCTACTTAAAATTTAAGGCTTATGGTTAAATTTTATTTTTTTTTTTAAATTTTGCAAAATTAATTGCGGGCTTTCTCTCTTGCAACCTTATTCTTAAAATTATCTTTCAAGCTTAAACATTGCTGCCTTCTGCCTTTAAAAGATTATGATAACATATTTTAAAATTTTGAAACTTAATTGTGGCCTTCAGGCATTGGTATTGCACCATGCATGTGTTTGTTCTATCTGCTTGACCTTGATGCTTTCCACTTAGCCGTGATAGATGTTTTTTTTATTTCTTTATTTGCTTTTTTAATTGCGTTTTTTATCTTGTTGATTTTTAAGATTTCTTGTTTTCAAACACTGTGGCCTTCTGCCTTTAAAGGTCTATGGTAATATATTCTAAAGTTTTGAAATTTAATTGTGGCCTTCAGCCTTTTGTGTTGCACCATGCATATGTTTGTTCTATCTATTTTGCTTTGAGGCTTTCCAACTAGCTGTGATAGATGTTTTTTTAATTATTTTATTGTTATCTTAATTGGATTTTATCTTGTTCATGTGTTAAGATTTCTTCTATGGAGGCCTTCACCCGTGAAAGAGTTGCATTTGGTAAAGGTTCGGCTATGTGCCGCTTTGGTTGTAAATGTGTTATTAAATTACAATAAATTACAATTAGAAGGTGAAAATGACCCCAACCTTATTTGGCCCTTTCCAAAACCCTAATTACCTGTTCTGCCCAGCAGGTTTAGCGGGCGTATCATTCTTATCAGAACGTGGTTTCGCTAGTGCCTACCAACCTGGTTGCGGTCAGTTTACCTCTTACTTCTATAATGTCTATGGCATCATATTGTTTGCCTTATTACTTCAGGTTTTACTATAATGGCAGTCAGACAGAGTCCGGGGATCGGCCTGTTAAGAAGCCCATCTTCTTCACAGGTTGGCAATAAGGCGCCAACCGCAGTGCTCCAGAATTGGTAGCACGTTTGCCTGCGGCCATGCTGCAGCTGGTTGACGTCACGTCAGCAGTAGTCGGAGAGACAGGAGCGGCAATTCGGTTGCATTTAAGGCTATTGAAAGCCTTCTAGGGGGAACCCAACCTCGTGACAGTCAGCTGAATTTAGTGTGGGCACTGATAATCCGTTAAGTTCAGGCATTACCTCATGGTCTTAAAGTTCTGCTAGCTCTTTGGTTGTCAACATTGGCCATCTTGTGAGGCTTAGCTTGGTGCCTTCTAACGTGTAGGGATGTTGGGTTGCCTGGGGCATGTTTCCTCTGCATTGGTGAAGTCCGAGTGGGTATTCCGCTATTTTCGTTGCCGGCTTAGCAATGGCTCTGAATTTGTCGTCTTGCCGAACTTAGGTCAGTCTCTTCCTGGGGCAGGGATGTCGTGTAGCCAGAGAGTGTGTTTCCTCTACAAGGATGGATCAGACCGAGTGTTTCGCTTGCGGCCATTCTCGGCCTCTGTCTTGTGCCTTTTTACAGGCTGCTAGTTAGTTTATTTCGTCATATCACTCCAGGCTTCTTGTTTGAGAAGGGGGAGGTTGAGCCATGCATGGCTCGTGTTCCCACCATCATGTATTTGACATCCTGTTTTTAACGTACTTCCACCTCACTACTGTAAGATGTCATGGACTCCTGACCTTCATTGCTTACATATTCCGCCCTCACAATCAGATTCCACACATAAAGACGCTTCACTCGAACCGAAACTCGGCAAGATAAAGTCAATGCTGTATGAATTCATGTAAACGATATGCAAATAACTAGTAAATCGCAAATGCGCACCGAGATGGAAATACTTGAGGCTATCGTACATACACACATTCAAGACACGACGCTCACAGGAGCTTTTAGTTCGGAAGAGCCACTCAGCAAACTGGGAGGCCGGTCCCTTCAGAGGACAAGTCAAGTCAACCTATCTACGTTGGCCGGCGGCCGACCGTGGAGCGGACAGCATTTGCCTGAGCGAAAGGAAGAACGACCCCGTGTTTGGGTAAAAAGCAAATTCCGCTACATTGTGTGGGAGCGCCCAGCCTACGCATTCTTTACAAACATAGCACGCACTTTCAGAGGTTTTTACAGGGAGACAGCAAACGCCAAACGCCGATGCTACACATTTCCGGATTGGTCACCTTAAATGAAACGTCATTCTCCCGTTTTAGAAGAAAAATGCTGATTGGCAGACGATATTCCAGACGCCTTGAGCTGAAGGAGTAATGGAAGAGACCAAAAGATATGCCCCTTCATGTCTGGCATGGAGAGGGGCTGTTCCGTTTCGCTCTTGGAGCGAGAACACGTAATGAGAGTGTGTGCGCTCGTACGTGTAGTCACAGAGTGAGGAACAAGTCTCTCCTCAGTACTTCACTGGGAGAGCACCTCTGTCGAGAGCGAATCGGAGTGCGACTCTATATTGAGTCCTTGCGATTAAGTGTTGTTCACTGTGTTGGCTGCCACACTTATTGTGCAGTGTGAACGGACAGAGTTATAGTTAAATGCCTGCGAGCGAATTTTTGAGTGGCATCGTGGTGGACTGGTTATCTGCCCGGTGTACCACGCCAAAGACTAGGGGCGAATAGGAATCCTTGACTTCGTCAAGGCGTAGGGAGAGTTTGATTGGCGAAGGTCAATCCAGATAGAATGAGAGTTATCTTATTTGTCAGCAGTGAACGGCGCAGACAGTAGTCATCGCAGCTTACGGGATTGTGCGCTACAGCTCTTTTGAGCCCCATATTCCCTCCACAACAGTACACTTCACTGCATTTCACACACGACAGCCTCTACCATACCTAACAACATTCTAACAGATAATTATTCAAGTTGAGTAGGCGCGGCTCTCAGCCATTCTGCCAAGTCAATAACAATCTTAAACTTTGTATAGAAATTTCATTAGCGAATCCTATCCTAAAGAGGTAACTTCACATTCCGAAAAGAACCCGGAAATAACTTGTTTAGTTCATAACTAAAAGTGCCATTGTTATTTCTCAGAATTTTTGGAAAATAAATAACTTACACTAACTAGCACTACTCCAGTACCCAAGTATCCCAGTAGTTACGTAAGAAATTTTGTGAATTTTTGTGTCATTTCCTTACAGCGGACGACTCCAGAAGATATTTATTGCTGAAAGTTTTTCAGGCATTTCTCTTTAGAACGTTAGGAGCGTCTGTCTGACTTCTATAGAAGTGTGGGGATGGAAATTGCATCTTGCAGGAGCCGCAGGGTAAAGGGCACATCTCAGATTAATCCGTTGCGCAGAATGACAGAATAGCACTCACACCCTCACACTACGTTAATTTAAATTACTAGTGTCACACTGTTACACAGTATATATAACTCAAGCACTAGATCCTTGTTGAAGCCGTAACATACTTCGTAGCATCGTGAATTTCAGGTATACTGAAAGGCAGCAGGTTTGCGACTAGCGGATCCAGTTTTTTCACCTTTTGTTTTCTAAAAGATTATTCATCTTTGTTATTAATTTAATAGAAGTTTTATCTACAGTAGTCGATGTTATTTCTTATAAAGAATGTATTTACTGCAATTCTTGTTCTATAGACCAGCGACTGTAATGTTTCCCCAGCAATCAACGTGACTGCCTGTCTAACAAGGGGAGACTACGACGCTGGGACCACAGATTTACTTCAAACTTTGTACACCTTTACTAGGCCATCAAAATAACATAATGTCCGAGTAGCAAGGTGCAATGGTCTGGTAATTTCAAGAAAATTGCGAGAGAAGCTTTACGAGTCTGTTATGTAACTGATGTACTTATGCATAGGTGCCGAACATTAAGCGTTCATGGGGGTCTAGCTGTTAGCGTTCGAGCTGCCTAAGACGAACGTGTATCAGGCGACGGTGCGCCTCTCGCTCAAACCTTAATTTTTGTAGTACAAGTGTAAGTTCTGTGATATTCAAAAAAATTGCACCTACACTATTTGTTCTCCCTGCATTAGTTACGTTCCCCGCTTCGCAAGTTAACTGCCAAATGGGGCCTGCCTCTGTGTCTGCAGCTCGAAACGTTGAAGTGCAAAGTAGTTCCGCGTACCTTACCACAATGCATGTATAAGGGATTTCGCAACTCACAACAGGCATACATTTTCAGAAAAACTATGCGTTTCTTCATTTACTAGTCGATAGCTATAAATATGCTTCTTCTAAAAATGAAATTTGATTAAAAACAGCAAGTAGTTAAATAACATGAAATGCACTAAAACTTCACAAATATAGATGGTTTTTTTACAATTATGTGACCTCTCAAATGTCATATAAAATAAATAATATGACCAATGATGAAAAATTATTGATTTAAAATAAAGTTTCACAGGAGTCGAAGATCGCCTCATATACGTTCGCCATGCGTCGCTCAAACGGTAACCACTACTCATTTTTTTAAATCTCTATCTGTGCGTTATTGTTCGTTGCATTTGTTCGATGTGGAGGTCCCAGGACACCCGTTCAAATTCATCGTCGATCCATTCACTCATTTTTTTTTTTTTTTTTTTTTTTTATTACAGAGGGAACTAATCCTCTGACCGAACACGCTGAGCTTCCGTGCCGGCAATTCGACCACCATGAACTCTAACGTCCGACACCTACGCAGAGATACATCAGTTACACAAGAGACGCCTACAACTTCTCTTGGGATTTTCTCGGAATTGCCAGAGTAGTGCGCCTTACTACTTGCACATTATGTTGTTTTAATGGACTACTAATGGTGTACAAAGTTTGAAGTAAATCTGTGATCCCATCTCTCCTTGTAAGTCAGAAAGTAAACACAGCTGAAAGTTTATGCCGCTATAAAACTTTGTGTAAAACATACATACGTATCTCTCGGTTTCATGGACTGCCTCATGTTTGTATTTTGCAGGTGAATATCTTTTACAGTGGTGGTGAGCAACTTCGAAAACAATCTCTTCCATTAGAATGAAATTAAGAAACGTATCCCGATCTTTAAAGCTATGTGAAGTACGTTACTTCAGAGTGATGGCAGTCAATATAACACCCATAAAATATCTATTATGCATGCTCAAACTGACATTAGACACCCCTATCTAGAACGTTTCCAGTCGCTATGACTCATGTTGAAGCGGGACTCATCACTGAAGGCAATTCGATTACAGTACATGAGATTTCATGGCGAAGACCTGTCTGCAGACGCCCCTGACAGAGGTGGGATACCAACCTGGCTGCCGCCCTCCATATGGCCTGAAATACGGGAGGGATGGTCTGGGGTGCAACTTCTTTTCGTAGCAAGACCCCTTTGGTTGTCATCCGATGCACCCTTACAGAAAAGTGCTACGTTTACGATATTTACGCCCCGCATTGTTCTCATTCATGGCTAGCCATCCTGGGCTTAACATTTGAGCAGTGTAATACCCGCCCGCACACGAAGAGAGTTTTTATTGCTTGTTTTCGGCTTGCCAAACCGTACACTGGCCAGCAAGGTCCCCGGATCTCTCATCAACTGAGAACCTTTCGAACATTACAGGCAATGCTGTCCAACCTGCACGGGATTTTGACGATCTAACGCTCCAATTAGAAAGAATTTAGCACGGTATCACTCAAGAGGACATCCGTCAACTCTATTAATCAGCAACAACCCAACGGCTTCTTACATAAGGGCCAGAGGTGCATCAACGGGTTATTGACTTTCGCAATCGCCGGCCGGAGTGGCCGAGCGGTTCTAGGTGCTACAGTCTGGAACCGCGTCCGCTACGGTCGCAGCTTCGAATCCTGCCTCGAGAATGGATGTATGTGATGTCCTTAGGTTACTTAGGTTAAGTAGTTCTAAGTTCTAGGGGACTGATGACCCAAGCAGTTAAGTCCCATAGTGCTCAGAGCCATTTGAACCATTTTGAACTTTCGCAATTTGTCAAGCTCTTTGTTTTCAATAAATCATCCAATTTTTCTGAAATTGTAATCATTTGTTTGTATGTACATGTGTATCACATCTACTGACTTGCGTCATATTTGGATAATTCCTCACTGGTGCGCTTTTTCTTTTCTATTTTTTTATGCTAGAGTAATTTTTTTTCTAAAGATATGTTATTTTATGTTAGGCATGTACAAAATTATAAAATCTTTAACCGATTTATGTTATGAAAAGTAGAATTGTATGAAATAAAACAGCTGGAAAGAAGTCCTTCCGAAACTTAAACGCGTGTTCGGGAATGGAAAAAGTGGATAGGTGCTAAGTTGCGCGAAAAGTCTTTGTAGACTAGACGTATACTGACAGAAAAAATATCGCAACTCTGAAAAATAATAATGTAGGGCAATGATGTTTCGGGAACACATTTGGCTAGGTAACATATGTAAGTAATTAACATTGCGAGAAAACAGGGTAATAAACGAGATAAGACTCTGCAAATGTGAAATGCTGATACTTTAGTAACTGGTATACCCACGTGCTGGATGTCAGTTTGCGGGATGGAGTTCCATGCCTGTTGCACTTGGTCTGTCAGTGTAGGGACAAGTAATGCCGATTTGCCCGCCCGGTTAGCCGAGCGGTCTAACGCATGGCTTTCCGGAGTGGGAAGGAGCGACTGGTCCCCGGCACGAATCCCCCCGGCGGAGTTGTGACGAGGGCCAGTGAGACGGCCAGTCTGTGGATGGTTTTTAGGCGGTTTTCCATCAGCCTTGGCGAATGCGGTCTGGTTCCCCTTATTCCGCCTTAGCTACACTATGTCGGCGATTGCTGCGCAAACAAGTTCTCCACGTACGCGTATACCACCATTACTCCACCACGCAAACATAACGGTTACACTCGTCTGGTGTGAGATGTTGCCTGAGGGGGTCCACCGGGGGCCGAATGGCACAATAACCCTGCGTTTGGTGTGGGGCGGCGGAAGGGTGTAGTGGACTGCGGTAGTCGTCGTGGGGTTGTGGGCCACTGCGACTGCGGCGGGGACGGCGCCTCTCCGTCGTTTCTAGGTCCCCGGTTAACATACAATACAATACAATGCCTATTTTGAATGACGCTGGAGTTGTCGTCCAATTATGTCCCATATGTGCTCGACTGGAGACAGATCTGGCGATAGAGCACGCCGAGACAACATGCCGACACTCTATAGAGCATATTAAGATACAACAGTGGTATGTGGGCGAGCGTTATTCTGTTGGAATTATTTTCTTGAATCTCAACACATCAGGTCGAATCGCCAGACTGACGTATTGATTTGCAGTCAGGGTGCGTGGGATAACCACGAGAGTGCCCCTGCCGTCACACGAAATCGCACGCCAGACCCTAACTCGAGGTGTAGGTCCAGTGTGTTGGTTGCAGGCCCCCAACTGGCCTCCTTCTAACCAACAAACGGCCGACCCTGCCACTGAGACCGAATCAGCTTTCATCAGAAAACACAACGCACCTCCACCCTATCCTCCAATGACCTCTCGCTTGACACCTCTGAAGCCGTAAATGGCGGTGGTTTGGTTTCATTGGTATGCACTCTACTTTGCATGCGTCTCGAAGCTGTCCTTGAATTAACCGATTTTTAATAGTTCGTTGTGTCACTGTGGTGCCAACTGGTGCTGAACTGCTGTTTCAGATTCAGTACGATACACCAGAGCCATACACCGAACACGATGGTCTTCCCTCTCGGCAGTGCCAAGTAGTGCGACCTTCCATTCTCCTGACCACCGCTGCCAGCATTCATGTACACTGACTACATTCGTGCTGAGTCTTTTGCAATATCCAGCTTCTCGTTGCCCTATTACACGACCTCGTTCAGACTCAGTGAGGTGTTGATAATGGCGTTTTTGTCGCCTTACATCAGATCAATACGTCCAGTCTCAAAGTTAACTAACGCTCACGACCGTTACACCGTGTACTCAAAGCAAACCTGATTTTCATCCTAGCTCGAAATTTGAATACACATCATCTTTCTGATGTACAAACATGCGTAGCAACTTACGTTTTTGTCGCAAAACCCGTCTTTGGTGTTGCAATGTTTCTTTCCGTCAGTGTAGTTTGTGGCTAGCACTCCCGAGTGCCCAATGAGGCAAGAATTTCAAACGAAGTGGCTTATATATGCCTTGAATATCGTATATTGGAGGACTCTGATACATGAGATTCCAACGCCAAGAAGGCATATGAGCACAGTTCATGAAGAAAGATCATTTTATCAAACGATGTTGTTCTATGGCCACAGAAGACCTCCACAACATCCACTTTCAGGCAAGGTAACTTTTTTTTACGTACTTGAATGGAACATTGGTTACTGAAGTATTCATATAATATTGATTTATATTGCATTTGTGTTACGAACCTTGATAGGGTCCTTGATAGGATTCGAAGTTTTAAAAGGAAGTTAAAGTGACGAACTGAATAACTACAATTATTGAGAGAAGTGTTATTTTTCGTGGAATGATGGTATTTGCTTTAGCAAGTAGTTTTTGTGTGAACTGCTCTTCATGATAGGTTAGGTCTACAATAAAAGAACATTTAAGTAACGTTCTATGATAAGAGTTCAATTAAAAGAACAATTAAAATCATTTCTCAGGCCGCATCTCGTGGTCGTGCGGTAGCGTTCTCGCTTCCCAAGCCTGGGTTCCCGGGTTCGATTCCCGGCGGGGTCAGGGATTTTCTCTGCCTCGTGATGGCTGGGTGTTGTGTGCTGTCCTTAGGTTAGTTAGGTTTAAGTAGTTCTAAGTTCTAGGGGACTTATGACCACAGCAGTTGAGTCCCATAGTGCTCAGAGCCATTTTTTTCATTTCTCAGAATATTAAATTTTCTAGAAAACTGTGATTACAGCATCAACACTAGACCAAACCAGTATAAAGGCCTACAACATTTCTACTTATGTAAGAGGTTTGTAATAAGTGCTTTTGTGTTATTGTTTCCTTTATTCGGATATGTGCTATTGTTTAATGTTGGAAGTGCTAGCCAAAAGTGCGTTGTGTGACAGAACGGTTTTAGCGACCGCGCAGTCTATAGTCTGTGCACCAATTTAACTGCAGTGAAAGTTTGTTGAAAGCAAGTCAATTACTAGTGAAATATTTATGCACTTGAAATTAAGAACTACTGGGACTTATCTAAGCTGTAACAGATTCTGGGCCCCATAGACAACTCATGTTCTGTGCAATATGAAGGCTTGTATATATTCTGTGAAGACAAATAGTTTAAGTATTAGCTTGGTAATTATTTCAAACCATTCTTTATCAGTAATTGAGATTTAGAAATTAATTTTGCTTAATTTAGGCTGGCAACCGTCTTTAATTTATACGACTACAGTTGTTACTTATTAAACAACCTGCTGTTGGTTAGAATCCCTCTCGAATAAAGTCCTTCTCTTCAGGAGACGAAATTTAGTCCGATCACTTTCCAGTGGTATACACTGTCATCATCAGTTCTAAAATCCTGTCAAAGGGGTAGCATTCCAATGTGGATTTCCTATTGTACTAACCCTCTAGAATGTTACACGTTCTTCATTGCGATAATTTTATCTTGAGAGTAACACCGGTTTCTACGTGATACAGGAAACGCCATAGTCAGTTCCATTTGTTAAATGCGTAAATTACTCGGACGGTGTGGTGTTGTGGTTTTTCTCCACCGTAGAGCATGTTTGGCTTAGTAATTTCGTTTAGATTGGAGACGTGTTATTTTAATACAACGCTAAATTGCGCATTGGTTGTCAAGTCAACTGTCGCTCGTCGTTTAGTTTATCCTCCTCGGCTCCAGTGAACTGGTTGTGACAAGAAAGGGTCGTCCTACACATGCTGGACCTCCAAACGGTAGAGCGTAATAAACATAAACTGTCTGTATGCACTTCTAAACTTAATGGCTTTAGAGACAGATGTGTACAACTGGGTCTGTCCCGAAGAAAATTACAGCAGAATACCGCGGCATCTGGCGCAAAAAAGATTACTACGTCACCAACTACCCATTCCTTTCAGAAGCCTTACAAACTGAATGAAACCTAATGTAAGTCCAAGAAGACATCTTAATGCGGTCGCAGGGTGTTTGTGTGTGATACATAAGGTGGCAGCATCATGGGATGAGAAAAGTGTAACTCAATTACGGGCCGAGCAGCGAGCGCAGGAAATTGCGCTGCCGTACCTGGCAGGGCTTATTGCACATGGGCTGCGGCTCCACCGGTCTTTATGAATGCGTGGGATGTTGGCCGACGCCCACGCCAGCACCTCGGCTGTTGCCTGCGGCTTGCAGTTGGGTTCAGCACCTCACAGTCCCTTCCTACGAAAGAGTTCCGTTAACGCCCTCTTCGATAACATCTCTTGAGCGTCGCCTTTCGGAAGTAGCGCTTCATCTGGCTAATGGACGAAAGGCTACTTAACATTTATGGCTAATTGGCCTGATGCAAACGTTCATATTGAGCATTACGGCTTAAATCTTGCTTTTGCGTAGCATATTCTGTCGTGGTCACGAGAAAGAGCTTGGACGTTCACGTCCAGACAATGTCTCCACGTTTCATTGGTTGATCGTTGATTGGTCTCGTATGGTACCGTTGCTTTTCCTGGTCTCTGACTGCCTGGAATTAAGGGACAGAAACTCGAGTGCATTGCTCCCGAGAGAACTTTTGAGTCTGGCGCCAACGTTACTGTTCGGGATATTGATTTTAATACTTTGTGATACAATTAGCTAAGTCCGTGGCTTCCGCTCAGACGATGAGTTCGAACGAAGCAGTCATTTATGTGATGACATATTTGGAAGTTTGCAGCAGGCGATAAAGGTGATTGTATCAGCAATTGTAAAATTATTGCGAGAGGCTTTACAATTGTGGAATGAATTTCTGGTTTCCCTCAAAATTTTAAAGATTTATTACTGGGAAGTAGATCTGCACATTCCTCTAACAAATCATCAATTGAATCGCGACCGTGCATGCTCTTCTGTAAGAGGGTCTCTGCTTTATACGACGCAAGGTGCTCTATCGGAATTTTAACGACGTGTGCTTGACAAGTATATGTACACCTCCAACTCTCAAGTGAACTGTTTGCTTGTAACAACTAGCCACTCCCTAACCTCTGTATTAGAGATGCAGCTAGCTTCGTAATTCCAACGAACAAGCGTGAAGTATTTCCTACAGATAACAAAAACACACAGCCACTGGGTCTTGCCTCTGGGGTGTTCGTGCCGAAATTTCTCCTTTGTGGTGGTCCGAGAGCCCACAGAGAGGAAAAAGTTATTGTGCGTTACAGGTAGTTCCAACGTCAGGCGTCAGATGGACCCTCCTGGAAAGTAATGTATCATTAGGCAAACGAATCGAACGTGCGCTCTGGGTGTTTACCGCCAGACGGGTGGGACCGTTTCGGAAACAGTTGAGAGAGAAAATTGCAAATCGTCATTCTTGTCGGGAACAACGACGTCTTTCGGCTAGGTTGTGAGGCCTTTGTCAGTGCTTTCGAGAAATTGACGGTCGTGGAGAAGACGTCACTTTGCAGCTGTCGATGGGCAACGTCGTGTTCTGCAGCCTTATGGAGCGTCGATTCTATGACGAGCTCGATTGTAAATTTTTCGAACTACATCCAACAGTGACCAGCCGAGTGGCCACTTCCGGTGTATAGCGCGCACCTGAACCATCCAGAGTGATTTTTAGGTAAGACGATACTCGGAACCTTTTGTAGATGAACAAGAATCATTACCAGACATCAGAAAACAAATATGGGAAGTGAGAATCTCACAGTTTTATTTATTTACTGCTGGAATATCGCAGCAAAGCGCCAGAACTAACGTTTCACGTAAACAGGATTCTCCTTTACGGCGTACTAGGAACTGTAAATTGATTGAAACTCGAAGAATTTTCGAACATATCCGATGAATATTGGAATGATGGATTAGATTCCCCAGGAGAAGCAATGACAAACTGAAACATTATGTCTTGTGGGATCCGACATGATTATTCTTCATTTTTTTTCGATTTCCTCGTGGTTTTCCTGTAGCCATTTGGCCTTAAATTCCCTGCGCTTTCCGTTTGTTTCATTTCTAACTGACTTATATACCTATATTCCTGTCTTTTGCCCGCATCTCGTGGTCGTGCGGTAGCGTTCTCGCTTCCCACGCCCGGGTTCCCGGGTTCGATTCCCGGCGGGGTCAGGGATTTTCTCTGCCTCGTGATGGCTGGGTGTTGTGTGCTGTCCTTAGGTTAGTTAGGTTTAAGTAGTTCTAAGTTCTAGGGGACTTATGACCACAGCAGTTGAGTCCCATAGTGCTCAGAGCCATTTCCTGTCTTTTCCTGGAAATATTTGTACTCTTTTCTTTCACCGATCAGTTGAAGTATGTCTTAGTTTAATCCGATGTTGTTGTTTTTTTTGTGGTTACATTCCTTGTACCTACATTTGTCTGTCAGATTTATGTGATTGCCCTCTTTAGAGATATTCAGTACTCTCCGACTGAATTGCCTACTGCGATATTCACTATAGCAGTATTTAAAGCCCTAGAGTGCACGGTGGCTATAATTAAATTTTCGCTACCTGAGAGGACTTCCAGGGAAAACGAGTGATCGTATGACAATGAAACTTTGTGTAAGCATTTTTAAGGACATGCAGAAGAAAAATAACGAATAAACTTTCGAAAGGCTAGTTGCTATCTGCATGCCATGTTTACGATCCAGGTTAATAACAGTAGCTCAATGCGACGACCATCTGCCTCCAAGACAGCTTGAAACCGCTCTAGGGATATCATTTCGTAATTTTTCGCTGGACTTTTCGAACGGTTGACCGTGGAACTTTCAGCTGTCGTGACACAGCTTGTGTATGCTTGAAGATCGTAAATTGCGTCCAGCATTCCAGAGACGACTCCTGTATGTAAGAAGGCCAAAGAATAGACCAGCAAACTTCTGACCATTATCCCTAACAACAGTTTTCTGCAGAGTCCCTGAACACAATCTCAGCTCGAATATAACAAATTTTCTTGAGACCGAGAAACTTATGCCCTTGAATCAGTATGATTTTAGAAGGTATCTGTCGTGCTAAATTCAGCTTGCCCATTTGTTCCTTGGTATACTGCGAACTACGGATGACTTGCAACAGGCAGATTCCATATTTCTAGATTTCCGAAAAGCATCTGGCACTCTGCCACACTGTACTGTTAACGAAGGTAGGAGCATATTGAATAGGTTCTCAGATATGTGAGTGGTTCGAAGACTTCTTAGTAATAGAACCCAGTACGTTATCCTCTATGTCTATCGTGCATGAGAGACAAGGGTACCGTCGGGAGAGCCCCAGAGAAGTGCGATAGAACTGCTGTTATTTTCTATATGCATAAATGATCTGGTAGCAGTCTGCAGTCTACAGTTGTTCGCTGATGATGGGCTGTGGTCTACGAGAAGGTGTCGAAGTTCAGTGACTGTGGGAAAGTACAAGATGATTCAGAGGAATCGGTGTGAATCACGGTGTGGAAAGAGGACCTCTCTGTATTCCTTTGATGCGTCGATACTCGCGAATAGCAGCAGCCCTTTTGCTGTTTGTTTTGATAATACAACTTTACGAGTAAGGCTCTGCTCAACTTGTCCAGACTCAAGCTGACAGTCTGCAACTTTAACCCACACTGATGCTTGTGTTTCAACTCTTCGTCGCCATACCACTACTGGGGCCTAACAGCACATCACGACAGTAATAAAACTACTACCCTGCAGCGCACGCTCTGAACTTCGTTCCTATAAATAATTTTCCGTCTACACTGGTACAAGTATAGCAGGTCAGCAACTGGAAGCAGTTAATTCCATAAATTATCTGGGAGTACGCATTAGGAGTGATTTAAAATGGAATGATCATATAAAGTTGATCTTCGGTAAAGCAGACGCCATACTGAGATTCATTGGAAGAATCCTAATGAAATGCAATCCGAAAACAAAGGAAGTAGGTTACAGTACGCTTGTTCGCCCACTGCTTGAATACTGCTCAGCAGTGTGAGATCCGTACCAGATGGGGTTGATAGAAGAGGTAGAGAAGATCCAAAGGAGAGCAACGCGCTTCGTTACAGGATCATTTAGTAATCGCGAAAGCGTTACGGGGATGACAGATAAACTCTAGTCGAAGACTCTGTAGGAGAGACGCTCAGTAGCTCGGTACGGGCTTCTGTTGAGGTTTCGAGAACATACCTTCACCGAGGAGTCAAGCAGTATATTGCTCCCTCCTACGTATATCTAACGAAGAGACCATGAGGATAAAATCAGAGAGATTAGAGCCCACACAGAGGCATACCGACAATCCTTCTTTCCACGAACAATACGAGACTGGAATAGAAGAGAGAACCGACAGAGGTACTCAAGGTACCCTCCGCCACACACCGTCAGGTGGCTTGCGGAGTACGAATGTAGATGTAGATGCAGATGTAGAAGTGGCGAAAGTTTGGCTATAAGACTTCAGCATATTCCTTCTTTCCATATTAACTCATCCTAAACTTCAGTCTACATCACTACTAAATTGTGATCTGAGTCTATATCTGTTCCTGGGTACAGCTTACAATTCAATATCGTTTTAGTAATCTCTGTCTAACTATTATGTCAGCCACCCGGGATCTTCCTCTGAGTCTCCAGCCTTTTCCACGTGTACCTTTTGCTAGCAACCTAGTATCATATAGTGTACCACTATCGCTACAGTCCAGTTGCACCAGCTTTCCTTACCAGATCATTCGTTTTGTTTGTCTGTCAGAATACATCCGCCGTGAAATTAAATGACTGCGTTTTATGTCTTTTGTCGCCGTCGAAAACCGGTTTCAAGAAGGGATTCCCAAGCCATGGTTGGAAAAATTTCCTAGGTGTTGCTGATGTCACATTGTGTCTACTGAGTCGTCGAGACGCGTTGATAATTGCCTAACAATCAACTTAACTGCACTTTCTATACTGCCTTTTTTATCACCCAGGTTAACACGAACTGAATGCTAGTAGGAAAAGTACAGAATAAATTACAACATTAATCTCAAGTAACTGAAGGCTAACTCCAAAGAAAGTAAACTCTTAAACTGGTATAGTGGGCTCAGATTTGAGCCACGTTCCATCCGAACGCCAGTTCGGTGTCTTAAACTCCCCATCGCCTCGCTCGATTGGAAGTACCTGAAGCACGAAGTTCATTACCATCAGCATCCAGTCCAGCTGCCAATCGTGGACTCGGCTCACGAACGTCGCAGGGCAAAAACTCCTCTGGCAGCGGACACAGTAAGGCCGCGAATCGAGTTTGCAGTCCCAGAGGCGGGTACTGCGGCCGGGCAGCCATTAAAGTTCAAGGCGAATGTCAGCCCATTGCATAAAATCCAATCACTGGCTTTGCAGGCCAAACAGGTAGGCAAGAGCGGTTCACCTTCAGCAGCTTGGCAGTCAACGTGAGCGGAACAAACGGACAGCGGGAGCGCTGGCACAATTGCGACCGGGTCACCAATATTCCGCTGTCCCCCTTGTTGGTAATAACTAGCGCGTTGTGGCTTTCCCCGTGCATACAGTAAAAGTTCGCTCCGATGACTATGAAGCGTCATAAGATCAATGGAATATACAAGCTGGCACATTGTTTGATTGTGGAGGGAACAGTTTTGTCGGTTGTTCCAGCACATTCGCGACGCACGACAATGCTATCATACCGTGAATCGAGTAAAAGTCAGCTAGCGCTACATCATAAATTTACAATATCGCAAAACGTATAGGAGAATACGCTAATGTTGTCCGAGCTAGTCGTAATTATACGATCAATCAGAATAGGGTTCTATTGATTACCGCCCGCATCTCGTGGTCGTGCGGTAGCGTTCTCGCTTCCCACGCCCGGGTTCCCGGGTTCGATTCCCGGCGGGGTCAGGGATTTTCTCTGCCTCGTGATGGCTGGGTGTTGTGTGCTGTCCTTAGGTTAGTTAGGTTTAAGTAGTTCTAAGTTCTAGGGGACTTATGACCACAGCAGTTGAGTCCCATAGTGCTCAGAGCCATTTGAACCATTTTCTATTGACTACCAACAAGAAAGTAATTAATGGATGCCTTATTTATTTTTCTAAGTCTACCACTACAGTCGTACCTTCCTTCTACAGTGTATTTACTTTTCTTATAGTGTTTCAATACGAGTTGTCTAGAGTGAAGGTTACTTTCTTGTAGGACTGTCGTTGCGTAACGTGCTGTAGATTCGCAGTTACAATGTTTCTTTTGTTTCTTTGTTTCTCCGCCGGTTGCTGTGGAATAGCAGGATACGATATTACTGTTTCATAACAGTAGGATATATGAAGAGTGTGAAATATAATTTTGTTTAGTGACTGCGAAATCTGCCGACAGGAAAACGAGACGCATTGAGGAAGAAAAAAAAAAAAAAATTGGTTCAAATGGCTCTGAGCACTATGACACTTAACATCTGAGGTCATCAGTCCCCTAGAACTTATAACTACTTAAACCTAACTAACCTAAGGACATCACACACATGCATACCCGAGGCAGGATTGGAACCTGCGACCGTAGCGATCGCGTGGTTCCAGACTGAAGCGCCTAGAACCGCTCGGCCATAAGAGGGTAAGCTTACTTGTTTTGATTATGTACACTACCAAGTTAACAAAAATGAAGTGGGTTGTATGTGCATCGTTTATAGTCATGTAGGTATAAATTGTCAGTGCCTGATATAGCGATAAGGTGTTATCGTTAAATTTCACTTAATTTCGAATGTAATAAAGATATTCTTGCCCCTGAGATACCATGGATGGGATTGACGTTTTGAGACCCTCATACGGTGGTGTAGGATTGGATGAAGGGATTTAAAGCCTGCAGCTATTCAACCTGATGGAATCTCGCCTGCGAAAATAAGACGAAAATAATTTCTCGTGTGACACTAAACCATTTAAAATAACGAGAGTTTACCCTGCAGCTCTGTAGCTCCACGCTCCGTAAGTGGAAGGTCGCGTGTTAAATACTCATAGAACGGCATTTTCAAAAAAATCCTTATCAAAATGACTTTGTTCTTTATTTCTAATGCTTTAGTTTGATTTTAAATATAACATTTTTCTTAAATTTGATTTATGATCCTCGAATGCCACATTTCAATTATTGTGTTAACTTTATTATTTTGCACCGATCTAATGAAGTGAATTTGTATTTAAGAAATGTGAATACCGTAAAGTAGAGTTTATATTTTCTCGTTGTGTGAAAAGAATTTATGTTTTAAATGTTTGTATGTCGATAATCATTCCAGAAAATGTACTTATCGTTTTGGCACCAATGCGTGTCAAACATACAGTCTGTAAACCCTTCAGTGGGCCTAGCTGCCCTAGTTCCGTTCGGTAACTGTCAGAAGAATTCGACAGGAGCTGTGCCATTTATCACTGCTTCCTGTCTTTGCGTTCAATTTAATTTCATATTCATTGTTACAAGTAAGTGCGACAAATAAGCATGACCGTCTTTATAATGAGGTTCTACTATACTTTGTAACTTCCCTGTGACATTTCAAAGATAACACCATAACAGGTCATCGTGACGCAACATATGCTGTTGCCAGCCAAGACGCAACTGCAAACTGCACCTTCCCCGGAGCGCCCATCACACCGCCTCCGTGTAACATTTCTGCCATTGCAGATGATGGTCATGAAATACGTAGTCAGCCCTGACGCAGCTGCTCACCCCGCAGCGTCCATCATAGATAATCGTCACGAAGTTTACGTTGTCAGTCCTGACGTAACTGCTCCCCCTCACCCCTCCCCCCGTCCCCATCCAACCCCGCAGTGCTGTACACCCCACGGAAAGTTACAGCTCGCTCTCCTCTCCTTAAAATAAGATTACAGAACTGTAAAAATGATTCTTCGTCTGTTATGTTTAATCAATGGACAGAAATTTTTAAAAATATACTATCATAGATTAACAAAAACACTGTAATTACAGAGACATAACCAGTTATTTCAAACGAAAAAAGAATGAAAAAAAGAAAACGTTAGACCAAAATAAATATTTCAATATGTTGTTTAAAATGTCGTAGACAAGGATTCGAAATGAAGTTAGAAATAATTATAATGAAAACTAAATCGTATGAATAAAATTAAAGGTCCCAGCCATTTCCATTAAGATTATTCAAAAATTAACACGCCACGCCGTTTACAATCTTAGAGTTTTGGTCACTTTTTTAAATGAAACTTGTTTTGACATGTGTAAAATTTAAAGCTTGTGACATCTTTTGAAGAATGCTAGGTGGGTCATGTAACTACCAAACAGATAAATGGTGACTGAGCGTGAACCGTAAAAGAGAAACATATGCTGTCACTGATATATGTCTGTTTTTGAGACTTACAATTTAGTATACAAGTTACTACCTTAGGAAACACAATGAACAAACTGTGTCATGTAAATGAATGAATTCTAAGAACGTTTTGTCGCCTGTGCACTGTTTTACAATATGCTGGCTAAACCTAAGAGGTAACAGTTAGGTCAAAAAGATGTAACATTGAAATATAGATCTCAAAAATATGTATTTAAAATATTGTGGTAGCATGTGTTTATCTTATATGATCCACCCACTTCAAACGATGAAAATGGTGATTTCAGGTAAGCAGTAAAATACAAACAAATGTTATCATGATATTTTGTGAGCGGTAAATGTTTTTAATATCGACACAGACATTACTCTACTAGAACATTCCAAAAAGTGAGTTACTTTCATTTTCAAACGTAAAAGACATTTCGATTAAGATTATTTAAAAAATTAACACGCTACATGAACTGAACCCAGAACATGCAATTTATGATTTTAGAGTTTTGGTCACTTTTTGAAGTGAAACGTTTTTCGGCATGTGTAAAATTTAAAGGTCGGACATCTTTTGAAACAAGCGATGTGGGTCACGTAACTACCAAACAGATAAATGGTGACTGAGCGTGCACCGTACAAGATAAACATATGCTGTCACTAACTGTTATGTGAACCTTTCCGAGACATACAATTTACTGTTTAACTTAGTACCTTAGGCAACACAGTGAATAAGCTGTGTTAGATAAATGAATGAATTCGAAGAAAATTTTTCAGCCTCTGCACAGTTTTACAATAAATTGGCTAAAACGTAACAGTGGCGTAAAAAAATGTAATACTAAAATGCTGATCTCAAAAATCTGTACATAACATAACGTTGTACCACGTGTTTATTTATATGGTCCACCCACTTCAGACGACGAAAATATTGAATGGGGGTAACCAGTAAAATATAAACAAATGCCATCACGGTGTTTTGTGTACGGAACTCTATTAGAATAGTCAAAATAGAGAGTTGATGCTATTTTCACACGCAAAAGAAAATAAACAGATTAATATTTCAGAGATTTTCTTTTTGATTTTTAAAAAATTTTTGATGCTTGATTTTTAACTTGAAGTGCTTCCTTATCCTGCCGAGAACTTGGTCGATATTTGTACCTGTTAGGAACTGAGAATATGTGCTTTTCCTGCAAGGATATTGGTGAGGAATTTAATTTTCGGGTAATTTCGCTACAGTATTCTATTGGTTCGGGACGAATAAGCTCAGGCGTCCTCTCATGAGTCGCAGTGACCACGTTTGACTTGGTCTGGCTTTTAGCCCGTCCTGCTGGCGATACATTCTATTTTTCCGTAACGTTTGACATGTGTACAGCGAGACTACGGAAGTACCTCTGCAGTTAACGATATTTTCGAGGGTCCACTGTACCACAGGAAATTATTTTTTGTAATTTATTCCAAAACGAAAGCCCACCCGGGGTACGGCTCAAGACTGAGAAACCTGGGACCTAATTTTATCACTGTACAGGTTTGGGAAAGTCTGGTTCACCTTTTCGGTCCTCCCCTGTGAGAAGTTATTCGCTCTTACTTCTGACGCATCGAACTGGCTCTGATTTCGGTGCTAAATGTATGTAAATTATAATACTTACGTCTAATGCTATTCGGTAAAGTAGCAAACTCCATTTTATTTTGTAATTTATTTTCCCTTTTATACAAATCGAGGTAGCCGACACGAGCAGCAAGCCTGGAGATATGGTCCGACACTGCGCAACTGGAAATGCAAAATGTAAAAAAGATGAAGAGAAAAAAAGCCAACCTGTTATGTCGAAAACACGTAAGCTGTTCGAGATTTTGATACTCAGAATCATCCTGCGTGTAAATAAATTGTGGCAGAAAATATATATGGCGGTAGGCCCACTGTAAAATATTTATTATGATATGCAACTCCTTAAGAAGCAGCCACGTTATCTACATGTGATATGGTAGTCGAAAGGACAGCAAGTCCTCCCAATTCAGCCACATGATCTTCCAACCAAAGAGAAGTTCAAAGCACGACAAGACTTCTCGTCCACGAGGTCTCTTTTTCAACGCAAAGAAAGGTGGAAAATATATCACATGCTTCTGGCCTTCTTACATATTGTAAAAGTCAAAAACGAAACGAAAGTAAATTATACTCCAATCATATTGGTGAATAGTCGAGCAACTTTGATTTAGATTATTGGATTGAGAATGGAAATAGCGAACTGCAACATGTGAACAGTGTTTTTTTACCTTCGAAGCCATGTCAAAAGCCATTTTTCGCATGCAGATGCAAACCAACGAATAAAACTCACGTGAGGGATTTATGTTATTTAGAATCTAAAGAGACACTTTTCTGTTTTGTTTGCAAATAGGATGATTCAAACGGTTCGTCACGGTACACGGAAGATGAATGACTTGGAAGAAGGTCAATATTTTGTTGAAAAGTCATGAAGAAAGTATTTCACATAGGCAAGCGATAATTTCGTTGTTAGTTCATAAAAACAAGGATGCACCTGTTTGCTCTCAACTTGTGGGTCAAACTGAGACCGAACAAAAGTATTAGAACAAGTAATAGCAGTTATAACGCATTTTGCAAAACAAATTCTTGTGTTTCGGGGACGTGAGTAAGTTGCGGATCGCCTCACAATGGAAATTATTTAGGTTTATTGGCGTTAATAGACATATCTGACATTTTCTTGCCCAACATACGCATATACATGCAAACAAAGAAAAGGGACGTACGGCATCTAATTGCATCAAGCGTACGGGACCATATTATTCGTGACATTAAGAGCTGCAAATATGATTCTATTTCGTTAGATTCCACTACAGATGTATCGTATGTAGACCAACTGACTCTTATAGTGCACTATGTCCAGTCATCTGGACCACTGGGAAGATATGTAAGATTCTTGGTCATGGAAGGCTATAATATTAAGCGACTCGCCCAAAGGTTAGTAGATCTTTAACATGAGAAAGACACTGACGTCAAAGATTGTCGTGGCCAGAGCTATGACAACCCCAGCAATATGAGTAGGAAGTACAACAGCTTATAAGCATTTAAAAGCACGAATTAAGAAGACAAACCAATGGAAAGAATACATTCCCTGCTTTGCACATTCATCAAATTTGGTGGTAAAGTGCGCTGCAGAACGCTTTATAGAAATGTCCTTTTCCTTCGATTTCGTTGAAAACCTCTGTATATTTTTCTTTCGCTTCCACTTATCGATGGAGTCTTCTTTTGAAAGCATTGGAAAAAAAACTAGGTAACAAACTCCAGTTTTCGTAAGGTTGTCGGACTGTAGGTGGCCGGCCAGCGAGGACGCGAAGAAGGCACTTGTCTGTGGTTTCACCACTATCAAGCAACTTTCAGGTGACATATCTAACAACATGCATCGAATGGTAGAGTGTCATAAACAGACTAACGGAATAGTTTCGAATATGGATAAACTGGAAGCGGAAATAATAACTATGGCTCGTAGAGAAATCATACAACACTTCCAGATGGCTAACGGTTCGCTGCAGTCGCCTGTTCATGACCATAAGAAGAGATATGCCCTTCGTATATTGTTACACGGGTACGTCCAACCAATGCGGTTCACAATATCAGACACTGAAGCAAAAGCCAAAGAGTTGACAGGCTGTGGAGAATATGAACGTTTCAAGACAACACAACCGAAATACTAGGTACGACCATTACAGAAGCTGTACTACACTCGAAGAAATTGTTGAAAATCAAACACCTGGATGAAATTTTAAAATACAGGTGGTAATTATCATAAATGATAACGTGTTGACTGTATTAGATAAACACATGAAAGCGTACCATCAAATGATTTGGGTGTTTAGAATAAAGATTGGAAATGATTTGGAAACGAATTTCAGTAATTATCGTCAGCACTTACCCTGACGATTTGGAAAAAAGCCTAGGTGAGAACTGGTGCAGTTCGCTGAACTGCTCAAAACAAATGTGGCTGCTGCTATTTACAGAAGAAGCCCGTGAAACTGTGGTTTTATAAACTTTGAAGAAAAATTAATTAGAGTCGTGTTTCCCAAATGCAGAAATAGTCTTAAGCTTTTGCCTCTCTTGAATGATCACTAATTGCAGTAGACAGAGTTCTTCTCCAATATTTAAGTCCATTAACAATGAGTTAGGGAACACCATGGAATAAGAACGTCCAAACGACCTCACCTTAATGAACATACATTGTAATTTCCTTGGATGCATTGATTTGACTAGTGTTAATTCCAAATTTACTCAAGAACTTTTTTATAAAGTGCTGTTTTATTTTATATCCTAAACTATGAGGCCTAAAGCATACCAAGGGCCTCTTCTTAGTATATGCTACTGGCTTAATTCGGCACTGGGTAGAAGGAGCAAGTGATTAAGAAAGTGTCCAGCATCACGTATTCAATAATTTAAAATGGAATAGTCATAGTTTTTAACTAAAATGGGTCCCCCCCGTGAACCATGAACCTTGCCATTGGAGGGGAGGCTTCCGTGTCTCATCGAAAAGATAGCCGTACCGTAGGTGCAACCACAACGGAATGGTATCTGTTGAGAGGCCAGACAAACACGTATTTCCTAAAGAGGGGCAGGGGAACAGGGCACACGCACTGTATATGTCTTTAGCATACTTAGGACAACTGATCATATTAACAAATGAAATAAAGTGCACACGCACTGTAAAAGTCTTTAGCATATTTAGGACAACTGATATTGTTAACAAATGAAATGAAGTGCACATGCACTGTATATGTCTTTATCATTTTACAAGAATTTAAACACATTGTATAAGTCTTTACCATTTTACAAGAACTAGGAAAGGAATGGGAAAGATTGCATCATGGTTGTAGCACAGTAGGTTGCACGTAGCTGCACTGAAAGTCCATATCTTTCTACAGAAGCACAACACCAAGTGAGACAATCTGAAGTTCTCTTCCCTGAAGTATTAATCAGTGTAGCCAAGACACTGAAATGTTGTATTAATATTCAATGTTATCATTTTGGCAGTACATTAGGTACACCAAACAGTAGGACCATAATGACATCTCCATCGTTCAAGGTGGTGGACAGCTTGATTTGTCAACACCACATTCTTATAGAATCCATACTCTCACATCAACGTAGAATTAGTGCAAAAACCAAATATAGTGCTCCATGATCATGAGGATGGACAGGACAAACGGATATTGCAGTAGTTTCTGGTAATTAGGTCAGAAGGTGAAGGACATTAAGTCTTATGCTAGTCATCATTGAGAATTACACTAGTCTATCAACCGATTTGAATAATTATTAGCATTCATTGGCTATTTACACAGCATTTAAGTAGTATGTATGGAGTATTACAGAACATTATTCATAAGTCATCTCAATATAGTAATTATTGCCACTCGTTGGCCAGTTACAAAGTATTCATAAAGTTTTACAAAACATCATTCAGTATTACTCAGAAGTCATCATTCAAAACAAGAGTTAATTATTGGAATAGCATTAATGCATAAGTCATCATTCAGTATCACTCAGAACTCATGATTCAAGTGACATAGGACATATTTAAAATGTAACACACTGTAACTATTACTCAAGGTCTGTAGTCCAATAATACATAGATATAATGGATTCAATACAACAGAGAAATTTGTATTATATTTAGAACTAGAAATATATCTTAAAGCGGTAGCATTATTTGGTCGTATACTGGTAATAGTTGGGACTGGTAATAATTTTTTTTATTTTTTTATTTTATTTTATTTTTTTTATTTTTATTTTTTTTTTGCTAGCAATGCATTGCGTTGGGATCGATAATTAATTGCTGGGGCATGAAAATATTTGCTTTCGACTTTTTGCTGGAAATAAGGATTAATAACGTCATGAGTCATGAGCCAGCTGTAGCAAGGTTATGAAACAAGTAGAGTACATGTGATAACATTCATGAATGATACACACAAATGGGTAAAAAAAAATGCAAGTACTAGAACAGGTTTAATGAATAACTGCTTATAGCACATTAATTTCATGAATAGCTTCTCTTGGAAAAAATACAAAATGGATTATTGAGCTGAAAAAAGAAACGGATATTATGCTGAAAAGTAGTGAACTTCGAATTAACAGGCAATGAAACGTGTACTCAATATGTATGTAATCTAGCTGTCTTTTCCAGAACGTTCAGTCATTATACCATGCGACATAAAACATACTGTCAAAACGAACTGCAACAAATACTTAAATAACTACATAGCATCTCTTAACTAATAGTAAATATATAAACGTCATCATTATCATCATCTGCAAAGAAAAACTTCATTATTCATATTACCATAACTTCATCACTATCATCACCTGCAAAGAAAAACTTCATTATTCACATTAGCATATTCTTCATATAACTATTCAACATCATTTATTATCATCTGCAAAAAAAGACACTTCATTATTCATTATTCATATTACCATTTACTTCGTATAACTATCCATAGTATAGAGTTTCTTACTTCTAGCATATTTCATCACTAAAATTAACATGTGTAGTTCTGTCTCACAGCTTGGTCTATTACTTCGTATTCTGAAAGAAAACTAATTAGTCAATACTGCTATCATACGATGTGTATAGTATATTCTGGTTAATGCTTGTTAATTCTGATCCATTTACTCTTCATGACAAGATATTGCATTTTCTTTCGTTCATTCCGATGGTAAAACTTCCATTTCAGAGTAAACCACTGTGATTTGTTTAATTTATTTCTTGTACACGTTATTGCTTTCTGAAAATGATGAATAAGGATTAACATCTTGCATTTAAATCATATACCCATTAAATAAAAACTTGTTTCTAGTGATACAACTAAGCACACAGCATAGCATGACAGAAAACGTATTATGTCAAAAACAGACATTTTTCAAGTGAAAAAATGTACACACAGTATCATAATGTAGTATAACAAAATGTAGAATGGGGTAGATATTGAGATATCACAAGGCAAAAATGTTAGTCAACTGGTGTTCGTTATATCTTAAAGATTTCATAGTGCATACAAACAAAACAGGAAAACAATCATACATACAAGAAAAAATGAAAAAATGTGCACAGTCTGATGTGTAATGACAAGAAAAGCGACCTGCTAACCTTACCTTGCCGGGCACGTGCCAAGAAAAAATATAATAATCATCAGTAAGTGGTCATATAAATATCTGGAAATGGCATTACAGTGTGATAAATCATAAAGTATATTCATTCAATAAAGGGTTTAATATTGGAGACATGGTGAGTGCCTTTGCTTTTTCTGGTTCTCAAAGTCCCGACGTGTACTACATTGGGGTGAGGAATGCTGCGAATTCTATATGGACCTGCGTATAGAAGTTCAAATTTACTGCATCTACTCTTTCCTCTGTTGGATAAATAGTGTGTGCGTACTAATAGCTTGTATCCAATGTGAAAGTCACGGCGTGTACAAACCTGTTTTTGCTGTCTTCTCCGGCGCTCTGCGGCACGTTAGATGTTGTTGAGCGCAATGTCAATTATTTCATGGTGACGTAGTCGACGAGATGTAGGAAAGGATACTAATTCTTTAATTTTGTTTGGTGGTTCAACATTTTTCAATATAACAGTCGGAGATAGCATAGTAGATTCATTTGGTATGGAGTTAATTACATCCTGGAATGAGAGTATGTGTGAGTCCCAATCAATATGTTTTTTATGGCAGTATATTCTACATACAATTTCTTTCATTAGTCGTTCACAAGGGTTCGAAGAATGGTGATACATAGATATATAGATCGGAGAAATGTTTCTAGCTCGTAACATACGTGTCCATATAGCAGGTCGAAACTGTGATCCATTGTCGGAAATTACTTTCAATACATGCCCTACATGAAATAAAAAATGTTTTACAAATGCATTCGAAATCGATTTAGCAGTATCTTTGCGTAACGGAGTGAAGGTTACAAATTTTGAAGTGAGTTCAACAGCGACAAAGATGTAGCCAAAACCTCTTATTAGTTCTGGGAATCGGTCCAAAAATGTCTACAGCGGCCATGTGTCTCAATTTAACGGGTACAATGAGATGTAACGGAGGAATATGTGAAGTCGTGTCTGATTTAGCTTTCTGGCAGATTTTACATGACGCTAAAACTCGTCGTATACGTTTCTCCATGTTGGCAAAATAACAGTTCTGTCTCAGTATAAGAAAACATTTTCTGGCTCCATAAAGTGCGTAACTTAAATGAGTATACCAAATTAATTTGTTAACAAGCTCGTCAAGAATACATAATAACCAATTGTTGGTGTCAGGGTGAGAGCGGCAAAACAGAATGTTATTGCGTACAGTGTAATGGTTTCTAATGGTAACGTTATTCTTATCTTGCCAAAGGTGTTTAATTTCTTTCCAAACGTTGTCTTTGCACTGCTCCTGCTGTAAAAGAATATTGCGAAGCTCTGTACGTTCTTCGTCTGTATTTGCGCTGCTTTGTTTTACTTTATCTGAAATCATTTGCATAACGTCATAGTCGGCTTCGTCTGGTGTATTATAGTTGTGTAGGTACGTATCTGTGAACAATGTGAATGACAGCCCGTGTTACGCGATGTAGAAAAGGCCTCTGTTCGATTAATTGCCTGTTCATCTGCAGATAAAGCGTGCTGAAATTCTAATGCCAGTTGTACATTTTCATCCTTTAACATTAAATAGGAATTCTGAAAGTCAATAATCGTGTCGTGATGTACCAAAAAATTCGTACCTAAAATAACGTCTGTTGTCAATAAGGGAACAATCCAAAAATTTGAGTGAAACGTATGACCTGCAATACAAAATGATAAGTGTGACTGTAACTTTACATCTACTCCTTTACCAGATACTGCTCCTTTTACTTTAGTTCTGCCTAATGGTAACGTAGGATAGGTATTTTCTTTGGTGCATTCGTTGAAAGTTTCCTCATTTATAACTGACACAGGTGATCCAGAATCGTTTACTGCTGAAAATGTGGATGATCCAATCTTTACTTCAATGACAGGGTGGGAAATGGTTTTCTGAATAACTGGTTTTTCATGCAAAAGAGTGTGTCGGATGTCGTGAAAAGTAATAACATTTTCGTGAATAACATTCTGCGTGTCAAAAGTAGTGCTTACGTTGTTGGAAGATGCAACCTGTACTGTATCTAGTCAAATTCTTTCTCACGTGCTGTTATTTGCGGGAGGATGCTGTGGCATTTCAACTATTTGTACTGTTCTGTTATTTCTTCCTGACGTATTACGTTCGGGATGATACCTACTGTCTGGTTCATTCATGATAATCTGTTGTTGCGGATGATTTTGCTGCTGGTAAGACCGACTGTTATGAAACGTACGCTGAAAATTGTGCTCATTACTTTGACGTCTGTCATGATAGTCATTTCTATACGGCGCATTGCGATAGGAGTTGAAATGATGTGTTTTCTGTACGTACTGATTTCGTTGTTGCTGTGCGTTACTATTTGGTGGAGCCGACGCTATACGTGTAGGCGGCGAAACATTAAAGCTTGGTTGACCTTGCACATTACATTGTTGGTTAGGTATGCTAACCGGCTGGTTTTGTTGCTGTTCTGGGGAGAAGCCTCTATTGTTACCAAAATGTGTCTGCGATTGCTGAAAATTTTGTACATACTGATGATTACAATTTTGTCTGTTATTAAATTTACGCTGGTAGTTCTTGTCATTTCGGGACACTCTAATGAAAACTGTCACTTTCAAGTAAACTTGTCACATCAGGTTTTCTTTACTCATTTCTAATTCTAGATAGATCGATAGTTGAAGTGCTGTTTTGATAGATATAAAGGATAGTAAAAGAGAAGGCAGCAGTGCAGAAAACTAAAGATGAAATAGCACTACTACGGCTCGGGGCCCTGTGCACGCTACGGCACATATTCATCGAAGTGTAATGAATCCCCTGAGGTCACTTACGCGCTGCAAATAAATTTTAGTTTCTGCGTTACAGGAAACGCCGGTGAAAATTCAAAGACAAATTATTGTATCCAGTCCAATGCTAGTTTCTGCATTACAGGAAACGCCGGTGAAAATTCAAAAGCAGATTGTCGTATCCAGTCGAAAGAGTGAATCTGTGTTCTGTCATTCTTAAATACCTTAAATTTTCTCACGGATAGAAAGTGCTTATTATCCAAATTATCGTCTCGGAATGTTTGAACAGGTTCAGGATTGTATGCTAATCTGTTTGTCTGTGACTGTTCTCTCTGTAAATTACCTAAATTATACTGGCTGTGTGAGTGTGAGAAATGTTCGGAATGTGGCGTATGCTGTGCCGTGTTGGAGGCTGAAACATTTTTCATCTCTGTCACTTCTTGCTGTAAAGACGACACTTTTCTACGTAATATATTATTGGACGAATTCATCTCACTGATTGTCTGCTGTAAGTTTTGGAAATCGGGTGTTTGATTGAAAGATATTGGTGACGTATCGTCTGATTAGGTATCATTGTTATTTTCGATAACGTCAATACGACTGGCTAATTCATCAAATTTTTCAGTCAGTGCTTTTACCTGATCGTCATTTTTAGTGTCACAAACATTAATTTGTTTTTGGATTTTACGTGTGGTTTTGTTCAATTTCTTAACATCTGCTTTGATGGCATCGGATTCCTGTATTACTCGTAGTTCCAACTTTTCAAGTCTGTTGGTCACTGTCTGAAAGTTTACTGTGTGTGCGTCTGTTTTTGTTTTAAGATCAGAGATTTCATCATGCAGTTCGGTGTTCAACTGTTTGATAGTATTGATTTCGTCTGATACTGCAGCAATGTTGTTGTCTACGTACGTTTTTGTTTTCGTAAACAATTTACGCTTATCTTCCTGTCTGTGTGCAGTAATTGTTTCCATGACTTGTTGCTTTACATTATTCTGTTCCTGTATACATTTACGGTAACGCGTTTCACTGTTTTGTAGGTGATGATTAAAACGTTCGTCAATTTGGCTGTTTTGTTGTTCAAATTTCGTATCTACTTTCGCATACAGTGTGCGTGAAAGTTCTGATGACATTAATTTAAACTCGTCGCGTAACTGTGTTGCGTTTTCAAAAAAAAAAAAAAAAAATGGTTCAAATGGCTCTGAGCACTATGGGACTTAACATCTATGGTCATCAGTCCCCTAGAACTTAGATCTACTTAAACCTAACTAACCTAAGGACATCACACAACACCCAGCCATCACGAGGCAGAGAAAATCCCTGACCCCGCCGGGAATCGAACCCGGGAACCCGGGCGTGGGAAGCGAGAACGCTACCGCACGACCACGAGACGCGGGCGTTGCGTTTTCAGAGCATTGTTTAGCGACTGCACTAATTTCATCTCTAAGTAATTTCGTTGTGGCTGCATGTGTAGTACTTAATTCTTGTGCAACAGATCTAATTTCTTTACTACTGTTCCTAGCACAAGCCTTAATTTCCTCACGTAATTGTTCTTTAGTATCGTGACATTGCACGGCAACGGCTGTAATCTGTTCACTAAGTTGTTTGTTCTGTTCATTTAGGTTGTCGTGTTTTTCATTCAACTGTTTGAAATTTTCATTAAGGTTGTCTTGTTTTTCATTAAGTTGTTTGTTCGAATCATTAAGTCGTTTGAAATTGTCGTCTTGTTCTTTCTTAGACTGTTTGAGATTTTCATTAAGTTGTAGCAATACTGTCATAACTTTATCCATGCCAAAAGTAGCGACTCTATTTTCTATGCTGTGTGTTGGTGTATCTGCATTTGTCACGTTTTGTGTAACCATTTGGTCATTCTCTGATTCTTGAAAAGGTTCGCCAATTGGATGTGCACTGTTGGTCACTACACCGGAATCAAATAAATCTGAGATATTTTGAGTACATTGTTCACCTTCGTTAGAAACAATTATCTGTTCGTTACGTAAATTTTGCAAATCGGGTGTGTCAAGCTGGGCAGCGTTCATTGTAACGGAACGTGCCGCGTCTTCATTTGCCGTTAAATTAAGTGTGGACATAACTGAATGTGTTTGTTCATCATTTGGAATAAAATCATTACTAGTGGTCGGTACGCACTGATTATGTGTAATTAGAGGATTTTCACTATTACACTGAGTGTCGCTAGTATTATCGGTCAAATTATTCAAGTCGGCTTTTCCACTCATTGCACATCGCGACGTACTGTTAGCAGTTTTGCGCGGCATTTTCATAAATCAAAGTTAAGCGCAAAATCAAACAAATACAAAGCAAAAGTGGAACAAATACAATTACAACAAACAGCAATAAATTGCCGATGATCTGTGAAAGAAAGAGTGACAAATTAGAAATGCGTTGCGCCAGATGCAAACTACAGTTAATATTATGTAAATAAGAGCAGATATATATCTGACAACTACTCAGAAATTCACAAAGAAATACGATCATGGCCGGTTGTCGCCAAGTGTAACCTCCCCACAAAATAAAATAAATATGAATAATATTCACATTTAGTGTAACCTCAAAACAGAAAAATTCCTAAACCTCTCAACAGTAAAAAATAGAATTATGTCGTTCACATTCAGTATAACCTACCAACAGGAAAATTGCGTAACCTATCAATAATAAAAATGTGATTAATCTCTCAATAAAATTGTCGCTCAATTATAACGTTTCAATAATGACTGTGAATTTGAACTGGTAAATTTAGGACGTCAGCAGTGCTGCGTCATGGCCCTGCAAGATCATTCTGGAAAAATTGAAAATTCTTACCTCAATTAGGTCGCCGGATAACGCATATATATATCCGCTCTTACAAGAAATTATTCTGGCACAGCCCTGTGGAATGCTGGCCGATAGATTTGTCATTTATAAAAAGATACAACTGATTTTTCTTTTCAGTAATCGGGATGACCAAGGATTGGAGAAATTTGTAAATTCTTTAAATTGAAATGAATGATTGTCAAAAGTTACTTTTTATGAGAAAGATTATTATTAAGAGGTTTTTTTAAACATTTACTTGGGACTTGATACTACAATACTACATATGCGCGAGGCTGCTTTTACCTTATACAATAACGCTCAGGCTCCGCCATCGCTGCACCACGACCGGCCCAGCCAACACGATACACCAGACCGCTTGCTAACAACTACTTACTGCTACAGCTACACAGTTCCTACTGCAGTCAACACTGCTCTTTGATCTCAGATTCTCTTATATCTTACATATCGCAGGCAGCGCGTGAGCAATCCATCGAAATTCCATCTGCTCGAGTGCGCTAGCAACAAATTCTTTAATCATGGACCTCTTACAAGCTCTAATTTTTTCTAATGGAATGCAGCTTAACTGCATTGTTAAATGATGATGGCGTCCTCTTGGGTAAAATATTCCGGGGGTAAAACAGTCCCCTATTCGGACCTCCGGGCGGGGACTACTCAGGAGGACATTGTTATCAGTAGGAAGAAAACTGGCGTTCTACGAATCGGAGTGTCAGATCCAATAATCGGACAGGTAGGTTAGAAAATTTAAAAAGGGAAATGGATGGGTTAAAGTTAGAAATAGTGTGAATTAATAAAGTTCGGTGGCAGGCCGAACACAACTTTTGGTTAGGTGAATACAGGGTTGTAAATACAAATTCAAATAGTGGTAATCCAGGAGATGGTTTAATAATGAATAAAAAAATAGGAGCTCGGGTAAGCTACTACGAACAGCATAGTGAACGTATTATTGTCGCCAAGATAATTACGAAGCCCACGCCTACCACAGTAATACAAGCTTATATGCCAACTATATCCGCAGATGATGAAGAGACTGAAGAAATGTATGATGCGATAAAATAAAGTATTCAGATAATGATGGGAGACGAAAATTTAATAGTCATGGGGGACTGGAATTAGATAGTAAGAAAAGGAAGAGAAGGAAAAGTAGTAGGAGAATATGGAATGGTGGTAAGGAATGAAAGAGGAAGCCGCCTGGTAGAATTTTGCACCAGAGCATAACTTAATTATAGCCAACACTTGGTTTATGAATAAAGAAAGAAAGCTGTATACGTGAAAAAGGCCTGGAGATATTGGAAGATTTAAAATAGATTATGTAATGGTAAGACAGAGGTTTAAGAACCAGGTTTTAAACTGAGAGACATTTACAGGGGCAGATGTGGACTCTGACCACAATTTATTGATTATGAACTGTAGATTAAAACTGAAGAAACTGCAAAAAGTTGGGAATTTAAGGATATGGGATCTGGATAAAGTGAAAGAACCAGAGGTTGTAGAAAGTTTCAGAGAGAGCATTAGTGAACGACTGACCAGAACGGAGGAAATAAATACAGTAGAAGAATAATGGGTAGCTTTGAGAGATGAAATAGTGAAGGCAGCAGAGGATCAAGTAGGTGTAAAGACGAGATCTACGAGAAATCCTTGGGTAACAGAAGAAATATTGAATTTAATTGATGAAAGTGGAAAATAAAAAGATGCGGTAAATGAGGCAGGTGGAAAGCAATACAAACATCTCAAAAATTACATCGAAAGGAAGTGCCAAATGCATAAGCAAGGATGGCTAGAGGACAAATGTTAGGAAGTAGTGGCATATATCACGAGTGGTAAGGTAGATATTGTCCACAGGAAAGTTAAAGAGACCTCTGGAAACAAGAGAATCGCCTGTTTAAATATCAAGAGCTCAGATGGAAAACCAGTTCCAACCAAAGAAGGAAAAGCAGAAAGGTGGAAGGAGTATATAGAGGGTCTATACAGGGGCGATGTACTTGAGAACAATATTATGGAAATGGAAGAGGACGTAGACGAAGATGAAATGGGAGATATGATACTGCGTGAAGAAATTGATAGTGCACTGGAAGACCTAAGTTGAAAAAGGCCCTGGGAGTAGACAACATTCCATTAGAACTACAGATAGCCTTCGGAGTGACAAAACTCTACTATCTGGTGAGCACGATGTGTGAGACAGGCGAAATACCCTCAGACTTCAAGAAGAATATAATAATTCCAATCCCAAAGGCAGCAGGCATTGAAAGGCGTGACAGTTACCGAACTGTTACTTTAATTCGTCACGGCTGGAAAATACTAACCAGAGTTTTCTACAGACGAGTGGAGAAACTGATAGAAGCCGACCTTGGGGAAGATCAGTTTGGATTCCGTAGAAATGTCAGAACAAATGAGGCAATACTGATCTTACGACTTATCTTAGAAGATAGATTAAGGAAAGGAATATCCACGTTTCTCTCATTTATAGTCTTAGAGAAATTTGTACAGATAACAGACGGCAGTTACAAGAGTCGAGGGGCACGAAAGGGAAGCAGTGGTTGGAAAGGGAGTGAGACATGGCTGAAGCCTATCCTCGATGTTATTCAATCTATGTACTGAGGAAGCAGAAAAGGGAACAAAAGAAAAATTTTGGAGTAGGAATTAAAATCCATGAAGAAGAAATAAAAACTTTGAGGTTTGCCGATGACATTGTAATTCCGGCAGAGGCAGCAAAGGGCTTGGGAGAGCAGTTGAACGAAATGGTCAGTGTCTTGAAAGGAGGTAAAGGAGGTTACAAGATGAACATCGACAAAAGGAAAACAATGATAATGGAATGTAGTCGAATTAAATCACGTGATTCTGAGGGAATTAGATTAGGAAATGAGACCTTTAAGTAGTAGATGGGTTTTGCTGCTGGCGAGCAAAATAACTGATGATGGTAGAAGTAGAGAGGTTGTAAAATGTAGACTGGCAATGGCAAGGACAGCGTTTCTGAAGAGAAATCTGTTAACATCGGGTATAGATTTAAGTGTCAGGAAGTCTTTCCTGAAAGTGTTTCTATGGAGTGTAGCCATGTATAATAGTGAAACATGGTCGATAAATAGTTTAGATCACGTAACTAAGGAGGTGGTAGTAAATAATGTGAGTTAATGAGCATTTCGCTTTCTTTTAAGTATTTGGCTGAAAGAGATAGCCTTCAGGAATTGTGGAACGAACCCTGTCGTCCAGGACCGTGTGACACAAACAGCGCAGATTCGCGACGAGATGGGGAAATTCACAGGCATCTATTGTGTTCATCAGGCCTGAACACTGTAGTGTGCGAGTGAGGCAGACGAGAACCTACGTCATAGAGAAACCCCGTAGAAGCTATTTGTGGCCAGGGAGATGTAGCAGTGTTAAATGTGGCGGACCTAAGATCGGCAATAAAGGGAAACACTTATGAAACTATTTAATTCTGTAGTAATTCAGGGAATGAACCCACAGTAATTTTAATCTACCATCCTTTATAAATTTTCACGGTGATCCCAATAGAACTTCAATATTGATCATATCTATAATAGTTTAGCATTTACTGTTAAAGTGAAATTAACAAGTTTTGTAACCAAGACCTGAATGTTAAAATCTGAACGTTTTGGTCGCCCTTAAACATCGACATTTCATATACAAGCGGATCATTATAATGACAAATGTTGTAAATATCAACTATGTAACTTTATTTGTTTAAAAGGTATAGTAAATTTAAATTATCAGTATTTTCAGTTAAGCATCAGATCATCATTTCCTCCACACAACACACATTGAACGATTACAACATGACACCTTATTGAATGATTAGGTAACAGAATATTTGTTGTAATTTTTAGTGCATAATAGTGACTTTCGTTCTTTATTCATTTATCACAAAGCGCATTAGTGCAAGGCTACTTTCCGTGACATTCAAAGTTAAGAAGGAAATTGTATTGGTTTTACGTGAAAGAATTTAACGTCTATTATGTAATGGATTTTATTTTTACTTTATTTTGAATGTGAAAGTGGTCAACCTTTGAGTATTTAAATATGTCAAAATGTAAAATAATGTGGAATAAGCTGTAGCCAATCAAATGGACAGCTTTCGGAAAGGGAACTGCACTAGCCAGTTGAGCGAGGATGTTCGGAGCGGGGGGAACGTGGCTGGGGACGGGTAGAAGGACAGTGCTGGTGGAGACGCGAAAGCGGAGGTCGGTTTTTAGGTAGCTAGGAAGTGAAACGACTAAGAAAATTTAGCATTGTGTGGTATCACGGGACTTAGTCTCTGAGCGGTGAGCAACCTCGCGCCTGGTGTGAACTCTAACATTTCGCGTACTTAACGAGGTGGAGTACTGGAATTGTAATTCGTGATGAGACTGTGAATGATCTAACTGTGTCAAATGGATACGCACACGAGTGTAATACTAATTCTAAATACGACCACTACGATATTAGCTTGCCTTATGAATAAACATTATTCTAACCAAATCGCAACTGTGTGGCCTGCGTCATTTACGGGTCGTTAGTTTAGCTCCCGATATTATTATTACTGTTGTTCTATGTTATGTTAACGTTTTATGTTTCATACGATGTCGAAAATATGCCATCAGCGAGACAATTTGACCAAAGGGTCACAAGTGTCTAATTTAGGACGTGTAATGCGACACATGCGGCTCAACCCACAGACGAGTTTTAGCCAAGACATTTTGACGAAGAGGAACCACATGTGAGCCGAAACATTTTTGGGGTGTTAGCTCGTAATCGAACTGGGGAAAAAAGGAATTTGTGCACAACTTGACTAGACGAAGGGATCGATTGGTAGGACAAGTTCAGAGGCATCAAGGACCAACAGTTTAGTAATGGAGGGAAGTGTGAGTACGGGGAAAAGGGGGCTGTCGCCCCACTCTCCATTTTTGCCAAATTTATTCAAGATGGCGGTGATGACGTCATCCAAGATGGCGGATTTTTGGGGGAAAATAGGTCAATTGTGCTGCGTCCACTAACCTAACCTCAAGAAAAAATAGCGGCAATTTTGAATTTTTGCTATGTCCACTAACCTAAGCCTCCAGAAGAAAAAATGGTGGGAAGTTTGAAGTCCAACAGGATAATGCATGCAAAACCGTACTTGTCTTTATTATTATTATTCATTATTATTGATTATCATTTATTAACATTCATTATCATTTATTATTATTTATTATAATTTATTATTATTTATTATCATTTATTTTTATTTATTATAATTTATTATTATTTATTATCATTTATTACTATTTATTATCATTTATTATTATTTATTATTATTGACCTGCCTCCACTAGAAAATTCCCTCCAAATTCAAATTCCAACACGATAATGGCTGGAAAACCTTACTTTTGTTTATTATTCATTATCATTCACTATCATTTATTATTATTCATTATCATTTATTATTATTTATTATTACAGGCCTACCACCACTAGAAAATTGCGCCAAATTCAAATTCCAACACGATAATGTCTCGAAAACTGTACTTCTATTTATTATTATCATTTATTATTTATTCAAGATGTCCGATTTTCTCGGCGAGAAAGCCATTTTCCTTACATAGATAACAAAAATCTATCACAAGTTCAAATCCCAACACCATAATTGATCACACATACAAACTTTCTGTGTCACTTATCTTTTTTCACTGGTAGCTTATCATAATCGCGTCAAATAATAAACTGCACTTATAGTAACGCCGGCCGCGGTGGTCTAGCGGTTCTAGGCGGTCAGTCCGGAACCGCGTGACTGCTACGGTCGCAGGTTCGAATCCTGCCTCGGGCATGGATGTGTGTGATGTCCTTAGGTTAGTTAGGTTTAAGTAGTTCTAAGTTCTAGGGGCTGATGACCTCAGTAGTTAAGTCCCATAGTACTCAGAGCCATTTGAACCATCAGAGCCATTATAGTAACGTAAGTCACGTCCTTTGATTTTGCAGGGGGTAGGGACTGAAGACTTTATTTCAAACATCACTTGTTCTCCAACACAGTCAGCACACACATCTTTGGTATCGTAGTGCAGTCGCCACGACATCCGCGCTCCAACTGAACTAGTTCAAATCCTAGCCACCCCCTGGCCAGCGCACGGAGACACTGCCAAAACCTGTCACGTGCGGCGGCCGGCCGCTCACGCTGGACTGCTGGTATGCTGGGGGCGAGCCCAGCGGTCGCTCCCACGTGTTAAACACGTTTTCTCTGGACACGCAGGAACTTGCCGAGTTTGACGTCACAGCGGTCCCTTGTCCGCTCACCACATGTATTCGTCGCCTCCGCACGTTTCCCACCAAAATTGTTTGCCTCGAAGCTGAATCACACAACGGTCAACCATTCTCTATCACACTTTTGGCGCCAAAGCTGTTTCCTGTCGATGCCGACCGCCCACCGTCCACCACCTGTCCTTGTGCGAGAGAGAACGCAGTGCTACACTTTTGGCGACAAAGTTTACTCAACAGTGGAATCCGCCATGACCTTATAACAGGGGCGCTGCTGCTACGGTCGCAGGTTCGAATCCTGCCTCGGGGATGGATGTGTGTGATGTCCTTAGGTTAGTTAGGTTTAATTAGTTCTAAGTTCTAGGGGACTGATGACCACAGCAGTTGAGTCCCATAGTGCTCAGAGCCATTTGAACCTTATAACAGGACGTTTGGTCCACGCTAGAACGCTAGCTAATTGACTCTCTCTCGCGCGCGATTAATAAACATACAATCGCTGCGCCGCCGCCCCGCTTACGTCACACACACTCCATACACGCGACGGACATAGTCTTCTGTAAATACCTAAGTACTTAATTCCATTTCGATTTTAATCATATTAAATAATTCAATTTACATTTTCATATACGTACGCAAAGGTGTTCAACTACCTAATTTCAACTACATTTCGCGGACTAGACAGCCATCTCTTCATAGGAACCAGCTCCAAGTTTGAATTCTGGCAGTAAAGAAAGGTCATTTCTGCTTTCTCTACCAACCTAACAGAATTGTTGGAAAGAAAGGGCACTTGTACCAACCTCAGCCGCCCGACCGCCACATCCTCCTAGAAACCAGTGCCAAGTTTGAAATCTGCCAGTAAACAAAGCTGACTTGCGCTCCAGCCACCAACCTAAGAAAATTGTTGCAAACGAAGCTCATCACCACTAAACTAAGCCACCAGCACTCAACCTCTTCCTACACGTTTCGGGTAAAAGAATTCACCATGCACTAGGCCCATGGATGGAGGAACCAATTTACTTTATTTAGGAATGGAGTGTATGTATCACACCGACATGTTCGACACCATACAGACCTGCAAAACATTCCTACATAATTCATTTTTAATGCTCTAGACACACGCTTGCTAATTGTAAACAGTTAAAAATAACTCATAGCATAGCCTACAGACATGCAAACCGCTCGTAAATAATGCAAAACATTTACGTCCAAATAGCCAAACAACTGCTAATTTTCGTAAATAATTTCAGTGCATAGGCTGATGGAAGGAGGAACGAGTGTACTTTATTTATTTGGGGCATATTTTTTTGAAACTTTTGCGTCTCATAGGTTTCGATATGTAAGGCTGACATAAGGCAGTTTCTGAACTCCAGTAGTGCACTACACATGGCAACACAACCACACCCATCAAGATATTCATTCCAATCCAGACCTGTAAATCCTCTACAGATAAATTTGTCCAGTTATTTGTCGACTCACTCACAGTCTGACCAGATTGCTGTTTTTGCTCAAAAACCGCTCAGACTGCGCTGTGCTGCTCGGGGAAGTAAGGAAGGACTGCACTCTATTTATTTCAAGCCCTTTTATTTAGTTGTGGAGTATATTAGTCACAAAAAACCCGTTCTGATCCGACTGTTGTCATCTGACACAGGCCACAAATACATAAACAACTCCTAATTTCACCACACAATAGCAAACAGCTCTTAAATAATGCAGTACACAATATCCGCAGACGAGCTCTGTAAACTATTCAAATAAAGCACAGCACAGTGCACAGCCATGCTCGCAAAATAGTGCAACAGACGCGCCCAAACACCCCCAGCTGCCAAACCGACCTAAAGTCTCTGCTCGGTCCCTCCCCAAAAATGACCACAACACAGTCGCATTCGCGCCTAACACCAGAGAAATTGATATCGCCTACGCACCTTAGATTACGCTCCAAGGCAGGTGGGAGAGAGGGTCCCAGAGCCTCCAAACAAGTTGCTTCCGCGCTCGCTCGTGACAGCCGACCAGAAAGGGCAATGCACACGTTATAATCTCTGGAAAAACGTACTTCTATTTATTATTATTATCTTTTACTATTATTTATTGGCATTTATTACGATTTATTAAAAAAATGGAAATGAAGTCCCATGCTTCTTTACAGAGCGTAGGGGAACGATGCGGGAGACCCGCACCGCCTTACTAGGCAAGGTACTAATGGAGGTGGTTTGCCGTTGACTTCCTCCGACCGTAATGGAGATGAATGATGATGATGAAGACGACACAACAACACCCAGTCATCTCGAGGCAGGAAAAATCACTGACCCCGCCGGGAATCGAACCCGGGACCCCATGCTCGGGAAGCGAGAACGCTACCGCGAGACCACGAGGGGCGGACTACGATTTATTATTATTTATTAAAGATGGTCGATTTTTGCGGCAAGAAAGTCAATTCCGTTACATCCATAACAAAAAACCTCTCACAAATTAAAATTCAAACACGATAATCTGTCACACCTACGAAAAAAAGAGAGATCAATTGGGGCCATGTGCACTAACCTAAATCCACCTCATCCTACGAAGTTTGAATTTTTCGCCCTGACTTATTGTTTCACTCATAAGCTATGCAAATCGCGTCAAATAGTAATAAAGTGCACTTTTACTAACGTAAGTCACCTCCTGTGAATTCGTGGAAAAAGGACTGAAGTCTTTATTTCAAACAGTACCGTCATCACTTGTTCTCCAATAGAGTTAGTACACATCTTAGATCGCAGTCCAATCGCTACGAGGCCCCCAGACCAACTGAATTAGTTCGTATGGTCGCCGCCGACCCGCGCGCCACCGGCACGCCAGCGGTCGCCTCACGTGACGGCCGTCAGCTGCGTCCGGGCCCGCTGCCCGTCCAGCGGCCCGCCCACGTCACAGCCTACTGCCGCCGACTCGCGTCATAGGCCTGCGCTGGTCCAGCGATGTAAACATGTTTTCGTGGACAGTGGAGTCCGCCCCCACCGACCAGTTGGCGCCAAAACTGTTCGCTGGACAGATTGGAACCTGCCGATTTCATAACGGTCGGTCGGTTGACCCATTACCTGGTTGACAAAGAATGCCCTGCCGCACGTTTGACGCCAAAGTTTGCTCGAGAGTGGAATCCGCCATGATGTCACAACAGGTGGTCCACCACATGTGCTCGTCACGACGTCCCTCGCTAAGTTAATTGATCAACCGACTCTCATTATTCAATCCACATTCTGCACTTACCTAATCGAAGATCGTCACGAAAACACACGCCTATACACGTGAGCCTTCGTGCGCGCCAAGCTTAGTACCTCCGCAAGTAAATGTAACAAAGTTCCCATGACTACTTGATTAAATTGATCAATTAATTAACCTGTCTGATGTGGAAAAGTGCCACGTCCACCTAGACCGGGAATGAACATTCCACCAGTGCGACGCCCACCTTGACTCGGAATGAAATAGTTAAAGTCCATACCGACCACCACGGATCCTTACCGACCCATGTTTGTCGGCTAACATGTACTAATGTGTACTGCCATTTACTAACGTGCACCAACCTACAGTAACGTGTATCACATTTTTTCTATACAAATAAGCCAAGTTTGAATTCTGATGGTCAGTACATGTTTCGCTACCAACACTAGAAAATTGTGGGAAACGAAGCCACTAACCTAAGTTACCTGTGATTATTCAAAATCGTCGGCTTTCCGTCTCTCACACACCACGAGCGCGAGACCGCCCACGTCACAGCCTGGACCTTTATACTCGCGTCGGACGTACTCCTCTGTAAATATTCTAGCTAAACTATGACCCGAATACTGTTTTTCAATCCATACGGTCTAGGACATGGCCAGAGCACACCCCCAGTTCCTAAGCCGAGAACATCGCTCGCCCCACCTGTAGTTAACCGCTGAGAGACGGAGATATGTTGCAATCACTTCCCTCGCGCTCTCGTAGCTACTTGCCTCAGCAATTCGATCTGAAAAAACCTCCAAGTAGAAAAAATAATAACCAACTCGAACTCTCTCATATTCTATATCGTCCCACAAATACTTACCCTACATTTTATTTAGGCATCGAGTATAACTATCACTCTCAAACAAAAAACACTCGCCCTGACGGACCTGGTGTCATGTTGCACAGTCGGCAGACACGCAAACAACACCTAATTTCAGTGCACAATATCAAACTGCTCCTTAATAATGCAGTACACATAACAGTAAACAACATCAGTACTCGTAATCTGCGCAAATAACACATAGCACAATAACTCAACAGACGCGCGCATTGAACCTGTCCCACACTAAGTCACACGTCCGACAGCTCTCAATTCACTCAAAGGTCTCTGTTAGAACGCTCAAACATGACTTGATGACAGCCACATTCACACCTAACACCTGAGAAATTCGTATCACCTAGACGCCGAACATGACTATCCAAGCCAGCCCGCGCGCGTCGTCTGTCACCGTCCTTAACTCAGTGCGGTCCAACACACATGTTAAGGCCGCATTCCATTGCTTGCCGGCCTATTTGCGACACATCTCCACCTTCACGTCTGTTGTCAGAATAGCCGAGAGCGAGTTCACACACACACACACACACACACACACACACACACACACACCGTCCACACACTTCCCAGTGCTGCCCTCCCCTCACAATCTAAAACGATCATCATACTATGTAAAAAAACAAAAAAAAATTAAGAGCCCTGTCAACCTCTCCGAAATTGTATATTGCCCCCCAGAAATAAAGTCTTCAGTCCCTTCCCCCCCTGCAAAACCAAAGGACGTGACTTATGTTACTCTAAGTGCAGTTTATTATTTGACGCGATTATGATAGTCTACCAGTGAAGAAAGATAAGTGCCGGAGAAAATTTGTATGTGTGATCAGTCATGGTGTTGGGATTTGAACTTGTGATAGACTTTTGTTATGGATGTAAGGAAAATGGCTTTCTCGCCGAGAGAATCGGACATCTTGAACAAATAATAAATGTAAATATTAAACAGAAGTACAGTTTGCGAGACATTATTGTGTTGAAATTTGGATTTGGCGCAATTTTCTAGTGGAGGTAGGCATATAATAATAAATAATAATAAATTATAATGAATGATAATAAATGACAATGAATGATAATGGAAGTTAATAGATGATAATGAATAAAAAACAAAAATAAGGTTTTGCAGCCATTACTGTGTTCGAATATTAATTTGGAGGGACTTTTCTTAATAATAAATAATAATAAATGATAATAAATAATAATAAATGATAATGAATGTTAATAAATGATAATCAATAATAATGAATAATAATAATAAAGACAAGCACAGTTTTGCATGCATTATCCTGTTGGAATTCAAACTTCCCACCATTTTTTCTTCTGCAGGCTTAGGTTAGTGGACATAGCCCAATTGGGCTATTTACCTGCCAAAATTCAAAACTGCCGCCATTTTTTCTGGAAGTTAGGGTAGTGGACGTAGCACAATTCACCTATTTTCCCGCCAAAATCCGCCATCGTGGATGACGTCATGCGCTGTTGCCAAGTCTACATGCCGCCATCTTGGATGACGTCATCGCCGCCAACTTGAATAAATTTGGCAACAATGGAGAGTGGGGTGACACCCCCATTGTCCCCCTACTAGCGTGGAGGCTAAAAATCGTAGAGGGACACCAAGAGATAATTACACTAAGCAGATTCAGAAGGATGTAGGTTGCATTAGTTACTCGAAGATGAAGAAGCTTGCACAGGATAGAGCAGCATGGAGAGCTGCATCAAACCAGTCTCTGGACTGAAGACCACAACAACAATTAAAATGGTTTCACCTAGGTAAATTGGGTGTTTCACAATAAAACATAAGATATAGATAATATGTGGCACCAAAATCCATACCTAAAATCGTAATAAAAAAGTGTAAATGTAGTTTACAGGCTACTTTCAGAGAAAACGTTTTGTGTCACAAAATTAACTAAATAAGTTGTAAGAACAGTGATTAAGTGCAATTATTTACATAAAAGTCTCAATGATCGACAGCGTATTCAGAGTACAGAGCAGCCGGCGCCGCCTTTGCCCTCTCTCTGGACAGCCTTGTGTTCCCGTGGCGATGCCTGCAAGGGGCGTCCTTCTCGATTCCGTCAGGGGCGAGTGCGAGCGGCCCCATGCCCAGTTGTTGCGGTGTGCGGAGCTGTCCTCTTACAGCTAAGTTCCTGAATACATCGAAACAGGTTTTCGGGGTAGACTCATTATGTTTATTAAACAGTACTACAGTCTTCTATGTGGGTAAACCTCCGTTTCACTCACATAGTTTAGTAATTGTCCTTTCAGGGCTTTGCGCATCATTTCGAAATTGTCCTGTATATTTCCGGCCACAAGTTTCTCCATACCCAACTACCTATCGAACGCGATGTCTTGTCCGAAGTTAGCCAAGTAATTACTCCCCGTCTGGCCATCAAAAAACCTTTTACAGTCCTCGCAGTTAAATTTGCACCACCCTGCATTCCAAATATTTATTCCTATTGTTGCAAACATCTTTGCGTAATCTAGAGCCATTTGTAACTTTTATCTGAAATGTTAAGATCAGTTTTTTTTCTGAAATCTTGAGCAACTCCATCGGAAAGTTGACCATTGTACTTTTTTAGTCTACTTTCTCCTTCCTGGTAGGTATTTTTGACTTCAGTTTGTTGTATAATGGCGGGTGAGTGTAACTGACAATTAACATAGCTACATGGAAGAAAGAGGTAAACAAGGTAACAAAGAAACACGAAATATGAGACAAACAGAAATAACCCTTTTGGCTCAAATGGCTCTGAGCACTATGGGACTTAACATCTATGGTCATCAGTCCCCTAGAACTTAGAACTACTTAAACCTAACTAACCTAAGGACATCACACAACACCCAGCCATCACGAGGCAGAGAAAATCCCTGACCCCGCCGGGAATCGAACCCGGGAACCCGGGCGTGGGAAGCGAGAACGCTACCGCACGACCACGAGATGCGGGCAATGACCCTTTTACTCAAAGACAGTAACTATACTGAAGTCACTTCGATTGATGATGGTCCCGTGGACATTAGAAAACGTGGGTCATAGTTCTTAATGGGCTGTGTGATCACACGAAGTCCGCAGCTCGTGGTCGTGCGGTAGCGTCCTCGCTTCCCACGCCCGGGTTCCCGGGTTCGATTCCCGGCGGGGTCAGGGATTTTCTCTGCCTCGTGATGACTGGGTGTTGTGTGATGTCCTTAGGTTAGTTAGGTTTAAGTAGTTCTAAGTTCTAGGGGACTGATGACCATAGCTGTTAAGTCCCATAGTGCTCAGAGCCACTTTGATCTCACGAACAACAAACCCCCCCCCCCTCACACACACACACACTCACAGACCACTACCTCATGATGTTAGTGCACGTGGACATGCTGCAGTACGTCTTCCCAACACATTCCACATGTGCTCGATGGGATTTAACTCGGAGGAACGTGCAGGTCTGTCCATTCGCCGAATATCCTGTCGCTCCAGGAGCCCCACACCTACGCTGACCGATCCGGTCGCCCACTGTCATCCATAAAAATGAAGTCTGAGCCGAATGCATCCCTAAAAGGACTCACAAGGGGAAGGAGTACAGTGTCACAGGTGGGTATACTGTGTTAAACGATTTGGAGGTCAGTGCGCACAAGCAAATTACGCCTCTCCACACCATAGCACCTGGTTCAAATGGTTCAAATGGCTCTGAGCACTATGGGACTTAACATCTGTGGTCATCAGTCCCCTAGAACTTAGAACTACTTAAACCTAACTAACCTAAGGACATCACACACATCCATGCCCGAGGCAGGATTCGAACCTGCGACCGTAGCGGTCACGCGGTTCCAGACTGAAGCGCCTTTAACCGCACGGCCACACCGGCCGGCCATAGCACCTGGACTAACAAAACTATCATATTCGACCATGTTCCTCGGCGCATTACGTGTTTATACCTCTGGCCATATGAAGGTACGTCTGTCTTTGCCGAACATGATAGGTTTCGTGATGTAGGTATTACGATGAACTTTGAATACGGAACACTTACCTGTCAATATTATGTGATGCTGTGCTCCCACGACATGTGCGACTTCCATCCTTAAGTACTATACACGAATGTATAAGTTTGTTGCTTCGCTGTCGCTATATTTGTTCGCCATGGCTACTTGTTTGTTTATGTTCAACTCTTCCGCTTAGTCGTTCAGGTCCGGCGGCATTTTTAACTTGTTGTTAATCATGGCAGTGGAATATGCCCATTCAGAAAAATCTATGTATTCATCACACTGCAGTTTCACGATAAACTCAATTTTTTGCTTCATTCTACTCATTCTTTCTCTTAATTCATTTTCGTCACGTTTACAAAGTATTATAAGATCTACATACCAAGAAGCTGACACATACTGACGCGATCATAAAGTCGACATCCTGTATACCCTGAAAAGAAACATGGACATTCCTCGCTTTGTCGTGCTAAAAGGTTTCCTATAGGTAGATTACATTCCACTTTTCTAACGTTTTGTTGCTATTTCGAGTATGAGTTTTTTTATACATATTGTGTTACATTTTATGTTTGACTGTTAACCACATACTTTAGCTACTTGAAACCATTTTAATTAATCATTATGACCGTTCCATTTTAAACTGTTGGTGCTGAGCACGTAGGTTAGCTCATCACTGGCCTCCTTGCCGACTGCAGCTCGTGTTTGCATAAGTAAAGGACGCACTTGTTCAAACATGCAAGCGTGCACACAGCGTTTCACGTTGATAATCGTAACAGAATACTTTTTGAGATATGTTGCAGCTATCAGTAGTTTTATCCTAATTATGTACTCGAAATTGTTTTGTGTAGACTTTACCTTCCACAAATTGTACCTATTTATTTATTTTTCTTCATTTCGTTTTAACAGATCTGACTGCGTACGTGAGGCGAAACACGTCGAGTTAGTGCAGTATCACTGTTTTCATATCAGCAGGCACTTCGTATAATTTTTAACTAAAATGGTGTTCTTAAATACTTTTCTTTCCTTTTTCCATAATCATCCCAATTCAAACAGAGACACTTTTTTACCACTACCAGGATATAATCGTCATTGTGTGTTCCAAGCTACAGTTACAGTGCGACTTAGAGGCTTTGGCCACGAACACTTGTGGGCACCAGTGGCGGAATTCCAACATTCTGAGACGATATTCGTAAGAAAATAAAATACGCAGAACGAAAACCCTTTGTTTTTAGGTTAAAAACAAACATATCCTCAACGATTCGAGATTTCTGCATTGTCTTTCATTTGGCATCTACTGTATTTGTGGTCATGGTCATTTGGGTAAAGGTTTCGATATCGCAAGCCGGTCATGCTATGAGAAAAGATTTATTTAATTGGACCTGTAGCATTGGAAAAAGTTGTATCAGTACCCAATAATATTCTCGATTAATAGCTGCTAGTAGATACAACGGTAAGTTAATCGGAAACAAATATTAGCGTTTCTGACCTCTTTATTTCCAGAAGATACCGATGCCTACTGTAGTGGGTCAGTGATTAGTATCTTTGACTTGGATTTGATCTCAACCATAGTTACCAACAAATATCATAGCGTGTCGTGACCTAAAAATGTTAGTAATAGAAATAACCGCTCATTCGCAGCAGTAGGATGTGATGTAATACATTATGGACAGACATTTCAAAGTTATAAGAAGATCTCCACTTACGACGGTTGCAGTGTGTAACGAATACAACTTACTTAAAAGCTGCAGGATGTTTTAAGTAAAATACTTTTTGGAGTTTTGATTGCTGAATTCATTCGCGATATTACGCCTGAAAATATTTCACCAACACTAAGGAAGACCAGGGTAAAGCAGAACGTGAGGAGGACTCGCACGAGCTGTTGAATGTAATGGATGGTTTACTTGTCACAGATTATGAGTTAGTGTCAACTAAGAAAAGACGGCAGTGATGAGGAACACTAAAAGATACAATATTAACTTCCACATCGCAGCTGCGGGAGTACTACCTAGGAAGTATATACAGGATCGCCGAAGAAAAATACATCAGAAGCAGGTGAAGAAACTATTTTCAACACATGAGCTCCACTGTCATCAAATATTGACACGGGATTGAAATTTTGGCACAGTAAATCCTAGATAGCCAAACACGTATTCCATGGAGCAAATAAATAACAAACCTTTTCTCCTGTTCTCTATCTGATTATTTATGATTTTAAATAACGTATCGGAAGTATTTAGGTATACAGAGTGTATATTTTAAGTTGACAAACCAGAATAACCCGAAAAATAAGCTCCACAACAAAAAATGTGTAGAATCCAAAGTCGATTACTTTCGAGGGGGACATTGCTGGTGTTAACGTTAGCCCGCCACCACAGCCCCCTGGGGGTGGGGCAGAAGGCAACTTTAAAATTTCAAATGAGGACCCCCATTTTTTATTGCAGAAACAGATTCTACAGGGAAAACTACGTAGATTTTGTATTAAGCCGGCCGCGGTGGTCTCGCGGTTCTAGGCGCGCTGTCCGGAACCGTGCGACTGTTACGGTTGCAGGTTCGAATCCTGCCTCGGGCATGGATGTGTGTGATGTCCTTAGGTTAGTTAGGTTTAAGTAGTTCTAAGTTCTAGGGGACTTATGACCACAGCAATTGAGTCCCATAGTGCTCAGAGCCATTTGAACCATTTTTTTTATTAAATATTTGTTTTGATTCTTGGTAGTTGACGCTGTAATTCAAGAAAATCCATGTTCTCACTTTCGCGTGGAATACGGTTACGGATAAATAAAAAATACTTATTTACTTCGTAAATTTTGATTAGCTAAAACTAAAACTCTCCCTCTCTCCTCATAGGGTGGGGTTTGAGAGAGAGGAATTAGTGTTTTACAAATGTTGACCCAAATATTAATTTTTTCCACAGATTCGGATAAGTTTTGTTTGTTTCGTGGACATGAGGCCAAACAACTTTTAATTATCGAACAGATCATCTGACTAGCTAACTAACCAAACATCCTACTTACTAACGATAGAACTTATTAACTAAAAAGCTAACAGACTCATGAACCTAACTTTTTAATTAAATTCGGAGTAAACCCTCTTGTTTGTCGAGAAGTCTCACAACTGGGGTGCTTGCTTAGTTTGAGTCCTTTAGTTTCGGGTGGGAAAACGTAGAAAACGACATTCATAAATTTATTGACCGAAATCAAACTGTCCACACCTTTATTTTATCTCGGAATATCGCGGCTGTTTCGTCGTTTACGTTTTTAGATTATGTACGATAATCGACGTGCCACTCAGCCCTGATCGATAATCGATGCTCTTATCCAGCCCTTGCCGATGAGCGTCGTAATGTTTCGGGGTGCCACCGATAGGTAGCGCCGGGACGAGAAATTCACCCTTTCTCGTAATAAGACTGGGCTTTATAAACTGTAAGTATTAATGGAATAAGCACGCTGTATCTTTTACCCGTCTGAGCATTCAGACAGCAATACGTCGTTTATAACGATTGCCTTTCGGGCGACTTATATTTGATTACCTTGTGTGACTGCGTAAGCTGCTTTTGCTCGCTACCAGTCGCGTTTGACGCAGAGTTAGTATTGCTAGGCGGAATTACGCCGAGCGGGCCGCTTCTCGCTTATAGAAATTCTAACACTGCCTTTCTCGACGCCCCTTATCTTTCCTCTCTTGAGATTAATAGGTGGCAAATGTCATTATGAATTATCTTTCTGTGGAAGAAAAAATTGAGATGGTGTACATTTATGGAGAAAGTGAGAGAAATTTTGACGATGCAGTCGCGCTTTACGCGCAGTGTTTTCCTGGCCCAATACGATCACGGTCCTCTTTTGTTCGAGTTATTAAACAATTTACTGCGGAAGGTAGTGTGAAACAGAAGAAAAGAACCCGTACAGCTACTGTTTGTGGAGAAAAGGATCAAGTGGCAGTCCTAGCTGCTGTGGCTCATAACCCACATGGGAGAACAAGAGAAATATCAAGGCAATCAGGAATTTCACACATGAGTGTTTGGAAAATCCTGAAGCTCCACAAATTTCAACCATACCATGTATCTATGCATCGGGGACTACATGGTGATAACTTCCAAAACCCTCTGTTTTGTCACTGGGCAGTTCAGCGGATGCAAACAAATCAAAACTTTTTTGCCAGAGTACTTTTCTCCGATGAGGCAACATTCACAAACCACGGCGAAGTTAGTCGCCATCACATGCATTACTGGAGTGAACAGAACCCACGCTGGATTCGAGAAGTCAACCATCAGCGACCTTGTTCAGTTAATGTTTGGTGTGATATAATTGTCGATAAACTGATCGGTCCATATTTTATCGACGGTAATTTGAATGGCAACAAATATCAAAACCTACTTGAAAATTAACTACCAGATCTACTTGAAGACCTGAGCATCGAACTTCGACAAAACATGTGGTGTCAACATGATGGCTGTCCAGCGCATTATTCATTAGTAGCGCGCTATGTTCTTGATCGACTTTACCATGGTCGCTGGATCGGCAGGGCAGTTCCTGTGAATTGACCAGCCAGATCGCCTGACCGTGCCTCGCCAGATTTTTTCTTATGGGGTTATCTAAAAGATATCGTTTATCAGGAAACGCCTACCACTCGCGAAAACATGCTGCAAAGCTGCAAAGAACAAGAGATGCTTGCGCTGCAATTACACCAAACATGTTATCAAGATGTGTGCAGGGATTTACAACACGAGTTAATAAATGCATCGAAGTTGGAGGTCATCACTTTGAACATTTGATTTCATAAAACTGTGAGATGCAAGGAATTTACGGACAACAAGCAGGCCAAAAGTGAGAGGCCAGGGGACTCACTGGAAACAACCACCCCAAAATTCATTTACTTGCAAGTATTCTCAAATAACCAACAATAAAACGAAACCAATCGTTTCTTTTCATTACCACCAAATCTTAAACGGGAATGCGTTAATCTTTAGTTAGCGAGAGGGTTAGTCTTTTCCTCATTTACTTTGTTTACTCTTTGAGTTAATGAGTTCACTCGTTAGTAAGTAGGATGTTCGGTTAGTTAGTTAGCTAGTCAGATGATTTGTTTGATAATTAAAAGCTGTGTGGCCTCATGTCCACGAAACAAACAAAACTTATCTGAATCTGCGGAAAAATTTAATATTTGGGTCAACAATTGTAAAACTCTAATTCCTCTCTCTCAAACCCCACCCTATGGCGAAAGAGCGGGAATTTTAGGTTTAGCGAATCAAAATTTACGAAGTGAATAAGTATTTTTTATTTATCCGTAACCATTTTCCACGCGAAAATGAGAACGTGGATTTTCTTGAATTACAGCACCAACTAGAATCTGATTCTGCAATAAAAATGGGAGTTCACATTTGAAATTTTAAAGCTGCCTCCCGCCCCACCCCCAGGGGGCTGGGGTGGTGGGCTAATTTTAGCACCAGCTGATGTCCCTCTCGAAAATAAACAACTTTGGATTCTACACATTTTTTCGTGTGAAGATAATTTTTCGAGTTATTCTGGTTTGTCAACTTAAAATTTACACCCTGTGTATGCCTACATGCTGTAAATCTAACAGGTAGTGCCACCTGTTAATGGCGTAGGGAACAGTTTCAATAAATGTTGTAATTTAGTTTATGGAGAAGGCTGTAGTTCCAGATCGTTCTGACTTTTGTAATACGTTTTATATAAAGGCAAAACAACACCAAAATAGTAGAACATGTAGTTGTAAAAACAAAAGTATGTAAATACTTTTATTTGTCTTTAAGAGAACTGTAAAGGTTAGGCAAAGAGTTTATTATACAAAAGTGTCGAGTAGCAGTAGTCTGTGGTTGACTGGTAATGCGGCGATGTGTGTACCCGGAAAGCCGTGGTGTGAAAACATAAAAAGTGGAAGAAAGGCATGGCTTATCATAACTGCGGTGGCGATATGTTACGAAGGGAAGAAGAAATTTACTACCCTGTTTGACAAGATGCAAGAGTGACACAGAGGAACCATTAAAATACGCGACGTTGAAGGCGCCAATACATCGACAAGTGAAGTTTATCAATAAATTTTCTATAAAACGCAGCTTCTCAGTGGCTCTTTTCATGCTTCATTCGACATAAATTCATTAAACGACGATCTAATGAACTTGTGTTCTTTTATTCTACTCAGTATCATCGTAAAGCAGTTATAAGTTTGGAAAATAAAAGTCGTATACAATCGCTCCTCGAAATCTTCTAGTCGGTGCTGTGAAAGAGCAGATTTCACTTCCTGCACAGTAGGTTAGTACAGTGGCAGCGTTGACTAAGCAAATACACAAAAGTAAGATTCCATGGCTGTGTCTTTTGCAGCTTGGGCTTTGCGAGATGGCGTTGGATGGTCCGATACGCTAATGTTCAACACTTGTTTAAGAAGGACAATCACGATGGACGCGTTATAGGTCATGCAGAAGGATATCAAAAATTAAGTGGACATATCATTAGGTAAACCACATTACGAACTGAAGATGCACTAAAAAGATCAGAACAGGAATGGAGTTACCGAAGTTTCTTTTGAGGAGAATGAATATCTGATAGGAGACCAAGGAGATTCAACTTGGAGTTGGAAGGAGCTGTAGAAGGAGAGAACTGAGGAGAAAGATTATGGATAGAATAAGCAAAGCAGGTTACGGAGGACGCTGCGTGTGCGCAGAAAGAGAGAGACTACCGCAAGACAGAAACATGTGGAGTACGATATCAGTTATACCAAAAGTCAAATAAATTAAAAGGATTGTTTATAAATAAATAAATCTTCTGCTACCAGTCACGATTTTTCTGTATTTTACTATTCGCACGACGCGTTTCGAGAAATAATTCCCATTTTCAAGTGCGTTTTTTTGATGTGTGTTAAGCCATTTCTTTTGATGTTGTCAGTGTGTGTGAGTCTGAAAGTGTTTTGTAAGTCAGCCGTCACAACCCAAGTCACTAACGTACGATATTCTCTTGACATACGACCTGTCGATAAGCAGTGTTGATTCTGGTAGCCGCAATGGTTTCGTCATTGATATTTGGCCGATAAGTGAAAGACATAGGACGTAGTACAGACTCTACTTGAATGCCATGGGTAAAATCTCCAATGTCTCCTGTAAAATGTGAGGTCGTAGGGGCCTATTTCATTGGAATGGTGAGGTGTACATAGTTTAGCACCGTCAAACTGGTGTGACGGTATTATCTCATTGCATCAAGCAGAAAGGGGGGGGGGGGGAATTAGGCACTACTCTCACCCTCCCTTGTTACGGTACATTCATTTCCAACGCTACCCAACACTGCGCACGGTAAACAACACCACGTGCAGTAAACAATTTCTATCCTACATGTTGATACACATTGTTGGCGATTAAAACTGCAACATCAGCACAGTAAATGACAAAATCTTTCTCGCTGACTGTATACAATATACTACGAAAAACATATTAAATTTGTAGTTGATTTGGGGCTATAATGCACGTGAAATGCAGTACACAGACCTGCCACATCTGGCAACCAGAATGCTTCTAAACCAGATGGCTATTGAGTTAAAATGAGAGTTTATGGTAGAGACGGATACGTCATTCTACAATACTTCAGCTGTACGCCATAGTTCGTCAGTTATGGCGGATGTCGAGTGTATCGGCCAGATCATGACCGGACGTTTTCAGTGGGTGAGACTTCTGTGGAACCTGCTGGTCAGGGTATCAGCCCAACACCCGCTGTGTGGAGATAAATCAGTACAACATTGGAAATAAACAATCTTTGTATGAAAAACAAGTAACGGAGACCTCGAAAATATGAACTAGCCATGGCGTTATAAGTTCGCTGTCTAAATTACCGGCGACGTGAAGCAGAGGTATTGTATGTCTACTCAATGGCACCACTGCTGAGCCCTGCGTCGAAGTGTTATCGTAGGGCGCACCACTATTGGGGTGCCTCTCTCTGCTGCCGCTACAAGGGAAACCGTAACAATAGCCGCCATGCTGATGATACTCCGTGGTGCATCGCAGTACGTTGTCGCACCGTCCTTATGGGCTCTTGTCTTCCCGCAAACAAGCCTAATTAGTTATCGGAAGATACACATTGATGTGACCACCGCTTATAATCAGTAACAACGTGCAATAATCACTCACCGACGGCAGATGGCGGCACTACCAGTAGAGGGTATACAAAGGGTATCTGGGGAATAAAGGAAACATTGCAGTCCTTGTCGTAATGTGGAAACTGAATGATTTATTTTACGTCCAAAAGGGCACGATCATCGGCTTTCGGGCCAAGTGTGGAAGCATTTTCGAAATGGCTATGTTTGCAAACTGTTCACGTGCCACCGTGGTAAGAGTGTATCGTGCATGGCACAATGGCGCAGCCAATACCCAGCACCGAGGCAACTGTGTTGCACCACAGGACATAAATGAGAAGGGTAAACTACTTTTATGGGTGAACAGACATTCAACTGTTGCGCAGCTGACCGCCCAGATGAACAAAGGGGCTACCAGCAGCTTCTCCTTAGCGGACATTGCTGCGTTTAGGCCTTCACAGCAGTCACCCGTTTCAGGCACCCATGCTAACTGCAGTTGATTGGCGACGAAGGCTGGAATTTTAACGCCAGTACCACAACTGGACGTCCTCTGAGAGGCAACAGGTGGCTTTTTAAGATGACACGTTTTATTCTCCATTGGACAGATGACCGTTGGCGTGTAGTGTGTGAAGCCTCTGGAAGCAAACACCCTGCAGTAATCGTCGGTTCGTTATGACCTGGGGAATGCCTTCGGGCATTCCCTGGGTGGTGTCGGTTTGTTTCTCTTCTGGACGATGGCATCTAGCAGCACGACAGTGCAACGCGTCGCACTGCTCGCAGTGTATGTGCGTAGTTCGAAGAGCACCAGAATGAGTTTACCGTACTCCACTGCTGCGAACCTGAACGAGACCATTTCGACTGGGCTGTTCGCGTCAACCAAGAAACCCAGCACAGCTGGCCATGGCAAAGGATTTGACATGGCTCCACATTCCCATCGGTATTTTCCAGAAGCTTAATGACTCTCTTCCTGCACTTCTAGCAGTGGACCGCGCCATAGAAGTTGGTTATTCAGCCTTTTGAAAGATGGCCATATTAATGTGAATGTATGTGACGTGGCTATATGATCCTATAAGGCCGAGGGAGAAGTATGTCTGTCATCCAGGTCGTTAGTCGCGTGGGGCCGTTGATGAAATCCTGCATGGCGTTATGTTCCTCCTGAATCCGTCGATTTCATATTGGTATGGCAGACTTTGGATCCCGCCAAAGCGAACATACACATCGTGGTACGCTGAAGCGCAGTCACAATCCTGGTGCTATCGAATACCAACAAATGTTGCAAGATGTTTCTCCTTCTTACACAAAACTCACCACGATATTTTCACGAACAAAATCAAAATGGGATTTCTGAATGTGAAAGCCACTGAATAATATTTCCTCACACGCAGCATATAGAATGCGTTAGTGTTAGGTACTTTATGCGGTTGTGCTGAAATGACCATGATTTGCGTTAACCAAGCATGTGGTGCCAATTCTACGCTTGCTGCGTGCTGGCTTCATGTGTATCTCATAACTATCCATGGAAATGGGAGACAGCGTTCGTGTTTGAACAAATAACTGGTAAGGTGCTTACGTGCTCTTTCACAGATTCGCTTAATGTTATCAGCAATGATGTATCTCATCCCACTTTAGTAACGTAACGTTTAACGTGATTTTTGCTTTTGCTGGTTTCACAATAACAATACCGTTCGCACTGGAGTTTTAAGAGCTGTAATGTATTGTTCACCTCTTGCGAAACTGTTCTGGAAATCATGTGATATGTGTACAAAGCACTTAATGAATAAGATTATAAATGCTGTCGTCCGAATTGTTCCACATTTATGATCAAATTACTCGTGGAAGTCTACAGTTTCAAAAACTGGATTGCAAGGAGAGATCCACTGATGACCTACGAACTTCCAATGGAAGCTGTTGAGTAGAGCAAGACTTTAGTTGACATTAAACAGTGTTGCAGTTTGATAACACAGAATAAAAACCAGTATCGAACCTCGACAGTCACCGTTGCTAACGAACAAAATAACGGTGACCGATTATTGTTCGCCGGTCGTGTGGCCGAGCGGCTCTAGGCGCTTCAGTCCGGAACCGTGCTGCTGCTACGGTCGCATGTTCGAATCCTGCTTCGGGCATGGATGTGTGTGATGTCCTTAGGATAGTTAGGTTTAAGTAGTTCTAAGTCTAGGGGACTGATGACCTCAGACGTTAAGTCCCATAGTGCTCACAGCCATTTTTTAAATTATTGTTCGATGCTTGCTACCCCCCAATTTTTAGATAAGGATCTTTCCTCTGCACATCTCCTTACTGCTAACCTTCTGCACCAGATGGACTTTACTCTCTTACAGGTTGAACGTGCGTGTAAATCCGCTGAATGGTATTATACGTTAAACAACATGTCACCCGGAAAAACCCACAGAACAGTTCATATGCCGTCGACCTTGACTGAACGAGTTACGCAGCTCGTTCGTGGAAGGTCATTAATATTAGTGCGTACCCCACCAGGAATGCTGTACCTCGTTTACCATATCTTCACGCTACAAGGAATATCAGATTAATGCTTGGAGTTCATATATCTCCCTTTTTCACTATCTATCTTCTCAAAGTTTATATTTAATGTATAGCATCTGCCCAGAGATTCCGACTGAAATATTATCCACACACGAGCGTAGTCTTGGTAAATGATTACTCACTCATCGCCGCTAGGAAGGCACCGAATTCTTTGCTGCAAAAAGAACTATTCAAATACTCTTGTAAAAACGGTGTCCTACTCCTTTACGTCGGGATCACACTTGTACCGTAATCCATTGAAGCAGAATCACAGCATACATTTGCACTTGTTAAAAAAATAGGCAGATTTATATTACAGTCGAAATGCACTGGTGTTCAAAAGCTGAGGATGAAAATAACTTTCGCAATATCGGTCAGTACCATGTAACGTAGCTCGACGAAACATCGGTCATACAAAGGAAAAAACTGCAATAGACAATACAGTACAGTACAGAAGTTAACTAAAAGAAATAAGCAAGCACCCAAATAGAAATGTCATTATTCAAAGACGATAATAACAGTAAAGTCAAAACAATTCATGATGGTTAAGTGGAGATAACAAAAGGCGAGGCATAGCACTCAATGTGTGTGTCAACCGGCCGTGGTGGCCGAGCGGTTCTAGGCACTTCAGTCTGGAACCGCGGAAGCCCTACGGTCGATGGTTCTAATCCTGCCTCGGGCACGGATGTGTGAGATGTCCTTAGGTTAGTTAGGTTTAAGTAGTTCTAAGTTCTAGGGGACTGATGACCTCAGATGTTAAGTCCCATAGTGCTCAGAGCCATTTGAACCATTTGTGTGTGTCAGCACCATGGTCGGCAGTACATGTCTGCAACATGTTCCCATGCTGGCCGCATGGCTGATACGAAGTTCTTGTGGTAGGGCGTTACATTCCTAAATCAGCGCAGTTGACACCTGCCGGATGGTCTTTGGTGCGTGTAGGCTTGATGCGGTACGCCTCCCCGACTCATCCCACATCTACTCCAAGGGATTTAAGGGGAGAAACAGGCAGACCAGTCCATTCGCCCAATATCCTTTCATTTCCAACAGCTCCTCCACCTGCGCTTTTTGACGCGGTTGCGTAGTATCATTCATAAAAATGAAGTCAGGGCCGAATGCACCACCGAATGGACGCACATAGGGAACAAGTACAGTGTCACGAAACAGACCATGTTGGACAATTCATGTAAATTGGTGGTAGAGGAGGGGAAGTGGGGGGGGGGGGGAGAGAGAGCATAGAAAAGCGAAGGAACTGATGACATCAGCTGCTTCATGACTTTATGTGGAGTCGGCGGCACGAGTGGAAAATGTATGCCGGACTGGAACTCAAACCCTTGATCACCTGCTAACTAGGCATTTGCGTTAACCAATGCACCATCCGGGCCCTGTGTTCATCACAAATGCGCGTACTATCTCGGCACTCTCCCCTGCGGACTCAAATTCCCGTCTAGCACCACCTCCTATTCGCAGTTCCCATCCAAGTCCTCCATGCTCGCTAACTTTAAATTTCCGCAGGAGTTCGAACCTTCGAACCCTGCATCCGCATTGAAGGTTGTGGATTCATTGCCCATAGAGGCGAATCAGTTATACAGGGTGGTCCATTTATAGTGACCGGGCCAAATATGACACGAATTAAGCATCAAACGAGAAAACTACAAAGAAAGAAACTCGTCTAGCTTGAAGGGGCGAACCAGATGTCGCTATGGTTGGCCCGCTAGATGGCGCTGTCGTAGGTCAAACGGATATCAACTGCGTCTTTTAAAATAGGAACCCCCATTTTTATTACATATTCGTGTAGTACGTAAAGAAATATGAATGTTTTAGTTGGACCACCTTTTTCCCTTTGTAATGGATGGCGCTGTAATAGTCACAAACGTATAAGTACGTGGTATCACGTAACATTCCGCCAGTGCGCACGGTATTTGCTTCGTGATACATTACCCGTATTAAAATAGACGTTTACCAATTGCGGAATAGGTCGCTATCGTGTTGATGTATGGCTATTGTCATCAAAATGCTCAACGGGTGTGAGCTATGTATGCTGCTCGGTATCCTGGACGACATCATCAAAGTGTCCGGACCGTTCGCTGGATAGTTACGTTATTTAAGAAAACAGGAAGTGTTCAGCCACATGTGAAACGTCAACCGCGACTTGCAAAAAATGATGATGCCCAAGTAGGTGTTTTAGCTGCTGTCGCGGCTAATCCGCACATCAGTAGCAGACAAACTGTGCGAGAATCGGGAATCTCAGAAACGTCGGTGCTGAGAATGCTACACCAACATCGATTGCACCCGTACCATATATCTATGCACCAGGAATTTCATGGCGACGGCTTTGAACGTCGTGTACAGTTCTGCCACTGGGCACAAGAGAAATTAAGGGACGATGACAGATTTTTTTGCACGCATTCTATCTAGCGACGAAGCGTCATTCACCAACAGCGGTAACGTAAACCGCCATAATATGCACTGTTGGGCAACGGAAAATCCACGATGGCTGTGACAAGTGGAACATCAGCGACCTTGGCGGTTTAATGTATGGTGCGGCATTATGGGAGGAAGGATAATTGGCACCCATTTCATCGATGGGAATCTAAATGGTGCAGTGTATGCTGATTTCCTACGTAATGTTCTACCGACGTTACTACAAGATGTTTCACTGCATGACAGAATGGCGATGTAGTTCCAACATGATGGATGTCCGGCATACAGCTCGCGAGCGGTTGAAGCGGTATTGAATAGCATATTTCGTGACAGGTGGATTGGTCGTCGAAGCAGCATATCACGGTCCACACATTCACCAGATCTGAGGTCCCCGGATTCGTTTCTGTGGGGAAAGTAGAAGGATATTTGCTATCGTGATCCACCGACAACGCCTGACAAGAAGCGTCAGCGCATTGTCAATGCATGTGCGAATATTACGGAAGGCGAACTACTCGCTGTTGAGAGGAATGTCGTTACACGTATTTCCAAATGCTTTAAGGTTGACGGTCATCATTTTGAGCATTTATTGCATTAATCTGGTATTTACAGGTAATCACCCTTGCGCTCTCAGAAATGGTAAGTTCACAGAGGTACATGTATCACATGGGAACAACCGAAATAAAATGTTCAAACGTACCTACGTTCTCTATTTTAATTTAGAAAACCTACCTGTTATCAACTGTTCGTATAAAATTGTGAGGGACGTGTTTGTGACTATTACAGCGCCATCTACCACAAAGCGAAAAAAGTGGTCTAACTAAAGCATTCATATTTGTTTACGTACTACACGAATATGTAATAAAAATGGGGGTTCCTATTTAACCCATTACTGGCCAAAACTCTCAAAATGGCTCTGAGCACTATAGGACTCAACTGCTGTGGTCATCAGTCCCCTAGAACTTATAACTACTTAAACCTAACTAACCTAAGGACATCACTCACAGCCATGCCCGAGGCAGGATTCGAACCTGCGACCGTAGCAGTCGCACGGTTCCGGACTGCGCGCCTAGAACACCACCGCGGCCGGCGCCAAAACTCTATCGGATCTTTTTTTTTTTTTTTTTTTGCAAACTTTTATACATAAATACGTTACGTTGAGTGATTAATTGAATAAGAAGTTGTTTTGAAAATTTTCAGTTTATTGGAACAAAAACTGCAAACCGTCTCATTTTTGGGACATTGGCTAAATGCGCTATCCAAATGCACAACCTTATTCTCCATGCATAATATTGTATGAAACAACACAAACAATAAATGAAGAATGATTTAATATTATTGAATATCTATTCAGTATGAAATGAAGCAAAACACTTGTCGTGTATACCAACATTGCACCTATAACAAATTTTTGTTGTTTTTTTCTTGCAGTAAGCACATCTCTTCTGTGTTTTACTTGGCACAATGAAATGATTTCCTGGATCTGGTCGTACATCTGTGCTCACCTGTCCTCCCATCAATTTGCTTCCTTGTGGTCCTCTGCGTTTTGGTACTGATCCTGTTTTCTTTGATAGGTGAAACATCACTATTCTCCGTCGGACATCCAAAAATGAGAGCTTCTCATTAGAGTTAGCAATTTGGTATGCACGCCATGTGTTTACTACGCAGATATCTATCATCTGTGTGAATAATGGCCACCACCATTTCTTTGACCTTATCCTCGTCCTATAGAGTGATATCTCCTTGTCCAGCAGATCTACGCCCCCCCCCCCCCCCCCCCTATGGGCATTATATACTTCAATGAGATGTGGCATTGTAACAGATATTTCCTTTTTCTTTGCCCGTGAGTATCTTTCAGTAGAACTCAGAGGAGTAATAGTACTGTAATTTGTCGCTACACATACTGGTTTGTTGTCACTCCATTTCACAGGCAGAGCTTCGTTCTCTTTGTCAAACATGTAGTCATAGAATCCTCGTTCCTTTTCTTTTGCCTTTCTTTTCGAGTCAATCAAAGGGCATGCATTAGTTCAGATCTCTCTTATTGTTTCTGTAGCTTTCATTTTACTCTTTCGAGTGTGATCACTATGTCAACACTGGTGTAAAAGTTCTCAAGGAAAAGCTTATAATTGGAATACTCTGATTCTGGAATCATGCTGGTTAGTTCATTTATTACCCTTGCACCTAAAGGCGCCTGTTTGTTGACAGTCTTGCCACAGTATGGCGAAAAATTATAAAGAAAGCCATTGGAACTTGTAAGGCACCAAATTTTATATCCAAATTTATAGGCTTTCCCCTCAGAAACATTTTAGCTGAATGTTTGCCATAATAACGTACCATCATTTCATCAATTAAGAGGTCTGAATGAAATACGTCAAATTTACCAAATTCCTTTTTCAGCATTTCAAAGTACAACCTCAGTTTGTACATCTTGTCGTTTCTGTCTGTTTTGGAGTTGTCATTGAGATGAATTAATCTCTTTATTTCCCGAAACCTATTTCTTGACATGGAGTTGAAGACTAAAGAAACACCGACATGAGGAGCCTGTTCCCAGTACATATTATCATGGGGAAGCTTATGATAACCACTCAGAAGTAATATGCCAATAAATGATTTTAGTTCTTCTTTGGTTAGCAGAAAATTTATTTTATTATGTTGGCAAGCATTGATTTCGCTTTGTTCAATAATAGTATCCATTAGTTTCTCAGAAAAAAATCCTCAAACACCTGGGGCACTGTCTTATTTGCTAGACATTCCGCAACATAATGTTCGTTGCTCTTCCCTGGTTCACTAGTCTTTGTGTACGTTGGTTGACATTTATACCATTTACATTTACATTTTTTTGTAGATAACGTACCGCTTTCTGCTCCATCTCCTAACGCTTTCCTTCTTTTGACTTCTGGAGGTACAACTGTAGCATTAGCTTCATCTCGGCTGGTTTGAGCTCTAAAGTACCGGCAACATCTAGTACAACAGACTCATTGTTCAGTAGATTTTCGTCAATGTCTTCATCTTTAAATACACTGCATCGGGTGGAATAATCGCCAATTCTACGTCGTCATCATCTTCATCGTCACTCTCTTGATGGTTCTCTAGTTCTGCTAGAATTTCTTCAAGTGTAAGTCCATGCGGCATGCTTTTATCCTGTTGGAATCGTAAAATTCGAATAGAATATGAAAAAAGGCAGATATATTGTTGTTGTTGTTGTTCTGGTCTTCAGTCCTGAGACTGGTTTGATGCAGCTCTCCATGCTACTCTATCCTGTGCAAGCTTCTTCATCTCCCAGTGCCTACTGCAACCTACATCCTTCTGAATCTGCTTAGTGTATTCATCTCTTGGTCTCCCTCTACGATTTTTACCCTCCACGCTGCCCTCCAATGCTAAATTTGTGATCCCTTGATGCCTCAAAACATGTCCTACCAACCGATCCCTTCTTCTAGTCAAGTTGTGCCACAAACTTCTCTTCTCCCCAATCCTATTCAATACCTCCTCATTAGTTACGTGATCTACCCACCTTATCTTCAGCATTCTTCTGTAGCACCACATTTCGAAAGCTTCTATTCTCTTCTTGTCCAAACTGGTTATCGTCCATGTTTCACTTCCATACATGGCTACACTCCATACAAATACTTTCAGAAACGACTTCCTGACACTTAAATCTATACTCGATGTTAACAAATTTCTCTTCTTCAGAAACGCTTTCCTTGCCATTGCCAATCTACATTTTATATCCTCTCTACTTCGACCATCATCAGTTATTTTACTCCCTAAATAGCGTAACTCCTTTACTACTTTAAGTGTCTCATTTCCTAATCTAATCCCCTCAGCATCACCCGATTTAATTTGACTACATTCCATTATCCTCGTTTTGCTTTTGTTGATGTTCATCTTATATCCTCCTTTCAAGACACTGTCCATTCCGTTCAACTGCTCTTCCAAGTCCTTTGCTGTCTCTGAAAGAATTACAATGTCATCGGCGAACCTCAAAGTTTTTACTTCTTCTCCATGAATTTTAATACCTACTCCGAATTTTTCTTTTGTTTCCTTTACTGCTTGCTCAATATACAGATTGAATAACATCGGGGAGAGGCTACAACTCTGTCTCACTCCTTTCCCAACAACTGCTTCTCTTTCATGCCCCTCGACTCTTATAACTGCCATCTGGTTTCTGTACAAATTGTAAATAGCAATTCCCTCCCTGTATTTTACCCCTGCCACCTTCAGAATTTGAAAGAGAGTATTCCAGTTAACGTTGTCAAAAGCTTTCGCTAAGTCTACAAATGCTAGAAACGTAGGTTTGCCTTTCCTTAATCTTTCTTCTAAGATAAGTCGTAAGGTTAGTATTGCCTCACGTGTTCCAACATTTCTACGGAATCCAAACTGATCTTCCCCGAGGCCCGCTTCTACCAGTTTTTCCATTCGTCTGTAAAGAATTCGCGTTAGTATTTTGCAGCTGTGACTTATTAAACTGATAGTTCGGTAATTTTCACATCTGTCAACACCTGCTTTCTTTGGGATTGGAATTATTATATTCTTCTTGAAGTCTGTGGGTATTTCGCCTGTCTCATACATCTTGCTCACCAGATGGTAGAGTTTTGTCATGACTGGCTCTCCCAAGGCCATCAGTAGTTCTAATGGAATGTTGTCTACTCCTGGGGCCTTGTTTCGACTCAGGTCTTTCAGTGCTCTGTCAAACTCTTCACGCAGTATCTTATCTCCCATTTCATCTTCATCTACATCCTCTTCCATTTCCATAATATTGTCCTCAAGTACATCGCCCTTGTATAAACACTCTATATACTCCTTCCACCTTTCCGCCTTCCCTTCTTTGCTTAGAACTGGGTTGCCATCTGAGCTCTTGATATTCATACAAGTGGTTCTCTTCTCTCCAAAGGTCTCTTTAATTTTCCTGTAGGCAGTATCTATCTTACCCCTAGTGAGACAAGCCTCTACATCCTTACATTTGTCCTCTAGCCATCCCTGCTTAGCCATTTTGCACTTTCTATCGATCTCATTTTTGAGACGTTTGTATTCCCTTTTGCCTGCTTCATTTACTGCATTTTTATATTTTCTCCTTTCATCAATTAAATTCAATATTTCTTCTGTTACCCAAGGATTTCTATTAGCCCTCGTCTTTTTACCTACTTGATCCTCTGCTGCCTTCACTACTTCATCCCTCAGAGCTACCCATTCTTCTTCTACTGTATTTCTTTCCCCCATTCCTGTCAATTGTTCCCTTATGTTCTCCCTGAAACTCTCTACAACCTCTGGTTCTTTCAGTTTATCCAGGTCCCATCTCCTTAAATTCCCACCTTTTTGCAGTTTCTTCAGTTTCAATCTGCAGTTCACAGCCAATAGATTGTGGTCAGAATCCACATCTGCCACCGGAAATGTCTTACAATTTAAAACCTGGTTCCTAAATCTCTGTCTTACCATTATATAATCTATCTGATACCTATTAGTATCTCCAGGATTCTTCCAGGTATACAACCTTCTTTTATGATTCTTGAACCAAGTGTTAGCTATGATTAAGTTATGCTCTGTGCAAAATTCTACAAGGCGGCTTCCTCTTTCATTTCTTCCCCCCAATCCATATTCACCTACTATGTTTCCTTCTGTCCCTTTTCCTACTGACGAATTCCAGTCACCCATGACTATTAAATTTTCGTCTCCCTTCACTACCTGAATAATTTCTTTTATCTCGTCATACATTTCATCAATTTCTTCATCATCTGCAGAGCTAGTTGGCATATGAACTTGTACTACTGTAGTAGGCATTGGCTTTGTGTCTATCTTGGCCACAATAATGCGTTCACTATGCTGTTTGTAGTAGCTAACCCGCACTCCTATTTTTTTATTCATTATTAAACCTACTCCTGCATTACCCCTACTTGATTTTGTATTTATAACCCTGTAATCACCTGACCAAAAGTCTTGTTCCTCCTGCCACCGAACTTCACTAATTCCCACTATATCTAACTTTAACCTATCCATTTCCCTTTTTAAATTTTCTAACCTACCTGCCTGATTAAGGGATCTGACATTCCACGCTCCGATCCGTAGAATGCCAGTTTTCTTTCTCCTGATAACGACGTCCTCTTGAGTAGTCCCCGCCCGGAGATCCGAATGGGGGACTATTTTACCTCCGGAATATTTTACCCAAGAGGACGCCATCATCATTTAATCATACAGTAAAGCTGCATGTCCTCGGGAAAAATTACAGCTGTAGTTTCCCCTTGCTTTCAGCCGTTCGCAGTACCAGCACAGCAAGGCCGTTTTGGTTAATGTTACAAGGCCAGATCAGTCAATCATCCAGACTGTTGCCCCTGCAACTACTGAAAAGGCTGCTGCCCCTCTTCAGGAAACACATGTTTGTCTGGCCTCTCAACAGATACCCCTCCGTTGTGGTTGCACCTACGGTACGGCCATCTGTATCGCTGAGGCACGCAAGCCTCCCCACCAACGGCAAGGTCCATGGTTCATGGGGGAAGAGGCAGATATAAAGAACGTAAAATGCAATTCTTCCCTGTATAATACACGTGTACATGAACAGGGAACATCAACAATAAATGATAGTGTAACATGCCACTGTGCCCATCATTGGGACGCATAAATTATATCGATATTGCACTTACATGAAAAAATTTGAAGTATACTTAATCATATACGAACATCCATATGTTCATAACAAACACGCTCAGACGACTAAATCACAGCTCATTTTCGTCCAGGAGCTACCAGCACATACAGTGCTGCCAAGTGCGAGAACAAAAAATCGGCAAGTTTATAATTTTCCTGACGTGAAGTACTTAGAATAAAGTTATTTATTTTATTTTTACAGGCATTATAGCAGTTAGCTGAACCTACATGTGCAACAATAAAGGCTAAAAGCTTCATTGCTTACGTAGAAATAAGTAAAATATACACGTCCCAAAAAAGGGACAATGGCCAGTAATGGTTAAAAAAAAACGCAGTTGATATCCGTTTGACCTATGACAGCGCCATCTAGCGGGCCAACCATAGCGCCATCTGGTTTCCCCCCTGTAGCTAGACAAGTTTCGTTCTTTGTAGGTTTTTCGTTTGACGCTTATTTCGTGAGATATTTGGCCCAGTCACGATCAATGGACCACCCTGTATAATATCGTTGTGTCTGTTCTTTCATACGGCTGGAGGTGTGAACATCTAATCCACACAGGAACATCGAGCACGTGTGGGAGACGCTTTGCAGCACCAGCGACCATCCAGCTGTTATGAGCCGCGCTAGTGGAGGAAAGGAAAACTCTGTGGCAAGAATTTCAACAAGCTTGTGACCTGCATGGGAGCAACCTGCATGCAATGCAGTGCTGTCCGTGGTAATAGCACACACTCTTAGGAAACATCATAAATCGCGGTGAATTCAGTGCACTTATTGTCGCTGTGTAAAAGAGTCTTTTCCGTTCGTCTGATTGCGTATTTCTTTCAGTTACCTTCTTTACTACACTGCAGCAGTTCTTTCCGTGTATGGCTTAAATTTCATCGAGCTGTGTTACTTTTTAGTGACACATCACATGAAAGTTACTATTGTCCTTAAGTTTTGCACAGCTGTATAATACAAAATACGTCAAAATTTGTTGTATATAAGAAAGCTCTCGTCACTAAATGCAGGAATCTAGCAGGTGTATAAATATTACTTCGGCTACTAACATGCTTCTCATGCATTCACTTTTTTTTTATTTTTTCACCCCATTTCGTCGTTTCCATTACTTTATTGCGACAGTATTCACAATGTATGGCAAGGGGGCCAGTACGATAGTTTGTAGAGGGTTAGTTAGACACAGGGTATGGAGTATTTCTAATATTTTGGAAGATGAACGGAGACTTATAATTAGCCATAAAATGGTTTCAGTACCCACCCTGTTAAAAACTTGCCTACTGCCGAATTTTAAATCATTTTATTGAAAGAAAATCACCTGACGACACTATGTTTTTTCCTCTGCTTCTAAGCTACGGGGTGTCACGGCATCCTCTTGAACACGGTTATGGATCCCGGGTAGAGCCGCCTTTGTACTGTGCTGCTATAAATGATTCATTCATTTTAGAGGTCTGTATCTTCCAAAGTATTACATGCACAAGTATGACAATGTATGAATAGAACATTAACCTCATCGAGTTCGCGTAGTGCCTACCAGTAGGCGTGGCCTCGACAAAATGGCGATAAAGCAGGAAAAGAGTTTTTGTGTGTTTGAATATACGAGATGCGTTTCTGTACAGAAGTGCAGAGTGTATTCAGCAGGAATTATAAAAAGGAACCGCCATGCAAACAGAGAATTATGCGTTGGTATAGACAATTTACGGACACTGGTTTATCTCTAAACAGAAAGGCGCTCGTCGATCAAGTGTGCCACATGCAACTTTGGAGAGTGTTAGAGAAAGTTTAGCTCGCAGTCTACAAAAAAAAAAAAAAAAAAAAATCAACGGTCAGCAGAGGCCACGAACTTGAAATACAGCAGCAAGCTGTGTAAAAGGGTTTGCGATTGCGGTTCCATTTCAAACCTTTTTGTCTGCGGGTTGTGCAATGATCAAGAGTGGAAGATCATGGCCGGTAACTCCAGTTTTGCATCAAAATGCAATCCACTTGAAGATGAACATTTCGCCTCCAGGCTAATTTTCAGCGGCGAGCAACATCCCGTTTATCTGGCAAGTTTATGAGTCACAGTTTGAGAGATCGGGACACTGGAAATCGTTGTGAAATTGGGACTCATGAACGAGATTTGTGAAATATTAATGTTTTCTATGCAACGTCGCAGACGAAGCTGAATGGACTGCATTAAGAAGACAGTGACGCTTACTTATTACTTTGATATGCCGTAATTGTGATCGTATCGACAGCTGACTGCCGATTCCGAGTATTTTGTATTCCAGCAAGACGGTGCACTCCGTCACTCGAGCATCGATGTTCACCGAGCACAATGTCGTAGTGGTGGCGATGACGTGGTTATATTCCCTTGGCCCCCTCCCTCTCCAAACCCCACCCCCAACCCCACACCCAGCCCCTCCGCCCCAATTTCCCTGGCCTAACGCCTTGTGACCTTTTCCTCTGGGGGTACAATGAGGACAGTGTTTACAAACTCCCACTGCCAAGATCACTGGAATAGCTAAGAGAACACATCAATGTTGCTATGACGACCATTGACAGGATCTTGCTACATACGAAATGGAACGAACTTGATTACCACTTAGAGGTTTGTCGTGTGACCAGAGTGGCACTCATATAACCTTTGTAGAGTGGAAAGTGCACATTTGGCGAGTTTACGGTTCCATCCCTGCATGATCGTACTTGTACGTATAATACTATGTAAGTAACGACACAGTCACTGTAATGTCGTGATCGCAAAGCTACAAAATTGTTAAGGCTTTCGTGGCCACTTGTTGACAGACTGCCTGTTGGTGACTTTTCTTATGTTTCACAGGCACGAGTGGCTGGCATTATCAGAGCTTCACCATCCCTTGCTCGTGGTGGAAAATGCCAGCTACTCATTCTGGCGAAACATCAGAAAAATCGTCAGACATACTGCACACGATAAACCCGAGATGGAAAGCAACAGACAATTTGTCGATCTTAGTGGTGTTAGCAATGTGTGTATTTTTACCGCCTGGACAGCAAATTATTTATATTAACTCGTATTTCATCATCAATCCACACAAGTGATATTAAATCAATAATGAATATTCGAAGTCAGGTCCGTAAAATATAAAATGTTCAAACGTGGTACCAAATGTATACTATCGCGGTGTCAACTGCAACTTTGAGTTCCAACAATAAGAGGGGAGATGTGACCATATTGCGAGCCTCTCTCTCAGATTCTTCAGCAGAGTCCTGCATGACCGAGTAAGCGAGCACAAAATACGAGGTGGGACGAGTACACCCTAACTGGATAGGCTGTCCGCACTAGTTCTAGTGACCGAGCATAGAAGCCGTGACCGAATACGTAGCACGTAACTTCAAACATATTACACATGTCATTATCCGTGTGACATTGCAGCCAGTACGGGCTTCTCATTTGTGGTGTGTCTCTATGTAATCATGCAGCGCGAGGAACCAGTGAAGAAACGGGAAGGTCTAAAAAGCCAAGTATGGAGTACATTTCTGTTGGTTGTAGACGAAAACAGTGCGTCTACTGGGTACATATAGTGCCTAAACTGCTCCACATTATTGTGTTTCCAGTCGGGAACCACTCATTTAAAGAAACACAGTTGCAAGAAACCTCACAAAGATACACCTCCTTCAGGGGTACCGGCAGTAATAAAACATCCAACCAGGGTGCCAATGTGATAAAGGCTTTGGAAAATCGCTAAGGATTCCTTGTGCTGCTCTCTGTATAAACACAGCACTTAGACACATTTTCGATGAAGATAACTTCTTGTTAAATCATGCCCCGAACATCGCATCAACAATAAATATCGCAAAATGCATCGTAAGGTACATTAAGAAAAGTGGCCTCTGCTCGTCTTTGAAATCATCGTTGAAACAAGAGGTCTGCACACTCTGGAACAGCTTGTACACTATGCTGCAATCCTTACACACTCAGTATAACTAAGTTGCTGCTTTGCTGACGGCGCTTACAGATTGTAAAATTGCGCATTTCCTGGGACCATTTAAAGAGGCCACAGATGAATTAGAAGGCGAAAAAGAACCGACAGTCCAGTTATTTCTTCTTTGGTTTCACAAACTGCAACAAATTTGCCAAGTCTATGACATTGTCTGTCTGGTGAGTGATTACTGCACTTAAAAGCACTGTTTCATAGTGATACGTGATAGATTTATAATTGTCTACAGTAATTGATGTGTACTAACATATGTATTTTTCAACAGGAGGTACAAAGGATTAAAAATCGAGCCTTGACTTTCGTTTGTGAGAAGATTATGATCACTTCCAGAGATAAAATTGCTACGTTTCTTTGGCCGTCTTTCCGTGATCTTAATATGCTTGAAATAAATGAAAAGCAGGAAATTCTTAGCAATGTGCGACAAATGTGTGCTACTTACACAGGTACAACATGCAATCATTAACATAATCGTTTTTCATAGCTGGTGGATGGTGTATTGTAGAGCAATGGGAATGCTATAATTTGTATAATATTTCATTAACGCGAAACATCTCGTTTTCACGGCGACGTTTCGATGATTTCCACATCAGTTCTGCATTACTTGTCTCTTTTGTTTATTGTCATACATCCTTCAAGTACTGTGTCATCACCACCCAGAAAGAGAGATCGTTTCAAGGAATGGAGGAACAACAGGTCATCCGCAGGAGATGAAGTAGATCTCAACATTTTGATGCGCCTCGAAGATGAAGATGACATCTTAAGGGGTGGAGCAGACATGAAACATATCTGCCAGGCCTGGCTGCAGTTGAAAGACGTATTTTATGTATCCCAGCAACAAGCGCACCTAGTGAAAGATGCTTTAGTAAAGCCGGCATGTTACTAACAAATCGCCGCAGCCAATAAAATCCGGAACCCTTTAGTGATTTACTGCTGATCAACAATAACTATAATTTTGTTTCTGTTGCAAATAAGAGGAAAGTATGACAAGTTACGTTTGTAAATGTTTAATGTTCTTTATATGCTTTCTTTATGAAGATCGTTGTCTTCTAGATTACAGGGAAAGCACTTATTTAATGTTTCTTATTAATGAAAGGAAAAATAAATCTTCTATTTGGAAATGGGACTCGTCTTCTATCCGCGATTGTACTGAAATATCGTTTTACTTCCCAATTTAGCTGTGTCACGTACCCGTTCTTGGAAACGTTACTTTTGTTTTAAAAGAGAGAAAGAGGCAGAGATAAATACATTGTCCGTGTGTGTGTGAGTGTGTGTGAGTGTGTAGAAAGAGAGAGAAAGAGAGAGAGAGAGAGAGAGAGATAGATAGAGAGAGGCCTTAGATTTGTACAGTACAGTGCAGCGAGCCGGGGCGAAGCGAATTGAGACGTCAGCGGCGGCCGGTCATGCTCGGTTATCCGCGTGTCCGGAATCCGGACAACACACATGGGGCGAGTACGTGAACGAGCCGAGCCGTGTGGGGCCGGACACGAGGTGCTCGGTCCCCCCGTCAACAGGCGAGCCGTGACCGGCCAAACACAGAGCGTTGCAGCACTCTAGTGTCCATATTGCGAGCCTCTCTCTGATTCTTCAGCTGATGAGTCACTATGTAACGTATTCCAGTACGTATGGTTGTATACAGAAGTTAGTGTGATTTGTATTCCAGTTTCTTTGTATTTAACTATCTCTCCTTTCTTTCCTTTTAAACAGATTATCTGACGATGACACAATCGAAACCGATAATGATGCCACTGATGTCAAATGAAGATGAAAAATAAAAAAAATTAAATAATGCATCACAGTCACTTTGTTTCAAAAAGCTACTGCACCTGATCTGTGTTTCTGAACAGTGGATAAATTATGTCTCTAGTCAACTGATGTAACTAACTGATGTTGGACTTCACAACCTTCGCCATCCCACTCCTCTCTGTAAACCTCCACCAAGTAATACCGTGCTCCAGCGGATTCCCATAAGCGAAACTTTCGTGTGTGCTTATACTGTAAAAGTTATTCAGACAGTTCTTATACCTCGAGGATACAATAACATCTCTGCTGTCCTTGAATGCAATCTTGTTCCATCGTTACTTAGATATCACACAAAAACTGTTTTTCAACTAAGCAAAGCATGACTCGAGTGGGTTGAGGAGAACTCCTTCTATCTAAATAAGACTTATCTCGATCTACTGTAGGGTTCTCTTACTCCATAACTTGGGCACCCAGATTTCTTTTTATTTGCTTACACAAAGAATACTGACCCACCAGTTACTGATATTCTTAAGCAATAGATATTCAGTCGTTGTATCGATCCTTACTGGGATGTTTACTTACAATATGCAATTGAATATCGACGAGAGATTATGTTGTATAACGTGGAGACCTACTTCTTTGAAATGTCCTGTGATTATTGGGAAATGGCAGCAAGAGAGCGGAAGAAAACCAATGTGCACTCCGTGTGCATACCGGGGGGAGTCATTCCAGATGTGGAAAGGGTCCTTCCGGATGCCATGAAGGGTACAGGGTGCACCCATCTGCAGGTGGTCGCTCATGTCGGCACCAATGATGTGTGTCGCTATGGATCGGAGGAAATCCTCTCTGGCTTCCGGCGGCTATCTGATTTGGTGAAGACTGCCAGTCTCGCTAGCGGGATGAAAGCAGAGCTCACCATCTGCAGCATCGTCGACAGGACTGACTGCGGACCTTTGGTACAGAGCCGAGTGGAGGGTCTGAATCAGAGGCTGAGACGGTTCTGCGACCGTGTGGGCTGCAGATTCCTCGACTTGCGCCATAGGGTGGTGGGGTTTCGGGTTCCGCTGGATAGGTCAGGAGTCCACTACACGCAACAAGCGGCTACACGGGTAGCAGGGGTTGTGTGGCGTGGGCTGGGCGGTTTTTTAGGTTAGATGGCCTTGGGAAAGTACAGAAAGGGCAACAGCCTCAACGGGTGCGGGGCAAAGTCAGGACATGCGGGGACCAAGCAGCAATCGGTATTGTAATTGTCAACTGTCGAAGCTGCGTTGGTAAAGTACCGGAACTTCAAGCGCTGGTAGAAAGCACCGAAGCTGAAATCGTTATAGGTACAGAAAGCTGGCTGAAGCCAGAGATAAATTCTGCCGAAATTTTTACAAAGGTACAGAGGGTGTTTAGAAAGGATAGATTGCATGCAACCGGTGGTGGGGTGTTCGTCGCTGTTAGTAGTAGTTTATCCTGTAGTGAAGTAGAAGTGGATAGTTCCTGTGAATTATTATGGGTGGAGGTTACACTCAACAACCGAGCTAGGTTCATAATTGGCTCCTTTTACCGACCTCCCGACTCAGCAGCATTAGTGACAGAACAACTGAGAGAAAATTTGGAATACATTTCACATAAATTTTCTCAGCATGTTATAGTCTTAGGTGGAGATTTAAATTTACCAGATATAGACTGGGACACTCAGATGTTTAGGACGGGTGGTAGGGACAGAGCATCGAGTGACATTATACTGAGTGCACTATCCGAAAATTACCTCGAGCAATTAAACAGAGAACCGACTCGTGGAGATAACATCTTGGACCTACTGATAACAAACAGACCCGAACTTTTCGACTCTGTATGTGCAGAACAGGGAATCAGTGATCATAAGGCCGTTTCAGTATCCCTGAATATGGGAGTTAATAGGAATACAAAAAAAAAGGGAGGAAGGTTTATCTGTTTAGCAAGAGTAATAGAAGGCAGATTTCAGACTACCTAACAGATCAAAACGAAAATTTATGTTCCGACACTGACAATGTTGAGTGTTTATGGAAAAAGTTCAAGGCAATCGTAAAATGCGTTTTAGACAGGTACGTGCCGAGTAAAACTGTGAGGGACGGGAAAAACCCACCGTGGTACAACAATAAAGTTAGGAAACCACTGCGAAAGGAAAGAGAGCTTCACTCCAAGTTTCACAGAGGAAGACCGCACTGCAGTTCCTTCTCTAAATCCTCGCACAAACGAAAAAACGGCTGACATCGAAATAAGTGTCCAAGGAATAGAAAAGCAACTGGAATCAGTCAACAGAAGAAAGTCCACTGGACCTGACGGGATACCAATTCGACTCTACACAGAGTACACGAAAGAACTTGCCCCCCTTCTAACAGCCGTGTACCGCAAGTCTCTAGAGGAACGGAGGGTTCCAAATGATTGGAAAAGAGCACAGGTAGTCCCAGTCTTCAAGAAGGGTCGTCGAGCAGATGCGCAAAACTATAGACCTATATCTCTGACGTCGATCTGTTTAGAATTTTAGAACATGTTTTTTGCTCGAGTATCATGTCGTTTTTGGAAACCCAGAATCTACTCTGTAGGAATCAACATGGATTCCGTAAACAGCGATCGTGTGAGACCCAACTCGCTTTATTTGTTCACGAGACCCAGAAAATATTAGATACCGGCTCCCAGGTAGATGCTATTTTTCTTGACTTCCGGAAGGCGTTCGATACAGTTCCGCATTGTCGCCTGATAAACAAAGTAAGAGCCTACGGAATATCAGACCAGCTGTGTGGCTGGATTGAAGATTTTTTAGCAAACAGAACACAGCATGTTGTTATCAATGGAGAGACGTCTACAGACGTTAAGGTAACCTCTGGCGTGCCACAGGGGAGTGTTATGGGACCATTGCTTTTCACAATATATATATAAATGACCTAGTAGATAGTGTCGGAAGTTCCATGCGGCTTTTCGCGGATGATGCGGTAGTATACAGAGAAGTTGCAGCGTTAGAAAATTGCAGCGAAATGCAGGAAGATCTGCAGCGGATAGGCACTTGGTGCAGGGAGTGGCAACTGTCCCTTAACATAGACAAATATAATGTGTTGCGAATACATAGAAAGAAGGATCCTTTATTGTATGATTATATGATAGCGGAACAAACACTGGTAGCAGTTACTTCTGTAAAATATCTTGGAGTATGCGTGCGGAACGATTTGAAGTGGAATGATCATATAAAATTAATTGTTGGTAAGGCGGGTACCAGGTTGAGATTCATTGGGAGAGTGCTTAGAAAATGTAGTCCATCAACAAAGGAGGTGGCTTACAAAACACTCGTTCGACCTATACTTGAGTATTGCTCATCAGTGTGGGATCCGTACCAGATCGGGTTGACGGAGGAGATAGAGAAGGTCCAAAGAAGAGCGGCGCGTTCGTCACAGGGTTATTTGGTAACCGTGATAGCGTTACGGAGATGTTTAGCAAACTCAAGTGGCAGACTTTGCAAGAGAGGCGCTCTGCATCGCGGTGTAGCTTGCTCGCCAGGTTTCGAGAGGGTGCGTTTCTGGATGAGGTATCGAATATATTGCTTCTCCCTACTTATACCTCCCGAGGAGATCAAGAATGTAAAATTAGAGAGATTAGAGCGCGCACGGAGGCTTTCAGACAGTCGTTCTTCCCGCGTACCATACGCGACTGGAACAGGAAAGGGAGGTAATGACAGTGGCACGTAAAGTGCCCTCCGCCACACACCGTTGGGTGGCTTGCGGAGTATAAATGTAGATGTAGATGTAGATGTATTTTGATGCAGCAGTGCGGGGCTTCCCCTCCTGTACCGACTTCTTCATCTCCGAATAGCACTTACACACTATTTCCTCGAATATTTACTGGATATATTCCAATCTTCGTCTTTCTCTAAACGTTTGTCCTCTACAGCTCCTTTAAGTACCATGGAAGTTATCTTCTGATGCCTTTAACACATGCCCTGTCATCGTGTCCCTTCTTCTTTACAGAATTATCCACATATAGCTGTCCTCGCTGATACTGCAGAGATTCTCTTAAGTTCTGACACTATCAGTCCACCTAAATTTCAACATCTATAGTACAACATTTAAAACACTTCGAATCCTCTTTTTCCGGTTTTCCCACAGTTCGTGATTCACTTGCGTACCATTTTGTGTTCCAGACTTACATTCTCAGAAATTTCTTCCTGAAATGAAGCCAAATGTTTTACACTAGTAGACTTCTCTTACACAGGAATGCCCTCTATGCTCGTGCTAAGCAGCTTTTCTTGTCCTCCGTGCTTCGTTCATCATAGGTTATTTTGCTTCTGATGTAGCATAATGCCATAACATTATCTACTGCTTGGTTCCCAAATTTGATGTTAAGTTACTGTCTATTCCCATTTCAACTACTTTCAAAACAAACAAGCCTGTGATAAGTTGAAAAGGGCTGTTTATGGACGACGTGACCCACCAACCACTCTGAGGGGTCTAACAGAATCGCCGTTGAGGAGCGGGACAATCTGTACAGACAGTGCCTTGATGAACTTGTGAATAGTACGCCACAACCAATACAGGCATGCATCAATGCAAGAGGACGTGCTACTGGGTATTAGAGGTACGAGTGTGTACAGCAAACTGGACCACCACCTCTGAAGGTCTCGCTGTGTGGTGGTACAACATGCAATGTGTGGTATTCATGAGCAATAAAAAGGGCGGAAATGATGCTTATGCTGATCTCTGCTCCAATTTTCTGTAGAGATTCCGGAACTCTCGGAACCGAGGTGGTGCAAAATGTTTTTTGATGTGTGTGTATTACCCTTCTTTCGCTGAAGCTTAAAGCTATTTATCTTGAAATTTCAAACATCTTGCACGATTTTACACGATCGAACGCTTTGTCAAGGTCCACAAACCCTGTGAACGTATCTCGAATGTTAAGCCCTGCTTCCATTATCAAGCGTACATCAGAACTGCCTCTCTGATGCCTTTACCCTTCCTAAAGCCAAACTGGTCGTCACGTAACAAATCCTTAACTTTATTTTCCACTCTTCTATTCATTAATCTTGTCAGTGGATTGTGCTATAATCGTCTCACTTATCTTCTCTTGGTGTCCTCTAAATTGTGTTGATGATATTTTGCTGAATGTCTTACGGTATATCTCCAGTCTCGTTGATTCTACAGACCAACCTGTAAAAGCATTACCATTTCCTCCATTGACCTTAGAAATGTTTATGGAATGTTGTCTATATCTCTTGCCTCATTTGATATGAAGTCTCTCGAATTCGAAACTCTGTCAAGCAGTAACCCCAATATTGGATCCTCTGTCTTCAAAACTGACTTCTATATCTTCTTCTATCACACCATCAAACATTTCATCCTGCTCGTAAAGACCTTCAAAGTATTTCTTCCACCGATTCGCTCTTTCTTCTACGTTTAATAGCGAATGTTTCCATGCTCTTAATGTTGACAGCTTCACTTTTGATTTCTACTGCGCTTCTACATGCTGAATTGTTCCTTTCTACCGACATGTCTTTTTCGATTTCTTCCCATTTTTAATGCAGCAATTTTACCTTAGAATTCCTGCACTGCCCGTTTATTTCATTTGTAAGAAACTTATACTTCTGAATTTCTGTTTACCTTGAGCATTTTTGTATTTATTTCTTTCTTAAATTAAATTATTTTTCTGGAACCCAAAGTTACTGTGCAGTTTCCTTGTTTGTACCGACATTTATTTGTCGAACTTCAGTGATTTCCCATTTTAGAAATGTCCATTCCTCTTCAATTGATCTGCCTTCTGAGGCACTCATAACCGCAGTGTCTCTTGCGTCAGATAACAAACACATGTCGTCAATCCTCAGTGTTCTACACTGAAGCGCCAAAGAAACTGCCTAATATCGTGAAGGTCCCCCGCAAGCACGAGGAAGTGCCGCAATACGACGTGGCATAGACTCGACTGATGTCTAAAGTACTGCTGGAGGGAACTTACACCATGAATCCTGCAGGACTGTCCTTAAATCTGAAAGCATACGATGGGGTGTAGATCTCATCTGAATAGCAAATTGCAAGGCATCCCAGATATGCTAAATAATGTTCATGTCTGGGGAGTTTGGTGGCCAGCGGAATTTATTAAACTCAGAAAAGTATTCCTGGAACCACTCTGTAGAAATTTTGGACGTGTGGGGTGTCGCATTGTCCTGCTGGAATTGCCCAAGTTCGACTGAATGCACAATGGACATGAATGGATGCAGATGATCAAACAGGATGCTTACGTACGTGTCACCTACCAGAGTCGTATCTAGACGTATCAGGAGTCACATATCACACCAACTGCACACGTCCCACACAATTACAGAGCCTCCACTAGCTCGAACGATCCGTTGCTGACATGCAGGATCCATGGATTCATGAGATTGTCTCCATACCCGCACTCCTCCATCCGCTCGATACAATTTGAAACCAGAGTCGTCGGACCAGGCAACGTGTTTCCAGTCTTCAACAGTCCAATGTCGGTGTTGATAAGCCCATAAGCCCAAGAGAGGCGTAAAGCTTTTTGTCGTGCAGTCAGCAACAGTAGACGAGTGGGCCTTCGGATCCAAAAGCTCATATCGGTGATGTTTCATTGAATGTTTCACACGCTGACACTTGTTAATGGTCCAGCATTGAAATCTGCAGCAATTGGCGTAAGGGCTGCAATTCTGTTAGTTTGAACGATTTTCTTCTGTCGTCGTTGGTCCCGTTCTTGCTGGATCATTTTCCGGCCGCAGTGATGTCGGAGATTTGATGTTTTACCGGATTCCTGAAATTCACGCTACACTCGTGAAATGGTCGTATGGGAAAATCACCACTTCATCGCTATCTAGGAGAGGCTGTGTCCCATAGTTCATGCACGGACTATAGCACTACGTTCAAACTCATTTAAATCTTGATAACGTGCCATTGTAACTGCACTAATCGATCTAACAACTGTACTACACACTTGTTGTCTTATATAGGCGTTGCCGACCGCAGTGCCGTATTCTGCCTGTTTATATATCTCTGTATTTGAAAATGTATGCCTGTGCCAGTTTCTTTGGCGCTTCAGTGTACTATCCCACTCTACATCTACATCTACATTTATACTCCGCAAGCCACCCAACGGTGTGTGGCTTTTCCTGTTGACGCTTCCTTGCAGATTGTCTTAAACTTCAGCCTACTCTCATCATGACTCAATTGCTGTCGGAGTCGATATCTGCTTCTAGGTTCGTCTTACAATCAACTATCTGCTTTCGGTATTTCTGTCTCCTTCCCGTGTCTCCATACATTCTGTTATTACACATCTTCCTCTTAGGATTTTTCAGCAGTGGTTCAAATGGTGCAAATGGCTCTGAGCACTATGGGACTTAACATCTGAGGTCATCAGTCCCATAGAACTTAGAACTACTTAAACCTAACTAACCTATCACTCCCATCCATGCCCGAGGCAGGATTCGAACCTGCGACCGTAGCGGTCACGCGGTTCCAGACTGAAGCGCCTAAAACCGCTCGGCCACTGCGGCCGGCTTTCAGCAGTGCATTTCCTGTTACCAGATAAGATTTACTGCAGAACTGTACTAGCCTTTCTCCTCTTTCTAAACTAAACTAAAAACTAAACTAAACTCTGTTCGAACAGGCCTAGAAAGGCCCGAGGGCACCACCCGACCGCTGTGTCATTCTCAGCCGATAGGCGTCACTGGAAGTGAATGTGGAGGGGCATGTGGTCAGCATACCTCTCTCCCGGCAGTAGTGTTTTCGTGACCGGAGCTGCTACGTCTCAGTCAAGTAACTCCTCAATTGCCCTCACAAGGCCTGCGTGCGCCCTGCGTACGAATATCGCTCGGCAGGCACAAATGGTCACCTATTAACTGCTGTCATCTAACGGCTACCGGTGTTACCACTGCGGCAAGGTCGTTGGCTCTTTCATTCCCAATCGCGGGCCCATATTCTCGCGAGACTCATTTTCAGTTCCTCCCTACACAGCCACATTCTAATTTCCCATTATGTCAGATCCCTTAATCGGGCAGGTAGGTTAGAAAATTTAAAAAGGGAAATGGATAGGTTAAAGTTAGATATAGTGGGAATTAGTGAAGTTCGGTGACAGGAGGAAAAAGACTTTTGGTCAGGTGATTACAGGGTTATAAATACAAAATCAAATAGGGGCAATGCAGGAGTAGGTTTAATAATGAATAAAAAAGTAGGAGTGCGGGTTAGCTACTACAAACAGCATAGTGAACGCATTATTGTGGACAAGATAGACACAAAGCCAATGCCTACTACAGTAGTACAATTCTATATGCCAAATAGCTCTGCAGATGATGAAGAAATTGATGAAATGTATGACGAGATAAAAGAAATTATTCAGGTAGTGAAGGGAGACGAAAATTTAATAGTCATGGGTGACTGGAATTCGTCAGTAGGAAAAGGCAGAGAAGGAAACATACTAGGTGAATATGGATTGGGGGGAAGAAATTAAGAGGAAGCCGCCTTGTAGAATTTTGCACAGAGCATAACTTAATCATAGCTAACACTTGGTTCAAGAATCATAAAAGAAGGTTGTATATCTGGAAGAATCCTGGAGATACTAAAAGGTATCAGATAGATTATATATTGGTAAGACAGAGATTTAGGAACCAGGTTTTAAATTGTAAGACATTTCCAGGGGCAGATGTGGATTCTGACCACAATCTATTGGTTATGAACTGCAGATTGAAACTGAAGAAACTGCAAAAAGGTGGGAATTTAAGGAGATGGGACCTGGATAAACTGAAAGAACCAGAGGTTGTAGAGAGTTTCAGGGAGAGCATAAGGGAACAATTGACAGGAATGGGGGAATGAAATACAGTAGAAGAAGAATGGGTAGCTCTGAGGGATGAAGTAGTGAAGGCAGCAGAGGATCAAGTAGGTAAAAAGACGAGGGCTAATAGAAATCCTTGGGTAACAGAAGAAATATTGAATTTAATTGATGAAAGGAGAAAATATAAAAATGCAGTAAATGAAGCAGGCAAAAAGGAATACAAACGTCTCAAAAATGAGATCGACAGGAAGTGCAAAATGGCTAAGCAGGGATGGCTAGAGGACAAATGTAAGGATGTAGAGGCTTGTCTCACTAGGGGTAAGATAGATACTGCCTACAGGAAAATTAAAGAGACCTTTGGAGAGAAGAGAACCACTTGTATGAATATCAAGAGCTCAGATGGCAACCCAGTTCTAAGCAAAGAAGGGAAGGCAGAAAGGTGGAAGGAGTATATAGAGTGTTTATACAAGGGCGATGTACTTGAGGACAATATTATGGAAATGGAAGAGGATGTAGATGAAGATGAAATGGGAGATAAGATGCTGCGTGAAGAGTTTGACAGAGCACTGAAAGACCTGAGTCGAAACAAGGCCCCAGGAGTAGACAACATTCCATTAGAACTACTGATGGCCTTGGGAGAGCCAGTCATGACAAAACTCTACCATCTGGTGAGCAAGATGTATGAGACAGGCGAAATACCCACAGACTTCAAGAAGAATATAATAATTCCAATCCCAAAGAAAGCAGGTGTTGACAGATGTGAAAATTACCGAACTATCAGTTTAATAAGTCACGGCTGCAAAATACTAACGCGAATTCTTTACAGACGAATGGAAAAACTGGTAGAAGCGGGCCTCGGGGAAGATCAGTTTGGATTCCGTAGAAATGTTGGAACACGTGAGGCAATACTAACCTTACGACTTATCTTAGAAGGAAGATTAAGAAAAGGCAAACCTACGTTTCTAGCATTTGTAGACTTAGAGAAAGCTTTTGACAACGTTAACTGGAATACTCTCTTTCAAATTCTGAAGGTGGCAGGGGTAAAATACAGGGAGCGAAAGGCTATTTACAATTTGTACAGAAACCAGATGGCAGTTATAAGAGTCGAGGGGCATGAAAGGGAAGCAGTGGTTGGGAAAGGAGTGAGACAGGGTTATAGCTTCTCCCCGATGTTATTCAATCTGTATATTGAGCAAGCAGTAAAGGAAACAAAAGAAAAATTCGGAGTATGTATTAAAATTCATGGAGAAGAAGTAAAAACTTTGAGGTTCGCCGATGACATTGTAATTCTGTCAGAGACAGCAAAGGACTTGGAAGAGCAGTTGAACGGAATGGACAGTGTCTTGAAAGGAGGATATAAGATGAACATCAACAAAAGCAAAACGAGGATAATGGAATGTAGTCAAATTAAATCGGGTGATGCTGAGGGGATTAGATTAGGAAATGAGACACTTAAAGTAGTAAAGGAGTTTTGCTATTTAGGGAGCAAAATAACAGATGATGGTCGAAGTAGAGAGGATATAAAATGTAGACTGGCAATGGCAAGGAAATCGTTTCTGAAGAAGAGAAATTTGTTAACATCGAGTATAGATTTAAGTGTCAGGAAGTCGTTTCTGAAAGTATTTGTATGGAGTGTAGCCATGTATGGAAGTGAAACATGGACGATAACCAGTTTGGACAAGAAGAGAATAGAAGTTTTAGAAATGTGGTGCTGCAGAAGAATGCTGAAGATAAGGTGGGTAGATCACGTAACTACTGGGGAGGTATTGAATAGGATTGGGGAGAAGAGAAGTTTGTGGCACAACTTGACTAGAAGAAGGGATCGGTTGGTAGGACATGTTTTGAGGCATCAAGGGATCACAAATTTAGCATTGGAGGGCAGCGTGGAGGGTAAAAAACGTAGAGGGAGACCAAGAGATCAATACACTAAGCAGATTCAGAAGGATGGAGGTTGCAGTAGGTACTGTGAGATGAAGAAGCTTGCACAGGATAGAGTAGCATGGAGAGCTGCATCAAACCAGTCTCAGGACTGAAGACCACAACAACAACAACATTATAGTTAGATTATAATCTTGCTTTATACACTAAGTTGCCCGTTCAGTGCCCTCATAAACTCTAACTCTTTATGTTCTACTTTGGACGTCGGCATGTATAAGTGAATTGTTGTTGTCACCACTGGTATGCCGTCGATTCCGATGACGATATTCCTCTCACGGAATAGTTCAATTGAACCTACTCTCTCACCTACATGCTGTACTACTTCCGTTATACTATTTCCATTTTAAATTGATATTACCCTACATTTATCTGACCAGAAATCCTTACCTTCTTCCTATTTCACTTTACTGACTTCCACTGTATCTAAATTCAGTACTTACATTTCCCTTTTGAGATTTCCTAGATTCCTACCACATTCAAACCTCGGCGTTGCACTGCTCATGGAATATTATTTCATAGTTGACTGTTCAATGTTTTGGCCAACGGCCTCGCCGCAGTGGTAACACTGGTTCCCAACACATCACAGAAGTTAAGCGCTGTTAGGCTGGGCTAGCACTTGGATGGGTGACCATCATGGGCGTACCCAGCGAGGGGCAGGGGAGGGGGGCAGCTGCCCCCCCCCCCCCTAGAAGATATTCGCAGTTCTATGTTACTGCTTTATTTAATAAGAAATGCTGCATGTTTTCTCGGATTGTACAAGTGCATTCTTGTATTTAAAATGTTTATTATAAGCAGTTTTTCACTGGTTTACTGTTTTATTTAATAATAAGTGTTGTATGTTGTCTTGAGTCCTTGTTTCCTGAGACTAGTATGACCTGCCCCCCCCCCCCCCCCAGTTCAGATCCTGGGTACGCCCTTGGTGACCATTCTGTCTGCCGAGCGCTGTTTGCAAACGGGACGCACTCAGCCCTTGGGAGGCAAACTGAGGAGCTACTTGATTGAGAAGTAGCGGCTCCGGTCTCGGAAACTGACACACGGCCGGGAGAGCTGTGTGCTGACCACATGCCTCTTCGTATCCGCATCCAGTGACGCACAGGGGTCGAGGATGACACAGCAGCCGGCCGGTACCGTTGGGCCTTCAAGGACTGTTCGAGAGGAGTTCAGTTCAGTTCAATCTCTTGTCATGGTTATCTCCCTCGTGGCTTTCCCCTCGTGGAGATCCGAATGGTGGACTAAATTGGAATCTTTCCCCAATGGAGATATCATCAAGGCACTTTTTCAATTCCAAACCACTTATCCTGTGACTACATATTGTCTTTCACGCGATGGTTCTCATTGCCTTTTGCTTCCTCATGCCATTGATCACTGGAGATGCGTCGGTCTTTAGGGGCAGTTTTTCACCCGATAGGCAAGCGGGCACCTCGAACCTCTGTTTGCTCCTCAACCGTTGGCAGAACGAAGAAGAATCTTCGGTCACCATTTCTGATGATTTTTATTTAGAATTTAAACAGTGGCTCACACTGAACACGGGACTCTAGACGTTGCGCTCAACGACGCTAACTTTACAAGTTTGTGACACCTGTGCTCTGTTGGTTGTACAGAGTGACATTTGCATAGGGATGGAATGTGTTGACGTTTCTGCGGAGCCCAGGACACTTCAGGTAGTGGACCTCCGAACAGTGTGTTCCAGAAATACGAGGCGTGTTTTTTCAGTAAGGTCCGTTTTGTTTTAGACTCTTGTAGTTTGCGCGCGGACGGCAACGAGCGCGTGCGTCGTGTACTGGCATGCCTCGGAAACAACTGTGCTCAGTTTCAGCTCTGTAACTAACCAGTACGATTCTGTTCTGCGCATTCAAAATGTTTAAGACTATCAACTCGCCCGCCGCGTGTGAGGTTCGCTCAGTGATGCGGTTTTTGTCAGCAAGGAACCTGTCTGCCGCAAAAATTCATCTCAGAGTTGCGAAGTGGACGGTGATACTCTTATGACTGAAAGCGAACTGCGTAAGTGGGTACGAGAATTCAAAGATGGCCGTGACAACGTCCATGATGAGGACCGCTCCGGTCGCTCTTCTTTGATTACAGACGATTTGGTGGCTTCAGTTGAAGCGAGGATTCGTGAGAACAGGCGCATCACAATAACAGGTCTCTCAAACGAATTTCCCGACGTGTCGAGATCAGTGCTTTACAACATTGTTTCTGAACACCTAAAGTTCAGGCAACTATGCTCCCATTGGGTCCTGAAACTCCTAACAGAGGACTACAAAAACCAAAGTTTTAAGTGTGTGATGAAGTTCTTGACTCGTTATCACGAAGGAAATGACGGCTTCTTGAGTCAGATCGTAACTGGAGACGAAACATGGGTTTCGCATATCACGCCAGACTCGCTGCAACAGAGCATGGAATGGAGACACACACACTCGCCTGTAAAGGTGAAGGCCAAACAGACTCTGTCCCAGCGCAAAATCATGACGTCGGTGTTTTGGAATATGCATGGTATTTTGCTGGGCGACTTCATCCAATTAGGAACCACTATCGATGCAGAAGCATACTGTCAAACCCTGAGAAAGCTACGCAGAACGATTCAGAACAAAGACGCGGCGTGCTGACAAAGGGAATTGACCTTCTCCATGACAATGCAAGGCCTCACATTGCTGGTCCGATCATCGATTTATTGGACAGTTTTGGCTGGGAACGTTTAGAACACCCACCCTACAGTCCTGATCTTGCGCCGAGCTACAGGGAAAAAAATGGTTCAAATGGCTCTGAGCACTATGGGACTCAACTGCTGAGGTCATAAGTCCCCTAGAACTTAGAACTACTTAAACCTAACTAACCTAAGGACATCACACACATCCATGCCCGAGGCAGGATTCGAACCCGCGACCGTAGCGGTCGCGCGGTTCCGGACTGTAGCGCCTAGAACCGCTTGGCCACTCCGGCCGGCGAGCTACAGGGAAAGGTCACTTGCTGCACTAAGACCTGTGTCCGCACAACAGTTTATTGATAGACCGCTGTGGTGCGAGGCTTTCTCCCAAAGTTCAGTAGCGCAGTTCATCTCTGACTGGCTAGTTGCATTCCGTGTTCTCATTGTTGTGATGAGGGTATTGATGGAGAGCGCGAAAGGGAAACGTTCAATGATTTACAACGTGCGTTAGTATATAGTAGACTATACCGGTATTGTATAAACTTTATAGACAGTAAATGCAAAGAACGCCTATCCACGAGAAATAACACTATTTTAGGCGAAGGTAGGAAACTTTGCATTCGAGATGAAGCAGCAAATGAAAGGTGAAAACGTTTTACAAGTGCAAAAAGCTTGAAAAATAAACAGATACTACTATTTAATCAGTTTACGTTCAAGATGTAGGGTTGCAATCGACGCTACGAGTTACTAATTGCGTTACCATCACATAGAAGTGAGAAAGAGTAACCTTGCCTCATTAGAAGAAAATACATGGGTCCAACGGAAGATCCCACCGATTGTGGAGGAATATTCTTCTATCAAGAATATCATTTACTGTTGATTATGTTATAAAATTTTTATTTGCGGATGACGACAGAGGATCGAAAGCGAGAATGTCTACCAGCGAAAAGGAAAAATCATGTTTGTCAAGCTGTGAGTCATTGTTGGTGTAATGAACGTTCAAAAATTCGAGAAAATAGGGGAAACAAGGAAATAAACTGTTATATAAGAATTTGTTGAGCCCCAGCACATCTTCCCCTGGAATGTTTGGATGATGATTCAAAAATGGTCCAAATGGCTCTGAGCACTATGGGACTTAACATCTATGGTCATCAATCCCCTAGAACTTAGAACTACTTAAACCTAACTAACCTAAGGACATCACACAACACCCAGTCATCACGAGGCAGAGAAAATCCCTGACCCCGCCGGGAAACGAACCGGGGAACCCGGGCGTGGGAAGCGAGAACGCTACCGCACGACCACGAGCTGCGGACGGATGATGATTGACACTCTATCAGGATAATACATCTTATTAGTATCAGGATTTATACGACTATTCCTGGGCCAATGGCTCAATAACGAGCATATGTCAAACGATATGTGGAACTGTAGTGGTAGGCACCATCGTACAAAACAACTTCTTTGAAGGATGGGTCCGAACGATAAATAAAATAATGTCAATTATTTATCCAATTGTTGCATGACAAAAAAATCTTCGAAACGATGACCGTCAGTCCGATCGATTAATTTTAAATATCGATAGGAAAAGAACGAATATTTACCAACTAATACTAACGAGACCACTGCAATGCCGTCAAAAAGACTACAAACTGACGGCAATTTAAAATCATTTCTGGCTTGTGTCGATTAAGCACAGAAATTACAGTGAAGAAGAAAACATCACAACCACTGGAAATTAGTTAAAACTGGAAAGTAGTTTAAATCACGTCATACTCATTGGCAATCTTGTAAACAAGTTAATATTGTGAATGAGTTAACTGGGAAATGAAATGAGACTACCTTCTGGTGGTTGCCTTGGAAAAGACACAAGGTCGGTTGAATGTCTCCTGTAATTTGTAAAATATCCGCTGAGAAGACCGACAAGACTATCTCAAAGGCTATGCCTCTCAAATGGCATTCCCCGTGAGACAATCTAAGAATGAAAATCTATATTGGTGGACACCAACAACGAAATCGTTACAGCGGAAATACAAGACAATAGCATAGAGTACATCCATTTATTCTCTCCCAGTCTGAAGATGTGTCATGTACTACATATACTTATGTACACTGGTAGACGACTTAGTGTGCCTGTAACAGTGAAAAGCCACTTAGCAGGAATCCCAGGTTGCATAGAAGTGTTACTCCGTGCAAGTGTTCCAAACCCATTCTCAGAGAAGTGAAGACATGGAAACATATTTGATATGATTTTCTGCAGGTGGTTAGCTATACAACTCCATGAACCAGTTTTAAGTCATATTTGTGGTTGTTCTTGTTGTTGTGGTCTTCAGTCCAGAGACTGGTTTGATGCAGTTCTACGTGATACTCTATCCTATGCAAGTGTCTTCATCTTTAACTACCTAATGTAACCTACATCCTTCTGAACCTGCTTAGCGTATTCATCTATTGTTCACCCTCTACGATTTTTACCCTCCAAACTTCCCTCAAATACTAAACTAGTGATATTCGGGAGGACGACGGTTCAATCCCGCGTCCGGCCATCCTGATTTAGGTTTTCCGTGATTTCCCTAAATCACTCCAGGCAAATGCCGGGATGGTTCCTCTGAAATGGCACGGCCGACTTCCTTCCCCATCCTTCCCTAATCCGATGAGACCGATGACCACGCTGTCTGGTCTCCTTCCCCAAACAACCAACCAACCAACTAAACTAGTGATCCCTTGATGCCTCAGAACATGTCCTACCAACCGATCCCATCATCTAGTCGAGATGCGCCACAAATTCTCCCCAATCCTATTCAGTACCTCCTCATTAATTACATGATCTACCCATCCAATCTTCAGAATTCCTTTGTAGCACCACATATCGAAAGCTTCTATTCTCTTCTTGGCTAAACAATTTATCGTCCATGTTTCACTTCCATACAAAAACTTTCAGAAACGACTTCCTGACACTTAAGTCTATACTCGATGTTAACAAATTTCTCTTCTTCAGAAACGCTTTGCTAGCCATTCCCAGTGTACATTTTATATCCTCTCTATTTCGACGATCATCAGCAACTTTGCTCACTAAATAGCAAAACTCACCTACTACACCAAGTTTCTCACTTACTAATATAATTCCCTCAGCAGCAACCAATTTAACTCGACTACATTCCATTTTCCTCGTTTTGCTTTTGTTGATGTTCATCTTATATCCTCCTTTCAAGACACTGTCCATTCCGTGCAACTGACCTTCCAGATCCTTTTTGTCTCTGACAGAATTACAGTGTCATCGGCAAACTACAAAGTTTTTATTTCTTGTCCATGGATTTTATTTCCTACTCCGAATTTTTCTTTTGTGTCCATTACTGCTTGCTCAATATACAGATTGAATAACATCGGGATGTTTCCAACCACTGCTTCCCTTTTATGCTCCTCGGCTCTTCTAACTGCCATCTGGTTTCTGTACAAATTGTAAATAGCCTTTCGCTCCCTGTATGTGACCCCTGCCACAATCAGAATTTGGAAGAGAGTATTCCTGTCAACATTCTCAAAAGCTTTCTCTAAGTCTCCAGATGCTAGAAAAGTGGATTTGCCTTTCATTGATCTATCTTCTAACATAAGAAGTAGGGTCAGTGTTTCCTCACGTATTCCAACATTTCTACGGAATCCAAACTGAACTTCCTCGAGGTCGGCTTCTACCGGTTTTTCCATTCGTCTGTAAAGAATTCGTGTCAGTATTTTGCACCCGTGAATTATTAAACTGATAGTTCGGTAATTTTCGCACCTATCAATACCTGCTTTGTTTGGGATTGGAATTATTATATTCTTCTCGAAGTCTGAGGGTATTTCACCTGTCTCGTACATCTTGCTCACCAGATGGCAGAGTTTTGTCATGGCTGGCTCTCCCAAGGCTATCAATAGTTCTAATGGAATGTTGTCTACTCCCGGGCCCTGTTCCGACTTAGGTCTTTCAATGCTATTTCAAACTCTTTACGCAGTGTCGTATCTCCCATTTCATATTCATCTACATCCTCTTCCATTTCTATAATATTGTCCTCAAGTACATCGCCCTTGTATAGACCTTCTATATAATCCTTCCACCTTTCTGCTTTCCCTTCTTTGCTTAGAACTGGGTTTCCATCTGAGCTCTGGTTCTTTTTTATCCAAAGGCCTCTTTAATTTTCCTGTAAGCAGTATCTATCTTACCCCTAGTGATATATGCCTTTACGTCCTTAAATCTGTCCTCTAGCCATCCGTGCTTATCCATTTTGCATTTCCTGTCGATCTCATTTTTGAGACGTTTATTCTTTTTGCACGCTTCATTCACTGCATTTTATATTTTCTCCTTTCATCAATTAAATTCAATATTTCTTCTTTTACCCAAGGGTTTCTACTAGCCTTCGTCTTTTTACCTACTTGATCCTGTGCTGCCTTCACTATTTCATCTCTCAAATCTACCTATTCTTCTTCTACCGTCTTTCTTTCCCCTGTTCCTGCAATCGTTCCCTAATGCTCTCTCCTTTCCCTACAATCGAATTCCAGTCACCCATGACTTAAATTTTCGTCTCCCTTCAGTATCTGAATAACTTCTTTTATCTCATCATACATTTCATCAATCTCTTCGTCATGTTTGGAGCTAGTTGGCATATAAACTTGTACTTCTGCGATAGGCGTAGGCTTCGTGTCTATCTTGGCCACAATAATGCGTTTACTATGCTGTTTGTAGTAGCTTACCAGCACTCCCATTTTTTTATTCATTATTAATCCTACTCCTGCGTTACCCCTATTTGATTTTGTATTTATAACCCTGTACCACAAGTCTTGTTCCTCCTGCCACCGAACTTTACTAATTCCCACTATATCTAACTTTAAACTATTCATTTCCCTTTCTAAGTTTTATAATCTACCTGCCCAATTAAGGGATCTGACATTCCGTGCTGTGATCCATAGAACTACAATTTTCTTTCTGCTGATAACGACGTCCTCCTGAGTAGCCCTGCCCAGAGATCCGAATGGGAGACTATTTTACCTCTGGAATATTTTACCCAAGAGGACGCTATCGACATTTAACCGTACAGTAAAGCTACATGCCATGGGGAAAAATTATGGCTGTAGTTTCCCCTTGCTTTCAGCCGTTCGCGGTACAAGCACAACAAGGCCAGATCAGTCAGTCATCCAGACGGTTGCCCCTGCAACTACTGAAAGGGCTGCTGCCCCTCGTCAGGAACCACACGTTTGTCTGGCCCCTCAACAGATTCCCCTCCGTTGTGGTTGCAGCTACAGTACGAACATCTGTATCGGTGAGGCACGCAAGCCTCCCCACCAGTAGCAAAGTCCATGGTTGATGGGGGGTCCTTATTTGCTATAAAACTAAATTCTGGTCGTGCTTAGGGGCTTTTTGGACACTCTTTGATCTAAACTGACCGAAAAGAAATCGCAAAACTAAGAAAGAGTTGTGCAACAGAAGCGAAAATTGGTAACCGTACTTCTCAATCTGAAAGATTTCGCGGCAGTCGCTTAAGAGTGGCAGTAGTAGCGCCGCTATGAGGATGCAAATCAGGTTTGCTTAAAATGCACGTGGTGACGGTCGTGAGCGCTACTTACCTTTGAGATTGGACGTGTAGAGTTAATGTTAGTCAAGGTTGCCTTCAAGGTAAGAAAGACGTCATTATCTATTTCACTGACTTTGAATGCGGTGGTGTCAAAGGGCTACGAGACGATAGACGTTCCTTCTGCGATATTGTCGATAGATTTGGCAGGAGTGTAGCGTTGTACACTATTGCTAGAAGCGGTGGTCACGAGATGTACGATCTCAAGAAGACTGGGGTCCAGACGGGCATGTGGCACCACCGAGAGGGAAGACCAGCGTGTTCGGCGTATGGCTCTCGGGCATCGTACGCATCTACAGCAGCAGTTTGGGCAGCAGTTGGTACCACAATGGCACAACCAAGTGCTACAAATCGGTTACTTCGATGAGAGCTCCTAGCCAGACGCTCTGTAGCGTGTATTACACTGACATCAAACCATCGCCAAACTGATACCAAGCGAGAGCTCATCGGAGGGCTTGGCGGAGGTCTGTCGTGTTGTGTGGTGAAAGAAAATTCAACCTCGATGCCAGTGATTGCCGTGTGCTGACCAGCTGAGGGCTTACAACGAACCTGTCTGCTTCCTAGACACACTGGACTTACATCTGAAGTTATGGTCTGGAGTGCGATTTTGTATTATATCAGCAGCACTATCATGGTTATCCCACACACCCTGACAGCAAATTCGTACGCAAAATGGTGATGTGACCTGTTGTGCTGCTATTCACGAACAGCATCCCAGAAGGTGTTTTCCAGTAAGATAACGCACGCCCACATAGCGTTGATGTAAGCTAAAATGTTCTACAGAGTGTCTGCATGCTGCTTTGGTCTGCTCGATCACCAGGTCACCCAAAAACAGCATTACTCGTCCCATTATTAACAGACCAATTGCAACAGACATGGAACCCCCTCTCACAAACTGACATCCGGCACCTGTACAACACAATGCACGCACACTGCTTGATTTCATTGAACATTTTGGCAGTTACACCGATTGTTAATGTACCAGCCCCTCACTTTTTCAATGACCTTTCTCGTGCTTACATTTACCTGTTACCTTCCAATATTAATCATTTAAACATCTTACGTAGACAAACGTTTCCGCGAAATTTCATTACTCTTCTAAACATTCTGCGTGGTTTCTGTTTATTCTATATCGTGTCTCCCTACCATTTCCGCGCAACGACGCTCTGAGCGTGTTTTTTAGGGAATTGACTAGTTTGAACCTGGGACCTGTTGCTAGCAAGGAGACGCCAGACCACACATGACATGTAGAATTCAGAAGAGTTCAATGAGACTAGCGATGATATAACCAAATACTTAATGATTTCAGCGTCAGCTCCACTGCTCTCACTGTAAAAGAACCTTAATACTAACTAAATTTAGTGGAAGGGGTTCAAGGCTTTCCTATTTTTAGTTAGCTGGTAAAATAACGTCGAAAAAGCAGTTAAGTTTACCATTGGAAATTTTATTCTACTCACAAAATATTGTTTCTAAATTTCACTATTGATAAAAGGAAATGTTTTAATACAGGATGATAAAAACCACCTGCGTTCAACAAAAGTGTGAACGAATATTCCCTGAATGTGTTTCCAAGTTCTACAATGGATCGAAGGCTGACCTATGCCATATCACATCTATAATCTAGGTTTAAATTAAGTTTCACAAAAGAGAAAACTATCAAAATGGTCTACAGTGACCCTCAATTATCTTTAATTACTTATCTAACTTGTCGTAAATTACAGTGGCTGATGTAGCTTCTCAATAACTATATAACAGAAAAAGCATCGCGTTTCAGATTTTTACTTCAAGTGGCAAATGTGAACACCATGAGCTTTAATTGACGATCGACACTAGTATTACGCAAAAAGGGGATGTAACAGATGAGACTTCTGCAGTTCTGAGTGAAGCCTTATACACTCAAAAATGCGACATCGCGTGCGTTCATTACCTTGTCGGTGTTCGTCAGGGGGCGGCGGGTAGCACAGCTCCGCTCACCTCGCCGTCTCGGAAGGAACTCTTTTTCCTAACTTCTCCGTACTACAATTTACCGAAGTTGGTCCGAAAAAAAACTATCTGGCTGTGTTTTCATCTGACCAATCAGGGTCTCAATGTTAACCTTAAGCTCCGCCTACAAAAATTCTGTCAATCCAATGAGAAACGTTATACTTTTCGTGGTGGGGCAATGTTTTTAAAGTTTGCAACGTAACAGAGACGCGAAAAAGTCTCCTGCTAAAACTTGCAGCTGGTGTGGTCCTTTAGTGTTATCGTAACATCTATACTGTTCTTTTGGAGGGCTCTATCTTTTCACATGGTCTGGGGGGTGGTCCTAACGTAACAGAGAAGCGAAAGAGTCTCATGCTAAAAGTTGCGGGTGGTGTAGCCCTTTTTGTGTTATCATAAGATCTATACTGTTCTTCTGGAGGGCTCTAGCTTTTAACATGGGCTGGGGGGGGGTGGTCTCTGAAACTTGCGGGTGGTGTGGTCCTAGCAGTTAGCTGGCGACGTGGGTGTCCATCCGTCCCTTATCGTAGGGCCTTCCAGCTTAACACGGTTCTGCTCTCGGCTTCTGTTCTTGTTTATCCCCTCGGAACTGCGTCTGTCCCACGGTGGGAAGGTATGACATGCATTTAGGCATTCTTGGGTTAGTCTGTGGTATTCCATTTGCTCACTCATTACTCGTATTACTTTGGTTAATTTAATGTCACGATTTATTTGGAGCTGTGTGACATACTACTGGATTTGCTTATCATGTCAGGGTTTTTATGGAAGGTGTTGGATTTGCCTGACACCTTACATATCACCACCCTTCGAACTTAATTTTTGCACTGAAGTTAGGCAATGATTGAATCATTGTCTAAGTCAGTCAAAAATTATTCTGTTGTCTGAATTTTGTTGCCTACTGTTCAGCCACATTATTCTGTTCTATGCTAGTTTGTATTACTAATTTATATTTTTATATTCTTCCACATTATAATTAAAAATGACAAGAGAAGAATATTTTTATGCTATTATTAATTTTTAATTATTTTTTTCTTTATTTAAGTGTGAAGTTTGTTTTTTAAGAAGTTTGTTATCGAAAGTGAGGAGTCTTTCACATCGATTTTCTAAGAAATATTTATTTTGATAAATGTAGAAATTAAGTAAAATCTATTCCTGACACATTTTCTAAATATTATTTACAAGTAAAATGTTTTTGTTTCTAGACACTAATTTCAACATTGTTACACTAACAAATAAGAATTATTTCCAAGAATTGCTTTGATAAAGAAATATACATACAAAAGTATTGTGATATTATCCTAACAAATGGTACAAATGTTAAAAAAAGGGAAAACATCCAACAAGATAATTTTTTATTCTTTGTTTTCATAAGGAGAAAATAAGTAAAATATAGTTATTCTTTTATTTTTATGAGGAGAAAATAAGTGGCATATAGTTTTAGTGTTTATTATGCCTTACTTTTGTTCTTTATATACTGTTCATTTCAGAACTAGTGACTTATTTTTATCGATATTCAATTTTTTTTACTTAAGTCCATAGTCAGTGACTGTTATTTTGTAGTTTATTAGCTCTCTGGTGTGCTTAACTTATTTAGTTTTTCACACATTTCTTTTGCACAATTCCTACATCACATAAATTGGTTTCACACATTCACACAATCCTATCAATGTTTAAGCATGAGGTTGGCGAATGTTTTTTTCGCGAAGGTGAAGGACTTGAGCGAGATGGATGTGGGCAAGTATTTGATGTACAGCTTCGTTCATCGTTCCTTGCTGGCTTTGCAAGTGTGTGTTGCTGTTGTGGAGGTCCCATAATGGAATGGAGCTGTGAGTGCAGAATTTCGTGGTTTACTGGCTTTGTATCCGTGAAAGTCATCGTTATGTGTCGCTGAAAGCGGTCGTTCCCAGACGACTAGTTTACAATAGGATAGGGATTTGGTCATATAAATGACCTAGTAGATAGTGTCGGAAGTTCCATGTGGCTTTTCGCGGATGATGCTGTAGTATACAGAGAAGTAGCAGCATTAGAAAATTGTAGCGAAATGCAGGAAGATCTGCAGCGGATAGGCACTTGGTGCAGGGAGTGGCAACTGTCCCTTAACATAGACAAATGTAATGTATTGCGAATACATAGAAAGAAGGATCCTTTATTGTATGATTATATGATAGCGGAACAAACACTGGTAGCAGTTACTTCTGTAAAGTATCTGGGAGTATGCGTGCGGAACGATTTGAAGTGGAATGATCATATAAAATTAATTGTTGGTAAGGCGGGTGCCAGGTTGAGATTCATTGGGAGAGTGCTTAGAAAATGTAGTCCATCAACAAAGGAGGTGGCTTACAAAACACTCGTTCGACCTATACTTGAGTATTGCTCATCAGTGTGGGATCCGTACCAGATCGGGTTGACGGAGGAGATAGAGAAGATCCAAAGAAGAGCGGCGCGTTTCGTCACAGGGTTATTTGGTAACCGTGATAGCGTTACGGAAATGTTTAGCAAACTCAAGTGGCAGACTCTGGAAGAGAGGCGCTCTGCATCGCGGTGTAGCTTGCTCGCCAGGTTTCGAGAGGGTGCGTTTCTGGATGAGGTATCGAGTATATTGCTTCCCCCTACTTATACCTCCCGAGGAGATCACGAATGTAAAATTAGAGAGATTAGAGCGCGCACGGAGGCTTTCAGACAGTCGTTCTTCCCGCGAACCATACGCGACTGGAACAGGAAAGGGAGGTAATGACAGTGGCACGTAAAGTGCCCTCCGCCACACACCGTTGGGTGGCTTGCGGAGTATGAATGTAGATGTAGATGTAGAAGGTATGTCGTCTATTCTTCACCCATCTTCTTTCTTGGTCTCAATCTTGCGAATCTTCAAGTTCTGTTCTTCCTGCTTTTTCTCTGCTTCTTACTTGATTCTTGGTTCTTCTCTGGGCAGGATATGGATATATTTATTGATAACTAGTCGCTTTGAAGTTCTCCTCCTAATAACACTTTCATAAATGGTTTGGGCATGTCATTTCTACTTTGTGGACGTTTTCTTCAGTTTCGTGCATCAGCGTGCTGTTTAATAGCGGTAGTGTGAATTTTACACATATTTTTGCCAGTGGTGGCTTGCCCAAACGGTCTTCTCGTCGGGCCGTTTTTTGCTTGCTCTTCCGAGTGGGGGCGTTCAGAGACCCTTCCGGCGTTACGTTTGGCGTCCTGTCGCGTTTCTGCAGGGCTCCGTGTTCTGTCGCAGCAGATATACAGCCCACTTCAGCAACAAGGGCCTTCTGTTGGTCTCGCTGTCCTTTCCCTTCTCTCGACGCTTCTGCCTTGTAGGAATCGTGTCTTGCTAATTACGTCCTTTTCTTTCTTGATACTTCTCGCGTTGCAACTTGTGGGTCATTGCATCTCGTCCTTGCTGAAGTTTTTACAATGGTTCTTACAAAAAGTTTTACTTATAATCATCTAACATATGTCTAGTATCTACATTGTTTTACGCCTTCTTAAAAAGCTTTACAAATTTCGGCGCCCTTTCCATGTTACACGTCTAAGATATTTTGAGTCTTAACTTCTACAAGAAACCTCAAATTCGTTTTTTATTTTTGTGTAGTGTCGTGGTATATAGCATCTTAGTATTTCATGCTATCTACGCTTTATCCCTTCACCTTAATCTATGGTACTATTGGTGTTATTTTTGTTTTTGTTTTTATTGAAACTACTTTCTTTTTCCCACCTTCCTCTCTCTTCATTTTTCTTTCTCCTGACGATCTTATCTGCAACAGAATCTTGAAATATTGTGCTTATTATTTACCAGTACTAAAATTAATCTTCAAACTTGTACTGAAAGTGTTAAATACTGCCAGTCTTAGGTAAAAATACCTCTGCGTTATCTCGTAAAATACCCTCTAATTCTCTTTTACTGTGTTCTGAAATACCTTGAACTTCTTGCAATTTTTCGTCGATTTCTTTATGAACTTCTAACATGAGTTGAGGCGATTCCCCCTTTTGTGCATACCATTCTAATTCTTCATCCTCTTTACCTCGCATCATTCTTAATTATTTGTTTATAACTGGCATTTCTTCTAATTTTAGCTTTTGCTCAAAGAGAAGTGTGACATTCCCGAATGTTACTCTACCTTTCCCCATATCTATTATCGCTCGTCTCTCATTTACAAAATCTGCACCCATAATCAAATATACAGTTAGTTTAGGTATAATCACGAAGTTGGCTTCCATCTTTTGACCTTGGCACGAAAGAGTTAACCTTGTTTGTCTCGTAACTTCCATAGCATTGTTTCTAATAGGACCTCTTACTTTAATCTTACGTGTTTTCAGAACTGGCAATTCCTCATTGGCATTACACTGCATGAATAAATTTTCTGAGATCGCAGTCAGTTCACTTCCGCTATCAATTACAATATTGACTAGGATATGCCTTACCATGGCCTTCACAATTGGTTGAATTTGAAAGGGTTGGTTCTGTTCTTCTTCTTGCATCAACAAATCCTCCACTGAATCATACATGAGTCTTTTTTGGAATTTCCCTTGTGAATTCGAACTTTCTGTAGGATAAGCTTCGACTGCTACTTCTCTCTCTTTTATTTCCTCTTCTCTATTTCTTCCTTCATTTACGCTTTCTTCAACATCGTCCACTTTTTCCTCATCTTCGTCTATCGTCTCCTTCTTCGTCGCTACTTAAACATAATCGCATCTAAATGCTCTAATTGTCGCTTCATAATTTCCTTCATTATATACGTTGGGTTGTGTGCCCACTCGTAACTTATTTTCAACTTCTGTTGACTGCGCATTATCCTCATTGAATTCGCTTTCCCTGGTTTCCATCTCAAATAGCTCTGCAATACTCATTACTTCGTCCTTTCCTCCTACATTCGTTGTGCATGCCTCTGGTAATTCATCTTCCTCGTCAGTATTCTCCCAATTAATTTCGTCCCAACACGATATTGTTATTTTCTTTTCTTCGTTTTCATCTGGTCCCTGCGGATTTGTTTCTTCCTTCTTCTCATCTCGTGATAAGATTTTTACTTCTCTGTTCAAGGTGCTGCAATTGTCCTGGGTCGGTGCGTCATTCTCTTTGGCATGGGCGCTTAGCTGTCAATTCGAACGTTTATCGGGGTTTGGTGGTCTTACCTCCACCTCTTCTATCTGTATTCTCTTTTCTTGTTCGGCTTGTTGATAGTGGCTTCTTTGTTGATAATTTGTCGGTCTATTGGTTCTCCAGTACCCGTTCCGGTTGTCGTTATTCCCTCTGTAATAGTTGTTGCTGTTCCTGGGTGAATTATAGTTATTGCCATATTCTCTTCTAAATCCATAACCGGTTCTTTGTTGAAATCTATTGTCGTTTCTTGGTGCGAAGTTATCACATGGTTCGTAATTATTGTTTCTTCGTACTGTGTCTTGTGGATTCCACTGCCTTTTGCTTTCGTTTTCACGTGCGCTTCGTCTTTTTCTTGCGTCATCTTCCGAAAATATGAACTCTAGTTCCCTTAGAATACCTTTAACTGCTTCGACGTCATTGCCTCCGCGACCTACTAATGATTGCTGGTATTTCAATGGTAGCTTCATCGCGCATAATTTAATCAACTTTCCGTCACTGTATGGTACATCTAAGCATTGATTTTTCTTTGCCATTAATTCGAAAAATTTCACGGGACTCTTCTCTCCTGAATTTTCAAAATATGGGTTCTGTAATAATTCGTACTTCACTCTGTTCTGTGCTTCGCTGGACCAATATCGTGAGAGAAACTTCTCTCTCAAATCTTCGTACGATCGGCATGTCGCTGCAACATTCTGCATGGTTTCTGCGACTGTTCCTGACATGTGTGCACATATAAAGTCTAATTTGTGTGCTAGCGTCCAGTGTTCTAGTAATCCTACTCGGAATTGATCAATAAAAGTTCGTGGATGTAATGAGTTTCCTTCTCGAAAGTGTTGAAATTTTCTGACTGTGAAGAAATGATCGTTGTCGTACTTCGTCATAGTTCCATATGAAATTCGCGATTCTTCGCCGCTTTTGTTTCTGATCATTTCTCCCGTCGTTCTTTCCGGTTGTGGTAGATCCATTGGATATTGTCCACTGTAACTTTCGCCTACCCTTGCGTAGTATCGTTGAAGTGGTACGCAATAATTTTCTTCCACCGGTTGTGAACGTGTAGCTGAATGCATTGCACTGTACTCTTCGCGACCTGGCTTTCCATTGTCACGTATGTTACTTTCCGCCTGTGATTCGAATCGCAAATGCATGATATCTTCGTTAATTGCTTGTTTTTCCGGTGCTGTTACGGATACGGATGTGGTTGCAGACTCTGTGCTTGTTCGATCCTGTTCACTACGCTCTTCAATGGTTTGCAACAACCCTGTTTGCAATTTCTGAAAATGTCGCTTCGTTTGCGCTTCTATTTTGACTATGCGGTTATCATATCTTTTCAGCGCTGCTTTTGTGATACGTTTGGTAACACACTGTTTTCAACAATTTCACGTGCTGTACCTGCTGCTTGTCTAGTAATTACGTTTCTCTAGTTTCTTGATTTCTCCCTGGGTGTTTTTAGGTAATGTTTTGATCTCGTCCTGAATGTCGTTACCCAATGTTTGTACGTCCGCCTGTACCTTGTCAATGTCTGTTCTCAATTGATTGTGACCTGTTATTAAGTTTCCTATCACTTCTCGAGATTCTTTTGCCTCGTCTTCAATATGACTTATGTGTAACTGAATTTTTTTGTTTTGTTCTTTAATCTCACGCATTTGTCTCGTGGTTTCTGCAATTTGTTTCGTCGTTTCTGCATTTTGTTTCGTCGTTTCTGCATTTTGTTTCGTCGTTTCTGCATTCTGAATTTTAATTTGTTTCACAATTTCTTTATTTTGTCTTGTCATGGTTTCCGTCATTAATTGTAATAATTCTACCAGATTGGTGGGTCCTATTGCGTTTTCTTCCGACGTCCTAAGCTCTGTGTTTTCGCCCAAGAGTTGGTTCGCAACCGATTGCATTGAACTGTGCTGTGACACGTTTCTGCTCGCATTCTTGTACTCTGTGGTGAGGGAGCTCTGATTACTTGTACTATAGGTTCTACGTATTCAAGACGCAAGTTAGAATCCTCATCGACTGTCTCTCTACTTTCCTGCTCCTCTGTCGTATGATGACCTAGGTTTTCTGTGCCTTGACGTACATTATCCTCGTTATGGTGCGTTATGTATCCTATTTCTCGCGATACTGCATCGTCTGTTGTACTGTCCTCTATTCTCTGTCCATTTTCATGCTGGGTCTCTACCTCAATTCGGTCAAGGTCTCGATCTGCCATTGCTAATCATTCCGAATCCCTTATTTTCTGTTTTAAAAGCAATTCACGCACCCTACTTCGCGTCAACATGCGCTCATACGATCTCACGCGTTTCATAAACTTTTTGTTCACACAACTTGACACTACCAAGACTGACAATCCATTGACTTACTTGTTGGGTCAGAACCGACTTGTCAACGATGTATCCGCCACCTGTGCGCTTGCATTGGAGAGAAAACTTAATTCTAACAATTTTTAAAATTCACAACTTAATTATGCTATTGTCTGTGCTAGACTCACTTTTCTTGAATACTTTTACTATCTATCGCTGCAGCGACTGTTTTCGACTATGTATAACTTTAGGAAAAAAATTTTTACAAAAATTATTCAACAGGCTATTTTTCTGACCTAGTTACGCATGTGGTCGACCTTCAATCATGGTATTTTCCATCCTGGCAGGGTCGCCATTTTCTAAACATTCTGCGTGGTGTCTGTTTGTTCTATATCGTGTCTCCCTACCACTTCCGCGCAACGACGCCCTGAGCGTGATTTTTTAGGGAACTGAATAGTTTGAACCTGGGACCTGTTGCTGGTAAGGAGACGCCAGACCACACATGACATATAGAATTCAGAAGAGTTCAGTGGGACTAGCGATGATATAACAAAATACTTAATGATTTCAGTGTCAGCTCCACTGCACTCCCTGTAAAAGAATCTTAATACTAACTAAATTTAGTGGAAGGGGTTCAAGGCTTTCCTATTTTTAGTTAGCTGGTAAAATAACGTCGAAAAAGCAGTTAAGTTTACCATTGGAAATTTTATTCTACTCACAAAGCATTGTTTCTAAATTGCACTATTGATAAAAGGAAATGTTTTAATACAGGATGGTAAAAACCAACTGCATTCAACAAAAATGTGATCGAATATTGCCTGAATGGGTTTCCAAGTTCTACAATGGATCGAAGAATGACCTATGCCATATTACATCTATAATCTAGGTTTAAATTAAGTTTCACAAAAGAGAAAACTATCAAAATGGTCTACAGTGACCCTCAATTATCTTTAATTACTTATCTAACTTGTCGTAAATTACAGTGGCTGATGTGGCTTCTCAATAACTATATAACAGAAAAATCATCGTGTTTCATATTTTTACTTCAAGTGGCAAATGTGAACACCATGAGCTTTAATTGACGATCGACACTAGTATTACGCAAAAAGGGGATGTAACAGATGAGACTTCTGCAGTTCTGAGTGAAGCCTTATGCGCTCAAAAATGCGGCATCGCATGCGTTCATTACCTTGTCGGTGTTCGTCAGGTGGCGGCGGGTAGCACAGCTCCGCTCACCTCGCCGTCTCGGAAGGAACTCTTTTTCCTAACTTCTCCGTACTACAATTTACCGAAGTTGGTCCGAAAAAAAACTATCTGGCTGTGTTTTCATCTGACCAATCAGGGTCTCAATGTTAACCTTAAGCTCCGCCTACAAAAATTCTGTCTATCCAATGAGAAACGCTATACTTTTCGTGGTGGGGCAATGTTTTTAAAGTTTGCAACGTAACAGAGATGCGAAAAAGTCTCACGCTGAAACTTGCAGCTGGTATGGTCCTTTAGTGTTATAGTAACATCTATACTCATCTTTTGGAGGGCTCTATCTTTTAACATGGGCTGGGGGGTGGTCCTAACGTAACTGAGAGGCGAAAAAGTGTGACGCTAAAAGTTGCGGGTGGTGTAGCCCTTTTTGTGTTATCGTGAGATCTATACTGTTCTTCTGGAGGGCTCTAGCTTTTAACATGGGCTGGGGGGGGGGGGGGGGGGGTGGTCTTGACGTAAAAGAGACGCAAAAAAGTCTCACGCTAAAACTTGCGGGTGGTGTGGTCCTAGCGGTTAGCTGGCGAGGTGGGTGTCTGTCCGTCCCTTATCGTAGGGCCTTCCAGCTTAACACGGTTCTGCTCTCGGCTTCTGTTCTTGTTTCTCCCCTCGGAACTGCGTCTGTCCCACGGTGGGAAGGTATGACATGCATTTAGGCATTCTTGTGTTAGTCTGTGGTATTCCATTTGCTCACTTGTTACTCGTATTACTTTGGTTAATTTAATGTCACGATTTATTCGGAGCTATGTGACACACTAATGGATTTGCTTATCATGTCAGGATTTTCATGGAAGGTGTTGGATTTTCCTGACACCTTGCACTCTACATTAATTTTTTTTCCGTCAGTACTGAAACGCAGTACTTTCAGAAAGGTGCTGACTACATTCTTCACATAAGTCAAGAACTTACTTAAGTATGCCCGATGACCTACAGCGCATCGGTTTAAGTGACGGCCACTTGTTTTATTCCTAGACAACACCAGAAAATGAATCTTAATTTTTACAATATGAACCCATTACTCTGAAACTTACTAACTTTATTAATATTTCGTCAAGTTGCGAGAGAAATGAAACTTCAGTATTTCAATTTCACATGGAACTCTTACTGAGATAGTACAGCCCCTTAGCTACTTCCAGAGAGGAAGGTCGAAAATCCAATTCGAAAACATAAATATATTTTACCAGGGGTAATTCGCTTAGCAATTAAAGTGAAATTCACAGTAATGTCATCGGAAGAAGAACACGGTGGATTCTTCCTGTCATATTACTTTCCATCAACTGAAAGATTTTAGTGGAATAAGTTAATGCTAGAGGAAAAGAAGTATAATGGAAATTAATAATCGCAATAGAATATTCTACTTCTACACTCATCAAATGTGAAGGACACATCCGGGTCATATTCCAGTTCTTGCGTCGACTGATTACAAGTGAATCACGGTATTTCCTCATGTTAAGGAAAGCCACACTGTCTGTGGTCAGCAAGAAACAGTTGTGACATTGATAAAGAAGTGGGGAAGCCTGTCGAACTATGCATATGGCCAGAAAGACATGTACTAAAATGATACTTGCAGATATCGCTCCATTTTCAAAATTGTTCGCCATTTTCTACAGCTGTGTCCTTTGTTTTTGGGCCTGTTTCTTGGCTTTGACTATAACGCCGTGAACCGATCCGAATACACAATGGGTAGCAGCTGAAAAGTACCGATGTCAAGCAGCAAAGGAATACATGAGGGCCCAGAAGTCACAATTAGGTGGTATCGTGAGATTGCAATCAGACGGGCCACATCGCTCAACAGAGCAGAAAAGTGTGCAATACGTTGTAATTAACGTGCAGAGTATGAGGAGCAGATGAAAATTTTCTTTATGGCAGTGAGAGAAAACAGTTCTAGGACAGTGCATGTTTATCTACTTTATTTTCGCACTGATCAATCCAGTTCACTGCCTTATACAGTAATATGTGTTAGCAACGCCCACCCTTTGCCAGTATGCAGACTTCTGCTTGTCGCAATGAGTCACCAACAGTCTCAAAAATTCCCGTGGTTGCACGTATCCTTTCACTATTCGCCTGAATTCTTGCAAGAAGAGATGCTTCATCCTCCACAGGTGTGGCATACAGCAGCGCCTTTAATGGAGCCAACAGGAAAAAGATCGGTGGGTTTAAGTAAGATTATCATAGGGACCAAGCAACTGGTTCACCTCTAAGTACCCTGCGATTGTCATAACGGCGAGTCGGGTGCTGAGGGACAAGAACGCTAAAATGGGCAGGGATTTGCAGTGAAAGTTCTCCAATGTAGGAGAGAACATTCTGCGCAAGAACCGTCTATACCTCTGCCCATTCGGGCGGTAGTGAGCCACATATGGTCCTCTCACATGGTCCTCGATGATCCTTGCTCAGCCGTTGACAGCGAATCTTTATTGATGGCCCATTTCAACATACGCATGTGGGGTAGGGGTATGCCCACTCATGCTCGTTATGGAAATTCTGGATGCCATTGCATTTCGATGTTATCATCCGTCCGTCAGCTTAGGGAACAAATGCCAAGTCAATGGTTTTGTGGCGCCACTGGTCACAGCACATGTTTTGATTCCTACATATTCAGGGGGACCTGATCCGCAACTTCACCTCCTGTGTCTTGTCAGGTGGTAGTATTTGGCACTGCCACGTCTGGCACGTGGATGCTAGCCAACTGTTCACTGCAGTCCTCCGGGAACCACTGTAGAAGTTTAGTGCTTTCGAATTCAAACTAACTCAATGTAATTTCCTTAGCAGTTTCAAGGTAGTCATCTACTATTTTCGAAGATGGTTGGAAGCTCTAATTGCAGCCGGAGAGCTTCACAATACACTTAAATCGGAGATAAGGTATGAACAGTTTCATAATTCAAATAATTCATGAAATGTCATTTAACTGATCTATGGTATATGATTTAGTTCTTGATGTCTCAAAGAGTGTAATCCAGTCAAAATGGTAAAATATGGTCTATAAATCTACAAATGATAATTAGTTTTGCCTTTTTTTCAATTTTCTTTCTCAACAGTAGCTTATTTATTCATCCCTCTGTACGTAGAATTGGCGGAAATCATACAGGGGCCCTACTTTCATTTTCTCTCTTTCGTTTCACTTTTAGTTCTGATTAGAGTCAGTGTAGGCCGATACCGGTTAACGTTTCAAAGCATTTTGCGAATGTATTAAATGAAAAAAAGTATTAACACACATATTAATTTCAGCTTTAGTTCTAGTTCAACTTGGGTAAAAATGTAAGTATTGTATCCTGTAACGTCGAGGAACTGTCAAATCAGTTATAGAGGATGTATTACAATGAAGAAACGGCTTTAAGGTAAGTTATCTTTCTGCAAATCAGTTCATTGTACAACAGAAATAAGAAAACTACTCAGCCTTGAACAGAAATAATGATTTTTAAACGTATGATATGTGTTTAACCATGTGCGGACTTCATTTCGCTTAAAGATTAGTTTTTATAGCTTCTTTAAAAAGTGACTGTGGTGTTTGCATCAAAGAGATAAACTGGAATGCCGTATCGTCCTAGAATTCATTGTTTTGCACAATTAAATGGCGAAGGAAATTAGGTAAACTTGTAAGGAGCCAGTTTCTTCATTCAGTAATTAAGAAATATATAGCTGAATTCGGCCTGCTACTGGAGACGATCCTTTAGAAGGATGTCGCGAAACTGCTGCCAAGTATGAAAACACCACAAAATGCTTTATGTGAGCATGATACTCAGCGATAGTTGTGTAAAGATATGTAAAACACTTGCCATTACGGGCATTTCTAGAGGAATGCATCTTTCGTGAACAGTGAGAATATTTAATGCAAAATGAATGCTGCATTTGGTAAATGATGATCAACAGTAAATGATAAATGGGAATGGCAATGTTGCAAACAGTACGTTTTTGCCCATTTTAAAAAGAACGATAATATTCTGTTCACAGATTTGCTTGTGTGGATGAGACACGCGTCCACGACATAACGCCAGCAGCGGAACAGAAATCAAAACATGTGTAGAAGACGGTAATCCTACAACAAAAAACAATGCACTTGATTTCATCGGTCAATAAGTTTTCCTGAGGTTCAAAAGTGGGTCCTCATTACTAATTAAGTTGCAAGTGATACGAAAATAGCTGCCAAATGTTATGCATGTTTTCTGATTCACCCATGTACTCGATAAAACACATTGCCTGAACAAATGTGAAACGCCCATAAATGAGGGAGGACACTAAATAAAACTTGGAGGGTAGCTCGTTATATTTCAGTGGTTACATAATCGAGTCGTATTTATAAGGAAATTTGCGTTACCAACACACGTATGAGTATGACGTTGTAGGCCCTGTGGTCTGGATGTATGCACTTATTCGTTTGGAAAAGGAGTCATGAAGCTGTTGTATCGTCTCGTAAGGCGTAACAAGTTCTTAATATCAAGGATACTGGCATTGGGTCGGAGTAGACGCCCAAGCTGGCCACACACGTGTTTTATGTGGGATAAATTTGGAGATCATGCTAGACATACGATTACCTCAACATCACGTCGACAATTCATAGAGACAAGTGGCATGCGGACGAGCTTCGTCTTGTTGGAAAATTGCACCACAATACTTTCGCATGTGAGGTTCGACGCTGGACATCCCTGAAGTCCTGCTGAGCCGCCAGAGTTGATCCTATCAGCGGTGACCTGGAGTCAAACCTAGCGAGTCCCCACACCACGTAGCCATGATTAGCACTGGTGTGCCTTTCCACAACGTTGGAAGAATTGGACATCTGCCCAGGTCTCCGTCATACTCGCTGACTCCATTCATTTAAGGTAGTGCCGAACCGAGGTACATTACTAAACACAAAGTGCCACCTGTCATCAACAGTCTGTGCTTCCTGATTCCGCCATCACTCCAAACGCAGCGGTTTGTGTTGTGGTATTAATGGCAGCTTATAAATGGCGTGGTAATTTCCTAGGCTGATCTTTGTCCGATGGTGCAGAATGACACACATTATTGCTGGGAGTCCATGACTTGATCTCAGGTGGAAAATTAAGATGTGAAGCGATTATCATGTACTAGGCATACAATATGGTGATCCTCCCTGGTGGTAATCGATTGTTATCGACTGGAACCTTGACGACAGCTGTGCCAGCTCTTACATTGCCATGCAGTCCAACGTCGGTCTAGTTACATCTGAAAGCCCCATAAATTTGGTTATTGGGTGATTCGACCAGCCGGCCATATTGAGACCCACAATGAGACCCTTTCAAAACTCAGTCATGTGCTGATAACTGTTTCACACGAGTACGTGGCAGCTCCATGGTCACGCCCCTTGTTTTGGGATTGTCAAAAATACACGCCAATATTTCAGGACGAGGCTCAGCACATGCCGGAAATTAAAAAGTCATTTGAACATGTGTCTGGAAATGGATATTGTATATTGAAATATTGAACGAATTTTGTTTGCTCTGTACATTACTAAAGCTCCATACAAAGTTGCCCTAGCGTTTCTGCAGTACTTTGAGATGATGCTGTGGTCTGACAGCGGTCGCTATGGACCATGGCTGGGATGAAATTACTGTACTTCTTGGCGGGACCTACTCTGGCGGACAGCCGGCCGATGTGGCCGTGCGGTTAAAGGCGCTGCAGTCTGGAACCGCAAGACCGCTACGGTCGCAGGTTCGAATCCTGCCTCGGGCATGGTTGTTTGTGATGTCTTTAGGTTAGTTAGGTTTAACTAGTTCTAAGTTCTAGCGGACTAATGACCTCAGCAGTTGAGTCCCATAGTGCTCAGAGCCATTTGAACCATTTTTTTGAACTCTGGCGGACAACATCAGAAGATACCTTCGTGACACCTCGCATGTATGAGACAAAAAGTGTCGAACAAACTGGGACGAGACTTCGTCGAAAATATTTATATTTTTCAGTTAGCATATCATCTCTGACATTTACTTGCCCGACGCAGTTGACGGTGATTGTGACTTGGGAGTAATGGGAAATAAAGCAAATGCATGTATGTAACCAGTCTAGCCTGCAACAGACGACATCGAATCGTCTACGCACACTGCTGCACAAGCTTTGCAGTCCTCCATTGGCAGATCATCACTGTGGGTACACCAATGTAATGTTGTTGTCAGTATTGTTGTTTGTGTTAAGTGCATAGGGCAAAACAAAGGTCTACGTTCCCAGCTCATTAAAATCCGAATGGCAGAGAACAGCTATGAGTTTATCCCTAAAATACTGGGGATCTGTTTTTCTCATTAATAGAAATTTATAAATCCTTTGACAAGCTAATTCTAGTCTCTAAAAATATATCCAAACCAACGTATTACGATATATCGAAAACTGTGGTAATGACTGATCACTTTTGCTGTGGGTTTCCCTCTGAAAAAAGAAAGAAATAATGACAGATCCGAAAAATTGTAAGGAGACCTCGTCTTTCCTTACCTGGAAGGAGATATGTCACGATCTAATAATCAATTTGGTCGATCGCAACTCACCAAACCTCCGACCCTTCTAGACACTATTTCACTGAATTATGCTTTATCTTGTATTATGATATCAAAATTATGGTGTACAGGGGGATCGACGTTCATGATGGCAGGCATCCCATGATGTGGTTCCATTGTTCGGTGCAGTATACGTTTGTCGCAAGCGACAATTTACTGCTTACTGGTCCCACACATGCATCACTCTATTAAATGTGTGTTCTGGACGAGCCGAAACGTGGTATGTACGAAAAACTCAATACCCAAGGGCAATCATTACATGGCATTCGAACTCACACACCTGTCGCAATTTCGTTCTTAGACGTCGAGACGATGTGCACTGCAAGTCGTTTTCAAAGTTCCACTTCATCTGACAAAGTTTCATTTTGCCCACACACAAGAAGCCGACGCTGACTTTCTCTTCTGCCCCAACGTCTTCGTCTCAGAGTATTACTTACCCCTAATATCTTCCTTTATTTGTTATGCATATTATACATATTCTTCACTTGCAATATTTTCCTTATAGCGCCACGAGAGTTATTCCCTGATGTGTTAACACCTGCGAAAAAGGTACTGATATCTTATCAGTCTATTTAATTTTCGCTATCTTTGTTGAACAACGCATCTCAAACGTTTAGATTCTCATCTTTTCCAGTTTTGCGCAACCTATTACTGATTTCCATCCGATTCTGCATTCTAGACACAAATTCTATAAAAAGTCCTCCTCAAACTCTAGAGGATTTCTTGTAGTGAAGAATACCCTCTTCATCTGCGCTAGTCTACTTCTGATATCATAGGTTTTCAGTTCTCTTCAACAGATCCTATAATTGTTCCTCACTTTCACAAAAATTAGCAATGACATCAAAGATTTGTTTCCCTTTGAGAAGATAACAGATCAGTGGTGTCAAAATATTTAGCTATATCATCCGATAAGTTAAAGCCGACCGTGCTCAACTACTAAGTCTGATGAAACTCTGATCCGTCTCCTCTAATTTCTCGCGTACGGAAGTTTTAAGATAAACGAGACCAGAAATATTTAACTTTCCTCAGAAATAACTGTATACTCGTATTATGTCCTCACACACAACCAAAAAGCAAGGCACATAAAACTATTAGGTGATGAATATTCACACATCTGTTAAAATCAAAAATGTTTTCCGCTAACTTATTTATTCGTTAAACACACTGGGCAAGCTACTTTTTGCTGACGTAATGGCGGACAATGCACAATTACTCACCACAAAGTAATACGTATGAAGATTGGTGCAAAAACAAAACAACATGCAAATAAAAATATAACACTAACAAACAAACCAAATCAATATGCATCAGCAATTAAGAAGCGAATGAGAAAAGAAGACTGTATAACTTTGGTCTCTTTAGTAACAACAGCGGTTATTTGCTATTACAAGGTCTGTGCCGGAAGGTAATGGAACCACAAAATTATGACCTTCGTAAAACGAATTCTTCCACTGAATAAAAGTGATTTTAATCATTATTTCCAAGAGTTACTGAAAAAAAGTTGTTCAGCGTTAAGGGAAATTTCAAATTATTTGAAAGCAGTGACTAAAAAATCAACATAACTTTATGGTACGGTTGATAATAGCTTGAATATACAGTGATTTTCAGTAATAGTTTCCAAGGGTTCATCTTTTCAGAAGAAATGTTGGAAATTTGTGGTGAGCTCCCATAGGATCAAAATGCTGAGGTCATCGGTCCCTAGGCTTACACGCTACTTAATCTAACTTAAGCTTACGCCAAAGACAAAACACACACCTATGGCCAAGGGAGACTCGAACCTCCGAGGGGGGGAAGCCGTGCGAACAGTGGCAAGGCGCCTCAGACCACGCGGCTACCCAGCATGCCACCTTATCAGTTAGAAAGTTAATTTTCACTTAGCTGATGCTTCCGGCGAGTCGTCGACGTCCTCGTTGTTGTTCCATAATCCTTGAGGATATAGTCCAATAATTATCGTCGTCTTGCTAATCAGTCCTCTTGATTGTGGCCGCCAGTTGATAATGTTGCAGGAGCGCGTCATGTTTGATGAATTATAGTAATCAGCGCTTCTACATGCAGCAAAGAAAGTAAGTTACGTCATGTAACTAACGCCTATCGTATCTCGACGTCGTAAAATGTATTAACCATCACTAGTCACAGTTTCAGATTTATGTCTTTCCGTTTGACCACAGCTCGCCACATTTCACAGTTCAACCCTTCGCATTACGAAGAACATCAATTTACCTGTAATTCGAATTAACAGTCCACGGTATACATCAATCAATGCGTACCCCGCATTGTGGAGTGTTACTTCACACTTTTCACCGTGAATTTTAATCCAGTTCTACGTGTACATTCTCACTAACGACTTACTATAGGTAAATCGTTATACACACGTTCTCTATTTGGATTTATTCGCCGTCATTGATTCTGAGAGCTGTGTTTTTCATTGATGATAGTATACAGGAAAGTATAAAATTTGAATTCGATCACGTGGATGGAGATTCGAACTGCAAGTGCAAGGCTATAGCCTCTGGTACTGCCTCACACAGTTCTCGACGGAAGACGAGGAGGTTGCGCCGAACGGAATGGGAAGTAGTTAGTTACCATTTTTCGTGGAGAAGAACGGAAGACGGCATATGATCCAGAACTAAAGCAATACAAAGGCATTTTCTCTAAAGCACATTACCAAGTGAGGTGCCTTCCTGAAAAACATGAAAAAAGAAACAAAATTCGTTAATTCTTGTTGAATCATATTAACAACGCACTTATTAAAGAAGTACTGACGTGTAAGTGTGGTCCAGAACCCGGAAAATATCTTTCAGCAGACTGTTATCAATATCAGTGCACTTTAAGTAATGTGTATTGTCGACTTCATGAGCGCCACAAAAAAGAAATTAAAATTGCAAATTTCGCTCATTCTTGTTAACTTCTACACGCAACATACTCTTTAAAGAGATACTGATGTGTAAGTAAACCCCTGAGCCCAGAAATGCTGAATACGACGTTCACTGGGGAAAGTGACATCTGCAACGGAGACTTAAAATTTTGGGTGAAGCTAAACTGAAAACTTATAACATGTATGGAATATGGTAGAAGAATTCATTAAAAATAGGAAACTTTTTCAAAAGTTTAAAATTTAAAGTCACTGACTAGATTACATTTTTTTCAAAAGCTAGGCATGAAGTACCCGCCTTGGTATTGCGAAGGTTAAACGCATTTAATAGAAAAACAGATATTTCATTTAAAAAGGCACACAAAACAAAGTATGTGAGAGACATATTACATCGAACGCGAGCAAAATTTATACGTTTAGTGTCTCACAAAAAGTGCACTCATTCGGAGAGCGATTTCTCTACGTTATGCAGAGCTGGTAGCACGATATTGCTACACAGACCTTCTTTCATATGCGGGACCGCGCGTCTAACCGAAATAAACGACGTAGCCGCAAGAGGGTGCCACCAGGCCAGTGCCTTATGAAACCCGTCTCGCATCGGCAAAATGCAGCGTCCACCATATTCTTCTGGTGTTCGCGCTTCCCGAAACCTTAGGTCGCCTTCATTCGTTCTACTTTCACAATTGTGAATCCTTGTCCAGACGCAGAAACCTTACCACAGCTGATAAATCGTAAGTTCTACTCGCTGATTTCGTCTCGATAAGACAGGCAAAGTCGTGAAAAGAAAGAGATAACTTTTTCTGAGAGTCAAGACATAGCGCAAATTGAATGGACCTAGAATTGTGCGATATGTAATTGCTTGAAAACCGATCTCCAAACTTAAGGACGTGATAGATAAAGTTACATAACATGTTAACTACTTGGTGGTAATGAGCGCGTTACCAGAGGTCTCCCAATCGTACACAGGAAGTTGGACGTCAAATTCCATGACGCCAGCGTGAGTATAGCGCCAAACAGGACTGGCTCCGCATGACGATGAGTTGATGCTGAAGGGGTTATCATGATCCATCAGTGGCGAACATAACTGGTTTAAGTAGACTACTTGTAACTTGTCTCTCCAACCATGATGGTTGGATACAGTGAAAGGCCGTAGTCCCCCAGACCTCCAGCCACAAGCATGGACACATAAAAACAGCTAGCAGCTACGGTGCGCTGTGGTGGTGTTGCCCAATACAACATGGGACAGCGACCACATGTTGATGACTTCACACGGGGAAGAATTATCGGGAAACTGGAAGAAGGACGGAGTTTGGTATTAATCATACCAGTTCTTCACGTTCATGGGCAGCGTACCTAACCACAGGCAATGGTGCCCGAAAGAGAGGAAGACATAGATCAAGGTCAACTACAGTAGTTGATGAACGATGTATTGTGCAACAGGCAAGAATGGACGCACATCAAGCAGCGGGTGCGATTGCAGCCACGTTAAGAGGACTGCAGAGCGTACAGTCTCACGCTCTACAGTAGCATGGCGACTGAACGACCAGTACGTTGTGTTCTGTTGAAAACCACCCATCGGCCGCACGGTTTGCGATGTTGTCAAGGCATGGCGACTTGTCCATTGAAGATACTCTTCCCGGATAGGAGTAGATTGAACCCGACGTGGGAATGGTCCAATCCGAACAATCGAAATATGCAGTGAAATTTTGTATACAGAAAGAATACACCGAGAAAAAGGCCCTTTCAGAAATTTAGCTGCTAAGGGGCACTGCAAGTATTTAAAAAATGTTAAAAATAGCCAATTTCGTAGCTCGTCAGGCGACTGGAGAACTGTGCACCCCTACAGGAGCTGTAGTGGACTGCATATGCACAACATGGTAAGTGCATATCCTTGGTTAACAGCGAACTTGAGTTTTCGTTTATAGTTTTTCTGCAACATTTGTCTACAGTCACTGTTCAGTCAAACTTGCAACTCATTTAATACCCGTAATAATTACTAGTTGCTTGTGCATTAGCGTGAGTCTTAATCGTGGAGATAAAATTAAATTAATATTAATTGCGTTTAACGCTTAATGTTAAGCGGTGAGCAAATCAGGTTTTGCTTCGTAATATCTGAAAACGAACTGTGTAAATGGAAGAAAGACTTACCCGAAATAATAAATATGCACCAGAATGAAACTCGCAAAAACTCTTAAAAAAACTACCCGAAAGATATTGTGTCCACAAAGTCCTGTTAACTTAGTAATAACCAACATAACCCCATACACTTATTTTCTTCAGATGTGAACCATTTAGAGCTCTTCGTGAGAGGCAGTGCACTGCTTCCGATGGAGATCTATGAGATTAGGCCTTCCAAATCACAATATAGAGCAACTTCACTGATCGTATACGACCCAGTTAAGCAGATTCAAGGTATCATACAATGTAGGAAGTCGCAAGACAATGAAGTTTACTTCAAGTAAACTTTAGACGAATGGAGCTAATTCGTAACCGCTGTGAAAACGAAGCTAGCTGTTATCTCCACATATCCACATCTGCCGATCAGTCAGGTTTCATGAAAGAACTGCGAGAATAGTGTACCTCATCATTCACTCATTCACAATAATGAACGTATATTTCAACAGTACCTATATCTACCGCACACACATAATGGATTTCTTATGTCGACTGTCGAAAATATTTGAAAATGCATGTATCTCTCCTGAAACGACGTGAGAAAACCACATTCCTGCCGTCAATTGTGCCTGTTTAAGGAAATGTTCGTTTTCGACACATTAAAGAGTCTGTTGTGCAATAGATTAATGCAAATAAGAATGACAGTGACAAGTGTGAGTGGACTACTGTATCAACAGTTTTATACCTGTCTTCAGGGACCTCAGCCCGCAACTCGTGGTCTCGCGGTAGCATTCTTGCGCCCCGAGCACGGGGTCCCGGGTTCGATTCCCGGCGGGGTCAGTGATTTTCTCCTGCCTCGAGATAACTATGTGCTGTTGTGTCGTCTTCATCATCATCATTCATCCCCATTACGGTCGGAGTAAGGCAATGGCAAATCACCTCCAAGAGGACTTTTTCTAATACGACGGTGCGGGTCTCCCGCATCATTCCCCTACGCTTTTGTCAAGGAGTATGGGACTTCATCATCATCATCATCATCAGGGACCTCAAGGCACATTAGGACCAAAATAAAAAAAGACAGTTTAGTGGTAAAAATCTTATAATCGATGTTGTGTCCGATATTGATACAACCCTACGGTCGTCAAAGCTGGCAAGAGAATTGCAAGTTTCCGTCAGGTGCCATTAGCACACTGCAGTGTGTTACTAGCTAAACTATTCTACACAGCTATTACCGTAAAAAAATCTTTACTATTATAGTGGGCTCGAAAGAGCAAATTATCGTTATTATAGTATCAAATGGTTCAAATGGCTCTGAGCACTATGGGACTCAACTGCTGAGGTCATTAGTCCCCTAGAACTTAGAACTAGTTAAACCTAACTAACCTAAGGACATCACAAACATCCATGCCCTAGGCAGGATTCGAACCTGCGACCGTAGCGGTCTTGCGGTTCCAGACTGCAGCGCCTTTAACCGCACGGCCACTTCGGCCGGCTATTATAGTATCACTTTCGAGCCGTTTATGCTAGCTTATGCTTGTTGGTGGTCATTTGATCGAAACTAGTAGCGAAGCGAATTGTGCAAAATAAAGGACAGCTGAAGTGTGACAATGAATTTCAACAATTATTTGGCGGCTGAACATCCCCACCAGCAAACGCAGATAAACCAATGGTGCATGCCCACTGAGCCACGCCTCCAGCAGCTCAGTACCACGAACCTCGTCTGCTGCCACAATAAAGGGAAGCCAGTGGCAGCCAGTCAGCCACTCGTACTTGGGGCTTTTTCACTGCGAGAAGCTGTGGAGGCACCGCCTGGTCGTGGTTGCAACATCGTTGTTGATGCTGTAGTTCAGGGAGCCTCTTCCTTGTTGAATTGGCAGCTGGACTCTATTTTTTGCTACATTATTTCTAATGGATCTTCATAAACGTGGAGAAATACAAGTAAATCATCTGTTTACTGTGTTAACTTGTTAGCTAATCTTTTCTGCTCCTGTCCAGCTTTCCTAAGGCACTAAACTGCTGACGTCATCGGTCCCTAGACTTACACACTACTTAAACTAACGTATGCTAAGAACAACTCACACACCCATGCCCGAGGGAGGACTCGAACCTCCGGTAGGAGGGGCCGCGCAATCCGTGACATGGCGCCTCTAATTGCGCGGCCCCTCCGCGCGGCCCAACTTTTCTAAGACGACAGTGCCACACCACTCTGCACAACACCTCTCCTTGTCACTGCGTAAGAAGTCGTACACAACATTCGATTTATCAAAATCTGAAAAAATGGAGACAATAATTTTTACTATTTGAGTCGAAGAGTATTGTAACAACCTGCAGTAATTAGTTCATTGCTTTTGTTGGACTCTTGGCTTGGATATAACGATACCTCTGTTTTTCAAGAGGACGACGAAAAGACTGTTGATACAATAGAGGTTCCACCAACAACAACCAATGGGAGTCTTGATAAAGAATTTTTTCCACTATGGAAAGTATTTCTAAGGAAATTATAGATCGATGTAATTTCCAAGCTCTCTTTGTCATTTGAGGTTTATCAGGAGAACACTAACCTTAAATTTCAATTGCCTGTGGATTATCAGGTTACATTGGCACATTTTACGAACTGCTTTAAGTACACTTGGTATGCAACACATTGAGCAGAGCAACGGCCAGGAGCCGAGCGGTTCTAGGCGCTTCAGTCTGGAACCGCGAGACCGCTACGGTCGCAGGTTCGAATCCTGCCTCGGGCATGGATTTGTGTGATGTCCTTGGGTTAGTTAGGTTTAAGTAGGTTCTAAGTTCTAGGGGACTGATGACCTTAGATGTTAAGTCCCACAGTGCTCAGAGTCATTTTTAGCCAACGGCCAGGACCATTTCTTACTCCACCGTAATGCTGTCTAAATAAAACTAGTAATTACTGTGACGCGCCGGAAAACATTAATTTTTGTTCCGTCAAGTGTGCCTGGTGTAAAGAAAATGTTTGTTTTCGTCATTCAAGTGACAATTCGCGTTAATATGACGGCTAAGTGGAATAAAGAAGCAACTGTTTCAAAAATTATGATCAGAAATATGCAACAGGAACTGTTATAAAATGGTTTATGTGAAAGAAATATTTCATTTCAATAAATTAAAGGCACGAAAGATGGAAGTCGTGTGTAACGTAACATCAGAAACAGCCTTGATTAATCTTCCTCTGCTAGTCACCTTTGTAAGAATTACATGTACAACACTTTAGCTGTCGATTCGAACTGCTTCTTATTCAAAACGTTAATTAAATGTGAATTTTTTGCATAGGTTAGGTGCTTCAAATACGCTTGTGTCACACGCCGAATATTAGCACTATGTGGCGCTGCTCTCTCTTTATTCCGCAGATCGCGCGTTGGGCAGAAAGGGCTGTACGAACTGCTGTCATAAGTGGTTTTTCGTTCGACAAAAACGAATAACATCGACAACTTTTAAAAAATACTTGCAGTTCTTCTTAGCAAGTAAAATGTTTACATTTCTTTAGTTGTATTCTTCGTGCATAAAAAATTGCAAAGCGGGTCTAGACATATGGAACTGTAACAGTCCTTTGTGAGTAGTGATTCTGGACGTTCTCTCACATGACGAAAGGTAGTAACTCGTAGTGCACTGGGGAACATTGTAGGAAATGATCGTTTTGGTGGTCCAGGTGTTATGGTGTGAAGACTCGTAATGTCGCATGGGCATACTGACATCCAAATTTTTGAAAAGGTGTAGTCACCTGTCAAGATCATTTTGATACTGTTCTTCTTCCCCACGTGCGTCTTTAGAGAGGTACATTCTGCCCTGACTTCGGTTTGGTGGATCACAATGCGCAACCGCATCGGAGAGCGCTGGTTGGGGAGCCCTTGGAACGAGAGAATATTCGGCGAAAGGACTCAGTTGCCTGTTTCCCTGACTTAAATCCCATCGACGTTACCTGGGATGATGTAGGGAGGCGTACAGGGTATCTAAAGTTCCAGTTTCAAAACGCTGTACAAAGAGAAACACCGCTCCGAATGAAGTCAAATTTGAACAGAATGCTATCGATTCAGTGTTAATCGTCATGCAACAGAAAGAAATTTACCAAAATTTGAGCAGTAGATGGTACTGTGAGCATCAGGATATGCACATCAATAGACACGCGGCACATGACTGTTCCTCAGATTGCTCTCGAGACGCCCATCTTGCCTGTCTCTATTAAGGATCGCGCACTGCTGGTAAAACTATTTTTACACGAATGGTGACTGTGCGCCAGTAGCCCTGCATAAGTTCCGGACACTTAGGGATTTGAAAAAAAGGCATTGGTCCAATTCCCATCACGTGATTTTTGAGAGCACCACAAGTGAAATTGTGTTTTTGTTGTGTCTTACGAAAATGGAACAGCGGAATTTAGAGCAACATTATGCCATCAAGATTTCTGGTACGCTTTGGGAATTGGCGAGTGCGACCTTTGAGAAGTTGAAACAGGCCTGCGAGGAACATTCATTATAAAGACCACAAGATTTTCAATGGCAAAAACCATTCCTCGCAGGCCGAGAACACGTTGAAGATGAACCTCGCTCAGGGAGATTTTCAAAAACCGACGAAAACGTCGAACGAGTGTGTGCTCTTGTGAGATCAAACCGATGTCAAATTTTGATCGAAATTTTGCATATCTGCAATGTTTGTGCCAAAATAGTGCCGAAAAACCACACAACTGAGCCGAATGACAATAGAAGAAATGTGTGCGTTGATCTTTTTCAGAGGATTGCCAGTAACGATGAATGGTTCAGTAGTGTGATCACAGGTGATAAATCCTGGATTTTTTAGTACAATCCTGAGACAAAGCGGCAATGTTAGGAGTGACACACTGATCGAAAAAAGCTCGAATGGGCAAATCAAAGATTTCCTTTTTCGTCAATAGGAGTATCCTGCATAAAGAATTCGTTCCTCCAGGACAAACTGTCAACTAAGTGTTTTGGAAAGACGTCCTTGAAAGTCTCAGCGAAAGGATAAATCGAGTGAGACCGGACATCGCAGACAAGTGCATGCTGCACCATGACAACACCCCATGTCAAACGACCACCTCCATCAAAAGGCATTCCTGTTGTTTCACAGCACCCTGTTTCCCTGATTTGAGTCCCTGTAACTTTTTCCTTTTCGCCAAATTGAAAAATGTGTTAAAAGAAGGTCATTTTTGGACTTTGGAGAACTTTCAAAAGAATGTGACCGACATGTTAATATGTTAAGGACAATATTGTTCTCTGAAAGAAAAATAATAAAAATTTTGCCAGATAAAAAACTAATGTCATTACTTTTCTCACACAGCTCCTGGTATTTTATGTAAAGGAAAATTTGTCCGTGATGGTTTGCATGTGTGTGAATTACTCAGCAGCGAGGGACGCACAATACCATAAAACCGTAAAAAATGACTGCAGGGAGGGAGAAGCAAAACGACACACACACACACACAAGACATCAGAAATAAACTAAAGCAAGTAATAGCACGTGGGAATAGATTCTTGAAATGGGTCGTGCTATGTATGATGAAACCTAACTGGTGCAGCATTTTATTATCATTATTATTATTAGTACTTACTTAATCTGGTGTTTATCTACCTCACTGTCTAGTAGTTATGAGGTATATGAATCTCTTCCTGTCTGCAGTAGCGTCTACTGCCTCTTCTACCGACACTTTGCTGCCTTGCATTACCTCTTCTATTCCATTCTGATTTGTCTTGCTACGCTGTTCTCGCTTGCGTTCTATTCTTAGCTCCTTCGTTAACATTGGCAGGCGATCTTTAGAAATTCGCTAGTGACATCCATTAATCTGTTTCTCTTCTATAGTCCTCTGCACTGGCTCTTCATTTTAACTTGTCCCGATGGCTGTGTTTCGAATCGTGTCGCTCCCACTTTTGTTTCTTGTTTTCCGGACATGTGACTTCTACTGCTTGGATCTGACTTTTCCCTTGAATGTATAGCAGAGGTGTATAGCAGCTGTGTAAGATTTGGAATTTAGATAGCGAGTTTTGTTGCTTTCGACATATCTCTGACAGGGAAATTTAGCGTGACTGCATTAAACAACATTTCTTCTTCCATATTCGAGTTTCCAGTGACTAGCCAAGTTCTTACACAGAGAGAAGATGAAACAAATTTAATTCATCCACTCGTCTCCATGCACACCGTCTACTAAATGTTTATAGTTTCTTATGCTGAATTTCTTTTTCTCTGTCAAATAGATATCGCACTTACGAGGGGATACGCAGAAAACAACTCATTTAATTATATATTTCAAATGTTTTCCCAAAACTCCCTTATCGCCTACAAAGATCTCCCTATTGAACGTATTACGTTTAATCCGTGAGTCCTCTCTAGGAAGGATTTTGTAACAGTTCTGCAGTATGAAACTCTTTGATATCTTTCTTTCTTTCTTTTTGATTTTATCTTTATTTGTTTAGTTTAATGCATAACACTGAAAGCATGTTCAAACTAAGATTTTTGTTTAAATTTTAGCCGTGTAAAATAGTTCGAAGTAGTCAGTTTGGTAACGGACGATAGCGCACCATAAGCTTCTCATTTCAACATTTGTAAGTCTAACGAAGTCCGATTATTATTATTATGCACACTATTTCTTTGCATTGACAATTAACCACAACACAGTTTTAGTCACCAGGCTCGCTGTATTCCAATGACTACTTCCTGACCTGGAGTTAAGTATTTCGTGAGAACGAAATGAAACTCTCAATCGCTTACAGAATCTTTTATGCAATAAAAAGAACCAATGCCTGCTTTCTAAATTTATTATTGCATGTTATCTGTTCTCGTTGTCATTGTGAGGTATCCTTTCTTCGATAACATTTTACTCTTATGAACAAATTTAAAATAACAAAGCCCATACCGCGGAAGAAAGGTGATACGCTGCGATATGCAGGAGGATGGGTGACTTGTGATATCCTCTGAGACTTCTCACTTAATACTAGTTCTTTACTCACAAACTAGGTTTTGATGGAAGAGCTGTCGTCGCTCTCCAAGCGTCTGTCAGTTTAGGTATTACTGTATCTCAGTGACGCTCTCCCGTGAATATAACAAACCTGTGACCATTCGGTTTTCCTTCTCTGAGTACGTTTTGTAACCTCAGTTCTACCTGATCTGAGTACCGTGCATTAGACTTTGGCAGGGAATTGTTTTTAAAGCTGTCTGTCTTGTAGACGGACTGCACTCTTCCTGTATACTACCACCGAACCGAAGTCTTCCATCAGCTTTCTGTACGAATCAGCCTGTACGTCCTTTCAATTCCAAATCGTTACAAATTATCACGCACAGGTATTTGTACTGATTGATTATTCCTTAGTGGACAGATGGTAGGCGCCATAATGAACGGCTAAATAATGAGCACAGAAAAGGCGGGTAAACTTTTGAAGTCCAAATTCCTGATCCACGGAGAGACCGGAGGCATGATGTGGAAAGTAGTAACAAGAGACATGCTTGACTCTACTACGACAGAAAGAGAAAGTAGTTAGTTTTAGTTATCTAGCCATGAATGTTGATATAGGTAACAGGACTCCTCAAATGTGTTTTAGATATTGGAAGACAAATCGACTAGATTTTCCAGCCATCATGTGCAGACGTCACCAACAATATCACTGGACAACGGGAGTGAAGAACAAGAGACGCCTTGAGAATAATAAAGGAACGACAAGACAAATGAGTCCGCAGTAGGAGATAAAGTTTCGTTGAAAGCAAGGAAAAGGCCACATGAAAACAAATTTTTCTACATATTCTGTGGACCGTACCGTGTAAGAAGAGCTATCCATAACCGTGTACTGAAAATCTAAATCTTAGGGGCCACAAATCTAACGGCTGGCAACACGTATCGCACCTGAAACGTGTCGTATCATAACCATTCGATTGTACACCGCGGGCGACCTCGGAGTTTCGAGCTCGGCACTAGAGCTCCCCCCATTGTCCGACAGCAGCAGTGACAGCGACAGGCGCTGACCGACCGCTAGCAACAAGAGTGTGTGATGGTACTTGAATTACGCAACCACTACGGCACCTCACCTGAACCTCTCGATACCAGCAATATTCTACTGGTTTTCTGTAAAGTAGTTAACATGTTTCTGAGACAACAGTCAGATTTGATTTCATTAATGTAGAGGTACTTTGATACCTCGATATGTTTATGTTGCAATGATATTATTCTTATGTGTATTCTTTCTTTTGTCACTATGATCTTTGACGTACTTGTAACTCTGATTTTTGGGCGCGTAAGCGATTATTAGTTGTTAGAGAGTCGGACCTTGAGAAAGTCAAGTCTTGATCGTCATGTTGAAAAGACGCATATCGTAGCCAGTTTATAAAATGTGAACTTTAACAGTGAGGAAGATGTTTTCAAGTATGCTTTGTATTGTGAAGTGATGTTCTGTGTGTTACGTGATATTGCAGCAAAAGTAATAAAAAAAAAGTGTAACTGAAATTCGGAGTGCTGATTACTTCTTTACATCACCATTTTCCTGCAAAAGTGTAATCTTCAAGAATGGTTTGTGAAGCGCACCTACAAAACTTTTGAATATAGTGGAATAAAACCTAGGCCTCTTTGCATCCGAGCTTGGAATCATCACCACCTAGATTTTCGACGATTGAGCCATGATTTTACAACGAGACCAGCGTGGGAAACACGAAAAGATGAGTGCCTAATTTATTAATTATTACATGAAATGACTTTATTAACTCTGCTCTAATGACACCTGCCAGATAATACGACTGTTGTTGCCCGAAAATGCAGTATTTAGCAGCGTGAGCAACACTACAATTATTATTAAATTTTGACCTTCGTTGTGGTAGGGCTGTTAGAAGTGCCACGTCCCCTGAGCTGAGACGTTACAGTCGCCACGGATCGCAAGGATAAAGTGAACGCCCGGCTGCAGCTCAGCAGTTTGAAGCTACTGGAGTGTGTGTCAGTTCTTGCGGAGTTCTAAGTTGTTGTGTGGCTCCAGTACAGAATATTCTTGTATCGTCTTAGTGCAGACGTAACTTTCTCCACGGAAGTCGTACCTCAGAACTGGTCTGTAGACTAACGTTTATTGTGAACACTTACGTACCAGCATTTCTCTGTAACTTCTATTTGGATCTCAACAAGGGGTCACTCCACAGTTAATAATTATGTTCCCTGTGTTCTTTCTCAGTTATTTTATTTCTGATTTGGAACCCATTCACCATCCCGACAGGACATTGTACATCTGGCAGCGAGATTTTATTGACCACTTGAAAATGGTTTACGAATTCCTTTCCTGTGCTAACCTCTTCATCTCAGAGTAGCACTTGCAACCTACGTCCTCAATTATTTGCTTGACGTATTCCAATCTCTGTCTTCCTCTACAGTTTTTGCCCTCTACAGCTCCCTCTAGTACCATGGAACTCATTCCCTCATGTCTTAGCAGATGTCCTATCATCCTGTCCCTTCTCCTTATCAGTGTTTTCCACATATTCCTTTCCTCTCCGATTCTGCGTAGAACCTCCTCATTCCTTACCTTATCAGTCCACCTAATTTTCAACATTCGCCTATAGCACCACATCTCAAATGCTTCGATTCTCTTCTGTTCCGGTTTTCCCACAGTCCATGTTTCACTACCGTACAATGCTGTAGTCCAGACGTACATCCTCAGAAATTTCTTCCTCAAATTAAGGCCGGTATTTGATATTAGTAGACTTCTCTTGGCCAGAAATGCCTTTTTTGCCATAGCGAGGCTGCTTTTGATGCCCTCCTTGCTCCGTCCGTCATTGGTTATTTTACTGCCTAGGTAGCAGAATTCCTTAACTTCATTGACTTCGTGACCATCAATCCTGATGTTAAGTTTCTCGCTGTTCTCATTTCTACTACTTCTCATTACCTTCGTCTTTCTCCGTTTTACTCTCAAACCATACTGTGTGCTCATTGGACTGTTCATTCGCTTCGGCAGATCATTTAATTCTTCTTCACTTTCACTCAGGATAGCAATGTCATCAGTGAATCGTATCATTGATATCCTTTCACCTTGTATCTTAATTCCACTCCTGAACCTTTCTTTTATTTCCATCATTGCTTCCTCGATGTACAGATTGAAGAGTAGGGGCGACAGGCTACAGCCTTGTCTTACACCCTTCTTAATACGAGCATTTCGTTCTTGATCGTCCACTCTTATTATTCCCTCTTGGTTGTTGTACATATTGTATATGAGCCGTCTCTCCCTATAGCTTACCCCTACTTTTTTCAGAATCTCGAACAGCTTGCACCATTTCATATTGTCGAACGCTTTTTCCAGGTCGACAAATCCTATGAAAGTGTCCTGATTTTTCTTTAGCCTTGCTTCCATTATTAGCCGTAACGTCAGAATTGCCTCTCTCGTCCCTTTACTTTTCCTAAAGCCAAACTGATCGTCCCCTAGCGCATTCTCAATTTTCTTTTCCATTCTTCTGTATATTATTCTTGTAAGCAGCTTCGATGCATGAGCTGTTAAGATGATTGTGCGATAATTCTCGCACTTGTCAGCTTTTGGCGTCTTCGGAATTGTGTGGATGATGCTTTTCCGAAAGTCAGATGGTATGTCGCCAGACTCATATATTCTACACACCAACGTGAATAGTCGTTTTGTTGCCACTTCCCCCAATGATTTTAGAAATTCTGATGGAATGTTATCTATCCCTTCTGCCTTATTTGACCGTAAGTCCTCCAAAGCTCTTTTAAATTCCGATTCTAATACTGGATCCCCTATCTCTTCTAAATCGACTCCTGTTCCTTCTTCTATCACATCAGACAAATCTTCACCCTCATAGAGGCTTTCAATGTATTCTTTCCACCTATCTGCTCTCTCCTCTGCATTTAACAGTGGAAGTCCCGTCGCACTCTTAATTTTACCACCGTTGATTTTAATGTCACCAAAGGTTGTTTTGACTTTCCTGTATGCTGAGTCAGTCCTTCCGACAATCATATCTTTTTCGATGTCTTCACATTTTTCCTGCAGCCATTTCGTCTTAGCTTCCCTGCACTTCCTATTTATTTCATTCCTCAGCGACTTGTATTTCTGTATTCCTGATTTTCCCGGAACGTGTTTGTACTCCCTCCTTTCATCAATCAACTGAAGTATTTCTTCTGTTACCCATGGCTTCTTCGCAGCTACCTTCATTGTACCTATGTTTTCCTTCCCAACTTCTGTGATGGCCCTTTTTAGAGATGTCCATTCCTCTTCAACTGCCTACTGCGCTATTCCTTATTGCTGTATCTATAGCAATAGAGAACTTCAAACGTATCTCGTCATTCCTTAGTACTTCCGTATCCCACTTCTTTGCGTATTGATTCTTCCTGACTAATGTCTTGAACTTCAGCATACTCTTCATCACTACTATATTGTGATCTGAGTCTATATCTGCTCCTGGGTACGCCTTACAATCCAATATCTGATTTCGGAATCTCTGTCTGACCAAGATGTAATCTAATTGAAATCTTCCCGTATCTCCTGGCCTTATCCAAGTATACCTCCTTCTCTTGTGATTCTTGAACAGGGTATTCGCTATTACTAGCTGAAACTTGTTACAGAACTCAGTTAGTCTTTCTCCTCTTTTATTCCTCGTCCCAAGCCCATATTCTCCTGTAACCTTTTCTTCTACTCCTTCCCCTACAACTGCATTCCAGTCGCCCATGACTATTAGATTTTCGTCCCCCTTTACATACTGCATTACCCTTTCAATATCCTCATACACTTTCTCTATCTGTTCATCTTCAGCTTGCGACGTCGGCATGTATACCTAAACTATCGTTGTCGGTGTTTGTCTGCTGTTGATTCTGATTAGAACAACCCGGTCACTGAACTGTTCACAGTAACACACCCTCTGCCCTACCTTCCTATTCATAACGAATCCTACACCTGTTATACCATTTTCTGCTGCTGTTGATATTACCCGATACTCATTTGACCAGAAATCCTTGTTTTCCTTCCACTTCACTTCACTGACCCCTACTATATCTAGATTGAGCCTTTGCATTTCCCTTTTCTGATTTTCTAGTTTCCCTACCACGTTCAAGCTTCTGACATTCCACTCCCCGACTCTTAGAACGTTATCCTTTCGTTGATTATTCTATCTTTTTCTCATGGTAACCTCCCCCTTGGCAGTCCCCTCCCGGAGAATCGAATGGGGGACTATTCCGGAATCTTTTGCCAATGGAGAGATCATCATGACACTTCTTTAATTACAGGCCACATGTCCTATGGATACACGTTACGTGTCTTTAATGCAGTGGTTTCCATTGCCTTCTGCATCCTCATGTTGTTGATCATTGCTGATTCTTCCACCTTTAGGGGCAATTCCCCACCCCTAGGACAATAGAGTGCCCTGAACCTCTATCCACTCCTCCGTCCTCTTTGACAATGCCTTTGGCAGAATGAGACTGACTTCTTATGCCGGAAGTCTTCGGCTGCCAATGCTGACTATTTATCAAAATTTAGGCAGTGGCGGGGATCGAACCCGGGACCGAAGACGTTTTGATTATGAATCAAAGACGCTACACTTAGACCACGGGTCTACACTCGGAGCTGCCAACAGCAGTAATGTAGGCTGCTATAAACGAAAATTATTCAAATAACTATAACAGAACGACAAGTCCCACTGTCCTCTTTGTTGTAACAGTTTTGGCGCGAAATCACAGTTCGCCACATGTTCACTTACGACGATGTATACCTCGTAAATCGTACTCACACAAATAATCGTAGCACGTCCAGTTCACCAAATATATGCTTGCACACTTGCACTATTAAACAATACTCTATGTCGAAATAAATTGGTGTGGGAAAGAATTCTCAAACGATCACATGGGCCATCCTCAATTGGATCTTGCTCGCCGCCCACCCTCCAAAACGACTGACCAACGACTGACCTCTGGCCAAGATGGCTACTCGCTTGTACAGGCTCGGATGTCCACCCCCTGATTATGCAAGTACCAATCTCACCAGTTAAGGTTACAAATTTTGATACATACATCTCTCGGCAGAAATAAGTACACCATCGGAACCGCGCTAAAATTACATCTTATTTACTATTTTACATTAATATCTAGGATTATTCTATCACCCGTAAATCAAGTTTTAGTTTTTGCAAAATTTTGCCACTTGGCGCAAATTTGTTGGTTTACATCTATACTGCAAAGTTTTAACATAGAACTGCATATAACACAGTTTTTAGACGTAATGTTTAGCAATCTACACATTGCGCTGCTCAATATCTTCATATCTATAATATTTAATTATTTATGGGCGATAAATGTTAATAATAATTTGCAAACAAAGAAAACTATTGCAAGTTAAGCGTATAGTATAACTTAACTAGTTTAAAATACGTGTGATGCCACCCAAAATATTATATAGTGCCGTTCTTTACGTCATGATTTTTCTATTGAATTTTATAAACAATTTTCCCTTAAACTTTGTTTATTGCTCTTTATGGGCTTAATTATATATGAATCTTAACATATGACTACGGCACTCGACCTGCTACGACGAAACGTTTTCAATAAGTGCTCGCTAATCCCTGTAAGTTGTTATTCACTATTTTTATTAATGTTTCAGTATTCGTGATATTAATCGATTTTGAGGTTACTTTAACTTCTCCGTCTCGTGACTTGAAATAAATATCGATCTTTCAGAAGGTGCATATTGCTGACCACAATCCACTGCCGCATCGCTCTTCAGCGAAAGTTACATGGTTTTCGCGTAATGCGCGAAAAACCAAACAAAGCTCAAGGCTGCAGGCTACATGGCCGCCTGGCGTCCGTTGCAAATCTCGCGCGGGCGTGCCACGCGCTTCCCCGAATCGCGAAGCATATAACGTGCTCGCTCTCCACAAAGCAATCCTTGCATACCAGAAATATTCATCTAGTAACGGGGGTTTGTACCGTCACAATCTACATAAAGGGTGAACATTAATAAAACCAACAAACTGCAGATATGGTTTCCCCACTGGAAATGGAAGACAAAATGTTCTATGAACATATTTCAGGAAAAGCGTCGTTGCCACAGTAGATGGCACTGAAGAATGAAAGTTCCTCTGATCACGTGTTGTATCCGTAACGCACAGATGACGATTATGCAGACTGATGATGCCAGTTCTGATAAGGTTGCTTATTTGGTAAAGAAAAATGGCAACAAAAATTCCATAAGTGTGGTGGTCTGGCGCAAAAACCACCGACAAAATGTTTCCCATAGAAGGAAATCCGCTGCTGATAATCCCTGCACTCGTTGCAGGCGATAGGGATAGTAGCGGTTGTCATGCAGGATACATGTAATCGTACTTTTGGTGACACCATATTGGCGGGCCACTTGCCTGGGGCTTGGACTAGGGTTCGTCTCAATATCCTGTAGAACCTAGTCCTCCAAACATAGTGCACTCACCGTCCACAGCTTCCCTGCTCGTTCGTCTTGTAAGTAGGCTGTTAGGTTTTTATGTTGGTAACGTCACGAATGAGGAGGTTCTACGCAGATTCGGAGAGGAAAGGAATATGTGGAAAACACTGATAAGGAGAAGGGACAGGATGATAGGACATCTGCTAAGACATGAGGGAATGACTTCCATGGTACTAGAGGGAGCTGTAGAGGGCAAAAACTGTAGAGGAAGAAAGAGATTGGAATACGTCAAGCAAATAATTGAGGACGTAGGTTGCAAGTGCTACTCTGAGATGAAGAGGTTAGCACAGGAAAGGAATTGGTGGCGGGCCGCATCAAACCAATCAGTAGACTGATGACCACAAAAAAAAACGTCACCTAGCGCTCTGTATGAAAATCACTGGCTGTGCTGTGTCCAGTCTGTGGCTGGTTGGCATTGTTGGAATATTCGCTATTGTAGTGTTGGGCAGTTGACTTGTAAGACTGGATGTCATGAACTGATATATGTGTGTGTGTGTGTATTATTTTATTTATTTATTTATTTATTTATTTTTTATTTTTTTTGAGAGCGGATGATCTGGACGTGTGTCCATCAGAGAGACAGTAAATTTGTAAGACTGGATGTCATGAACTGATATATATATATATATATATATATATATATATATATATATATATATATATATATATATATATATATATATATATGCGCTCTCAAAACTCCGCCATCTCTCTCCCCACATCCACCACTGCTGGCGGCTCACCTCCAACTGCGCAACGCTACGCGTTGTTAACATCCAACTACCCAACAGTACAATAGCGAATATTCCAACAATGCCCACCAGCCACAGACTGCACACAGCACAGCCAGTGAGTTTCATACAGGGCACTAGGTGACGTTACCAACATAAAAACCTAAACAGCCTACTTACAGTCTGTCTGAAAGGACTCGTGGTCACGCGAACGATCAAAAAGGGGTTGAAATTCTGTGTGCTGTGCCTGGTCTCTGTGAGGGCACTTGTTTTGGTATAGCTGTGCTGCCTCTCGACCTGTTCCATCTGCTTGGCAGTACACAAACTCCATCTGGATTTGTTCCCGACACCAATACCTGACCATTCTGCTGGTCAATCACATAGTTTGCGACACACAAGGAACACATAGCACGTGGCCAGAGAAACTTTGATTCGTCAACGCCGTCTATCGTGGCAACGATGCATTTGCGGAGACATGTTCGTTGGACCATTTTTCCTCCAATTCCAGCCAAAAATCCGTCCCTGCAGTTCGTCGGTCTTATTAATGTTCACCCTGTATAAAGAGAGGTACTTAGTTTAATAGCATATGAAACTATGACAGTATAGTGCACGAAATGGTAACTGCAAAATGTCCACAAGGTATTTGCTGATATCCCAGGTATTAATATATTTGCATGTGCAAGAACTAACAGCATGCCAACTAACAAATCAATATACAGTACCATGCACTTTCAGTACCTGAATAAGAAACCACCAATAATAAGTTATTCTTTGTCATGGAACCGTTTCTGTTTTGTCTGAAGTTCAGTAAACTAGTAATTGACGGAATATTGTAATGTTGAGCTCATGGTCAACAAATCAGTTGGTGATTTGGAAATTTTTTGTGAGTTCCTATGTGACCAAACAGCTGAAGTCACACGCTTACACACTACTTAATGTAACTTAAACTAACTTACGCTAAGGAAACACACACACCCATGCCTTAGGGAGAACTCAAACCTCCGATAGGGGGAGTCGCACGAACCGTGGCAAGGCCCCTAGACCGCGCGGCTACCCATCGCGGCTCAGTTGGTGACGAATATATATATTTTTCAAGGTAATATTTTATAAAATTTGTTGTGTGTACCTAATGTTCAATTCTGTAACAGTGTTGCGAGGATAACCGCATCACCCGGCGGCGCAGAATACGAGTGGGTGAGAACACCAGTTAACGGAGACCGTTTTCGCGAGGGACTTTGTGCTTGGTGCAGGCGTGAGTGAGGAAGGGTTTTACCGGCACTGACTTGGTCCGCTGTTGACTACCTGTGGTGGTCTGCCAGTCAACGACACCCAATATCATGTACAGTCATGCTGAAAAGTATCCGGACGACCTGAATTGCATTTCGCCTGATTCGCTTACAAACCACATAACGCAGCTGTCTAGCAGATCCTCTAATCGCTCCTTGGTACAGTCGTTTGACTATTGAAAATTGTTCCAGCAAGTCACCACTAGAAAACACTGCTCTGTATCGCAATAACGCAATATGTAAAGTAATACCACGATACTAGAGATATCAGGGAACACCTTATCACAGATAAGACTGTCCTGAAGGCTTGTAAGCTCACATTTATTGCAATAAATGACATACCTCAAATGTTACCACTCTCATTATTACGTCAGATGGGTAATGTACGTAGTAAGTTCGTCGTATTCATGATTTGCTCTTCAAAGTAGCATACTGTACTTGTTATTTAACACAAAATGACATTAAAAATTTAAGTTATTCACGAGCAGCTAGTTGAGAGTATGTATGAACTTCAAATGACACGACGAACCGTCTCGTTCTGCATATGGATTCAAACCCAGGTCATGCAGACTAGGATTTCGTGACTGACGGAAACTAACAGTCATTCCTGATTAGGCATACAGAGAGGGATATACCTCGATTTTAGACAGTATCAGTTAGCAAATATCAACTTTAAATTACATAACGTAAACATTTTTAACGCACGCGAATTCCTACCCAGCATCTATTGTCCCTGTTAAAGAACTACGAGAGATGTTAAATTTTGTTTCTTCAGAAGTAACTTACTTGAAATGCCGTGAAGTAAAGCTTTGTGTTGGACATGGATTCGAACCCAGAACCTAATCGGATTGTTATCGAAGCACAATCAACTGTGACATATTGGATTTTCTCGGCAGTAGCTATATGTTTTAACTGAAATGACGAGACGAAACATTAAATTTTGCTTCCCAGGACTCCAACCCGGCACCTATCGCTGTTATATTCTTGAGAAACCGAACGTTAATTACGGGTTTGTTACACCAGCAGCGACATGTGAGCATGTTTGAACTAGAAACAATATGACGAAGAGTTCAGTGCTGACTGGGAATCGAACCCCACACATATTGTTGTTGACTACACACAAATAGACGTCAGCTACCGAATTTTTCTCCACCAGCAGCTCGGAATAACATCCTTGAACTTACAGTGATCTCACAAATAGTTATATGTCTCACTGGGATTCAAAAACGTCAGATATCGTTAGTGTTGACAACGAAAGAAAATGCTTTAAAAATCGAAATTATTATCCGCCAGCAGATAGGTGTTCTCATGCTAGAGCTTGATAATTAATAATGAAAACCTTAATGCCCGGGCAAGATTCGAACCCATTCACGCGCAATATGTGGAGATGTTGAGGAATCTGCAGTTTTGAACAAACAACAAATTGTAGTCGAGCTGTATTGTCACGAAGGGGTCAAATTCCGCGTTAAGGGTGGTCTGAGTTGCATTCCCAGTTCAGAACCAATTTTATCGGCATACAGAAGTTCAAATAAAAGATGGAATAAGTGTCCTGTGACCCTACATTGCATTTGATCGTCACTAGAAATGAAAAACTAGTATAAGAAAGGATACTGGTGATAGAGTTTCTACATTTCGCCACCCGTGACTTTAATGTGGCTCAACCTAACGTCTACTTGGTAGAAAAGGAATATCATGTTTAATGTGAATTTCAGACCACAATTCCATAACACCTTCTTCACTTGGCGTAGCCAGAAGCGAATAGAATCTGTCTCTCCCTATCAAAAATCATCGGTGGAAGGTGGAATCGAACCTATACCGTCAGTATATGAACCTATCACCAATGCAACAGACCACCAAATCCTTTTCTCTGTTACTCGTTTTCCTATCATAACACCGATGCGGCACACTCGATGAGAACTCTGACACACAGGCTCCCTGTAGTGGTTTGCAGCATGTTCAGTACAGTCATTTACTTGGTTGACCGAATCGCCATGAACTAGCTGCCTCGGCTATCCAGTGCATACATTCAACTCTATTTTGTAATCACCGATTTAAAATAACGTAACTGCCGCCTACACAGAACTGCCACCAGTGTAGGATGCAGAAATTTAAATATGAAGTGTTCCTTTCCATTTGAGATTATTGCGCTATCTGTTTGTTGAAACCGTCGTTCAGTGCAAAAGAAAAGCTGTAACTGTCTGCCTCTCAGAAGTCTAGATCCGGCCTTATGCATTCTCACACAGCACTGTGGAATGTGGAAGATCTGGAGGAACTGTTGCCGACTTCTGGAGCTACTAGCGTAACGGTAAGCGTCGCGCACTGTCGATAAGGTGTCGCTAGTTGTATTACAGCCGCTGCTACATTTTTTAAAACGCAGTTCTGCTGTCTGCTGAAGTTATCAATTTAATGGAACTTTGAACATAATTCCCTTCACTTCTCAACCCAAAATAGTCGCATGTGGAAAAAGGGCTAACTTCTGCGACATTTAATTCTTTTCAGGTTTAATAGACGGCCAGGCAGCAGATGCATCTCGAAGCTTTTGTATTATGTCTGGGGAGAGCGCATCGTTCCAAAATAGTCAGAAAAGTATTTTCTACATTAGCTGTCGTCTGGTAGTGGCATTTTATTCTTCTTCAAACGTTGTTTGACAGCTTTAACTCAGAACAAGTTTTCTACATGCATGTAATCAATAAACTGCATGTGGATTGTCAGACTGTTATAGATAACATCAGAGAATTCGCATATATCGTTGATGATTAATTTCTCTCTCGTGTTTAGTATTGTTTTAACAACACTAAAAGAAACCTTACGAAAATTGTGCACTGTATTATAAGAAATGAAATAAAACTACCCACGATAACCTTACGACGAAAGTCTGTTTTAATAAAACTGAGTATCTGTACACAAGCGTGCCTCTATCGACACGAATTAGTAAAATACTACTCACTTAGATTTCGATTGGGTCTGTTTTTAATTGGTATGCTGTGTCATACTCAACAGGTATGCAAATGTGGCATTTCATAAATAAAGTTATGTATTCCTAGAAATCCAAAATTTGCTTGTCAGCAGCGGATAGAGGCGTTACCTGTTGTGCAGCATTGTAAGTTTTTCACCATTGCACTATGAGCTGAAAGTATTTTCTGGCGATTTGCTTATCAATTCATTTCCTTCATACTTATCACCCTGGCATGTGAGTCTTAAGTGAAGAACAATATTGAATTTCGTATCGTTGACGGTCGATTCGAATTTCTTCATAGACGCTTGTATTGTGAAGCAGCTTGGCAGTCAGAAAGCCGAGATCTATGACCATTAACACAACTTACTGAGTTGAGCTGCCAAGAGGATTTTATGTGTGTAGGTTTTCTTCTGATTTCGTTACAGAATTTTTTCTGGAAATTTGCAGCTCCATAAAATAAACCACAGAAAAGTTTTGGACACGCTGGCCTCTGCCACGGTTAGAGCTGACGACTCCTTTCAAGCGTTGCAACGCTATACACAGGCGGACCACGTGGCTACGGACACACTGCTACCGGTACGCTACTCTCACTCTGACGACCATATGCACTTTTCTGGTTGTTTAATCTGTAAAGTAATCCAGCAGTCACTGGGTATTAATGTGCAAATACCTAATAATTAATATTGTTTCCCTACCATTTAAATGGCTCTGAGCACTATGGGACTTAACAGCTATGGTCATCAGTCCCCTAGAACTTAGAACTACTTAAACCTAACTAACCTAAGGACATCACACAACACCCAGCCATCACGAGGCAGAGAAAATCCCTGACCCCGCCGGGAATCGAACCCGGGAACCCGGGCGTGGGTAGCGAGAACGCTACCGCACGACCACGAGATGCGGGCCCCTACCATTTAGAGCCCACGTGGGCCAAGGTATTATCGTTTATGTTTAATAATCCATTTACACCACTGTGCACTTAATAATTACTTTTATTATTTATTCAATATTGGCAGTCAAGTGCAAAGGTTGTTTCTTTCCATTGATGGAAGAAAGCCTTTTCCTTAGACTCTTGTGTGTTAGAGTAGCCACATTTGTGTATCTAGGGGCCACCCCTGTTTAACTCTGATTTACCATATAATTATCCGTTGCACAACTTCTGTTTCATTCTTCACATTATCGTACTGGGAGCTATCCGTTCAGATCTTGATAGCACCACAGGAGTGCGCTTAAGGCTCAACCATAATCTTATAGCATCCACAATAAAGGAACTTTCCAGTTCTATGTCGTGATTAGGAATCGTTCCTCAATGCTTAGCGTACACACTAATTCTATTGGAACATCGAAGGAGATAGCCATCCTACCTGCATAATTTGATTTTGTGGCACTGTTATATAGGTCCTGTTTAGGATTATTTCTCTTGGTCATACACTGATCTGTCAGAACATTATAACCACCCGTCTAATGGCTGGTATGTGCATCTATATAAAGGATAACAGAATCGACGCGTCGTGGCATAGAAGCAATGAGGCTCTGGTAGGTTGCTGGAGGGAGCTGGCTCCACATCTGCACACACAAGTCACCTGACTCCAGTAAATTCCGGGGAGGGAGGCGATGAGCTCTGACGCCACGTTCAGTCACGTTCCAGATGTGTTCGGCTGGATTCAGATCTGGCGAGTTGGGAGGCCAGCACATCAACTAGAACTCGCCACTGTGTTCCTCGAACCATTCCTTCACACTCCTGGCCTTGTGAATTAGCGCACTATCTTTTTGAAAAATGATACTGCTTTCGTGAAACATGATCGTCATGAAGGGGTGAACGTGTAAGATATTCCCTTGGACATCATGATACGTTGCAAGAGCTCTACTGGACCAATAGATGACCAAATGAATGTTCCCCAGAGCATAATGGAGTCGCCGCCAGCTTGTCTCTGTTTGCAGTACAGCTGTCAAAGAGCTGTTCCCTTGGAAGACGACGTATTCGCGCGCTCCCATCGGCATGATGAAGAAGGTATCGGGATTCATCAGACGATGCAACGCTGTGCCATTGCGCCAACATCCAGTGCCGATAGTCTGTGCCCATTTGTCATAGTTGCCGATGTTGTGACGTTAACATTGGTACAAGAACGGGTCGTCGGATGCGGAGGCCCATCGTGAAGAGTGTTCGGTTCACTTAGCGTTCAAACACAAGTACTGTGACTAGCATTGAAGTCTGTTGTTAGTTCCGCCACTGTTCACTGTCTGTCCTGTTTTACCAGTCTGCTCAGCCTACGACAGCCGACATTTGTAATGAAGGGTGGCCACCAAACCCCATGACGTCTGTACGTGATTTCACCTTGGTTTCGCCACCTGTTGAAGACACTGACTACAGCACTGCTCGAACGCCTGACAAGTCGTGTGCTTTCCGAACTGCTCGGTCCAAGCCTCTGGGCCATCACAATCTGCCCACGGTCAAGCTCACCATAGATCACGCGCCTTCCCCGTTCTACACATGGACAGAACGCTCACTGTGTATGTCTGACTAGCAAATCATTCCTCGCCAGGTGACGCTTTTATCGCCTGGACGGGTTTATATCGATAGTAAATCGGTGGTCATAATGCTCTGTCTGATTTGTACCGGCCTACGACGAACATTTTTGTCGTCTTGGAATTGTTACAGAAACATTACAATGACACTTCGTAGTTGCTAATATTATGACGTGTGTCAACACGTTTCCGCTGAAGATTTGAAATTTTAATTCTCTGCATCCTAAACTCTACGTCTTGTCCATATCCATCATCTAATCAAGATTGTGCTCCAAACCTATCGATCACCCCCTACAGTCACATCTTCCATCCCGCCTTTATCCCACCAGTCGTCCCATGTGTTAAATCATTTCGGTTTTGTGCCTGAATAGTATGCATTTCCTGGCTTAGAGCCTGTAGCTCATGCTCTGTGTCAGTGCTCACTTCCCTTCGTGGCAAATCAGTACCCACTGTAGCAGAATATGCTGTCTATGCGTGCCTGTCTGTTTCTTCAGCTGCAACCTGCTAGTGCAGTATAATGAGAATTCCTTATGGGGCATACCGAAAACTAACTTTACTTGGATCCAAAGTAATTGTAAAACAATTTAATGTGTTAGAAAATTGTTTTCTGACAAATCTCACAGTATGGATTCACCTACCTAGCTAGAAAGGATAATCTTGGTGAGCGCACATGGGCCCCTTTCCCATTGGATATAGGAAAGTTATGCCGATGTGTATTTGTAGAGTGTACCTTTGCGTAATCAAATGTTATACCGTCTTGTTATGTTTCGAACGTTGCCAGCACATAGCCTAAACCCCTCGGATAGCAACACTAAGCCCACCGAGATTAATGTCCCTATCAGATCAAAGGGTCGCCGAGAAAAGTATCACCTACTCTCACTGCATACATAATGATTCATAAATTAATCCAGGATATTGCCACAAAGTGGGCTGATCCTGCATTAGGCCACCCTCTCTTCCCCTGTCAGTCACTTCACCCACCAGCAGGACACAAACCGTCACCTCCACGACGCGCGCCACAGCACATGAGTGTGCTGTCTACTTCTGGTATGGAGGTGGGTGGCACAGACCGACGTAACTAGTCCTTCAGTGTATACTCCTTTTATTCCTACTTAACAAGTGAGGAGGTGCTGTGTTTATTAGACACGAATTCTATGGCACAAGTCCGTGTTCAGACGTCCAGATTACGACTGTTCATTGTTTCTCTAAATCACACAAGGCAGTTCCTGAAATCATTGCTTCGGGACCGTCAGGTGAAATGTAGGTAGTTTCCGATATGCAATTTAGAGACCTCTCATTATCGTATGCCAGCAGGGTTTCAGATGAGGAAACAGTGACCGGCGATTCCCACAGATGGCAAGCATAGGTCGCGTATATACAGGGTGATTCAAAAAGAATACCACAACTTTAAAAATGTGTATTTAATGAAAGAAACATAATATAACCTTCTGTTATACATCATTACAAAGAGTATTTAAAAAGGTTTTTTTCACTCAAAAACAAGTTCAGAGATGTTCAATATGGCCCCCTCCAGACACTCGAGCAATATCAACCCGATACTCCAACTCGTTCCACACTCTCTGTAGCATATCAGGCGTAACAGTTTGGATAGCTGCTGTTATTTCTCGTTTCAAATCATCAATGGTGGCTGGTTGAGGTGGCCGAAACACCATATCCTTAACATACCCCCATAAGAAAAAATCGCAGGGGGTAAGATCAGGGCTTCTTGGAGGCCAGTGATGAAGTACTCTGTCACGGGCTGCCTGGCGGCCGATCCATCGCCTCGGGTAGTTGACGTCCAGGTAGTTACGGACAGATAAGTGCCAATGTGGTGGCGCTCCATCCTGCTGAAATATGAATTGTTGTGCTTCTTGTTCGAGCTGAGGGAACAGTCAATTCTCTAACATCTCCAGATACTGTAGTCCAGTAACAGTAGCACCTTCGAAGAAAAAGGGACCAAAAACTTTATTGGCTGAAATGGCAAGCGAACAAATGTACAACTAAATGAAACTTTATAGCTCCCTTAATTCGCCGACAGATAGTGCTTAGCTCTGCCTTTTGTCGTAGCAGAGTTTTAAATTCCTAAAGTTGTGGTATTCTTTTTGAATCACCCTGTATATAACACCAATCTGGTTAGCAAGGGCATCTTAACGGAAATTTAGTGCGACTGCTCACTTTTCCTATTTTCAATATTGTTGACAAATTTATTCAAGATGACGGTCATTCACGTGGCAACATTGCTCTAACATCACGGTGGAAAGTTCAAATTTTGGCACAAAATGGTGAATTCCTCTACCTCCACTATCCTAACACAGCTCCTCTCTACTCAACCCCTTCCCACTCCCATACACACCCCTCCTCCACCATCTGGAAATTAACAGGGTAAGGACGCAGTCGGTGCTCGGCTACTAGGTAGGATGGACGTAAGTCTTTATTTTGTATGCATTGTGGTATATTATTTATTTAACTAATTTGAGTTGTCCATCCAGTATGTTCACCATGAGGTGAGTCCAACTGGCCTGGTTCAGAGGGAGCCTTCGGCCCTCCCCTCCCACCTCCCCCTCCCCTCCCGTCACGTGATCCAAGATGACGGTCTGGGGTAAAAATGGCGGGGGAAATTCGCTCAGTGTCTAGCTGCTGCACTGGTGGTTGGACATAATTGTCCATTGTGTACTATGTGTTCAACAGATGAGATGTCTATGCTGGGGAAGGAAGAGTTTAACAGGTATATTAGCTGTAATCATGTATCCATAGTCACATGCACGATGACTGGAAAGCAAATTATGTTTGGTAAATTATTAGGAAGACGAATATGCTTCATTAAATAATAAAGATGCAGCAGGATGGGGCTAAGTTACACTTGGCAATTCATGCTGATAAATGCCTGTGAAGTAACTGTAGATTATTCGATAAAAGTCCAGTCAGTCTTCCGAAGCACAAGAGGCAAGATGTTCACCGCAGGGCGACCGCACTAAGCACTTGCAATCGCGCTGGATATACCCGCAGCCTTCTTTGTGGCACACGGATACCCCTTATCACTGCACACAAACTACTTCAGGAGTTATTAAAGCTGGTGTTCAAGCAATGTGCGGAATATTGTCACATTCAGATCATGAAGGTGTCAGAGGAACTAAATATACCACTGCACAAAGAGAGAGAGAGAGAACTTTGCAATTGACGCAAGAATATTTTAACAATTTGCGATGTAATTACACGTTTTATTCCGAGGAAGACGATCACCACACTTGAACACGGATTCTAAAAGAAAGATCGCGGTACACCTTCGTAACCATCCCGAGACAATTCACGCGCTTTTGTGGTAAAAACCACATCCTTCCCCTGTATTAGAGCACGAGCTGCTTAAGAAGTTACACAAACCAACTGAATATGTCTCTAAATGCACTTTCAGAAAGATCGCTGCACAGCAGTTTGCTTAAATTTTGCAGTCTATACTGCCAAACCTCTCTGTAACATTAAACTGGAATCTCAACACATTTAGAATTTTAGCTGCTTGGTTGAAGACACTGCCTGAGAGAGAAAAATTTTTGAATTCTACAGCTGCTGTTGTGTTCATCACTATTCAGATACCCTGAGTGGGCTTGGTTTATATTTCCGAACCACTCTGGTGCCTAAGCACAGACGGGAAAATCAGAACAATTACGTATCTAAAAGTTCGTCACACACTACCACACCCACAAAAAAAACATGAAATAAAACCCAAACAAAATTCGAAGCTCTGCCCTACAGGTGGGAAGATGACTGGGATTTTCGTTGAATTTTTGATGTCCTAAAACTGAAGTTCTCTAGATACTCTACAGTCACAATAGTCGCTGATTGACAGAATGCCCCTTCTCGGAAGCAGAGGAGATGCTCTACTTGGACCTGTCTCTGAACATTCGAATAAGAAGACAACACGTGGCTCTCAGAGGTCACGGAACTTTTCACAGATACCTTGCTCCTGTGTTGTTCGAACCAGTCTGTAGAGGCTCCAGTTACACCCACAAAGGATGCCTTGGGACTCTCTGACGTCATGGAACTTCGTGTGAATGGAGCATTCTGATTGGTTGTCACTGCATTTATGCACCAAACTGTTGCTCCTGTGTGGGAGCACGGCCCATCACATTTTGCAGACGGACAAATTACGTGACTTTCAGCGGCAAACTATTGAAAACATCGAAAAACATAAAACAGTCATATTGCACTGACAGTTAAACCCTGCAAAAGTGATCTACACGGATACCATCGCCAATGACAATTCCTCACTGCCGGCCGGTGTGCCGAGCGGTTCTAGGCGCTACAGTCTGGAACCGCGCAACCGCTATGGACCCAAGGTTCGAATCCTGCCTCGGGTATGGATGTATGTGATGTCCTTAGGTTAGTTAGGTTTAAGTAGTTCTAAGTTCTAGGAGACTGATGAACATAGAAGTTAAGTCCCATAGTGCTCAGAGCCATATGAAACATTTGAACTAATTCCTCACATACACTGCTCTGCTACTGTCGAGAAAAGCTTGAATCCTTTCAGTGTGAATCCAACCTCCAACCAGGCTATGTCACTACCAACAATTGCAACAACATACCATATCGATGTAGTAAACACAATTCGTATCCTGCACCATACAGAATCACCACATCTGCATCCTGCATATAGCTATCGACCACTAGACACTCGTACATATACCATGAAGGCCGACAGATACCAGAAAACATTTTCACATCCAGCGTATATAATCGCAGCACTAGATAATACCTGCGAGGTTAGTCTATCCTCCACCACGGCCAACGGCCACGAATTAACTACGCCCACGACCACCGATCTGACACTCTTCAAACTGACTGGACTATTTCCCGCAGCAAAAAGGTGTTATGTTTCCGGTCTTACCTGCTTGCTTGCTGCCATGCTTTCTGCAGTTGTCTCCCCATTCTGGGGCAACACGACGTAAATATTTTCACATGGTTTACCGGAATATCTACCATTTACACGATAGTTCTCGATACCAGCCACATAGGAGTATGATACCGGTCACTTGCACAGTACAATTCTGAGGATCAAGAGTGGAAATCATATCCCTAGAAGCCCAAAACTTTAGCGCGGTCATTACGTGGGACGAGATGCTAATCATTGACTAACTAAAAACTTATCTCTTTTGCGAAATCTTTACTTGAAAGTGAAAACTACAGGAATCTGCTAGTTCCACTCATATCTTTTTAACGAGTACCGATGTCAGTGATATATGAGATTCCAAATCATCCTTGCACTTCACAAAGTCAACTAAGATGTTTCTCATGTCTAGAGAACCAGTAAACGTCTCTCCCACTCGTTTCCCATCACCTACATGCACCCAACACACATCACATCCGATGTTCTCTCAACCAAATGAAGATGAGAATATGCAGAATGGCAGTACAAGCGGTCAACCGGTTAATCTACATGGGAGGGAATAATTTTCCAGCGCAATTACACGCCAGTAGACGGACAAGGGGGGTGTCACCCCACGATGCATTGTTGCCAAATTTATACAAGATGGCGGTGATGACGTCATCCAAGATGGAGGCATGTAGACTTGGCTACAGTGCATGACGTCATCCAAGATGGCGGATTTTGGCGGGAAAATAGGCGAATTGTGCTATGTCCACTAACCTAAACTCCAGAAAAAATGGCGGCAACTTTGAATTATGGCGGGAAAATAACCCAATTGTGCGATGTCCACTAACCTAAGCCTCCAGTAGAAAAAGTGGCGGGAAGTTTGAATTCCAACAGGATAATGCATGCAAAAACTGTACTTATCTTTATTGTTATTGATTATCATTTATTAACATTCATCATCATTTATTATTATTTATTATCATCTATTATTATTTAATATTACTGACCCGCTTCCACTAGAAAATTGCGTCAACTTCAAATTCCAGCACGATAATGTCTCGAAAGCTGTACCTCTGTTTACTATTATCATTTATTATTTATTCAAGATGTCTGATCTTCTCGGTGAGAAAGCCATTTTCCTTATGTCCATAACAAAAATCTATCACAAGTTCAAATCCCAACACCATAATTGATCACACTTACGAACTTTCTACATCACTTATCTTTTTTCACTGGTAGCCTATCATAATCGCGTCAAATACTAAACTGCACTTATAGTAGCGTAACTCACGTCCTTTGATTTCGCAGGGGTGAAGGGACTGAAGACGTTATTTCAAGCAGTACGGTCATCACTTGTTCTGCAACACAGCACACACATCTTTGATATCGCAGTGCAGTCGCCACGACGTCCGCGCTCCAGCTGAATTAGTTCAAATCCTCGCCACCCCCTGGCCAGCACACGGAGGCACTGCCGACGACTGTCACGTGAGGTGGCCGGCCACTCGCGCTGGACTGCCGGTACGCTGGGGGCGAGCCCAGCGATCACTCCCACGTCGTAAACACGTTTTCGCTGGACACGCTGAAACTTGCCGAGTTTGACGTCACAGCGGTCCCTTGTCCGCTCACCACGTGTATTCGTCGCCTCCACACGTTTCCCGCCAAAACTGTTTGCCTCGGAGCTAAATCACACAACGGTCGGCCATTCCCTGCCACACTTTTGGCGCCAAAGTTGTTTTCCTGGGCACGTTCAAACCTGTCGATGCCGACCGCTCACCGCCCACCACGTGTCCTTGTGCGAGCGAGAACGCAGTGCTACACTTTTGGCGGCTAAGTTTGCTCGACAGTGGAATCCGCCATGGCTATATAACAGCAAGTTGTGTCCGCACTAGAACGCTCGCTAATTGACTCTCTCTCGCGCGCGCTTAATAATTGTACAATCGCTGTGCCGCCGCCCCGCTTACGTCACACACCCTCCACACACGTGACGGACATGTTTGGGGGGGACCGAGTAGAGACTTTTGGTCGGTTGTGCAAGTGGGGGTGTTTGGGCACGTCTGTTGCACTATTTTGCAAGCTTGTCTGTGCACTGTGCTGCGCTTTATTTGGATAGTTTAAGAGTACAGAGCTCGTCTGCGGATATTGTTTACTGCATTATTTAAGAGCTGTTTGCTATTGTGTGGTGAAATTAGGAGTTGGTTACGTATTTGTGACCTGTGTCAGATGACCACAGTCGGATCAGGGCGGGTGTTTTGTGACAAATATACTTCACCACTAAATAAAAGGGCTTGAAATAAATAGAGTGCAGTCCTTCCTTACTTCCCCGAGCAGCAAAGCACAGTCTGAGCGGTTTTTGCGAAATAACGGCAATCTGGTCAGACTGTGAGCGAGTCGACAAATAACTGGACAAATTTATCTGTAGAGGAGTTACAGGACTGGATTGGAATGAATATCTTGATGGGTGTGGTTGTGCTGCCAAGTGTAGTGCACTATGGGAGTTCAGAACATGCCTTAGGTCAGCCTTACATATCGAAACCTATGAGAAGCAAAAGTATCAAAAAGATATGTCGCAAATAAATAAAGTACACTCGTTCCTCCTTCCATCAGCCTATGCACTGAAATTATTGCGGATAATTACCACTTGTTTGGCTATTTGGATGTAAATGTTTTTCATTATCTCCGAGCGAAAAATGGCTCTGAGCACTATGCGACTTAACTTCTGTGGTGATCAGTCACCTAGAACTGCCCGAGGCAGGATTAGAACCTGCGACCGTAGCGGTCACTCGGTTCCAGAATGAAGCGCCTAGAACCACACGGCCACACCGGCCAGCTATCTACGAGCAGTTCACGTGTCTGTAGGCTGTGCTATGAGTAATTTTTAATTGTTTACAATTAGCAAACGTGTGTCTAGAGCATTATAAATGAGTTATGTAGGAGTGTTTTGCAGGTCTGTTTGGTATGGAACATATCGGTGTGATACATACACTCCATTCCTAAATAAAGTAAATTGGTTCCTCCAACCAAGGGCCTAGAGCAGGGTGAGTCATTTTAACCAAAACGTGTAGGAAGAGGTTGAGTGCTGGTGGCTTAGTTTAGTGGTGATGAGCTTCGTTTGCAACAATTTTCTTAGGTTGGTGGCTGGAGCGCAAGTCAGCTTTGTTTACTGGCAGATTTCAAACTTGGCACTGGTTCCTAGGAGGAAATGGCGGTCGGTTGGCTGAGGTTGTTACAAGCGCCCTTTCTTTCCAACAATTTTGTTATGTTGGTAGAGAATGCAGAAGTGACCTTTCTTTACTACCAGAATTAAAACTCGGCGCTGGTTCCTAGGAAGAGGTGGCTGTCTGGTCCTCGAAGAGTAGTTGAAATTAGGTAGTTCAACACCTTTGCCTACGAATATGAAATTGTAAATTGAATTATTTAATATGATTAAAATCGAAATGGAGTTAAGTACTTAGGTATCTACAGAATACTATGTCCGTCGCGTGTATGGAGTGTGTGTGACGTAAGCGGGGCGGCGGCACAGCGATTGTACAATTATTATGCGCGCGCGAGAGAGATTCAATTAGCGAGCGTTCTAGTGCAGACCAAACGTGCTGTTATATAGTCATGGCGGATTCCACTGTCGAGCAAACTTAGCCGCCAAAAGTGTAGCACTGCGTTCTCGCTTGCACAAGGACACATGGTAGATGGTGAGCGGTCGGCATCGACAGGTTTGAACGTGCCCAGGAAAACAACTTTGGCGCCAAAAGTGTGGCAGGGAATGGCCGACCGTTGTGTGATTTAGCTCCGAGGCAAACAGTTTTGGCGGGAAACGCGTGGAGGCGACGAATACACGTGGTGAGCGGACAAGGGACCGCTGTGACGTCAAACTCGGCAAGTTTCAGCGTGTCCAGCGAAAACGTGTTTACGACGTGGGAGTGATCGCTGGGCTCGCCCCCAGCGTACCGGCAATCCAGCGCGAGTGGCCGGCCACCTCACGTGACAGTCGTCGGCAGTGCCTCCGTGTGCTGGCCAGGGGGTGGCAAGGATTTGAACTAATTCAGCTGGAGCGCGGACGTCGTGGCGACTGCGCTGCGATATCAAAGATGTGTGTGCTGTGTTGCAGAACAAGTGATGACCGTACTGCTTGAAATAACGTCTTCAGTCCCTTCACCCCTGCGAAATCAAAGGACGTGAGTTACGCTACTATAAGTGCAGTTTAGTATTTGACGCGATTATGATAGGCTACCAGTGAAAAAAGATAAGTGATGTAGAAAGTTCGTAAGTGTGATCAATTATGGTGTTGGGATTTGAACTTGTGATAGATTTTTGTTATGGATGTAAGGAAAATGGCTTTCTCACCCAGAAAATCGGACATCTTGAATAAATAATAAATGATAATAGTAAACAGAAGTATAGTTTTCGAGACATTAACGTGCTGGCATTTGAATTTGACGCAATTTTCTAGTGGAAGTGGGTCAGTAATAATAAATAATAATAAATGATAATAAATAATAATAAATAATAATGACTGTTAATAAATGATAATCAATAATAATAAATATAAGTAAGGTTTTTGCATGCATTATCCTGTTGGAATTCAAACTACCCGCCACTTTTTCTTCTGGAGACTTAGGTTAGTGGACATCGTACAATTGGGCTATTTTCCCGCCATAATTCAAAGTTGCCGCCATTTTTTATGGAGGTTAGGTTAGTGGACTTAGCACAATTCGCCTATTTTCCCGCCAAAATCCGCCATCTTGGATGACGTCATGCACTGTAGCCAAGTCTACATGCCTCCATCTTGGATGACGTCATCACCGCCATCTTGTATAAATTTGGCAACAATGCATCGTGGGGTGACACCCCCCTTGTCCGTCTACTGGCGTGTAATTGCGCTGGAAAATTATTCCCTCCCATGTAGATTAACCGGTTGACCGCTTGTACTGCCATTCTGCATATTCTCATCTTCATTTGGTTGAGAGAACATCGGATGTGATGTGTGTTGGGTGCATGTAGGTGATGGGAAACGAGTGGAAGAGACGTTTACTTGTTCTCTAGACATGAGAAACATCTTAGTTGACTTTGTGAAGTGCAAGGATGATTTGGAATCTCATATATGACTGACATCGGTACTCATTAAAAAGATATGAGTGGAACTAGCAGATTCCTGTAGTTTTCACTTTCAAGTAAAGATTTCACAAAAGAGATAAGTTTTTAGTTAGTCAATGATTAGCATCTCGTCCCACGTAATGACCGCGCTAAAGTTTTGGGCTCTAGGGATATGATTTCCACTCTTGATCCTCAGAATTGTACTGTGTAAGTGATCGGTATCATACTCCTATGTGGCTGGTATCGAGAACTATCTTGTAAATGGTAGATATTCCGGTAAACGATGTGATAGGAGACCGTCACTTTGTTTGCACATGTCGGAACAAAGACCACAGTAACTTTATACCCCAACACATATTTTATAAGCCTGTTGGTCACCGCGAATATATCACACATTCCCTACTAAGTATAATTCTCCGCCAATAACTGAATGCTGGTAATGTCAAACTATATTGTGTGAAAATCCACGATGGATAAACATGCCTCATTTGTTTTTCTTGATAGTGGTACGAGTGTATCTTAGGAAGAGAGACACAATCGTCATATAAGCGACCAGCTGTTAAAAAAAGTAATATTGCAACGACTACGTCACTGTCACCCTGCATAAAGAGCGGTCTTGTTTATACAGGCATACACAAGTATCGTTAACGATATCCGTGTTAAAAACTATACAAACTTTATAAATCCTGGTATGGTATTACTTCCGAATGAAGTAGTCTTCCACACAAATACCGCGACATTGAATATAGGCGGTGATCGCTGCAGTGTTTATTAACAGACCGAAAGCACTAGTGCACCTTTCCGGCGGTGTAAACTCATAATAAAAAAATCACTGTATTTAGAATGTGGTTCGGATAAGTAACGTGGTAGTAAGCTGATATTTCCAACTCCCTCATGCCGCCGCTAAATATTACTCACTCTGACAAACAGTATTTGTATCGCCTTCTGTCTCGATGTCATGTCAGAGATTCTGCGATAGAACCACTGGGTTATAGGCGAGGTAGGATGATAGGTGATTTAGAATGAATATATATGGTAGATGGTGTGCTATGTAACGTATCACCAAAAAAAGAAAAAAAAGGAAACATGGAATTCTAGATGGAGGTCGTAAGAAGTGTACAAAATCTTATTGCCAATACACCGGCTTTTCAGATCTGTAGTGTTACGCTTTCTGGCAGAAATACAGTCGGCAATTCGGAATCAAGTCTCTCCATTCAACCACATCCTTACACTGAATGCTATGGAGAAGCCTTTTAATGATTACAGCCACTAGTGAATTATATTCGTGGCACTCTCATATCTCGGAACGACTGACCTTTTTCAAACCTATCTTCTAAGGACCGTGTACAATAAAACGCTCCAACGTAGTTTTAGACAGTCCCTCTGCATCTTGTAACTGATCCTCAGTCTCTGGCCTGCCATCCATGCAGCTCTGTCCATGTGATAGTCCCAATTTAAGATGGAACTGAGCAGAAGTTGGCGAACTCTGTATCTACCACCTTCTGCAACCTGTGTTAAAATAGGTTGAGAAGAGTTATTGCGACAGGAGTGTTTTTTGACCACTCATTGGGAATGGGAGCCTGTTGTCGTAGCTCTGACGACCACGAACGATGTGTAAGGCCAGCGCCAAAGGAAGCTCTCTCCTGCAACATTGTGCAGTAGAAAAGACAGGACGAGCAGGAATTGCAAGAAGAGTGAGGATTTTGCTACTGCATTGGGTGTGTCTCAAACTCCATATGGGTACTGCAGTCTGAAGGAGATCTTCGTTCCTCAGGGTACATTCATGTCTGTCACTCAAACAATCTATCATTGTTATTTCATACCATCCAAAAGAAAATATTTATGAACTGTCAGTTCTCCACTGATGTAACCGAACAGAGCACTCGATAAGGTTTTTACGGCATCTGTCTCTTCTGATGATCAGGAAACCCGTATTGCCTGAGTGCTGGCACCAAGCATATTTGGCGATCCTATAAAATATAGAGATATTGATCCATTGGAGGAGGTGTCCAGTGTAAAGTTTCATCGCCTGTGCTGCAGTAGGACCATATCCCACAGACTATCAGTCACAAGAGAGGGTCCCTGTGTTGTTGTCTGATACATAGTTTCTTCTGATGTACCATGTCCAAGCAGTGTATGACTACAGCCTTGTAGACTGCCATACATTTCGTTTTCTCCCCCATGATTTCGATGGCTGTGTCTAGTTCTAAACTGACATTAACACAATTTGATCCACTGCCTCTCACTGAAAGCTGGACGTTGCATGGTGAATATCACGTTGCTGCTGCTCCCACAACACACGGGATGATTGAAATAAAAGATAGTCACAACATATGAAAATGGAAGAGTTTTGTGGCATTGTGGAGCGTTTCCAAAGAGTTGTCTGAAGATAACTGACACTCTAGATTTAAACTCATCTTTCACAGTGACAGGGTATAAGATGACTCAGTGTTTTGTTTTGATTGATTCCTCATGTTGCAATCACGTGCGCCACCACAGTTTTGGTGTGGGCTACCACTGGAAGGTGTTGCTCCCACCAAGACTCTCTCTCCCTCTCAAACAAGTGACGTCAGTCAACCATTATATGGTAATCAACGCCATACCAGTAGACAGACGGGATTTAAAAGACACCAACGATGGGCTATAATAAGCATTGTTGATAGTGCGATCAGTTTTAGCAATTCTACCAGTTTTTCCGTAAGATCTCCCCGCATTGTCTTCGACCAACACTCCTTACAACAATGTCACCAATTTAATTTTCAGCTGACCAGAAGTAGACCAATATAATCCTCATCTCGTGAAGGAACAGAGTGAGCCAAGTCCATAACTGCTGTACAGCAAAGACTGTTCCACACCAATCTTACTCATGGCATCCATTCAAGTACAAAAAATATTTACAAATGCGTTTATGTCGAGGAGATTAGCATCCCTTATCGGTGTACAGAAGTAATGAAAGTGTTGTGGTGATATAACAGATGGTTAAGAAGAAAATTTGTGGTTTTATGCATGATGGAGCTTCCAGATGGATGGAGCTTGAACCACTATACATAACTCAATTCTAAAATATTTTTCTAATGGTTTCACAATGACAAGGTTCAAGCTTTCCTCGACAGTAGCAGAGCAGTGTAAGTGAGGAATTGTCCTTGGCCATGGTTGCCGTCTTTCACGATCGGTAGATCTCTTTTGTAGGGTTTAACTGTCAGTGCAATATGACTGCTGTATGTTTTTCGATGTTTACCATAGTTTGCCGCTGAAAGTCACGTAATTTGTCCGTCTGCAAAAAGTGGTAGGCAGTGCTTCCACGCAGCAGCAACAGTTTGGCGGATGAATTCAGTGAGAACCAATCAGAATGCTCCAGTTACACGAAGTTCCATGACGTCAGAGAGTCCCAAGACATCCTTTGTGCGTGGAGTTGGAGCCTCTAAAGACTGGTTCAAACAACACAGGGGCAAGGTATCTGTGAGAAGTTCCGTGTCGTCTGAGAATTACGTGTTGTCTTCTTTGTTCGAGTGTTCAGAGACAGGTACAAGTAGAGCATCTCCTCTAGTTCCAAGAAGGTGTATTCCGTCAACCACCCACTAATGTGGCTTTAGAGTATCTCCAGAACTGCAGTTTTAGGACATCGAAAATTCAACGAAAATCCCACCCATCTTCCCACCTGTAGGACAGAGCTTCGAATTTTGTTTGTGTTTTATTTCATGATCTGTTGTGGGCATAGAAATATGTGATGTGCTTTTAGGTATGTAATTGTTCTGATTTTCCCATCTGTCCTCAGACACCAGTGTGCTTCGGTTATAAGTGAATAACATAACTTCCCTGATTCCTGCAGCATACATAATCTAAGCTCACTCTGCGTTGCAGAAAAGTGGTAAACACAACAGGAGCTGTTGGACTCAGAAATATTTCTCCCATTGGCTGTACCTTCAATCAAGCAGCTAAAACTCTAAAAGTGCTGAGCGTCCAGTTCAAAGTTACCGAGATATTTATTTCTACTTTGGTGTGTAAAAGCGGATATTGTAGGTGATATCTATTTTGGGCTGTATTTCCCACAAAAGCGTGTAAAGTGGTGAAGATTGGGAGGTTTCACAAGTGTGGCATAATGTTTTCAAAGTCTGTGTTGAAGTGAGGCTGTATAGACTGCAAAATTGAAGCAAAGTTACTGTGCAGCGATCTTTTTGAAAGTGTATTTAGAGACATATTCAATTTTATTTAGTAACTCCTGAAGCACCTTGTGCTCAAAGACAAGGCAAGGATGTGGTGTTTCCCACGAAATCGCATGGAGGTTTCACAAATGTGCCACTATCTTCTTTTATAGAACCCATGTTCAAGTGTGGTGATGGTATTCCTCGGAATAAAACGTGCAATTACATCGAAAATTGTTTATATATTGTTGCATCTTTTGCAAAGCTCTCTCTCTCTACTCTCTTTGTGCAGTTGTACATATAGTTACTGTGACATCTTCAAGATATGTATGTGCAATATTCTTCACATTGTATAAACACTGGGTTTAATAAGTTCTGAAGCAGTTCATGTTCCACAAAGAAGCCTGGGGGTATTTCCAGCATGACAGGAAGGACTTAGCGTGGCCCTCTTCATCTACTGCATTTTGGCGCTGTGAGCCTGGCGTATGCCCTCTTCGAGCAGGCAAGGAGTGTATATGCTGGAGTGGATGATCATCTTGCCTCTTGCTCTTTACAAGACTGACTGGGCCGTTTATAATGACCTAGAGTTACACCACACACATTTATCAACATGAGTTGCGTAGTGTAGCCTCAAACTGAAGCATCTTCACTATTTGATGAAGCATGTTTGGCTTCTTCATAATTTACCAAATATCATTTCTTTCCAAGCATCATGCAAGTTGCCTGCAAGTGTACAATTATCTCCATCCTCCCAGTCCAGCAGCTAGACAGAGACTGAGCGCATTTCCCCTCCCATTACTTCCCCAGACCACCCTCTTGGAATTCATCGCAGGAGGGGAGATGCAGGAGAGGAGGGAGGGCTAACAGTACCCCTGGTAGTGATGTTGTGTACTAGCCCAGTTTGACTCTGTACCTCAAGGTGAACACACTGGAATGACAACTGAAATTATTTGAGTAGCAACACACCTCAATGCATACATAATAAATTCTTACATCTATCCTATCTAGCAGCCCAGCGCAGTCCTTTTCCCATCAATTTCTAGGTGGTGGAGGGGTGATGAGGGGAGGGGGCATAGGGATAGGGATGGGGAGGGGAGACCAGAGATGGGAGGGAGGTGAGATAATGTTAGTGGATGCAGTCGAACAGAAAATTTGAACTTCCTGCCATGACGTCAGTGCAGTGTTGCCACATCCATAGTCACCATCATTGATCCGCCATGTGAAATAAATCTGGCTGCACTGCAGAGTGGGGCCACACGAGCTTTTCCCTACTACTCATAGCATCATATGAATATGCACTATTGAAGTCAAGTAAATGGTGTGATGTGCATGGGGTATTTGGCTGTACAGTATCAGCACAGTAGATGGATCAACACAGAAATGCGACAGAATGGCTAGTTTGTTTGGACATGTACAAGACCAAACAATCATGATGTTGCCTGATCTGTTAGTGTATCAATGCAGACTGAGCAATGTGTCTACAAGGAATGGTGTACCTCTCGTATCCATGTAATACCGTTTAAGAAGCGTCGTTCTGATAGGATGTCAACTGACAGGGACCAGAGGCGAGTGTCACAAATTGCCAGTGACAAGCTGTTTCCAATTGGTGCTGTCATTGAATGTAGGACCATTCTTAACAGTTTCCGACTGAACACTACGAAGGGAGCTTCATGTATACAATTAAGACACAAAGCATTTACAGACATTGGCTGTAAGTGTGCAATAATGTAAATAAACTGGATAAACACAAAAATTTGTACGAGGCTGTTATTTGAACCCAGGTCTCCTGCTTACCAGACAGATGCTCTGAAAGCCATCCGGACAAAGTAGTCATCGCAGCTGCATAGACTACTCCACCATGCCTCCTATCACACCCAAATTCTCAACGTCTTCACATTCTGCTAGCGCCCCCATTATGCGCATTACTCACAGCATTTCGTCAATTCCTGTAAGAATTCGTGCCTGGTGTGCATCTGCACTGAAAAGATCATTAGGTGTCCTCGACCTAATTATATATATGTGGTGTCTGTTCTTCCGGACATGTCTGAAAGAACAGACACCACATAAATGTCAGGTAACAGATGTCAGGTAACCTATGAGAGGCCATTGCCCACACCAGCACATAAAGATACAAGTCGTCACTGCGCCAACGAAAACAGAAACTGAGCCGTAGCTGCTTGGAGGTCTTTTTTAATGATGTAATTCAGTGAGTGAAGCGTTTAGCGATCAATGTGTGAAGCATGCAGTTTTGACCGGAGGTGATTCTATTAGATTTTGGGGGGTTTTTCACATGGAGACTTGGGTCGTCACTCCAGTTACAGTGAACATCATCAGCATATTAATTTCAACGTTTTCACTGACGGAATGTTACCTTTCCTTTCACAACCTCATGACGTGTAGATTATAGGCACTACAATCTTCCAAGGTGAGAAATGCCTTTTTTGCTGGGTTGTATGCATATATTCCTGATTTTACAAAAGCTCGACTAGCCCAGCATATCACCGAATCTTAGTCGCAACGAAATGATTTAGATCTAGAACAGCCCGTGAAATGTAGCAATCAATAATCGTGCAACTTGGTAGCTCTGCGGCACCTAATAACCAATGGTTGGCTTTTGATTGAAGTGAAACATCGTACCTGAAGAAATGCAAGGAGCCTCTTTGTCGCCAAAGTGAAGCTATTATCAAGACTAGAGAAGGTTTTGCTCAGTATTAATCTCATATCTCCTACCTGTGGCTAATATTTTGCGCAGTGTGTTTGTTATATATAATGTTTGACATCTTTCTAGGTTACCTTATCGTTGTTGCAAGGCACTTTGTTTCCCAAATGTCGTTCTTGATTCAGTATATTCTTCCACGTGCATACAGGTTCTCACAGTTATCAAAACACCTATACAGTATTTTACATGGTGTCGAGGTAACTCACCCACAGGAAGCCTTCATATATAAATTTCGTAAAAGTTTTTGTAACAGCATTCGGACCGTAGTGTAAGCGCCGTTTCTAGTTCAAAATATGAAATGACGTTCATTGATTGCATGTACCATGCTAAGAGTTTTCGCGACACCACAGTGCAAGATAAACTACAGGATTAGACTCAACAAGTTTGGTGAATTTTGTAAAAAATAGAATGAAAAGTGAAAATACAAACAAACGAAGATTGTCTGGCGTGAGGTCGGTCGCTTGACGGCGCGTTCGGCGCCGTCCTAGCCGTTTCCGGCGCGCCGTAAGGCACGGAGGCTCGCACTGGGGCGTATCGCTTCTAGTCGGGATTGCCGCGGCAGTCCTCACAAGGGGAAGTGACGCGTCTCTCATAGCCTCTCCTTCCCAAGTGGCTCTTTCCGCCTTCCCGTGGTGCCACACGTTAAGCTCGGCATTCTGCCATGGGCCAAAAGGGAGAGCTGCGACCCAGCCCGATGCGAAAGCGAAGGGTGCGTGGCACAGGGGGAGCTGTCTCGAGGGACCGAACATCAGTCTCCTTTCTGTTCGCAGGGCACAGACCAGCAGGTGCTCTGCATGCCAGCGACTTCTTTTGTCGGCATGGGATCACAGCGCGAGTCGGCAAGGGTGCTTCGTCGCGCTCCTGGGTAACCGGGGCGTGTTCTGCCAAACCCAGGAGGTGGTGACATGGCTTGGGCCAGGTTAGATAGGTCCAGACCGCCGAACGACTGGGTGACCGACCCACCACCTGAGTAGGAGTGGGTCCTTGGCCGTGAGGTGGAAGCTCGGGCAAGTAGGCGGCGAAGGGCGAGAGGTGCATCCGGCTCTCCGGAGTGCGGGGTGAACTTGCCGAGGAGCGTCGACGACGAGGCCAACGATGGGGACCAGTGCGCTGGCGACGGCGCGCTGAACCCCACAGCTCTGGAGTGCCCTTGACCTAGGGGCGAGGAGGTTGGTGGGCGAGCTGCAGAAGCCCCCCCCCCCCGCTCCCTTCGCCCATGCCAGAGGAGCCGGTCCGGGGCAATAGACGGGCTCCCATCTCTCTCGTCTACAAACATGGCTGACTTAGAGACGAGTGATACTGTTGCGACCTCGAGAGCATCTATAGCGACTGTTCCTGCCTCACAGGAGGAAGTGGAACAAAACGAGCAAATACGCTTGAAAGACATACAAAAATAAATCAAATTCTGGACTCAAGCGTCAATAATGGGGAAATTATCGAGGCTGCAGTCCTGGCGATCAAAAATGAACTTGCCGCCTGGGCTATTTCCAGCGCAAAGCTCGAGGGGCGTCCTGAAGAATTGGAGAAAGAAAACAATAGATTAAGGCAGTAACCAACCAAAACCTGGGCTGTAGTGGCTGCACAAGCAGTCACAAAAACTCAAACGACCGAGGAAACGATTGCAAAGGTCTCCAAAAGGCCGGACACGGCGGTCTTTTTAAGACCCTTGCCCGGACAGACACTCAAAAAAGTTCAAGAAATATTCACCACAACCATTGACCCTGCTAAAAATAAGATCAAGATCAATAAAGTAAAGTCAACTAAAAACGTAGTAGTCGTACACGTAGCAACAGAGAAAGACAGAGACAAGATTTTAAATAACACCAAACTCAATAAAGCAGTAAAATATGAACCGCCAAAAAAGCAAAATCCGCTGGTGATCTTGTACGATGTACCAGTGGCATTAACAGCAGCATACATTTATGAAACTGTGTGCAATCAAAACTTTGATGACATAGAGTGAGAAACATTCAAGAACGATTTCAAACTGCGTTTCAGGACTGGGCCCCGGGAGCGTGATGTCGTTCATCACGTTGCCGAGGTCTCTGGAAAGATGTGGCGCAGAGTCACCACCATGCGTAGAGTCTACATAGGCTTTCACGCAATAAAAGTACGAGACTATCTAGTGGTCCCCAGATGCCACAACTGTGGCGATCTAGATCATGTACATCAGCACTGCGAGAGGAAGCGGGCTTGCTCCAGGTGCTGGGCAGAGGATCACACAAGAAAGAACTGCGGCAAAGTCAGGATCTGTATACCTTGCACAAAAAGAGGAAAAAAGTCATGTAACACCACTGGTTAAAATTGCCCTACCTACAGAATGCTTGAGCAGAGACTCATAGCCCGAATCGACTATGGCTGAGTCCCTAAATGGGATCAGGAAGCCTAAGAGAAAGTCTCCAAGCAAGAGGTTGAGGGATGCAATAAGGGTCAACAAATTCAGAGAATTCATCCACAAGATCACCAGGCCACAATGTCACACAATCGTAATGAAAGATGTCTGTATTCAAACAGACCTCCCTTCCGAATCGGGGACAAAGGTCGCCTAAAGACCATGCACGACCACTTGGGCATCCTGTGGTAGGGAATTCATTGACAAAGGACTTAAAGGCAAGTAGTAACGGAGATGAAGTGCAGGTAAACGCAGTAAGCAGTACAAGTACACCAACAAGCTCACCAACTGAAAGAGGGCTGGGAATTGATCCTGCTAGGATTTACCCCAACCTGGAGCATGCGTTACAGCTGTCTAGACTGGAGGAGCCGGCCATCCTCACAACAGCCTTAAGGCATGTGGTGCGTGTCGGCCATGAATATGGTAGAGATATCACCTTTCCAGTAATGGAGGCTGTAGATAGAATACAGCTTAAGACAATAAATCTCCCCACAGATTTCGGAGCCCTACGGGACTTGGTTAAGAAGGTGTTGGACAGACGAAATGAAAAGTTCGACATCAGTGAGTTATATAACCAATCTGTCATCACTAACGGAAGAATAGCAGTCGACTGGCGCAAAAACTGGCCGGAATCTCACATCCACACATACTTCCCACGTGAGCCATTTAAAAGTGGGACAGATAAACACACATAATAGTAAACTGGTCCTGCAGGAACTCCAAAGAGTGGTGGAGGAGAAGAGTCTGGACGTACTCTGTTTGCAGGAGCCATACCCCCTGGCTGGGCGGATCCCGTTCACTGCAGTCAACTGGCAACAAATCTATGGTGGAGCGGAACCAAGAGCCACAGTCATAATCATAAATAAAGCATTAAGAGCCACAGTTCTAGCGCAATTTTCAGACGACCACTGCAACTTCGTTGAGCTTCACTGACCAGTAGGAGTACTCTACGTGGCCAACATGTGCTTTCAGTACGGAAGACAAATAGATGAATTCCGGGACAAGCTTCTTCAAATAAATGATGACTAACTGACAACCTCAGCTGCTGATAGGTGTTGTTGTTATACCTCGATGTGGACAGCTGAAAATGTGTGCCCCGACCGGGACTCGAACCCGGGATCTCCTGCTTACATGGCAGACGCTCTATCCATCTGAGCCACCGAGGACACAGATGAATAGCGCGACTGCAGGGACTTATCCCTTGCACGCTTCCCGTGAGACTCACATTCCCAACTGTCCACAATTCTACATATGTACTGTACCTTATAGACATTTGCCCACCCACTCATTACTCGCGCACGCGCTGGCGATTCCCGTAAGAGTTAGGGCAACCTGTGCGCATTCGCACAGACAAAGGTCAATGGCTGGGTAGCCTTTAACTATATATACAAAGACAGTAACTTGTTCTCGAAAGAACAGTTATTGTTGATGACCGTGCAGCTTTTCCCTGAAATAAATGATGACTAACTGACAACCTCAGCTGCTGATAGGTGTTGTTGTTATACCTCGATGTGGACAGCTGAAAATGTGTGCCCCGACCGGGACTCGAACACGGGATCTCCTGCTTACATGGCAGACGCTCTATCCATCTGAGCCACCGAGGACACAGATGAATAGCGCGACTGCAGGGACTTATCCCTTGCACGGCGTTGCGGGGACGCAGAATTCTTGTGACAGCAGATATCAGCGCAAAATCCCACCTGTGGTTCAGTGGTACTCAGGATGTTGTTGTTGTGGTCTTCAGTCCTGAGACTGGTTTGATGCAGCTCTCCATGCTACTCTATCCTGTGCAGTATGAACTCAGGATGACCGAGGAGAAAAAGCTATTGACACAATCATGGCACTACAATTAATGGTCGCCAACAAACAGGGGAACCCTCCCACTTACACTGGTGGTGGAAGGCAGGGCACAAACATCGACGTTACTCTTGTAACGCCGAACCTTGCAACAAAAATATCGCATTGGATAGTATGGGACCAAATCACCACAAGCGACCATAATGTAATAACATTCACCATCGGAGACAGCGAGTGCCACTGGGACATGGGGCGAGAAACACATCTCAGTTATAGTAAAACTGATTGGGACCGCTTGGCGAAGGAGTGTGGTATCCCTAGATTGCTGGAGGGTGATGATAATGTGGAATAGTATGCTAAAGAACTAACGAAAGCAATAACTAGGGCGGTGAAGGCAGCTGTGCCAACCAGGAGGAGGGCCGTTGCGGTCTCCCCCTCACCATGGTCAGCCGAACTGGAGCAAATGCGCCAGGCGGTAAGGAGGGCGAGATGTATTACCAGCGGTGCGTCGTCTGGCACAAAAAGCAACGCTGGCTACAGGTATACAGAGAAGCCAGAGAACAGTTCCAACAGGAGCTCAAGTTTGTAAGGATGAGGAGCTGGGAGATGTACATACATAGCCAATTGGCTACCGACCCTTGGGGAATCCCATACAAGATAGTACGTGAGAAAATCAAATCACCCATGGTGCTATCTACCGTCAGGGATGGAGACCGGATGACGGAGACCTGGCAGGAAACTGCGGGGGTCCTCCTCTGGGCCCTGTTGCCTGACGATAGAGAGGAAGATGATTCTGATGAATAACAGAGACCCAGGAGAGAGAACCAACCCGTCTACGAAAACAACAACATGGTTTACCCCTTCTCCAAAGAAGAGGTGGGCTCTCAAAAAAGGCAAAGCTCCTGGCCCAGACGGCATCACTGTGGAAGTAATACATTTCCTCGCCCTCCAGCTGGTGGCACCTTTCACTAAGCTGTACAATGAGTGTTTACGGCTTGGGCATTCCGCTCAATATGGAAAAAGGCGAATGTAGTCATAATTAAAAAAGGCCCAGATAAAAACCCTAAGGAAGCCAAATCGTATAGACCCATCTGTTTATTGGACCTGTTGGGCAAGCTTTTTGAGAGGTTGCTAGCAGATAGACTGGCTGCACACCGAGTCCTGTGCGGGATGAGTGACAGACAATTCGGTTTTCGGTCGGGGCGATCGGCGTCTGACGCAGTCGCCCTGGCTGCGGATGTCTGTGACTCTGCCCCGCACAAGTACATTGTCGGCCTCATGGTGGACATCAGTGGCGCCTTTGATAACCTGTGGTGGCCTTCACTCTTCTCCTGCCTGCGGGAGAAGGAGTGCCCAGGGCCGCTGTATGGATGTCTCAGGAGCTATTGTGAAGAGAGGGACGTCTGGCTATCGGCCCCTAGCGGCAAAGTCAGCAAGAAAATTACCAAGGGGTGTCCTCAGGGCTCCGTCCTGGGGCCTCTCTTTTGGGACATAAATATGGAGCCACTCTTAGACGAACTTAAGACCAGTGAAGAGGTCATAGCCTATGTCACACCAGTGAGGTTAGAGACACGCTGAAAACCGAGAGAAATATTTAATTAAATTGTGATAGAGATCGGGTCATTAGCAGTGTGCGACAGACATGTCCCACTCTACCGACTCAGGCCGAAGAAGGTTCGCAGGCGGCAGATTCCACTGAACTCCTTGCGTAGGCACGCTGCAATGCTGATTTCAGGCTTAGCGATGGTCGGCCCGACACTGGATCACGACCTTGACGTCAGCGGCGTACTATACTGAAGAACCAAAGAAACTGATACACCTGCCTAATAACGTAGTGCCCTCTCGAGCACGCGTAAGTGCCGCAACACGGTGTGGCATGGACTCCACTAATATCTGAAGTAGTGCTGGAGGGAATTGGCATTATGAATCCTGCAGGGTTGTCCATAAATCCGTAAGAGTACGAGGGGGTGGAAATCTCTTCTGAACAGCACGTTGCAAGGCATCCCAGACATGTTCATGCCTGGGGAGTTTGGTGACCAGTGGAAGTGTTTAAACTCAAGAGAGTGTTCCTGGAGCTACTCTGTAGCAATTCTGGACGTGTGGGGTGTCGCATTGTACTGCTGGAATTGCCCAAGTCCGACGGAATGCACAATGGAAACGAATGGATGCAGGTGATCAGACAGGATGCTTACATACGTGTCACCTGTCAGAATCGTATCTAGCCGTATCAGGGGTTCCTTATCAATCACCGAGCGAGGTGGCGCAGTGGTTAGACACTGGACTCGCATTCGGGGAGGACGATGGTTCAATCCCGCGTCCGGCCATCTGATTTAGGTTTTCCGTGATTTCCTTAAATCGCTCCAGGCAAATGCCGGGATGGTTCCTTTCAAAGGGCACGGCCGACTTCCTTCCCCATCTTTCCCTAATCCGATGAGACCGATGACCTCGCTGTCTGGTCTCCTTCCCCAAACCAACCAACCAACCAACCTTATCAATCCAGCTGCGCACTGCCCACACCATTACAGAGCTTCCACCAGCTCCCATTGTAGCAGCAGTAACCGATCTAACAACTGCGCCAGACACTTGTTGTCTTATACAGGCGTTGCCGACCATAGCGCCGTATTCTGCCTGTTTACACATCTCTGTATTTGAATACTCATGTCTAAACCAGTTTCTTTGGTCCTTCAGTGTGTGTGTTGTGCTGATGCTGTGTCATACAATGGTGGACGCCTGCACTCAACCGACTATGGTCTGACTGGCGTCCACAGCGGGGCTGAGGGAAGGCTGTTCTGCGCGGGACACTATCTACTGCCCTCTGGTAGGAGTTAGATGGTGGCAGCGCGGTCGGCATGTGAGCGGCGCTCAGGTACCCAGCCCCGCAAGGAGACTCAGTGCAGGTGGCAGCTGGTCAGAACCAGTTCCGAACCCATGGCAGCAGCTGCCCTGCCCAGTCGTCTCGTCTCATCATCTGGCCTGGATCTAACGTCATAGTGGTAGAATCCACACCTATTTATACGGCTCTAAGGCGCATCTTGTTGGACTAAGTCATATAGCTCTTGACAAGAGTTCACCCTGGTGTGGTGAAATCGTCCTGCTCGCTACGGCTATTACTGCTGCGCGGAACATTTTTCCGCTGAGTACGGCTAGCCTGCCTTGCAGTCCTTTTGCGTACTTTTTATTCTGACCTACATGTCGCCAAACTGCGCTTACCGACTGACAGTTGCTACTGTAATATTTGGCTGCGGAAGGAGCTTATGGGCGATCAACGTCGAGGTTAGCAGCGCATTTTGCTGTGGGTTCTTCCAAACCACTTCTAGTTCTACTAAAACTAGGTAGTGTCAGTGAAAAGCGAAGAAAGTATCTGACATGTTAGGAATTATAACTGGACCCCCGCGATCTAGAGGGAGTGGTGCTAACTACCAGACCACGAGACGTGGATAATTCTTCCGGAAACTGTAAGCGATGGCTTCTTATGGAACTGATCGTTGCACTCATCACTAATCTTGACACATTGCAAGTAGCTGTTTTATTTCATTTCTAGTTACCGGTTTGGTTTATACAGCCTTACGACCAGAATACACTGTTTCGTTTGCAGAGCTCACTGGTGCTCTTATAGTATACTACTATGTGAATGCTACCAGTGGTACAGTCTGGAACCGCGCGACCGCTACGGTCGCAGGTTCGAATCTTGCCTCGGATATGGATGTGTGTGATGTCCTTAGGTTAGTTAAGTTTAAATAGATCTAAGCTCTAGGGGACTGATGACCTCAGATGTTAAGTCCCATAGTGCTCAGAGCCATTTTTTTATTTTTTATTTTTTATTTTTATTTTTTTATTTTTTTATTTTTTATTTATTTATTTTTTTTTTTTTTTTTGCTACCTGCGCTGCTACCCTTTCGCTTTCTGGTCTGAAGATGGTATAACCGAATCTAGTTACTAGAAATTAAATTAAAAATTCTTCTTCGTGTGTATCAAAATTTTTGTTAGACGATCAGTCGCTAAATTTTGAGAGATGCTATTGCTGAAATTAGCTATGCTTACCAGTCTTACCTTTTGATGCCCACGGACATGTGAAACTGTGCACTGTGACAGTAACGGCGGACTATCCTACAGAACGACTTTCATTCGACTCTATTACTTTTTTTTAAACAAAAATATTCGATTTCATCGGCGCGAAAAAAGGTTAATGTACTGTGAATCGAAAATGACCAAATAGATTAGAAAATAATCACAACACAATAAATTTCAGCACAATAAAATGGGTAAATTCGTCTCCCATCCCCATTTCCTCTCGCACCACCTGATTGAATCATTGCTACCAACTGTAATGACCTCACACCAAATGAGATACACGTTATGCTTTCCTGTTTACTGATGATGCAATCACGTCCCGAAAGCAGTTGATACATGTGGTACAGTAGCCATGTCCAGGTAAAATAAACATAAAAAAGCACTCCGTCTTCAGGCCACAAGTGGTCTACTGGGACCGTCCGACCGCCGTGTCATCCTCAGTGGAGGATGTGGATGGGAGGAGTGTGGGGTCAGCACACCACTCTCCCGGTCGTTATGATGATATTCTTGACTGAAGCCGCTACTATTCGGTCGAGTAGCTCCTCAATTGGCCTCAAGAGGCTGAGTCCACCCCGTAAAATGGCAACAGCGCATGGCGGCCTGGATGGTCACCCATCCAAGTACCGACCACGCCCGACAGCGCTTAACTACTGTGATCTCACGGGAACCGGTGTATCTTCTGGGGCAAGGCCGTTGCCCAAAATAAACATAACTACCTGTTAATTAGTAGAGTTCTTAATCCGATCACACGTCACAATATGAGAAAGTTACAATCATTTCGAACCACAAAGTCTTACCACTGTTTTACAAATCAAAAGTGTAGCACCATATAGTTAAGTATGTACAAAATCACGCTCGACGCGACATTGGTTAACTTGAAAAGTTCATCATGCTATACGCAACAACTACCGACTGACTGCTCGAGAAGGTAGGGGACAACTAGCATTACACACATCATAAGTGACACGCAATATATTGCCTACCAGTTTCGAGTGCTTAATGCCTGTTTCAGCGCACTAAATTGCATTATATCACTGTCGTAAGTCTTCCGGACTGCTTCGGTGTTTCCCGAGTAGACAACATACAGGTAACTGTTAATTAGAACTTCACTTGTAATGTAATTAGAAGTAGAACCAATATCGGAAATTTGTAAAGACACTTAACCTTCGGTTCAGGTGTATGCCTACTGCCTGCTATAGTGTACAATCTTAGTTGTCAATCACAAAGAAGACGCCTACAAGTTAACAGTTTTTGTTGACTTTCTTCTCGTTAAGATTTTACGTTTAATATCCAGTCGCATGTGCTACTGAATTAATAGACCAAAGTCAAAGGGATGTATGTAGCCCATGCTGAGGTACAGCATAGCCCGGAATTCTTTTCAAAAGCAATCAGGAGATGTGGGAGAGAGGCCACGTGACTACCTACCACGTCCGGCTTCAGAGTTCTCTCTTCTTTTTAGCATCTCTTCCAGAAATGATAGCTTATGACATCTGTTGCTGCTCTTTTGTAACTTGGGTCTGACACTCTCTCAAGTATTCAGCTATCGCCTTTTTAGTATCACTGTTCCTTTCTAATACCTTTAACTCGGGACCACTCACCGTTGTTGCCCAAGCGACAGGCATATGGTGTAACTACATCCAACCTGAAGGGTACCAGTTTAAACCGATTTATGACTTTAAAACATCACTGACAACCTCATCTTCCATTCGTCCCACATCTCACTCGCTGTCCTGTACGATAGCTAGTATTTGTTGTTAACTCACTTCAGCTTGCTGCCTAAAAAGCAAGAAGTCTCTGCCATAGAGTGTCTGTCGCTCTAACAGCCTTTCTCACGCTCTCTGACTGTCGTCATCCCCCTCTCGGTGCTGTAGTACCATGTGTGGCAGCATACGCCGCCTACGCTCGCTTACCTCTGGGAATAGTCAGTCGCTCTTTCTTCAACTGCAGCTTCAACTAGCGTACTGTACTGAGAAGTCTCTACAATGCATATCAAAATCTAACTTCTCTTGAAACCACATTAACAACAATTCACCAAACTATTAATGTCATATGGCACCTAGTCGAAAAGGCATATCTCCATCCACGCACAGTGACCCCTTTGCCTGCGGATATGCGAAAATTGTGTCATACGTGTATTTGTAGAGTGTTGGTGAGTGTAATGGATCAGTGTATAGTGTAATATTATGACGACAAGAGGGAGAGGGTGAAAGGCAGAGGGTGAAACACGCTACCGGCACACTGCCTACTCTACTCGAATAGCACCAGAAGCATCGCCGATCTTGACGTCCCCATCAGGCGAACTGATCGCCATCCACAGTATTAAATTCCATCCTTCACGAGTCGCTGCGCAGTGGTATGGAATTTAGTCCAGGACACTGGTGGAAAGACTATTGATTAGGAAAGTTACGCTGCAGCCTCTCCTTCTCTTGTCGACCAAATACTGGCAATGAAATTTTCATCCATCGCCAAGATTCGAACCATATTACCGCCAAGTCGAGCTCCTCCGCACAGGGGTACATTAGCTGGTTCAAATGGCTCTGAGCACTATGGGACTTAACATCTATGGTCATCAGTCCCCTAGAACTTAGAACTACTTAAACCTAACTAACCTAAGGACAGCACACAACACCCAGCCATCACGAGGCAGAGAAAATCCCTGACCCCGCCGGGAATCGAACCCGGGAACCCGGGCGTGGGAAGCGAGAACGCTACCGCACGACCACGAGATGCGGGCGGTACATTAGCGACATAGACTACAGAGAATTAGAAAATAGTTCATAGAATGTACGAGACATGTCAGGAACGTTCATAACTTCCTTCCAAGGCTAGGTAGACAGCCACCAAATTCGAAGTGCGCAACTGACTGCTTCACATTTCACATCTTCCAAAGGTATGTGATACGAATACAGCTATAGATTCCAGAAGAAGGCATCGATTTGTGGCGGTTTTGCGTATCATCAACGTGAACAAATGCAATGAATATGGATGATATGATACTCTGTGGTATTCTGCGGTTTGAATTCACTCTGTTATTTAGTAGTTGCATTGATTTGATTTTGTAAATACTGACAAAATTATACACATGTATAATGCATTATTCATACTACAACTTCTCCCGGATAATTATTTTGTTGAATTTGCACAAGAATTCCACCTGACGTAGTGTAATAATGTTGACTGTAAGTTGTGTTCATATCACTAAAATTACAGATCGTACATCAGAGCTTTTATAATTTTTGTCTTCGATGGATTTAATTATTCTTAGCAAATTGATGATTAAAAGGAACCACAGAATACCACCCGCACACAACACTGACGTATGCTACCAGAAATATTTTTCTCCTGATTCGTGCGTAGTTTAACTTTCGCCTCATACATCAGCAATGAGATCTTGTTCAACAATAAATACCATCAGCACTGTTCTTAGAAAATGCAGTCTGATTCGATTAATTTTTTCTTTTATAAATAGAGTTCAGTACCACCGGTGCACACTTATTTCTTACACATCGGAATATTGTTTGCTGTTTCATGTTATTTAAATTTGCCGCTGAGAGAAAAGTTAAGATGGCGGCCAAGAAAACGTAGAGGATTTCTTTTTTAATTAAGATTGTCCTTTGCTCGATAAATAGTTAATCGTTTAAATTATTAATACTGTTTTGCAAATTAGTTTAACACAAACCCTTGATATTTCGACCAGAAGTACAGACGAAGTTGCTATACAATCGCTAATAACAATGGCTGCGCTTCTTGCAGCTATGATAAAACAATTAATAAAAAATTATAATAAAAAAAGGAAGCGATTTTTCAATAATTAATCATAGATAGTTTTAACGTATTTGGCTCTATTTGTTTTTTACCACCAAATGAACATAAAAGTACAATAATTTTACGTTACATGTTTTTCATTCAACAGACCTCAAATCGATTCGCGTCTTGCGTCGGAGACATACATCAGAAGAAGACGACAAAAGGGTACAAAACAAAAGAAAAGAATGGCATAGATTAACAAAGAATGTGAGACAAATATTGTCTCTGTTTTACGTAATTATCATATTTTTAAGAAATAATTACATAATTGAATGTATATTATTGACCTACGTAATTTTCCACGCTTTCATATTCCACTCGTAATATATATATATATATATATATATATATATATATATATATATATATATATATATATAGGGTGAGTCGCCTAACATTACCGCTGGATATATTTCATAAACCACATCAAATACTGACGAATCGATTCCACAGACCGAACGTGAGGAGAGGGGTTAGTGTAATTGGTTAATACAAACCATAAAAAAATGCACGGAAGTATGATTTTTAACACAAACCTACGGTTTTTTAAATGTAACCCCGTTAGTTTTGTTAGCACATCTGAACATATAAACAAATACGTAATCAGTGCCGTTTGTTGCATTGTAAAATGTTAATTACATCCGGAGATATTGTAACCTAAAGTTGACACTTGAGTACCACTCCTCCGCTGTTCGATCGTGTGTATCGGAGAGCACCGAATTACGTAGGGATCCAAAGGGAACGGTGATGGACCTTAGGTACAGAAGAGACTGGAACAGCACATTACGTCCACATGCTAACACCTTTTTATTGGTCTTTTTCACTGACGCACATGTACATTACCATGAGGGGTGAGGTGCACGTACACACGTGGTTTCCGTTTTCAATTACGGAGTGGAATAGACTGTGTCCCGACATTTCAGGCCAATAGATGTTCAATGTGGTGGCCATCATTTGCTGCACACAATTGCAATCTCTGGCGTAATTAATGTCGTAGACGCCGCAGTACATCTGGTGTAATATCGCCGCAGGCTGCCACAATACGTTGTTTCATATCCTCTGGGGTTGTAGACACATCACGGTACACATTCTCCTTTAACGTACCCCACCGAAAGAAGTCCAGAGGTGTAAGATCAGGAGAACGGGCTGCCCAATTTATGCGTCCTCCACGTCCAATGAAACGCCCGTCGTACAGCCTGTCAAGGGTCAGCCTAGTAATAATTGCGGATTGTGCAGGTGCACCATCATGCTGATACCACATACGTCGACGCGTTTTCAGTGGGACGTTTTCGAGCAACGTTGGCAGATCATTCTGTAGAAACGCGATGTACACTCCTGGAAATGGAAAAAAGAACACATTGACACTGGTGTGTCAGACCCACCATACTTGCTCCGGACACTGCGAGAGGGCTGTACAAGCAATGATCACACGCACGGCACAGCGGACACACCAGGAACCGCGGTGTTGGCCGTCGAATGGCGCTAGCTGCGCAGCATTTGTGCACCGCCGCCGTCAGTGTCAGCCAGTTTGCCGTGGCATACGGAGCTCCATCGCAGTCTTTAACACTGGTAGCATGCCGCGACAGCGTGGACGTGAACCGTATGTGCAGTTGACGGACTTTGAGCGAGGGCGTATAGTGGGCATGCGGGAGGCCGGGTGGACGTACCGCCGAATTGCTCAACACGTGGGGCGTGAGGTCTCCACAGTACATCGATGTTGTCGCCAGTGGTCGGCGGAAGGTGCACGTGCCCGTCGACCTGGGACCGGACCGCAGCGACGCACGGATGCACGCCAAGACCGTAGGATCCTACGCAGTGCCGTAGGGGACCGCACCGCCACTTCCCAGCAAATTAGGGACACTGTTGCTCCTGGGGTATCGGCGAGGACCATTCGCAACCGTCTCCATGAAGCTGGGCTACGGTCCCGCACACCGTTAGGCCGTCTTCCGCTCACGCCCCAACATCGTGCAGCCCGCCTCCAGTGGTGTCGCGACAGGCGTGAATGGAGGGACGAATGGAGACGTGTCGTCTTCAGCGATGAGAGTCGCTTCTGCCTTGGTGCCAATGATGGTCGTATGCGTGTTTGGCGCCGTGCAGGTGAGCGCCACAATCAGGACTGCATACGACCGAGGCACACAGGGCCAACACCCGGCATCATGGTGTGGGGAGCGATCTCCTACACTGGCCGTACACCACTGGTGATCGTCGAGGGGACACTGAATAGTGCACGGTACATCCAAACCGTCATCGAACCCATCGTTCTACCATTCCTAGACCGGCAAGGGAACTTGCTGTTCCAACAGGACAATGCACGTCCGCATGTACCCCGTGCCACCCAACGTGCTCTAGAAGGTGTAAGTCAACTACCCTCGCCAGCAAGATCTCCGGATCTGTCCCCCATTGAGCATGTTTGGGACTGGATGAAGCGTCGTCTCACGCGGTCTGCACGTCCAGCACGAACGCTGGTCCACCTGAGGCGCCAGGTGGAAATGGCATGGCAAGCCGTTCCACAGGACTACATCCAGCATCTCTACGATCGTCTCCATGGGAGAATAGCAGCCTGCATTGCTGCGAAAGGTGGATATACACTGTACTAGTGCCGACATTGTGCATGCTCTGTTGCCTGTGTCTATGTGCCTGTGGTTCTGTCAGTGTGATCATGTGATGTATCTGACCCCAGGAATGTGTCAATAAAGTTTCCCCTTCCTGGGACAATGAATTCACGGTGTTCTTATTTCAATTTCCAGGAGTGTATGTTGCAGCTGCTCGGGCCCCTGCAATGAAGTGAGGACCAATGAGGTGTTGTAGGCACATCACGGTACACATTCTCCTTTAACTTACCCCACACAAAGAAGTTCAGAGGTGTAAGATCAGGAGAACGGGCTGGCCAATTTATGCGTCCTCCACGTCCAATGAAACGCCCGTCGAACATCCTGTCAAGGGTCAGCCTAGTGTTAATTGCGGAATGTGCAGGTGCACCATCATGCTGATATCACATACGTCGACGCATTTCCAGTGGGACATTTTCGAGCAACATTGGCAGATCATTCTGTAGAAACGCTGTTTAGGCCCCTGCAATGAAGTGAGGACCAATGAGGTGGTCGCCAATGATTCCGCACCATACATTTACAGTCCAAGTTCGCTGTCGCTCTACCTGTCTGAGCCAGCGAGGATTGTCCACAGACCAGTAATGCATGTTCCGTAAATTCACTGCCCCGTGGTTTGTGAAACCCGCTTCATCGGTAAACAGGTAGAATTGCAACGCATTCTCTGTTAATGCCCATTGACAGAATTGCACTCGATGATTAAAGTCAACAGCATGTAATTGCTGATGTAGCGACCCATGAAACGGGTGAAAGCGGTGACGCATGACACTACTTTGACTCAGTCCACCGGCTCTCGCAATGTCCCGTGTACTCATGTGTGGGTTCATGGTAACAGCAGCTAACACACCAACTGCACCCGCTTCTCCTGTGACAGGCCTGTTACGGACCCGTTTGCGTGCTACGACCATACCTGTTGCATACATTTGGCGGTAGATGTTTTGCAATGTGCGGCACGTTGGATGCTCTCTGTCCGGGTACCGTTCTGTATACACCCTGCAGGCTTCAGCTGCATTTCGTCGACACTCGCCATAGATGAGTATCATCTCCGCCTTTTCAGAGTTCGAATACACCATGGTCACAGTTCCTACAACACTACACTATCACAGACGTCTGGTTACACGGTGTACTACAATTGGTCTGCGTGCGGAGACGAATGCAAAATAACAATAGCAGCAAGCGCTACATGCGGACACTGCGACAGCTAGACCAAACCACAACAGTGCACTACAGCCACACTCGTAAACACGGTCGTCATCGTAAACATGTCCCTGCAGATGGTGCTCGCCGACCGTGGCCCGTGTTTGTTACAACACGCAACTGAACGTCGGAGGTTTCAAGCGTCAACTTTAGGTTACAATATCTCCGGATGCAATTAACATTTTACAATGCAACAAACGGCACTGATTACGTATTTGTTTATATGTTCAGATGTGCTAACAAAACTAACGTGGTTCCATTAAAAAAACGTAGGTTTGTGTTAAAAATATACTTCCGTGCATTTTTCTATGGTTTGTATTAAACAATTACACTAGCCCCTCTCCTCACGTTCGGTCTGTGGAATCGGTTCGTCAGTATTTGATGTGGTTTACGAATCTATTCCACAGACCGAACGTGAGGAGAGGGGCTAGTGTAATTGGTTAATACAAACCATAAAAAAATGCACGGAAGTATGTTTTTTAACACAAACCTACGTTTTTTTAAATGGAACCCCGTTAGTTTTGTTAGCAAATCTGAACATATAAACAAATACGTAATCAGTGCCGTTTGTTGCATTGTAAAATGTTAATTACATCCGGAGATATTGTAACCTAAAGTTGACGCTTGAGTACCACTCCTCCGCTGTTCGATCGTGTGTATCGGAGAGCCCCAATTACGTAGGGATCCAAAGGGAACGGTGATGGACCTTAGGTACAGAAGAGACTGGAACAGCACATTATGCCCACATGCTAACACCTTTTTATTGGTCTTTTTCACTGACGCACATGTACATTACCATGAGGGGTGAGGTACACGTTCGTGGGGCGTTTCATAGGACGTGGAGGACGCATAAATTGGCCAGCCCGTTCTCCTGATCTTACACGTTAGGTGACTCACCCTATATATATATATATATATATATATATATATATATATATATATATATATATATATATATATATCGTGGATGTTATAGCTTACAGTTTCCTGCAGCTTTGTTACGACAGTAAATGTTATTTACAAAACTAACCAACGTGGTATGTTCGTAGATTCTTTCTTTTAAAGAACGACGTTGTTTCTACCCGACTTTTACCCTAAATGACTATGAAGTACTACTGATAAGACTGGTGGGTGTCAACTATCCCAAGTGCACAAAGTACGTGGATACATCATCTACGTAAGTAGCATAAAACAAAAATCACAAGCCAAGCAGAATTACACGCAGCATGGTCGTCTATGCATATCAACTCAGTACAGGTATCCAAAAACCATGCACACACAGCTGCGCATGACGTTTGATTTTTGTTTTATTTATTTATTTATTTATTGTTTTATTTGTGGTAAGATCTTACGGGACCAAACTGCTGATGTCATAGGTCCCTAAGCTTACACACTACTTAATCTAACTTAAACTAACTTACAATAAGGAGAACACACACACCCATGCCCGAGGGGGGAATCGAACCCCCGGCTACCCCGCGCGGATTTGTTTCATCTTCAAGATGAGTCCACATCCACTTTTATTTAACTACAGCAGAACCGACGGATGAGGATCCCTGACACGTGTGGTGTGCCTTCTTCACGTCTCTGTCTGAATCTGTCACGCAAACTCTGCCGACTGTCAGGGATATTCTCTCGTAGCCTCTAGTACAGTACAGCACCCGTAAACAGTTTACAAAAACCGCTCGATGGAAACACCCTTCTACAAATCTGTCAAGGCTACGGTACCCGTGCAGAAGAAGCCAATCTGTTTTGTTTGGCTAAGGTACCATTCATCGAAATTTTTAGATCTATCTGGTATTTAACGTACATTAGCCTACATCGTGGTCACATAAACATGCACCTCAGCGTACACATCGTGATCGAGTTTTAAACGCACTTCAGGTCCGAAGCGGAAATTTCGCTTGCAGTATGTTCCGCATGATGTCAGTCATAAAAATGTTTGTTCGAAGACTTCCTCGACTGAGCTCGGTTTCAGTAACTTCTGAATGCCTTACCGCTTCATGGCTTAAAATACTCCAATATTTTTCATTAAATATTACTATACGCTCCATAACGGAGAATACATATATCGACGTAGAACAGTTTTGTTGAATCAAGAAACCGAAAAGTGCAGGACTGCGCAACATCTTCAGCGGAATCATTTTGCTGTACGAGGAGGTCGAGTGAAGGAGCGGATAAGGCAGGCAATAAAGACGCGATATATAGGTTTGCGCAGTGCAAAGTTTTCCCGTGCATGTTTTCTGATCCTATTAACATCCCGTGTACTAGTTTATATTGCGGCAATGCTATTATTCAATACTGGTTTACTCTAACACAGCAATTTAGCCATCCCTTCTGCTCCAAAGCAGCTCTCGAGCTCTAAAATTATTCTACAGATACTACTGTAAAGGAGATCTCTAGAAAATTCACGTTTCCTGATTTTGTAGCAACTAAGCCGCGACCTACTACTCATCTGATATAGATAATGTTCAAATCGGTGCAGTTTAGTTTTATACCAACATCACTTTCTTTCCCAGAGTTGCATCCAAATATTCACGTTTTTTACTGTGGTGAGAGGACATTCCTGCGTCTGGTTATTATGAAGCAGCGAATGTAGTTGACTTATTTCGCCGATATATAAACATGATGACAATACGGCAAAGTTATAGTAGAATTAATAATAACAGACGAAACCCATAAACCTATCTTTGTGTATCCGAAAGGACAGATTCGAACAATACAATTTCGTCTGTTATTTACGAAAAGCATTTAGTTTTTGACTGCTTAATGCACAGTATGATCTATATCTTGTAAGACAAAAGGTATAATAACAACTGTGGATCTTAGACAGCACTATTGAGGGATGTACAAGGCAAGGTCGATGTTTTAAAAACACCTAGTAATGTCTTAAAATGTGACTATGGCTGGAATAGGTGTCGGACACTGCACATTACTGCCTCGATGACACTCTTTCTCAGAGCTAAGGAAAACAAATAAAAACCTTATTCAATCGAGGTATCGGGAAAGGGAGTGGAGGAATTTCTTTCTAGCAACACATTTATTTGATTTACTGTGCAATGCAGTGGGTATCTCCATACTCCTGTGCGTTATTATTACGCAAGGTTACCATCTACTGCATTCAACGACGGGTCTGTGATTCCTTACTAACTTCCATACTTAGACGAACAATTCGCATAAGTTTTCATTCTTCCATGTTCGTTTATTTCACTGGTCATAGTGGTAAATGGCGACTTATGCAGGAAATGGTATAGCTTTATTTTTGCGCACAGGAATCATCTTAGAATGACAATACATTTTTCATCAAAATTCTATGTAAATGGCTTGAAAATATAACCACATACAGAATATATATGCTTTGTGAGGGTAGGATACGTAATCGGCCGTGGCCTTGATAGAGGAACCATCCCACGATGTCTACGAACTTACTTACGAAAACCACGAAGAAACCTACTTCAGTATAGGCTGACAGGGCACAAAATTGCCAAATGTGATCAGCTACAGTGCTGCTCTTGCAGTCTATTAAACAAAAAGTTTTGCATTTGTGATTCGAACCCTACCATTACGAATATTCCGAACAAAAATGATCAACAATAGCAGCTGACGATCCAGCATAAGAAGTCATTCTCGTTCTATCAGCGTCCTTGTGAAAGAGGGCGGCGTTGCGGACAGAGGTTGAACTATTTTTCTTGTCCTTAGAGTACGAAACTGCCTCTAAAACGCGGAATAATCTGCAATGACCAACGGTGTGAGGATGCGGAAGGAAATGGGAACGACTTCATTAAAGATACATCTCGTGTATCCACAGTACATGCGACCTATAATTAAAAAAAAAAGGATCTTGATAATATTTCCATTTGCAAAAGATTCTATATTAGTTCCCCATTCGGATCTCCTGCGGGTAACAGTAAGAAGAAAATGGAATAACCAACGAAGAAATGATAAATACTTTGTTCACCTAGACATCGTGCGGTTGTCGGGATTTTAGACGTCTGCGTTTCAGTCGTGAGAGATCTTCATGGACTCGTGCTCTTGGATTTTCAACAATTGTTTTCTAAATTCGTATAGGAGAGCCTCTTTTCCACTCAAATCCAGAGGAAACAAGTTACTCAACGACGGAAGTCAATATGTAGTGTGGATTTGATGATCCCAGAGATCAGTCTCATGATGGTGTTCAGTTGTCTATCAACAAACTTGGAAAGACAACTATTGATCCATACTGGGGTACAATATTCGGCCAGAGAATACTAGAACATGCGATGATATGCAAAGGGTTTCAGCAGTAGTCATTATGTCACATGCCCAGCCAGACACTGTCAGAATTCCGAACTGCTACGTATCCTGTTCCATTTCTCCGAGCATGGAAAAATCCGAATCTGTGTCTTCTGTGCGGAAGTCAGCCGCGCTGGCCTCTGAGCTACGTAGGCGGACGACTTAAATAGTTGCAGAAATGGCACTGTGTCCTTATTTCAGGTTCACATGTGTTGCTACCTTACTACTCAATACACGCGCTCTTTGTTACTTTATTGCTATTTCATCCCACTCACCCCGTATGGGTGGGAGGAGGGCTGGCATCCAAAGGATACATAACAATACACGATGACGAAAAAACACTAAATTAAAAGGTGACATACTTACAAGAGAATTTAAAAACTTGTGGAAGTCTTTATTAAAAGAAGTTTCTAGTTTAAAACAGCAGTAATCAAAAGATAAGATGAAAATTGTAAGAACACAGTTAAAACATTTAAAATAAGATATATAACAATGGAATTAACAATGAAGCACTTCACTGTGACTAAAATTTGAAGTACCTGCCCTGGGAAAGGTCGTCTGTTGCTGAAGAAGAAAGAAGTTTGGCGTTTAGTGGGGTGGGAGGATGTGGGTATAAAGAAGAGGGACTGATGAAAATATCAGTGAAGTAGCAATAAATGTTGGGAAACAGGAAGAGAGGAGTAGGTGAGGCTGTCGGTAAACCTATAATATGAAGGGGAAAAAGGGGTGGAAGAAAGGAGGGGGAAAGGGGAATGAGGTAGATAAAAACGTGGAGGAAAGGGAAAAGGGGTCGGGGAGAGAATGGTGGAAAGACAGAAAAGGGGCAGCAGGAGTGGAGAGAGGAAAACGTAAAAATGAAGCACACTGTGACGAAAAGTTGAAGGACCTGCATTAGGAAAAATCGTCTGTCGTTGAAGATGAAAAAGTTAGGCTTTTAGTGGGTGAGCCGTGCGGCACAGCTTCCTTAGAATGGTTCAAATGGCTCTGAGCACTATGGGACTTAACATCTGAGGTCCTCAGTCCCCTAGACTTACAACTACTTTAACCTAACTAACCTAAGGACATCACACACATCTATGCCCCGGGCAGGATTCGAACCTGCGACCGTAGCAGCAGCGCGGTTCGGGACTGAAGAGCCTAGAACCGCTCGGCCACAGCGGCCGGCCTTCCTTCGAATTCTCGGGGTCTGTTCGACAAGTTTCCGTAAGTCCTCACCAATATGCTTGGTGTGACTAAGAAAATCGAGACAAAATCTGGCTGATTGACGACGTTACGGTTCGTCAATCGCCCTACAGGTTATCACTCTCCAAGATTAAGAGCCTGCTTGCGCTGATAGACGGTATGCTGCGTGAAGAGGTCATAAGACCTTCTGCCTCCCCCTACGCATCACCTATGTGTATCAACGGGGAGTTCCGACCAGTTTTTTGATTACAGGTTGGTGAGCAAAAAGTTTATATTGGAGTCTGTGACTTTGCTGCCTTTGCCTGATATTCATCATTGTTTCACATGGTTCTCTGGAGAAAAGTATTTCACCGTTTTGGATTCGAACCAAAATTATTACCAAATTCCGCTGTCAGAGGATTTCAAGCACTTCTGTACTGATCGGAATTTCTTCGAATTTAATAGAGTTCCGTTTGGTCTGTCGACAGGAGTGGCTGTTTTACCTAGGTAATTGGATCGGCTGCTCGGTGATTTAAAATTTATGTGTGTATACAACAATGTGAACGATGTTGTTATCTGCAGCCCCAAATTTGAGGAGCATTTGGAAATAGTGTTAGAGAGGTTTACGGAAGCAGGACTGACCTCGAAACATTCTAAGGTCACTTCCCACGCCCGAAGATTTCCTTTCTGAGACATTTAGTCTCTGCCGAAGGGGTTAGGATGGATATATGCGTACGAAGGATCTCCAAAAATTTCTCCCACTTATAAATAAAAAGAGGGTTACCAGATTCATTGGGATGGCAACTATTTCCGTAAATATGTGCCTAAATTCGTACAATTGGTCGCCCGTCTTAATGAATTACCCAGGAAAGGAGTTAATTTCCATTAGGGTCAAACTCACCAGGCATCCTTCGAAGCTATTAATCAGGAAGTTAGTAACCCGCCGTTCCTGGCTATATCCATCTCAGAGTTGCCATTTGTGGGCTAGCGACAGTTCTCCTCCAAGAGCAGGAAGGGCAACGTAGATCGGTCACCTAGGTGTCTATAAGATTGTCCTCGGCAAACTTAAGTATTCTGTCCACAAATGGCAGGCGTTAGCGGTGCTTTTCGCTTTAGAAAAGTTTAGGTTTGAGCTTGAGCGCCGCGAATTCTTGCTTAAAACTGATAATCAAGCCATCACCTGGTTGTTGGCCGCCACATAAGCCGGGTCGTATACCTCGCTGAACCGTCCACATATCGGCTTTCCAATTCAAGGTGTAGCGTGTTCGTGGCACCGGCAGTCAGTTGGCCTGCGCCTTGAGTCGGATGTTTGAGGTTGGGGTGCGCCGGCCGGAGTGGCCGTGCGGTTCTAGGCGCTATAGTCTGGAGCCGAGCGACCGCTACAGTCGCAGGTTCGAATCCTGCCTGGGGCATGGATGTATGTGATGTCCTTAGGTTAGTTAGGTTTAATTAGTTCTACGTTCTAGGCGACTAATGACCTCAGAAGTTAAGGCGCATAGTCCTCAGAGCCATTTGAACCATTTTTTTGAGGTTGGGGTTCAGCAGTCGGAAAATATTCCGGTCCGGAGGATTGTATAGGCGAGATACTATCTGAATTCCCAGAATTTGTCGGGGATATCAGGCCAAGACAAGACACTGATTCCAGGATTAAGGCCAATAAAGAATAAGCTACTGAATGAGGAACAGGTGGCCGGTCATCTCATCCATAAAGGCCTAGTTTCTTGCTGTGGGGTGGTGTCGGGTGGTTTTCAGATCTGTTTAGCCGGCCAGCTCGTGCAAACAGTGTTCCAGTACTGTCATCGTACGGTGGTTGGAGGGCGTCTAGGTGTCCACAAAGCTATCGCTAATATTGGGTGCCCTGTATCTTGACTTTCCTTACACAAGGATGTTCGGCGAATGGTAAGCGAGTGTGAAATCTGCAAAAGAGCGAAAACTAATTCTAACCCCGGTAAAGGTCTTCAGCAATCCACTAGGAAACTTTTCCCATGGATAAGTGGTTCATCGATAGTATTGGTCCTTTGCCGTGCACTCACGATGGTAACTGGTACGTTCTGATGGTAGTGGACGCCTTCTCACTCGTTTGTTCGTTTATCACAAGTCACAAGTTACGGCCCTATAACTGTTCCACATCTCTCGGGGATAATTTCCATTTTTGGCACGCCGAGGTGTTTGGTCAGCGATAATGCCCCAGCTTTTAAATCTAAGGGCTTTAGAAAATTTTGTTTTGAGGAGGCCACCCGCCACGTCTCAACTATCCCTTATCATCTTCAACCATCTTTTGTAGATCGTGTCAACCGCGACTTGAAAAGGACTCTTATTGCCATACATAGTAATTCGCAGAGGAAATGGGACCGCTCCATGGGGTGGCCTAATTTGGCTTTTAATGCAGTAAAACATGAGTCATTGAAGGCTTCCCTTGTGTGGGGCTATCAACTTAATTCAACGCTGGCCAACATTTGGTCAGTTAACGATTTACCCCTCGAGCATATTGACGCTAAGGTACTGCAGAAGAATTGGAGGAAGGTGAAATACTAAGCGGGCCCATCAGAGGTTGGCCGATCCTTATAATAAAAGATGTAGAGAGTTTAGGGGCAAGAGAAATGATTGGTGTTCTTTGTGCAACCCCAGTGTTATCCAGAATGGCGGGAAGGGCTGTTCTGGTAAGTTATCACCCCTGTTTATAGGGTCCTTTGAGATCGTCGGAGTATTGGCTCCGGTCAACTTGCTTGTGCACAATCTTGAATCGGGTAAGCTGTCCAGGGTTAACGTCTCCCAGGTTAAGGGAGAGGTTTGTTTGCTTCTGAGATGTTCTTGTCATGGTGGAGACGCTCACCTCGCGGCGGCAGCTCGATTTCAGCGATGGTGGGAGCCAAATGGCGCGATCGGCAGTAAGGGCGCATGGAGCGATCGATGCAGGGCAGGTGGGTGGAGCGGCTTTGGGCGGACAGAAGTGGCAGCAGCAGTTGGGATGCGACCCCTAGAAGAGACAGGGGAGTCCCCTTCAGTTTTTAGAACAAGAGGACCGCAGGTCTTTGTGTCCAGTTGAAGGGGGTCACCGCCCGTCCTGGTCGTTTTCCCATTACTTAGTGACCTTCTTTAACTTCCGTTATCTGGTGGAGTGGCCATAATGCTGTGATCCTAGTTACAGACTGTGACTTATGGCTGAGCTGTTTCCTTACGTCAATTCATGAAAGACTGAGCCTGGATAGTGTCGCCTTGCTACCGGTTGTGATATCTATCCGTTAATCTGAAAGCCCACTCGGTGTTCTATTCTGGAAACCTCTCGATGTCTTCGGTGTAATGGGTGTGTATCAATAACTCCCCCGTGAACTGTACAGGTTTCTGCCTCCTCCAAGTTGACCTAAGTTGGGCGACTGTTTGCTTTAACCTTCGCATCTGCTGTCCACGTTTTGAGTTTTTCTGGGTCTCCGTAGCATCTCCCTGGTGTTTTGGTTCGATATGGCCAAGTGTAGTTGCAGGCCTTGGTTTCTACCCGTTGCCTTTTGAGCCTCTGGTAGCTCGGCGTTTCCATATTGACTGTGGTTTTATAAAGGAACTGTGCTATTTCGCACTGGATCCGTATTGCTCTTCCTTGTGTGTTTAGTGAAACTGCTTCTCGACTAGCGGTAGGGAACCGGCCGTTAACACACGTATTAGTGCGTTATAGTTTTGCCGACGTGAAGGCCACGCCTTGTAGAAGGCGACGCCGGTCTCATAGGGTGGGAGGGCGTCTGGCGCTGCGACAGCTCACCCAGTCAGGAGTTACGTAAGGCAATTATACGTTATTGAAAGCTTGCCTTGAAGGTGAACTTCGGATGGGGCTCTGAAATGTCTTTTTTGGTTTTCTCGAATTATTAATCCTTAAGAGTATTACTGTTGTTTGTTAATTGAAAGAAATTGTAAGATTTTATTAGATATAGTGGAATAACGTAGGTTTTAATATTTTAAAGCAGTCATACATAATTCGTAGCTTGTCTGAAAGTATATGGTTGCTTTTTTTAAATGGTTAAAATCTTCGTTTAAAAAACTTGATTTTAACTGACAGTAAGTTGTAAATCTTGATGGTTAATATTTCTCTTAAGAATTGGGTAGTTGTGAACCTTGCTCAAGTGCTTGAGTTGGGCTCTGGGTTATGCTAAGTGCTTTTATTTAAATTATATTTCTTAAAACACTGGGCGTTTTTGTAATTGAAAAATATTCGATTCTGTTTAGTTAAAGTGTGTAAACTAAGGGTAAAAGATGTTTTCCCTGCACCTTGCCTAGCGATTCCACGTTTCCTTGGCCTTGTTTCTAAAACTGTTATTACGTTTTTTTGTCATGTCAGTGGAGAAGGAGGTTGTAGTTTGATGACTGACGGGTTGTATCGATGAAGTAGCTGTGGATGTTGCGAAACAGTAATGGAAGAGTAGTTTGGGGCGTCAGTAATGCCATAATGCGAAAGGAGAAAAGCGTTGGGGGGAAAGATCCGGGAAGGAACAAAAGGGGTACGCAAAAATATGTAGGGAAGGGGAAGAGGCTGGGAGACATAATGGCGAAAGGAAAAAAGGTGTAGGTAAGACCTGGGGAGGAGGAGAAATAAAGCACAGTTGTGATGGGATGTGTGGGGTGAATTTATAGTTCTCAGGATGGGTAAACGTCGGACTGCTTTCGTAGTCTGGGAAAAGGAGATGGTTGCAGTTTCGCTGGGAGAAGACGTGGAGTGTGTGAAGTTCTAAGAGTTGGTGGAATGTTTCTGTACAAGTGCGACAGCGTACTAGCGTTATTTGAATCGAGTTTTCCCGTTGAAAAGCGTTCATATTGAGTGAGGAGGAGAGGAAATTTGATGAGATGGTAAAGGATCCATGTGGGGGAAGGCAAATGGATGCGCAAAGCAAGGCGGAGTGCATCACGTTCAGAGATTTTCAGGGACCTGCAGAACTTACGTGGGGCGGATATCCATGCAGCATTTGGACTGGCTTAAGAATTTGGAGAATAGTGAAGGGTTGCAGTCCCAAAGTTCGGCCAGTTAGTAGTTTTAGTCTATTGTGAGCTTTCTGTTGAATGGCTCGTAGGTGAGGTTTCCATATTAGTTTTCGGTCGACCTAGTTCTTTTTTTTTTTTTTTTTCAATACAACTGCGGTCTGATGAATTTCGAAGTTGGCCCAAATATAGCGCTAGATTTACAGTAACAACGAAGCAGAAGCGGCAAGTCAAAGGGAACTAAGTCCCCCCAACAGGCATGTTCCGTCCCATTTAAGATCGCAGGCTGCGATGTAGTGGCACCGGAGTGGAAAGCGCCAGCTGCCGGCTAGGCAGGCGGTTCGCCTTGAGGCAGCTGCAGCTGCAGCACAGAGCGGTAAAAGCAGTCGGCAGCGCTGTCGGCTCACCTTGAACTTGCGTGCCGTGACGACTCGGCCAGCGCGGCAGACACCCACGCCTCCCACGCAGAACGCCGCTCGCTCTCCTGGCAAACCAGCTTCCGCACATAAGGACACACAAACACACGGCCCGTGTGCTGCGCGCTCGCCTAGAAGATCAATCCAATACAAGCTGCCTTCAATTATCGAGCAAACCTAGAGTCTTGTCATTTCAAAATAAATGCAGGGATAGTTCTATGGCCGAATATTGTGGTACATGCGGCGGGTGGTCAACTAATAATGCCTTCCATTTGTAATCTTGTAAAATGTTGCTCTAGTAGCCATTAAAATTGCAACATCAGGAAAGACAGCAGATAACGAGGTGTTACTTATGGTGCATAAACAGTGTATACTAGGAAGAAAACATGATTACATCTGTAGGTAATTTGGGAGTATACAGGATTTGACATTTAGTACCGCCGGCAATGGCAGTGACAATGCTTCCGGCTACGCATCGAATCGAAGAGAATTTGGATGACAAATACGGCTAGGCTATTCCACGCTGTTCAACTCTAATTCATCAATCGGAGTGGCTTGCATGCTGAAGCCATTCTTAAACGACCATGATTTTAAACAATTTCGTTAATATTTCGGTATAATTGTGAATTATTTAAAAACACCATTTCAAAATAGTAAGTACCGGGTGGTTAAAATTAAACTTTTCCTATTTAACACGTTATAACACGGAAACTAATTACCATACCAGTACCAAACTTGGTAGTATTACTGTCAAGGACATGTGGAAGAGAAATAATGCAGGATCAATTCAATTGAAACACTTTTAATGCGTTGCTACGGTACATCATAGTATTACATGCCGGTACCATTACTGCTACGAAAGGGGCTCAATATGGTGCCCATCAGAATCCAGAAGATCTGAAAGCGCAGAATTGAATTCTGCGCAGCAGAACGAAGCAAGTCAGTAGGTACGGCTGGATACATCCGCTGATATGCTGCGCTTCAGATCAACACATGCGTGAACTTTCCCCTGGTAAACCCTCTCCTTCAGGCAGCCCCACAACCAGATATCACAGGGAGTAGAATCTCGTACGGATACCATTTGAGAATGTTTCGAAGCACCTTCCACACGGTGGATCACGGGATGTTCAACACAGCACGCACACTGCCTAACGATCAGGAATTGTGCGCAGCGTTGTCTGCCATAGCAGCAGCGATTTCATCAGCCAGGTGTGGTGCAATCCGTCATCGACCTCTTTCCGGAGTGAAACCCAGTTCTCCAGTTGATTCGAATTTCTACATCATGCTCCGCACAGCAAGTGGAGAAAGAACACCCTTCCGTAATCCTCTCAGCCGGCGATATTCTCGAAGTGCAGGTGCGGCATTACTGTTGCTTTGATAATACAGATTCACCAATAATGCCCTGCTCCTTTTGTCCAAGCTCACGTTGACACGTCAACAAGTGCACTGCGAGTGCTCAGGTGTGTGAGACTATGGATCACGATAACTGATCACGCACCTGGTGGCCATAGTTGGAACTGGACGGTGACGCTGTGACGCATGGAAATCACGCACCCCATATTGTGGACATTAATGCTACCAAGTTTCATTCTCGTACGCTAATTATTTTCCATGTTATAACGTGTGAAATAGGGAATGTTTAATTATAACCACTCGGTAGTATACTAAGAACTTCTAGGCGTAAGAAGTTAGAGCTATGTCAACTGTTGTTTTGTGTAAGTCTATAAATGGTCGAGACAATAGTGTCTCCCTCTCATTCTGTCATTTCATCTCAGCTCATCTTGTCTCAAGGTGTCTGTATTGTGCTAGCTCGTGTGAGCGCTTAGTATGAATGTATATATTTGGAAGTATTCAAAACTTGCTAAAGTATATTCCATTTCATGTCAAAGTGATTATCTTTGTCAGATGTAAAGTTTTATTATTAAAAAGAACTGATAATTAACTTTTCAAGTAAATTTACGGAAGTGAAATAGGGACTTCCAGTGAACAGAAATTAATTCAAATCTTCAACTGCAAGAACTTTTAATTATTTTCGATCACTACATTATGCAACGCTGCGCAGCGATCGTAATTTTTTTCTTCGAATCGAACGAAAGTTAACATAGGCCTTGTATCTCTGATTGCCAGCATTAATGAACATTGACTTTACAGTAACTTGCAAAAATAGCTTTTGACGTGAATTTAATGTACTTGCCAGAGTTTAAAATTAATTTGAACAGGACCTGCTCAAAGATTATCATCTTTATTCATTGATTCATCCGTCAAATGGAAAGAGATATGGATACTAAGAAATATTAACTCCCAATACGAACCATGTTTTACGACGACTTTTAAAGACAGTAAATTGTGGCGTCTTGTCGTAAAGAAAATTAACAATTATCAGTGCCTGACATCAGAAAGAAACTAATATAAACGACGACTAACCAATACCAACCAGTCAAGAAATATCAAGATTACGAGGGAGGCCACAGTGCGGTCTTGTGCCATTCAGCAGTCTGTGACGTATTCAGCGGGTGAGGATCTAGGGAACGCGTTTCCCATGGCAATAGTCGAACACCCGCTGTATCGAGGTTCGTCAGGTCAGCATCGGCACTTTCAGTGTTTCGCTGTAGTGTTAAAAGTTGTTGACGACACGGATACCTCTGTGACAGGGCGCTGTGATCAGGCTTAACACATTGGAAATTTAAGGCCTATTGTCCAAATTACCTACCATACGAACCAGAGGTGAATATTCGTGTACCAAATGGCAACCAGTGCAATCAAGGCAGGTTAGGGGGCACATATTGGCGTTCGTTTCTCTATGAGACTCCACATACACATTTACTCATCTTGCTGAAGCATGTAGAACTGGAACCCATCTGAAAAGATTTTGTTGAGCCACTCCTTTTTTCAGTGTACCCTATAGGGTACCACTCTCGTGCCACTTCCCTGCCGACCGGCAAGGCGGAGGCGCATCAATAGTCACTGTGCTGGCTGACAATGCATGGTACTCCAATCCTCAGCACACTGTTCTTGCTGCAAACAAACCCATTTCCTGGCGCAATGCACGTGACGTGGCGTTCCCAAATACACCTGTCAAATGCGAAATAGATCATTAGGTGTCATGATAGAACGGACACACCAGTATGATAGAAAGCGAGGAGTGTTGTACTGTCAATACGGAAACAGTTACAGTGTAACAAGTCAGTCAAAGAGCTCAGTGACTTCGAACTTAGACTGCTCATCGGACGCCATATAACTAGCAAATCCGTCGTGGACATCTCACTTGTTCTGCATCTGCCCACATACACTGTAGGTGGTGAATGACTGGGACGAAGTGACTCGATGAATCACATTGCACCCTGTGGCAATCCAATGTAAGGGTTTGTAACGCCGGTGCCAGTAGCCCCGCCCAGATAGCCGTGGGTGTTGATGCACGGGGAGGTAGCACCTGCCCCGCATCGAAAACACCCTGGCAGATTAACGACGAAGATCGGTGCGCTGGCGAGACTGGATGTGGTTTCTAGGCGGTTTCCCACATACCACCACGTGAATACCAACGCCCTGGCTCACTTATACAATTTGCAAACATTTAGCAAACTTTCTCTCACTTTCACATGAATAAGGCGAAAGTGCCAAAAGTGAAGTACAGATGAGTTGGTGCAGCACAGGATGTAGTGTTTCTCGTGGTTAGAGGTTGTCACCTTATTGCGATTCAGAAAAATTTTAAATGCAGGACAGGACAGTATGAACACATCTTACAGTATTGTGCACTGCATACAGAAGAGGAACAATTTTGAGCTGATGATTATTTTTATCAGAATGTAAATGGAACCTATTATAAAGCAGTATCTGCGAAGCAGTGGCTTGTGGACACTAAAATACATGAAACTGATTTGTTTGTCCACTCTCCTGACCAGAGCCCAGGGTGAGGTAGAACGTCGACTGCACTTGATACCCAATTTTCGAATATCACCGTTTTAGGCTCTTGAGGAAGAATGGACTCTCTTTCGTCTTCAGTGGCTCATACACCACACTGAAAGTGTGCCCATCAAGTTGTCATAAAGTCGAAGGATGAATGCACCTCATACAAATGTCAAGTTAAAGACGTGCAGACAGTTTTAATCAGATATTTCATGTATGTTCTCTTTGGCGCTTGTTGCTTGGAGCTATCGAGGTCATGCATAGCGTTGAGTACGGCACTCTCGAACTTATCGATCCCGTATTTATTTTATTATTTTATTTTACACGTCCTGTTCCTTGGAACCAACTGAGGAGCAAATCTCCAAGGTCATGGAACGAGTCAGTACAAGAAACTACAGCATAGAAGTAATAACAGGTAAAATAACATGTTTATGAGCCCAAAAAATACCAGCCATAAGTTTATGTAAACGCAATCAACAATAAAATACAGAAATCACCTTATTTTTTCAAGGAACTCCTGGGGAGAGTAGAAGGAGTGACCCATGTACAAACTCTTCAGTTGGGATTTCGCATGGATTTCTACCAAGATCTTTGAATTCTTGTGGTAGCTTATTGAAAATGGATGCAGCATCATACTGCCCACCTTTCTGCACAGGATTCAGGGAATGTGATCAATATGCAGGTTGACTTTCAGCCTGATATTAACTAAGCGAAACCACGCCCGGGTTCCCGGGTTCGATTCCCGGCGGGGTCAGGGATTTTCTCTGCCTCGTGATGGCTGGGTGTTGTGTGCTGTCCTTAGGTTAGTTAGGTTTAAGTAGTTCTAAGTTCTAGGGGACTTATGACCACAGCAGTTGAGTCCCATAGTGCTCAGAGCCATTTGAACCATTTTTGAACTAAGCGAAAGCTGCTAATTCTTGGGAATTAGCTGATATTGTTAACAAGAAGCGACACTAAACAGTATATATATATTGGGAGGCCAGTGTCAGAATACCCAGACTAATGAACATGGGTCGACAAGAGGTTCGCGAATTTACACCAGTCATTGCCCCAAGCGCCCGTTTCTGAGCCAAAAATATCCCTTGAGAATGGGAAAAATTACCCCAAAATATAACACCAAACGTCATAGCAGAATGAAAGTAAGTGAAGCAAACTACCTTTCGTGTCGAACTACCACTTAATGTAAATACAGTTCGAATAATAAAAATGGCAGCATTAAGTCTTTGAACGAGATCCTGAACGTGGGATTTCCACGACAGTTTACTATCTACCTGAACACCTAGAAATTTGAACTGTTCAATTTCACTAATTATATGCCCATTCTGTTAAATTAAAACGTCGGGTTTTCTTGAATTGTGCCCGTGGGATCTTGTCAACGTGAACTTAAATATAACGGAACCATTAACGGCAATCTCTGTAGGTCACGATCCCGCAGATCTCGAATTTTGACACTTGATAGGAGACGTCTGGTTTCTCCGCATGAGGTGCTTCAAGAACATCCCATAAGCAAATAATATGCAAATGTTTTTTCTGGACTACATTGTTGTTGTTGTTGTGGTCCTGAGACTGGTTTGATGCAGCTCTCCACGCTACTCCATCCTGTGCAAGCTTCTTCATCTCCCAGTACCTACTGCAGCCTACATCCTTCTAAATCTGTTTAGCGTATTCATCTCTTGGTCTCCCTCTACGATTTTTACCCTCCACGCTGCCCTCCAATACTAAATTGGTGATCCCTCGATGTCTCCGAACATGTCCTACCAACCGATCCCTTCTTCTAGTCAAGTTGTGCCACAAGCTCACCCTCTCTCCAATTCTATTCAATACCTCCTTATTAGTTATGTGATCTACCCATCTAATCTTGAGCATTCTTCTGTAGCACCGCATTTCGAAAGCTTCTATTCTCTTCTTGTCCAAACTATTTATCGTCCACGTTTCACTTCCACACATGGCTACACTCCATACAAATACTTTCAGAAACGACTTCCTGACATTTAAATCTATACTCGATATTAACAAATTTCTCTTCTTCAGAAACGCTTTCCTTGCTATTGCCAGTCTACATTATATATCCTCTCTACTTCGACCATCATCAGTTATTTTGCTCCCCAAATAGCAAAAGTCCTTTACTACTCATTTCCTAATCTAATTCCCTCAGCATCACCCGACTTAATTCGACTACATTCCATTATCCTCGTTTTGCTTTTGTTGATGTTCATCTTATATCCTCCTTTCAAGACACTGTCCATTCCGTTCAACTGCTCTTCCAAGTCCTTTGCTGTCTCTGACAGAATTACAATGTCATCGGCGAACCTCAAAGTTTATTTCTTCTCCATGGATTTTAATACCTACTCCGAACTTTTCTTTTGTTTCCCTTTATTGCTTGCCCAATATACAGATTAAATAACATCGGGGATAAGCTACAACCCTGTCTCACTCCCTTCCCAACCACTGCTTCCCTTTCATACCCCTCGACTCTTACAATTGCCATCTGCTTTCTGTACAAATTGTAAATAGCCTTTCGCTCCCTGTATTTTAGCCCTGCCACCTTCAGAATTTGAAAGAGAGTATTCCGGTCAACATTGTCCAAAGCTTTCTCTAAGTCTACAAATGCTAGAAACGTAGGTTTGCCTTTCCTTAATCTTTCTTCTAAGATAAGTCGTAGGGTCAGTATTACCTCCAACATTTCTACGGAATCCAAACTGATCTTCCCCGAGGTCGGCTTCTATCAGTTTTTCCATTCGTCTGTGAAGAATTCGCGTTAGTTTTTGCAGCTGTGACTTATTAAACTGATAGTTCGGTAATTTTCACATCTGTCAGCACCTGCTTTCTTTGGGATTGGAATTATTATATTCTTCTTGAAGTCTGACGGTATTTCGACTGTCTCATACATCTTGCTCACCAAATGGTAGAGTTTTGTCAGGACTGGCTCTCCCATGGCTGTCAGTAGTTTTAGTGGAATGTTGTCTACTTTGGAGGCCTTGTTTCGACTCAGGTCTTTCAGTGCTCTGTCAAACTCTTCACGCAGTATCATATCTCCCATTTCATCTTCATCTACATCCTCTTCCATTTCCATACTATTGTCCTCGAGTACATCGCCTTTGTATAGACCCCCTATATACTCCTTCCACTACATAATATTTCTGTTTGCATAGAATGCTGAGAGTGTTATTCCTGCTTTGTGTGGTTTGTTGAAATGCTGATCTATACCTTTATATGAAGTATGGTAACTGGAGAAAACTTCAGAAGCAAAGACCGCTAAACAAGCAATTTATCGGATGACTATTTCTACCAGCAGTGACTTCATGAAACATCAATTGCGCCGATGATATTATTCTTGCCGGCTGACAGGTAACACTTGCTGTACCACTTCAAGATCAAAGGAAACTTTGTTTCATACCTTGGAACCTATATCGAGAAGACATCGAATCGTCGAAGAAGATATAATTCTGAACTTTAAAATTAGCGAAGAACGTGCTGATAAGTGTCTTTTTTAAAACAAAACGTTATGATCGTAATGTGCAATATATTAACACCCTGAAGAAATTTAAAGCACGCCTTCAGTGGGTTCCACTATCAAAAAATAATAAAAAAATACCAGTGTTTTCACGTGATAATTTAAGATAATACTTGTGAGTGAACTGCTATGACATTCCAAGACTTGGACGAAAAAGCTTGCAACACTCACCACCAAACACGTTTCCTTAGGTCAATAAATGGAAGTCCCGTAGTCGTTTCTTTAATTATCTGTAAAGTGTAAAGTTCTTTGCTCAGGTTACTGGTAAAGTAAATGGGAAACCACGGTCTGCATCAAAGACTCTTTAATTCACGCGTAGCTGTTTTGACCTGCTCTGCAGGCCATGTTCATGTCTGACGTCTGAAGGTGCAGTTTGTCAAGAGTGGTACCACTATCAATAAAAGAAATTGTGATGTAGTCGGTGTTTTTTCTTTAATTTATTAATGTAACTGAGATTACGAATCCCATGACATGGCGTCAACCATGAAAGTACTGATGAGAGTAGATGCCCTATTTAAGATACCGATAAATTTCTTCTTTCGATTTCGGCCATCTTTGGACCACGTTCAACAATTCACTTGCCCGGCTTTTTGATCTTTTTTCTCTCTTCCCAATATTTCCTCATCATTTTCGAATGGTTCCTCCTCCGCTCTTCCGACCATTTCCTGTTATTATTCTTTAGTTTCGTTTCTTCTGGAAAACACTTAATTTCGTTCACTATTTGTCTAAACTTTTTCCTGTCCCTGATTGACTCACGGGTGACATTAAAATAGGCCAAATCCTTTTTCACCATCTGTATCCATTTATTGTTGGTTTTTTCGTTCCTGTTACTATGTTCAAACACTTTTCTTGTTAGTCTGTTTCCATCCATCCTCGACAGGTGACCATAAAACGTTAGTCTGCGTTTACGCATTGCATCACTCACTTTCTCAATAGTTTTGTATATTTCCTTATTACTCTTTAGCTTGTACTCTTCTCCAATCTTTCTCGGTCCTAATATTTTTCTCAAAATTTTCCTTTCTTTCCTTTCCATGTTTTCTATTTCCCCCTTTTTGTTAAGAGTTAGGCACTCCGATGCATACAGGCATTCTGGTCTAATGACAGTTTTATAATGTCTTAATTTAGCTTGAATCGAAATGTTTTTTTTTGTTATATATGTCTTTGGTTTTTTGAAAAGCAAATTCCATTTTCCTTGCTCTCGCCTGGTTTGCACTCTTGTCTAAACCATTCACTTGAATTATTTCACCTAAATACTTAAATTTTTCTACTCTCTTAATATTGCCGAATTTGGTAATAAGATTTTTCTTGTTATTTCTATGATTAGACATATACACGGTTTTTTCAAATGAAATCTGCAGTCCAGCTCTGGCCGAAACTTCTTGTAGTTTCTCCAAGTAATTCTGAGCTATTTCTTCGTTTTCTGTAATTATTGCCAGATCGTCTGCAAAAGCTAAACAGTCCACTTCTATTTTTTCTTTTTTTGTTCCAATTCTGATGTCATTCTTGGTGCCTTTGAGTTCTTCTTTCCATATTCTCAATATCTTTTCCAGTACGCAGTTGAAGAGGATTGGGGATAAACCATCACCTTGTCTAACACCTGTTTTAATTTCGAACTTCCTTGAAATTTCACCCATAAATTTAACTTTGGCCTTACTGTTTGTTAGCGTCTGTTTGATAATTTGAATTGTTTTCTTATCGACCCCAAATTCTTCCAATACTTTCAGTAATGTTTCTCTATCTACCGAGTCGTATGCTTTTTTGAAATCTACAAATACTATTGCAAATCTCTGGCCTCTTGAGATTCTGTAACGAATTAGTGTTTTCAGGTTAAATATTTGTTCAACACAGGATCTACCTTGTCTAAAACCTGCTTGATATTCACCTATTTTTTTATCCAGAACTGGCTCCACGATTTGAAGTAACTTCCTTGACAAAATTTTGTATCCTACTGGTAGTAGCGAGATCCCTCTATAATTATTAACATTCATCTTATCCCCCTTTTTGTGTAGTGGGTGTATCAGGGCACACTGCCAGTCTTCAGGAATTCTTTCTTCGTCCCAGATCTTCTTAAACATATGTTCCAAAACTTGTGGGAGGTTGGTATCCATTATTTTTAGGATTTCTGATACTATGGAGTCTTCACCTGGGGCTTTATTGTTTTTTAGACTGTGTATTATGTGTTTTATTTCTTCAGCGTCTGGAGGTTTTGACTCGGTATTAGTATTTCGGTGGTTTTCAAAACTCATTTTATCTTTGGGGGGTTCACAATTTAGTAGATTCTCGAAATATTTTGCTAATATTTCACAATTAGTCTTGTTTGTCAAACCTAGCTTGTTCTCTTCATCTTTAAAACATAAATTTGGGGATTGGTATTTGGTTAGCTGTTTTCTAAAAGTTTTGTAGAAATCTCTAGAATTATTTCTTTTAAAGTCTTCCTCAATCTGTTCTAGGTTATCCTGAAATTGTCTTCTTTTTTTATTACGGATAAGCTTAGCTGTTTCTCTTCTCTGGATTTTAAAATTGTCAAGATCTTGAGGATCTTTTGTGGAGTTCCATTTCTGCCACAATTTCTGTCTCTTCTCCAGGTTCTCATCACATTCATTGTCCCACCATGGATGTCTTCTTACTCTTTTCACGAGACAATTTTCTTTTGCTATTTCAACTATTTCGTTTTTGATCTCCTCCCATCCCGCTTCCTTATTTATTGTGGATATGCCATCGCTATCTTTGTGCAATGCTCTTTGAAACCGTTGTTTAATTTCTTCATTTTTTAAAGTTTCTGTGTTATATTTTGGAATTTTGTAAAAGGTTTTCTTCTCTTTTCGAAATGGGAGTGGTCTGAATTTAATCGTAGTCAAATAGTGGTCTGAATCAACATCAAGGCTTTTCAGCACTTTAGTGTTTTGAATTTCTTCTTGACAATGAAGTGAGATAGCCACATGGTCAATTTGGAATTATCCGAGAAGTGGATTTGGTGATCTCCATGTTTTAGTTTTTCGGCTCAGCTTTTTGAAATGTGTTGCCATTATTTTCAAGTTGAAATGCCTACATACCTCTATAAGCCTTTCTCCATTTTTTGAAGTTCTTTTGTGACCTGGGAAGAGGCCTACTGTTCCATGGTATTTTTTCTCCCTTCCTATTTGTGCGTTAAAATCGCCTACTAACATTTTGATGTTCTTCTTTGAGCACCTATCCAGTTCCATTTCAAGTATCTCCCAAAATTCTTCAACTTTCTCCGGGTTATTTTTGTTGTCCTGGTTTATGGGTGCATGGCAGTTGATTATAGAGTATCCTTTGTTTTTACATTTAATCTCAAGAATGGATAGTCTCTCAGAACTCGAGTAGAAGTTAGTAACTGAATCTAAAATTGAGTGATGTACCAGAAATGCCGTTCCCAGGTATGGCATTTGTTTCATTAAGATTTTACCTGGTTTTCCTTTAAATAAACGATAGTTTTCAAAATCTAAAGCAGTTTCATCTAAAAACCTTGTTTCTTGCAATGCACATATTAAAATTTCTTTCTGGTTCAGCTTTTCAATCAATAATTTCAGTTTTCCTACTTTAATTAGAGAGTTTACATTTAGGGTTGCAAACATAGTTGCTTTCTTAAATTTCAGTGTTGAGGGCTGCATACATGTTGGTTGGGGTCCTCCAAAATCCTTTGACCCCTTTGCATTGTTTCTACGAACAACGGAGGATTTGCCATTCGGTCTACCTCTTGGAGTAGTGTCTATCTTTGACGACGTTTCCATCATGCTTTGCAGTAATTGTTGGATAATAAATTAGGGGATCGGGTTGCCCCGAATCCGACATTAAAACCAAGGTAGTAAGCCCTGGAGTTAGCTCTTCCGCTCTCTCTGCCGTTGGGAAATTGTTCCTCTTCCGCCATTGAGACCGTTGGCTGGGTTTCACCTAGTAACCCTAGGCAGGGGCCCTATGACAGGGTGCTACCATCTGGAGCCGGACGGACCCTGGTTTTTTTACGAGGTTGTTACTCCTCCCCCTCCACACTTCCCCATCCTCTTGTTTTTAGATGGGCCCGGGCTTGGGACCGGCTTGCGATAAATTTATTTTATAAAAAAAGTACGGATGGTATGCTGAAAACTTCATTGTTACTCTCGAACAATGTAGCTACAAACTGTTTAATTTCAATCATAATCTGGGTAGGACAAGTTTATCGTCTACTTTTCTTCCATTCGTGCACTTCATAAATGTGTCCATCATGCCTTCAGTCGTCTTACGTTGTTTTTCTCTTGTGGTTTAGAAATGTAGAACGTTATCCTTCAAACTGAATTGATGATCTTTCCAGTTAAGTCACAAACTGATCCAAATTTTCTCATTGATTTCTTTCTTGTCTTGTAGACAATATTTAACACCATGTTTCAGAATCAAATTACACAATGAGATATGTTTGATTTTGTACCATCCACATCTCACTTCTATACACAAAACAAGTTATCAACGATGTTTTGTAAATATTCATCATTGCATCTTTTCTAATTTGCCTTAGGACAGTGTATTAGTGACGTTGATGCTGTTGAATTTCTCTGTTGTATATTGTATGTTTATTTGATTTATATCCCAAATATCTGAGATCGGTAACTACTTCTAGCTTTGCATTTGTTTGACTGTTTAGTGTAATACCCCCTTCTTTTAAATACAATTACTCTTGTTTTGAATCAATAAGTCGTAAGTTAGGTGTATGTGCTTTACACTGAAACGCTAAGGAAACTGGTAAAGGCATGCGTATTCAAATACAGAGATATGTAAACAGGTAGAATACGGGGCTGCGGCCGACAACGCCTATATAAGACAATAAATGTCTGGCGCAGTTTTTAGATGTGTTACTGCTGCTAAAACGGCAGGTTATCATGATTTAAGTGAGTTTCAACGTGGTGCTACAGTCGGCGCACGAGCGATGGGACACAGCATTTCCGACGTAGCAATGAAGTGGAGATTTTCCCGTACGACCATATCACGTGAATATCAGGAATCCGGTAAAACATCAAATCTCCGAGATCGCTGCGGCCGGAAAAAGATCCTGCAAGAACGAGACCAACGACGAATGAAGACAATCGTTCAACGTGACAGAAAAGCAACCCTTCCGCAAATTGCTGCAGATTTCAATTCTGGACCGTCAACCAGAGGTATCGAGCAAACGTTCAACGAAACATCATCGATGTGGGCTTTCGGAGCCGAAGGCCCGCTCGTGTACCCTTGATGACTGCAGGGCACAAAGCTTTACGCCTCACCTGGGCCCGACAACATCGACATTGACCTGCTGATGACTGGAAAGATGTGGCCTGGTCGGACGAGTCTCGTTTCAAATTGCATCGAGCGGTTGGAGGTGTAAGAGTAAGGAGACAACCTGATAAATCCGTGGACCCTGCATGTCAGCATGTGGCTGTTCAAGCTGGTGGCGGCTCTGTAATATTGTGGAGCTTGTGCAATTGGAATGATATGGGATCCTTGATACGTCTAGATACGACTCTGACAGGTGAACGTACGTAAACGTCCTGTATGATCACATGTATCCATTCATGTCCATTGTGTATTCCGGCGGACTTCGGCAATTCCAACTGGGTAACGCGACACCCCACGCGTCCAGAATTGATACGCAGTGGCTCCGCTGGCCACCAGACTCCCTAGACATGAACATTAATGAGCATATTTGGGATGTCTCATAACGTGCTGTCCATAAGAGATCTCCACCCCCACGTAATCTTACAGATTTATGGACAGCCCTGCAGGATTCATGGGTCAATTCCCTCCAGCAGTACTTCAGACATTAGCAGAGTGCATTCCACGTCATGTTGCGGAACTTCTGCGTACTCGAGGGGTCCCTACACGATATTAGGTAGGTGTACCAGTGTATATATGTAAATAGGTGTATATATGTGTTTTAAAGTGTACTCATTTAAACTACTTATGGTGTTGGGTGTTACAAGATCGTCGTTCGCAAATTTTGCGGTGTGACATAGTGTTATAGTCTACTTTATAGTAATGGTACTGATATCTGAACTAAAAGGTGATGGAAGTAAGGCATCTAAAAGTAAGTCTTCTGAGTCACTGGTAGCAGAACACACTATATCAAGGAAGCGTTCCCCATGCACGGAAGATTGTGTGAGAATGGTGAGGTGCATCCAAAACCCTGAAGGTGTGACATGTGTCTCAGAACGAGTGACAACAAGGAAGGTTGCTAAATGTGCACGCTGTAAGCTGTGTCCAGAAAACGGTAACAGAAATACAAACGTATTGTGTGCAAAATTTAATAAACAAACAACAGTGAATAAGAATAGTTTGCAGAAAATAAGTGTTAATGATTTAAAAAATAAATGCCTATACTGAAAACTATAAGACCGGGGTACATTACATTATTTGATCTTTCTCATAAGCATCACGGTGGCAGTAAGGGTTCTGCAATTTATGTACATCGCTAAGGGACGTTTGAATACTGATTAAAATCTTCAAAGAACCAAAGAAATGGGCACGGTGCATTGGTGACGGGCTCCCAGTAAAACTAGCAAGAGCGAACGAAAGAAACGATTTAAAAACAGTTCGAACAAAACCTATATGGTGTGATCAGGCAAAAAAATGCTGCTTTCATCATATTCTACTACAGAAATGTAACTAAAACGTACATCAGGCGAATTTATGTGCGCTCGGTAATGGGCAAGCGATCACGAACCTGTCGTCCACTCATCAATTAAGACAAGTGGCTAGTTGAATTAAAGGAATGAAGTTAAATGAAACGCGCGCTGCCGTGAGTTCTATGAAGCTCGAAAGATTTGGATCTGGCCTAACGTCGTATTTAGCAGCACCGCCTTCGCCAAATTTAATGCGCTTGGTCGTAGAATGAACGTGTCGGCCGCCGTCGGGCTCTGTTCTCAGGGGCGTGGGGTCTGCGCCACTCGTGATCGGCCGCCAGGACTGAAGCCCCCCCCCCTCCCCCCCCCCCCCCCCCTAGGGCCAAGTTCTCCGAGGGCTGCTCTCTCAGAGAGAGCCTGCCACGAGAATACACTTCTGCTCTTGTTCGAGCGTAGCAGGAGATTGTCCTTCGAACTTTACAACTCACAAGAGGAGGCCACGACGTTGGGATCACGGATTTACTTCAAACTTTGTACGCCTTTAGTAGGCCTTTAAAACAACATAATGGGCAAGTAGTAAGGTGCACAACTCCGGCGATTCCGAGAAAATAGCAAGAGAAGTTTTACGTGTCTACTGTGTAACTGATGCATCTGTACTGAGATACCGGCCTTACGAAGTCGCTGTAGTCGAGTTGTTAGCGTTCGCACTATGCCAGAAGGACGTGGTGGAGGCGATGGTTCGGATCTCATTACAACTTATTTTCTAATCTATATTTTTCGTCATTGGTCACATTATTTAATTTACGTAATTGAGAGGTAATACAACGAAAATAATAACCACTTGCATTTTCGTGGAGTTGTAGTGAATTTAAAGGACGAGGAACATACTTGGAAAGCCCAGGTGAAACGTCGATAAATAATGATGCGAATGACGTTATTCACATTCAGTAATATAGTAAATCACAATGTGCCAGACCATAAGAGCAATGCAAATTACTCTTTTTACGTGTTCTTTACATCACAGGTTGCACGATGCTATTTGTCATACAAATATGGAAAACATAAATTGAAACGGCATCTACTACATCGAATTAAGGCAGTTTTTCGGCATTTACCAGGAATGTTCTGAGTTTCTAAGGGAAAACACATCTCGTTGACAGTTTGAAAATTAAATAACATGACAAGTGATGAAAAAGAAATAGATTAATAAGTAAGTCTGAGCGTGAGCCGAACCGTCGCCTCATACACGTTAGTCTCACGACGCCCGAACGCTAATCAACCAACTACAATAAACTGTAACGACCGGCACCTATGCAAAGACACACAAGCCACATAACGTACGCTAAAATTTCTCTTGTGATTTTCGGAGAATTTCCAGAGTAATGCTCCTAACCATTTGCACGTTATGTTCTTTTAGTGGCCTCTTAATTGTGTACAAAGTATGAAGTAAATCTGTGATCCCAGCGTTGTGGCCTCCACTTGTCAGATTCGTCTAGACTCTCCTAAGAACACCACGTAGCTGCTACATCCAATCAAAATCATACAACCACTGGTCCGTCAAACGGTAGGGAGAAACATGAAATTACCGTCACCTTCCACATGAGCTTTTGAGAGTAGCAAAGCAGTTTCTTGTACACTCAATTGTGTGACGCGTGTTTGTCACATCAATAAAAATTTTGTGAGCACAGGAGTACAACCACCGACGACGTCTCACCACAGGGTCTACGCATGAGTAGGCGTGGCTACTGTCTGGTCAGCAGCACAGAACTCTTTAAGGAACAATTTGTTGATAACAGCTTTGTCCAGAACAAGGGTCTCGTTCCCTACTCCAGCGACTGGCGTGCGGTCAAGCAAACATCTCCCCAAATAGCAGACACCTGCTGAGTAACCATTACTCCTATGCTATAGAGCTGAAACAGCTGTATTATAAAACAGCTCCTAGATTTGTAATTTTCTTGTTCCCGGGCAGACAAAACAGGAAGACGTGTCTTATCATTACGTCTCATGCTGCCGACGTACCGACTCGCCACACACGCCGAGAAGATTTGCTGTATTTCTAAAGGGTCAGCCCCTTCATCCTTGCAGGCATAACCAGCTTATTATGAATATTCGGCGAAAGGGGGTTCCCGACACTTGTTGGCCAGATTGAAAAGAAAGAAAACGCCTTCGTATTATTGGTACGTATCCTTATAAAAAACTAAGAAGAGTGCGAGTAACTATTTGATTTGATTTCATTTCATCAGGGAAGGAAAAACAACATTGGTCAAGGCCGCCGTTTCCCGCACCGAAACAGAGTTTATTGTGCGATATCGTTCCCTATGTCTCTAGTAAAGCCAACCAATGCCCTTTAACAGACCAAGGAGATCCTTTACCAGTCCTTTGCTAGGCACAAAGTCATCAGGTGTGGTTGATCCGAATATTATGTGTCTTTTAATCTCCAGTGCCTCTCACTCGAAGATCAAGTGTGATGCAGTTTCCTCGCCTACACCACACATCCTACATTTGGGGTCTTCTTCCATTATCCCCATTGTATGTAAGAGTTTTTGAAATTCCCATGGCTTGTCAATAGTCCAACCATCAGTTTCATTTCTCTCCTGTTCAAGCTCACGATTGAGAGATTTCTCGTAGAACATGGCTTCGGCATCAATAGCTAGCCATGTCTTTGCTTTTGGACCTTAGCCCAAGATTCTACATGCTGTCTCCTTTTCCACTTATAGTTTTATTTTGATCGTCGCCTTGGTGACTGTCAGGACGGGTTCCGGGCCAGTAAATGGTGTCATCGCCCATATCGTGGCCAACCTATCGGCTTGCTCATTACCACTAATACCTGAGTGACCAGGTACTCACAATAGGTTTACTCTATTGCTTTCCCCTAGCTCCACAAGGACTTTGTGGCATTCTGCCACGATCTTTGATCTTATTGCAGAGGCTGCCAGTGCTTCAGGGCTGCTTGCCTGTCTAAATAAATGAATGTGCTACACCCTCTGTAGCACCTCCGCAAATTCTCCTCAACGCATACCCTGGTAGCAGACATTTCTGCTTGAAACACAGTGACCATCTTTCCTAGAAATATTGCACTCTCCAACCTTGGTTGCACTCCTTATACTCTTGTCCCAACACCTTGATCTATTTTCGAACTGTCAGTGAACGAGACTATGTCTCCTGTATGGTGTCGAAATTTTTTCTTCCACAGCTCTCTACTTCCGATTACTACATTGAAAGGCTTGCTGGGAGTTATTATATAGTCGGCCGGCATTTCCTCAACCATACCTGTGTCTACCTCACTCAGTATTTTAGTGACTGATCCTCGATACCCCATTGAGTTACAGTTTTTGCCAGTCTTTAACCTGTGTGCTCCAGCTGCTGCCTCCATCTTTACCCACAGGTGTAATGGGAGCATGGCAGGCATGGTTATCATCCAAGCAGTGGATGCGCTGCTAATTCCGCTTGTAATAGATAAGCAGGCCAGTCTCTGCACCTCAGCAAGCTCCTTAGCATCTACCTGCTATTCTACCTTTTCCCACCACACGGTAGCCCCATAAGTGATCATAGGTCTTACAGTTGTGGTGTATATCCAGTACATACTCTTGGGGCTTAAGTCCCAGTTTTTATCACAAACTGTCCTGGTACTCATTAGAGCACCTTTCGCCTTGGAACAGGTGCTCCTTATGTGAAGGGTCCACGATAGTTTCTCATCCTGGGTTACCCCTAGATATTTCACTACCCCTTTCACTGGAAGAGTTTCATCGAGAAGCTTGAGATTCCAATGTGTGTGTTGTATCTGTTTCCTCGTAAATGGTACTACAACAGGAATGATCCTTAGAACCTGTTTCCTGCACCAATTTTACATACTGTCCAATGGTCCTTGTGCCATAGGTCTGGCTGTACATGAAAATTTGCGAAGTATTACTATGACAAGATCGTCTGCGTATCCCTGGCAGAAGTACTGTCTAGAGTTTAATTCTACAATGAGTTCATTCACCATAAGGTTCCACAGTAGATGGCACAGGACCCCTCCTTGTGGACAGCCTATGGTGGTGTTGATTACAATTTTTTCTGCATCATGGTGACTTCTACCTTTCTGCCACTAACCAAAGCTTTAATCCACGTGAAAATGGTGTCTCCAAACCATGCACCTGTGCTGCCTTAACCATGCATTCGAAGATCATGTTGCTAAAAGCCCCTTCGATGTCCAAGAAGATGTAGAGGGCTATTTCCTGACAGTGTAGTGCTTTGTCCACCTTCCAAACAAATTGGTGGAGTACAATGGTTCAAATGGCTCTGAGCACTATGGGACTAAACTTCTGAGGTCATCAGTCCCCTAGAACAGCCCAAGGCAGGATTCGAACCTGCGACCATAGCAGTCGCGCGGTTCCAGACTGAGCGCCTAGAACCGCTAGACCACCGCGGCCGGCCAATCTGCAACTTCGTAGCCACCATTCCCATTTCTTGAACAGCTCTGCCCCCTGTTCAGCTGAGGGGATGTTTTCCATCAGTTCCAGCCCCAATTTTTATGGTGTCTGAGGTCTTTTCTTGTCCCTCAGTATTGCTATTTTCTTTCGTGTCCATTCTGTTATCGCGAGAGTTGGGGATCTAATCGGTCCACATCACGGAAACCCTATGTGGTACAAGGCTAATTACTCAGGGAGGTCGCTCGGTATCCCTGAGGCTAAGTTCATGACACATCTTCCCATGTGCCACCCACCTCTCGGCACAGATGGCAACCCACCTTTGGTTGGGTACTGAGGAGTTGTGAAAGGAGAAGGAATGCATGTGGGATGACATGTCGTTGTGGGATCCACTTAGCCTGGTCAATCAGCCAAGACCTTACCGACCGAAGGTTCCCACAGGCGGCACAGCCCTCAGTTTCAGGCGAACACGGAGGTCTCCCCACCCACACGGACAGTGCTACTTCAAAGTGGTGTCCCCTGGAGACGAGGAATTATTTACTTTATGATCGATTGAAATTGCTCAACCAGTGCTCCACAGAGGTGCATCTAAAGTACAGAAGCATGTGAAGCTTCAAGGAGTTACAAATCCATCTCGTGAAATTGTTTCTACCATTTAAGGTTGGCGGAAATTAGCATGTCATGATCCAAGTCAACAGACTGTAGGCGTACTTGTTGCAACCTGAGTAACAAATCCACCAGGAAAATTTTCGCTCTTCTAAAGCTGTTGATGTTATTAGGAACTGGAAATACGAAGGAACAACCTCACCTAACCCAAGACCAGTCAGACCTCAACTACAGATGGACTGTGATCGGCTAGTGTTGCAGAGAGTGGTTGTGAAACACCGCATCAAATCAACGGAAGGAATAACTCATTGGTTCTAAAGTGCTACCAGTAGTCCAGCTAGTACAATGACGGGCGTGTGGAGATAAAAAGAATGGGGAGCTCGACATTTCTGTTGTCAGTGTTGAGTGACGCTTGAGTTGGTCTAATGAGCGATGCCACTGGACAGTGAATGAATGGAAAGGAGCCATTGTGAGCGGTGAATTATGCTGTACCATACGAAAATCTGATGAAGGGGTTTGTCTGTAGCGAAATCCAGGAGAAAGTTACCTCATACTATGTCTAGGTGAAAACAGTGAAATATGGAGGAAGTCGTGTTACGATTTGGAGGTGTTTTTCGCGGTTATGGTGTGGTCCTCTTATTCTGCTGAAGAAAACGCTAAATGCGGAAGAACAGGAAAGCATTCTACAGCATTCTGTGGCGCGTGTAGTAACAGTTCGGAGTCGGTAATCGTATCACCATGAAATAGCACCTAGTCATAACGCAGCATCAGTTAGGCAAAGATGTGTGGTCCATAACATTCCTAAAATGGACTGGCCTGCCCAGTGTCTCGACCTGATCGCCATGGAATGAGTTAGAACGTCGACTTAACTCCGCGCCCCAACTTACAACATTACTACCTTGTCTGGCTTCAGGTCTCGAGGAAGGATCGACTGCCACTCCTCCACAGACATCTCACTGAAATTGACCTCAGTAAAGTTCACGTCGTCATAAGGCGAAGGGTGGACATCACTCATATTAACGACCACTAATAGATGTCTGGGTACTTCTAATTAGATGTTGTACATGCTGAGATTCCAGGTTCGAATCCTGGCAGGGTCGCCATATGAAACGTCCCCTTTGAAAAATTATACACGACTCTCCTTTAACTGACACACAATATTTTTAGCGCAACGCAATCTGACTTTCAAAAAACCCTACAAAAGAATGGGCCCTGACTAACATTAAACTATACCTTTCACAAATCACTTACCTCACAAAAATCTTCGCTACTCAAGCTACTGCAATACAGCGAGCGCCACTACTGCCAGCTAAATAAAAGATTCAGAGTACTGAAGGCACTAACTACTGATAGGCATAGTTAGCAAATGAAAGATTTTGATAGAGAACAACCAATGTATTTACCTCAATAGTCATAATATATATATCAGTTCATGACAAATTTCAAAACTCCGTCATCTCTCTCCCCACATCCACCACTGCTGGCGCCTCACCTCCAACTGCACAACGCTACGCGCTGTTCACAGCCAGCTGCCTAACACTACAATGCAAAGCAGCCACAGACTGCACACAGCACAGCCAGTGATTTTCATACAGAGGTGGCGTTACCAATAAAAAAACCTAAACAGCCTACTTACAATGTTAATGTCCAAGAGAAAAGCAAAAGGGAAATCATATTAAAGGAAAGCTAGTTAAATTAACATCTGTTGCTGTTGCTGTGGTCTTTATTACGCAGACTGGTTTGATGAAGCACATCGCGACATAATACAGTAGAGCTGAATTTCCTTCGGAAGAATTACAACTGTTTTCTCCCCTTCCTTTTGCCGTTTGGAGTGCCACATAGTGAGCCCGTTTTAGAAGTCCAAGTTTCTGAATCATTCAGTCTAGTAATGCTGCTACTTTTGAAAAGACGCTACTGCTGCCTCATCAGGAACCGTACATCAGTCTGGCCTTTTCACAGGTATCCCTTTAATGTGGTTGCACTTCCGGTATGGGTATACCCGTTTTCGTAGATGCACACTAGCCACGCAACCGTGGCATGCGTCTATTATTGACCTTACGCTACATAGTTATACGTTTAAGAGGCTGATACCAATTAAGAATGAGTAATAGGAAAATGATAGCTAACCCAAACGTAGGGTAAGACGGGAAGCAGATGAACATCTACCTACAAAGTAACCTTGCTGATATTCGCCTTATTGGACGGAAAACCCAAACCGGGCGTGGATGAAGGAGCTCCGGAATTCCTGGCGGGCTGAGGAAGCTTCTGCTTTGAGCGTGGCTTTGCTTCGCCGTCAGGCGGGCGTCACGACTCTGCGGTTTGCGGTCCGCGGCAGCCACGGCGCGCCGTGGGTCACCTCGCCCTGCGGCAGCTCCGGCGCGACCTTGCGCCGCTCACCGTGAGAGGAGTCGCAGTCGCCGAGAAGCCGTTCCGATGACGCACTGGCCGTGAGCAGCCTTGACCCTGCAAGTTCGCCAAGCCGCTGGCATCGCAGATCCAAGTAACCTGTAGGCCGTCGCTGAGGGTCCTTCCCATTGCACCGCGTAGTACTGTTTATCCCAGTTACATTATCACATTGAGAGCTTTGTAGCTCAATACTGTTTTTGATGTTGCTGAGCAACAGTCGCACAATAATTTTTAAATTAACACACCGCTATTTCACTATACTGTTGTTTATTTAAATATGATCCAGGTTTCGGACTTCTATGGCGTTTTCAACTCAGTCACTTTAAAATGGCATAAAAGGCCGAAACCTGGATCATAATTAAATAAATGAAAATACAGTCTACATCTGCATCTACATACATACTCCGCAATCCACCATACGGTGCGTGGCGGAGGGTACCTCGTACCACAACTAGCATCTTCTCTCCCTGTTGCACTCATAAACAGAACGAGGGAAAAATGACTGCCTATATGCCTCTGTACGAGCCCTAATCTCCCTTATCTTATCTTTGTGGTCTTTCCGCGAAATGTAAGTTCGCGGCAGTAAAATTGTACTGCAGTCAGCCTCAAATGCTGGTTCTCTAAATTTCCTCAGTAGCCATTCACGTAAAGAACGCCTCCTTTCCTCTAGAGACTCCCCCCGAGTTCCTGAAGCATTTCCGTAACACTCGCGTGATGATCAAACCTACCAGTAACAAATCTAACAGTCCGCCTCTAAATTGCTTCTATGTCCTCCCTCAATCCGACCTGATAGGGATCCCAAACGCTCGAGCAGTACTCAAGAATAGGTCGTATTATTTTTTTATAAGCGGTCTCCTTTACAAATGAACCACATCTTCCCAAAATTCTACCAATGAACCGAAGACGACTATCCGCCTTCCCCACAACTGCCATTACATGCTTGTCCCACTTCATAGCGCTCTGCAATGTTACGCCCAAATATTTAATCGACGTGACTGTGTCAAGCGCTACACTACTAATGGAGTATTCAAACATTACAGGATTCTTTTTCCTATTCATCTGCATTAATTTACTTTTATCTATATTTAGAGTTACCTGCCATTCTTTACACCAATCACAAACCCCGTCCAAGTCATCTTGTATCCTCCTACAGTCACTCAACGACGACACGTTCCCGTACACCACAGCATCATCAGCAAACAGCTGCACATTGTTATCCACCCTATCCAAAAGATCATTTATGTAGATAGGAAACAACAGCGGACCTACCACACTTCCCTGGGGCACTCCAGATGATACCCTCACCTCCGATGAACACTCACCATCGAGGACAACGTACTGGGTTCTACTACAAAAGAAGTCTTCGACCCACTCACATACTTGGGAACCAGTCCCATATGCTCGTACCTTAGGAGTCTGCAGTGGGGCACCGAGTCAAACGCTTTCCGGAAGTTAAGGAATATGGCATCTATCTGATACCCTTCATCCATGGTTGGCAAAATATCATGTGAAAAAAGGGCGAGTTGCGTTTCGCAGGAGCGATGCTTTCTAAAGCCGTGCTGATGCATGGACAGCAACTTCTCTGTCTCAAGGGCATTCATTATATTCGAACTGAGAATATGTTCGAGAATCCAGCAACAAACCGATGTTAAGGATATTGGTCTGTAGTTTTGAGGATCCGTCCTTCTACCCTTCTTATATACAGGCGTTACCTGCGCTTTTCTCCAGTCGCTCGGGACTTTACGTTGGGCAAGAGATTCGCGATAAATGCAAGCTAAGTAACGAGCCAATGCAGTGGAGTACTCTCTGTAAAATCGAATTGGAATCCCATCAGGACCTGGCGATTTATTTATTTTCAACCCATTCAGCTGCTTCACAACCCCAGGATTGTCTATCACTATGTCCTCCATACGGGAATCTGTACGAGACTCAAACGGCGGTATGTTTGTACGATCCTCCTGCATGAAAGATTTTTCAAATGCTAAATTTAATATTTCAGCTTTCGTTTTGCTGTCTTCCGTTGCCAGGACAGACTGATCAGTGAGTGGCTGCATGGAAGTCTTCGACCCTCTTACCGATTTTACGTAAGACCAGAATTTCCTTGGGTTTTCAGCAAGATCTTTTGCTATGGTATGACGGTGTTAGTGGTTGAATGCTTCGCGCATCGCTCTTTATACAGCAGCACGAATCTCTACTAACTTTTGCCTGTCCTCATTCTCCCGATCTTTCTTGTACCGCGAGTGCCACTGTCTTTGCTTCCTGAGCATTCTCCGAATTGCGCTGTTAAACCACGGTGTGTTCAATTAAAAACTTAAAACTGTCTTATAGCTCCCTTACAGGAGCGATATACAGGGTGGTCCATTGGTCGTGATCGGGCCAAATATCTCACGAAATAAGCGTCAAACGAAAAAACTACAAAGAACGAAACTCATCTTAAAGGGGAAAACCAGATGACGCTATGTTTGGCCCGCTAGATCGCGCTGCCATAGGTCAAACGGCAACCGCGTTTTTTTAAATAGGAACCCCCATTTTTTATTACATATTCGTGTAGTACTTAAAGAAATATGAATGTTTTAGTTGAACCACTTTTTTCGCTTTGTGATAGATGGCGCTGTAATAGTCAATAACATATGGCTCACAATTTTAGACGAATAGTTGCTAACAGGTAGGCTTTTTAAAATACAGAACGGAGGTACGTTTGAACATTTTATTTCGGTTCTTTCAATGTGATACATGTACCTTTCTGAACTTATCATTTTTGAGAACGCGTGCTTTTACTGCGTGATTACCTGTAAATATCACATTAATGCAATAAATGCTCAAAATGATGTCCATTAACCTCAATGCATTTGGCAATACGTGTAACGAGATTCCTCTCGACAGCGAGTAGTTCACCTTCCGTAAAGTTCGCACACGCACTGACAATGCGCTGACACATGTTGTCAGGCGTTGTCGGTGGATCACGACAGCAAATATCCTTCAACTTTCCCCTCATAAAGAAATCCGGAGGCGTCAGGTCCGGTGAACGTGCGGGCCATGGTATGGTGCTACGACGACCAATCCACCTGTCATTAAATATGCTATTCAATACCGCTTCAACCAGACGCGAGGTATGTGCGGGACATCCATCATGTTGGAAGTACATCGCCATTCTGTCATGCAGTGTAACATCTTGTAGTAACGTCGGTAGAAGACTACGTAGGTCATCAGCATACATTGCACCATTTAGATTGCCATGGGGGCCAATTATCCTTCCTCCCATAATGCCGCACCATACATTAACCCGCCAAGGTCATTGATGTTCCACTTGTCGCAGCCATCGTGGATTTTCCGTTGCCCAGTAGTGCATATTATGGCGGTTTATGTTACCGCTGTTGGTGAATGACGCTTCGTCGCTAAATAGAACGCGTGCAAAGAATCTCTCATCGTCCCGTAATTTCTCTTGTCCCCAGTGGCAGAACTGTACACGACGTTCAAAGTCGTCGCCATGCAATTCCTGGTGCGTAGAAATATGGTACGGATGCAATCGATGTTGATGTAGCATTCTCAACACCGACGTGTTTGAGATTCCCGATTCTCGCGCAATTTTTCTGCTACTGATGGGCGGATTAGCCACGACAGCAGCTTAAACACCTTCTTGGGCATCATCATTTGTTGCAGGTCGTGATTGACGTTTCGCATGTGGCTGAACACTTCCTGTTTCCTTATATAACGTAACTATCGGGGGAACGGTCCGGACACTTGGATGATGTCGTCCAGGATACCGAGCAGCATAAGTAGCACACGCCCGTTGGGCATTTTGATCACAATAGCCATACATCAACAGGATATCGACCTTTTCCTCAGTTGGTAAGCGGTCCATTTTAACATAGGTAATGTATCACGAAGCAAATACCGTCCGCACTGGCGGAATGTTACGTGATACCACGTACTTATACGTCTGTGACTATTACAGATCCATCAATCACAAAGCGAAAAAAGTGGTCCAAATAAAACATTCATATTTCTTTCGGTACTAGACGAGTATGTAATAAAAAAGGGGGTTCCTATTTAAAAAAAAACGCAGTTGATATCCGTTTGACCTATGGCAGCGCCATCTAGCGGGCCAACCATAGCGCCATCTGGTTTCCCCCTTAGACGAGTTTCGTTCTTTGTAGTTTTTTTGGTTGATGCTTATTTCGTGAGATATTTGGCCCAGTCACTATCAATGGACTACCCTGTATATGGGACTGTGTTATATTCTTAGATTCCACGCTTAATACTGTTTCTTGATACTTTATGAGTGTGCTTTCTAGGTGTTAGTCCACATTCACTTGCAAGCATGAGTTATTTCAGCTTTTTCTGTATGTCAGTTACAGTCTCCCGTCGTTCAGATAAACCTGTGACCATTCGTGCTATTCTTCTTTGTATATATCGAAAATACACTGTCATTCCTATTTGGTACTGGTTCATCACACTTGAATAACATTCTAGGAAAACTCACACCACTGTTTTGTAAGCGATCTGTCTTTTAGACATTGTATTTTAGTAGTTTCCTATACCTGCTTAACCTGTGTTTTAGCCTTCGTGGTGTTTATGTCAGCTTTCAGGCAACAGCTTATCGTATTGTGTAGAGCTTCTTACGCTATTACAAAATACAAGTTACCCCACTCAAAATGTGACAAATGGTTGTGCCATATGGACCGTGAGTGTGCGAAACTAATGCGAGCAGGCTAGATTGTCCTTGAGTAACGGCAGATCGCAGGAAATCGCGCATCAGATTTGGCACCGAGATGAGTGATGTCTAGAACTAACAGTTAATGTTTAACTGGTTACGAACCCAATCCGACAATGCTGAAGACTATAGCAATATTTATGTATATATAATAATAACTTCAATCAGTAGAAATTAATCGACAAAAATTAACAAAAGAATTTAATATCACAAACGTTGGCGTACTTAACCGACTGCCCTGCGATAGCACGAGGGAAACAGTAGGACACGACACATATCAAAAAGAGTTTTGCATCGCCCCAGTTCCCAGAACTCTTGAAGATAGACGTTGACTGTGGATATTTTATCACAGACACAGTCTCTTTGACTATTCACAGATGTCACAAAACCCGCCGAAAGATGCAAACAGCCATGCATGCGTCTATTTGGCGGAGGGATTCCGACAGCCTATCAGTTCCAGTCATTCCACCAGGAAGGAGGTACACGGCTCGGGCTGTCTGTAGTTCAACCACGCCTAGACGGTCAATACAGAGCTTCGATCGCGTCAGAGACAGGAATTGTCGATGACAAGACTCGCTGAAGCGGCCCAAAGGCTACTACTACAGAGGAACGCTGACAGCAACGCCACCATGCCGAATAATGCTTTTCTGCAGCCACAGCAGGTCATGTCACAACCCAAACTGAGCCCAACAGGCTTCATGATGCGCAACTTCACTCTTGACGTCCATGGCGAGGTCCATCTTTGTAACCACACCATGCAGTGCGGTATAGATGGGCCCAACAACATACCGAATTGACCGCTCATGATTGGCATCATATTCTCTTCACCAATCAGTGTCGCATACGCCTTCAACCAGACAATCGTGTTTGGAGGCAACCCGGTCAGACTGAACGCCTTAGACACAATGTCCAGCGAGTGCAGCAAAGTGGAGTTTCCCTGCTGTTTTGGGGTGGAATTATGTGGGGCCGACGTACGCCGCTGGTGGTCATGGAAAGAGCCGTAATGGCTGTTCGATACGTGAATGCCATCCTCCGACCGACAGTGCAACCATATCGGCAGCTTATTGGTGAGGGATTCGTCTTCATGGACGACAATACGCACCCCCACTGTGAACGTCTTGTGAATGACTTCCTTCAGGATAACGAATCGCTCGACTAGAGTGGCCAGCATGTTCTCCAGACATGAACCCTACGAATAAGCCTGAGATAGATTGAAAAGGGTTGTTTATGGACGACGGGACCCGCCAACCACTCTGAGGGATCTAAGCCGAATCGCCGTTGAGAAGTGGGACAATTTGAACCACCAGTGCCTTGATGAGCTTGTGGATAGTATGCCACGACGAATACAGGCATGAATAAATGCAAGAGGACTTGCTACTGGGTATTAGAGGTACCGGTGTGTACAGCAATCTGGACCAATACCTCTAAAGGTCTCACTGTATGGTGGTACAACTTGCAATGTGTGATTTCCATGAGCAATAAAAGGGCGGAAATGATGCTTATGGTGATCTCTGTTCCAATTTTCTGTACTGGTTCCTGATCTCTCGGAACCGAGGTGATGCAAAACTTTTTTGGATGTCCAGTGGCACCGGTCATTAGACCAACTCAAGCGTCACTCACCACTGAGAACAGAAATGTTGAGCTCCTAGAATGCTGTACCCCATTCTATTTAACTCCACACTCCGATCATTGTACTAACTGGACTTCTGGTAGGACTTTCGAGCCAATGAGTTATTCCTTCCGTTGAGTTGATGCGATATTTCACAACCACTCTCTGCAACACTAACCGGTCACTGTCCATCTGTAGATGAGGTCTGACTGCTCTTTGGTTAGGTGTGGTGTATTTAAAGCGGTCTAGCTATGCTGTCTACGATGCGAGCGTATATTAATCACCATTGTACGATTCTACTTAAGATAATGATTTAATTTTTAATTTTGACTAATGAAGTGTTCGTTTGAATTGAGGAAAACTGGAAGCTGATACTGTGCATTATCATGCGAGTACTGCGGTGCTCGAGTGTTATTATGAGATGCCGTGACCGTTACTACGATTCATCAATGTAGATTGGCTCTCATATATGATTGACTGTGATACAGAATTTTCTGCTCATTTTGGTTTCGATTAATACATGTACGGGATCCTAAATACTGAGACATTATTGTAGCGTAACGACAGCGTTCCCAAAAGCAAATCCGAAGTGCACTGTTTTAAATCGCATGCTGAAAGCCGAAGCCTGCCGAGGAGAATTTAAGTGGTAACATTAAGACACGTTTAAAAGATATGAGGCAAGCAAGCCTCTATTTGTACATCGAGGGAAGTGTCGAGTGCTGTTATCTGGAATTGATGTTGGCGCGTCATTCAGCGTAATCAGTCATATACAACATTCGACACACGATAACTTGCGCCGTTCCTTACGTACACTGCAGTAATGTGTCACGGCAGGAACTTCTTCTCTCTTCTAATGTTACAATTTTTAAGAGGCGAAACGCTTCACAATCCATATTATATCCCTACAAACTCTTATACACAAGTATTTCTATGAGCTGACTGATTCAAACTGTAGTCATAGCGTACCATGTTTTGTGTGTCTTGTGAAGTGCAAAATTTTTCATCTTTGAACTCTTAAAGGAAGTTGACAATGTTCGCACTACTTTGGAATCTCACCACCAACAGGAAATGTCTGATGTAGCTTTTACCTGAGAGTACTTCATTATAAATTATGGTATATTTTGAGAAAAGTTTGAGTTTAGTATTAATATTTTCTGCAAGGCCATTAACTTACAATTTGAACAGCAGGCATCCGAGCACACATCCCTGGCGCTCGCCTAAATTTGCTCTACATTTGTTAATGACATTCCATCGAGGATAACATGCTGAGAGTGCCCTACGAAGTAATCCTCAATCTATTCACAAATTTCATTTAATACCCGTATTATCACACTTTCGTAAAAAAAATCATGTGGTGCTGAGTTAAAAGCTTTTCGGAAATCAAGAAATGATGCTTCTACCTGATTTATCCATGGCTTTCAGGATGTCATATGAGAAAAGCAAAAGTTGAGTTTCCCATGGTTCAAATGGCTCTGAGCACTATGGGACTTAACATCTTAGGTCATCAGTTCCCTAGAACTTAGAACTACTTAAACCTAACTAACCTAAGTACATTACACACACCCATGCCCGAGGCAGGATTCGAACCTGCGACCGTAGCAGTCCCACGGTTCCGGACTGCAGCGCCTAGAACCGCAAGACCACCGCGGCCGGCAGTTTCCCATGACCAAAGCTTGCGAAATCCTTGCCGGTTGCCATGTAGGTGACCATTCTGTTAGAGTAACATCTGTCTTTACTGCGGAAGTTGCACGTTTCTTCTCGCAATGATGCCAATGCTCTTATAGGCTGAGATATCCAGACACGTATCAAGACCCACCACAAAGTGTCAGTCCTTCAGTACCCAATATCTTACTACTCAGCTCCACAGAATCTTGACCAAAACCTTTCCTGGGGGCGCAGTCGTGGTTACGTACATTTCTGTGTGGGTTTCTTGTTGTGTCAGTTACTCTGCCTTGCTCTTCTTCAGGGAATACATCACTTTGAGTTGGTCGCTGTGGCACTGTATACTAAACTTTAAGCAAGTCCCTGCAAGAGACTTCCAACGGATGGCCACCTGACTCTGCCTGGACCCAATATTAACTGAGTTACGGATCATTAAGGAAGTACAAGCCTTTGCAGTTATTCTGCCGGCGTGTTGGTTTGACTTGCATCATTGGAAGAGTATAACATACTCGTTCACAAACCGTGCTTAATTGGCATTATATTGCCATTAATAAATGTGAACCTTATTGCTGTTGTAGCTGAATGCACTGAACTGATAATTATATTACTGAGAAACCATTTTGTCCCACATTTCATCAACCACATACTACGATCATACCATCGATGACTAATTGCAAAGTCTGTCTCCTTGGCCGCTCTTTCACGCGGTACTGAGTTTGGGACGTTAAGCACTTCCTCTTATTCTTGTACCTTGTAAAGTTGTTCTAACCGAAGCACAGCCTAGTCTGTGGCGATCCTTTAGGTTCCGATAGCAGTGGATCAAACTGATGTCGAGTGATCAAAATGGGAGTTGAAGGAGTATTTTACATGTCATTTTTGTATTAGGGTACTGGTTCTCTGATGCCACACAACAGTCAAAACAAGGTGTTGTATGTCCATTCAATAGAATCAAGGCAACCGTGAATAAAAACGTATTTTCCAAAACAGAAAGTGTATTCCAGTTTGTCAGCGTCGAAATTGGCTTATATTAGTGGACTTTGATTCTCAAGAATGTCATGTTCTTGAACCATTCGACAGCAGGGCTGATAGCGTTACGCCGATAGCTTCCCTGTCTACACGATATGTTGCGGGGAGTGGGTTGGTCTTCAATCGTAAGCCAAACCAGACGTTGCCATTTCCAGCCGGCCCGTAGTATTCAATACACCGAACTTTTTAGACTTCTACACCCGCAGAGCAATTAATAAATGATCTGGATCCTCGCAACCCTCTTGGGTCCAGCAGACGCTGCCTCGCTTGCCGACCCATCCTCGTCATATCCGTATACTCGTATTAACAGCAGTGATGGGCGTTCCTGCATACTTTCCGGGGAGAAAGATGTTGCGGAGAACGGTTTGGTCATGGATAAGACGTATTTATATCGAGTGTAGCCTTGTACTGAAGTGAGACATGGACGATAAGCAGTTCAGAGAAGAAGAGAAAATAAGCTTTTGAAATATGGCACAACAAAAGAATGCTGAAGACTAGTTGGGTGGTTCGAGTAACTAACGAAGAAGTACTTCAACGAACTGGAATATACAGAAATTGATGGCACAAACTGACTACAAGAAGAGATAGGTTGATACGACGCATCCTGTGGCATGAAGCAATTATCAACTTGGTGTTGGAGGAATGTGTGGGGAGTAAAAATTGAAGAGGGAGACCAAGCAATGAATATAGTATTCAGGTTCTAGTAGATGTAGCTTGTAGTAGTTACTCAGAGACGAAGACACTTGCACTGAACAGAGAAACATGCACAGCTACATTAAAACAATTTTCGGACTAAGGACCAAAATGATAATAATCAGCCACCATGTTTAACAGTCTACCTCACAAGAAACAATTGTTTGGAATCTTGCGCAGTCCCAAAACCCTTCAGTCCCGTTCCCGTACACGAGACAACATTGTCCGGACTGCTGAACGCCTCCTGAAATGCCATCAATTTCAAAAAGTTATTTGGTACGAATATTGCGATTGTACTGCATCGATCATTTTCTGCCTCTAATGACATCTTTTTAAGTGAGACGACAAATCAAGGAGGTACGAGGAGGTGAGCATACGCAGTCGTATTTTTACTGTGTAAGGCTTAGCGCGGGATTTAAGGGGGCTCGGGGAGGAGGGGGTTTCAACTGGTTTCATGTGTCGGGGCTTTGGAACGTTTGCCAGAGCGCCGCACTGCGGTCGACCTTCACATTACTGCACGGTCCCCATGTGATCGTGGCCTTGGCCATAAAGAACGCAATATCTCTGCACAGGATTGATACTTTTTCCACTTATTTTCCGTCGTTGCAAATTCAAATGCGCCAACATGTGAAGCTCATGCGTCAGAAAGTGAATGTAGGAAATATCTTGTGTTGTTTAGAATTTCTGTCAGGCGCGATTTCTGTCAAACTTTTTGTTTACGTACGTACAATTGACGTTGCTGAACTAGCTCTCGTAGTGAACTCAGCACATGATCGGCAGTTATATGCTTTTATAATGAAGTAAACGTAATACAGGTCAATATAGTTTCACATATTTCGGGATTTTTCCCATGCTGACCATTAGTGGGTGCTGTGGTAGTTGCCCTTCTTCCTGTTAACTGCCAACTCCTAGTTCCAAACCAGTCCTGTCACTACTGACTTCCTTAATCCTCTAGTAGCTGGAACCAAACGTTCCTGAATAAATAGTGGGATGCTTTTTGGGAGTTGTAGCAATTGGTTTCATTGGGGGACATATAGCGTGCAGAACTCTGGGAAAGCCACTGAGGCCACACGCAAAATATTTAGAAAGGGCGAGTTAGTCTAGGAACAGGGAACGAAGATCTATGTCGTTCAGAGCACTTGGATGCAGGTAGGCCGGCCGTTGTGGCCGAGCGGTTCAAGGCGCTTCAGTCTGGAACCGCGCGATTGCTACGGTCGCAGGTTTGAATCCTGCCTCGGGCATGGATGTGTGTGATGTCCTTAGGTTAGTTAGGTTTAAGTAGTTCTAAGTTCTGGGGGACTGATGACCTCAGATGTTAAAGTCCCATAGTACTCAGAGCCATTTTTGATGCAGGTAGGAGGGGATTAAGGAAGGTAGTAGTAACAGGAGTGATTGGGAACTGGCAGTTGGCAGGAATATGTGCGCGGTTTAACAGTTTTGTTGTCTCTGTCAGTAACAGATCCAGCTAACAGAGTTGAGGGTAGAGGAGCTTCAAGATGGAGTCAGAATAGGAAATACGCAGCAGACTCTGCCTGTGAATAGGAAGGCTAAGAATAAAACTAATATCAGAAGAAAGAGGATACTTCTTTTTGGTAGTAGTCAGGGCATATGTGTAGGACCTCAGTTACAGGAGGAGTTGGGGAGGAATGCCGTGTTAGCAGCGTTTTAAAGCCAAGTGCTGCCCTGAAGCAGGTGACTGAGGGTTTAGGGCCGTTTTGTAAGAATTTTGCGGAATACGATTAGTTTCTGGAGTGAGTGATGCAGAACCAAAGAGCTTCCCTAAATGGTAGCAGCAATATTAGTATGGCTGAGCTACTACAGCGGCATGATCAGCCTCGTCTTGGCAGAGCTCTAGGGTGAGTCCGTGCAAAAATGGGACTGACTTGTGCTGACCGGGGGCTCGTTGCGCTGGTAGGGTTGGGGACTGTCGGGGGTGTGGCTACACTAGGCATAGTCTGCACCTCACCATGACTGCTAAAGGAAAGCTGACCGAGTTAATTAGTGAGAGTGAAGCACAAAAGATAGAGTGTGTTGCATCGGTGAGCACAAACACCGCAGAAATTTGCTCAGAATTATCGGTTCTTTATCAAAATATGCCGTCTATTGACCACACTGTGCTAAGCGTTACAGAGTAGTGGTGTAGAAAAATTAAATATAGCATACAGTGCTACTGTCATATCTATATCTAAGTTGCTACTCTAGAACTACCTCAAAGTGTGGGGATCTTGTATTTATATCAGAACTGACAAACATTTTAAAGATAAGATGTGATCACACACAGTCCAGATATACATTTCGAACTAGTGCCCATAGAACTGACAGCCATACGTCCATAAGAACATTAGCATTTTTTGTGTGTATTGCTCACAGAGTGGAAATGTGGACACTTTCTTCAACAAATTAATTGAAGATCTAGAAAGAGTCTCAGACCGCAAACTAACTTAGCAGCATGTGGAGACATGAATATTAATAACGGTGTTGAGAGTGAAATTGCATATAACTTCATAAGCATTTTGAACACTTTCGGCTCAGCACAAATGGTAAACGCTTCTAGTAGTTCATCAAGAATTTCACCACTAGTCTTGGACCACGTGCTTATAGATATTGGCATGGGAAACTGTAAATTATATTTTACAAAAGATCTTGGCCTCTCTTTTCATTACTATGCGATAATAAAGGTAAAGACAGGCTTGTAAAAACCACAAAGCTACAGGCCTCTTAAAAGTTTTTCTCGGGTCGTAAGATCCATACTTTTTCGAGGGCACTGATAAATCAAATCTGCGACGAGGAGTATATGGAAAATAATGTAAATGCTAAGTTGTCTAAATTTTGCACATTGTTAAAATTAATTTTTGAGAGGACATTTCCAAGCAGCCCCATCAACAGCAGCAGTCAAGGAAAGTAAATGGGTAACTGTGTCCGACTGCTTAGCTGGGCGGTAAAGTGCTTGCCTCCCATGCCAGTGGGCCAGGGTTCAATTCCCGGCCAGTTTGGAGATTTTCTCCGCTCGTGGACTGAGTATTGTGTTGTTCTCATCATCATTTCATCCACGTCGGCCGAACATCCCTGCATGGGGCCTCCCGGCCAACAATGCCGTACGCTCATTTCCATTCCATTGTGTAACTGTGGGTATTAGAGAGGCCTCCCGGACACTTTCATTCTTAAGATCTTTATAAAAGTGATGCTTCCTACAAAATAAAGAATTAATGGAAAAGTAATATTTAACACAGAGAAAGAAGTAGTATTAGATATTACAAATCATGAAACTGGAAAAGGCAGATACAAGCATAACAACATACAGAAAAATAAAGGTACAACAGTAGTAAATCCTCAGTAAAGGCCAAATTTTGTAAATGACAATCTCTTTGGTAATGCGGAAAAGTTACGATCAAATCTTCCTAAAACACGTGTAGTATCCACAACGCGTTACACATCGAGTACAATGACGTTGTTTCCCCCAACAGAGCTTGAAGTCAGGAGGGAAATTAAAAACATAGAACTCAGGTAGTATAGATGAGGTTCCAGTCTCGGTTCTGACGGCTTGCCTAGACAGCATACAAGCCCCATTAATACATGAGTCCTTTATCTCAGATACTCTTTCTGAAGCATGGAAAAATTGTCACTTTCCTAAAGCAAGGTAATGCAGTGAGCACACAGTTGTCAGCCATTGGAATTCCAGAAGACATGAAATTAGCTTCATTACGCACTGAAAATTTGTGTAGACACGTCCCGGTTTAGGAATTTGTACACATTATTACAAATAATTTATACCGATTATTGAAAACAATTTACTGATGAAAAATAAATTTACTTATGGGGAATTTATCGAAATGGTAGAGTTACTCGAATTTACTATGAAATACGTATAACGGCAGAAAGACAGGCACATCGTAAGAGCCTCGCTAGTACAGTGGGAAAATTTTTTATTAATGACGCAGTAATAATTTTTTTCTTAATTATAATCATTTAAAGGAAAAGGCTGTATATTACAAGCGTTATGTAGACGAAGTCTTATTTTTATTTACAGGAGATCAACAAGACCTACATAATTTTCCTTCGCTTCTGAATAGTATGTACCAGAAAATTAAGTTTACCTTTGAGGTAGACCAAGGTTGTGGTGTTAAAAAAAAAATGTTCAAATGTGTGTGAAATACACTCCTGGAAATTGAAATAAGAACACCGTGAATTCATTGTCCCAGGAAGGGGAAACTTTATTGACACATTCCTGGGGTCAGATACATCACATGATCACACTGACAGAACCACAGGCACATAGACACAGGCAACAGAGCATGCACAATGTCGGCACTAGTACAGTGTATATCCACCTTTCGCAGCAATGCAGGCTGCTATTCTCCCATGGAGACGATCGTAGAGATGCTGGATGTAGTCCTGTGGAACGGCTTGCCATGCCATTTCCACCTGGCGCCTCAGTTGGACCAGCGTTCGTGCTGGACGTGCAGACCGCGTGAGACGACGCTTCATCCAGTCCCAAACATGCTCAATGGGGGACAGATCCGGAGATCTTGCTGGCCAGGGTAGTTGACTTACACCTTCTAGAGCACATTGGGTGGCACGGGATACATGCGGACGTGCATTGTCCTGTTGGAACAGCAAGTACCCTTGCCGGTCTAGGAATGGTAGAACGATGGGTTCGATGACGGTTTGGATGTACCGTGCACTATTCAGTGTCCCCTCGACGATCACCAGTGGTGTACGGCCAGTGTAGGAGATCGCTCCCCACACCATGATGCCGGGTGTTGGCCCTGTGTGCCTCGGTCGTATGCAGTCCTGATTGTGGCGCTCACCTGCACGGCGCCAAACACGCATACGACCATCATTGGCACCAAGGCAGAAGCGACTCTCATCGCTGAAGACGACACGTCTCCATTCGTCCCTCCATTCACGCCTGTCGCGACACCACTGGAGGCGGGCTGCACGATGTTGGGGCGTGAGCGGAAGACGGCCTAACGGTGTGCGGGACCGTAGCCCAGCTTCATGGAGACGGTTGCGAATGGTCCTCGCCGATACCCCAGGAGCAACAGTGTCCCTAATTTGCTGGGAAGTGGCGGTGCGGTCCCCTACGGCACTGCGTAGAATCCTACGGTCTTGGCGTGCATCCGTGCGTCGCTGCGGTCTGGTCCCAGGTCGACGGGCACGTGCACCTTCCGCCGACCACTGGCGACAACATCGATGTACTGTGGAGACCTCACGCCCCACGTGTTGAGCAATTCGGCGGTACGTCCACCCGGCCTCCCGCATGCCCACTATACGCCCTCGCTCAAAGTCCGTCAACTGCACATACGGTTCACGTCCACGCTTTCGCGGCATGCTACCAGTGTTAAAGACTGCGATGGAGCTCCGTATGCCACGGCAAACTGGCTGACACTGACGGCGGCGGTGCACAAATGCTGCGCAGCTAGCGCCATTCGACGGCCAACACCGCGGGTCCTGGTGTGTCCGCCGTGCCGTGCGTGTGATCATTGCTTGTACAGCCCTCTCGCAGTGTCCGGAGCAAGTATGGTGGGTCTGACACACCGGTGTCAATGTGTTCTTTTTTCAATTTCCAGGAGTGTATTATGGGACTTAACTGCTAAGGTCATCAGTCCCTAAGCTTACACACTGCTTAACCTAAATTATCCTAAGGACAAACACAAACACACATGCCCGAGGGAGGACTCGAACCTCCGCCAGGACCAGTCGCACAGTCCATGACTGCAGCGCCCCAGACCGTTCGGCTAATCCCGCGCGGCTGTGGTGTTAACACTCTCGACCTGACCATCTCTAGGCAAAACAACAGGCTTGTTCTTGTAATTTTCAGAAAGCCAACTTGCACTGATGCAATCAAAAATGCTAATTCCTCTCATCCGTCACGGTATAAGAAAGCGTTCTTTTCCTGAATGATTTATCAGTTATTACCTTTGTCTTTACACCAAAATGAAATTAATGAAAAATTAGTATTTTGAAACTGACTGCGTTTTCCAACTGACATGAGACCTCTCAGGTAACATAAATATACAATAAATTAAAAAACAAGAAATTAGCTTCTGTTGCCAGAGACAGCATATCACGCAAGAATGACCGTCATAGAGCTAAAACTAGATATAAAACGTTATCTACAATGACCCATTTTCTAATAAGACTAAACACCACTTCCGGAAATCGATCGTTGAGAGCGGCTTTCTTACATATAATGTGTGGAAAGCACACTTACGCCACAGAATAGCTCGAAAACGGGAAACATTAGCATATTACAAGTGTACAAAATAAGTTGTAACGACTGTGACTGCTATGATGTTGGCCAAATGGGTGGTTTATTTAACATCCGATTTAAAGAAAACTCTTACACTCAAACTAAAACAGCATTTGGTACGCACATTAATACTATCAAGCATAGAGTACAAGACATTACACGTTGAATGAAAGTACGATGGCTATTCTGAACGTAAGTTCCAATCTGGCGGGAAAGGAAACCACTGTGTAAATTCGATGAAGCTTTGCAAAGATGTATTGCGCAGTGTCACTGTACGTCTGTCAAAAAAAAAAAAAAAAAAAAAAAATGTTTCGAATGGCTCTTAGCGCTATGGGACTTAACATCTGAGGTCATCAGTCCCCTAGAACTTAGAACTACTTAAACATAACCAACCCAAGGACATCACACACATATCCATGCCCGAGACAGGATTCGAATCTGCGACCGTAGCGGTCGCGCGGTTCCAGACAGAAGCGCCTAGAACCGTTCGGTCACTGCGGCCGGCGTATGTCTGTCGATTGCGGCAAATCGCTCTTATCAGTTCTGAGAGCGAAGTGAGCACGTGAAGATGTCTAGAAAGTACTGTGTCCTGCCAAATATGAGGGCTTGATGACAGATTTTGCCTGATGTCATGTTGCCCACGAACATAACCGTCATGCGTGTCCTGTTTCATGACAATTTCTCCGGCTCTCTGCAGGGGCAATGAATATGCTCCTTCAGCGTTTTCTATAGAAAGCGTTTGATTACCCACAGTACATCCCGTAATGGTCTCCCACTGAATTTCATCTCTGCTCACATTAACCAGTAGCTATGAAGATATCATTTTCTCATAGACAACCAGCTACAAGTGGCTTTCTCTATGAGGCTGTTGGAAACTTGGTATAACGCTATGACAAATGTCTAAGTCGCAGTGGCGACTATGTAGAGAAGTAGCTGGAAGCTGTTGCTAACCGTTTCAAATAAAACGTTTTTGATTTTCACAGTTATTTCAGTTTCGCGACCAGTAGGACTTTAGTTTCCAAATAGACCTCGTATTACACAATGCACCCAAGGGAAGAATGATAGATTTGTTGGAGGAACTGGAAATTAATAGAAGTAGGAAGCTCGAGCCAGAAGGTATATTAAATGAACAAACAATTTAAAACAGAACTATTAGTTTAGTATCTATGATGAGGTCTCTAACTGACGGCAGTCATTGCAAGAGAGGCAAAGCGACAGCGGTAACCCGGAGATTGTGGGGTAAAATGGCATCATCGTCCACGCAGCGGCACCTGCAAATTTAACGACTGATCCAGATGTCATGTACTACGAAATGCCGTGTCGTCCTCATCAGTTGCATTTAATTTTAAGCGTATGTTATTAATAGTTCCATCTTATGTACCGGTGAATAAATTAATTAATTTGGCATAGTTTTGTTAATGAATGACGATACATCATGTCATGCAGACAATTGCAGCATTGTTTTCTTTAGTCTATTTTACTCATACGACATATATAATATTTTTAAATTTTTGAATGTAGTTTCATATTCGTGATTCTTTGCAATACGCATTAACATAATTTCAGTTTCACTCGTTTCTGCTTTGAAAACCAAGGAAAGCAAAAATGTTTTCTCTCACTTACCGCTTATAAACCAAAACGCCAAGTACACTACCAGCAATTTCTGAAACTGTGAACTTGCCATTTTCATGTAAATACAACGGTCAGTATTGCTGTACCTGTGAGTTCGTGGGAGGGGGGGGGGGGAAGGGGGGAGGGGGGGGTTCGTGTATAAGCCATTGTACACATAGATTTACTGTTTGGGCAGGTTACCCAGTACGGCGATGTTGTATGTATATTTTATGTTTCTCTTTTCACTTCAAGGGCAGCTTACATGGTATGTTTCATTACGAATATTTTGCTTTTATTATTTTACTTTTATGTGCTGTTAACTAAAAACTAACATTTGTTGCTGGTTACTTCCTTTTCATACGCAAATCTCTGCTTTCGGCTACTGGCTGTAACGGAAGTATTTATCTGGACGTTTCAATGTATAAAAACTTTTAAGAGGTCTTACAAGCTTTTAGTTTCAGTTGCTGTTACAGACAGCGTGGTATCTTCAACGAACTGGTCTTCCGTTTAAATAATCATTTCTTATTCTATTTGATTGCCAGTACGTTTGTCCTTACGTTCGTTTCAGGCTGTGGATAGCACATTTTACCTGTAGATTTAAAATACGATTGTTATGGTCGATACAACGGTGTGGTAAAACGCGAGTTATAATACTAGGGGTTGTATGCTAATTCCCTGTATTTTTTTTTTAAGGAAGCTAACAGCAATTTTTACACAAAGTTGTTACCTAAGGCAATTTGTCTTTTGGGTTGTCTGTTTTCAGGTCTAAAGATTGAAATTAAGCTAGCGAAACTGTTTATCACTCTGTAAAAAAGAAATCCATTTAAGTAACACTACATTCTCAAAAATACCTGAATCAGTCATGAAAGATAGACTAATGAGTTACATGAATGAACATTTTTTAACGAAGCACAGTTTGGTTTCCGAAATGGGAGAAGTAAAATATCGACCACTACAAAGTTTACAAAATCGGTACTTAAAACTCCTGACGGGGAAGACTGTGTTACAGACATATTCTTAGAGTTTTTGAAGAGTGTTGACCATAAATTGTTACTACACAAGCTGAAAGCACTAGGTATAAGAGGAATAGCAGGCCTGGAAAACAGTGCAAACAGTAAAGATACATGTCTGCTGACAGTAAATTTGTACTAAAACAATTGTCAGAAGAGGAATCTACAAACATAGACGTCCATCAGTATAATGTGTTGGTTCTGTCCTTAATATACGGGTTGTTTTCTAAGGTGGTAGATTTCAGCACCTAACATGAATTGGTTCAGAAAGCAAATGAGAAATACCACGCGGACAGGTATTGCCGTTAGGCAAAATAGTACTAATAGCAAAACCAAGGTCCATACTGGTACGTAAGATGTTGAGAACTTTGCATATTATCATTAGGAAGGTGTTTCCTTAACTTTTCCTGGCGAATTGAATGTTTAAATAACTTACGGATTTGCTGCCGGGTGAAGTCGTCGAACACCGCCGATATTTCGACAGGAGCACACCGTGCCATTCTCAAGGCATAAATGGCAGGGTGTGCTCCTGTCGAAGTATCGACGGTGTTCGACGACTTCACCCCGCAGCAAACCCGTAAGTTATTTCAACATTCAATTCGCCGGGAAAAGTTAAGGTCTCACATTGTTTACCTCTACGGGGAGGAAATGTATCGTTGCCTGCGGAGGTTGGATAAACTTCGCAGCAGTGGAGTAAGGTTGGAATGTGCATTATCGTTTTTATTGAAGTGTCTAAATCATAGTGTGGTTCCAACGTTTGCTAAGGTTGTGCATCATATTAATTCTCCTGCCACCAATCGCATCAAGAAACGTGCTGGTTTAGCTCTTGTTCATGAAAGGATCCACTATACTCGCCGTCAATTATATTTTGTTTCTAAGGAATTATTTCAGCTTCATTTAATGATGGCGTCTAATGTTTCTGAATTTTCTTGCGATTGGGTGTACGGTGCCTCTTGGTCGCAGTCTGACTGGGAATTTCAATCCGTAACTGCTCGTCATTCGGCGAAGTTTGAACGTTTCATTGGCGCAGTGTTCAATTCTAATTTTAATTCTTGACGTTCTATGATCAATCTCACGGAGAAAGCGTTTGACGACGCAGCTTTGTCTGTGCTGGGGAAAGGTTTGAACTTCGCACCGACGCCTAAGAGTTTGCCAGTCGTTGATTTTATTAGTTCTATCGAACAGGCTGTTTATAAACTACCTTCCGAGGCTGCGGAAGAGGTTAGGAGGGAAGATTGTCGTGTGTTGACTGGGGCCCGTCCACCCAAGTGTAACATTACAGCAGCTGAGGCGGCTGCTTTACGTTCACTTAGAATGGCTCCTGATATTGTTATTTTATCTGCGGACAAGGGAAACGCCACCGTTTTATTGAACAAGCACGATTACATTCAAAAGATGCAGTGTCTACTTTCTGATTCGGCGTATCGCAAAATCGGTGCTGATCCTACTAAGAGTGTTGAGAGAAAGACAGATAACTTCCTGAAGAAAAGTTCTTTGTTACAGGAGACTATCAAGTATCTGAATTCTTACTGTGCTGTACCACCTAGATTACATGGCCTCCCTAAGGTCCATAAAGAGGCTGTCCCGTTGAGGCCTATTGTTTCTAATAGTGGTGCTCCGACATATCGTGTAGCTTAACATCTTGCTAGTTTGTTGAGCCCACTAGTAGGTAGGTGTGAACACCACATTAAGAACTCTGCAGATTTCTTACGTCGATTGCAGGGATTGCGTTTGAATGACTCCGATATTTTAGTCAGTTTTGATGTGGTTTCTCTTTTTACTCGCGTTCCTCTCTGTGATTCGTTGCAGCTAATTGAGGTTAAGTTTGGTGTCAAGTTAACAAATTTGTTTCGACATGTGCTCACTTCCACTTACATTTTATTCAATGGTCAGTACTACGAACAGACTGATGGAGTTGCCATGGGAAGCCCATTGTCACCTATTGTGGCCAATTTATTTATGGAGGACTTTGAGGAACGTGCATTGGAGTCAGTGACCTTGAAACCAGTGTGTTTTTTCTGATATGTAGACGATACTTTTGTTGTTTGACCTCATGGTAGTGAGAATTTAAACCGTTTTTTTTTTTACATCTGAATTCAATCCACCCGAATATTCAGTTAACTATGGAGGTGGAAAAGAATGGATGCCTTCCTTTCCTTGGTGTGTTGGTCAAAAGGAAGACTGATAGTATGTTGGGACATTAAAAAAAGAAAGGCATTTGTGCCTTGAGAATGGCAGGGTGTGGTCCTGTCGAAATATCGGCGGTGTTTGACGACTTCACCCGGCAGCAAACCCGTAAGTTATTTGAACATTAGGAAGGTGGTTGGGACGGACACAGGAAAGAGCTGTTTTGAGCTGTACTGCAAGCGAGGTGGCCGGCGGTTGGCTGGAGCTTCACACGCCGGCTGCTTTCGCGGCAGAGTATCACCAGTGACCGCAGGGGGCACCGGGCGAGCCTGAGACCACACAGGTGGAAGGAGAAAGAGAGAGCGTACATGCGACACAGAGAGAGACTGCTTCTCGCCGTTGCGGCTACACAACGGTTGGAACGGGACACAAATACGGCGCGCCCATGAAAGGAGGGAGAACCGCGTGAAATTTCAGAGTCCGCATTGGCCGAAAACGCGTAGGGATACATGTGAGAGGAACTGGCGGCAACAAGAAGTGGGTCTCTGGTGTCTGGGGTGGTGCTGGGTAGACACAGAGGGTCTGGTCTGCGGGGGGAGGCCTAGACATAGTTAGGTTTGGAAATATTGCTGGCATTATGGCCAGTGATCCCTGTCCAATTTTTCAGAGTTACTGCATACAACTCCATAAAAGCAGACTCATCTGTTGCTCTGAGAAGAGAAAACAGATTTGTGCTCACTTGTGGCGTTCTGATACTACATTAAGTGTTCCTTTGCTGCCACGCACTTAAGCCTACCAACTACTCCTGGCATTTGTGCAAGTAGATTGTGTATCGTCTCGTGACGGACCTCGCAATTCATCATCTCACGGTCAGGAGTTTTGGGACGGAAATCATGTCTACGTTCTTAGATAAAGTCGAGATTTCGCAGGGAAAGGACGACATCACGCCGGTGCCTGGGGCAGCCGTCGTGATCTTCACACTAAATTACGGTTATATTATCGCAAACAGCTGGCAAAGTAGGGCACTGTAATTGTAAATGAGAACGTGTTCCAATAGCTCTTTGCTTGAGCTCTCTGATTCTATCCGTCTAGGTGGAGCTTCAGTAGAACTACGACTTGAATGATTAGTCGCAACCAAAATAAGCTAGGGAAAAGGGGCACGATAAGGAATAGAGTTCCCATTGTGCCAATGGTAGGGTAGTTAGTTTAAGGAGTCAATTTGATTGGTGTTGTAATGTCTTAGGTTAGTAACATTGCTCATCCTGTTTTTAATTAGTAACTTTGTGATTTTATTATCTACCATAATTAAATTTACTATCATTTCCATAGGTAGAAAACCACTTATTGAGAATAAGAGTTTTTGTTAATGAAAATAATTATTCAAAACTGATGCAAACGGTGTTGGGGGTATTATTCGCGCAGTTAAACAGGGCCAAAGTCGGATAGCACTAAATAAGTAAGTATGTTTAACAGACATTATACCCCGGTACGTTACAAATAAAGCTCTTTGCTGGAACGTCTAGGGATGATGTACTATCATGGGGGGCGACTTTTGTTAGAGACAAATATTTGTTGACGCTTCGCGGAGATGCTAGGCGTTCTTTTTTGACTAATTATAACCCTGAGAGTCGGGAGGACGTAGGCACATCTGTGGCCTGCGTATGCCTTGTCTGTTGCCTATAATCCTGTCTTTTCCTCTTTATTTATTTTATTTATTTATTTATTTATTTAACCTGGCAAGATTAGGGCCATCAGGCCCTCTCTTACATCTAACCAGGCATTCTACTTATTATACATTCATATGTTTTAGTAGGCATGTTAAACTACATCTAGTACAAAAAGTAAAATAAACAATGAGAAAGGTACACCTGGAAAAATACATACATATAGAGTTTATATTCGTAGATCATAAGTACGTTATTGAAGAGTCAGATTTTAGATAGGAGTGCTGGGTGTTGGCAGCAGGGAGTATGAGGGAGACTGATGGTGAAGGGAGGAGAAGAATAGAGATGGTTCAAATGATTCAAATGGCTCTGAGCACTATGGGACTCAACTGCTGAGGTCATAAGTCCCCTAGAACTTAGAACTACTTAAACCTAACTAACCTATGGACAACACACACATCCATGCCCGAGGCAGGATTCGAACCTGCGACCGTATCGGTCGCGCGGTTCCAGACTGTAGCGCCAGAACCGCTCGGCTACCAGCGGCCGGCAGAAGAATAGAGAGACATGATGAAACATAATTAAGGAAATATAAAGGAAAAAAAGATTGCGTGGCTAATAGAGATAGATGAAGAGGAAGGCATCTCAGGAGCAAGATAGGAGACGCTAGCTTTGCTATTTGACAGATGAGAGGATTGGCCTTGTACATTAATTTTGTGGACAACTTTGTGAGGATGATAGTAGGAAATGCTTCAACTTCTTAAAAGCAGCAGGAGATTGAATTTTGCGCAAGGTAAGGGGCAGTTTGTTCCAGAGGCAGACAGCGGCAACTGAGAAGGAGTTTGCAAAAGTTTTTGTTTTGTGAGTGGGCACAGTTAGGATACCAAATAAGAGTGACCTCGTGTTTCGATTATGATGGCATGACAGGTTTTTAATCTCTGAAGCAAGGTACTGGGGTGCTTGCGCGACGAGGAGTCGGTGAAGTAAACATAGAGTGTGGTAGTCACGAAATTTGTCCGGCCGCAGCCACCCTAGCTCGGAGTATGAAGCACTAACATGATCATATCGGCGAATGTTGCAGGTGTAACGCACACAGGCATTCATGGTTAGCTCTAGCCGTCTTTTGTTTTCACTACTCATGCCTTGTTGAATTACATCACAATAGTGGAGGTTCGGTAGAACGAGTGCTTGCACGAGCTGGCGTTTCAAGTCCTGTGGAAATACGTTCCGAAACTTTTTGAGAGCATAGAGACAAGCAGACGTCTTCCGGCACACTGCGACTGTATTCTCCGCCCAGTTGAGATGCTCATCCAAAGTTACACCCAAGTTCTTCACTGTTTTCTGATATGGTATTGGAGTACTGTCGAGCAGAACCACTCTCAGATTATGTTACTGAGTTTTAAGCCAAGTGTGGAACTTTAAGTTCGGTACAGCTGAACAGCACGTTCAGGCTTTTATCAAAACCTTAAATCCAGAAATTTTACGTAACTACAGTTACAGTTAACTAAGATTATCTTTATAAAAATATACTTCAGTTATAAGTGAATTTCAGATTGTACTGAAGGTCCATTCGTCCCACTCTTCAATTGCCCACAACTTTTCTTTTCTTTTTAAGTTTACTTTCTTAAAACTTAACTTATTTAGAATAGATTGTCAAAGTTTTCCTTTGTATGAAAAAAATAACTTGAATTTTCAGGTCAATAGTTTAGTGCTAATATTTAAAGCTATCGCCTCATCAATTTTCATAATTTCTTTTTTGAAAGTAAGTGTAACAAAATAAATCATTTAATTTTGATTCAGCACCTTACCGCTTCCTGTCCGCTGCCTACCACTACAGTTTCCACAAGTACCAGTTCCTGTATCAAGCAATCAATGAGATGCCTTTATTTGTATTCACCTGGGTAGAAAGTATGTGGGACATGCTTTTAATCCACACTTAGTTTTTCTTGTCATTCTCAAAGAATAGCAACAAGCACCCTTGTTTGGGATGCTGACCAGCTAATTTAAGAAAATTGAGGTGCCCAACTACTTAATGCTTGACTTCTTTGTTCTGCACAGTGTACGTACGCTCATCATAAGGCTTGCTATTATCGTCAACACTCAGGGTATATACACGTATTGAATACGCAGTGTTCTGTCCCCCGAATTTTGGTAGGTCCTGGACTTTCAGAGGGAATGAGACGACTTGGAAATTGTAATCCCATGGTTTTCAGAGGTTTCATATTTACTTATACACTCAGGATGAACAATACACTTTCTCTGTTTAGCAAGAAGCGACCACGCAAAGCAGTGTACATTCTTCTCATCTAGATTCTGGACATTAACACGTGCCTTTTTATGGCAATATCTTCCGGAAAAGGGATGAAACTGGACACTCCTTTAATTTGAACTTAGATGTTTGAGTGAAAATCGAGATAGAGTACACCAATGAGAACCTTACCCAATTCTCTTTCTCCATGTTGAAGAAATCAACGAGTGTGGCACCCTTGAGAAAAGTTCTGATCAATCCTGCGATTGAATAGCCCCACGATATCACGCCAGTTCTCTCTCAAATTTGGATGATGCTCTTCTCCTCAGCAGCATCACTGCCCTCATTTGGGGGCACTTGAGTTCACAGTATAGAACGGTGTAGCTCCTAAGGCAGCATTCCATATGTCACTGACATTTGTGGCAGCAGACTTACAGAAATACCTTGGCGGGCTTTCGCTATCCAGCATTCGAAATATCACGCTTATGAAATCGCGTCCCCAAAAGGCATCAGCAAACACAGAACAATCCATTGAAGTTTCAGAACTTGGTGACCCATTGTAACGCCGGAAATGCATATCCTCGTATTTCCATCTATTGTACTATAATTTTTTTCCTTATTTTGTTACCTGAATATATGACGTTTCTGTGTCTTTGTTTGTTGTAATTGTTTTACTATTTGTATATATATGCATTTATGTCGATGTATAATTGGTTTGTTGTGTAAAGATTATTTGTATTTTTGCACTGGGTCTGGCCTAGGGAAACTATGCTATCGAACCATTACATCGATAGGTCGTGTGGAGAACCAAAGTGTTTAGGATCTTTGGTAGTGTTAACTCTGCCGCGTGGAGCGCGGGCAGAGCAGAGAGAGTCTGGCTGGGGTGGTGCAGTGGAGCAGGTGTGTTGTGTGAAGCTCCCGCGAGTTGCCGCGCTTTCGGCGTTTAGCAGCATGTAATTGCGCTCGACTTGCAATGATAGTTTCTGACATGATGTCGCGGACGGGAAGCATTAGCTGGCGCACATCAAGAGCCCGCTTCGTCTGGTGACCGTGTCGAGAAGAAGGCGCGCCAACATACAGATTCTGCAACAGCGACGGCCGACAATAAGTGACTGTCGCCACCTCCTCGATCGACGGCTTCAAACCTTCAATCAGCCAACAAGGAAGTCTGGAAGCACGTAAAGTTTTAGAACTGTATGGCAGACCTCAGCTTTTCAAACTTTTAAAATTGTTGCATCACAAAATTACAGCAACCTAGCATGAACCTTTGTTGCTCATTGTCCCAATTGCATTGCCAAGCAGGGTCCCTTCCTTTTCCGAAATGAGCGCGAGTGTCGTTGAAATTCAAACGCCAGCATCATAGCTGGCTACAATATTTAGATTGCACAAGCACAAATTAAGAGTGCGAGTTTTGTTACCGTATTATAGTTACCTGTGAATGCAGCTCAGCTTGGTACGTACTAAATTTTACTATTGTTAATTGTTCAGAATCATTTAATTCAAATTCAAAGTTAAATCTCTTCTTTGTAAATTGCGTAGATTCAAGTAGCTTTTGAAATGATTGTTGAGGTAGTCCAAGACTAACCGTATTTTACTGAATTTCGATGTGCTTCAGAAAGAAAGCTCACTATTAATTTCAGTCACTAAATTAACTTTCGATTTTCAGGTTTTATTAATTTTTTGCTAAATTAAGTCAGAGTGTAGCGAAATTTATTACTTCTGACAAACTTTCAGTTTTCACACTACACGTGTCAACCTTCAGTTGCCGCGCTTCTAGTGCTAATTATATGTGTAATAACCTTTCTTTTTTCAGTTACTGTAGTAATTGTCCTTAGGACTGGCGACCGTAATTTCCCCCAAATCTCAAATATCTAATTATCGCTAGTTAATTGTTAACGTAACGGCCGCACATTTACTTTCTTTATTAACTTTACCCCTTTTCAAAATTAATTTCCACCAGTTTCATTTGCATTTTTCCTTTCATTTAGATGTAACCCTTTCCTCCCTCTTTACCGACAGATTAACTTCAGTGACGCTTGCTTTTCCCAAATTTCCATTAGGTACACGCGGTTTAATTTATCACTGTCATTAAGGTTGATAAGTGAGGGGGAGGTTACACCATGACAGAATGGGTAGTGGTGCCCATGCTGCTATACCTAGGGTGATGTAGAAGAGATGTCCGATGCTACATAAGTCCATGGAGCATGTGAGATGGTCCACGGCATGGCTGCACTGGAATTGGTGTCATCAGCCTGTACCATGTTGATGGTGATGACAGACATGCAATGTATGTACACATCGAATGCATCATACACATACAAACATATACAAAAAGTAATTACACCCATATTTAGAGGATTTGAGTGAAAATTTCATCAACTCATGTCTTTACTCATATGTTTCTGCTTCCAGTTTGGATGCTCACGTAATAGTGCTTGAAATGTAGGGTCTAACGCAGAATATTACCCATTTATCTCCAATTTTGATCATTTGATATGGAAATTGATTATGTAAACTTGTGATCGTATAAAACACCACAGATCGATTTATAAACTGACCTCGCAGAATGCTATTGAGTCCTTGAGTGTTGTGCAAGACTCTCGCTGACAGATTAGTAGCTATTCTCGCCCCCTTCCACAATTATTATTGATACTAACTGACCAACCTCGCATTGCCTGGATATTCATTTTGCCAGTTTTCTATAAGAAATATAATTTTTTATATGCTGAGAGCAGCTGCTTCGCATGTCTACAATGCGATTTTCTAAACATGCCTTTGTCACCTGTTCATAACTCCATAGATGGCTATTGTTTTCTCCTACAGACATTTGCATTTAGCTGTTGATAGCTGTCAAAAGTGCTGACGGGTGTCAAGGATTTCCTTAAGTTGATTCACATGTAGGAGTGTCTTAGTAGTAAAGAATAACTATATTTAAACTCCACGAATGATGCAGCATTTTTTGCCCGCATCTCAGCGTTTACGGCATAATTTCTCTTAAATTATGTGTCGTACAATGATATATTTATAAAGATACATTTAGTGGCATATTTGGATACTGCGACGGTACCTAACGCCTACTGCTAGTGTAGTTGCTCGTCCATACAAGCAAACCAGTTGCGTCTTTACCTGTGTTACTCGTACTTCAGGTATGTGCACGAGGCACAGCTCTATTTAAATGAATAGTTCAAAGTAGCCAAATGGTCGAGCTGCACGCACCTGCTTTTATGCCCTGCAGATAATTAACTGCAAATAGTAAAATGTAGCTGCGATTCTGCAGACGAATAGTCTATGGCTAGAACTGTGAATTAATAAAATACACAGTAACGCAAAGTAAACGTTAATGAAGCATCTAATAACAAGGGCTCAATTCTAAAGTTTGTAATTGACGTAGACTACAGAGTATTATGTTGAATAACGTTTATCGAAGAAAGAACATCTTAAATGAACGGGAAATGGTCCTACATTAAAGTACAGACAGCAAATACCCTTATCAAATGCAGTGAAGTTACACTGAGAGTTTTACGAGAATGGGAGCAAAATCCGCAAACTCTATAGCCATCAAAGATAAGTGGAAATGAAGTAAGCAGAATATACGAAATTTTCACCAGCTCAAAACAGTTCAAACCACATTTGGTGCAGGGAATAGTTATTCATACTATGTCTATTCTTAGTTCCGTAAATCAAGCAGAAAACGTTAGTCATACTATGGAGCACGTTCGGACCTCTCGACGTACAACATACCTTCAGAAGTTTGGTAGTGGCCATTCACCACCCACAATTCATCACCCGCACAATCGAATGCCACTCATTGCCACAGGCAGGTCTGCCTCCTTCCAGAACTCCCATTAAAGTGTCCAGAATCGACCCCTTGAACTCTTCACTTTAGAAGTCCCAGTCTCCACTCCCGTAGTGTTCTGCTGCTATCTGCTTTTCCATTGGATGAACGTCATCCCCATCAAACCTACATTGTCCTTAAGCTCTACAGATATGATCTGATTCAGGTTCACACTGGAGTCGGGAGGAAGAGACCGTTCTAATCCGCGTCCGGCCATCCTGACTTAGGTTTTCAATGACTTCCCTAAATTGTATAAGGCAAATGCCGGGATGGGTCTTTCATAAGGGCATGGCCACTTTCCTTTTCCATCCTTCCCTAATCTGAGCTTGTGTTCTATCTCTAATGAAGTCATTGTCGACAAGATGTCACACACTAATCTGCTCTTCCTCCTTGATTCAAGTCAACCACCTTCTGGATTAAACTAGTATATTACCACAACACTTGAAGTAGTAAAGGAGTTTTGGTAGTTGGGGAGCAAAATAACTGATGATGGTCGAACTAGAGAGGATATAAAATGTAGACTGGCAATGGCAAGGAAAGCGTTTCTGAAGAAGAGAAATTTGTTAACATCGAGTATTGATTTAAGTGTCAGGAAGTCGTTTCTGAAAGCATTTGTATAGAGTGTAGCCATGTATGGAAGTGAAACATGGACGATAAATAGTTTAGACAAGAAGAGAATAGAAGCTTTCGAAATGTGGTGCTACAGAAGAATGCTGAAGATTAGATGGGTAGATCGCACAACTAATGAGGAGGTATTGAATAGAATTGGGGAGAAGAGGAGTTTGTGGCAGGACTTGACTAAGGAAGGGATCGGTTGGTAGGACATGTTCTGAGGCATCAAGGGATCACCAATTTAGCACTGGAGGGCTGCGTGGAGGGTAAAAATCGTAGATGGAGACCAAGAGATGAATACACTAAGCAGATTCAGAAGGATGTAGGCTGCAGTACGTACTGGGAGATGAAGAGGCTCGCACAGGATAGAGTAGCATGGAGAGCTGCATCAAACCAGTCTCAGGACTAAAGACCACAACAACAACAACAACACTTAAATAAAGAAATGTCTAAACATTCAGTTACACTCAGTTCATTTACAGTAAATATAAGTAACAGTTGGTTCATAAATAAATAAGCCAGCATTCTTCTGCAAGTGAGCTCACTATAACTGACAACAGGTTGTCTTTAAATATTATTTAAACAGTTATTTATGCCTTTTTGACAGAAGCACCTTTTGGTTCTCTTTTCAGTCGCGATGTCCACTAATACATGCAACTGCCCACTTATAAATTAGCACAATTTTTTGATAGCAACTGCAGTCAACATTTAAATAAAGTTACTAGCGAAATACCAACTGTTTTTAAATAACTACAGAAGCATGACAGTATGAGGTATTGATGCTATGTTCGTTTACTGTATAATTGTGACGAATACGATGTTCTGACAAATGTTTGCGTGATGAAAGAGGTATAAAAGACGGCTTAAAACAATAAATAAAATGGGCACAGTTATGTAGCTTTCAGGGATGATAGCTATAGTGCAATGCTACCATCTGTGAAATTGTTTGTTGAAATCGCATCAAGCAATTAAAAGTTGTTAATTCAGAAGTTCATTGCGTAAATGTTTATTCACTGTGAAATATTAACTTTCTTTTCAAAACATTCAAATTAATGCTGTGTCAGAGGTTGCGCCTCATTTTTCTGGGATTGGCAATGTACACAGTTTTGCTCTAATACGTAGCTGTGACTTATTGTCGAAGTTCAGGAAGTTGTAAATTAGGCATCTTCATGATTGTCTGATACTTTGCCGTTCCTTGGAGCATCTCCAGTGCAAATTCCGTGCGAGTAACAGCCGTGAAAATTCCCAGCTTAGGAATTTGCCCGTTTCCGGCCACGCGCTCCTTGTTACTGTACCTGCGTTCGTGCGATGTCCTCGTCCCGCCGACTCGTAAGCAGCCGAGCAAGCAGATTCAGCTCTCCTCGATACCATCCCTTGGTGGACGAATACCTCGCCTACATTGTCATAAGGTTACACGCTTCCACTTAATGTGGCACATAGCGCGCTGGTTTGGAGATTTAAGTCGCACCAAACTTGACCTAATTCATCAGAAAATACATGAACAGAATACCCAACATGCGTAATAGAACAATGGTGTAGGTGTCCTTATCCTGGTGTACGAAACAGCATGTACCACATAGGACCTGTCATAACATCTTATCAGCATACACTTACTGTACCTAACACAAATTATAGGAATTCAGGCATATTAATTAAATGACCAAATGAATACAAAAATCTAAAGTAACTTTCAAATCATCCTTATCTTTTCAAAAGTCTTTCGCGCTTTTGTGCTCATTTGATAGCACCTTTTGCTTTGACGACTACATCATAGCACATTACTTTCAAGGACACAGTACTGATCGATGTTTTGGTGACTAAGTTAAGATCTTCGGCAGTCCACCCGCCTCTGCAGAAATTCGTGGCCCATTTGGTCAAGTACTGTACCGAAATATGGGTCAATCAGCAGTCACATTCAGTGCTGAAAGGTGATACCTGTCGAAATATGACTATGGTACAATTGCCAATAATGATATTACTTCCCAAATCCCCACAATCAGTCACTGCGCGCCCTCCCCAATTGAATCGATACATTCACAAACAGGACAGCAAATGAAAACATTTATAGCATGGGAAAAACAAGTGAGGCAGCTCGAAATTTCAAACACCCTGTCCGTGTTAACACTATAAAACCCGGTGCGGCGGGGCGGTATCGATGCGCTGCGTTGTGATTCAATTATTGATGTCAGCCTACCTCAGTATATCGTCCATTCACCACCCGTTGCTCTGCATTCGTAGGTACTATGTAGACGATGAGAAAAGCAGCGTTGAACAAAACTACCGTCCATACTTACGATTGTAAAGTCGACGTAACTCAAGTAACAAGATAAACCTGTAAGTCTCTATTAATAACGAGCACAGTGGGTGCTTCCTCCCTTCATTGAAAATGTTTGTTTGTAGATACTGATGTTTAATTACCGTCCTTCTCATTTATGGTGTCACCAAGCCCACATCTACTACTAGTTCGTGCAGCTTATAACACACGTAAGACAGCCAGAAATGAGCTAAGTCCAACCCGAAATATTACGAGATTCACGCAGGCAATACACTGTTACAAAACGAGTACACATGCGGCCCTTATCAGTGTATTCTTCGAAAGAAGATGCTCGCCAAAATATTCTGTACATGCATACGGAACACGCCACGAAGAATATTCACAAAGGCCGGTAGTTTCACACGCAGTTTCTTCTACAACCAACATTCCAAAACCTCTCAAAACTTCACCGAAATGTCCGTAATTGCATCTGTTGGCACGGCGAAATAAACGAAGAGCGATTTAACCGTCATTTCTTCATCTTAGAGGTAATTTTTTCGGACACATTTAACATGACCTTCTCGTCCGACAGCGAGTCCACGACTGCCTGAAAGCCGTCGCTCACAGAGCATATATCTCATTCAATTACGAGGGATACACTTTTCTCTCATTGGTTGATCAAAACGAACATCCATTCGGATTAACCTTTCATGATCAATTTTGGGCGCAAACCGCTATACTCCCATCAGCATTCGCAGATGAATCTACGTCATTTCATATTGCAAAAATACACAAAATATTCCACAAAACCACACGAAACGAAAATTAAAAGAAAACGATTCTAGAAATATACTTTAGAACTAAGTATCCTCTTACTATCTTTCAGGCTGACTTATTACAAAAGCAAACGCTCCTAGACATACGTCATCCTCCAGTTAGGGGATTCACCATTTTCAGGTCATCCTAGTGATATAACACTTGCTAGTTACGGATGGTGTAATACATTATAAATTGAAATTTGACATATGTCCCCATATGCACACTCACATTCACTCTCATCTGCTCCCACCCTAACACAAAACATAAATATCAACTTTTAAACTATTATTTCCATTACTAAAGCAAAATTATTAAAAGTTTAGAATCAAAATTCCTCAAAAATTACTTGTGCGCACTGATAGTGCTGTTATTGTTTTCAAATAACAAAGAAACTTAAACTGTCGTGATTATTATCTGAATATACTCTACTAAGTGTCGGTTAAGTACGTTTTTAATAGGTTTTTTATCTTTCCAAAACCGTTAAAGTTATCCGCATGAAAATTTTACACACTGTTCTAAGTTATAAAAGTTCCTATAGCAAAATTGAAAATAAACAGATCATATTTATTATAGTTATTTAGTTTCTTAGGTGAGATGAATAAGTGATCTTAGTACGCTCCACACAGCGCAGTTCTCACGGTCCGCACACCGCCACACATGGCATTATGACGCCAGCAGCCGACTACGCAAAGGCCGGGGCTGCCAGCCTCCAATATAGCTTGTCCTAACGGAATAAAACTTACTGCAAAACTCTGCAGCCGTGTAAATAGCTGCGACGTTACAACGGCTTTCGTGCTATTAAATTTTTTCGACTCCGTAAATCAACTAATATTTTTTTCCATTTCTTTACAATTTTACAGTGTCTAATTACAATTAGCTTTCACTTTAAATCGGGGTATAACTGGATCACATTTCTGCAATATCTCGTCAGCGTAATAAAGCACTCATCCGTAGAATTTCATGAACTTCATATGAAATCATCTCCAACATTTACTTACATAAATCTTTTAAATACACTTCCAAAGTAATGTACATTAGAGAATTACTCAAAGAAATACGTCCCAAAAACTCTGAATTTACTTTGCATTCGAACACATTTTCTACTCCCACAAGCAATTAAAATGTTAATGAGTTCTGATGACCCACAGATACCAAATTTTGTGAGAATCATAATTGTAAATTATCTATACATATTACACGAAAAACCCAACCAAAATACTACAAATAACACATTTAAATAACCCTAAAAATTTCTCCCCAAATTTTACGTACAAACAATTCACTCCTATCTTTCGCGAATAACGATATTAACTACGTTCTTGGACCTCCGCGCACCAAGAGTAATGCGGCCAAAGTTAGCCCACTCCTTGCACTGAGTTGTGCCTCCATACTTTATCACGCACCCCTTAAATTTACCAAATTACCCTTTACACAAACCACAAATAACCCTCAAAATTCTTACATGCTGCACATGAAATTACATTTGTATGCTTATATTTATACACACCCCATTCTTCATTCACAAGGTGCAACTCTGCCACCGTTCTCTCTTACAGCATTTATATCGCAAAGTCAATATCTTCTAAATTTTTACGTATTGTCCCCGGTTCAAATTCGAGCCCTCTTTCCTCGCTCACCAACAGACTCTTACGTTTATCGATAAAAATTATGATTATTTTTGGCATACCACTTTTTGGTTCGAGAAACGCAAAATTTCTCACTTCATCAAAATCGATCATTTCGCTTATAGGCTGTACATTTTTAATTTACTTCTCTTCAAACATTGCTTCCTTCCTTTTTCCACCTTATTTGTAGTACCCATTATAATTTCAGCCCGATCCTCAGTTTCACTGTCAGTTCCTAGATTCTCCTGATCTATCTCCAACTCATCTGTAGGATTTTAGGAGCTCCCGAAACCCCTATCTTTCCAGTGTTAAAATAGCGCTTATAAATTAAATGTTTTCTCAGAAAGTATTTGAGCTAGGAAGTTGAAATTTTAACAGGTTATTTATCGGAGTATTGGCTACAACTTAACTGGTATTTTTGGAAGGTTGAATTCAGTTGTTATAGATTAATTTTTACTATTTTAATGAAAACTCACTAGTTTTTGTGCATTTTTAATTCACAATTTCAACAATGTACGGTATTTCGGAAAAAGGCTGTGTAACATTTACAGAAAATTTGAAGCAAATTGGTTTGCTAGATCCTGAGAAAACATGTAATTTGTATGAAAAAATAAAACTTTTGGGAATCGAGCGACAAAGTTTGGATTACCTTTTTAGTGCATTCCAGGTCAATAGGATGGATTATCTTCATCTTCTGCAAACTCATCCCAAGCTTTCCCTTTGTCCTCCTCCTGTGTACTCTGGCCTGAATTTCTACGTTATTTACAGCCCTGTCAGCAGCCCAAAGACGTTCCTTGTTTAAAACAAGCATTGTTCGTACCACGCAGAAACCTATCTCCATACCCATATTTATCAATCCTTTACACCTTACAACGTTGCCATCATTGAAGGTAGCAATAGCAGCATTATACACATCAAAGTGCAGTATTCTATTCCAATAAACACAATCTTAGGGATTCTTGACTGTATAGCACTATTTACACTCTCATTGGGGTTTTGAGTTCTTCCATGGACACACTTCTTCAACAGTTCAGATATTGCTAAGTCTCGGAAAATAGGTTTTATGACCTCCATTACCGCATCAGGCAAACTATGCTTATGAGTATACACTTCTACAGTTCTGAATCCTTTGTTGCACTTATACCAACTGTTTTCTCCTTTGGGATGCAAGTGATGATGCGGACTTTCATCGGTTGAAAAAGTAAGGACAAAAAGAGCCTAAACAGCCTTCTTCATTTCATCGATACTGTGTGTGTTTTCCCTAATAGCCATTCCATAATAGTTCCTTATTTTGTCAATTACACTGTCAGTTAACCTCCCGTTCCCATACAACCATTTATCATCACTGAGTTTCTGTTTTTTGTATGAAACTTTCAGTCACTGAAGTCTTGATCCCATTCGTTTCTGTACGTCTCCAGTACACTCAAATTTCTGCACTGCAACACCATCACCATAGGGCTTCAGTTCTTGAATATGCTTGAAACTTTTAGAATCACTGTCACCAAGGTAATTCACAAGTCGCACTTTGTCAAATGCAAAAGAACGTTGAAATTTACTAGCAACACCAGCCACTTCCATTCCTCCACTACTGCCACTACAGTTAGCTGCGCAATTATTTCCATGTGTACCTTTGTTTTTCTGTGGACAGTTACAATGTTTAGATATTACTGCTATACCTAAAACTTTCCCTGTATACATAACTGGTGGCAGATACTACACCAGAAGAGATGTCTGTCCCCATTTATGCCAGGTACCATCGAATCTTCAGTCAAGTTTCTGTTACCACTGTTTTCTATAACTGCCTCTTCCACAGCTTTCTTTGTAGATTCTATACAGACATTTTCTACTTTAGGCTCTATAAATTATTATAGTTCGTAGACTTGGTTGGAGGATTTGGAAGATTCATCATGCCACAGAAGACTGCACCTACAATTTCAACCTTACCAGTCGTACGCAAGGCATTATCAAATATAATGTGTTCGTAGATTTTGTTACCATTTTATTCATGTTGAGTTACTGCAATACTGATCCAAAAGGTGGTCATGTATGAACACTTACAACACTTCAGTTCCATTTCACTGGAAAGTTCTATGTGATTTTTTATAGAGTTCCAGTTCGACTTCACTACACTGAATACATATTACACAGTTAGCAAGAATGCCGTTGAGAACTAACACATCAGATGTTTCATTCACATCCTATTCGCCCATAAAACATTCATACTTTTTCATTAACTCAACCAAGCTTCCTCTGCGAAGTACTTTCTTTCTCATTTTTATTGCAATGGTCCGGTGTACCAGCAACGCTAGATTCACATTCTTGGTTGTCTTCCTTACTGTTTACAATAATAACGCCTATCTTTGGCTTTCCAACATTTCTTCTTTTCTTAAAAGCCTTCAGAGGATTTCTAGTCACTTTACGTTTACCCATGATTTTCCTTCAATAAAATAGAGACTTCAATGAACTGAATTCACTATGAATATTTTCAGGATTACAAAAGAGTAAATAAATATAAAACACACGACAATGGAGCTAGCGATATATATAGAACTATCATGGGATAGCCACAACATTTATTTTGTAACACATATTTTCTCTCACATAACTGAAATGTAAATGATGAGCATGTAGATTCATGAGTACAACATCTGACAGCAGTTTAACAGTGCCACAGTGGGTCACGCCCATGCAGCACACATTTGAAAACTGTTTTAAAAATAGTTGTATCTTCTGAACTGAATAAATCATAAATCCGTTGAAAGGTGAAAGTCTGTAGTTTTTTAGAATGCAAAAAAGTAAACACTGAACATTCCATGATTTTGATCCTTTGGTTGACTGGATGGGTTGAGGATTAAAGGGACCAAATTACGGGGTCATCAGTCCTGTTGAACCTTTCCGCAGCCCCTTAAGTCAACCTCAGAACCTGTTTCATCATCCTCGTAAGCATCAAATATACTGTTCCCTTCCTCTTAATTAACGATGTTAGTAACTCCAACATTCTAACAATTAACCAAATAACTTGAAACTTAGTATCCCGCACACAAAAATTCACTTATTTCCCCTGAATCACTACAAATGTTATCACAATTAACTCTATTAATATCTGCTGGTAACCTATAAGATTCTTTACTGAAAACATCCGTTACATCCGTTGATACATTACAGAAATCACCAACAACAACTTTGTCAACCTCCTCAGACACATCACTTAAATTGTCGTTACTGCATCGTACCACATCAGAATTCACAGTATACTCGAATCCCGCCTCCGCCATATTCGGAACTGCATCTGTCCCCGTAACTTTTTTCTCCTCCCAGATTTCTCTGACACTTTGCATTCTGATCTACTACCTAACACATTACTTTCACAATCATCCTTTCACATCAACTCATAACTCATCTTTTCATCAATAGTCGTTGGTTCATTTCCATCAACAGAAATAAATGCCGAAATTCCTTCCTCCAAAATATCTAGATTAGTAGCTTCAATCTTCGTAACCTCAGAACTTAAGACACCTTTACCTCCCTTTAACACTAAACCACCCACATCCGCCTATAAATAATGAAATTTGTCACTAGCTGACGAGGCTATTGGTACACCACCTTACAAATACTTTCAGATACCTCCGTCGACACGCCACAAATCTCATTTCCAGCTGACGAGACTACAGCTTCGCCGTCTTCACTGAGAGGTTCACTCACTTCCTCCAATAAAAATTTATTATATATTACTTTAGCTTACATTACTATATGTTGCTAGAGCCTAGTGACTCATCACCAAATCTGTCAACAAACATTCATTCATTCCATCGCTGATTTCCCTTTCACAAAATGAATTTTTCTGCCCCATATCAGTTGTAGGGTAAAGCCATTACTGCCACTCTTTTGATATCAAATTCGTATACATATCAATTAAATTTTGTCGTCTGACTTCTGCTAAGTTGTTTATGATCCACTGAGGGTTGATTATGACACCCTGGGGATAATCAGTCCTTCTGATAAACCCTCGACCCATCCCCCTTTCCTCCCCTTCCCACCACTTATACCAGCACACTTTCTATATCAAATTAACTGACTAATTAATTAATTGATCAATTAATTCCTCCCTCCCCTGATGACATCATCTAGCATGTGTCCCCTTCACCCACCACCCCCTTGGGAAACAACTGCTCCCCCATCCACTCCTCTCCTCCCATCCCAGGAAGAACCTAAAAATGGCAGCAAAATCGGTCAATCTGTGTTAGAATATTGGACTGGGAGGATCTCATGACAATAGGCTAATATATCATCAACCAGATTGCATTAAACAATTTAAGGCACTGGAATATTGTTTAAACAGTTTGTAGGGATGTTGTTATTTACCTAACTTGCGGGAGCCAAGGCGTTGTGGAATATTATTTATTTGAACAATTTGCAGGTATGGGTTTCATACAGAGTGTTTATTTCTGTAATCACAGAACAGCTCGAAATTGATTATATCACGTAAGTGGTGTTATAATACTGCAAAAAAAGTCCCAGTACCACTTGAAACTATTAGCAGGCGGACTCAAAATACATAGTAACTCTTCATAGGACGCTCCCTTCAAGTATAAGTCGAAGGATGGGGCTTAGTTTATGTTTGCTGCTGGAGTCAGGGGTACTAAGGCTCTTATTTTTTATTTTCCTCACTGTTTGGAGCACATTTATACCATGGGAAACATAGAGACACAGCAGGTCGGATGTCGAAAAGATTCTCCTTGAAGTCGGAGCACTGCCCTACATAGAGAAAAATGGTTGAAATTTTCGGTGAATCTTCGATGTCCTACAACTGCTTGGCGGGAGGTGCTCTATAACAACAACGTCGGTCTCTGAACCAGATGCGGCTGGTCTGCTGGTCTTGTCTCTGAACACTTAACACAGTAGACATAACGTAACTCTATGGCATCACAGAACTTTCTGCAGATGCCTTTTTTCTGTCGAAACATACATGTAATAGTTTGTAGAAGAGATCTCTAGCCAGTTGTGCCTTCCCAGAGACTATGTGAATTTTCATTACGACGCCCCAGACTAACATTCGATTCAAACTTTCGGAATCCAGCTTTCTGATTGTGCCGTACTGTTGTTCCCTGAAGAGGTTGAACTTTTTCGCTGTTTGTCCATGCAGATCATCATATAAGTTCTTGTAAAACCTGTGCCAGGCAGTAGGAGAGATTTTCTCTCTTCACACCTAAGAGCGCTATTGCGTCAACATAGAAAAATCTACAAGTATAAGAGGTTGTGAACATCTTCTCTTGGGTTTTACTGGTCGGTATCGCTCACAATCTTTGCCATCATCCGCCATCGAGTTCTCGCTCTGTCGAAAAGCAGCAGAGTCACAGAGCAACCAGAGGCAGTACACTTCTGTCTAGGCTTCTGCAGAGTAAAGACTTTAGGTTACGAAAGGAGAGGTGAATGATGAAATGAACTTTGCTGTGTATATTTCATTATCCTGTGTATATTTCATTATTAAGCACAAAGTGACGGCTGAATCTGAAACTCCAATCAGCTGCCATCCGATTTATTCGCGCTGTAGGTATCTGCTAAGATGAGTCTCCATCGCACGCCCGGTCACTGTTTGGACGCGAAGCTAAGATGCTCACTCCAGGAGACGAGTGTGCGATTTTAAAGTCATGGATCCAGGTTGTTGCTCTCAATGCAACCTTGGTAACCTGTTCGTGAATTATTAAGTGATTGTGTTTTATTCTCCTGACCCACCTGCGGCAAGACTCTACTTGAGTTACAATCCCTTGCCTGTCTGTCAATGTTTTTTTAATATATGAGTGAGTAATTTTCATGTTTAAAGACAATTATACTAATAGTTATAATTAACACTTGTTTCCATTCATAGTTAGAATCTTCCTCTTGAACTTAATATACCTGTGTAGTATGGTACCTATTTTCTTCATGCTTAATTGGGCCACCCATATTAACATTCATTTAAATAAGACGCGGCCCTTTTTTTAAAAAAAATTAAATAGCATGAACATTTAGTGCAGTTCCTCACTTTATTGGTCACCAGAGTTTGGTCCTATGCGTCATAGGGGAATGTACTCAACCACAGCTGACATCCCACAAATCGCACTAAGAATATCACTCTGATTCCTGGTTCGCTTCGCTTCATGCATGCATCTCTTCAGAAACATGCTGAGACTATACACCAGGAGGACATGCATATCAACATAGCTGCATATCCAAATGATGCAAAGTTTTCGTTTGTGACGAAGAAAGGGGTCTTCCCATATGAATTAGATGGGGATAATCCACCATACCACATTGCCCAAAGTAACAAATTCTTCCATAAAATAACAGGCACTGTCATAACACAGGTCGAGTAGGAGCACGTGGTGAATGTTTGGCTGGAGTTCGGTGTAGCTAATTTAGGTGGAAAAGCCTGATTATACATGAAAAAATTATTCACATCTACTCAAGAATAATGTGTGAACGAGTGAGGAGGAGTACAGGCCATCTTACGATTGCAGTTGCCTCCTTTACTTGGACGTAAACAACCTGTGTGGGTGCCATGCAACAAACTCTGCCATTTGGGGGTTTCCGATTCAAGTCCAAAGGGGAAATTGCCAGACTGAAGAAAAAGATCTGTGACCTGGTTGCAGATGCTGGTGAGGGATACATTCTGAAGGTAGAAGCGTAGTGTCTTGCTACTGTGTCTCCACGACCTAGTCCCGCGAAACATTTCCATCCCGAAGCTGTTGGTCGATGTTGCTGAACAAACATCGCTATATACTGTTGTAATGTCTCATGTTGTGGATGGAACTTGTTAGTATCCTGCGGCATTTTCTACGCAGCGTTGTTGGTTGAAGGAGTACAATGATATAAACACTGAACAGAGAGCTATCCTAACATTTGATGTTGAAAGCGATTTTTACAAGTTGACGGATAATTCATTTTTCGGGAAAACCGAGGAAAATGTTAGGGAATACCTCAAAATACATTTAGTTTACCAAGGGATCGGTGTTATGGTGCCCAGTCCAAATTTCGAGTGGGTCATCATCTTCAATGAAGGGCTACTACTGTGAAGATGGCCAAGCCTTCAGTGCAGGCCACGAAACCTGTCTATATCGGGATCTCTTCGAACTCGAAACTAGGATTCCGCTAAGCCTAAGTTCGCCATTCCAAATTTCTTTACATGGATACAGGCTGTTTCGTCTACTGTGTAATAAAATGCGGTCCATATGAAATAATTAGGTACAATCATGATGAATTCGACATGTCTGGATACGTAGCCGATAATCCTTTTGAAATAACACCTCACAACAAAAGGTTATTGACCTGATGCAAGTTGAGGCGAGTTGTTCGGTGATGTGGAATTGTGGTGCTCAAATCTAAGATGTACGCGTATGATACAGATGCAAGTGCCATACAGAAGTGGACGTAGGATGATAATGAAATGTTAATGTTGTACAAAAATGTATATAGAAATATAATATTTAAGTTCTTGAAGTGTCTTACCTGAGATACCACTTTTAAAGAAGAGTGTATGTAAGCAAATTACAAGAAAAAACTATTGTAAAATTACTTAATATGTACACCAGAGAATTTTGTTGTTCGTACAAGGAAAGAATTGTTACTTAATATGTCAATGTTATTATTTATAAACACTTTCACCACAGAGTACAACTGACGAGACTTATGCTGTTGAACCATACAGAGAGAAAATAATCGTTGATAACTTGTTATTGTTTATAACAAACCTGTGCCCCTCCCTCATGATGCTCAGACGTTGAATGACGAGGTCAGTTGAGCGGGTTATAAAAGGTGGGGAGGTGGTGGGGATGCTTGACCAACATTGGTCCATTGGTTTTATTGTGCTCCCTTTGGTTGACAGAGGTTTCCCACAAATTTTATATCACACGACACAATTTTCTGTGTGGTGAATGCCTTGGTTGGCCTGATCAACTCCTCAGAGAATAGGGTGTGAGGGCACCAAGAAGCCCAATCGGGTAGCCCAACGTTGGATGTCCTTAACAGTGCAACCTGATACTCAAGTTCAAAGTCACGTAGCACATACACAGCTATCCTACTTATTCGGGGAGCTGTGGTCTCTTGTGGGTTGTTACATGCTATGCATCTCTTTTGGTACGTTACCTCGCTCTGCCTCTGTATGGTACTAATATCAATTGAACTCAGTTACTGACAGCACTTGCTGTTAACAGCACTAGTGCTCACTTAACTCTTTGCCCCCTAGCTTGCATTCAGTACTGCAGTGTTCTGTATGGGATTCGTTGTTCTTATAGTGTTAATAATACATTAACTTTGTTACACGGCAATATGGACAGGTTAACTGATACAGAGTTGGCCTATATTCACCTTATAAGGGAAAAGAGCAACAATAATGCTATACGGAGCTGTTCCTGCAGCAGTGGTGATATCACTGTACTTTTACTTCCGTATGAGGGTTGTTTCATTGTTTTGTGTGTTGTGCTGTACGTTTCAGTGATTACATTTTACAAGCTTATTCGTGGTCGTGCGGTAGCGTTCTCGCTTCCCACGCCCGGGTTCCCGGGTTCGATTCCCGGCGTGGTCAGGGATTTTTCTCTGCCTCGTGATGTCTGGGTGTTGTGTGCTGTCCTTAGGTTAGTTAGGTTTAAGTAGTTCTAAGTTCTAGGGGACTGATGACCATAGATGTTAAGTCCCGTAGTGCTCAGAGCCATTTGAACCATTTTGAACAAGCTTATTTACCATAGTGTTACATAATCAAAGACAATGGGAGGTAAAAAATAAACGAATAAATCATAATTACATGATTACTCTCTAGCGAGCCACAAGAAAGCTGGGCTCATCGTAACAGAATACCATAAAAAATCCCCAATCAGCCTCTGAAATTCTGTGTCTGGAATTCGGATTTGCGTAGTAGAAACAGTCACTTTCAAAGCGTTTCCTTATTGTTCATCGAGTATCGCACGATGCGGAAGCACTATACAGCAACACGGGCCACCCACTCATATTCTAAATGTATGGATCTTGGCTGATAGTCTCTTCAGTGAATGAATAAATGACGAAAGTAATCGTAGATGCACGTTCATGGTGATGTTTTCACGGTTGAAACCAATTTCACGCACACTGATTGGAGGCAAAGACTTACACATTCAGCAGCTCTGTATATTCACCGTTTTCAGAAATGTTCGTCACTATAGGATTATACAAAACCATCCTGACCAATATGATTTCTGTGCCATCTCAACAAATCTCTTGTCAACTTCCTGGCAGATTAAAACTGTGTGCCCGACCGAGACTCGAACTCGGGACCTTTGCCTTTCGCGGGCAAGTGCTCTACCAATTGAGCTACCGAAGCACGACTCACGCCCGGTACTCACAGCTTTACTTCTGCCAGTACCTCGTCTCCTACCTTCCGCTGCAGAGTGAAAATCTCATTCTGGAAATCTCGTGTCATCTGTCGATCAATTGACAATGGAACAGTCAGATGCACAGAAATTGTTCGTCCAGAGTTCGATTGTCCATCTTAACGTACAAAGTACAGGGTGATCCAAACATAAGTTAATATTTAAAAATGCACTAATTCACGGAATAACGAAGGTAAGGAGGCAAAACTTGACACAAATGCCTGAAATTACATCCGGTTTTATTGAAACCAGAAATGAGAGCAAAAGCCGGCGAGCAGATGGTGCTGGACAGCAACACGTCAGTGATGCCATCTGATAATCGTGTATAACACGAACTGTAGTGAGAGAGGGAATCAGATGCGCCAGCGATCGCAGCATGTTAACTTCACCAGAAAAGTCACTGTTAATGAAGTTTTACTATCAAAATGGCGAATCCGAACTGCAGCTTTACGATGCTACCGCCATAAGAACGGTATTTGAACAGGTAAAGTCCCTGTGAAAGTGAGTCAGCGAAGCAAATGATCACAATGTGTAACACTTACATGGATTAGGAGTAGGTTTATTTTAAGTAACTGTGTATCTGCAGTTTATGAAGTGCGCATTCCGTGTTGTTTGAACTCCTTGATGTATGGCAAGGAAATTAGAGTTTTGTAATGTATATATGAAAAAAGTCAAAGAATATATTGAAATTTTAAATTATTATAATATAAATATGTTTATGAAAGAAGTATGTTTGTTAAAAGCCGTTTTATGCTTAGGGCACTTGTATTTGTAACGTGTAAACGCGGTATGGAAGTCCCTCCGCAACAAGAGTGGCATGGCGCGATGTAAAAGGTGGGTTTGGCGGTCGAACTGAGTAGCTCCTTTGGTGTGAACGGCACGCAGTGTGTGGCTAGCCTTAACACGGTATACTTCTACGGTGCTAAGAGAGGCAATTGGAAATTGCATTAGAAGGCATTTGCCTATCATGTGGACCTGACTATTATTTTATATTCACGAGGTAATGGAATGGCTGTAATGTGTTGAAAATCCGACGCCAAGAAGAGATTTTATACAGCATTCGCACATCAAGAATCGTGAGTACTGTTAGCCGCCATTTCGCCTGCCACCAATCTTCGCCACTGCTCCACTTACTTCATACATTCAGCTACGTTATGTACCGGGTGATCAAAAAGTCAGTATGAATTTGAAAACTGAATTAATCACGGTATAAAGTAGATAGAGAGGTACAAATTGACACACATGCTTGGAATGGCATGGGGTTTTATTACAACCAAAAAAATACAAAAGTTCAAAAAACGTCCGACAGATGGCTATTCATCTGATCAGAATAGCAATAATTAACAAAACAAAGAAAGACAAAGCAAAGATAATGTTCTTTACAGGAAATGCTCAATATGTCCACCATCATTCCACAACAATAGCTGTAGTCGAGGAATAATGTTGTGAACAGCACTGTAAAGCATGTACGGAGTTATGGTGAGGCATTGGCGTAGGAAGTTGTCTTTCAGCATCCCTAGAGATGTCGGTCGATCACGATACACTTGGGGCTTCAGGTAATCCCAAAGCCAATAATCGCACGGACTATGGTCTGAGGACCTGGGAGGCCAAGAATGACGAAAGTGGCGGATGAGCATACGATCATCACCGAACGACGCGTGCAAGAGATCTTTCACGCGTCTAGCAATATGGGGTGGAGCGCCATCCTGCATAAACATCGTACGTTCCAGCAGGTGTTTATCAGCCAGGCTGGGGATGATGCGATTCTCTAACACATCGGCGTACCTCTCACCCATCACGGTAGCAGTTACAAAACCAGAATCACGTATTTCATCGAAGAAATAAGGCCCGATAACGGTAGATGTGGTAAATCCAACCCATACCGTGACTTTCTCGTCGTGCAACGACAGTTCTAGGATTTTCGGTAGCTCAAATTCTGCAGTTGTGGGCGTTGACAGACCCTCGGAGCGTGAAATGAGCTTCGTCGGTCCACAACACGTTACTCAACCAATCGTCATCTTCCGCCATCTTTTGAAACGCCCACACCGCAAATGCCCTCCGCTTCACTACATCGCCAGGTAACAGTTCATGATGCCGATGGATTTTGTACGGACAGCATCGGAGGGTACGCCTCAGTGCCAACTAAACAGTAGTGTAAGGAATGCCGGTGCGACGTGCGACTGCACGAGCTATGACTTCCCCGTGCATAGACGAACCCGCTACAGTCTCCATTTCTTCCTGAACTGTCTCAGCAGCATTACGCCGTGTGCTCGGTCGGCCACTACGGGGTCTTTCGTCTAATCAACCCGTGGCTTCGAGCTTCGAAATCATTCTCGCACAGCTGCATTTGTCAACGGACCTTTACCCGTTCGAATCCCCTTACTATGGCGATAGGATCGTAACGCTGAACTAGCACATTCCCCATTCCAATAATAAAACTTCACTAAAAGCGCCTTTTCAGGTAACGTCAACATGCTGCGACTGCAGGCACATCTGATTCTCTCTCTCATTACTGCTCCTTTTATACATGATTGTCATTCGCACTCACTGACGTTTTGCTGTCCAGCGCCATCTGTCGGACATTTTGTGAACTTTACTTTTTTTTTGTTCTAATAAAACCCCCAAGCATGTGTGTCAATTTTTACCTCTCTATCTACATTATTTCGTGGTTTATTAAGTTTTCAAATTTATACTGACTTTTTGATCACCCGATATATTGGTGTGGATCAGTTAATTTGTGTGTTGTTTCAATAATAATCACATAAAACCTCAGTTCGTGTTTGAAACCACAACTTCAATCCTGGTCACAAGCCTACGCAAGATCCTCACTTAAGTGCTACTAAAACCGGGTATCCTGATTTAAATGAACAAGTCTAGCATTAATGTGTCTAAAAGTGGTTTTTTGTCTAAAATAAAATGAGTAGTAAAAGCTAAAGTAAGAGTAAAATTCGAATGCTTTGTTTATGGAGTACTCCAAGTGAAATTGTTAAGGTAGGAAGTTTAGGGACAAAAATTTAAAGATTAATGAATAGGAAAGTAAAAACCTTAATTATTTTAAAACTAAAACCATAAAAGTGAAGTTGAATAGGTTTCTGCTAAGGTATCCGTACTTTATTATAAAATACAGTTTTGTAGGATTACAGCGCAAGATTGTGTAAATATTATTGCCAAGAATACCTGCTTCACAGGTGGACAAAGTACAAGGACATACAAATCTTTAATTAACTGATTTACGGTAGTACTATTGGAAGTAAAGTTGTGCGTATTTTCAAAGATAGTGTAGTTTTGGTACCAAATGTAGAAGGGTTGCACTTCTGTCACATTGAACGATTCTCTTCATTCGTCGTTGGTCCCGTTCTTGCAGGATCTTTTTCCAGCAGCAGCGATGTCGGATGTTTCATGTTTTATCGGATTCCTGATATTCACGGTACGCTCGTGAAATGGTCATACGGAGAAATCCTCATTTCATCGCTGCCTCGGAGATACTGTGTACCATCGTTCACGCGCCGACTGTAACACCACGTTCAAACTCACATCTTGATAACTTGCCATTGTAGCAGCAGTAACCGATCTAACAACTGCGCTAGGCACTTACCTTACATAGTCGTTGCCCACCGCAACGTCATATTCTGCCTGTGTACATATCTCTGTATTTGAATAAGCATACGTATACCAGTTTTTTTGGTGCTTGAGTATACATTCGGTGAACACTAGATCGGAAAAGTTTCTTCCTTCAAGTATTGTACCGAAAGTTGTGGAGTAATCAGGAGGTTTCATTTTAAATAGGCTTCTAGAAGAACTGAAAAAAATTGAATGAAAAACCACTGGTCTTCAAAGGCAAGTTGAGAGATTTCCTTGTGACATACTTCTATTCTGTACGGCTGTTTTTCAAAGAAATTGAAACCTTAGCTCGGTAATGTGTTTCTTATTCGCATACTTTCTCATGTTTTCGTTCTTTCTCTCTTTATTTCTAATTTTTTTTTAGTTTTTCAATTTCTTTTGTTCATATATTTGTAATCAGCATTCCATAAACACCGCACTGAATCATTCTCTCATCACGCATGTTTGGCTGGGACAATCCCACGGGACTTGATAAAAATACATAAACGAAGTAAAAATAAAATACATGAGAAGCCTGAAACGCTTGTGCTAAATGGAGAACATACTTTCCGTATCTTACTCATGAGAACGTTAAGACTTTCTACTGTGACTCAGCTGTCGTACAGGCGCTTCTTGAAGCCTTGGTACTTGGTGTCTCCAAAAGGAAGGAGGTCAAGAGAGCTACAACTGCTCAGTGCAGCGAGACCTTCGCGTCTAGCCGACACAAAGACGTACGAAGCGGTGGCGCGAGACACAGCCTCGCTTTCCAGAATGCGTCTCACACAGTAATTCACGACGTTACCTCCACTTCCGTAGCTTTTTCGTCTAAAACTTCTCTTCTTACGTTTACACCGTTTGTGCAGTTACGTGTAACGCCCACTCCTACATCGTGACACATTTCTTTGTGTAATTTAACGTGACATTCTTACGGTACTCTAACCAATCATTTTATACTCTTTTCTTCTCGCGTTATTCTTCTGAAGTTTGTTGTAACTAGTAGCTACACTACACACGAAAAATTGATTTCGTGAGCTTAATGGTAATTACAGCTGCTTTTGCTCGAATTACAGAAAAAATCCATGCATATTAGATTACAGCTTTTATGCGACATGTGATTCAAATCTAAAAAAAAAGTATTTGTAGACCCAATATTCCAATGAAAACAAATTGATGGCGCCGAAAACTTTTATCAGTCTTTCACACCTTTAGCTCACGCACAATCATAAAATTATTGCGCATTGCTACACCCCTGTAAAAGTCATAATTTTGAACTAAAATTTCAGGTCTCATTATTTGTTAATGTTGGAACAAATGCGCATTGCGCATTGCTACACCCCTGTAAAAGTCATAATTTTGAACTAAAATTTCAGGTCTCATTATTTGTTAATGTTGGAACAAATGATGCCCTTAGAGGAACATTAGCCCTCTGAAGGCAAAGATTTAATTTAAAGCCCTGTGAAGTATCTAGAATTTGTCAGGTAATTTCATCTATTTTCCACGATTAGAAAACTAATGGTTCATGGTGTGGGTTCCTGTAGTCATGTCCTAGTTCATGAATCACGGGCAACGTATGAGTGGCCAAGTAAGTGGTCCCGACAGTCGGGATACCAGTTACTCTGGAATAAGGCTGGGCATCTCGGACATATTCTGAGTCGTGGTCACCTTTGTGATCATGCGGCAAAGACTACCAAATCCACCGGTTAGTCCCTCAACCGTTAGTGGTAAAACTCAATGGGACTCGGGGCAAGTAAGGCTAGCAACCTGCTTCCCTGGTACTTTAAATATGATGCTGGCAACAATCAGAGCAAAATGCCTCGGACCTTTGGAGGTGACGGAGTCCCACCTCTAACTGACAAACCAGGGACTCCTAAGATACGACTCGGCAAACAAATGGTAATGAGATGGGGAGCTATTAATATCAATGGGGGCTACTCTGGGAAGAAGGTAGAGCTGGCAGAGGCTGCAAGTAAGATGGGGCTGGACATTTTAGCTGTAAGTGACATTCGGGTAAGGGGTGAGAAAGAAGAGGAAGTGGGTGAATACAAGGTCTACCTGTCAGGAGTCAAAGCAGGAATAGCACAATGGGGTGTAGGGCTTTACATCAGGAAAGAAATTGAACCCAGCGTAGTTGCAATAAGGTATGTAAACGAACGACTGATGTGGATAAATTTGAGTGTCTAGCAAGAAAATTAGGATTGTTTCAGTATATTCGCATTGTGAAGGGACATATCAAGATAAGATGGATAGTTTTTATGAGGCACTCAGTGATGTAGTTGTTAGAGTAAAGGACAAGGACAGTGTTCTGCTCAGGGGTGATTTTAATGCCTGGATTGGAAATCGAACAGAAGGCTATGAAAAGGTTATGCGTAAATTTGGAGAGGATATGGAGGCCAACAGGAACGGGAAACAACTCTTGGATTTCTGTGCCAGTATGGGCTTAGTTATCACAAACTCCTTTTTTAAACATAAGAACATTCACCGGTATACTTGGGAAGGCAGAGGAACCAGATCTGTCATTGACTATATAATAACAGATCAGGAATTCAGGAAGGCTGTGAGGGACACACGTGTATTCAGGGGATTCTTTGATGACACTGATCATTATTTAATCTGCAGTGAAATTGGGATTGTGAGACCGAAAGTGCAGGAGGTCAGGTCCATATGTAGGAGGATAAGAGTGGAGAAACTTCAGGATAAGGAAATCAGGCACAAGTACATAACAGTAATCTCAGAAAGGTACCAGTTAGTTGAATGTAGTCAATTACAGTCATTGGAAAAGAAATGGACAACGTACAGGGACACAGTACTAGAAGTGTCTAAAGAATGTCTTGGAACAGTAGTGTGTAAAGGTAGGATGAAGCAAACAGCTTGGTGGAATGACACAGTCAAGGCAGCCTGTAGAAGGAAAAAGAAGGCGTATCAAAAATGGCTACATACTATAACTCAGGTAAACAGAGAAAGTTATGTTGAAGAAAGAAACAAAGCCAAACAGATAATTGCACCATCTAAGAAGAAATCTTGGGAAGACTTTGGAAACAGGTTGGAGACTTGGGGTCAAGCAGCAGGGAAACCATTCTGGAGTGTGCTTAGCAGTCTTCGGAAGGGAGGTAAGAAGGAAATGACAAGTATTTTGGACAGGTCAGGAAAACTGCTGGCGAATCCTGTGGATTCCTTAAGCAGATGGAGCGAATATTTTTAAGAGTTGCTCAATGTAGGTGAAAATACGATCAGTAATGTTTCAGATTTCGAAGTACAATGGGATAGGAATGATGATGGAAATAGTATCACATTTGAGGAAGTGGAGAAAAAGGTCAATAGACTGCAGTGTAATAAAGCAGCTGGGGTGGATGAAATTAAGTCGGAACTCATCAAATACAGTGGAATGTCAGGTCTTAAATGGCTACACAAGATAATTGAAATGGCCTGGGAGTCGGGACAGGTTCCATCAGACTGGACAAAAGCAGTAATCACACCAATCTTTAAACATGGAAACAGAAAAGATTGTAACAACTGCAGAGGTATCTCTTTAATCAGCGTTGTGGGTAAAATCTTCTCAGGTATTGTTGCAAGGAAAGTGCGAGTATTAGTTGAGGACCAATTGGATGAAAAACAGTGTGGGTTTAGGCCTCTTAGAGGTTGTCAGGACCAGATCTTTAACTTACGGCAATTGTGTCTATGCATTATAGATGTAGAAAAGGCATATGACCGGGTTCCTAGGAGGAAGTTATTGTCTGTTCTACGGGATTATGAAATAGGAGGCAAACTTTTGCAAGCAATTAAAGGCCTTTACATGGATAGTCAGGCAGCTGCTAGAGTTGACGGTAAATTGAGTTCATGGTTCAGAATAGTTTCAGGGATAAGACAAGGCTGCAACCTGTCTCCACTGTTGTTCATATTGTTTATGGATCATATGTTGAAAACAATAGACTGGATGGGTGAGATTAAGATATGTTGTTGTTGTAGTCTTCAGTCCTGAGACTGGTTTGATGCAGCTCTCCATGCTACTCTATCCTGTGCAAGCTTCTTCATCTCCCAGTACCTACTGCAACTTACATCCTTCTGAATCTGCTTAGTGTATTCATCTCTTGGTCTCCCTCTACGATTTTTACCCTCCACGCTGCCCTCCAATGCTAAATTTGTGATCCCTTGATGCCTCAAAACATGTCCTACCAACCGATCCCTTCTTCTAGTCAAGTTGGGCCACAAACTTCTCTTCTCCCCAATCCTACTCAATACCTCCTCATTAGTTATGTGATCTACCCATCTAATCTTCAGCATTCTTCTGTAGCACCACATTTCAAAAGCTTCTATTCTCTTCTTGTCCAAACTATTTATCGTCCATGTTTCACTTCCGTACATGGCTACACTCCATACAAATACTTTCAGAAACGACTTCCTGACACTTAAGTCTATACTCGATGTTAACAAATTTCTCTTCTTCAGAAACGCTTTCCTTGCCATTGCCAGTCTACATTTTATATCCTCTCTACTTCGACCATCATTAGTTATTTTACTCCCTAAATAGCAAAACTCCTTTACTACTTTAAGTGTCTCATTTCCTAATCTAATTCCCTCAGCATCACCCGATTTAATTTGACTACATTCCATTATCCTCGTTTTGCTTTTGTTGATGTTCATCTTATATCCTACTTTCAAGACACTGTCCATTCCGTTCAACTGCTCTTCCAAGTCCTTTGCTGTCTCTGACAGAATTACAATGTCATCGGCGAACCTCAAAGTTTTTACTTCTTCTCCATGAATTTTAATACCTACTCCGAATTTTTCTTTTGCTTCCTTTACTGCTTGCTCAATATACAGATTGAATAACATCGGGGATAGGCTACAACCCTGTCTCACTCCTTTCCCAACCACTGCTTCCCTTTCATGCCCCTCGACTCTTATAACTGCCATCTGGTTTCTGTACAAATTGTAAATAGCCTTTCGCTCCCTGTATTTTACCCCTACCACCTTCAGAATTTGAAAGAGAGTATTCCAGTTAACATTTTCAAAAGTTTTCTCTAAGTCTAAACATGCTAGAAACGTAGGTTTGCCTTTTCTTAATCTCTCTTCTAAGATAAGTCGTAAGGTTAGTATTGCCTCACGTGTTCCAACATTTCTACGGAATCCAAACTGATCTTCCCCGAGGTCCGCTTCTACCAGTTTTTCCATTCGTCTGTAAAGAATTCGCGTTAGTATTTTGCAGCTGTGACTTATTAAACTGATAGTTCGGTAATTTTCACATCTGTCGACACCGGCTTTCTTTGGGATTGGAATTATTATATTCTTCTTGAAGTCTGAGGGTATTTCGCCTGTCTCATACATCTTGCTCACCAGATGGTAGAGTTTTGTCAGGACTGGCTCTCCCAAGGCCTTCAGTAGTTCTAATAAAATGTTGTCTACTCCCGGGGCCTTGTTTCGACTCAGGCCTTTCAGTGCTCTGTCAAACTCTTCACGCAGTATGTTATCTCCCATTTCGTCTTCATCTACATCCTCTTCCATTTCCATAATATTGTCCTCAAGCACATCGCCCTTGTATAAACCCTCTATATACTCCTTCCACCTTTCTGCCTTCCCTTCTTTGCTTAGAACTGGGTTTCCATCTGAGTTCTTGATATTCATACAAGTGGTTCTCTTATCTCCAAAGGTCTCTTTAATTTTCCTGTAGGCAGTATCTATCATACCCCTAGTGAGACAAGCCTCTACATCCTTACATTTGTCCTCTAGCCATCCCTGCTTAGCCATTTTGCACTTCCTTTCGATCTCATTTTTGAGACGTTTGTATTCCTTTTTGCCTGCTTCATTTACTGCATTTTTATATTTTCTCCTTTCATCAATTAAATTCAATATTTCTTCTGTTACCCAAGGATTTCTATTAGCCCTCGTCTTTTTACCTACTTCATCGTCTGCTGCCTTCACTACTTCATCCCTCAGAGCTACCTATTCTTCTTCTACTGTATTTCTTTCCCCCAGTTTATCCAGGTCTCATCTCCTTAAATTCCCACCTTTGTGCAGTTTCTTCAGTTTCAGTCTGCATTTCATAACCAATAGATTGTGGTCAGAATCCACATCTGCCCCTGGAAATGTCTTACATTTTAAAACCTGGTTCCTAAATCTCTGTCTTACCATTATATAATCTATCTGATACCTTTTAGTATCTCCAGGATTCTTCCAGGTATACAACCTTCTTTTATGATTCTTGAACCAAGTGTTAGTTATGATTAAGTCATGCTCTGTGCAAAATTCTACAAGGCGGCTTCCTCTTTCATTTCTTCCCCCCAATCCATATTCTCCTACTATGTTTCTTTCTCTCCCTTTTCCTACTGACGAATTCCAGTCACCCATGACTATTAAATTTTCGTCTCCCTTCACTACCTGAATAATTTCTTTTATCTCGTCATATATTTCATCTATTTCTTCATCATCTGCAGAGCTAGTTGGCATATAAACTTGTACTACTGTAGTAGGCATGGGCTTTGTGTCTATCTTGGCCACAATAATCCGTTCACTATGCTGTTTGTTGTAGCTAACCCGCACTCCTATTTTTTTATTCATTATTAAACCTACTCCTGCATTACCCCTATTTGATTTTGTATTTATAACCCTGTATTCACCTGACCAAAAGTCTTGTTCCTCCTGCCACCGAACTTCACTAATTCCCACTATATCTAACTTTAACCTATCCATTTCCATTTTTAAATTTTCTAACCTACCTGCCCGATTAAGGGATCTGACATTCCACGCTCCGATCCGTAGAACGCCAGTTTTCTTTCTCCTGATAACGACGTCCTCTTGAGTAGTCCCCGCCCGGAGATCCGAATGGGGGACTATTTTACCTCCGGAATATTTTACCCAAGAGGACGCCATCATCATTTAATCATACAGTAAAGCTGCATTCCCTCGGGAAAAATTACGGCTGTAGTTTCCCCTTGCTTTCAGCCGTTCGCAGTACCAGCGCAGCAAGGCCGTTTTGGTTAATGTTACAAGGCCAGATCAGTCCATCATCCAGACTGTTGCCCCTGCAACTACTGAAAAGGCTGCTGCCCCTCTTCAGGAACCACATGTTTGTCTGGCCTCTCAACAGATACCCCTCCGTTGTGGTTGCACCTACGGTACGGCCATCTGTATCGCTGAGGCGCGCAAGCCTCCCCACCAACGGCAAGGTCCATGGTTCAGGCGTGAGGGATTAAGATATGTGAACACAAAATAAGCAGTCCTGCATATGCTGATGACTTAGTTGTGATGACAGATTCGATTGAAAGTTTGCAAAGTAATATTTCAGAGCTAGATCAGAAATGTAAGGACTATGGTATGAAGATTAGCATCTCCAAAAGGAAAGTAATGTCAGTGGGAAAGAGATATAAACGGGCTGAGTGCCAAATAGGAGGAACAAAGTTAGAACAGGTGGACGGTTTCAAGTACTTAGGATGCATATTCTCACAGGATGGCAACATAGTGAAAAAACTGGAAGCGAGGTGTAGCAAAGCTAATGCAGTGAGCGCTCAGCTACGATCTACTCTCTTCTGCAAGAAGGAAGTCAGTACCAAGACTAAGTTATCTGTGCACCGTTCAATCTTTCGACCAACTTTGTTGCATGGGAGCGAAAGCTGGGTGGATTCAGGTTACCTTATCAACAAGGTTGAGGTTACGGATATGAAAGTAGCTAGGATGATTGCAGGTACTAGTAGATGGGAACAATGGCAGGAGGGTGTCCACAATGAGGAAATCAAAGAAAAACTGGGAATGAACTCTATAGATGTAGCAGTCAGGGCGAACAGGCTTAGATGGTGGGGGCATGTTACACGCATGGGAGAAGCAAGGTTACCCAAGAGACTTATGGGTTCAGCAGCAGAGGGGTAGACCAAGGAGAAGGTACCTGGATTCGGTTAAGAATGATTTTGAAGTAATAGGCTTAACATCAGAAGAGGCACCAATGTTAGCACTGAATAGGGGATCATGGAGGAATTTTATAAGGGGGACTATGCTCCAGACTGAACGCTGACAGGCATAATCAGTCTTAAATGATGATGATGATGACGATGATGATGAGAAAACTGAGAAATAAAGTACAGTTGAAATTGTTTTTGATCTAAAATAAGTACAGGGTGATCTAAAAGTCGATTAACTTTTGAAAATTCAACACTTCACGGAGTAATGTTGGTAGAGGAGTAAAAATTGACGGACATGTCTGAAATGACGTGGGGTTTATTGAAATCAGAAAAGTGCACACAATGACCAACAGAAGGCGCTTCATGTGAGTCTAAAGCAATAATAAGCATAACTTTAGCAAAGACGATGTTCTTTACAACGACTACCCAAAATGTCGACCGCCAGTCATTAACAATACCCGTAGTCAAGAAACAATGTTGTGAACAGCACTGTGCAGCATTTCAGTAGGTATGTTGAGAAATTGGTGACGGATGTCATCTTTTAGCATCCCTAACAATGGCGGTAGATTTGCGACATCAGGGAACTCCAAGCCAGTGATCACACGGTTGAACTCTGGGGACCTGGGAGACCAAGATTGACGGAAGCGGCCAGTCAGCACGCAGTCCTCACTAAACCATGTACTCAAGAGATCTTTCGTACGTCTAGCAATATGGGATGGAGCGCCGTCCTGCATAGAAGTCGTACCTTCCAGCAGGTGTTTATCAGCGAGGCTATGGGTGACGCAATTCTTAATACATCTGCGTAACCGCATTTCCTCGAAGAAAAAGAGTCCGATATGGTAAATTCACACCACAGCGTGACTTTATCGTCAGGCAATGCCATTTCCGCGATAGTACAAGGATTCTAGGTACCCCAAATTGTGCGGTTGTCAGCACTGACAGACCCACGGAGTGTGAAATGAGCCACAACACATTGGACAACCAGTCATCAAAAATGTTCAAATGTCTATGAAATCTTATGGGACTTAACTGCTAAGGTCATCAGTCCCTAGCTTACACACTACTTAACCTAAATTATCCTAAGGACGTACACACACACCCATGCCCGAGGGATGACTCGAAGCTCCGCTGGCACCAGCCGCACAGTCCATGACTGCAGCGCCTCAGTCCGCTCGGCTAATCCCTTGCGGCCAACCAGTCATCTTCCTCCACTTTGTGAAGTGTTGGGTTTTGTGTGTATAGATTCGGCTGCGTAGGCCTTGGTGCCGTCCAAGCAGTAGTGCGTGAAATGCCGAGGCGACACGCAACTTCACGAGCGTTAACTTCAACATGCGCAGCTGAAACCGGTCCGTTTATTCCTGAACTGTCCGAGCAGCAGCAGCAGCGCCTGTGCCTAGGCAGTCACTACAGGTCTACTGTCCAAGCAACCCGTAGCATCGAGCTTTTATAGCACTATTCCCTAAGAACTGAACCTTTAGTTCTGTCACCGAAAAAGCTACGTATACCACTAACGTACTGTGAAACATGCTAATGTTTCCCTCTGAGAGGATTTCAAAGTTCTACCTGCGTGTGGCTGATGTGTGTCGGAATACAATTACGAATGTTGTGAAGTTAACAGTAAAACCAAACGGGCCTTAACCTTGGGGGTTAAAAGAAGTGCTAAAATTATAAGTGAATTAAAAAGAAAATGAATGGTCGCCAGCCTAATTAGGCATATTAATTTGGAAATTTATATTTGAGAAAATTGGATATTAGTTTTTGAAGTTCTTTTTTGGAGATTTTCTTTTTAATAGCAAACAGGATACAAACTGACACAGTGCACTCTGTACTGTGTGCTGCAGCAGTTACCCATAACATAACACACACCAGTAAATTATGGGGAGCAAAACTGTATCGAGCTCGTACTAATAACGGCCACAGTCATTAGCATTAATTAATCAAAATACTGAAACATCACAGCATGAAGTGCAGAACTGATTTTGGACATGAGGGCTTCTTTCTTGACTGACATGAATAACACAAATAAAGATAAATAACGTCTTAGATAAGCTGTTTAAGCTCCTCTGCATATAGCAGTTTCCCTCATAAACAGTAGTAGTTCATTTTCTGCTTAATAGGAGGACAATATGATGGGGACCCAGAAATTGGTATAGTTTCACTAGAAAAGGTTCTTTGATTATTGCAAAAGTAAAAACTACCTCTAAATTTCAATTATTCACTTAAATTACATTGCAAGGTAATAAAATGCAACACTGAGCTTAATTAACTTCAAAAGGAACCATTCGAGTTATGTGGTAGGAGACACAGTGGCGTTACACCAATCAGTAAAAAAGTGAGTGACGTTAACTGTTTATTTATAGAATAAAATTAACTTTCTCAAGCCAACTGAAGCCACTGGTCACTTGCCTAAGTTGTACACTGCCGAGTGGAGCGGGCACAGAAACCTTATGATCACCAGACATTAAATCCATAAAATACTCCAGATGGTGTAAATCTGCAGAAGTTCCAGTGGCCCTTATTTTCAAATTCAAGCCAGGGCGACAGCTGCGAAGAGACACACCAACCCTTCCCGCTGTCAGAGAGTTGGCGACACTGCCAAACCCACCAATTTGTGCGTGGGTGTGCCGAACTGCCGTTCGGCAGGAATCCAAGCGACCGACAGCATATCCTCCCCCACTTACGTTGTCTGCATAAACCTTTTGCTCTTGGAGGAAGCACACAAATGTGTGTTGTCTGAGGGTGTCTGAGGTAACAGAACTCCTTAGGGGCGCCCTCTCGTCCTCAGTTCGTTGCTGTTCTTGGTAGACATCACTTTTTTACCTGCACTGAAGTGGTAGTTGCCGCTTTTTTCGCGACGCATCTGTTGCTTTTTACCGCCTTGGTACGAATCATGCGCACCGTCGTTCAGCCTTAGCCAAGAACGCAACAGAATGCTTTTAACGCATCCGTCCGTAATTAAGCTGCAAATATGCGAATTACATTACGAGGAATTAGCTTCATGCTATTTACAATGCTAGGGTGGTCATCTTTATCGCACTGCCCCTATCGGCATGCTTGTAATTAGTGAGCGCTCATGGCTTCTCTGATTTTCTAATCAGTTCTCTGGCTGGAGCAGTTACCATCATTTCTAATGGTTTTTTTTTATCGTTTCATGTACATTTGGCTTCACCCCCACAGCAAGTCTGTGAATCTTTTATAGACCAGAATTGTGGGCTGTAAGATTCCTAATTTATGTGACGGACTGCGTCTTATTTCTGCATTTCGTTTATAAAAGGTTTAATTACTATTGGCATCGTGTTACTGTTCTGTAGTCTCCACCTGTGCTCTTCATAAATTTCATTATTTACCTCCCAATAGAATTACCGCTATAGGGGTGAAGAGAGCCTCTGCCTCCAAGTTTTAGGGAGCAGAAGATTATTTAGCGAGATCAAATTAATCCATCTAATGAGAGGGGAAACAGTAAGAGACAGATTCCCTTACTGTTTGCAAATTAACTCCGCCTTGTTGTTAAACCATCTGAGCCAGTTATTTTTTCATTATATGGCCGAATTCCAAGTCCACCTCTTCCTTCCGCTTCCTCCCCTTTTTTATCATTAAATCTTTAAAGACTTTCAGGCGAATGCTTCCTTATGCTTCATTTCTCCCAAGCTAAAACTCCACTCCCCGACTTACTTAGTGATATCCTTAAATTTGAAGTCACCAATATTTTTCTGCTTTCTATCCACCACATTTTTTCTTATCTCGTCAATTTTTCCACGTTCACGTAACTACTAAACAGAACACCGCCTAAAATTTGTTTTTGAATATTCTACTGTCTCTGTTTGCCTCTGCTCTTTGTCTGCCTCTTCTGCTCTATCCAGCACAATTACGCATGCTACATCCGATTCCATATTAATCAGCCTTATCTTCTGATCATGTCTTACGTAGACATATTCTTTAATTTCTTCTGCTCATACGATATCTGTGTTCTTCTACACTACTGGCCATTAAAATTGCTACACCACGAAGATGACGTGCTACAGACGCGAAATTTAACCGACAGGAATAAGATGCTGTGATATGCAAATGATTATATTTTCAGAGCATTCACATAAGGTTGGAGCCGGTGGCGACACCTACAACGTGCTGACATGAGGAAAGTTTCCAACCGATTTGTCATACACAAATGTGGTGTCACAGCCAGACACCACACTTGCTAGGTGGTAGCTTAAACCGGCCGCGGTCCATTAGTGCATGTCGGACCCGCGTGTCGCCACTGTCAGGATCGCAGACCTAGCGCCACCACAAGGCAGGTCTCGAGAGACGTATGAGAACTCGCCCCAGTTGTACGACGACGTTGCTAGCGACTATACGGACGAAGCCTTTGCTCTCATTTGCCGAGAGACAGTTAGAATAGCCTTCAGCTAAGTTCATGTCTACGACCTAGCAAGGCGCCATTAGCCTTAGATAGCTTGTATCTAAAGAGTCGCACTTGTATCGCCACAATCTCCAGATGTCTCATCAAGAACGATGTATACAAAAGAAGGATTAAAAGTTAAGTAGTCCAGAAGATACGTACTTTTCTTTATAGCATTCATTAAGTCTCCTGTTTCAGACCTCACTCCATCCTTCGTGAGTTAGCGCGTGCATCTTGGCCGCCTCTTTGAAATTAGTGTACGTAGTGTTGGCAAGTCTGCCGACACAACAACAAACACCAATCGACCGGCGTTGCCTGGTGAAACGTTGTTGTGATGCCTCGTGTAACGAGGAGAAATGCGTACCACCACGTTTCCGACTTTGATAAAGATCGGATTGTAGCCTATCGCGATTGCCGTTCATCGTATCGCGATATTGCTGCTCTCGTTGGTCTAGATCCAATGACTGTTAGCAGAATGTGGAATCGGTGGGTTCAGGAGGGAATACGGAACGCCGTGCTGGATCCCAACGGCCTCGTATCACTAGCAGTCGAGATGACAGGCATCTTATCCGCATGGCTGTAATGGATCGTGCAGCCACGTCTCGATCCCTGAGTCAACAGAGGGGTACGTTTGCAAGACAACAACAATCTGCACGAACAGTTCGACGACGTTTGCAGCAGCATGGACTATCAGCTCGGAGACCATGGCTGCGGTTACCCTTGACGCTGCATCACAAACAGGAGCGCCTACGATAGTATACTCAACGACTAACCTGGTTGCACGAATGGCAAAACGTCCAGGTTCTGTTTACAGCATCATGATGGTCGCATCTGTGTTTGGCGACATCGCTGTAAACGTACATTGGAAGCGTGTATTCGTCATCTCCATACTGGCGTATCACCGGGGTGATGGTATGGGGTGTCATTGGTTACACGTCTCGCTCACCTCTTGTTCTCATTGACGGCACTCTGAACAGTGGACGCTACATTTCAGATGTCTTACGACCCGTGGCTCTACCCTTCATTCGATCCCAGCGAAACCCTGCATTTCAGCAGGATAATGCACGACCGCATGTTGCAGGTTCTGTACGGGCCTTTCTGGATACAGAAAATGTTCGACTGCTGCCCTGGCCAGCACATTCTCCAGATCTCTCACCAATTGAAAACGTCTGGTCAATGGTGGCCGAGCAACTGGCTCGTCACAATATGCCAGTCACTACTCTTGATGAACTGTGGTATCGTGTTGAAACTGCATCGGCAGCTGTAACTGTACACGCCATCCTAGCTCTGTTTGACTCAATCCCCAGGCGTATCAAGGCCGTTATTTCGGCCAGAGGTGGTTGTTCTGGGTTCTGATTTCTCACGATCTATGCACCCAAATTGCGTGAAAATGTAATCACATGTCAGTTCTAGTATATTTGTCCACTGAATACCCGTTTATCATCTACATTTCTTCTTGGTGTAGCAATTTTAATTGCCAGTATATATTCTTCGATAGTACCACATTCCAAATGCTTTCAGTTTCTTCTCCTTTGGTTTTCTGATAGTCCACATTGAACTTCCTTATAACGTTGAGATCCAGATGTACACTTTTAGGAACTGCTTCCTCTTCAATATTTCCTTCCGTATCAAAAACTTAAACCACAAAGGTTGTCATTGAAGAAAGCTTACTTATATGCTCCAAATCTTACTCACTTCGATCATCCCGTGAAATGGTGCTTCCTACATCTACATGTACATGGATACTCTGCAAATCGCATTTAAGTGCCTGGCAGAGGGTTCATCGAACCACCTTCGCAATTCTCTATTATTCCAATCTCGTATAGCGCGCGGAAATAACGAACACCTATATCTTTCCGTACGAGCTCTGATTTCCCGTATTTTATCGTGGTGATCGTTCCTCCCTATGTAGGTCGGTGTCAACAAAATATTTTCGCATTCGGAGGAGAAAGTTGATGATAGGAATTTCGTGAGAAACAACTGTATGGTGACCAATGTACAGCAGTAGTGTCGGAAGGAAATCAGGTTCTACAGATGTACATTAGGAAAACTTCACAAGAAAATTAAGTTTACTATAATAGGGTACATGCAAGAACTAACAGACTGCTCAAGCAGAGAAAAATGACTGCACGGCTGGACTGCTATTATTCATTACATCGGGATGGTTTTGGGCGATGGCGTAAAATCAGAAGACAACGGTGGGCATATGGCAGCAGCAGCATTCTACCGCACTGCCAGTAAATATTGTGAACTTTCTGCAATGACTCAATCGATCTGTGCATAAATGAGATGGCTGGTGATGGACACTTTCTATCTGAGCGTTTCACGTTGAAAGAAATGAACGGAGGTCTTTTGAGCGAAAATGCAGTCTGATTTCTAGACAACATTCATTATCCTATTTTATCTCCCTCCGAACACAAGGTTGGGAAAACGTGTATAATGTTTTCAATATAATGTGGAATACTAAAGTGACATGGAAGCTGGAACGAGCTGTTCCTATCAAAGGCACGGGAAACCTCCATAAGTTGCCTTCAGTTACAGACTTGTAATGCTCTTCAGCTTCTGGCACGGATAATAAAGCACAGACTATAATGGTGTTACAAACATCACAGCATTGCCCCAGAACCAAGTTTGGTTTTCTGAAAGGCATCGACACAAATGATATTCAACGTTTGTAGATACGATACAGTGATCACCGACTTAGCTTTCATGGCCCAGGGACTGTGGACGTATGAAATTGCAGTCAGCTATGTGAACGAAGTACACTGACGGAAAAAAATCGCAACACCAAAAAATAACTAAAATAGATTAATGTTGAAGAATCGAGTTAGCCAAGATCGCTAGCAATTCTGTTTATTACTGTGATCGGTTTCGACAGATCTACGCTGGCATCATCGAATCCTGTAGCATTATTATTTGCACATGCTTGTTACAATACTGAAAGTCACACACTGACGTTACGCCAAAGAAAACGTGGCTGGAAACATCCGTTTCTCACAAATAAAAAACACGCAGTTATAACATACAACATGTTGTGCTGATGTCCAAGATTACACATAAAGAGTATATTGGCTCATCATCACAACATGTTGTATGTTTCAATGTTTGAATTGGGTATTATTTTATTTGTTAGAACCTGATGTTCCATGGCACGTTTTACTTGACGCAACATCAGTATGTGACTTTCAGTATTGTAAGAAGCATGCGCAACTAATAATGTTTCAAGATTCGTCGACGACAGCGCAGCTCTGTCGAAATCGATCATGGTAACTAAAATAATTCTTAGCGATCTTGGCTAATTTGATTCATCAACAAGAGATCAAACGGAGAGCAGCGCGCTTCGTTACAGGATCATTTAGTAATCGCGAAAGTGTTACGGAGATGATAGATAAACTCCAGTGGAAGACTCTGCAGGAGAAACGCTCAGTAGCTCGGTGCGGGCTTTTGTTGAAGTCCCGAGAACATATCTTCACCGAGGAATCAAGCAGTATATTGCTCCCTCCTACGTATATATCGCGAAGAGACCATGAGGATAAAATCAGAGAGATTACAGCCCACACAGTGGCATACCGACAATCTTTCTTTCCACGAACAATACGAGACTGGAACAGAAGGGAGAACCGATAGAGGTACTCAAAGTACTCTACGCCACACACCGTCGGGTTGCTTGCGGAGTATGGATGTAGATGTAGATGTAGAATATACCTTCCAGATCGGCCCCAAACTGACGCAATAGCCGACATGCATAATTAATGTAGAGTAATGAAATTACGGGAATACATTTGTCTAGGCAGCATATAAAAGTGATAAACATTGCAACACCAATGCTTAATGTAAGTACGAGATAAGCCATTGCATATTTGAAATGCTGGTACATTAATAACCGTCGTAACCGCTGGAATGTTGAATGCATTGTGTTGTACAGATGCCGGGGTGGGATGGAGTTCTATGCCTCTTGCATTTGTTCGATCAATATAAATGCTGGTTGTTGATCACGTTCGATTTGTCGTCCAATGATGTCCCATATGTGCTTGATTGGAGACAGATCTGGCAACTGAGCAAGTCAAATCAATTGTCGCACTCCAGACCATAACCACAGGTGTAGTCCAGCTACATTACGTCTGCAATTGTTGCGCAAACACTGTCTCCACGTACGTGTAAACCATCATTACTCTACCACGCAAACATTTGGGGTTACACTCGTCTGGTCTGAGACGTTCCTGGAGAGGGGGCGGCGGGTCCACTTGGGGCCGAACCACACAATAACCCTGGGTTCGGTGTGTGGCGGCGGTGGGGTGAGTGGACTGCTGTAGCCTTTTGTGGGGTTGTGAACCACTGAGGGCGACGGTGGGGACGAAGCCTCTCCGTCGTTTCTAGGTCCCTAGTTTAATAGAGTACAATACAATACAATCATGTAGGCTATTGAAAGCAAGAGATAAATCTATTTAAAGATGTTAAATTTCCCAAATGATGAAACTGATCTGGACATAAGCTTAAAAGTAAAAATTCAACCCACTTGTACCAACAAACTCTTACTTATACAAATTTACACAATCTCAACCTACTTTATTTCAACAAATATGTAACTGTCATTTGCTGAAGAACCTACCTGCCGTTCGGAATAGCAAATGAATAACTCTCTCTTGAGTTAGAGAACATTAAATGATGTATATCTGGGCTAAGGAGACCAGATCATAGAGATTTGTATCTACAGATTTTCACCCAGAGATGTGTGAAACAAAGGACACCAACGTATCTGTGCATCGCTATATGGACAGCTCCCGATATTCACAAATGTGCAGCAGTCATGACAACTTTAAGGCTTTGCACCAGTCATACAGTATCCCTGCTGATTACATGATATTCTTACGAAGAGGATGACATCAACAATATTTCCTTTGCCTTGGTGTCATAAATGCACTTTTACGAATTGTCAATTACATGAATGCGTGGTGTCTGTTCTTTCGGACTTGTCAGAGAAAACATACACCACGCAGTCATACAATTCATTCGCCTAGATGGGCAACGGATCCACCTTCTCCCGTGCGGATGCATAAGTAAGTGCGACCTCCTGCGGGAATCTCAGAGTAGCTGCCAAGAAGGAATCGGACAGGAGCTGCTGATAGGTGGCGCCTGGTGAGAGTGTGGGTCGGCCGTGAGGCGTGTCGAGGCAGTCAGTGCATGGCGATAACGCGATGTGCCGGATGCCTGCAAGACTTATCACACCTCTGCACCTTCTTCCCTTTTTGTCTACTGCCTCACTGCTCTTAGCTTACTTCAGTGTTATTGTTATTAGTTTCTTCCGACAGCTTGTTAATAAAGATTTTTGCTCGCCTTGTTCGAGTGTAATGTTTCGTGTTGATTCCGCCGGAAGTATGGCATTTCTGTTGTATTAATGCTTGTACAAAAAAGATATTTTGTTTACTTACCCTGTTCCCGGTAAAAAGAAAGACAAAGATAAAAAAAACTAGAGGGGGAGTGATTCAGGGATGGGGAGGGGGAGGCATCGAGGCCAGGCCTCAGGTTTCGACCCCTGCCCACCCTCTCTCCACAGCTCAGAACTGACCACTCTATTCTTCACCAAAAAAATTATTAAAAAAGGTGTAGCGTCTAAAAAGAGAAAAAAAAGATGACAGAGTGGTTAACGTACGTTCCCAATAAGCAAGAGATGTCGGGTTCGAATCCCGGTCCGACACGCGTTTTCGGTCATCGCCGCGTAATGTCTCGATGCAGCTGACATCAGTAATGCCTTCCCTTACCGTTCCATTCTCCTCCCCTTTACCTTCAGTTTTTTTGTAACGAAGTGTGAAGTTGGAGAAACCTTGTAACAGATTATCTGGTTATATTATAGTGTTAATTTGATGCTGGGTGGCTCCACATTCTTGACGTAGTTTTAAAACATTGTTTTTCTCACTTGCGTCAGTAAAATAATTTATTTTTTCATTTATTGTGACTGCAGTTTAAGCATCACTACTCGTCATCAGGCAGAGTTGGATGATTAATAGCAATAGAAGACATTTCAATCGTAATAAATAATAATAAATAATTTGACAGCCGCAACTATAAACAGTCATATTTAATAACTGCAGTATTAGTCATCGGCTGTAAGCGAGCTCAGTTGCCACATAACATGATAAGTACTTATCTTTCTATTCGGCATCTGAGCTCTCATATATAAGTAGCTCTCTTCTAGGTTTAATATGGGAAAATCGATAAACTAAGAGAAATTTATAATTTCTGATTTCCCTTGATTTGTAGTATATAATATACTCAATCATAAAATTACAGTGTCCTGGTTAAACTGAGGCATCGACGCTTTCTGATTAAGACTGTGCTCTGGAATAAACATAGGAAGAACCCAGACCGCTGGTGGCAAAACCGTGTCTCGTAAATCGCCTTAGTGAGAATGCGTAAAAAGAATAGTTACTGCCACATTGATGGCTTCAATTTCGTGCGGCTCATTACCAAAATCCTTTCGCGCCAACAGAATGCTAAACCTATTGCAGCAAATTTTCACACAGCGCTTCAGCGGTTCCATTGTATTGAACGTAATCCATGCAATAAGCGCAGAGTTCTCCATTAACAGCCCACACTAAATGAAGCAGTATTTTTTTCTTCGGCAGAATCGGTGCTACTGATTGAGAAGTCCCTGCTATGAAATTTGGTCTGCAGTTCCCTGGTGCATATCCCGTTGCCCTTTTGGCAGTTCAGAACTGTTTCATTATCCGATAACGCTTTATCTTTGCAATAGTGTGTCTCGTGTCGATTACTAAACGTCAAATCCGTGAAGATTCCGTGGTATTTATTTTTAAGCTGGTATTGGGAATGCGTACTCAGATAGCTTTCCCTCACTTACGATTACGTTCTCGGAGGCTACTGAAATGCCATTGTAAGATTTAACGATCGCAGTTGCGGTATTTTGCGCAGTGTTCAGCCGACTGTATTTTACGGGCTGCGCCAAGCTATAGCGGTTCCCAAACTCATTCTCCATCCACCCAAAAAAAATTTAAGTTCTTTAGTGTTCGTAAATTTTGATACATAGTAGCGTACAAAGCATTTTCCTCTATGAAATTATGAAAACTATTTGTGATCGATAAATACTTGAATATGACTTTCTCTGATTTTAGTATTTATGCCAGCCGGAGTGGCTGTGCGGTTCTAGGCGCTACAGTCTTGAACCGAGCGACCGCTGCGGTCGCAGGTTCGAATCCTGCCTCGGGCATGGATGTGTGTGATGTCCTTAGGTTAGTTAGGTTTATTAGTTCTTAGTTCTAGGCGACTGATGACCTCAGAAGTCAAGTTGAACCATTTAGTATTATAGGCTCCTCCCTCTCCCCCCCCCCTCTCTCTCTCTCTCTCTCTCTCTCTCTCAAACACACACACACACACACACACACACACACACACACACACATCACTCCTTGTGGCTTAAAATATAAGCACACAAACATTTCTATAGATTTTTCACTCACTGTAGTCGAACCCAATAACTTCGTATTAGCTGAAACAATATGAGGGAAAGATGAAAGTTTACGTCATTGCAGAGATATCCTTCAACAGGTGACATGCTGTGGTCTTTCACGTTACCTTCTACCACTTTATTACAAAAAGTGTAAAGATTTTAAAATGTTGCGAAAGGTGAGCTGTTATAAATGTCTTCAGTAAGATCTACATCTACATCCACATCTACATTTATGCTCCTCAAGCCACCCAACGGTGGGTGGCGGAGGGCACTTTACGTGCCACTGTCATTACCTCCATTTCCTGTTCCCGTCGCGTATGGTTCGCGGGAAGAACGACTGCCGGAAAGCCTCCGTGCGCGCTCTAATCTCTCTAATTTTACATTCGTGATCTCCTCGGGAGGTATAAGTAGGGGGAAGCAATATATTCGATACCTCATCCAGAAACGAACTCTCTCGAAACCTGGACAGCAACCTGCACCGCGATGCAGAGCGCCTCTCTTGCAGAATCTGCCACTTGAGTTTGCTAAACATCTCCGTAACGCTATTACGCTTACCAAATAACCCTGTGACGAAACGCACCGCTCTTCTTTGGACCCCCGACCTAGTACGGATCCCACACTGATGAACAATACTCAAGTATAGGTAGAACAAGTGTTTCGTAAGCCACCACCTTTGTTGATGGACTACACTTGCTAAGGACTCTCCCAATGAATCTCAACCTGGCACCTGCCTTACCAACAATTAATTTTATATGATCATTCCACTTCAAATCGTTCCGTAAGCATACTCCCAGATATTTTAGAGAAGTAACTGCTACCAGTGTTTGTTCCGCTATTATATAATCATACAATAAAGAATCCTTCTTTCTACACTCCTGGAAATGGAAAAAAGAACACATTGACACCGGTGTGTCAGACCCACCATACTTGCTCCGGACACTGCGAGAGGGCTGTACAAGCAATGATCACACGCACAGCACAGCGGACATACCAGGAACCGCGGTGTTGGCCGTCGAATGGCGCTAGCTGCGCAGCATTTGTGCACCGCCGCCGTCAGTGTCAGCCAGTTTGCCGTGGCATACGGAGCTCCATCGCAGTCTTTAACACTGGGAGCATGCCGCGACAGCGTGGACGTGAACCGTATGTGCAGTTGACGGACTTTGAGCGAGGGCGTATAGTGGGCATGCGGGAGGCCGGGTGGACGTACCGCCGAATTGCTCAACACGTGGGGCGTGAGGTCTCCACAGTACATCGATGTTGTCGCCAGTGGTCGGCGGAAGGTGCACGTGCCCGTCGACCAGGGACCGGACCACAGCGACGCACGGATGCACGCCAAGACCGTAGGATCCTACGCAGTGCCGTAGGGGACCGCACCGCCACTTCCCAGCAAATTAGGGACACTGTTGCTCCTGGGGTATCGGCGAGGACCATTCGCAACCGTCTCCATGAAGCTGGGCTACGGTCCCGCACACCGTTAGGCCGTCTTCCGCTCACGCCCCAACATCGTGCAGGCCGCCTCCAGTGGTGTCGCGACAGGCGTGAATGGAGGGACGAATGGAGACGTGTCGTCTTCAGCGATGAGAGTCGCTTCTGCCTTGGTGCCAATGATGGTCGTATGCGTGTTTGGCGCCGTGCAGGTGAGCGCCACAATCAGGACTGCATACGACCGAGGCACACAGGGCCAACACCCGGCATCATGGTGTGGGGAGCGATCTCCTACACTGGCCGTACACCACTGGTGATCGACGAGGGGACACTGAATAGTGCACGGTACATCCAAACCGTCATCGAACCCATCGTTCTACCATTCCTAGACCGGCAAGGGAACTTGCTGTTCCAACAGGACAATGCACGTCCGCATGTATCCCGTGCCACCCAACGTGCTCTAGAAGGTGTAAGTCAACTACCCTGGCCAGCAAGATCTCCGGATCTGTTCCCCATTGAGCATGTTTGGGACTGGATGAAGCGTCGTCTCACGCGGTCTGCACGTCCAGCACGACCGCTGGTCCAACTGAGGCGCCAGGTGTAAATGGCATGGCAAGCCGTTCCACAGGACTACATCCGGCATCTCTACGATCGTCTCCATGGGAGAATAGCAGTCTGCATTGCTGCGAAAGGTGGATATACACTGTACTAGTGCCGACATTGTGCATGCTCTGTTGCCTGTGTCTATGTGCCTGTGGTTCTGTCAGTGTGATCATGTGATGTATCTGACCCCAGGAATGTGTCAATAAAGTTTCCCCTTCCTGGGACAATGGATTCACGGTGTTCTTATTTCAATTTCCAGGAGTGTATGTATTCGCAGTACATTACATTTGTCTATGTTAAGAGTCAGTTGCCACTCCCTGCACCAAGTGCCTATCCGCTGCAGATCTTCCTGCATTTCGCTGCAATTTTCTAATGCTGCAACTTCTCTGTATACTACAGCATCATCCGCGAAAAGCCGCATGGAACCTTCGACACGATCTACTAGGTCATTTATATATATTGTGAAAAGCAGTGGTCCCATAACACTCTCCTGTGGCACGCCAGAGGTTACTTTAACGTCTGTAGACGTCTCTGCATTGAGAACAACATGTTGTGTTCTGTTTGTTTGAAACTCTTCAATCCACACAGCTGGTCTGATATTCCGTAGGCTCTTACTTTGAAACTTCCTGGCAGATTAAAACTGTGTGCCCGACCGAGACTCGAACTCGGGACCTTTGCCTTTCGTGGGCAAGTGCTCTACCATCTGAGCTACCGAAGCACGACTCACGCCCGGTCCTCACAGCTTTACTTCTGCCAGTATCTCGTCTCCTACCTTCCAAACTTTACAGAAGCTCTCCTGCGAACCTCGAAGAACTAGCACTCCTGAAAGAAAGGATATTGCGGAGACATGGCTTAGCCACAGCCTGGGGGATGTTTCCAGAATGAGATTTTCACTCTGCAGCGGAGTGTGCGCTGATATGAAACTTCCTGGCAGAAAGGCAAAGGTCCCGAGTTCGAGTCTCGGTCGGGCACACAGTTTTAATCTGCCAGGAAGTTTCATATCAGCGCACACTCCGCTGCAGAGTGAAAATCTCATTCGGGCTCTTACTTTGTTTATCAGGCGACAGTGCGGAACTGTATCGAACGCCTTCCGGAAGTCAAGGAAAATGACGTCTACCTGGGAGCCTGTATCTAATATTTTCTGGGTCTCATGAACAAATAATGCGAGTTGGGTCTCACACGATCGCTGTTTCCAGCAATGACATGATACGCGAGCAAAAATCATGTTCTACAATTATACAACAGATCGATGTCAGAGATATAGGCCTATAGTTTTGCGCATCTGTTCGACGACCCTTCTTGAAAACTGGAACTACCTGCGCTCTTTTCCAATCATCTGGAACCTTCCGTTCTTCTAGAGACATGCGGTACACGGCTGTTAGAAGGGGGGCAAGTTCTTTCGCGTACTCTGTGTAGAATCGAATTGGTATCCCGTCAGGCCCAGTGGACTTTCCTCTGTTAAGTGATTTCAGTTGCTTTTCTATTCCTTGGACACTTATTTCGATGTCAGCCATTTTTTCGTTCGTGCGAGGATTTAGAGAAGGAACAGCAGTGCGCTCTTCCTCTGTGAAACAGCTTTGGAAAAAGGTATTTAATACTTCAGATTTACGCGTGTCATCCTCTGTTTCAATGCCATTATCATCCCAGAGTGTCTGAATATGCTGTTTCGATCCATTTACTGATTTAACGTAAAACCATAACTTCCTAGGATTTTCTGTCAAGTCGGTACATAGAATTTTACTTTCGAATTCACTGAACGCTTCACGCATAGCCCTCCTTACGCTAACTTTGACATCGTTTAGCATCTGTTTGTCTGAGAGGTTTTGGCTACGTTTAAATTTGCTGTGAAGCTCTCTTTGCTTTCGCAGTAGTTTCCTTACTTTGTTGTTGAACCACGGTGGGTTTTTCCTGTCCCTCACAGTATTACTCGGCACGTACCTGTCTAAAACGCATTTTACGATTGCCATAAACCTTTTCCATAAACACTCAACATTGTCAGTGTCGGAACAGAAATTTTCGTTTTCATCTGTTAGGTAGTTTGAAATCTGCCTCCTATTACTCTTGCTAAACAGATAAACCGTCCTCACTTTTTTTTATATTCCTACTATTTACTTCCATATTCAGGGATGCTGCAACGACCTTATGATCACTGATTCCCTGTTCTGCGCTTACAGAGTCGAAAAGTTCGGGTCTGTTTGTTATCAGTAGGTCCAAGATGTTATCTCAACGAATCTGTTCTCTGTTTAATTGCTCGAGGTAAGTTTCGGATAGTGCACTCAGTATAATGTCACTCGATGCTCTGTCCCTACCACCCGTCCTAAACATCTGAGTGTCCCAGTCTATATCTGGTAAATTGAAATCTCCACCTAAGACTACAACATGCTGAGGAAATTTATGTGAAATGTATTCCAGATTTTCTCTCAGTTGTTCTGCCACTATTGCTGCTGAGTCGGGAGGTCGGTAAAAGGAGCCAATTATTAACCTAACTCGGTTGTTGAGTATAACCTCCACCCATAATCATTCACAGGAACTATCCACTTCTATTTCACTACAGGATAAACAACTACTATCAGCGGCAAACACGCCACCACCGGTTGCATGCAATCTATCATTTCTAAACACTGTCTGTGCCTTTGTAAAAATTTCGGCAGCGTTTATCTTTGGCTTCAGCCAGCTTTCCCTACCTATAACGATTTCAGCTTCGGTGATTTCTATCAGCGCTTGAAGTTCCGGTACTTTACCAACGCAGCTTCGACAGTTTACAGTTACAATACCGATGGCTGCTTGGTCCCTACATGTCCTGACTTTGCACCGCACCCTTTGAGGCTGCTGCCCTATCTATAGTTGCCCGAGGCCATCTAACTTAAAAAGCCACCCAGTCCACGCCACACAATCCCTGATACCAGTGTAGCTGCCTGCTGTATGTAGTGGACTCCTGACCAATCCATCGGAACCCAAAACCCCACCACCCTACGGTGCAAGTCGAGGGATCTGCAGCCCACATGGTCGCAGAACCGTCTCAGCCTCTGATTCAGACCCTCCACTCGGCTATGTAACAATGGTCCGCAGTCAGTCCCTTCGACGATGATGCAGATGGTGAGATATGCTTTCATCCCACTAGCGAGACTGGCAGTCTTCACCAAATCAGATAGCCGCCGGAAGCCAGAGAGGATTTCCTCCGATCCATAGAGACACACTTCATTGGTGCCCACATGAGCGACCACCTGCAGATGGGTGCACCCTGTACCTTTCATGGCATCTGGAAGGACCCTTCCCACATCTGCAATGACTCCCCCTGGTATCCACACGGAGTGCACATGGCTTTTCTTCCCCTTCCTTGCAGCCATATCCCTAAGGGGCCCCATTACGCGCCTGGCGTTGGTGCTCCCAACTACCAGTAAGCCCACCCTCTGCGACCGCCCGGATCTTGCAGACTGAGGGGCAACCTCTGGAAGAGGACAAGCTTACAAATCTTTAACATAATGCAGCTCGTCAGCAACCATATATGTATAGAAAATAAACAATTTTTTCAGCCTTCAGTTGCAAGGTAATTTTTACTCGTTTTTCTCGCTTCCCGCGCCCGGGTTCGATTCCCGGCGGTGTCAGGGATTTCCGCTGCCTCGTGATGACTGGGTGTTGTGTGATGTCCTTAGGTTAGTTAGGTTTAAGTAGTTCTAAGTTCTAGGGGACTGATGACCATAGATGTTAAGTCCCATAGTGCTCAGAGCCATTTGAACCATTTTACTCGTTTACCTAGGTTTCGATTCCAGTAATGGAATCTTCTTCAGAACCTATAAATTAAACCACATACGGAAATATATTAGTGAAATGCATCATCAGTCTAATTATTGAATAATAAAGAAATCGTGGTACTTACAAAAAACTAAATTATTTTGAGAGCCAAACACTGGCCATGTCACAGATTAAAAATTAAAGCAATAAAGATGCATAATCATAAGATTATGTCTGTCAAAATTAAAACCATTAAGCCGAACGTAGACGAAGCTACGCCGGCCAGAAACAAGGACCACATGTGAGCGGCACGGAAACTAGGCGTCGCGAGCAGTTCCGCGGCGAGGCTCGAAATACATATCAGTTCCCTTTATAGGTAACATATCCTATGAGGTAGGTCGTTTATTAAAAAACCTATGGTGTAAAGTTTCGTACTCTACCACCAACAACCTCAAAAAGAATTTAGTACATTCTCTGGATACAGGTACTGATAAATCATCGCTGTCAGGTGTGTATAAGATCACGTGTGCTGAATGTCCTTCTTATTACATTGGCCAGACAGGAAGGGCCCTGTCTGTTAGGTTTAAAGAGCATCTGCCGACAAAAAGCGGTGATCGAACAGGATGATCTACATTTGCTGAACATCTGGTCCAAAAGGCGCATGCTCCCAAGCCTCTAAAAGACGCAGAGCTTTTGCATAATGAAGTCAAGGGATGTAGGCTAGACACCCCCGAAGAATTGCAAAGTTTTAAACATCTTATTATTGATAGAGACAACTTACTTAATAAATTATGACTAACTGACAACCTCAGCTACCGACAGGTGTTGTTGTTATACCTCGATGTGGACAGCTGAAAATGTGTGCCCCGACCGGGACCCCGAACCCGGGATCTCCTGCTTACATGGCAGACGCTCTATCCATCTGAGCCACCGAGGACACAGATGAATAGCGCGACTGCAGGGACTTATCCCTTGCACGCTTCCCGTGAGACTCACATTCCCAACTGTCCACAATTCTACATATGTATTGTACCTTATAGACATTTTCCCACCCACTCATTACTCGCGCACGCTTTGGATAGAGCGTCTGCCATGTAAGCAGGGAAAAGCTGCACGGTCATCAACAGTAACTGTTCTTTCGAGAACTAGTTACTGTCTTCGTATATAAACTTACTTAATGATCAGTTGCAACTAAAAAATAGAAGTTATTTCGAAGGATTTTAACCTTTACTCCAGTGGAGTTGACCCACAGTCCGCTTCGAATGGCCGATGCTGTTTCCCTATCTGCTTTGTTCCTTTATTATAGTGCGATTGTACATGTGTGTCTTCGTATTTCGTAATATGCTTGGTAATGACACATGGCTGCTAAGGCGTTTTTATGTTAAAGACTTTTTGTGCCTAGCACGCATGGTTTCGACACTAATTTTTTAGTTACTGCAGCGGGGCGTCGCCCTCTTACTATAATATTTAAATGTTAAAAAAAAATTTATACCTTGGCTTTGTAGTTTGTTCTCAGGTAAATGTTTAATGTTGCCATACCAGTAGATAGGTTTGTCCATTTGTAAGACGGCTCTCAGTCACATTTTGTTTATATGTATATTTGCTCTAAATAATTTTGAGACAGTTTGTCTCTCGCGCCTGCGCTTGCGCTTGCTCTCGCGCATGCGCTTGGCCGTGGCCGAGCCTCGCCGCGGAACTGCTCGCGACGCCTAGTTTCCGTGCCGTATCACGATTTCTTTATTATTCAATCATTAGACTGATGATGCATTTCAGTGAGAAATATATGCCCGTATGTGGTTTAATGTATAGGTTCTGAAGAAGATTCCATTACTGGAATCAAAACCTAGGTAAACGAGTAAAAATTGCCTTGCAACTGAAGGCTGAAAAAATTGTTTATTTTCAACAAGACAAGCAGTCATGTCCGGCCAGCCTGAGACAGAGCCTGAAACTGGTTCGTCAGACAAACTGGAGAGGCCTTCTGTTCTGCCCTCCGGAATGTCTTTCGCCCCCTGCCACACCTCGAGACGACCTCCCACGGGTGAGGGGTCTGCCTCAATGTGGGCAGTGTCCCAGGCAGCCACAGTCGTAGTCCGATCGGGGGGATGTGTGGGACGAAATGGCTCTGAGCACTATGGGACTTAACTACTGAGGTCATCAGTCCCCTAGAACTTAGAACTACTTAAACGTAACTAACCTAAGGAGATCACACACATCCATGCCCGAGGCAGGATTCGAACCTGCGACCGTAGCGGTCACGCGGTTCCAAATGTGTGGGACGAGCTGGCTGTCCGCGACAAACCCCCGTCCAGACCCCCACAGTGATGCCCATTGGCAACAGCCTCAAGCTGTGTGACCGAAGCCAACAAAAATGGTTCAAATGGCTCTGAGCACTACGGGACTCAACTTCTAAGGTCATTAGTCCCCTAGAACTTAGAACTAGTTAAGCCTAACCAACCTAAGGACATCACACACATCCATGCCCGTGGCGGGATTCGAACCGGCGATCGTAGCGGTCACGCGGTTCCAGACTGCAGCGCCCAGAACCGCACGGCCACTTCGGCCGGCACCGAAGCCAACACTGCCTGAAGCTGGGAGTGAAGGGATGCCAACTCAGCCCGCATCAGAACACAGCAATCGCAGTTCCTATCCATGCTAAATACTGTTGTACAAAGAACATCTGAACTAATCTACAGAGAGCACCAATAATTCGACATAAAATTTAAACGGTAATTAAAATACAAGACTGCCTAGTAAATGCAGTAATGCTGCTACTTGCGCACTGCTGACACGCTGCTCGGCGACAGAAGGCTAACTGTACTGTCAGTAACGTACAGAGACTATTTGAAAGAAATAAACAAGTGACAGACGACTACGCGACTTTACACGTCACAGATATTAAAATGCAAATCTGTCCCTGCTAAATACGAAACTACACAATTATTTGACGGTTTTAACTAAACAAGTGCGCTAAGAACTCTCAAACAAATTTTCAACTTGACTACAACACTTATATGATCGCTAAATAAGCCACTTACTGCTACTTGCGCACTGCTGACACACTGCTCGGCGGCAGAAGGCTAACTCCCAGCGGTTCGAGAATTATTGTATATGAACACAAGTAAAAAAAGGTGTTTGTATATCGCTATGGGTAGCGATAAGTCTTGACAATACTTCCTAGGCTCTAAAATTGCAATTACCATATGGCAGTTGATGTATATATAACACCAAGTCTTGCTTGTGCTCTTACGGATATAGATTATAGCACATGCAAATCTATGTAACACAACTAGTACGAATTTGCATATCAAAAATATTATATGTAGCTAGGTAAAATTAGTTAGTTAGTAGTAGTTTATCATTAACTCAATGTGTGTATATCAAACACACATTATTATAGAGTTCTGGATAAAATCAACACAATACATACGCAGGGTGCCCAAGGAGGAATGGTCAGTATTCAGGGATTTAAAGACAACGATCATTTGAAGCAAAAAAAAAAAAAAAAGTTGTACTGGCATACAGGATGTAACGGGGGTAAGTGCAGATATTTTTATACACGGTATCTTAATAAGTTCACACATTAGTGTTTCGGTTATTCGCACGACACGTAATAAAAATGCTATTAATTTGGCAAGAGAGAGTATTTACCTCTCCTCTCTCGTAGTACGACAGTGTCGACGACGATGCAGCCGTCGTGCTCTTGAAGATTACTCCTGTTTATCCGAAGACTGACTTCACGGTTCTTCATGGGCATAGAGGGGAACAGGTGTACCTGAAACTCGTAGAAATAAAATTCGTTTCTTCCACGAGCTGTCCACGTTTTATTTGTTAGGCACATATAGAACAAAATACGTCCGTACACCGCGGTGGGCGAGAGTAGAAGAGCTCTATTACAAGCATTAAAGCAAGAAAGGTGGTGTTAAAATTTTGAAGGAACAGGTAAAGTTCCAGAATGAGATTTTCGCTCTGCAGTGGAGTCTGCGCTGATATGAAACCTCCTGGCACATTTTAATCCGCAAGGAAGTTTCATATCAGTGCAGACTCCGCTGCAGAGTGAAAATCTCATTGTGGAAACGTCCCCACCACGTGGTGGCTAAGCCATGTCTCCGCAATATCCTTTTTTCCAGGAGAGCTAGTTCTGCAAGGTTCGAGGATGAGGCTGGCTCTGATCACTATGGGACTTAACATCTATGGTCATCAGTCCCACAGAACCTAGAACTACTTAAACCTAACTAACCTAAGGACACCACACAACACCCAGTCATCACGAGGCAGAGTAAATCCCTGACCCCGCCGGGAATCGAACCCGAGAACCCGGGCGTGGGATCGTAGAAGAGCTTCTGTGAAGTTTGAAAGGTAGGAGACGAGGTGCTAGCAGAATTGAAGCTATGAGGACGGGTCGTGAGTGGTGCTTGGATAGCTCGGATGGTGATTCTCCGAACGCGTTACTTCAACGTTTACCTAGCGTTCAAACTTAATTATTTTGTGCACATTCTTCCGCTAACAGTTGCCATGGCTCACAGTTTCCAAGCGGCGTACGGACAATTTGTGAGTGCAGGTCATATATTCAAAGTTCGTTGCACTACTTTAATGAGGGCTCCTCTGGCAAAGGGCTTGGGGTTGACTCACGTCCACAACCGCGCGCGGGCATTGTACCTACGAACGATGCGACTCACATGGACCGCGGCTAACAACAACTTGACGGGGACGCTGCTACAGATCGTCGCTCCGGTAGATCTTCGTCCACCGGTCGCCGTGGGCCACATAGCTCCATCTCATACCCACATCCGCGATATCCTGGTCTAATGGAGCTACATGACCGAGGATCTACCGGCGACGAGAGCGCATCTATCAGGCACGACAACCCCGTAACAGCGTCGAAAAACAACACCCAATCATCCGCTGGACCAGAGTGTGGCAAGCCGTCCACACCCCATACCTGCCCACGTACGCTCGTTCCTTGTGGTATGTGGTGATGAACGGCACATTAGCCACGCTCCAGCACCTCCATTCCATCCACCTCACTGACGACCCTTTGTGTCCGCAGTCTGCAATCGTCGATTCGGACGCACACCGCCTGCTATGTGCTGTGACAGGCAGTTGCTGGGATCTTGCACAACGTATGCTGGCGCTCCTGTTGCAACGACAGCCACAGTCTATCATGCTGGACGAACTCCTACACCCAGATACCGTTTACTTTCCCACTACAGGAACGAACGCCGTCAGCTGGCTGAAGGGCGTGGTGCTGTATTACATTTTGCAAGGCGCGCCAGAAAACGATCTGGACTTGTGGGTCCACCTGACGACGACTCATGAGGCGTTTCGCCACCATGCACTGTACCGCACACGACTATTGAATTATTTAGGCGCATTATCCGAGGATTATCCTGCCCATTGGGTTGTTCCGAGTACTAGAAGGCACACTTGAAAATGATTCAAAAATGGTTCAAATGGCTCTGAGCGCTATGGCACTTAACATCTGAGGTTATCAGTCCCCTAGAAGCTATAACCACTTAAACCTAACTAACCTAAGGAAATCACACACATCCATGCCCAAGGCAGGATTCGAACCTGCAACCTAGCGGTCGCGCGGTTCCAGACTTAAGCGCCTAGAACCGCTCGGCTACTTCGTCCGGCTGAAAATGATTCACGGCATACGATTCTCAGAGAAAACAGTTTAGAGGAAGTCCCCTTACATTCATTACGCTAAGACGACTCGGAAGCTTCTGGTGGTGGTTGTCGGATCCAGTTAAAACGAATTAAAAAAAGAAACAAAAATATAAAAAATAATTATATACATGAAAAATGTATCTATAGGAATGCCAGGATGGTTCCTTTGAAAGGGCACGGCCGATTTCCTTCCCCATCCTTCCCTCCCCCGAGCTTGCGCTCCGTCTCTAATGACCTCGTTGTCGACGGGACGTTAAACACTAATCTCCTCCTCCTCCTCCTCCTCAGAGCCATTTGAACCATTTGTATCTATAGGTATTAATAATTAAATGAATTGATCCAATAAAGGGAGGCCTGGCCTCGGAAGACGATCCCTGCCCTCTTTGCCCCCGACCCTTCTCTCAAGTCAATCAAAAAAAAAAAGCGGTGGTAGAGCACTTGCCCGCGAAAGGCAAAGGTTCCAAGTTCGAGTCTCGGTCCGGCACACAGTTTTAATCTGCTAGGAAGTTTCAACATGCATAGTGTTTCTAATATTTCTGACGTCCTCTCAGGTTACGTCAATGCTGCGTAAGATGAGTTAATATATCTTCAACTTTTGTAGTCCTGTCTTCCTCAGTTGCGTGTAATATTACGGTATATTGATAATTTTTATTTATGGACCGTCTGACAGCAACTGAGAGTTAATATATATTTGGCGCATTCAACTAGCGCCTGTATGGAATAACACATTTCGTTTTTCTATACAAGTAAACCTACACAACAGCCCCACTACTGCATACCGACGTGCTCCACTATCACTGGACGACATTATCCATAAACGGTTCAGTCCAGTATACTCAATTTCCTTTCCGGGAGGGAAGCAGCGTCTGGTCACCGGCAGGAATCCGCCCGGCGGTCTTGTGTCGAAGTCCGGTGAGCCGACCAATCTGTGGATGGTTTTTAGGCGGTTTTCCATCTGCCACGCGAATGTGGCCTGGTTCCCCTTATTCCACCTCATCTACACTATGTCGGCGATTGCTGCGCAAACAAGTTCGCCACGTACATGTACACCACCATTACTCTACCACGCAAACATAGGGGCTACACTCGTCTTCTGTGAGACGTTCCCTGGAGGGGTTGGGGGGGGGGGGGTGTCCACACGGGCCCGACCCGGACAATAACCGTGGGTTCGGTGTGGGGCGGCGTAGGGGTGAAGTGGACTGCGGTAGTTGTCGTGGGGTTGTGGACCACTGCGGCTGTGGTGGGGATGGAGTCTCTCCGTCGTTTCTAGGCCCCCGGTTAACGTACAATACAATACAACACAAATCCTCAATTTTCCTTCCGCAGATGTTTTAAATTATGATCTTTGGCCTGTGTGAATGCGAAAGACCTTTAATGGTGGTAAAATTTTTAATTTCTTCTTTGCCCAGGACCTGTCAGCATTATAATATGTACATTTGTGTTTACAAATAATTTACAATAAGCACATTTGAAAGTGAAAGATTTTGCTCCCCTTGTTGGTGTATAATCGTTGCCTGGTACCGCCTTGCTTAAACCCTTGCATATCACGTGATGTACGCTGCGCGTACCGCAGCAACAAACACGCTGTCCGAGTTTGTGTTCGTAATACCAGTTCACTTTTTATCAAGAAGTTTGTTGGGAAAGTGTTCATCACGTTGCTTCCAGCTGGTGTGCCGTGGCGTGTGCATACTTGGATTACCGACGTTGCGACAGGTAGGGCTCATCATTCACAGCCCGGGCCAGTAGTTCCCTGTCCTCATTCACATACTCCAATGATTGAACTCAACTCGTGCTTTCAGGTCAGGGTAAGTTTACAATGTTTTCCACTCCATTCCGAAACCTCTCTTTTATAAAATGTCTGTCGTCCTACAACCCTACCGAGGGTAGAAATTTTGTTTTTCAGTTGGACAAACGGGTGCACTAGTTTGCTGCATTTGTTAAGCGTTCGTATAACTTCACAATCCTTTTTTTGATATTTGAGCTTTCAACATAGTTTTGGTCTTACAACGGAATACATACGAATGAATTTTAAAATACATAATTATTATTTAAGACTAGATATCCAAGGAACTAAATTTATAGAATCACTGACACGACGGGTTTCGCTACTTATTCGGTATATCCATATATTTTTAAGTCTTCGTTACATTTCTATCCATACGAGCACCACTCAAAATTATTACTGCTATATACATTCTTTTATATCCTCGTCGTCACATGATCATTTTCAGCACTACATTACGATTTTATAAAATTTTCCTACCTTTGCTTTCCATAAGACATTAGTCAATCGGATTTAAGTTTCATCTTTCAATATTAACAGGACAACATGTGTAAATAAGTTTCACGTGATGTGCATAAACCTCCGTCCATGCATCCTACCTGGCGCGAGCGTCTGTCATTCCTGGTGCTGAAGAGAAGAAAACTTCACGGCATGTAAATCGTGAAAAACCAATGTACCTACGCTTAGCTACGCCTCTTGCAAGTTTAACAGAAGGTGCTACTACTTTACACGAATGGTTAAGAAGCATTCATTTTACTGTTACTACGTCCTTCGTTTACCTGTGAGAGAACCATTGAGTACATTCTACGTGAACATTTACTGACTTATTTAGTGCTTCCTACCTGCTGATAAATTCTGACATTACGCCACCGAGTTATACAAGACATAAATATCAACTGTTTGAAAATACCTGCAATGATTGTTCTTCAGAGTTTGTAACTTATACCCCGTTCCTTATACGATATCATTCTTGTGTATTATGATGTGTGTAAACATTTCGCTACGAAGATTGTATCAATGACTAGCTGTAAAACAATGTATGGGTAGCTCGTGATCATGAGCAAACTTACCATGTACTCACGTGCTTGGCGCTCTTATCAGAAACTTGTGGTATCTGACCCCTTGTGGTTTGATAATTCTAGATCTCGATTTAACTTTCAGACCGACTGACGTTCTGTAGCCTTTTCATATGCAAACATTAACACTATCGCATTCGCACACATGTTTTATAACTATACGTAATTATTTGTATTACGGTGCGGACCTTGTATTTGGTACCTAACACCTAACTGTTGTGTTCTTTACGTATCTCAGGACGTGTCAGAGGAACGATCGCTGGAAGGAAACTTAATACTAACTTAAAACTAGGCACGCATTTTCTCGATGGCTGCTAACGCATCACTTTTCCAACATACACATGTTCATTTTCCATCAGAACTCAGCTGTATTCATCAATCATCTCGTGGTACAAGAGCGCAAATGTTTATAGTGCAGTTGTCGTTTTGACTTACTTTTCACGCCTGAAGATAAAAATGTTGTTGTAGGTGGAGCACACTCTCATTACCTTTCGTGGCTTATTCAAAACTTTGCATCCATTCCTTCCTTTATTGTACATAGATATCCTCGTACAGTGTTTAGTGTAGGTTGTATATAATCACTTGTAAATGTTTATGTACTATATACAGTAATATTGTGTGTAGATATTTTTCCGTAATTAGTTTGTTTCCCTGTAAATATTCCTGAGATTAATTCCTCTCTCCTTCCACTTTTAGCTTTGTAGTGTAGACCATTTCTATAGTAGTTAACTTATATTGTAAGGTTTGTAAAATACAGGTTGGTTGCCGCTCATATGCTAAGCTGCTTCAGTCTGTCGTCTGTGCAATGCGACTGCTACGCTGTGCTGTGCCCATGCGCAGCGGCTGTTGATTTGTAAGCTATACCTACTGCGTGTGCGTAGTGTCTCCCTCTCTTCATTACATCACGTGCTTTTAGTGTCGGACAAATTAAAATACGAGGGTCGTTGAATAAGTAAGGCCGCACATTTTTTTTTCACAACATATTTAGTGTTAAGAGTCAGAATTTGGTGACAATATACATCAACATGTCTCGTCCATGTCCTATTTTTCTACGTAGTCTCCATCACGTTCTACGGCCATACGCCAACTTTGTGGAATAGCGTGTATTCCCTGCTAGTAGAAGTTCTTGTCCTGTAGGTGGAGCCATGTTTTCATTGCATGACTGACACTCTCTTCGTCTTCAATGTGTGTTCCCCGGAGAGAACCTTTAAGTGTCGCAAAGAGATGGACGCCCCAGGATGCCAGGTCTGGACTGTAGGTTGTATGAGGCAATGATGTCCAACCCAATTTGGCGATGTGTTTCCGGGTTCTGAGATTTCTGTGTGGGCGTGCATTACCGTGTTGGAGCAAGATTTCTGCTGGATTCTTATTCGATCGAACACATCGGAAACGGTTCTTGAGTTTATTCAGAGTCTTCACGTATGCCTCTGATATGACGTCGACCCTCTCGGCATGACACCCACGAGAATGACACCATCACAATCCCCGAAAACTGTTACCATGACTTTTCGAGCAGAGGGGGTTGTCTTGAATTTCTTCTTTAATGTTGAATGAGGATGATGCCACTTGTCTCTCGTAGTACGACAATGTCGCTGACGACGCGGCGGTCGTCCTCTTGAAGATGCTGGTGACTACTCTCAAGGACAGGAAAACTTTGAAACATGTGTCTGCTTTGTGTAAGTTGTAAATAAATATTTGCTACTATTAAAGTTCCAACCCTCATAGAACAAGATACATCCGTACACCACGGCGGACGAAAAAAGAAAAGCTCTATAACGAGCATTAAAACAAGAGCTGTGGTGTTAAAAAATTTGAAGGTGCAGGTATACTATTTTTAATTTTCTTCCGCACTCTCAGATTACATTAATGCTCCGAAATATGAATTGATGTGTGTTTGGCGCATTCAACTAGAAACAGTCTGAATTAACACACTTCTATACAGGTAAACTTTATAGATATCTACATACCGTCATAAATTTTGCGACCTAATATTTTCTGCACGCTTGTAAATGGACCACTGAGTGGACTACGCCTATCAGTATTGACTAACGGTTTTGCGTCCACGCTTCCACACTTCAACACGTGTTCTGCTGCCCAAGAAAAAATAAGAATTAATATCTTACTCTTGCCACATATACGTGGAGGTGGTAGCCACCATACAAACATACTACTCATAATGTTTATAATTAGTCGTCTAGAAATGAAATAAATACTGATTTAATGTTCTTCAGTACACTATCATCAGTCACGAATAAAAAAAAAAAAAAAATTCTACACTTGCACGCAGTACACCACCATACATTCTTTACTGCGAGTGGTTTCCGAGACAGAAAACATTTAACGTATACTTTTATCTATTTTCTGTATAATCCAGTACACTATAGGTGTATAGCCATGTACAGCCTCACGGGGTAGCCGCGCTGCCTAGGGCGTCTTGTCACGGTCCACGTGGCTCCCTCCGTCAGAGGTCGGAGTCCTCCCTCGGGCATGGGTGTGTGTGTGTGTGTTACCTTAGCGTAAATTAGTTTACGTTAGATTAAGCAGTGCGGAAGCTTAGGAACCGATGACCTCAGCAGCTTGGTCCCATAAGACCTTTGACCTTACCTCAAATTTTCAAAAAAGATCTTACACGTGTGCAGCAGTTTTTAAATATTGCAACATCCGTTTCACAAAATATCAATTGAGAAAAGCTGTGGGAAACACTCTCCGATCAGGAACTCGACAGCAGCAGAAGCACTACCATGGAAGAAGCCATAAACATACTCGTTTGCATATTCTTATCTAGCGCAGATGTGTGAAATCTTAGCTAGTGCCTTTTGAAAGTTAACCTTTTCTTCTCTCTGACAGACTTCGAATCCTTCCCACCGTCTCACTCACAACACGAGAATGGACCACTCCGTATTCAACGAACTAATGTCCGCATACGACGAGTGCGAGAGTTTCTGCTCCTTGTCTTCGCGCTTGCCTAACACTGCCTTGCCTATCAACGTCGCCGGATCTCTCCCCAAGTGCGAACGTTTGGAGGATTATGAAAAGGGCCCTCCGACCAGACCGGGATTCCGACTATATATCGTTCCAATTGGAAATAACCTGGCACGGGATCCGTCAGGCGGACATCCAACAACTCTGTCAATCAAAGCCAGACCAGGCCGAGTAACTGCTTGTAAAAGGCTCAGAGGTGGACCAACGCGCTGCGGACTAGCTCAATTTGTGATGCTCTTTCCCTTGAATAAATCATCCAGTTCGTCTGAAATTGTGATCATTTGCTTGCCTGTAAATATACATCACATCCACCGATATCCACCCCATACGAATAATTCCGTCGTGGTGCGTCTCTCTGTCTCTTTTTTCCCTTTAGAACGTATAAAATTTTTTGTGTCAGCTATTTGACAATGTGTATTACAGAAACTGTTCGAATAAACTTAGATATATTTTAAACATTTGTTTTGAAAACTTGGGCTCTGTGTCTAACAATCATTGCTCGCTTTTGTAATTAAAAAAAACCGCTCTCTGGGATAAATCATATCTGTTCACTTCCACTTAACCTATTCTCACTCTCTCATTCAGCCCAACTCATTATCTCTCTGTATATCTCTGTCCCCGGCTCCTGTCTCACAGCCACAGTCTTCTTTATTGTGTCCTACTACCGTCTTCTCTCACTGTCAATGTATACTTCTTGATCTCTTTCACAACTAATACCTTGTTCATCCCTTCCCACTGTTGCTGTCTCTTCTCGCTGTCACTATCTTCCTCTTCCTCGTTATCATAGACTCTGTCATTGTCACTGCCTTTCACCCATTTTCACTTTACCCTTATCTTTATTCCTCTCCTATTGGCACTGTCTTCTCCACTCTTTTCCTTGCACTGTTCTGTCAACGTCAACCATGTTCCACTGCCGCTGTCTCCCTCTCCTCCTGTCCCTGTCTTTATCTCACCCCATTGTCTCGTTCGGTCTTTCTGCACCACTACTACTATCTATCTTCAAGTATTTGTACTTTTTTCCGTCTCTTTCCCACTGTCACTGTCTCCTGCTCTCTCAACATAAAAAATCGCAAATATGTTCGCATTCCAAAATGTTTGGGAAAAGTTTTAAAGGTGCCGAGGAAGGTACGCCAGCTTTCAGTTAGAATCGTTCAAACAGGAGCATAGTCGCCTTTTCTGTGCTCCAACAGGACCATTTTCCCGCTGGTTCCCTTCTTTTCCCTACTACAGACGGGTATATCACTCATACGAAAAGAACTTTCTATGAGTTAGTAGAATTTTAATAGTTTACAGTTTACTTATGTGAAATTGAAATAACGCAATACTTATTTTATGAGCCCAAAAATTCTGCATGTGCTGCGGTACTACAACATGAGGCTCACAGAAACCTTTTGATGATAACGGAGGCACTTTACAGCACAACTCTCAGCGATACGTCACTTTCTAAACTACGTTTGGCCTCACGTCGTATTTTTCTAGTGTAAGTAGGGTAACTTTAAACCTCTGTATTCGGAAACGGATAAAGATATGAACGAAATTTTCAAATTCTTTCGAGATCCCGATTAGGAATATGGCGCAAAAATTACAGCCATTTATTTTGCAAAGCCATCTTGGAATCAGACGTTCGGTAATGGGCCAAAAAGCAAGTTTTCTGATGCCTCCATAGATCATCTTGGATAGAGCACTCACCTATAAAAAGCACTGCACGAACACTAAACACAAAGTAGCCGCGAGAAACAACATTGTGCGCAAACTAACGGGCACTACATGTGGGGCACAGCCTGGAATAGTGAGAGCCACAGCTCTTGCTTTGTGCTGTTCAACAGCGGAGTACGCGTGTCCAGTGTGGTACAACTCTAGCCACGCCAAGCAAGTGGACATACCGCTTAATGAATCCTGCCGCATCATCACAGGCTGTCTGAGACCAACCCCGACTGATAAATTGTACTGCCTGGCAGGCGTGGCCCCACCAGATATTAGAAGGAAAGTAGCGGCCAGGAAGGAAAAGACAAAGGCGTTGACCTCACCTGCCCACCCGCTGTACAAACACCAGCCAGTCCGCCGTCGACTAAAATCTAGAAAAAGCTTCCTGCACACAGCAGAAAACATCGTCGGGACACCGCAGCAAGTGAGGCTGGCAATGTGGCGAGAAGAAAACGCGCACCTTGGGGAATGGTTAGTCTCAAACGAAGAACTCCCTCCCGGCCGTATGGAAGGATGGACGACACGGAAATCTCTTAATAGGCTGCGCTGTGGTGGCACACGATCCAAAGAGAATATGCGCAAATGGGGCCTCTCAAATGAACCGTCGCTGTGTGACTGCGGACACACTCAAACCACCACCCACCTCACACAGTGTGTACTGTGCCCAAGCACCTGCACCATTTGTTATATACACTCCTGGAAATTGAAATAAGAACACCGTGAATTCATTGTCCCAGGAAGGGGAAACTTTATTGACACATTCCTGGGGTCAGATACATCACATGATCACACTGACAGAACCACAGGCACATAGACACAGGCAACAGAGCATGCACAATGTCGGCACTAGTACAGTGTATATCCACCTTTCGCAGCAATGCAGGCTGCTATTCTCCCATGGAGACGATCGTAGAGATGCTGGATGTAGTCCTGTGGAACGGCTTGCCATGCCATTTCCACCTGGCGCCTCAGTTGGACCAGCGTTCGTGCTGGACGTGCAGACCGCGTGAGACGACGCTTCATCCAGTCCCAAACATGCTCAATGGGGGACAGATCCGGAGATCTTGCTGGCCAGGGTAGTTGACTTACACCTTCTAGAGCACGTTGGGTGGCACGGGATACATGCGGACGTGCATTGTCCTGTTGGAACAGCAAGTTCCCTTGCCGGTCTAGGAATGGTAGAACGATGGGTTCGATGACGGTTTGGATGTACCGTGCACTATTCAGTGTCCCCTCGACGATCACCAGTGGTGTACGGCCAGTGTAGGAGATCGCTCCCCACACCATGATGCCGGGTGTTGGCCCTGTGTGCCTCGGTCGTATGCAGTCCTGATTGTGGCGCTCACCTGCACGGCGCCAAACACGCATACGACCATCATTGGCACCAAGGCAGAAGCGACTCTCATCGCTGAAGACGACACGTCTCCATTCGTCCCTCCATTCACGCCTGTCGCGACACCACTGGAGGCGGGCTGCACGATGTTGGGGCGTGAGCGGAAGACGGCCTAACGGTGTGCGGGACCGTAGCCCAGCTTCATGGAGACGGTTGCGAATGGTCCTCGCCGATACCCCAGGAGCAACAGTGTCCCTAATTTGCTGGGAAGTGGCGGTGCGGTCCCCTACGGCACTGCGTAGGATCCTACGGTCTTGGCGTGCATCCGTGCGTCGCTGCGGTCCGGTCCCAGGTCGACGGGCACGTGCACCTTCCGCCGACCACTGGCGACAACATCGATGTACTGTGGAGACCTCACGCCCCACGTGTTGAGCAATTCGGCGGTACGTCCACCCGGCCTCCCGCATGCCCACTATACGCCCTCGCTCAAAGTCCGTCAACTGCACATACGGTTCACGTCCACGCTGTCGCGGCATACTACCAGTGTTAAAGACTGCGATGGAGCTCCGTATGCCACGGCAAACTGGCTGACGCTGACGGCGGCGGTGCACAAATGCTGCGCAGCTAGCGCCATTCGACGGCCAACACCGCGGTTCCTGGTGTGTCCGCTGTGCCGTGCGTGTGATCATTGCTTGTACAGCCCTCTCGCAGTGTCAGGAGCAAGTATGGTGGGTCTGACACACCGGTGTCAATGTGTTCTTTTTTCCATTTCCAGGAGTGTACTTGATATGTATGTGTTAATCATTCTGATTTTATTTACGGTGCTTCTTACACGATTAAATAAATAAATCCACTAAGATGCACCATAGACGACACATAATGAAAAAAGAACCAACCAATTTGCTCCATTTGCCTAAGCTGGAGGAAATATGTAGTGTTCAAACTTTGAGCCTGTGCTGTAGGATAGTTACAGACAGTTCTTCTGTTAGGGGTACATACGGTCCCTAACCAAAGTGCTATCCAAAACACTTGATCCTACCTGCCTATCACCAAAAGAACCCAAGGTATGAGTTGTGAAAACATCTCATTTCTATGTGCGGAGTTTTGGAACATATTAGGTAAGTCAAACGTTTGCTCTAGAATTTCTTGTTCGCAAGGAAGTCGACAGTGAATGGCCATGAATCTTCCTGTGGGCAGACGAATCCCATTTTCAAGAAAATGCCAATACACAGAATGTGGGCAATGGCAGATCCGTTCGCACATTAGCCGGCATCACTTCATTCTGCAGAGGTAACTGTGTGGTGCAGTTTTATGCAATCGATTATCGTAGGGCCATATTTTATCGACGAGATGTGTCGTGCAGTACTGTTACCGTCACTGGTAAACACTGTGAGAGCCTTTTGCGCACCAAAGTAATTTCAGCTCTTCAGCAGTGTGGATGCGTGGGTAGCATCATTTTTATGCAAGATGGCGCTCCTCCGCACATTGCACAGACAGTGAAGCGGTTGCTGCCGAGACCTACAGCCTGGCCGTCCACATCACCTGATCTTAATACGGGTGACTGCAGGCTGTGGGGTTACCTGAAGGACACTGTGTATAGTGCTCCGATTACAAATGGAGCTTAACTGAAGGCACACACTGCACAACGTATTGTGAACGTGACCCCTGAGACACCCCAGTTTGTTGTGGAAATTGCTGTTTCTTGATTTCCACTTGGAGCAGTAAAGGTGGACAGCATACTGAACATGTCTTGTGCCAATCTTACGACAGTTAAAACCCGATTTAATTGTTGCTTTTTATGCGGTTTTTGGCTTCAGGACAATTAAAAATCGATTTCATTGTTATTTTTTGCGTGTTTTAAAAACTGATTTGTCTGATTAGAAGTGCCACGGCCTTCCCGTGATGGAGGAGCTTACCTAACTAACAGTGGCACGACTGTTGAATGTCAAACTTGTGCGGTCATGCAGATTGTATAGTACAGTTGGTTTAACTTGCAACTCATACCATATCTGATGTATTGTGGTTCATCCGTCGTTTGCAGCACCCCCCCCTCTCCCCTCCCCCCTGCCTTTTTGCTTGATGACGATTATAGAACCATCTAGTGGTAAAATTCTGCATACATTCGTTCTGCTTCCATAATGTTTCCTCTTTTTCCCATAATATGCTAAAACTGAAACTTAAATTATAATCTCCATTTATATTGTACGCCTTGTTCTTCAATTCCCCTTCTTTCCTGTATCAATTTAATTAAATGTTTGAATGTCGTGGTAATCACACTGCCCCCTTGCTGCCTGAACGGTTCCACCTTCAGAACAACACTAAGACTGGCACATGTTACGAACGTTCATCAAATGAATGTGATTTAATGTCAAGGCCATCCGGTCAACATTGTGCAGGACGCAGTTTAAATCTTCACTCGGATATTGTTCACCTTTCCTATGGTATCATCTTTGGTTGAACTATTTACTGCGATTTAAGTTAACATAAGTAAGAACTAATGCGCGATCTTTGTTTACGTTTAGACGTCATCAAAATTGGTCTACTTATTGCATGATAAAATAGTGTGATAGAGACATTTCAGGATTGTAGCTTAAAGCTTAATTACACATTTCTGTGTGCAATGTTATCAAGTGTATTCATAGTTTCTGAGGCATGTAATCTACTTGCAAATTTTTCGGACAACCGAGTATATACATGATTGATGTACCTGTACACAGAGAAGAGGTTGCATTAGACAGGTTTTGTCTACTTTCAGCATGCTGTGTAAGACTGAATGCAGACTCAGTGACGATAAAGGAAAAGTTAAAACGAGTTCAGTCTCTGCTCTGTAAACCATCCTGTTGCATTCGAATCCGTGCCCGACCTCACGTGAAGGCCATCTATAGTTCGTAAGGTTTATGACAAATTATGTTAACACAACTGAAGGAAAAACTGCACTTTAGATGTTTATCATTACACGAGCCTTTCGCAGAACACCATCCTCCGATGAATACCGTGAAATAATCTAAAGTAGCAGCATTCTCAATCACAACGCAAGTTCCACATGAAAGAAGCTTCCATATTTCCTTTAATACTCATCAGAGCCCTCCAAAGAGCCGACTTTCCAACACATTCTGCCCACTAAAAAAATAAGGCTTGAGATCCATACATTTTTATGGTGCGGGATCGGTCGAAAATAGAATATATCGCTTGTTCCTCTCCATAAACAGTGTCTTATACAATATGCTAAATATTTACCCAAATTTAATCACAATTTAAAAATTCAAATGGCTCAGTTTTACTGATATTTTTCCTACTTACGATACAAGACTTGAAAAACTTTAAATCAAATGTAGAAATCAGGATATATATCTTAAGAAGAACATGTAGCTTATTGAGAGCTCCAGTTACCCATTAAAATTAGGTTTTTGGGAACGAGCCTATTAATATTACAAGATACTTTCACATAAATGAAACTGTTTTCTAGTGTGTAAATATTTTGTCTAAGCTATTAACTCTGCAGTTATTATATCAATTTGTGGTAGATGATACAGTTTGCTAATATTTTCTTTTAAATCAAGAAAAATTACATTCGATACTCCATACTGCTGCAATAACTGTTGGCCTGTTTCTTGAAAGTATATTAAGCGAATGTCGGTACTATTCCCACACTACTTTTTTAGCTACATAATTACCCCATTTATGTGAGTCATGCTTGCCTCATAGAACTCGAGATGGATTAAACTTTTTTCCGATCGCGTCGACCAACTGCGTATACTTTCATGAGATTTGCGGAAATGTTTCTTGTCAAATACCCGATTTTCTTATTTGGTATCCCTCCTGATGCTGAAATTTGCTGCCAGCAATAGTTATATTCAGACAGTCTCTTGGTATTCTGATTCAAGAGTAGGGCCTGGGGAAGCAATGATCAGAAAGAAATGGGTAACGTGGCACCCTTGCTTTACCTAAATTTGTCTTGCAAATGGTATGCTGTAACAATTCTGTTAGTAAATTTCTGAAACACTCCATCACATGTAAAAGGTTTGAGCACTTAGAATTACACGAACACTAGGAACGAAGTACATTGTTCTAACTAGTATTCACCATAATTTCAGACTAAGTAGTGTACCCACTAACGATGTAGCAGCAGTGAGCAAAGAAAAAAGATAATTGCTTGTCTTCCGTAAGGGAACGTGCATTAATTACGAGAGCTCCAAAATGGGGGGGTCCGGAAAAATCTCACGAAACGTCATTTAGGGGGTGGAGGGGGAAGGGATCAATGAAAATGACGCTTTAATTTTTTAAATTCAGAGAATATACATTATTATAACGGATAAGATTTTCTTTTATAAATTTAATCCCGAGTTTACACAATATTTAAGTGCCCACAAATATTTACTGCCTCTCTAAACTGCATGCTTCACACGTGTGCATGTCCGGGATTTCCCGATTTGAAACAAGTGTCACGAAAGTGTCAGGTTTTATTTGGGTAGTTCGCTGCCGCGCCAGTCGAAATCACTGCGTGTAAATCAGTGAATCAGTCGCGATACTCTGCAACTCATATAAAGCGGATTCAAAATGAATTTGTATCAAAACTTTTACAAAGTGTATGTTAAGCAGCACGTCGTCAAGTCGAAACAAATACGCCACCCACAAGTTATTTGCTTCTGGAAGAAAGCGAAGCTGATGCACACCGACAAAATTATTTTAGTGATAACGTAAATCAAGAGATTGAAAAGCTACCTAATCATGTGGTTCAAAGTAAGGTAGAAACATTGTTGCCTTTCATTTGCAAAGTAAGTGAAGGTTCAATGACACTTAATGTACAGAGCCTTTCAGTATGTCCGGCTGTCCGTCAGAATATTGCGTTCTAAATGTATATACTACATTCTTTCTTTGACATTAAAGGTCAAAATGATAACAACGTTTACGATGTACTGTAACAAATTCAACTAAGCTAACTGTCTTGAAAGCTGCCAAATGGCAGAGACTACTCAGAAGATATCCATTATCGTAAAAGATAATATTTTGTTTTATAAAATTAATTTCGACCAACATAATAGGCACTTTTAGTGGTACAAAAGAAAACCATGAGCAAATAAATTTACCCATTTAAAAATTATAGTGTAAACCTCACGTGAAAGGTGGGGTTCGCACCACATCTCACTGAATCTCACTGAGGGGAAGGGGGTTCCAAATAAACATGCTCGTATATTTAAAAAAACCTTCACGTAATCAATGGACGTCCTCGACCAAAAAACTAATCTCCAAAGATATTTCATGCAAATATGAAAAAAACTGTGAAAACCCTACAGATACAGCTATTCTCATTATCAGTTTAATGTAACGGCTATCGATATGGGTAGTAAATATTTATAAAAAAAATGTTGACTGAAAAAGTAACGCATTTGTCATTTACTTTGATGTAGAGTTACAAATCTTATAAGCTCCATACTTCATTGTTTTGAGGCTCAAGTTTTATCTGTCACTTTCGGAGTCTCGGATGACAGTTAAAGGAGAAGAAAGTGGAGACGAAGAAGAAAGAGAAGGAGGAGGAGGAGGAAAGAGTGGTAACGCAATACGAAACAATCTTATTTGCAGCGCCGCCTCACAGACGGGGACAAACATCGTCAGGAAGAGTCCCAGGCGGGCGCCTTTTGGGCTGGTGGTTTGCTAATCTGCCGACTCGGCGAGAAAGCGGCCTCGCCCATGCGCGCTCGTGCGCTCGCCTCAGGAGGGAGATTTGCGCGCCCCAGCGATGGTGGCGCCTCTCCCCCCGGCCCGCGGCAGGGGCCGTAACTGTAACACGGCCGCATAAAATTTTACGGTTTTCCGATGAGCCCCGGTTCTGCCAGCGCCCCCGGCCGAGCACGAGCGACTGAGCTCACGGCCTGTGGAAGACGACCATCTTCTTTCTTCTCCGCCTGAGACGCCTCCACCGCTGCCGTTCAGTGCAACGGTAGAACCGGGCGCTCCACGCAGCCATACACGTACACACACACACACTCACATACCAACAAGCCCCCAGTGATGGGCAGACATCTCGGACATGGGCTGTGGGGCACGATTCAGCCGAAAGTGACGACAGTTTACTGTCGGCCACCTCCACCCGCTTACATTGCCCGAAAGTTGTCGAAACCCGCGGAACATCGTCAGGCGCTTTGTCGTTCTACTGGAGAAGAATTTATACTGCCTCTAGAGAGAAGCAAAAAGAAAATACAAATCGTTGTCGGTTTGTAAAAGGTAATGGAATAAAGTAAGTTATGGATCACTTATAAAGATCTTAAGGCTACTTGATATGTGTGGCAGCTCAAAAAAGAAATATTATGCCTCACCGAAAGGAAAAAGCAGTATGTTTCCACTACCAGTCAAAGAAATAAAATTAATTTTTCCATTTTGCTGGTTCCTTAACCCCACAGCAGTGGCTTATATTACTTTAAGAAATACGGCAAACAGCCACTTTTTATGGTTGAAATGTCTCTAAGCACTATGGGACTTAACATCTGAGGCCATCAGTCACCTAGACTTAGAACTACTTAAACCAAGAACCTAAGGACATCACACACATCCATGCCCAAGGCAGGATTCGAACCTGCTACCGTAGCGGCCGCGCGGTTCTGGACTGAAGCGCCTAGAACCGCTCGGCCACAGCGGCCGGCCAATTTTTATGAATTTGCCTATACTCCAGTACGCGTTTGGGGCTTTCGCCCATAGTCAATTGGCGTAATACTTACTTCAATGTTTATTAGGACATCATTAATACAGCGACAGCATTATGGATGTATGTTGTACTGATGAAGATTTAAGTTTATATTATGCTGGTTGAAGATGGACGCAAGCTAAAACGCATATTAGGATAAATAAAAATATGTAAGTAATGGCTGATTGCTGTGTTTCTTAAAACAAAACAAATATGACATCTAGTCGCCACCGGTATGAATTTAAAATGTTGGCTACGGCTAATTAGTTGAGATCTTTATAAGTACAACTATCATAAATTCTCGTAGTTGATATAATAGGATTAATTCAGTACTATAACTTCTGAGAGTACGTGTCTACGAAAGCAGCACACAGAACTGCACTCACAGGTAACTTAATAGTTTATTGAAAACCGTATCGCAAGATTCCCCTTTCCCTTTGTATTATACACGCATCAAGAAATGTTTCGCATCATCTCGGGTCCGAGAGTTCCGAAACCTGTACAGAAAATTCACGTATCAACATGAACATCATTTCGGTCCTTTTAATTGCTCATGAAAACCACATATTCCATGTTGTATCACCATACTGCATGATCTTCAGAGCAGGTGGTCCTGATTGCTGCACACACCGGTACTTCTAATATCCAGTAGCACGTCCTCTTGCATTGATGTATGCCTGTATTCGTCGATACTATCCACAACTTCATCAAGGCACTGTTCCCCCCAGATTGTCCTACACCTCAACGGCGAATCGGCGTAGATCTCTCAGAGTGGTTGGTGGGTCATGTCGTCCGTAAACAGCCCTTTTCAATCTATCCAAGGCGTGGTCGATATGGTTCATAGCTGGAGGACATGCTGGCCACTCTAGTCGAGCGATGTCGTTATCGCTGTAAGTAGGCTGTTTAGGTTCCTTTATTGGTAACGCCACGTAGCGCTCTGTATGAAAATCACTGGCTGTGCTGTGTGCAGTCTGTGGCTGGTTTGCATTGTTCTTGGCTATTGTAGTGTTGGGCAGTTGGCTGTTAACAGCGCGTAGCATTGCGCAGTTGGATGTGAGCCGCCAGCAGTGGTGGATGTGGGGAGTGAGATGGCGGAGTTTTGAGAGCGGATGATGTGGACAGAGACAGTAAATTTGTAATATTGGATATCATGGACCGATATAGATATTATGACTTTTGAACACTATTAAGGTAAATATATTGTTTGTTCTCTATCAAAATCTTTCATTTGCTAACTATGCCTATCAGTAGTTAGTGCCTTCAGTAGTTTGAATCTTTTATTTAGCTGGCAGTATTGGCGCTCGCTGTATTGCAGTAGTTTGAGTAACGAAGAATTTTGGGAGGTAAGTGATTTGTGAAAGGTATAGGTTATTGTTAGTCAGGGCCATTCTTTTGTAGGGATTATTAAAAGTCAGATTGCGTTGCGCTAAAAATATTGTGTGTCAGTTTAAGCACAGTCTTGTACAATTTTTCTAAGGGGACGTTACATCGCGAAGGGAGTCATTCACAAGATGTGCACGATGGGGCGCGAATTGTCGTCCATGAAGACAAACACCTTGACAATATGCTGCCGATATGGTTGCACTATCGGTCGAAGGATGTCATTCACGTATCGTACGGCCGTTACGGCGCCTTCCATGATCACCAGCGGCGTACGTCGGCCACACGTACCACCACCCCAAAACAGCAGGGAACCTCCACCTTGCCGCACTCGCTGGACATTGTGTCTAAGGCGTTCAGCCTGACCGGATTGCCTCCAAATGCGTCTCCGACCGTTGCCTGGTTCAAGGCATATGCGACACTCATCGGTGAAGAGAAGGTGATGCCTGTCCTGAGCGGTCCATTCGGCATGCTGTTGGGCCCATCTGTACCGCGCTGCACGGTGTCGACTTTGCAAAGATGGACCTCGCCATGGACGTCGAGAGTGAAGTTGTGCACCATGCAGCCTATTGCACATAGTTTTAGTGGTACCACTACGTCCTGTGGCTTCACGAAAAGCATTATTCAACATGGTGGCGTTGCTGTCAGGATTCGTCCAAGCCATAATCCGCAGGTAGCGGTCAACCACTGCAGTAGCAGCTCTTGGGCGGCCTGAGCGATGCATGTCATCGACAGTTTCTGTCTCTCTGTATCCCCTCCATGTCCGAACAACATCGCTTTGCTTCACTCCGAGACGCCTGGACACTTCCCTTGTTGAGAGCCCTTCCTGGCGCAAAGTAACAATGCGTACGGGATCGAACCGCGGTATTGACCGTCTAGGCATGGTTGAACTACAGACAACACGAGCCATGTACCGCCTTGTTGGTGGAATGACTGGAACTCATCGGCCGTCGAACCCCTCCGTCTAATAGGCGCTGCTCATGCATGGCTTTTTATATCTTTGGCGGGTTTAGTGACATCTCTAAACAGTCAAAGGGACTGTATCTGTGATACAATATTCACAGTCAACGTCTATCTTCAGGAGTTCAGGGAACCGGGGTGATGCAAAACTTTTTTGATGTGTGTAGAAAAAATCTATTCTACTAGAATAGCCTGTAGAGGGAGTAAAAACTACAGAAATTGGAATACAGTCAAGAAATAATCAAGGACGTAGGGTACAGGTGGTACTCTGAGATGTAAGATGTTGCCAGAAGAGAAATTCGTGGATGAGAGCATCAAAAAAGATATGGCTATTATTTAGCTTTAAAATAACTGCCAGTCTAAGATATTGAAAAAGAGACAGTTACAATCGATCTGGAAAATTAGATTATGTTAGATGTAGCCTTACCCTGTTAACCAAAATGGTTTTAATCTCTAGCTGCAATATATTAGGGACTAGTTCTTTATAGTCCGTGGATCTTCATTTCCTAAAGCGTGTTAAAAAGAAAATCGTTGTGACAGAGTAAAGATGGTCATTTTATTTTTTACTGTACGGTGCTATAGCTCCGAACATTGTCTTTAAAAGCGTATGCCTTGGCATCTGTAACGATTTATGCTTGTCAAGGCAGTGCACAGGGGATGGACACCTGAATGTAGTTACAACTACTACTGTAGGTGCCGCAGGACCACTTCTCGTGACTGCTGATTTGAATATGTCATGGTCCTTTAATGAAGTCTACTAGGGCTTAACCTTCTTCAGCTTAAAACCGGAAAATATATTGAACTGTGAAAGTTTACTGACAGTGCCGACGGCACAGGCTGTAAAACGCTCCTGCTGCAGCACAAAAATGACAAATACGCTCCTCTTCAAAAGTCTCTGGCAGAAGATAGGCTACCAGATGCTTGAGTCCTCACTCCACCTCCTCGTCAAAACTTTTGGCACGCGAACGAATTTGTGCTCTTTTAACACAGAACATTCTAAATCATTTTACACAATCTCTCTGTTTAGTGAAGCCTTCATACTCAGTATCTCATTCTCACCTCAGTTCTCTATGTATGTCTCCATCCCCATGTTCCGCTTCTCTCCGACTGGCAGATCTTCTGTCTGTTTCTCCCATTGTCACTGTCTATCATCCCTTTCTCTCGCTCTCTCGCTCTCTTTCTTTTTCACTTTCACTGTCTCTCTATCGGAGTGCCATTGCGATTTTTCCCGTTCTTTTTATTTCCCACTGCCATTGACTCATTCTTTTTCACCGCAAGTATGCTGTCTTTCTCTTCAATCATCATTGTCGTCCCCTCATACATGGTCTTGGGGTTTTGCTCTGGGTTCCCCCCCCCCCAGCTGCTCTAGGTCAGAGTTAATCATTAAAAATGTTTACTACTTTAATTAATGAGAGCAGCAATATTATAAAGAAGACAAGACCTTCTGAAAAAGGAAATGGAATGAGTAAAAGACTGTGTTTGAAGAATCAACGTGGCTCACTTTAGTGGTCAGTCATTAACAGGACGCTGCTAGACCGTGTGTTGGTAATGAAGGTTTTAATCATTGATGCTGGCGTGCATAAAAACTCTTACAACAAATTATAGTCAGGATTCGTGATTCATGAAAAGATAGTGAAGGCACGATCTATGACTAATCATATAAATTTGTGTATAGGCTACACCCGTCTGAGGTTCGAGTCCTCCCTCGGACATGGGTGTGTTTATTGCCCTTAGCGTAAGTTAGGTTAATTAGTGTGTAAGCCCAGGGACCGATGGCTTCAGCAGTTTGGTCCCATAGGAACTTAACACAATGGCGGCCGGTCGGTTGCATCACTTTATCAAGACTTCCCGTTGTCTCATCTGACAGTGAAACAGATAAATACGATTTAGGAAAAGGTAGAAACAATAGTTTCTTTTAAATAAGAACACCTGACAGCTTAAGTAGTATATTGGCACAAAATATGCATACTTTAAGAATACCGCTGTACCCGTGGTCTAGCGGTAGCGTATTTGATTAATAATCAGAACTTCCCAAATTAGAAACCCGCCACTGCTTAGACTTTGAGTAATAATCATCACTGGCCGCCAAAGACTTTCTGCAAAAGGAGTCACCTTCCTTCTGCCAACAGCCTTGTCAAAGAGGGCGGAGGAGCGGCCAGAGTTTCGGGCCACTCTCATGTCCTAGGGTTGGGAAACTGCCCATAAAGGCGAAAGAATGAGCAGTGATCAACGGCATGAGGATACAGAAGGGAAAGGAAACCCCTGCAATAAAGACACATAACGTGTATCCACAGGACAAGTCGCCTGTAATTGAAAAAGTGTCATGATGATCTCTACATTGGCAAAAGTTTACGTAACAGTCCCCCATTCGGATCTCGGGAATGCTAAGGGGGAGGTGACCATGAGAAAAAGATTGAATAATCAACGGAAAGATAACGTTCCACGAGTCGGGACGTGGAATGTCAGAAGCTTGAACGTGTTACGGAAACTAGAAAATATTAAAAGGGAAATGAAAAGGCTCAATGTAGATACAGCAGTGGACAGTGAAGTGAATCAGAAAGAAGAAGAGGATTTCTGGTCAGATGGATGTAGGGTAATATCAATAGCAGCAGAAAATGGTATAATGGGATAGGAAGGTAAGACAGAGAGTGTCTTACTGTGAACAGTTCAGTGATAGCGATGTTCTTATCGGAATCGACAGCAAACCAACACGAAAAATGATATTTCAGGTATACAAGCCGAAGTCGCAAGATGAAGATGAAGAGATAGACCAAGTGCACAACGATATTGAAATAATAATACATTACGTAGTGGGGGATGATAATCTAATAGTCATGGGGAACTGGAACGCAGTTGTAGGAGAAGGAATGGAAGAAAAACTTACAGGAGAATATTGACTTGGAACAAGGAATGAGAGAGGAAAAGACTGATTGAGTTCTGTACCAAATTTCAGTTAGTAATAGCGAATAGTCTGTTCAAGAACAACAAGATCGGTAGGTACACTTGGAAAAGGCCGGGTGATATGGGAAGATTTCAGTTAGATTACTTCATGATCAAGCAGAGATTCCGAAATCAGATACTGGATTTTAAGGAGTACCCAGGAACAGATACAAAGATCATAATGCAGTAGTGATGAAGAATAGGCTGAAGTTTAAGACACAAGTCAGGAAGACCCAATACGCAAGGAAGTGGGATACGGAAGTACTAAGGACTGACGAGATTCGCATGAAGTTCTCTAAGGCTATAGATATAGCAAAGAGGAATAGCTCGGGAGGCAGGACAGTTGAAGAGAAATGTATCTCTAAAAAGGACCACAATAGAAGGTGGAAAGAAACATAGGTACAGAGAAGGTAACTGAGAAGAAACCATGAGTAACAGAAGAAATACTCCAATTGATCGATGAAATGAGTAATTACAAAAATGTTCCGGAATCTCAGCAATATAGAAGTACAAGTCGTTGAGGAATGAAATAAATGGGAAGTGCAGGGATGCTAAGACGAAATGGCTGCACGAAAAATATGAAGAAATCGAAAAAGAAATGCTTGTCAATAGGACTGACTTAGCGTATAGGAAACTCAAAACAACCTTCATTAAAAGCTAGCGAGGAAACATTAAAGCAGAATCGGGGATACCACTGTTGAATATAGAGGAAAGAGCGGACAGGTGGAAAGAGTACGTTGACGGTCTCTATGAGGGACATGAACAGTCTGACTTGATAGAAGAAGAAACAGGGTCGATTTCGAAGAGACTGGGGATCGAATAGCAGAATCAGAATTTAAGAGAGATTTGGAGGACTTACAACATGAGGCAGAAGGGATAGGTAAGATTCCATCAGAATTTCTAAAATCATTGGGGGACATGGCAAAAAAACAACTATTCACGTTGGTGCGTAGAATGTATGAGTCTAGCGACATACCATCTGACTTTCGGTAAAATATCTCCACACAATTCCAAAGACTGCAAGGGCTGACAAGTGAGAGAATTATCGCACTACCAGCTTAACAGCTCATGCATCCAAGTTGCTGACAGAAACAATATACAGAAGAATGGAAAACAAAATTGGGGATGTGCTACATGACGATCAGTTTGGCTTTAGAGAAGTTAGTCACGAGAGAGGCAATTCTGACGTTGCCGTTAGTAATGGAAGCAAAGTTAAAGAAAAATCAAGACACGTTCATAGGATTTGTCGATCTGGAAAAAGCGTTCGACTAAGTAAAATGGTGTAAGAGTTTCGAAATTCTGAGAAAAATATGGGTAAGCTATAGGGAGAAACATGTCATATACAAGTTGCACAAGAGCCAAGAGGGAATAATAAGAGTGGACGACCAAGAACTAAGTACTCGGATGAAATAGGGCGTAAGGCAGGGATGTGATCTTTCGCCCCTACTGTTCAGTCTGACATCGAAGAAGCAGTGATGGAAATAGAAGAATGGTTCAGGAGTGGAATTAAAATTCAAAGTGAAAGGATATCAATGACACGATTCGTTGATGACTTTGATGAGGGAAAATGAAGAAGAATTACATAATCTGTTGAATGGAATGGAAAGTCTAATGCAGGCTCGTCCATACTGTGCCCCTGGGACGCTAGGGCTCGCGTTCGCCCGAGGCCAACGCCGCGGGCGAATTCGTGTGTTGTTGCAGTGACCGAGCCTTGTCGCTTAGTTGGCCGTGCGGTCCGCACGCCGCGCCTCGCCATGCCACTGTATGCGCGCTTCGTACGGAAGACAGACGGCCGAGCCGCCATTGATACGACACAAAGACGTTAGTCAACAGACGTAAGGCTACAGTGGATCGAGATGGATGGTTAACAGCAGCGGATAAAAAAAGGAGGAGAAGCGCGTCGGTACTATGTAAACCCGAGTGGGAAATTAATTTGTTTCGTATACTGTCGAAAATCGTACCGAATACTTAGTATGTCATCGGAACCTCATGTATTTAAATAAATACTACGCTGAAAGGCACTTTAAGACCTGTCACAAAGATCAGGCTGTTCTGTGACCGTGTAGGCTGCAGATTCCTTGACTTGCGCCATCGGGTGGTGGGTTTCCGGGTTCCGCTTAATAGGTCAGGAGTCCACTACACACAGGAGGCAGCTACACGAGTAGCGGGGACCGTGTGGAAGGGACTGGGCGGTTTTTTCGGTTACAGGGCCTCAGAGAACCACAGAAGGAGTGTCCGTCAGAAAGTGGGCAAGTAAAACACAGTAACGTATTGTAGTTGTAAACTGTCGTAGCTGTGTTGGGAAAGAACCAGAGCTCCAAGCCCTAATAGAAAGCACTGAAGCTCAAATAGTTGTAGGTACAGAGAGCTGGCTAAAGCCGGAAATAAGTTCAGCCGGTTTTTTTTCCAACGATCTAACAGTGTTCAGAAAGGATAGATTAAATACAGTTGGTGGTGGAGTATTTATTGTTGTCAGAGGTAGTTTGCATTGTAGCGAAATTGAAGTAGGTAGTTCATGTGAAATAGTACGGGTAGAGCTTATACCTGACAAGCGGACTAAACTATTAATTGGATAGTTTTACCGACCCCCCGACTCAGAAGACATAGTTGCTGAACAGTTCAAAGAAAACTTGAGTCTCATTTCAAATAAGTATCCCGCTCATACAATTATAGTCGGTGGTGACTTTAATCTACCCTCCATATGCATGAAAATTATATGTTTAAAGCAGGCGGCAGGCATAAAACATCATCCGAAATTGTACTGAATGGCCGGCCGCGGTGGTCTCGCGGTTCTAGGCGCGCAGTCCGGAGCCGTGCGATTGCTACGGTCGCAGGTTCGAATCCTGCCTCGGGCATGGATGTGTGTGATGTCCTTAGGTTAGTTAGGTTTAAGTAGTTCTAAGTTCTAGGGGACTGATAACCACAGCAGTTGAGTCCCATAGTGCTCAGAGCCATTTGAACCATTTTGTACTGAATGCTTTCTCAGAAAATTATTTTGAATAATTAGTTCATGAGCCCACTCGAAGCGTAAATGGTTGCGAAAGCATACTCGACCTTTTAGCAACAAATAACCCTGGACAAATAGTGAGTGTTGTGACGAATACAGGGATTAGCGACCACAAGGCAGTTGCTGCTAGGCTGAATACCGTAACACCTACAACCATCAACAAGAAACGCAAAGTATATTCAAAAAAGCTGACAAAAATGCTCTTAACGCCTTTTTAAGAGACAGTCTTCACTCCTTCCGATATCATGTAAGTGTAAAAAAGTTATGGAATGTTTATGAGATAGTATCAACATAAATTGAGAGATATATACCACATTAATTAATAAGTGATGGTACTGATCCCCCATCGTACATAAAACGGATCGTTGTTGGAGAAGCAACGGAAAATGCATGCCAAATTTAAAAGAACGCAAAATCCCCAAGATTGGCAAAGTTTTACAGAAGTTCGACTTCAATGCGAGATGCTTTTAATAATTTCCACAACGCATTTCTGTCTCGAAATCTGGCAGAAAACCCAAAGAGATTCTGGTCATACATAAAGCACATCACTGGCATGACGCAATCAATACCTTCACTGCGCGATAACAACGGTGAAGTCACTAATGACAGCCACTAAAGCAGAGTTATTAAACACGGTTTTCCGAAACTCCATCACCAACGAAGACGAAGTAAATATTCCTGAATTCCAATCAAGAACAACTGCCAAGATGAGAAATATAGAAGTAGATATCCTCGGCGTAACAAAGCAGCTTAAATCACTTGATAAAGGCAAGGCCTCGGATCCAGATTGTATACCAGTCAGGTTCCTCTCAGAGTATGCTGATAAAATATCTCCATATTTAGCAATTTTATACAACCACTCGCTCACAGAAAGATACGTACCTAAAGTCTGGAAAATTGCTCAAGTCACACCAATAATCAAAAAGGGAAGTAGGAGTAATCCGCTTAATTACAGGCCTATATCACTAACGTCGATTTGCAGTAGGGTTTTAGAACATATAATGTATTCGAACATTATGAAGTACCTCGAAGGAAACGGATTCAGAAAATATCGTTCTTGTGAAACACAACTAGCTCTTTATTCTCATGAAGTAATAAGTGCTATCGACAGGAGATGTCAAATTGATTCCATAGTTTTAAATTTCCAGAAGGCTTTCGACACCGTTCCTCACAAGCGTCTTCTAATCAAACTGCGTTCCTCTAAGGTGTCAGGCAAATCCAACACCTTCCATGAAAACTCTGACATGATAAGCAAATCCAGTAGTATGTCACATAGCTCCGAATAAATATTGACATTAAATTAACCAAAGTAATACGAGTAACGAGTGAGCAAATAGAATACCACAGACTAACACAAGAATGCCTAAATGCATGTCATACCTTCCCACCGTGAGACAGACGCAGTTCCGAGGGGAGAAACGAGAACAGAAGCCGAGAGCAGAACCGTGTTAAGTGAGAAGGCCCTACGATAAGGGACGGACACCCACGTCGCCAGCTAACCGCTACGACCACACCACCCACAAGTTTTTAGCGTGAGACTTTTTCGCGTCTCTGTTACGTTAGGACCAACCCCCCAGCCCATGTTAAAAGCTAGAGCCCTCCAGAAGAACAGTGTAGATCTTACGATAGCACAAAAACGGCTACACCACCCGCAAGTTTTAGCGTGAGACTTTTTCGCATCTCTGTTACGTTAGGACCACCCCCCAACCTATGTTAAAAGATAGAGCCCTCCAGAAGAACAGTATAGATCTTACGATAACGATAAAAGGACCACACCAGCTGCAAGTTTTAGCGTGAGACTTTTTCGCGTGTCTGTTACGTTGCAAACTTTAAAAACATTGCCCCACCACGAAAAGTATAACGTTTCTCATTGGATAGACATAATTTTTGTAGGCGGAGCTTAAGGTTAACATTGAGACCCTGATTGGTCAGATGAAAACACAGCCAGATAGTTTTTTTTTAAACCAACTTCGGAGACGGTGAGGTGAGCGGAGCTGTGCTGTCCGCCGCCACCTGACGAACACCGACAAGGTAATGAACGCACGCGATGCCGCATAACAGCGCATAAATCTTCACTCAGAACTGCAGAAGTCTCATCTGTTACACCCCTTTTTTGCGTAATACTAGTGTCGATCGTCAATTAAAGCTCATGGTGTTCACATTTGCCACTTGAAGTAAAAATCCGAAACGCGATGATTTTTCTGTTATATAGTTATTGAGGGCAACGGCCTTGCCGCAGTGGCTACACCGGTTCCCGTGAGATCACCGAAGTTAAGCGCTGTCGGGCGTGGCCGGCGCTTGGATGGGTCACCATCCTGCCGCCATGTGCTGTTGCCATTTTTCGGGGTGCACTCAGCCTCGTGATGCCAATTGAGGAGCTACTCGACCGATTAGTAGCGGCTTCGGTCAAAGAATACCGTCCTAACGGTCGGGAGTGCGGTGTGCTGACCACACGCCCCTCCTTATCCGCATCCTCCTCGGAAGATGACACGGCGGCCGGACGGTCCCGGAAGGGCCACTTGTGGCCTAAAGACGGAGCTTCATGATATAGTTATTGAGAAGCCACATCAGCCACTGTAATTTACAAGTTAGATAAGTAATTAAAGATTATTGAGTGTCACTGTAGACCATTTTGATAGTTTTCTCTCTTGTGAAACTTAATTTAAACCTAGATTATAGATGTGATATGGCATAGGTCGTCCTTCGATGCATTGTAGAACTTGGAAACCCACTCAGGGAATATTCGTTCACATTTTTGTTGAACGCAGTTGGTTTTTACCATCCTGTATTAAAATATTTCCTTTTATCAATAGTGCAATTTATAAACAATGTTTTGTGAGTAGAATAAAATTTCCAATGGTAAACTTAACTGCTTTTTCGACGTTATTTCACCAGCTAACTAAAAATAGGAAAGCCTTGAACCCCTTCCACTAAATTTAGTTAGTATTAAGATTCTTTTACAGGGAGTGCAGTGGAGCTGACGCTGAGATCATTAAGGATTTGGTTATATCATCGCTAGTCTCACTGAACTCTTCTGAATTCTACATGTCATGTGTGGTCTGACGTCTCCTTACCAGCAACAGGTCCCAGGTTCAAACTAGTCAATTCCCTAAAAAACACGCTCAGAGCGTCGTTGCGCGGAAGTGGTAGGGAGACACGATATAGAACAAACAGACACCACGCAGAATGTTTAGATGCCTACGAAGTATCGCCTCACTTGTGCGACTGGATTCGTGATTTCCTGTCAGAAAGGGCACAGTTCGTAGCAATAGACGGAAAGTCATCGAGTAAAACATAAATAAAATCCGGCGTTCCCAAAGGAAGTGTTATGGCCGTCTATTGTTCCTGATCTATATTAACGACATAGTAGACAATCTGAGTAGCCGTCTTAGACTGTTTGCAGATTATGCTGTCATTTACCGTCTTGTAAAGTCATCAGATAATCAAAACGACTTGCAAAATGATTTGGTGCGAAAAGTGGCAATTGACCCTGAATAAAGAAAAGTGCGAAGTTATTCACATGAGTACTAAAAGAAATCAGCTAAATTTAGATTACGCGATAAGTCACACAAATCTGAGGGCTGTAAATTCAACTAAATACTTGGGGATTACAATTACAAATAACCTAAAATGGAACGATCACAAAGATAATATTGCGGGTAGAGCAAACCAAAGACTGCGATTCATTGGCAGTACACTTAGAAGGTGCAACAGGTCTACCAAAGAGACTGCTTACACTACGCTTGTCCGCCCTATTCTGGAGTAGTGCTGTGCGGTGTGGGATCCGCATCAGGTGGGACTGACGTATGACATCGAAAAAGTACAAAGATGTAGGTGTAGATGTAGAAAATTTGTCGAAAGAGGAAAGCCAGTCAAAGACTGAATAACTGAAGGAAAACTTCAAGCAGCATTACAGTGAAGTGAGTGTTTCGTATGACTTTATTATTTATAAAGATTATAAATAAAACTATATTTTATAATCTGATATGCCAGCAATGTGCCAGATTGACAGCGACAAGGAACATTTCTTTTTGGTTAATTTTTATATTTGGGTTGCATTAAATCACGTTGCAGAGACCTAAGAAAAAGTTTCAGGTGTGTTACTTTCTTCCACTTTCTGAAAAGCCGTCAAAAATGCTCTATCGGACAGTAAAGTGTCATTAAGAGTCATTCTTTGTTTTTGTGTATTTGTGTTTTGATGTATGGAAAGACACACGGTGTAGTTTGATCTATGTTGATAATTAATTAAAACGCAAATTATCCAGTAGATAAAAATTTATTTTGCGACCGCGTTTCGCTGTCCTTGCTCGCGTCTATGGCCGCTTTTCAGGGGAACTGTTTAGAAACGCAGCTAAAACTAATATTTTTGTTATTTAATTGGGTTTAAATGAAGATAACAGTTAATTGTTAAAATTATAAAAATGTTTTAAAAACAGTATTGTACAAAATTAATTGCAAGGGCATTTTTTTCTTTATTGCCATAGTAACAGCAGCAAGCAAGTTACAAATGGTCGCTGAGAACTGTGAAAGCAGGGAAACCTTTTGCGGCTGGGAATCTCATCAATAATTGCCTGGTCGACTCGGCGGCTTGCATTTGTCCAGGAGATCTCACGGAAAAGTTTGAAAAAATAGCTCTTTCACCTCAAACCGGTTCTCCCCGAGTCGAAGACATGGCCTCAGATATGGAGAGGCAATAAATGGAGAGAGTGGAAAACCTCATTTGATTTTCTATCGCTCTTGACGAGTCCATGAAAGTTGCGGACATATCTCAGCTCTTCATTGACGGCAGTCTGTGTATCACCGAAGATTTTCTCGACTTTATACCATTAAAAGACACAACCACGGGTTTGGATATTTTTATAGCCGTGGAAAACGTGTTCGAGTCAATGGGTTTAACATCGGAACGCCTGAGCAGTGTAACAACGGATGGGGCCCCTGCGCTTCGACGGATACGCACAGGATTCCTGGGTTACGTCAGGTCAGAAATGACTAAGTCGGATGTTTCTCATTCACGGCAGTTTATTGTCTGATACACCAGGAAGCACTTTGTGCGAAGATTGTCAATATAAAAAATGGTATGGACACAGTTGTTCGAACGGTTAGTTATCTTCGCTCGCATGGAGTCACACATCGCAAATTTAAAGAATTTCTGGCTGATATCGAAGCGGAATACCCAGACATCCACCACCACGCCGAAGTAAGATGGCTGAGAAGAGGGAAGGTCCTTCATCGGTTTTTCTCTTTGAGGGACGAAGTCAATACCTTTTTGGAAATGAAAGAATGCCCAGAAGAATTCCTTCGTGATCCTAAGTGAGTGGCGAATTTGGCTCTTTTGAGTGACCTAACTGGTCATTTAAATACTTTGAACATTATGCTCCAAGGCTAAAATCAGTCTGCTGTTGATTTAGTGGAGACGATTCAAGCTTTTTTTTTTAAAAAAAAAAAACTTATTTTGTGGGAAGAAAACAGTTACGCGAGAAGAACTGTGGACACTTCCCTGCATTTTTCAGTGTTAAAGAAGATGTGGATTTTTCAGATTATGTTCAAATCATTTGCGAAACTTTAAAAACAAATATTTGGAGATAAGTGAGCTTCAACCGGCATTAGATATATTTGTTCGCCCGTTTTTCCTTCGAGCAGAGGACGCCTGACAAGTGCTGCAACTGGAGCTGATTGACCTGCAGTGCGATATCTGCCTGAAGGACCGCTTTCTTATGTGCAAAATTTTTTAATGACTTTTACATCTCTTTTCCACGAGAGAAGTATTCTCTTTCGCACAAGCACGTGGTCAAAGTTCTCTCAATGTGTGGATGCACGTATATTTGTGAGCGCTTTTTCTCCCTTTTAAAGCTTGCTAAAACTAAGAACCGTTCACTAGTTAGAGATAAAAATTTGACTAATTCTTTGAGGTTAGCAGTCTCCCGAAAAATTGTACCAGACAAAATCATTTCCTCGAAAATCAAAAACGTGTAAAATATTGTCATCTTTAACAATGTTGACTGTAAGGATTAAAGGTCTTTATAGCCTTCATTCTATTTTTTAATACGTTTTCAAACTTGGTCAATTAAAATTATTGCCTGCAAAACGGCAAACTAATGATCCGATGACTAAACTCTTGAAAGGAATACAAAAAGCTATAGCGCGAAGTACAACAAAAAATATTTACTTGCAACTACTGACAGTAAGAATCAGACTCTATATCCATTACGTAAAATTATTTCTAAAATAGAATATTTAAGACCCTAGTTCATTAAGAAATTGATGTATCTATTGTACATATGACGAGTGTGCATATGCAATATTAATAGAATCAACCTGTGGGTCAGAGAAAAACTAAGTTGTTCTTCGATTCATGCTTTGGATATTGTTTTCTAAAGCTTCAAAGATGCTACTTCAGGCGGGTGTAAAATTAATGTGCGCAACGGAAAATAATAAACGCTAAACGAAGATTTGGCCATGTCTGACTACCCACTGAAGCAGATCTTAGGATCTCTTCATTCTATAAATTACAATCCAAACATAAATGAATAATGAAGGCAACTAATCCTACTAAATCATAAACGTTGTCCCTGCTCATATATTTATCGTAGATTAAAAAAACCTTTAGATTACAAAGTTTACATTTCCTACGTAAAATTACGAAGCAATTGCCCAACTCTACCCCTTATTATGACTGCGTGGTCTAGCATCAATAACGCGAAATGACTGACATCATCTACATACCAAACACTAGAAGACACTGCTTTCAAACATGATATATGGTGGTGTGGAACCTCAGTGAAAATAAACTAACGTGATCACCGCTGTTTAGCTTTTATGGCTTTAATAAGCCGAAGCAATTTGATATATCACGGTATGTACTGCGTCCAGTGCATCGAAGTGATGGTTCTCGTACTCGGCTCGACGATGGAAGAACTCCAGCCACAAATAAACTCCTTCAAACACTACGACAGCACACGGCGGTCCTCTGACTAATGCACTCTAATACTGTCTTCTCCTCTCTGCGTTCTACAGACGAGAAACGCGAACTCCCAGCCGCAGGGATGGAGTTCATATAACGTGTCAACGCATGTACAGGCAGAGGAAGTGCTCTCAGTTACTGACAGCTGCATACTCAGCGACGACTTCCAACCCGGAGGTCAAATCCAGAATTGTGTAGGTTCGCAAAAGTACAGTCTCTAACTGTTCTTCCGGCTGCCGTGGCCGAGCGGTTCTAGACACTTCAATCCAGAACAGTGCTACCGCTACAGCCGCCAGTTCGAATCCTGCTTCGGGCATGGATTTGTGTGATGTCCTTAGGTTAGTTATGTTTAAGTAGTTCTAAGTTCTATGGGACTGATGACCTCAGATGTTAAGCCCCATAGTGCTCAGAGCCATTTGAACCTAGCTGTTCTAAGACAGTAAGTCGGTCTGTACCAACAAAGCTGATATCGAGAGACCGTCACACACGTGCGCTCACAACGGAAGAGCTCGTCTGTCCACCGCTCGCTTCCCAGCAAAGTTCATCTCCCCACCATCGTAATTCCGAAAACGAATCATTTTCCCAAAACCACGGAATATTCTCCCTCTCTGCAGATTCTTCCGAACGCCGACCAACCATATTTTAGTCTTTTGTCGTCCAGAGCGGAAAGTTTTCGAGGAAAAACCTATACTCGTACAATGGTACGCTTCTGAGTAAAAGTCTTTGGAAATAACCCAGCCTGCCTGGTTTCCGAGGTGCCGCTTCTTCGTTCCTCTCGCCTGCCTCCAAGATTTGCAAAGTTCGGAAGTATTACCCGGTTATCCTTCCGGCCCTATTGTGCTCCCGAGCTCAGGTGCGACAACGTCCGTCTAGCTAGTTCCTGTGTTTAAGCAGGACCAACTCCTGTACGGGCCTTCCACCCAGAGCTTGAGTTCTGCCTGCCGTTTCATCTCCACTGGCGTTCCAACCTCTACTAGTATAGGCAATCATTCATTAAGCCATTTTTATAATAAAGACACTCCGTCACCTTTCATGCAAGCAATAAGCGTTAACAATTATTTACAAGGTGTACGCCAGTCTCCTTTATATATTCATATATACGTTGTACAACTTATCATATGACATGTAATTGGCCGGCCGAAGTGGCCGTGCGGTTAAAGGCGCTGCAGTCTGGAACCGCAAGACCGCTACGGTCGCAGGTTCGCATCCTGCCTCGGGCATGGATGTTTGTGATGTCCTTAGGTTAGTTCGGTTTAACTAGTTCTAAGTTCTAGGGGACTAATGACCTCAGCAGTTGAGTCCCATAGTGCTCAGAGCCATTTGAACCATTTTGACATGTAATTGTGTTTGTAGACCACGGCAAAGTATGAGGATGAGTTCTTGTAAGGTGCGAAATTAAAGCCACCTTACAAAAAAATGGTTCAAATGGCTCTGAGCACTATAGGACTCAACTGCTGTGGTCATAAGTCCCCTAGAACTTAGAACTACTTAAACCTAACTAACCTAAGGACAGCACACAACACCCAGCCATCACGAGGCAGAGAAAATCCCTAACCCCGCCGGGAATCGAACCCGGGAACCCGGGCGTGGGAAGCGAGAACGCTACCGCACGACCACGAGATGCGGGCGCCACCTTACAAGCATTGCGTAGTAATTCTGCCTCACGAACACTAATTGTTACTTAAACAGTAAATGGTTTGCTTGTTTCACCGCTCTTCGACCACTTTTACAGAGCTGCGCTTCCACTGATATTTTGTTTAAGTTGGATCTGTCCGCGAGACAGTCCAGCGCAGAGCAGTGAGTGCTTTGCGGTCTCAAGCGCCCAGCAGCTATCTCTCTCGCTCCTATGGCGACACTAGCGACACACGGTCGCGTACTCGGCGCTGAACTACACTGTCTTGCGCCCGCGAGCGCGCCCGCGCCCGCCGGCCGCAATTCTTGGATAAGCCTGGTCTAATGAAAAGAGAATATGGACTGAGAGTAAATCGAAGAAAGACGAAAGTAATGAGGAGTAGCAGAAATGAGAACTGCGAGAAACTTAACATCAGAATTGATGGTCGCGAAGCAGATGACGGAATTCAGCTGCCCAGGCTTTCAAATAACCAACGACGGAGGAAGCAAGGAAGAAATCAAAGCAGACTAGCAATGGCAGAAAGGGCCTTCCTGGCCAAGAGAAGTCTACTAATATCGATCACAGGCCTTAATTCGGGGAAGAAATTTATGAGAATGTACGTCTGGAGTACAGCATTGTATGGTAGTGAAACATGGGCTGTGGGAAAAGCGGGAGAGAAGAGAATCAAAGCATTTGAGACGTGGTGCTAGAGACGAATGTTGAAAATTAGGTAGACTGATAAGGTAAGGAATGAGGAGGTTCTGCGCAGAATCGGAGAGGAAAGGAATATGTGGAAAACACTGACAAGGAGAAGAGAGATGATGATGGTACGTCCGCTAAGGCGTAAGGGAACGACTTTCATGGTACCAGAGGGAGCTGTAAGGGCAAAATCTGTAGAGGAAGACACAGATTGGAGTACATCCAGCAAATAATTGATGATGTAGGTGGCAAGTGCTACTCCGAGATGATGAGGTTGGCCCAGGAGAGGAATTCGTAGCAGGCCGCATCAAACCAATCAAAGGACTGATGAAAAAAAGGAAACACTTCCTAATGTAGCGTGCGTCTGCATCGGAAGCTAAAACAGAAGATAAGAGAGTGTATGAGGGACAAAATCTCCCTCTCTAGAGAAGCTAAAATCATTACTTTCAACAGGGATTAATCCACATTTGGAGAGCATCAGAGTACTTTTACATAAATTTTTCACCTGTGGAGCGGTCAGTTGTCCAATTAATTTAGAAAAACGGCTGTCACAACCAGAAAACTTTAAAGTGTGGGTGTGTGAGCTGGGGCAAATCGGCAATTTTTTTCGTGTTCAATTTTGCCGTTCTGGGGACTCCAAACCCGCCAAGCCTATACATAGTCTTCACTCATTTCTCTTTACCACTACTGCTACTACCTCCGTCCACCTCTTTCTCTTTTATTGCCGCTGTCGCTAATTTAACATCACTATCTCCTATCTCTTTGGCTGCCACTCCTACTGTCTTCATCCGACCTTTCTCTTTCACTGCCACCTTGTCTCTCCCGACATCGCTGTCTTCTCCCATTTTCTCTCCCACTGGTATTGTCTCCTCTCACTTGCACCGTCACTGTCTCTCTGCAGCTCTCTTTCAGCACAAAAAAGCGTGAATATTTTCTCATGCCAAAAGTTTTAGTGAGGAAGTCGGAATGAGGACTGTGGCAGCTGGTTGCCCATTATTCTCTCAGAGTCTTTGAAAGAGGAACACGTGAGCGTTATTCAGCTAATTCCCTTCGATTACCAGTTGCAACAAAGTGTTCTGATGATAAAAGTTTAACTCTGTAGCCCAGTGATGTTCTGACAGTTTATGTACTTCGACACTTTCACATACTTTGGGACGTACAAACCACAAATAAGTACACATTATATAAGGTTAACACGAAATCGTCTCCCTTTCAATGCTTGTTTACTTGCCTCTATTATATGTAAAAATGCACAACATTTTTAGGCTATACCTTCCTACGATATGTAAAAAGCGGTGCTTTATTTGCTGGTTAAATGACGTTGGTATGACAAAATAATATTTTCTAAGATGCTTACACTCGAGATGACGACATCGAATAAGTTCCAGCGCAAGGCTGCCCGTATACAGTGACAGAGCGTCAAAAGCTTTATTGGTGAAAAAGTGGTGGCCAACACCACAGTTTCATAACATTAGAATCCTTGCGATTACCCCAGAACCCTTGCCAGGTGTTCATTACTTCATTTAAAATTACGGTTACACCTCAAACCTTATACTACGCGCATATTTTACGTGCATAAGTGCGGTAACTTTGAACCACTTGATCTCAATAATGGATAACGATATCTATAAATGTTTCAAGCTTCCTGAGAAGACCATCTGAATAACATATCGCAAGATATGATTTCCCTGGACCAGAAATTAGGGAATTGGCTTTCACTATTTCTTGGGGTTTTCACAGGAATCGACCATGAACAAAATAATGGTGCTTTTATAAGCAGTGTAAGCTCTCCCCTCTCCCTCTTTAATTCAAAAGAATCAGCCGATTTGATAGATATGCCTGGGTTGGAGTGAGTGTGTAATATTTACATTTTGACCCAGTACTGTAGGATGCCTACAGTATGATCGTTCTTCCTATAGGTATACGAATGGTCGCTAGGACAAGGGCTATCTAAAATTTGTGACCAATAGAAACCGATAAATCAGCTACAAGAAAATTACTTCTTAACGAGAACAGTCTACTCTCATGCTGCTTACACGACGATGTTTCGTATAATAATTAGAGAAAGTACGAGGCAATCGAATCGTTAGTTGCAGCACCCAACTGTGTGCCAATGTTTTCACGCCTGTAAAGGCACAGTATTGTCGATGGAGGTTTTCATAAACGTTGACTTATAGATTACTTACTTCCAGTAATCTTTGCTGTTGTGCTTACACTATTTTGTAGCATTTGACGACGACCGCTGTATGTGTGCGAGTGTAAGCTCGAGCTTGTGTGTTTCTGTAGTGTAGGAAAGCAGTGAGCCCTTCTATCCAACTGAGACGTACGTTAGAAGTGTGACACGTGTAAACGCAGACAGTACCAGAATTGTAGATACATGACATCAAACACAAGCTATGGAATGATCAAGACAAAAGTTACGTATTTAATTTATGTTACATATATAAAACGAGGAACGCTTCACCCCATAAACATCGGACTATGAGCTGTAAAAAAAAACATTGAAACACTTGCAGGAATAACGCTCAAAACTTTAGGACCTTCATCCAGTGCGTGGTGTTCAGTATAGAAGGAAGAAAACTTGAGGAAATTTTAGCGGATTTGATGGTGTATGGGATAAGAAATTTAGTACAGAGAGCTGTCACCTCTAACAGTGCCAACGGCTCTACCTTGGATTCGAATCGAGTCAAAGTGATAAAAAATACATGTTTCCATAGTGCTTCCATTCTCTGCCACAATAGTATTCTCTCGGCGATTTGTGTTCGTAGCGGGCGAGAGATCTGGAGAATGAGCCGGCTAGGGCAACGGTCGATTATCCTCTGTACCGAGGTTCGCCAGCAGAGCACCTGCAACCGGCAGCCTTCCGTTATTTTACTGAAAGATAACAAGGCTCCCACAGATACGGCACAGCTATCTCCGATGGTACTCCAGTGTCCAGGACTGACGTTCGGCACACCACTGTCCGCGCGCCTCTCTGTCGCATCGTGTCAAGGGAACGCCACATCATCTGTCGCCGTACTGACAGTCTACATTGCTCCAGAAGTCGCAGTGCTGTTGGTGCGATTACTTATTCTCCCTCTAGCTCTGTGTAGTGGCTGTGGATTCCTGCACGAGAGAGTTACTTGCTCTGTTACGCTGGTAAGCCAAAACATTGTGACCACTGCCCACCGTGACGTCGGATTCCGACTGACGGGGTTGGGTGGCAACAAAAATGTGTAAGCGGAGCAGACGCGCACTATCACCCTAGCAAAGATATGGGCTGCAAATGTGCTGGTTGAATGTTCACGTGCTCCTGTAGTGAGCAGCTACGAAAATGTCCTCCTCGAATTAAAGCCTGTGTTTGAGACCAGTAGACTTCTCTTAGCCAGAAATGTTCTTTTTGTCACACACAGATTGCTTTTAAAGTCCTCCTCGTTCCCCCTATCATCAGTTTTTTTAAGTCATTAATCTTCTGACTGGTTTGATAAGGCCCGCCATGGAGTCCTCTCCTGTGCTATACTCTTCATCTCAGAGTAGCACTTGCCACCTACGTCTTCAAGTCTTTGCTGGATGTATTTCAATCTCTGTCTACCTCTACAGTTTTTGCCCTCTACAGCTCCCCCTAGTACCATGGAAGTCATTCTCTGGTGCCTTAACAGATGCCCTATCATCCTGTCCCTTCTCCTTGTCAGTGTTTTCCACATATTCCTTACCTCTACGATTCTGCGCTGAACCTCCTCTTTCGTCTATCAGTCTACCTAATTTTCAACATTCGCCTGTAGCATCACATCTCAAATGCTTCGATTCTCTTCTGTTCCGGTTTCCCCAAAATCCATATTTCACTATCATACAATGCTGTACTCCAGACGTACATCCTCAAATAGACTTCTCTTGGCCAGGAATGCCCTTTTTGCCATAGCTAGTTTGCTTTTGATGTCCTTCTTGCTACGTCTGTCGTTGCTTATTTTACTGCCTAGGTAGCAAAATTCCTGAACTTCATCTACTTCTGGACCATCAATCCTGATGTTAAGTTTCTCGCTGTTCTCATTTCTCCTACTTCTCATTAGTCTTTCTTCGATTTACTCTCTATCCATACTCCGTACTTATTAGCCTGTTCATTCCGTTCAGCAGACCATGTAATTCTTCTTCACTTTCACTTAAGACAGCAGTCATCAGCGAATCGTAACATTGATATCCTTACACCTTGAATTTTAATTCCACTCCTGAGCCTTTCTTTTATTTCCATCATTGCACACGCGATGTACAGATTGAGCAGTAGGGGCGAAGGGCTCATCCTTGTCTGACACCCTTTTTAATGCCAACTCTTCTTTCTTGGTCGTCCACTCTTATTATTCTCTCTTGAGTATTGTACAATTGTATATAACCCGTCTCTCCCTATAGCTTACCACTACTTTTTTTCAGAATTTCGAACATCTTGCACCATTTTACATTGTCGAACGCTTTTTCCAGGTCGACAGATCTCATGAGCGTTCCTTGATTTTTCTTTATTCTTTCTTCCATTATTAATCGCAACGTCAGAACTGACTCTCTGGCGCCTTTACCTTTCCTAAAAGCCAAACTGATCGTCATCTAGCGAGTCCTCCATTTTCTTTTCTATTCTTCTGTATATTATTCTTGTAAGCAACTTTAATGCATGAGCTGTTAAGCTGATGTGCGATAATTCCCGCACTAGTCAGCTCTTGCCGTCTTCGGAATTGTGTGGATGATGCTTTTCCGAAAATCAGATGGTATGTCGCCAGACTGATACATTCTATACACCAACCCGCATAGTCGTTTTGTTGCCACTTCCCCCAGCTATTTTAGAAATTCTGATGGAATGTTATCTATCCCTTCTGTCTTATTTGATCTTAAGTCCTCCAAAGTCCTCCGAAGCTAATACTGGGTCCCCTATCTCTTCTAAATCGACTCCTGTTTCTTCTTTTATCGCACGAGACAAATCTTCAAACTCATACCGGCTTTCAGTGTATTATTTCCACTTATCCGCTCTCTCCTCTGCATTTGACAGTAGAATTCCCGTAACGTTCTTAATTTTAATCACCCCTGCATTTAATGTCACTGAAGGTTGTGTTGACTTTCCTCAATGCTGAGTCTGTCCTTCCGACAATCATTTCCTTTGCTGTGTCTTCACACTTCTCCTGCTGCCATTTCGCCTTAGCTTCCCTGTACTTCCTGTTTATTTCATTCCTCAGCTACTTGTATTTATACATTCCTGAGTTTCCCGGAACATATTTGTACTACCTCCTTTCATCGATCAATTGATTTCTTCTGTTACCCATGGTTTCTTCTCAGTTACCTTCTTTGTACGTATGTTTTCCTTCTCAACTTCTGTGATGGGCCTTTTTAAAGATGTCGATTTCTCTTCAACTGTACTGCCTACTAAGCATTCCTTAGTACTTTCGTATCCCACTTCTTGGCGTACTGATTCTTCCTGACTAATGTGTTAAACTTTAGCCTACTCTTCATCACTACTACGTTGTGATCTGGGTCTATATCTGCTCCTGGGTACATCTTACAATCCAGTATCTGATTTCGGAATCTCTGTCTGACCATGATGTAATCTAACTGAAATCTTCCCGTATCACCGGGCCTTTTAAAGTATCCCTACTCCTTTTGTGATTCTTGAGCAGAGTATTCGCTATTACTAGCTGAAACTTGTTACAGAACTCAATTAGTCTTTCTCCTCTCTCATTCCTTCTCCCAAGCCCATATTCTCTTTTAACCTTTTCACCTTTTCTTTTACTCCTTCCCCTACAACTACATTCCAGTCCCTCATGATTATTAGATTTCATCCCCATTTACATACTGCATTATCCTTTCAATATCTTCTTACACTTTCTCTATCTCTTCATCATCAGCTTTCGACATCGGCATGTATGCCTGAACTATCGTTGTCGGTGTTGGTTTGCTGTCCATTCTGACAAGAAAAACCCTGTCACGGAACTGCTCACAGTAACACACTCTGCCCTACCTTCCTATTCATAACGAATCCTACTCCCGTTATACCATTTTCTGCTGCTGTTGATATTACCCTATACTAGAATGAGATTTTCACTCTGCAGCGGAGTGTGCGCTGATATGAAACTTCCTGGCAGATTAAAACTGTGTGCCCGACCGAGACTCGAACTCGGGACCTTTGCCTTTCGCGGGCAAGTGCTCTACCAACTGAGCTACCGAAGCACGACTCACGCCCGGTACTCACAGCTTTACTTCTGCCAGTACCTCGTCTCCTACCTTCCAAACTTTACAGAAGCTCTCCTGCGAACCTTGCAGAACTAGCACTCCTGAAAGAAAGGATATTGCGGAGACATGGCTTAGCCACAGCCTGGGGGATGTTTCCAGAATGAGATTTTCACTCTGCAGCGGAGTGTGCGCTGATATGAAACTTCCTGGCAGATTAAAACTGTGTGCCCGACCGAGACTCGAACTCGGGACCTGTGCCTTTCGGGCACACAGTTTTAATCTGCCAGGAAGTTTCATATCAGCGCACACTCCGCTGCAGAGTGAAAATCTCATTCTGGAAACATCCCCCAGGCTGTGGCTAAGCCATGTCTCCGCAATATCCTTTCTTTCAGGAGTGCTAGTTCTGCTAGGTTCGCAGGAGAGCTTCTGTAAAGTTTGGAAGGTAGGAGACGAGGTACTGGCAGAAGTAAAGCTGTGAGTACCGGGCGTGAGTCGTGCTTCGGTAGCTCAGTTGGTAGAGCACTTGCCCGCGAAAGGCAAAGGTCCCGAGTTCGAGTCTCGGTCGGGCACACAGTTTTAATCTGCCAGGAAGTTTCATATCAGCGCACACTCCGCTGCAGAGTGAAAATCTCATTCTGGAAACATCCCCCAGGCTGTGGCTAAGCCATGTCTCCGCAATATCCTTTCTTTCAGGAGTGCTAGTTCTGCAGGTTCGCAGGAGAGCTTCTGTAAAGTTTGGAAGGTAGGAGACGAGGTACTGGCAGAAGTAAAGCTGTGAGTACCGGGCGTGAGTCGTGCTTCGGTAGCTCAGTTGGTAGAGCACTTGCCCGCGAAAGGCAAAGGTCCCGAGTTCGAGTCTCGGTCGGGCACACAGTTTTAATCTACCCTATACTAGTTTGACCAGAGATCCTTGTCTCCTTTCCACTTCAATTCAATGAGCCCTACTGCATCTAGATTGAACCTTTGCATTTCTCTTTTAAGATTTTCTGGTTTTCCTATCCTGTTCAAGCTTCTGACATTACACGCCCCGATTCGTTGAACGTTATCCTTTAGTTGATTATTCAATATTTTTATCATGGTAACCTCCCACTTTGCAGTCCCCTCTCGGACATCCGAATGGGGGCTATTCCGGAATCTTTTGCCAATGTAGAGATCATCATGACACTTCTTCAATTACTGGCCTCATGTCCTGCGGATACACGTTATGTGTCTCTGATGCAGTGGTTTCCATTGCCTTCTGCATCCTCATGACGTTGATCACTGCTGATTCTTTCACCTTTAGGTGCATTTTCCCACCCCTAGGACAAGAGAAGTCCCTGAACTTCTGCCCGCTCCTCCCCCTCCTTGACAAGGCTGTTGGCAGGAGGAGGGTGACTTCTTTTGCCGGAAGTCTTCAGCAGCCAATACTTAGGCAGCACAATTCCTTAACTACGTCTAATTCATAAACCTCACTTCCGATGTTAATTTTCTCGCTGTTTCAATATCTCTTAGTATTCATTACTTCTGTCTTTCTTCGATGTACTCTCAGTCCATATTCTGTTCTTCTTGGACTGTTCGTTCCATTCAACAGCTCTTGTAACTCTTCTACATTTTCGCTGAGAATAGTAATGTCATCAGCGAATCTTATCATTGATATCATTTCACCTTGAATTTTAATCCCATTCTTGAACATTTATTTCCGTCATTGCTTCTTCAATGAATAGATGTAACAGTAGGGTTTAAAGACTACATCTCTGTCTTACACCCCTTTCTATCCCATCACTTTCTTCTCTTTCTTCCAGTCCTAAAGTTCCCTTTTGGTTTTTGTACATATTGAATATTATACGTCTTTCCTAAAGCTTACCCCTGTTTTTCTCAGAACTTGCATCTCGCACCATTTCACATTATCGAGCGTTTTTTCCAGGCCAATAAATCCTACGATCGTTTTTTGATTTTTCTACAGTCTTGCTTCCATTATCAACTCCAACGTCGGAATGGCCACTCTGGTGCCATTACCTTTCCTGAAGACAAATTGATCGTCATCTAACACATCCTCAGTTTTCTTTCCCATTGTTCTGCATATTATTCTTGTCACTAACTCGGATGCATGAGTTTTACGCAGATTTTGCGATAATTGTCGAACCTGTCCGCTCTTGCAGTTTCCGAAATTATGTGGCAGATGCTTTTCCGAAAATCTCATGGTACATCGTCAGTCTGATTCGTTCTACAGATCAACGTGAGTAGTCATTTTTCTCCACTTCCCCAATGATTTTAGAAATTCCGATGGAATTTCATATACTCCTTCAGCCTTATTTGATCTTAATTCTTCCAAACCTCATTTAAATTCTGATTCTAATAATCGATCCTCTTCTCTTCTCTGTGACTCCTGTTTCTTGTTCTGTCTTGCAGCGGTGTGCCGTAGCTCTCTAGAAGAGCGTTACGTTCCAAAAGATTGGAAAAGGGCACAGGTCATCCCCGTTTTCAAGAAAGGACGACGAATAGATGTGCAGAACTATAGACCTATATCTCTAACGTCGATCAGTTGTAGAATTTTGGAACATGTATTATGTTTGAGTATAATGACTTTTCTGGAGACTAGAAATCTACTCTGTAGGAATCAGCATGCGTTTCGGAAAACACGATCGTATGAAACCCAGCTCGCGCTATTCGTCAACGAGACTCAGAGGGCCATAGACACGGGTTGCCAGGTGGATGCCGTGTTCCTTGACTTCAGCAAGGCGTTCGATACAGTTCCCCACAGTCATTTAATGAACAGAGTAAGAGCATATGGAGTATCAGACCAGTTGTGTGATTGGATTGAAGAGTTCCTAGATAATAGGACGCAGCATGTCACTCTCAGTGGAGAGAAGTCTTCCGAGTGATTTCAGGTGTGCCGCAGGGGAGTGACATAGGACCGTTGCTATTCCCAATACATATAAATGACCTTGTGAATAACATCGGAAGTTCACTGAGGCTTTTTGCTGTTGACGCTGTAGTATAACGAGAGGTTGTAAGAATGGAAAATTGTACTGAAATGCAGGAGGATCTGCAACGTATCGACGCTTGGTGCAGGGAATGGCAATTGAATCTCAATGTGGTGAAGTGTAATAAGCTGCGAATAGATAGAAAGATCCCATACCATTTAGCTACAATATAGCTGGTCAGCAACTGGAAGCAGTTAATTCCATAAATTATCTGGGAGTAGGCATTAGGAGTAATTTAAAATGGAATGACCATATAAAATTAGTCGTCGGTAAAGCAGATGCTAGTCTGAAATTCGTTGGAAGAATCCTAAGGAAATGCAATCCGAAAACAAAGGAAGTAGGTTACAGTATAGTTGTTCGCCCACTGCTTGAATACTGGTCACCGGTGTGGGATCCGTACCAGATAAGGTGGATAGAAGAGATAGAGAAGATCCAACGGAGAGCAGCGCGCTTCGTTAAAGGATCATTTAGTAATCGTGAAAGCGTTACGGAGATGATAGACAAACTTCAGTGGAAGACTCTGCAAGAGAGACGCTCAGTAGCTCGGTACGGGCTTTTGTTGAAGTTTCGAGAACATATCTTCACCGACGAGTCAAGCAGTATATTGCTCCCTCCTACGTATATCTCGCGAAGAGACCATGAGGATAAAATCAGAGAAATTAGAACCCACACAGAGGCATACCGACAATCTTCCTTTCCATGAACAATACGAGACTAGAATAGAAGGGAGAACCGATGGAGGTACTCAAAGTATCCTCCGCCACACACCGTCAGGTTGATTTCGGAGTATGGATGTAGATGTAGATATTAGACAAGTCATCCCCTCGTAGAGGCCTTCAATCTACTCTTTGCACCTAGTCGTCCTCTCCTCTTCATTTAACAGTGCAATTCTCGTTGCACTCTCAACGTTACCTCCTTTGTCTTTAATTACACCGGAGGTTATGCCCCACCGAAGATCATTTCTCCGATTTCTCCACATTTTTACGTAGATATTTCCTTTTCACTTCCCTGCACTTCCTATTTATTTCATTCCCAAAGGAACTGTATTCATATATTCCTGAATTCATTTGAATATTTTTGTATTTCCTTCACTGGTCTATCAACCACAATGTTACTTCTGTTAGCCATGGGTCCTTTGCAGCTACCTTCCTTGTACTTACATTTTTCTTTTCATCTTCGGTGAATGCCCCTTTTAAAGATGACAATTCCCCTTCAGGAGGACAGCCTACAGAACTATTCATTGCCATAGTATGTGTAGCGTCAGAGACCTTTATGCGTATCTCTTCCATCTTCAGTATTTTCGCATCCCACTTTTTGTGCACTGTTTCTTCCTCACTAGTCTTTTAAACTTCATCCTAGTCTTCATTATTCCGACACAGTTTATCTGATCCTATATCTTCTTGTGGGCATGCCTTACAATCCAGTATCTGATTTCGGAATCTTTGCCTGGCCATGATGTAACGTAAATGAAGGCAGCCTGTCTCTCCCGGCCTATTCCAATTATATCTCCTCCTCTTGTGATTGCTGAACGGAGTATTCGCTATTACTAGCTGAAATTTATTGCAGAAGTCCATTATTCCTTCTCCTCTCTCATTCCTACTACCAAGCCCATAGTTTCCCGTAATCCTTTCTTCTTCTCCTTCCCTACAACGGCATTCCAGTCACCCATGACTATCAGATTTTCATCTCCCTTTACATACTGAATTACCCGGTCAATATCCTTATACTCTTTCTCTAGTTCTTCTTCTTGCAACGTCGGATGTATACGCGAACTACTGTTTTCGGTGTTGGTTTTCTGCCGGTTCTGATGATAACAACTCTAGGACTGAAGTGTTCTCTGTACCTCACTTACTGCCCTACCTTCGTATTCGTAACGAAGCCTGCCCCCGTTATACTATTTTCTCCCGCTGATGATATTAATCTATAACCATCTGAGCAGAAATTCTGCATTGAGGCTTAGCTTTAGCCTATCCAGATTTTCTAGCTTCCCCGCCACTTCACATTTCTGACATTCCACATCCCGACTCGTAGAACGTTACTCTTTCGTTGGTTATTCAACACTATGCTCATGTTACACGCTACAATTGGGAGCTCTCTGGCGTCAGAGGGCTGCAAATATGCGGAATAAAGAAACAGAATGTTAATAAGGGTTGTTCTGTTTAAAAATCTCCTGCAGTTTTCACACAAAAAATTCCGCAGTGGGATTACTGTTCAGCACGCCACAGTAAAGTCTCAGAGATGAAAGTGTTTAATTTCTGTATAAAGTAAAGCTAGCTAGCAAGCTGCAAAGTTTCGATTTAGGTGAAGATACTGAACGAAAATATCGGCATATTAAAATATGCTATCAGTACTGGACTCTCGTAAGCAAATAGTACCTTGCACTTAACCACTCGCACGAGCAACACTACGGTAGCACCTATGTGGATGACATTATAATGGACAAGTTCCGAAACTGGTCGCCACTTAAATAAAAACAAACGTCTGTGCCATTTGGACGGTTTCGTAATTTCGTTGGACAAGTATAACAGTTATTAGCGTTCGAGAATGGGATAACCATTTCAAAAAGCTATATTTGCGGAATAAAGAACTAGGTATAAGAACATACAACTGGATTTCGAGAAAAAATTATGTGTGTGAAATAGACCCAATCTGTGAAAGAAATGGAAAATGGAAAATCTCACGGACCAAGAAACTTACCAATAGAATTTGTGAAACATCGACCAAGTTTATAGTGAGAAGTTGTTTGATTCATGCATGTTAGAGGGGGAAGCAGAGCTCATGGAGTTTGGCAGCTCTAACTCCAATTTCTAAGAAAGTTTCTAAGAACATATGTGGTGTCAGTGTTACAAATTGTGTGAATAGTTTGGTCCTAAAAGACAGGGCAGAGGGGATGCTGATGGACGTTGAAGAGCAAAGTGAATTCCGAAAGGGGAGATCCATGATAAAATTTTTACTTTAAGGCACCTAACGGCAGAGAGACTGGAACCCCTTTAAGTTCATAGACCGCGAGAAAGCTCGTGACATAGTGCCGCCAAGGAAGCTAAAGTCTTGAGCGGGTATGGCCTTGGAAACAGATGTATCGGAAGAACATCCAACCTATATAAGTTCACAGGGTGTACAACATAAGTGGCAATAAAATTTCATCCCAAGCTTTCAAAATTACAAAAGGACTGAAGCAGGAATACTGCTTGTCTTTCAGCCTTGGACTTATGGTGTAGGAAATGTGCAGGAATCGGCATTCAGACAGCAAATGATCGTTTTATGTACACCTCGTTTTTCCCAGATGATCAGGAAGCGGTGACTGTTGAAGAAGATGACATCTGATACCTACTTTAAGCTGAGACAGTTGTTACAATAATACAGGTGGGGGCTGAAAGTAAATTTTGAAAAGACTGAATATCTATGCAGAGGAGAAAATGTAGGAAGCATATTAGTAGGTGGCCAGCACATGAAGACCTGATGAAAGAAATATCAATATGTTGGGAACGTTCCGCCGGAGGACGGATCGAGTGTTTTGGAAATCAATCAACGAATATCCCCTACAGAAATATTGAGCCATGCTACTTCTATAGCCTACCAAAATTGCGAAAGTGTTGTCGGTGCAGGAAGTTGTGCACGAACTGACCTCTCGATTACGTCCCATAAATGTTCGATGGGATTCTTGTCGGGCAACCTCCGTGGCCAAGTTATTCGCTCGAAAATTCCACAATGTTCTTCAATCCAATGGCGAACAATGTGGTCCTATGACATGATATCGTTGTTTGGAAACATGATATCGTTGAGTGGCTTGAAATTGCCTCTAGTTCACAATGGTCGATTCAATTCGACCAGAGGACCCAGTCCAGCCCATGTAAACACAACCCAGACCATTATGGAGCCACCACCAGCCTGCACAGTGCTTTGTTGACAACTTGGGTCCATGGCTTGGTCGCGCCTGCGTCACACTCGAACCCTACCATCGGCTCTACCCAACTGAAATCGGGACTCATCCGACCATATCGTCACGATCCCAGGAGAGACGCTGCAGGATGTCGTGCTGTTAGCAAAGGCACTCGCTTCGGTCGTCTGCTGCCATAGCCCGTTGACGCCAAATTTGAATGCAGTGTCCTAACGGATACGTTCGTGGTATGTCCCACATTGATTCTGGGATTATTTCACGATGTGTTTTTGTCTATTAGCAATGACAATTCTACGCAAACGCCGCCGCTCTCAAACGATAATTTAAGGTTGTCGGGGGTACACGATACTAGCGCCATCTGTATATCTGCATATCGCTGTCACATGACTTTTGTCACCTAAGCGTACAACAGTTTACGGATGCCAGTATTGAAATCTTTCTGAAAAAAAGAAGGAAAATTGAGAGTTGTAGAAATGGACTATCTCATTAGATTGCGTGGAATATTTCGGCAAAGATTAGGGAAATAACCGAGGCTCAAGGGAGTTTCAAAAATTAGAAAAACGGCAGCTCACCTGGTACGGTCATGTAACTCAAATAACAGGTGACAGATGCCCAAAGAAGACATTGATGTTCGACCGTCAATGAAAAAAGTATTGTGTGTGTAGGTGTGCCTGTGTGTGTGTGGCTGTGTAGAAAGGCAGAGAGAGAGAGGACATTCTAAGTAAATCGTCCTGAGAAAGATGAAATCTGGAGTTCTCTTACGTGTGTGTGTGTGTGTGTGTATGTATGTGTTTGTGGGCGTTTGTGTGTCTGTGTATATAAGTTAATAGATAAGACGAAGTGTTAAACATCAAATGTACGAGTAAGTCGTCAGATACGGAGCATTTGTGCATTTGGAAATGTATAGAGAAATCTCGTTTGCTGTTTACATAAAAATCCTGGCATACGACAGGGATAAAGCCACACGTGGGGTAAAACCTTGCACTGAATTTCTGAACTATCAGCGATGGAGGAGGTTCCAACCAGGTAACATGTTAGTGTTATTGTAAGTTATTGTTCCATGAATGCCCCCCCGGCATATGACTCCACAGGTGAAAAAAACGAAGTATGTTTTCCGCTACTTACGTGTAACTTTTCTGGTGTTTCCTTGAAGAGCCTATAACGTAGGGTCTGAGAGGAAGAATCAGTAGAATTACTCGTTGATAGTACCGCATTCAAGCTTCACTTTCGCGTTGAAATAATTGTTTCGATTGGTCCCCAAAACTAACAACTGTGCATTTGTCAGAAAATGGCGAAATGAGACCAATCCCCGCAGGTGGTTTAGGGTAAATCCCCGCAGCTCGGCAGCTCGAACAATGTAGTAACCGTTCATCAATGATAAACCTCGCAAACGACGATATTCTCAGAGAGAATATCTCACCTGAAGATGTAATTACGCTGAGTAAAATATAGATTTAGAGGAAACGTTCTGGAAAAAGCATTGAAATCTGTGCTTCTAACGTCGACACGTAATAAAAAGCGGATGGAAGAAGATTTCATGGGTAAAGGACAGCTTGTTACTGAGAAAAAATATGTGTCAAAGAAAGAAAATAGCGTCCTATAGATACTAAGCCAAGTAAGTTAGATAACACTACATCAGTACAAAAAAAAAAAAAGAAAGAAAGAAAGCGGATAAGATAGCCAGCTAACTATTCTTCAAACGTAGATATAGACTTCTCACCTCATGACAGTATTTCAAAAATAGACATGGGCTTAATGTGGGGAAGACGTATCCGAAGAAGAAGAAGAAGTTGAAGAGGAACCTGGAACTTCAAGGATGAATCAGAGGACCTAACAAAGCAGACTGCTCACTAGGTACCTAGATAGCTTTGCCTCAGTCTCAGCAATTTTAGGTTACCCTACTAAGGAGAAGAAAGCATTGCTTTTGTACAGTATTTTTAAGCATTATGTTCAAATTTAGGAGACATTTCAGATCAATACTGCGTTGGGTAAGGCGGCTACCATTCAACATTGCTACAAGTGTTTACTTCAAGTGTTTTCATTATGTAGTCATCCATTTTTATCCATGCTTGTCTCAAATAGGGCAAATACACTGCGGGATTTTATATCATTTTGTAGAGCACAACCCCGCAATTTTTGTTTTAGCTAAATTGTAAATTTCTCTGTAATTAAAAATCAGACAGAGCTGGGATTTGGATGGGTTATGGGCAACAACCTAGTTTGTAACTTTAGTTTCAAACAGCGGGAAAATCTAATTGTCATTGACCAGACTATTTAAAAAAAAATGAAAATTGCGGTTCTTGTCCCACACCTACCCTAAGCGTTAGGGGAAATGCTGGAAATCTAAACCAAGGTGAATTGACTACAGTTCAAGAGCTATTCTTCCGGCGTATCGGTTGATATTTGCGTTTCGCAGCTCGGTGCTACTGGATGGAAAGCTGAACTTTGTACACACTGTATGTTTTCACGTTGCGATATTCGTATTTCCAATTTCGTTAGCCGCGAACGGGCGGAACGCAGTTTGCTCTGCCCGTAGGATGGGATTGCGCGTCGTTGCTTCCGAAGGCCGCTGGGCCTCCGCCGCCCGCGGCGTGCGCCGCCCTTGACGGAGAATGAATGACACCCATTTTGGTTTGGCGGACGCTCACCTGGGGCGGCCGGATGCTGCGGCTGTTGACTCGGCAAACAGCGGGCGATAAGGCGCGCACGGCCCTGAACCCGCGACGCTGCGCTCTCCTCTCTGGGTTACTGGAGCTGGCGGGCTGGCGGCCACCGGAACACAGAGGGCGTCACTCGCTCTGCTGGGAAGGCTGCTGGGCTGCGTTCGCTGCATCTGTTGTGCTTGCAAAAGAACTGGACGGATGCTACACAGTGGTCCCAGCGAATGCATGGCAATGGAATTGCAATGACAGTGTGGATGGTTACTGGTTGAAACTTCCTGAAAGGTAAGTAATGTCTGCTACAGTGGGACTCGAAGCAGGAACTTTGCCAGCTGAACTATCCAGACACGACCTATGTCCCCATCTTACTGCTCTACTTTCACCGGTATCTCTTCTGGCGTTCAAGGCGCAAAACTTGAAAGGCGTTCTGAGGAACAATGGGAACTACACCACTTACGTAAGAAGTGTCTAAAAACCTGACAAACGGTGACGTGACACATCAGAAAAAGAAATGTCGGTACGGCCTTCGCGCCATAAATCTGTTACAGTAGGAGCTAAGTGGTGGAGTGATAAGATACTCCAAATATACTTTCAACGTCAATTATTTTTTTATTAATAAGAAATAACATGGAAGCCCGTTTAGTACCTTTCAAAAGAACTTGCACACAGAACAAAATAAAAATTTTAGTTAAAAAATAAAAATCTATTAATTTTCGCAAAATCTCAGTTCAGGAATACCAAAATAGAATACTGTAGAAGGATACAAGATGACTTGGACAGGATTTGTGATTGGTATAAAGAATGGCAGCTAACTCTAAATACAGATAAATGTAAATTAACGCAGATGAATAGGAAAAAGTATCCCGTAATGTTTGAATACTCCATTAGTAGTGTAGCGCATGAGACAGTCACGTCGATTAAATAGTTGGGCGTAACACTGCAGAGCGATATGAAGTGGGACAAGCATGTAATGGCAGTTCTGGGGAAGGTGGATAGTCGTCTTCGGTTCATTGGTAGAATTTTGGGAAGATGTGGTTCATCTGTAAAGGAGACCGCTTATAAAACACTAATACGACCTATTCCTGAGTACTGCTCGAGCGTTTGCGATCCCTATCAGGTCGGATTGAGGGAGGACATAGACGCAATTCAGAGACGGGCTGCTAGATTTGTTACTGGTAGGTTTGACCATCACCCGAGTGTTACGGAAATGCTTCAGTAACTCGGGTGGGATTCTCTAGACAAAAGGAGGCGTTCTTTTCGTGAATCGCTACTGAGGAAATTTAGAGAACCAGCATTTGAGGCTGACTGCAGTACAATTTTTCTGCCGCCAACTTACATTTCGCGGAAAGACCACAAAGATGAGTGAGATTAGGGCTCGTACAGAGGCATATAGGGGTCATTTTTCCCTCGTTGTTTGGGAGTGGAACAGGGAGAGAAGATGCTAGTTGTGGTACGAGGTACCTCCGCCATGCACCGTATGGTGGATTGCGGAGTATGTATGTAGATGTAGAAATTTTAGAAGACAAAAGTGAACATTGATATATTAATAGAACGTATAATAAAATAATCTCCTGCAAAAAGTAAAAATAAATTGCAACAAGTCCAGGTGACTTGTATTAAAGCTCCTCTCTCATAGGCAAATCAGATTTCAAACCTCTTACAGGTAGGAACTTTGAAAGGCAACGGCAATATGACATGCCTGGCTCTACGCTGTGCCCTACGGGCTGATACAGCAGTTCAAAGGTGCCGACAGTTCCTTTTAGTTATTCTGACAACCGGGTTTCCATCCAGGCGGTTTTATGTGTATTTGCTTGACATAGAGTTTCGGTAGCCGGCGCCGCGCGGGATTAGCCGAGCAGTCAGGGGCGCTGCAGTCATGGACTGTGCGGCTGGTCCCGGCGGAGGTTCGAGTCCTGCCTCGGGCATGGGTGTGTGTTTGTCCCTAGGATAATTTAGGTTAAGTAGTGTGTAAGCTTAGGGATTGATGACCTTAGCAGTTAAGCCCCATAAGATTTCACACACATTTTTTATTTTTTTATTTTTTTATTTTTTATTTTTTATTTTATTTATTTATTTATTTATTTTATTTTTTTGTAGCCGGCGCGCTGAACTTCATTTGACAGTTTTACATAATCTTATGATGCGTAACCATGGCGAAGCGCGTAGTTGTTACATAAAAATAACTTTGCAACCGTGACTGTTTCATTTTCAATATTAATTTCGTTGTTTCTAAGCTTTGCAACGGCAATCATTTGACCAATATTTCAAGTGACCACCAGAATCACACCAAGATAATGAAGTAATGCAAAACATGTTAAACGTCATTTTAAATAGAAATAAATTGTCCTTCTGGCAACCTGAATACGTTTACACTGATCGCAGCAGGAACATAACTTATGGAGTTGTTAGCCTACTCAGACACTGGCCTATAAATAACAACGTGATAACACAGAGTAAGGCTAAGCAAGAAATCACTTCCTCACATTATCTGAACATACCACAATCAGAACGGGCGTAGGGTGTGAATGTAAGTCAGATGCTCACCAATTGAAGCACATAGATCCCCACAGAAACAGCGCAAGGCGAAGCGGTAATAATTCAATCCTTAGAACTAACAGAGTAATTGGAGTCTCGTTTTCAGAACTGCAGGCGCCATCCACCACAAGCAGCCAGCAACAACTCCTCCCAAGGGGCAGCAACCACACCGGAGGTAAACACGTCCGCTACACACTCTCGGCAGTAGCGCCGAGCCGCAATGCTCGCCGCAGCCCACAAAAAGTCGCACATCCTCGTTGTACCACAAGCCCCTTCTGTCAGTGAGGACAAATCGACTACTCTTTCCACGGAGCCTTTATACAAACTACTCGCACTTCACTGCCTCCTGGCGAGACGACGGTGCGCCAAATAGCCAACAGCTGGTCGTCACAGACCAGAGCCCCACAGAGAAATAAATCGGTGGTACCTTCACCACGGCTCAACGTTCACCAAGGTGATGGATAGAATCGCCATATATTGAACTAAAAAGGTGTAAATACTACGTATAAACCGACCAAGAAGATCGAAAACTGTCTCAGATTGGAAAATGACAAAACAAGTCACTCGCAATGTCGGCAGTGTACAGCATACCGTGGATATGTGGGATATGGAATGACCAGAAGAACTATTAGTACTGGAAAAATCGGTACTGTAGGGTGGGACAAGTAGAGAAATCGGCTGTGGTGGAGCACGCACTGTTTGAGACTCACCAAAGAATAAAATTCGCCGACACGCAGTTTCTCGCTATGGAGAAGAGCTACTACGTCCGTTTGTTCTGGGAAGCCATTTAAATTCATAAGCGCGACAATAGTTTTAACAAGGACGAAGGAACCCTCGAGGTAAAGGGATGGTGGATTCCTGTGGTGCTACAAATTACCTTTGCCAACTGCAGTTAACAAGTGGATATTCAGAACGATTATGACTAGGGAAATTCCCTGAGTCGTTGGTGCGACAAGCAGACTGTGGTTACAATTAAAGTGCAGTTACATCCAGTATGAGTTGTATTTTTCATATGCCAGAGAAACTTGGCACACATTCTAATGCGTAATGTGGAACCGACTTAAACTGGAAAAAAATAGTTCCAGTTTGGGCCACCAGGTGCTAATCTGGTTCTGTGAATGCACGATAGACATACAGACGTGTTTCCATATGATATGGATTAGGAACGGAAAACATAGAAAATATGAAACAAGAGAGGAAATAATAATGTTGATTTTATAATCAACCGCCGTTTACACGATTTGTTCACCATGGGCACCAGAGACGTCGATGAAATGCTGCATCCGTAAAACGACTTGATCAACAGTTGCTCGGAGCAGTTCAGGTGGAATCTGAGCAACGTGTTCCTGTATTTTGGCCTTCAGTGTCAGGTAGAGACCGAAAGTGCCCATGGTAAGCACGTTCATTTACATTTCCAGAGGACCAAATGTCACCTGGTTTTAAATCAGATGATCTTTCGGGCCATGCATCTGGAAAACCTCTGGAGATAACACGTTCGTGGAAATCAGCATTAAGCAGATCATTCACTGGGTGAACGACATGATATGTTGCCCCATTTTGCGTCAAAACAGCTGTTTCCACAGAGTTCCGCTCTTCCGAACTAGGAATCACATGCCTTAAAAGGAGGTCTCGATAACATGCAGGCGTCACGGTACACCTGACAGGCACTCTTGGTGTATTCTCTTCAAAGAGGAACGGACCGAGTGTAAAGGTGCTTGTGAATCCGCATCACATAGTCCACATACGGCGAGTGCAGTGTCTCTTCGACTGTAGCTCGTGGTTTGACAGCAACCCAGATTCCGCAGTTCTGTGTATTCACTACACCTTGTAGTGTAAAATGTGCCTTTTCACTCCATAGAATACTGCCCGGCCACATGTCACTTGATCCGTGTCAGAAACCGAAGAGTAAACTCAGAACTTACTGCAGACCATGAGGTTTCACTTGCTCCACTGTTTGGGTCTGGAGCACTGTCTGGATCTTCTACGGCTACCAGCGTAAAAGAGAGCACAAAAAATTCCGTACTGTTGACCATGGGATGGAAAATTGTCCAGACATTGAATGAGCATTATCACTCCCGAGGGATGTGCTACATGATCAGTTACAGCAACAACTACCTTCTCAGTAACTCCAACTGGGATAGGAAGCCTTTCTCTCCCAGGTGCCTCACCAAACTCACCCGTGTTTTCGAATTTCGCTGTCATCTTCTTTAAATCCTTTAGTGACATCGGGCCTCTCGTCAGGTCTTTCAGTTGCCGATACTCTCTCAATGCAGCACTGTAAGTACTGCCGTTCGCATAAGACAGTTTCATTAACAGACACACTGTTCACTTACGTTATGGCTTACCAAATCTTTCCGCAGTATCGCAGAAGGAACGTCCGGCTTCTGGTAGCCCTGTTGCACCACAGGCTCAATGAGGTGCTGATAATGACGTCTTCGTCGGCTTAAGGGCATTCTCGACTAACATCAGCTCACACCGAGCGAGGTGGCGCAGTGGTTAGACACTGGACTCGCATGCGGGAGGACGACGGTTCAATCCCGCGTCCGGCCATCCTGATTTAGGTTTTCCGTGATTTCCCTAAATCACTCCAGGCAAATGCCGGGATGGTTCTGAAAGGGTACGGCCGACTTTCTTCCCCATCCTTCCCTAATCCGATGAGACCGATGACCACGCTGTCTGGTCTCCTTCCCCAAAATCAACCAACCACCCCATGATATCTCAAAGGTAACTAACGCTCCCGACCTTTACAGTGTGTATTTAAAGCAAACCTGACCTGCATTCTCATCGTGACACTACTCGCGCTAGTCTTATGTCACCGGTGCGAAATCTTTCAGGTGTAGAAACGCGCCTACCAACTTTCATTTATGTCGCACAACTCCTTCTTGGTATTACGATGTTTTTTTTTTCGTCAATGTATCTGTACCTATAGCCCTCTACACAACATCTGTCCTCGTTCTATTTCTTTAATTCTGGAAATTCAGTAAAGAACTTCCTTGGTTCATGTACCACATATCTGGCTGCCTAAGTGTCCCTCCTACCCTATCTTTACACATCGTCTCTGATCTATTCGTTTGCTTTAGTGACTCTTCTAGTAATGACCGACTAACCCGACTACTTGGGGTTGGGTTGTTTTGGGGAAGGAGACCAGACAGCAAGGTCATCGGTCTCATCGGATTAGAGAAGGACGGGGAAGGAAGTCGGCCGTGCCCTTTGAAAGGAACCATCCCGGCATTTGCCTGGAGTGATTTAGGGAAATCACGGAAAACCTAAATCAGGATGGCCCGACGTGGGATTGAACCGTCGTCCTCCCGAATGCGAGTCCAGTGTCTAACCACTGCGCCACCTCGCTCGGTAAGTAATGACCAAACGTATCTTTCCATTGCTTGCTGAACAATCCTCGGTTCCTCGAGGTTTTTCGTGTTTTATATTTTTTCCTAAACAAGGCTCAGTTCCTCGATGGTTTACACGTTGAAAGTCGATATCTCTCACTGTCATAATGCAAAACAACTAATGAACACTGATTGTAAGTTGAAATTTCACTTCATCCGGGAGTATTTTTCTTTCAGATCCTTCCAAGGTCATTTAGTAGTTTTTGTCTATTTATATTTCTGTCCATCTAGTCGTTGTAGTCAGCATTAGTCTTTATGGAAGAAATTCGTGATGAGCCCAATTGCTGCGAAGTTACATGCAACTGAGCTTCAGTGTTCAAGCACAAAGGTAACTAACATCTGACTAAGACTGAATATTGCATTTCACAGAGTAAATGTTGTATCTTATTAGGACTGAATGCTGCATCTGATCGAAATATCTATGGGCTATGGTAAACAATTATATTCACTAAAAGGTTACCGCCGAAGGTCCAATAAAAATGCACATAAGAAAAAAGCAACGATGCGCATTGGAATTACTTCGCTGTTATTGAGCCAAAACCGCACACAGGACAACGATTCTAACTGCGTGCGAGGAGTCCATACTAGCGTTCTACTATTCCGAACTTGACCAAATGTGAAACATCCGTAAATTTCATGCTTGAAGCAAACCTTACGTAGTCTACCTTCATTTGAAAAACAATAGACAGTGTCTCAGAAAGAAAGTGATACACCCAGAAAACACAGCGGGATATCAATATTCTTTCTTTCAGGTACACACCTTCGGTGAGTACGTAAATGATTTAGAGTTGCAATTCTCTGTGACATGTAGAACGCCCTCTAGACTATGTCAATTTTTCTCGCGTATGGTGTATGGTAATGTATGGAAGGGATGTGAACAGCGTTACATACTCCATGCTGACTGCTGGAGCTGGTGGCAACGAACACGAACTGCTGTAGCTTTTGCATGCTTTGTGGTTCCTTAGTGGATAAAGCAACGAGGAATAGATATGGCTCGTGGACAAAAAATTCTGATATCAATTTATATCAATAATTAATTTATACCAAATAATAAAAGTAATAAGGAACTTTTATGTCCTGCAGTTGTAGCGTCAGTTTTTAACAGTAGATTTGAATGTTGAACTACATACAGATGCAAACGTTTACAACTGAGTCAGTCTTCAGTACATGACTATTCCGTGGATGACGGGTCCTGTCCGCAATGAAAGTCTGTAAATTTTATGAAATGACAAACGCACAAAATGGAGTCTGTGCTTCGATTTTTCAACTTCAGTCGACCCAGAGCTGGATCTCCGGAGAATGGATGCTGGCGTATCATTGGGGGCGGCTTAAGCGTTCGTGGCAGCGACGTCGAGGCGCGGTGGCAGCTGTAACAAACGCGGCTGCGTGACTGGCGGTGTGCGTAGTTTAAAGAGCGGCCGACCGGATAGCAAGGAGTGTGTAACGATCTGAGGATAATCAGACACTGATCGAAACCACTGTTTTTTTTTTAAATTAAAGCACTTTATTCAGTCTACACTACTTTTATTATATTTTTAATAGTATTTTATGACCACTGACACTTCCTGTGTCCACACTCATGCTCATAAACTAAGGATAATTGCAGAACGTGGTGCCACACAACGTGGCACTACACAAAACTGGCGCTAATAGCATAGGCATATAGGGAACACACACGACACAGATCTGTAAGTCCACGGTATTGGTGATATGTTGAAAAAACCGTCCCGAAACACATGTGCTACAAAACGCCACTGTTTCCTGCGCATGTACCCCGACATCAATATGGAATACGACCACCATGCACACGTACACAGACCGCACAACGGGTTGGCATACTCTGGATCAGGTGGTCGAGCAGCTGCTGGGGTATAGCCTCCCATTCTTTCACCAGTGCCTGTAGGAGCTCCTGACGTGTCGTATGGGTTTGAAGACATGCAGCGATACGTCGACCGAGAGCATTCCAGACGTGCTCGATGGGGTTTAGGTCTGGCGAACAGACAGGCCACCTCATTCGCCTATCTTCTGTTTCAGGGTACTCCTCCACGATGGCAGCTCGGTGGGGCCGTGCGTTATCATCCATAAGGAGGAAGGTGGGACCCACTGCACCCCTGAAAAGGCGGACGTATTGGTGCAAAATGACGTTCCGATACACCTGACCTGTTACAGTTCCTCTATCAAAGACATGCAGGGGTGTACGTGCACCAATCATAATCCCACCTCACACCATCAAACCACGACCTCCATACAGGTCCGTTTCAAGGATATTAAGAGGTTGGTATCTGGTTCCTGGTTAACGCCAGATGAAAACCCGCCGAGAATCACTGTTCAGACTATAACTGGAATCGTCCGTGAACATAACCTGGGACCATCGTTCCAATGACCATGTACTGCGTTCTTGACACCAGGCTTTACGGACTCTCCTGTGACCAGGGGCCAGTGGAATGCGCCTTGCAGGTCTCCAGGCAAATAAACCATGTCTGTTCAATCGTTTGTTGACTGTGTGTCTGGAGACAACAGTTCCAGTGGCTGCGGTAACGTCCCAAGCAAGGCTACCTGCAGAACTCCGTGGCCATCTGCTGGCACTGATGGTGAGATATCGGTCTTATTGTGGTGTTGTACACTGTGGACACCCCATACTGAAGCGCCTGGACACGTTTCCTGTCTGCTGGAATCGTTGCCATAATCTCGAGATCACACTTTGTGACACACGGAGGGCCCATGCTACGACGTGCTGTGTTTGACCAGCCTCCAGTCGCCCTAGTATTCTGCCCCTCATAACGTCATCAATATGTGTTCTTTGAGCCATTTTCAACACACAGTCACCATTAGCACGTCTGCACACTTACTCGCTGCACCGTACTCTGATATGCGCCAACACACCTCTGCGTATGTGGACTGCTGCCATCGCCAGCGTGCGACGACCGTAGGTCAAATGCACCGCATCGTCATACTCAGAGGTGATTTAAGCCCGCAAACGGCCCACCAGAGCGCTGTTTCACCATTTATCAGTATTATCCTTAATTTATGAGCATGAGTGTGTATTTCAAAACATTTTAAATACTGCGCTATGTTGCTAACGTACATTCTCACCAAATTCTTCCTCAAATTAAGGCCGCTGTTTCATACCAGTCGACTTCTTTTGACCTGAAATGCTGCTCTTCTTTCTATGTTCTCCTTGGCTGTCCATCCCTCTGCAATTGAACTGCTTACAGTGGTATTCAGATTCGCAGTACCTTCGACCTTGCAGAACTTCAAACGCACCTCATTAAGCGACGTATTTCAGTAGCCCACTTTTTCCTCGTTGATTTACCAGGCAGGTTTTTTAAACTTCAGTCCAGTCGTCATTATTCTGATGTGCGTAAATATATCTGCTCCTGGGTACGCCTCGCGATCCAATACATGGTTTTGAAATCTTTGTTGGGTCATGATGTACTCCAGCTGGAATCTCCCCGTGTCTCGAGGCCTTTTTTAAGTATACCTCCTCCTATTGTGGTTTTTGAACGGTGTATTTACTTGTAATACTTGAAACTCACATTTAAAATAAATAAATAAACAAACTTCCACCAAACAATGTTTTGCCTCTTTAGTACTCTCAGGTGTAGTCTGCATTTTAAATCTATTTCCCGATTTTACCATGTCTCGTGAATCACGCGCAGGTAAACCACAGTTCAGTATATAGCACAAATGTAAACAAAATCAAGAAACTGATTTGTACTTGTAGCATTACTTACGATTTTCACTGCCTGAAACCAAATAAAATGGTAGAAAGTTAGCTACCAATAGTCTATGTACTGTCTGTATCTCCCGTATCTACAGCCTGATTGGCTTCTTTTTTGTTTAGTACAGACATGAATTGGACTTGTTTTGTTCGTTTGAGACTTAATTTTAAAACTAGTGGTGTTATTTTCTTCACTCTAAAGTTTGGTTGAATGTTAATTTGTTAGTGTATTTACTGAATTTGAGCTCGTTCAGGAATAACGGTTTCAGAAAAATTGCGGACCACTAATTCGGGATCAACGGCAATGCAAATTCAACATGGTTGGGTGGTTTCATCGATTACAGCTTGCCATCCCTAGCTCCACCTTAATCTCGAAATGTTAAAACATGCATGTCTATCTCATCGCCATTTTGTTTATATTTAATTTGTTGCTCTAATTAGTAGGTGTTTTGTCGAGACGACCATCATTACATAATTGAACAAGTCATCAAACGGTTCACCCAGAGACCAAAACGGTTATAGTAAAGATAAGTTTTGTACCATTTTCATTTCCTGGAAAAATTCACTTTCATGTTTCGCCTATCAAATTGAGACAACGCATGACTTGTGTTATGCGCTTTATGTTCTTGGTTCACAAAATGATCGATGATGATGGAAACAGGTCAGTTGAGGAAAATAAAACAGTTAAAATGTTACGTCATTCAAGAACGTTTACTGTAGCAGTCGGACAAACTGACATTTTCACATGTATTGCACCGTTTTCATCCACATTGCAAACTGCTGCAGCGTTTCCAAAAGCGTATTTTTTGATTCAATGTATTACAAGATTTCACACGGATGCTTAGTAATTAGCACAATAGAAGGATGTCTCTCACATTTGACCTGACTCGTAGCGTAAAATAAAATGCAGTTAGATACTGCGCATATGAAACATCATGACAGATTAGTACTGTGTGTGTACCGGACCGAGAACCGAATTCACGACGCCGGCCGGGGTGGCCGAGCGATTCTAGGCGCTACAGTCTGGAACCGCACGACCGCTACGGTCGCAGGTTCGAATCCTGCCTCGGGCATGGATGAGAGTGATGTCCTTAGGTTAGTTAGGTTTAAGTAGTTCTAAGTTCTAGGGGACTGATGACCTTAGAAGTTAAGTCCCATAGTGCTCAGAGCCAACTGAACCATTTGAATTCAGGACCTTTGCGTTACGCGGACAAGGGCTCTGTCAACTGAGTTTCCCAAGCAGGACTCATAATCCGTATTCACAGCCTCGCTTCGTTTGGAAGGGAGGAGACGAGGAACTGGAGGAAGTAAAGCTGAGAGGATGGATTCTTGGGTAGCGCGGTTGGTAGTGCGCTTGCACACGAAAGACAGAGGTCCCGAGTCAGAGTCTCAGTGCGACAGTTTCAATCTGCCACGAAGTTCCTCAAATAATAAATATTGATAAATCATTGAAGTAAAGTTAGCTGCTATGTTGGGAGTGGAACTCACCCGTCGCCACAGCGAATGACATTCATTGTTCGGCTTGTCACGCGAGTCTCGACTGACCTCGAACTGGCCTTCAGCCTGACGGAGTTGGCGATGGGAAGGTCAAGTGGTATAAAAGCATCTGATAGTGGCTGGATCGTGGATACCCGACGTGGCAGTGACGTGTCTCCGACGCAGATATTGGGAGCTTTACGTGTCACTATGTCAAGGGTATACTCCAAGATGCCCTACTGCTGAGGGGGGTTTGAGTGTACGCGGAGAGAATGTCTGTGTTCTACAGAAATATCATTCACTGAAGAACTTCACCAGACACAAATACGTATATTTGGTAGTGAAGGCGAAACTAAGGAGGTATCTACCGATTTAGAAAGTTCATGAAAAGGAGTAACATCTGCAAGTACTTACATCTGTACTCGACTGTTGCCGAGACGATAATGTTCATTTAGTCTTGAAACTGATTGCAAACTGAATCTGAAGGCCGCTGTCAATGGTTTTACAACTGTACATAAATTTAAGCGATGAGGCACCATCCACTGAAAATATGTTATTCGTTATGACCAATTTCATTCTTCTGACATTAGGATTTTATGTATTACTAATACATAAATTAAAATAATTTGACAGGAAGGTGCCTAAGATTTTACGTGCCACATAACCTTTGTGATTTTAAATTTCTCAAATATTTACACATATTCTGAAAGTAGCAGAAAAGATGCTTCTAAACCTACAACGAGTCATGTTTTTGTACCATCCGTAATTATTAGAGAGATTTCGGGAATGTGAGATATACTACATTGAGTACTTGACGTACGTGTACACTTGCGTGGAGCAAACTTTACGACACCCAAAGATAATTAATTACGCACTGCCACATTTGCCTACCGCATTTTTATACGAACGATATGAGCCCAAGTTTTTGCCTTCTTCTCTTCATCTGTTACGTGTCCCCAGTGAACGTGCAGTGATTTTACCACGTTTTTGTTAGGTCGCTCTCTTGCTGTATGCTGATTACAGCGTGTTTTAAGACGAGTAAGTGTTATTGAGTCCGATTGTCAAAGCAAAAGATTAGTAACACGACTACGGGCAGAATTTAGTAAAATATAACAACACGCGACTTATAGCGGCGACGTGATGTTGTGAATTGTTCAGAAAAATTACAGGAATCGCGGTAATAATTTTGAGATACTGCCATAGGGGACATGTAGAATTGCATGTGAGTGGCTTTCTAGTAGGCGATAAACAAGCACATTGCTGTAAACTGAAATTAATAAAATACAGAAACCCATTTATGAAACCAGCGTAGGGCGTATAGCACGTTGTATTTTAACTCCACTCCATCGATAACGAGAGCTCTAGGTTCATAAGCTTCTCTCCTTTGTGTATCTAACTCAATCTCTTTGACCAGAGACGCATTACGTAGTCACAAAATGTCCACAGATGCCATCAAAGGAAACGAGCTGTACTTAAAGACATGGGCAAATCGTACAGGCAGATTCACTGTGCCGCTGCCAGAAGACCACCAACGCAGGGAGCCTGTTGCATAACTTGCCGTCTACACTCCTGTGTATCGTGCCTTCCATATTTGGCCCTCAGCCAGTTCCACCTGTTCCCCCATCTTAAAGGAGCACTTCTAACCGATTCGCTTCGCTTTACTTTCGATGGGGACATAGAACGTGCACTCAAGAACTGGTGCGGATGTTGCAACCGCCGTTTCATCAATGTGCCTTCAGAATTTTTTTTTTACATGTTCATTCGCTCCGTTAATACATTTCTGACCATTAAAACTGCAACACCATGAAGGCGGGTTGCAACAAACTTCGAAGTGGAATAAAGTGTACCGCAGGTTTTGGTATGCAAATGATTAGTATTTCAGCGAAAGTAGGTAGGAGGAACGTACTGTGCGTACGGAAAGATTACGCAACCGATTTTCATTTATGAGTCGCGTCAGAGTGTTGGTTGTTCTGTGGGAACATTTTGTTATGCCTGAAGTCTACCAGTAAGAAGTAAGAAGCATGAGATCGATGCGTTCAGGAAGGCCATACTCCATGCAGGATCTTAGCGGCCCTACACCATTAGCGACCGAGAGGATAGATATGTCGCCCGCTCGAGCACACAGGATCATATACCCATAGTACTTTCCTAGAATTTGGTACCGAGCTTCTTTGCAGCAGGACAAGTATCCCGAAGAACAATGTGATGGCGCTCGGAGCACGACGGACTGTCAGCACAGCGACCATTGTTGCAGATTGCCTTGAAACGGCAGCAGAGCAAGCTTCGCGTAAAGACAACACTGTACACTAGGGTGATACCAAGTCGTCATTTCAAAGGAACCCAGGTTCTGCTTAGAGCATCACGATAGACGTATTCATCTGCAGATGTTCCAAGGAAAATGAACGTTGCAGATTGCGTTAGTCAGTATCATATGGGCCCAACACGTGGTGTGATGATACGGGACTCATTTGGGTTCACAATTTGGTGAACCTATGGTTTGCATGTCCGGTAATCTGGATACGATCCTTTAAATCTGTGACGTATTAGGTTGATGGCTGTACTCTATCTTCAAAGTCACTGCGACATTATCTTCTCACATCATGCAAGACTGCATCTTTGCCATACTCTCCTAACCTATCACGATACAAGTAGTGGGCAGAGAGAGTTCCAGCACACTTTTGATATCAACTTGATAACATAATTAATTAACTTGATCAACTAAACAACTCATCCTCCTCCCCTTAAGCTTCTGTTCTGTTAAGTGGTTTCTCCCTAGCACTGATTTATGGCCCTTGAGGGGTTGATTTATGACCCCCTTGGGATAATCCATCATTCTGAGGAACCCCTCATCCTGTCACCTCCCCCTCCTTCTCCCCAACCCCTCTGGGAAAAGGGACACTTTTTGTCACTCCTCCCCAGTTCAGTTCTGAGCCACTTCTCCCCATTCTGAGAAACCCACCAGTCCTTCCCTCATCTCCCCCATTTCCCACCGCCCCTCCCCTATATGGAAACTGGCAGGAAAAAGATTCTGTCTGTGCTGAGCTGTTGGTGTGGAAGAATCACACGATGCAAAATTTAAATCAGTGTCCACATTTCATTCAGTGTCAGTTGATGTAGTAATATATTTTTCAATTCAGTTTACATATTCCTTATTTAGTCAGTTTGTGGGAGGACTCCTCCCCTCCCTTCCACCACTTGGGTAGAACTCATGTCTCCATCCCCCCATCTCCCACCCCAATTTTCCATGACATAATAACAGTAAGCATTGAGAAATGGAATAAAGTGCGATATATTAGCTGCCATTTTGGTTCGCATGCACATATGTCAGCCTGCTGGGCTCTGCCAGGCATTCGGCTCTGACCATGCTCATCTGCACACCATGGAGGTTGCGCCACTACTGAGGCCCTAGTTCCTTGTACTCCACCAGGGGCAGCAGCATTCGAATTGGCTCCCAACCGCTCAGTCTGTGTTGCACTGTTGGGCAGGAAGAATCTCAGCATGGAGTGCTTGTGAAATAACGAAAAAAAGAGGTGTTGTGGTGTGATATGTATTTTGCAGGTTATTTTGGCTGATTTTTCGACTATTGTTTCAAACATAGTGTCCACCTGAGAAGGTACTATCATAATGTGCTCAACTGAGGAGATGTTGATGTTGGACGGAGAGGAGTTTAATAAGTATATTACCTGTAAGCAGCTGATGACTGCATCCATAGCCTCCTACACAAGGAATGGAAGGCAGTGATAATGGATAAGCATGGGGTGAAAGCAAATAATGCCAATGCAGTGGGATAGGCTGCAGTGCCAAAAACTTATATTGAAAGTGGTACAATTGGAATTTGGACATATCCCAACATAGATTTCGTGTATTTTATTGCAGTGTTCACCATCTCCTCAGCTGCGAATTTCTGACTGAATATTGTGATCTGTTTAAGATTTGGTGTGGCGATAGATTTTCTAATAAAATTATGCATACCCCACTCTATTATAATCATAGTTTCAAGATATTCCTTCACATTCTCCATGTTGTTGTTGTTGTGGTCTTCAGTTCTGAGGCTGGTTTGATGTAGCTCTCCATGCTACTCTATCCTGTGCAAGATTCTTCATCTCCCAGTACGTACTGCAACCTACATCCTTCTGAATCTGCTTAGTGTATTCATCTCTTGGTCTCCCTCTACGGTTTTTACCCGCCACGCTACCCTCCAGTACTAAATTGGTGATCCCTCGATGCCTCAGATCATGTCCTGCAAACCAGACCGTTCTTCTTGTCAAGTTCTGCCACCAACTCCTCCCCAGTTCTATTCAATACCTCCTCATTAGTTATGTGATCTACCCATCTAATCTTCAGCATTCTTCTGTAGCACCACATTTCGAAAGCTTCTACTCTCTTTTTGTCCAGACTATTTATCGTCCATGTTTCACTTCCACACATGGCTACACTCCATACAAATACTTTCAGAAACGACTTCCTGACACCTAAATCTATATTCGATGTTAACAAATTTCTCTTCTTCAGAAACACTTTCCTTGCCATTGCCAGTCTACATTTTATATTATCTCTACTTCGACCATCATCAGTTATTTTGTTCCCCAAATAGCAAACCTCCTTTACCACTTTAAGTGTGTCATTTCCTAATCTAATTCCCTCAGCATTACCCGAATTAATTCGACTACATTCCATTATCCTCGTTTTGGTTTTGTTGATGTTCATTTTATATCCACCTTTCAAGACACTGTCCATTCCATTCAACTGCTCTTCCAAGTCCTTTGCTGTCTCTTACAGAATTACAATGTCATCGGCAAACCTCAACGTTTTTATTTCTTCTCCATGGATTTTAATACCTACTCCGAATTTTTCTTTTGTTTCCTTTACTGCTTGCTCAATATACAGATTGAATAACATCGGGGAGAGGCTACATCCCTGTCCCACTCACTTCCCAACCACTGCTTCTCTTTCATGCCCCTCGACTCTTATAACTGCCGTCTGGTTCCTGTACAAATTGTAAATAGTCTTTCGCTCTCTGTATTTTACCCCTGCCACCTTTAGAATTTGAAAAAGAGTATTCCAGTCAACATTGTCAAAAGCTTTCTCTAAGTCTACAAATGCGAGAAACGTAGGTTTGTCTTTCCTTAATCTTTCGTCTAAGATAAGTCGTAAGGTCAGTATTGCCTCACGTGTTCCAACATTTCTACGGAATCCAAACTGATCTTCCCCGAGGTCGGCTTCTACCAGTTTTTCCATTCGTCTGTAAAGTATTCGCACTAGTATTTTGCAGCTGAGACTTATTAAACTAATAGTTCGGTAATTTTCACACCTGTCAACACCTGCTTTCTTTGGGATTGGAATTATTATATTCTTCTTGCAGTCTGAGGGTATTTCGCCTGTGTCATACATCTTCCTCACCAGATGGTAGAGTTTTGTCATGACTGGCTCTCCCAAGGCCATCAGTAGTTCTAATGGAATGTTGTCTACTCCCGGGGCCTTGTTTCGACTCAGGTCTTTCAGTGCTCTGTCACCCTCTTCACACAGTATCGTATCTCCCATATCGGCTTAATCTACATCCTCTTCCATTTCCATAATATTGTCCTCAAGTACATCGCCCTTGTATAGACCCTCTATATACTCCTTCCACCTTTCTGCTTTCCCTTCTTTGCTTAGAACTGGGTTTCCATCTGAGCTCTTGATATTCATACAAGTGGCTCTCTTTTCTCCAAAGGTCTCTTTAATTTTCGTGTAGGCAGTATTTATCTTACCCCTAACGAGATAAGCCTCTACATCCTTAGATTTGTCCTCTAGCCATCCCTGCTTAGCCATTTTGCACTTCCTGTCGATCTCATCTTTGAGATGTTTGATTTCCTTTTTGCCTGCTTCATTTACTGCATTTTTATATTTTCTCCTTTCATCAATTAAATTCAATATTTCTTCTGTTACCCAAAGATTTCTACTAGCCCTCGTCTTTTTACCTACTTGATCCTCTGCTGCCTTCACTACTTCATCCCTCAGAGCTCCCTGTTCATCTTCTACTGTATTTCCTTCCCACATTCCTGTCAGTTGTTCCCTTATGCACTCCCTGAAACTCTCTACAACCTCTGGTTTAGTCAGTTTATCCAGGTCTCATCTCCTTAAATTCCCACCTTTTTGCTGTTTCTTCAGTTTTAATCTACAGTTGAAAGCTAATAGATGGTGGTCAGAGTCCACATCTGCCCCTGGAAATGTCTTACAATTTAAAACCTGGTTCCTAAATCTCTGTCTTACCATTATATAATCTATCTGATACCTTCTAGTATCTCCTGGATTCTTCCATGTATACAGCCTTCGTTCATGATTCTTGAACCAAGTGTTAGCTATGATTAAGTTATGCTCTGTGCAAAATTCTACCAGAGGGCTTCCTCTTTCATTTCTTAGCCCCAATCCATATTCACCTACTATGTTTCCTTCTCTCACTTTTCCTACTCTCGAATTCCAGTCACCCATGACTATTAAATTCTCGTCTCCCTTCACTACCTGAATAATTTCTTTTATCTCGTCATACATTTCATCAATTTCTTCATCATCTGCAGAGCTAGTTGGCATATAAACTTGTACTACTGTAGTAGGCATGGGCTTTGTGTCTATCTTGGCCACATTAATGCGTTCACTATGTTGTTTGTAGTAGCTTACCCGCGCTCCAATTTTTTTATTCATTATTTAACCTACTCCTGCATTACCCCTATTTGATTTTGTATTTATAACCCTGTATTCACCTGACTAAAAGTGTTGTTCTTCCTGCCACCGAACTTCACTATTTCCCACTATATCTAACTTTAACCTATCCATTTCCCTTTTCAAATTTTCTAACCTACCTGACCGATTATGGGATCTGACATTCCATGCTCCGATCCGTAGAATGCCAGTTTTCTTTCTCCAGATAACGACGTCCTCTTGAGTAGTCCCTGCCCGGAGTTCCGAATGGGGGACTATTTTACTTCCAGAATATTTTACCCAAGAGGACGCCATCATCATTTAACCATACAGTAACGTGCATGCCCTTGGGAAAAACTACAGCTGTAGTTTCCCCTTGCTATCAGCCGTTCGCAGTACCAGCACAGCAGGGCCGTTTTGGTTAGAGGTACAAGGCCAGATCAATCATCTAGACTGTTGCCCCTGCAACTACTGAAAAGGCTGCTGCCCCTCTTTAGTAGCCACACGTTTGTCTGGCCCCTCCACAGATACCCCTCCGCTGTGGTTGCAGCTATGGTACGGCCATCTGTATCGCCAAGGCACGCCAGCCTCCCTACCAACGGCAAGGTCCGTGGTTCATCTGGGGAGGTCATTCTCCATTGTTTTGCCAAAAATTAAATTATTCATTAATTTAAAAAATATTTCTCTAGGTCTTAAATCATGGAAGCTCTCAATATCATATTCAAACCAATATATCCTTTTTGCTTGAAGAGATAGTCTGTGTGATTCTAGCCAGCCTCCTCCCCAGTCTGAGAAATTTTTTGAGGTTTCTGTAACATACTTTCACTTATTCCCAAGCATTGTCATAAGTTTTGGTGTGCAGCTCCCTCATGGAACCAGCTGCTCTGGATGCAGCGGCAAATTAGCGTACACATCATGAATACTCATAGGGTATGCGAGTTCTGCTCCATCAGATACCCCACACCTGATTCAGACACCATACCCACGATTTTTCCGCGTAATACATTGAATTCAGGTTCAAGCACCAATCGAAATTCACCTACTGGCAGTGATTGTTACATGGCATGACTATATAGGTTACTCACATCGAAGTGCATGATGTAATTCGTATCGGAGGGATGCACCGAACCTCTAATGCATATATGTGTTATTTACCTTGACAAGGTGCCCCACAGATACCTCGCTCAAAGAAAAGAAGCATGTGTACGTTGGTCATAGTTCGATGCTGAGTTTCATTTTCTTGAGAACCTGGTTGCCATGTAATAAAAGGTGGGATCCAGGGAATATGCAGTCATGCATAGACTCTGGAATTTCTTGGAAACGTCCACGAGCAAGCGCATATCTGTGTCAATGTAAAGCTGTGCATACTCTCCTAAAGTGGAGATGTTTAACTCCCTCCAGACATTCACAGCATGCCATTACTCTGCATCCATTATGGCATTATCTGTAAGGATGGTGGAGAATGTAATTACATTGGGTAGCCTAGTTTCGTTGAGTTTTGCTGAAATATCCAGGTACTCATATGGAAAAATCCCCTTCCCACTTACAAGCTGAAACTCATCCTTCTCAGGGAATGCAGTGTGTTTGATGTGCATATCCTCCTGAGGCAGAGTTTCAACAAGTTTCTGGCGTCATGGCTAAATAAAATGAATTGAATCAAGGGGACAGATTGTAATTCTTGGCGTTATTTGCTTGGAGAACGAAATACACTCCTGGAAATTGAAATAAGAACACCGTGAATTCATTGTCCCAGGAAGGGGAAACTTTATTGACACATTCCTGGGGTCAGATACATCACATGATCACACTGACAGAACCACAGGCACATAGACACAGGCAACAGAGCATGCACAATGTCGGCACTAGTACAGTGTATATCCACCTTTCGCAGCAATGCAGGCTGCTATTCTCCCATGGAGACGATCGTAGAGATGCTGGATGTAGTCCTGTGGAACGGCTTGCCATGACATTTCCACCTGGCGCCTCAGTTGGACCAGCGTTCGTGCTGGACGTGCAGACCGCGTGAGACGACGCTTCATCCAGTCCCAAACATGCTCAGTGGGGGACAGATCCGGAGATCGTGCTGGCCAGGGTAGTTGACTTACACCTTCTAGAGCACGTTGGGTGGCACGGGATACATGCGGACGTGCATTGTCCTGTTGGAACAGCAAGTTCCCTTGCCGGTCTAGGAATGGTAGAACGATGGGTTCGATGACGGTTTGGATGTACCGTGCACTATTCAGTGTCCCCTCGACGATCACCAGTGGTGTACGGCCAGTGTAGGAGATCGCTCCCCACACCATGATGCCGGGTGTTGGCCCTGTGTGCCTCGGTCGTATGCAGTCCTGATTGTGGCGCTCACCTGCACGGCGCCAAACACGCATACGACCATCATTGGCACCAAGGCAGAAGCGACTCTCATCGCTGAAGACGACACGTCTCCATTCGTCCCTCCATTCACGCCTGTCGCGACACCACTGGAGGCGGGCTGCACGATGTTGGGGCGTGAGCGGAAGACGGCCTAACGGTGTGCGGGACCGTAGCCCAGCTTCATGGAGACGGTTGCGAATGGTCCTCGCCGATACCCCAGGAGCAACAGTGTCCCTAATTTGCTGGGAAGTGGCGGTGCGGTCCCCTACGGCACTGCGTAGGATCCTACGGTCTTGGCGTGCATCCGTGCGTCGCTGCGGTCCGGTCCCAGGTCGACGGGCACGTGCACCTTCCGCCGACCACTGGCGACAACATCGATGTACTGTGGAGACCTCACGCCCCACGTGTTGAGCAATTCGGCGGTACGTCCACCCGGCCTCCCGCATGCCCACTATACGCCCTCGCTCAAAGTCCGTCAACTGCACATACGGTTCACGTCCACGCTGTCGCGGCATGCTACCAGTGTTAAAGTCTGCGATGGAGCTCCGTATGCCACGGCAAACTGGCTGACACTGACGGCGCCGGTGCACAAATGCTGCGCAGCTAGCGCCATTCGACGGCCAACACCGCGGTTCCTGGTGTGTCCGCTGTGCCGTGCATGTGATCATTGCTTGTACAGCCCTCTCGCAGTGTCCGGAGCAAGTATGGTGGGTCTGACACACCGGTGTCAATGTGTTCTTTTTTCCATTTCCAGGAGTGTATATTTCTCAGCATTCTCAGGTACGACACTGACCTGATTCTTCTACATATCTAAATTGGCCAAGTACTCAGCAATAAAACTGGTACATGTTACAGTAATTGATAGTTTAGGTTTCATGTATTATAAGATGTGCCACAGAACTTACCCATAAGATGACAGAGGTCTCTATGAGGAGTTTCCACTTTTCTATCTAATGGCAGCCCACGAATATGGTAATCGGCTGCCTTCATGTGCAGATATTTATTCCCCTTCAATTTGGTCGCTGTAAAGCTTATCAATCTCCCATGAAAATTTTCAAGTCCAGTGAGAAAATAAACAGCACGACTATCCCTGATGTAAGATTTGTATTAGTTAAGACTCGAATCACAGGACGAGGCAGCTTGGTACTCTGCCACATATGCTGCATGTTTTTCTGTGGAGGTAGTATGTGAGGCTGTATGGTTAACCTCACAGTGGGTCATAGATGTGAGGAGGAATTTGAAGTTGGCTTATGCCAAAAATGGTCATCAGTCCTGTGCTGTTTACTATCAGGTATATTGGGATGTAAGGAGTCCAGTCATGTCCCTGACCCAGACATAATGATGTCTGTCTCCATCAGAGAACAATACCATGTCACAAGCAACTTTTGAGAAATGGAAGTGTCCAGTGACTATATATTTATGCTGCTTGTTCTGCTCATCTGACTTGTATTTCTCCAGGCCATAAACATGTACTGATATCCTGCTATTATGCACCTCAAATTTAAGTGTTTTCTGAAGTTTCACAGGGGACTTGATACCATCAAAGTTATAACATTTACAAATGTCAATATCTATGAAGTATTGAGATGTGTGCTGTGAATCTTTTGCATAATTGTTTTCACAAGCCAGAATTGACATGCAATTGACAAGCTTGTTCGATTTTATTTCTGACATTAATACATGCTTTCTTATCAGTTATGTCTTTATCAATCTTAATGTAGCAGGACCCCCCCATTTACTCGATCATAGACATTTGTATAGATGTCAAGTTGTAGTATTTGGCTGAGTGCTTTAGCTAACCCTCGTACTTCCAACTCGGAAAACCTGTCCAATACATAACACTCAAAGCGGACTCACGAAACTACCCGGCGATTGATGTGCTCTGCAATCTCACCGGGTGGAGAATTGTAGGGTTCCCCATAACATGTCAAGTGTTATGAGGGTAACAGAGTACGTGTGGCGTGCACTTTAGCTTTTTTTAGACTAGAGAAACTTCCTCTTGGGATCAAAGATGAAATGCCTACCAAAATCGAAGTTACATCAGCCATAACGTTCTCAGAGGAGGAAGATTGGGATCAGAATAGATACAGGTAGTGAATAAAGCAGAATTGTAGGGAAAAGGGCGTGTGTTATTGTGTTGGAAAATTTTGCATTTTTTTTTCTATTCTTGTGTAGCTGTTAGGGCATAAAATTTTCAGGTGATAGGCACAGACGTAGAGTGACGCAGAGATGCAGTGTAACACAGCATCATATAAATTAGAATTAAGAAATAACATTTTTCTCCCTTTCCAAGCGCACAGGTAGAAATTGGAGACTGCAGCAGAGCAGACAGAACATTAGCCGAGAAGTCACGATGTTGTTGTTGTTATTGGTTCAACCAACTGGTAAGTGGTCGTACAGTTTTGTAGATAGGGTTTTGGTGTGTTGGAAGAATTTCCATGTTAACGAGAGCACAAGCTAATAGGTTACGTGAGATACAGCAAGTAGACAAGATGGGGGAGAATCAACCAGATAGACAGCAAGTAAACGAGCTTATTGAGAATAGGACAGAAGGTGAACTTGAAAGTAGGACAGACGGTGAATCAGAGAAAAGGACAGTCGGGAAGCTGCAGAATCAGCAGGCTCAGTTACACTGGGATAAAATTGAGACAGATCAGACAGATGGGAATCGAAGGGATGAGAACATAGAATTTCCAGAATATGAAATTCGAGGTAGGGCACATTCTGAGCCAGAAATAGGCAGCCCACATAGGAAATGGCAAAGATTAGAAGCGAAACGAGCATATTCAGGGACAGAATACGCGTCAATACAGTCAATGAACCGGCAGTTAGCAAACGTTCAAAGAGAAGTAGACAGTGAGGAAGAGGGGGAATATTTAGAATACGTCGAACCTATCGTACGCATTCTAAATATGCCCCAACAACAGACACAGAATTTTGCGGAGTTACGAATGCCACGAAAAGGTGCCGTAACAGACGCAACTGTACCTGCAAACATAAGACATAGACAACAGAGAGGACAGAATGCGGAGTTGTTTGCGCCACGTAATGGTTCACTGACAAACGCAACTAGTCCTCAACACAGACAACACTGGTCATTGCAGTTATCAAACTTAGAAACGCCACAGCATAGCCCAGTAAACGACGTAACTGACCGAGTAGAAAACAGTAGCTCCAGAATACATAGTTCAGCAGAAGATAGTGTTACAGGACAGGACGCGATCATGGAGATGTTACAAAAAATGAACGCTCGTATGACAAAACAGAATCAGGATATTAATAATATTAATTCACAGATAACGAAACAGAATACAGAGATGACAAAACAGTATCTGGAATTGAAACAGGATAATCGGGAATTGAAACAGGACAATAAGGCTATTAACACACAGATCCAACCGGTTAAAATAAAGATAAAGGGTTCGCCAGAATTGATAGTCAGATCACTCAGATAAACAAAGACGCGAAAGAATCTAGAGAAAGAATTCAGGTACTAACACAAGGTCAGCAGCAATTACGCACTGACGTGGACTAGGTCCAATTGGACATCGTAAAAGTTGACAAAAAGGTGGAACGTTTTACGAAAAAAGCCACTCGAACAGCAATACACATTTCGGAAGAACAAGCAATTCAAAGCAAGGTAGCAAAGGTTGCACTGAAAAAGTATGATCAGCAGATTAATAAAATAGAACTTAAAAACAAAGATCAGTTTGAAAAGCTTCGAACACAGTTGATACAAACTATTGAAGAAAATATCGAGACCGATTACACCTGTAGCGAAACAACTGACGCGTCAAGCATTAATTCAATACACGAGCACGCGTCGTCTAAGCAAGTTCAAGTAGAACCAAGGCAAGACGTAACACTCGCGCAGAAATCGAAACAGAAAACCCCGATTAAAGTAATACATGACATGCCACAGGACCAGGCACAGTACCTAGAAAAACGGAACACATACATTCAGCCGATACCAATCGAAAGACAGGCAACTGAACCAGTAAATCCAATGACACAACATAATAGCAGCACAGGTACTATACCACGAACGACGAGAGTAGAAACACACGAACAACACTTTTGTTCACAAATGATACGATATGACGCGGATATGAGTCTGAGAATAGGCAGACAGGCAGTAGATTACCAGAGAATAAACACGACGACACAAGCAGTGGCTGATTATTTGAGTCCATGAATCAGCCAAAAACCGGATTTATGAGTAGATATGATACAGACCACTTCCTCACAGAAAATTTCAACATTTTAAGGAAGAAGGCGGTAACTTGCGTGCACTCACATTCATCGATCAGTTTCAAGTAGGCTTACCAAACCACTGGAGCGTAGCTCACAAACTTGACTTCATTTGTGCACACATGTTAGGGACAGTAGCAGAGGTGATGAGAAAGATCGCGGCTACCTGTACGTCTTACCTACAGTTCAGAACAGCATTTCTCGAAAGATATTGGTCCAAGGAGGCGCAAAACAAAATTAAATACGAATTACTTCATATGACACCATATGAAAACTCAGGAGAGAAAAGCGTGATAAAATTCTTTGATACAATGGACAAAAAGAATCAATGCCTAGACAAACCGTATAGTATCGGAGAGCTGATACGTCTGTGTAGAATGAAATTACCGGTAAAGTATCAACAGGCAACAGTAGGAAAAAATGAAAATACCGAAGAATTCAAAGAGGTTTTAAGGGAATTTGAATTTATGTTTAAAGAATACGAAGTGAAAGAAAAAAGAAAGGAAAGGGAACAGCAAAAGGAGAGGACTAGGAACGAATATTCCAATAATAATAATAATCGTAATCCTAACACCAATAATTTCAGGCAATTTAACAGACAAGGACAGTGGCACAATGGAGACAATTGGCATAGAAACGATAAGCAGAATAATTGGTACCGAAATAGGAACGGTGATTCACACTCATACAGTGGCGAATATGGGTTTAGGAATCAAAATGCCAACGGTCAAGGGTACTTTGAAAGAGGTCACGATGTTAGACACAGCAACGGGAGAGACCAGAGCGCGAACAATTACCGAGGAAATTTTGGTCCACAGAGACAAGAACAACAGCAAAGAGAAACCAGACGTAGAAGTTAGGCCACCGAACACTGCAAAACATAAAGATTGAATTGAAAAATGCGGAAGAGGTTAGACAAACTAACGTCCACCCTATTTTATACTAACCACTAAATAAAAGTTAAATTAATAGATCAACAAAATAACACATTAATTAAAAGAAAAGAGAGACACAATACACACTAACAATAACTTGCAGTATCAAGTACACTTCAACATGCACACAAACAATAAATGTTACACAACAATTAAAAGACTGAAGAAGTGGTAGGACATAATTAGAATAAAGAAATATATCTATCTAATAATTTTTGCCACTATCAGAAAATTTTTGCATTATATAAAATCAGAGTTTTTTTTGTAAATATCAAATATATGTAAAACAAAAAATTGTAAATATTTCTACGCGTCAGAGGGACATCGCCACCAACACCAATCACCAGCTCCCTTAACACCAGATGCTTCGAGATAGCGATGGAGAGAGTACAGACATGTTGAAAAAGCGCTTAGGGCAATAACAACAACATGAAGACCAACGCCACACTGGAAATGCGGGTTGCAACCAGGTTGGACTTCGGGAGGACAACGCGCAGCACGGACATTTCATATGTCACGACACTGCTATACAACTGAAGAGTGTGTGGAGCGTCATAATACGACGAGACGACAATTAAGGTACAAAAAAATTACTAAGATCTACAAACTCATCAAGTAACAGTTGGAAAGGCAGTCAGATCCTACAAATTTCTATATCACTCCTACACTAAAATTCACATACTCCTAGCCCAAGAAGAACAGAAGAATGCAAGAAAGAAGAGAAGAACAGAAGATATAAGATGAAGAAGGGCAGAAGACAGCAAGATACCTTTCTCTCCTATCCTATAAAGTAAATTGCTTCAAACGTCTTTCCATGAACTTTGAGGCATGGCAACTACTACAACCACCTCTCCAAAAATAAACCTTGAATCGTCAAACAAATACAAGCGAACGGCAAACGGAATATTAAGTAGTACCAACCAACATTATCTAGAAATACATTCAGCAAAATGAACAGTATTCTCCCTACCACATCATCAAATCACCATACCGAACCAGGTGTGAAGTACCAAGACGTCACAGCACAATATTGGGTGACAATAGTCGGTAGTCAACTGCAATAATCGAACTGCCATACCGTCCCAGGTGTGACAGCAAAGGAGTGCCAAGACATCACTGTTTATGCAGTAAACCACAGTCATCATCATCGGTTAAAAGTACCACTCCATGATTACAATATCAACAAGTAAGAACCCGCATCGCATGCTACAGTGCTTCTTACATGATTTGTGACACCCATACAAATGAGTCGACGCCTTCCAGTATTTCAGTGGGGATCCTCGAGCACAGAAACTGACGCAGCACAAAACAAAACAAAAACTTGATAAAATACGAATGTAGAGTTAAGAAAATAATATTTTTGTAAAAATATTTTCTTTTTCCTTTTTTCTAAAAGTAATCATTTTATTGTGTATGTTAAGTCCACAGTTTATAGATACCTTAAACCTTTTGTAAAGTAAGTATAGTTATATAATCTCACAAACTCATGGAAAGTCTATTTATTTCTTTTATATGTAAAATTATAAAAGGATTTGTGCAGGATTTTACTCCTTTAAGAAACATTCAAAAACACCTTTTTGGGGTAATAATATTAATACCGAGGATAGAATTAAGAGGAAACTATTCTTCATTCTTACAAAAAAAACAATTAAACATAAAGAAAAAGATAATGCCTAAATAAATAAAACAAAGTAACACAACAGAGCTTTTGCGAACATTTACGCAAGCTTAACTAAAGAAAAGATATAACCACACTAAAAGATGATACACTGTACACTTATGAGTTTAGAAAAATTAATATTGTAAAAACAAATTTTTGGAAATGAAAAAGAAAAACAGAGACACGTACTGGCAACGACAATGAATAACAACCTTTGTAAAGCCTATATTTGCGCAACAACAAAACATAAATTGCAAAATTACAAAATAGAAACAATAACTATAAAGAAATCGTTAGAAAAAATTGTTAAGAATGGCTGAGAAAAGTTTATTGGAAAATCTAAAAGAACAATTTTTCCCTGACTTTGTCAATGTTTTCCTCGGCATTGACAAATCCCAGACAAAACTTTTGTCAGAAGGAGGGAGGTACGGAAGACGCCGTGTTCTCCTGACCCTCAGTGCTTACATATTCCGCCCTCACAATCATGTTCCGCACATCAAGACGCTTCATTCGAACCCAAACTCGATAAGATAACGTCAGTGTTGTATAAATTCATGTAAACGATATGCAATTGACAAGTGAGCGCACCATGGTTGAAATACTCGAGGCTGGCGTGCACACATACATTCCAGACACGACGGTATTTACACATAGCAAACAGTTCCAGAGATTTTCACAGGGAGACAGCAAACGCCAAACGCCAAAGCTACAAGCTTCTGGATTGGTCGCCTTAAACGAAACGTCATTCTCCCGTTTTAGAAGAGCAATGTTGATTGTCAGACGATATTTCTGACGCCTTGAGCTGAAGGAATAATGGAAGTGACCGAAAGATATACCCCTTCACGTCTGGTGTGGAGAGGCGCCGTTCTGTTGTCGCTCTTGGAGCGAGAACACGTAACGAGAGCGTGCGCGCTCGTACGTTACTCGAAACAGTGAGGAACAAGTCTCTCCTCAGTACTTCACTGGGAGAGCACCTCTGTCGAGAGCGAATCAAAGGGCGACTCTATATTGAGTCCTTGCGATTAAGCGTTGTTCACTGTGTTGGCCGACACACTTATTGTGCGGTGTGAACGGACAGAGTTATAGTTAAACGCCTGCGAGCAAATTTTGAGTTGCATCGCGGTGGACTGGTTATCTGACCGGTGTACCATGGCAATAGTTAGACTAGGGGCGAATAGGAATCCTTGACTTCATCAAGGCATAGGGAGAGTTTGATTGGCGAAGGTCAGTCCAGATAGAACGAGAGTTATCTTTTTTGTCAGCAGCGAGCGGCGCAGACAGCAGTCATCACAGCTCATGGTATTGTGCGCTACAGCTATTGCGAGCCCCGTATTTCCTCCACAACAGTACGCTTCACTGCATTTCACATGCGACAGCCTCGACCATACCTAACAACATTCTAAAGGATAATTATTCAAGTTGAGTAGGCGTGCCCTCTCAGCCATTCTGCCAAGGCAACAAGCATCTTAATTTTCTATAGAAATTTCATTAGCGAATCCTATCCTTGAAAGGTAACTTCACATTCCAAAAAGAACCAGGATATAACTTGTTCAGTTCATAACCAAAAGTGTCATTGTGATTTCTCAGGATTTTTGCAAAATAAATAATAACTTTCTTTAGTTTCATGTTTTTCTTTCACTAACTAGCACTACTCCAGTACCCAAGTATCCCACTAGTTACGTAAGAAATTTTGTGAATTTTTGTGTCATTTCCTTACAGCGGACGACTCCAGAAGATATTTATTGCTGAAAGTTTTTCAGGCATTTCTCTTTAGAACGGTAGGAGCGTCTGTCTGACTTCTGTAGTAGTGTGGGGTTGGAAACTGCATCTTGCAGGAGCCACAGGGTAAAGGGTACATCTCAGATTAATCCGTTGCGGAGAATAACAGAATAATAGAACGACCCCACACCTCAGAACTATTGTTAACCCCATGAACGACAGAAAGTAACGAAATTGGAGATATGATAGTATACCAAATGCGAAATTTAGTAGATAGGCCTGCCACCTCAGGCACCAACCACCCTCTAATTTAGTTGGACATACATGCAAACCGAGCTTGGATTACCGATATATTATTAGCAGTTTCTCCATGTTTGGAATGAATGCTGGTAAACCATTATCATCATATTATGCTGCTTCATGCCAGAGTTCAACACTTGTAAGGACTGTCAAGTAGTGATGTAACAGTCTCTAGGCAGCTGATATTTTCTATGAGATATGACGGGAGTGCTGGTCAGGGCAATACTTGAACCTATCAGTAGTCAGGCAAAGAGAAGTCTGGCACACTTTTGATATCAAATTGATATGCTAATTAATTACATTGATCAATTAAAAGACCCTTCCCCTCCTCCTTCCTTAACTTTATTTTTCTGCTACGTTTTTTTATGCCCCCTAGGATTTATTTATGAGTCTCTATTGTTTGTTTTAGGACCCCCTATGAAGTAATCTGTCCCTCTGAGAAACTCCCACCCATCCCATTCCTTCTCCCCAAACCCAATGGGAAAAGGGATACTTTCTCGTCACCACTCCCCAGTTCAGTTCTAAGCCACTTTTACCCTCCTGGGAAATCCCCCCCCCCCCCCCCCGCATCCTCTCCTCTCCTCTACCATTTCCCAGTCCCATCCCCCATTCGGAAATTGACGAGAAAAACAAGTTTTTTCCCTAGGCTTATACGTTACTTAACCTAACTTGCACTAACTTATGATAAGAATAATACACACACACGCATGCCCGAGGGAGGACTCGAACCTCCAACAGGGGGAAGCCATCTGAATTGTGCAAGGTTCCTCAGGCTGTGCAGTTACCCCATGTGGCTGGAAAAAGATTCTGGCTGTGGCGAGCTTTGGTGTGTCAGGATCTCACAACATAAAATTCAGATCAATGTCATTTTATGCAATAATAAATTGTTCAATTCAATTTGTGTATTCTTTATTTAATCAATTTGCTGAAGACAGGGCTCCATGCCTCCCCTACCCCACTTGGATAGAGCTCATGTCTGTACCTCCTTGCCCCAATTTTCAGAACGTAGTACCTGTAGGCACTGAGGAAAGAAATGAAGTGCGATATATTAGCAACTGTTTTGAATTGCCCAGATATGTGTCATCCTCTGGCACCAGGCAGAGTGCTGAATACTGACAGCTCCTTTCACTGTGGAAGGCTGCAGGCTAATGGCACATCACAAAATTGCACATCTGCAAATGCCACTAGTGGTGCCACATGGTGGCTGGCAGAACTACCATGAGAACTCAAATGTGTGACACACCCATCATCTGCACCAACTGTGCACAGAGAAACACCTGTTGGGGCCCAACAAGCTGCCACAGAGGAACTGCTGTCAGAGCTCTATCTCTCTCTCTCTCTCTCTCTCTCTCTCAAGTGGTTACTTCCTGTTTGAGCCAATGTGTGTTCTTTGTTTACATTGTAAGATGAAATGTTCAGTCAACAAAAGCAGTAGTGGCAGTGAAAAATGCCCTGGGTAAGGAGAATTGCTAGATAAGCTCGTATTTCAGTAGATAACTGAAACTTTTTCCTCATAATTTTTTCACTAAGAATTTCAAAGTATCAAATATGTCTTCTTCTCATTGTTTCAGCGTATATGCATGAAACACTGGATCAGTGGGAAGCTGAGAGGCAGCAGTGGCAGCAGCAGTAGCGCAGCAGCAGCATTGTAAGTATGTACTTATCTTTTTCGTAGTGCTGTGTGTATATGTAATATGTTGATGTCTGAGACATGGTCTTTGTTGTTGTAGATGATTTTGAGGAAGTGGAGCACTGAGAGGTAGAGGTTGTGATACCTTCTCCTTCATGGCTACTATGTAAGTGTATGTTCTAAAATAATTTTTTTCTTGATTTCATGTGTGTATTCATTCTTATTTTTTTAAAACATATGTTGGTTTTGCAGGTGATTTTGGCGACCTCCATCAATGGATTCAGGGTGGTTTGGGTGAGGATGATAACATGCCAGAACGGGTGGAGCAAATGGAGACAGCATGAGGAGATGCTGGAGGTGATTCCCAGTGACCTGAGGGCTATGTCACAGAGACTCAGCAATGTGGGCAATTTTTAAACATGTTCGTGTTGGTTGCATATAACCAGAGTTCCTTCTTTCCTTGCAGCAAAAACAGCAAGTTACAATATTGTACTTTCTTTCATTATTTTTATTTTTCCAGCAGGTGTCCTACCACACTATATCATGGCAACAGGTGGTAGTGAAGAAACCACCAACAAGATACAGTCCTATGCAGTATGCTCTGCAGTGTAAGTTGGACCTCATTGCTACATGGGCAACTGCAGCCACAGCCTCAGTGGTAGCTGCCCCAAGACCAATTCCCCCACACCAGCTCAGCTCTGGTGTTCATGGGCCAGTCTCCCTATGGAAACTGGCTCACACTCCTGCCCCACATTCTTGCCTCCATCACAAGGTGCATGCAACTTGCTGCCCCTCCACCAACTATGATTATCGTCACAGCCAGCCACAGTAGTATCATTGTGAACCAGTTGTAGTTATAGTAATAACAGTATACTGCGGCTAGTGGCAGTTTCCTCTCCCATTCTTTTAGTGGAGGACATCAGATTAGTAACACGATACTACAATTAGAATATTAACAAGGGAACCTACCCATCGCACCCCCCTCAAATTTAGTTATAAGTTGGCACAGTGGATAGGCCTTGAAAAACTGTACACAGATCAATCGAGAAAACAGGAAGACGTTGTGTGGAACTATGAAAAAAATTAGTAAATTATACAAACCGAATAGTCCATGTGTAACATAGGGAACATCAAGGACAATGTGAGCGCAGGAGCGCTGTGGTCCCGTGGTTAGCGTGAGTAACTGCGGAATAGGAGGTCCTCGGTTCAAGTCTTCCCTCGACTGAAAATTTTATTTTCTTTATTTTCGCAAAGTTATGATCTGTCCGTTCGTTCATTGACGTCTCTGTTCACTGTAATAAGTTAAGTGTCTGTGTTTTGCGACCGCACCGCAAAACCGTGCGATTAGTAGGCGAAAGGACGTGCCTCTCCAATGGGAACCGAAAACATTTGATTGCAAGGTGATAGGTCAACCGATTCCTCCACAGGAAAACACGTCTGATATATTCTATACGACACTGGTGACGGCATGTGAGTCACATGACAGGAATGTTGTCGGCCCACCTAACTTGTACACTTAGCGAATGGGTAAAAAGGTTCTTATACCTTGCCCGATTTAGGTTTTCTTGTGGATGTGATAATCACTCCCAAAAAAGTGATGAAAACATAAGAGTTTGTCACATAAACTGAAAATAAAAAATTAAACTTTTCACTCGAGGGAAGGTTTGAACCTAGGACCTCTCATTACGTATCTACTCTCGCTAACCACCGGAACACGGCGCTCCTTAACCGCCAACGTCCTTGATGTTGCCTATCTTCGCATGTACTACTGAGTTTGTATATTTAACTAATTTTTTTTCATAGTTCCACACAACTTCTTCCTGTTTTCTCGATTGATCTGTGTTCAGTTTTTCAAGACCTATCCACTGTGCCAACTTATAACTAAATCTGAGGGGGTTGCAATGGGGAGGTTCCCGTGTAAGTATTTGTGGACGCCTCTGAGGAGCGAATCTCATTCACTAGGATCAAGAAGCCAGCAGGAGTGTACAGTGACCATGAAGGGTTTCAGGAAGCATGCCTTCCTGTTCGGAAAATGGAGCTTCTCAAAGTTGTTAACGATCACAGTATCCTGCCATTAAATGCAGTACTTTTCTGTGTGTAGAAAGGTCGCACCTCCAAAAAAAGGCGTCTGACATCCGATTTTTGGTTTAGACCTCTCAGTCTGCTCCAAACGAAAGGACCACGATAGATCCTGCTACGATGCTACAAATAGACATTTGAGCCTGCACCCTGCAAGCAGTGCGAGTTGCCCTCACCAAATTAGTCATCCGCCGAAAGGAGCCGAGGATAGTCTCAGAACCCAAGCAGCAGGCATTATTTGTGCCGACATGTGCCAGCATCCGCCCAGTGCGCTCGATAGCCCCCAGCAGGGCGTCCTCCCCGTGAAGGACGAGACCACCGTCTCCATACCCGTTACAATGTACATTCCATGCACCAAGTTCTCTAATTAGTCTTCACTTTCACTGAGAATAGCAATGAGGTCAGCGAGACGTAAAGTTGATAGTCATTCATCTTGAATTTAATCCCATTCTCGAACCTTTCTTTTATTTCCATCGTTGCTTATAAAGTGAATTGTCTATAAACCGAATTGTAGGGGCGACAATGTACATCCCTTTCTTGCACCCTTTTTAATCCGAGCACTTCCTTTTTGCTCTTCTACTCTTATTTTTCCTTCTTGGTTCTTGTACAAATTGTTTGCTACCGTTCTTCTGCTTTAGCTCGAGCTCAATTTTCTCAGAATTCTCAGAATTTCGAACATCTTGCTCAATTTTCGCTGTAGAACCCTTTTTCCAGCTCGACAAATCATATGAACGGATCTTTATTTTTCTTCAGTCTTGCATCCATTATAAATTGCAAAGTCAGAACTGCCTCTCTGGTGCCTTTACCTTTCCTAAAGTCAAACTGAGTCTTATGTAGCATTCCCTAAATTTTACCTTGCATTCTTATGTATATCATTCTTGTCAGTAACTTGGACGCACGAGCGGTTTAGCTGATTGTGAGATAATCCTTGCACTTGTCTCTTCTTGCAATCTTTCGATTTGTGTGTATGATGTTTTTTCCGAAAGCCTGTTGGTATATCCCTAGTCTCATAAATCACACACAACAACGTCAATAATTGTTTTGTTGCCACTTTTCCAAATGGTTTTACATATACCAACGGTATTTTATTTATCCCTTCTGCCTTACTTGATCTTAAGTCTGCCAAAACTCTTTTAAATTCTGATTCTATCATTGGATCCCCTTTCTTTTCAGTATCGACTCCTGTTTCGTCTTATATCACGTTATTAGACAAGTCGTCCACCTCATAGAGGTCTTCAGTGTATCCTTTCCACTTCTCTCTCTCTCTCTCTCTCTCTCTCCTTTACCTTTAATAGTGTAATTCCCATTGCACTCTTAATGTTACCGCCATTGCTGTAATTTCACCGAAGATTGTTTTGACTTTCCTCTATGCTGAGTCAGTTATTGACACAGCAAATTCTTTTTCTTTTTCTTCACGTTTTTCACGTACCCAATTCGCTTTAGCTTCACTCAACTATTATATAAGTCACTCCTAAGTGATTTGTATTTCTGTATTCCTGAACTGCCCTGAATATATTTGTAGTTCCTACTCCCATCGCTCGATTTAAGTGTTTCCTCTGCTGACAAATGTTTCTTCGCAGTCACCTTCTTTAGACTTCAGATATGCCCATTTCCCTTCAACTGAACTGCCTGCTGAACTGTTCATTATCGTATTATCTGTAGTCTCAGAGAACTTCAAGAGTATCTTTTCATTCCTTATTCCTGTACACCGTTCCTTTGAGCGTTAATTCTCCCTGGCTAATCTCTTAAACTTCAGCCTACTCTTCATCATTACTGAATTATGTTCTGACTCTTTATCTGCTCCCCCTTACAATACAGTATTTGATTCGGAATCTCTGCTTGTGCATAATGTAATACAACTGATATCTTCCCGTATCTCCTGGTCTTTTCCAAGTATGCCTCCTCATTTTGTGATTCTTGAACAGAGGATTCGCTGGTACTACCTAAAATTTATGTCGAGCCCAGTTACCACATCTCCTCTCACATTACTAATACCAAGCCCATGTTCTCCGGTAACCCTTTCTTCTCCTCCTTCTGCTACAACAGAATTCCAATCCTTCCTGACTATTAGGTTCTCACCTTTCTTTTGTTTTTTTTGTCCCGTTTTTTCTGAGTCATCAGTCTTATGTCTTTTCTGCTGCAGCCCACCACGGATTCCTCCCCTTCGCCAAACGCTACTTCTCAGAGTAGCACTTGTAATCTACATCCTCAATTATTGGATGAAAGTATTGCAATCTTTGTCTTCCTGTACAGCTTTTACCCTCTACAGCACCCCCTAGCACCATGGAAGTCATTCCCTGATGTCTTTAAAAATGACCTATCATCCTGTTCCTTCTGATTATCAGTGTTTTCCACATATTTCTTTCCTCTCCGATTCTGTGCAGAATAGTTTGAGTATTGAAACATTTCTCTCACATGACGCTACCGAAACACACAAAGTTAAGAAAATTCTTAATAGCGAAAAGGTGTTCCGAACATATTCGGAAAATTCATATTGAACATATGTCTGTAGCACCACATCTCAAATGCTTCGATTCTCTTCTGATCAGGTTTACCCACAGTCTGCGTTTCGTTACCATACAATGCTGTACTCCAGGCGTACATACTCAGAAGTTTCTTCCTCAAAAAATTGCTCTGAGCGCTATTGCGACCCAACTTCTGAGGTCATCAGTCGCCTAGAACTTAGAACTAACTAAATCTAACTAACCTAAGGACATCACACACATCCATGCCCGAGGCAGGATTCGAACCTGCGACCGTAGCGGTCGCTCGGTTCCAGACTGTAGCGCCCAGAACCGCACGGCCACTCCGGCCGGCTTTTCTTCCTCAAATTAAGCACGATATTTCATATTAGTAGACTTCTATTGGCCAGGAATGCCCTTTTTGCCATTGATAGTCTGCTTTTGATGTCCTTGCTCCGTCCGTCATTGGTTGTTTTACTGTCTAGGTAGCAGAATTCCTTCACTTCATCTACTTCCTGACTATCAATCCTGATGTTAAATCTCTCACTGTTCTCATTTCTACTACTTCTCATTACCTTCTTCTTTCTTCTGTTTACTCTCTAGCCATACTCTGTATTCATTAGACTGTTCATTCCGTTCATCACATCGTGTAATTCTTCTTTTTCACTTAGGATAGCAATGTTATCGGAGTCTATCAACTTGAATTTTAACTGCACTCCTAAACCTTTCTTTTATTTCCATCATTGCTTCCCCGATGTGCAAATTTCGATCGTCATCTAGCGCATTCTCAATTTTCTTTTCCATTCTTCTGTATATTATTCTTGTCATTATCTTGGATGCATGAGCTATTAAGCTGATTGTGCGATAAGTCTCGCACCTGTCAACTCTTGCCGTCTTCGGAATTGTGTGGATGACGTTTTTCCGAAGGTAAAATGGTATGGCGCGACTGATACATTCTACACACCAACGTGAATAGTCGTTTTGTTGCCATTTCCCCCAATGATTTTAGAAATTGTGATGGGATGTTATCTACCACTTCTGCCTCATTTGACCTTACGTCCTCCAAAGCTCTTTCAAAATTCTGATTCTACTATTTTATCTCCTATCTCTTCTATATCGACTCTTGCTTCTTCTTTTATCACACCAGAAAAATCTTCCCCTTCACAGATACTTTCAATGTATTCTCTGCACCTATCCGCTCTCTCCTTTGCATTTAACAGTGGAATTTACGTTGCACTCTTAATGTTATCACCCTTGTTTTTAATGTTACCGAAAGTTGTTTTGGCTTTCCTGTATGCTGAGTCTGTCCTTCCGACAATCATTTCATTTTCTATGCCTTCACATTTTTCATGCAGCCATTTCGTCTTAGCTTCCCTGCACTTGCTATTTATTTCATTCCTCAGCAACTTGTATCTCTGTATTCCTGAGTTTCCAGGAACATTTTTGTACTTCCTCCTTTCATCGATTAATTGATTTCTTCTGTTACCCATGGTTTCTTCGCAGTTACCTTCTTTGTACATATATTTTCCTTCACAACTTCTGTGATGGCCCTTTTTAAACATGACCATTTCTCTTCAACTGTACTTCCTACTGAGCTATTCCTTACTGCTTTATCTAAAGCCTTAGAGAACTTCAAGTGTATCTCGTCATTCCTTAGTACTTTCGTATCCCACTTCTTGGTGTATTGATTCGTCCTGACTAATGTCTTGAACTTTAACATAATCTTCATCACTACTACATTGTGATCTGAGTCTATATCTGATCCTGGGTGCATCTTACAATCTAGTATCTGATTTCGGAATCTCTGACCATGATGTAATCTAACTGAAATATTCCCGCCTCAACCGGCCTTTTCCAATGCGATTCCTGAACAGAATATTCGCTATTACTAGCTTAAACTTGTTACAGAACTCAATTAGTCTCTCTCCTCTCTCATTCCTTGTCCCAAGCACATATTCTCCTGTAACCTTTTCTGCTGCTCCTTTCCCTGCAACTGCATTCCAGTCACCCATGACTATTAGATTTTCATATCCCTTTATATACTGTATTATCCTTTCAATATCCTCATACACTCTCTCTCTCTCTCTTCATCTTCAAGTTACGGCATCGGCATGTATACCTCAGCTACAGTTTTCGGTGTTGCTTTGCTGTCGATTCTGATAAGAATAATCCTATCACTGAACTGTTCACAGTAACACACTCCGTGCCGTACCTTCCTATTCATAACGAGTGCTACTCTCGCTATACCATTTTCTGGTGCTGTTGATATTACCCTATACTCATCTGACCAGAACTCCTTGTCTTCTTTCCACTTCACTTCACTGGCCTCTACTACATCTAGACTGAGTCTTTGTATTTCCCTTTTCAGAGCCGGCCGCGGTGGTCTAGCGGTTCTAGGCGCGCAGTCCGGAACCGCGCGACTGCTACGGTCGCGGGTTCGAATCCTGCCTCGGGCATGGATGTGTGTGATGTCCTTAGGTTAGTTAGGCTTAAGTAGTTCTAAGTTCTAGGGGACTGATGACCACAGATGTTAAGTCCCATAGTGCTCAGAGCCATTTGAACCATTAACCCTTTTCAGATTTGCGTGCTCCCCTACCACTCTCAAACTTCTGAATTCCATGCGCCGACTAGTAGGAAGTTATCCTTTCGTTGATTATTCAATATTTTCCTCATGGTAACCTCCCCCTCGGCAGTCCCCTCCCGGAGATCCGCATTGGGGACTATTCCAGAATCCTTTGCCAATGGAGAGATGATTATGACACTTCTTCAATTACAGGCCACATGTCCTGTGGATACACGTTACGTGTGTTTAATGCAGTGGTTTTCATTGCCTTCTGCGTCTTCGTGCCGTTGATCATTACTGATTCTTCCGTCTTTAGGGCAGTTTCCCACCTCTATAAGAAGAGACTGCCGTGAACCTCAGTCCGCTCCTCCGTCCTCTTTGACAAGGCCGTTGGAAGAACGCGGGGTGACTTCTTATGTTGGAAGTCTTCGGCTGCTAATGCTGATTATTAATCAAAATTTAAGCAGCGTGGGATTCGAACGCGTGACCGATGATGTTTTGATTATGAATCAAAGACGATATCCCCAGGCCACAGGTGCACACTTCAGAGTTCCCTCTAAAATTAATTCCACCCGTTCCTCCTCTACCTCTCACATGTATTTCCTTCACTCTGCTTCTCTGAACACTGTTATCATGATACTGCTGAGAATCTCTATTTTCATTAGTTGAACAGTTTGTGTGCCAGCTATCTACATACCTTACTCTATTCAGAAAATCCTTAATGTTATTATTACGTCGTACCTATCCACATTTCTTTTTAGGGGGCTACTTCCCCATTACTACCTCTACAGTACCCCTTCCACACCATGAGCTATCCAAATGTTCCAACTTAATGACCCACCTCCTGCAGTACTTCATATTCAGCCTGTTTCTCCTATCATGTTATCGAGCCTTGTTGGACGCTTCTATAATATCACTTTGTTTATCTTTGGATCATTACTCTCCCAGAAATACTGGTGCAAACTCCTCGGACGTTATGAACTTGTCTGGTGCATATGCCTTCCAACCCAAATTTTCTCCTTTGAAGCAAGTATCTGTCCTCCTCAGTTTATTTTTCTTTACCCTATCTGCAGAAATATGACTCCTCAGCTATTCATATTAGACACAGGAAACACTTTCCTGTTAGGATCAAATTGTATTTTTAAAGCTACTACTGTTACTTATCTGCACTACCACCAGTGATGTAACACATTTTTCTTTTGCTGTCCTCTTTAGAGTTTTTAAGCTATTCTCAATTCCAGAAGTGGTCCCTTTAATTTCTACCACTTAGGGCTAGGTCTTTTTGCTATGTTTCTGGAAAATTCGATTGGAATAGCCTTTCATTTCAGATTGCCTTTGTTTGTATTCATTAGCTTGGACTTCATTGTCATTATCCAAATACCCTGCTCTTTCCTTTATGACGCTCTCAAATTTCTTTTGTTTTTGGTTTAATTCCTTAAATGTCTTTTTAACATCTTCGTATTTATGTAAGTCTTTATTTACCTCTAACACGAAATTATGAATTTTCTTTTCTCACCTATCTATCAATTCCCTTTTAAAGTCCTTCAAGCTTTGTTTGAATTTTTTAACTAGCACCTTTTCTGGTTCATCTCCCTTCTTAATAACAGTTTCTACCTGTCCACTCAGTTCTTTCTTCATTTCATTTTGTCCTTCTTCCATTATTTCAGTCCTTTCTCCATTTTACCTTTTCCTTCTCTTTTCTTCTCCTTCAGTTTACCTGCTACTTTCTTCTGGTGTCCCACCACCGGCTGGGGCATCTCCAGACATGTTTTCATTGATCATCGCGGCTCATTTCGAAGTGGGACTCATAATTTAATTTACTCCATTGAATGTGATTCCAAGCCTAAGACATGTCTTGAGACGTCCCAGACAGCGGTGGGATACTAACCTCACTTACCTGCCACACAGCCCCACAGCCAAGAGTGATGGTTTGGAGTGTCATTTCTTTTCATAGCAGGAACCCTTTGGTTGTCATCCACGGTCCCTTACAGCACAGCAGTACGTCGACGATATTCTACGGCTCGTTTTGCTACCCTTCATAGCAAGCCATCCTGGGCTTAAATTTTAACAAAATAATGCCCGCTTGCACACAGAGAGAGTTTCAACTGCTTGCGTTCGTGGTACCAAATACTACCTTGGCCAGCAACGTAGAGGAGAACCAATGACTTTTTTACTTGCTGGATTTGTAAGCTCTCTCTTCTGAATAAATCATTCACGTTTTCTGATGTTTTTCCTTAGATCGTATAATGGTTTCAGTTGTCCATTAACACTACACAAACCTCCTATTTCTGCCCAAGTTAGAAGTGAATTCCCTGTTATGTTTGCTTGATAAAGCTTGACACTGTATCAACTATACTAAAAGTGCTGTAATGCCAGGAAATTTATACGACAATAGGCTGTACTGCAGTAAGACGAAATCGAATTCAACGTTGCAATGTTATTAATGCTTAAATCTAAAGGACAGAATTTAAAATCATCGCATTGTTTATAAAATTCCTAAAACGTCTAAATGCTGCTAATTGGTTCCTCTATGGGATACACTTCTGCCATATAAAATGGACTCTCTCGTAGCCACAAGCCTTCTATTGATTAAATAAGTCCTTATCATTCTCTAGCTTCCCCTGAGTGCCAAGTCGTCTGAAGCTACATAGCATTAATTCATTTCAATATTCTATCATCAGAAACCGCGTAACAGAAATCGAACTACTGGACTTCAGACAGACCGACCAAGGATTGAAGTTTGATTCCTAGGATATTTCTCGTGAGGGTTATATGACGTTAATGATCACAGGAGGTAGAATGGTGAGCAGATGTGCATGTTGGGGAAAAGTTTAACGTACTGATTTGATTTCAAATAGACGTTTATTCACAATATGGAACTCACTTTTGAACTTCAATAAAGATTTAACTCGTAAAAAATCCTAACCCTGTGGCGCCGTTAGAGGAAACTTTTTGTCACTGTGTTAATCATCATTAATCATAGAAAATAATTTTGAGTCAGGAATGCAACATGGACACTCCCATACTGAACACTATGGTTCAGACATTCACAGAATAACCGAAGGCAAAATTAACGTTTTTTCCTTCAAAAAAACAAAAACAAAGAAAAAGGAGAGGCTGAGTCGTCAAAGCTGTCTTATGAATCGCAGCAAAAAGAAGTACGAAATTTAATCGAGGACACGATGCAAGAGGTGAGTCGTGAGCGGATGAAGAACAGAGACGGTACAACTTGCATCTTACTAAACGACAGCAATATTAACACTTGCGAAACCCATAATGTTTCTGGCAAACGAATTTGAAAATTATAAAACGTTCGTAGCTCGGAAACCTTGACTAACTCCCATCCAAAATCGCCTTACAAATGCGCACAGAAGCGGCACCTCACACTCACTAGACAGCAGCAAGCGACTACCCGGCGAGTACTCAACTCTGCACAAAAAGCAGCCTTCCCCGCCTCCATGCCCAGAGACCGAGAAAACTTGGAGGGGGTGAACCAAAATATCGACAAGACGAATTTTTCAGTGGTACCAGGCATCTCCGACTGTTAGAATACAGTGGAGACAACGCCCGTTTCTTTTGCTCAAAACTTTCCATTGGTAAACTGTCTAAAATTTGAACAACCGCGTGTCTTCCGCGAGCGTCTGAGGGAGTCAATCGCGAGCCCTCACCCACATTCTGCCGGAAGTTTGAGCTAAGAAAGTCCACTTTAATTCACCAACGTAAATGTGTTTTTAATTACTCCTCAATTCATAAAATCTAGCAGTCATCCAAGTTTCAGAAATATCAATACAGGTATACGGATTGCTGTATATCAACCACAATAAAAATGGAAATAAAACCCACTCAACTTGCTTCCCAGTGTGGTCTTCCCCTCTGACACGGTAAAAATATGAGAAAACACAGACAGAGAACGGACACTTTACAGAACTCGACAAAACTATAAACACTTCCGAAAGGTGGATTGACAGTCGCGTTCCAATTTCATTTTTGATGTGTATTGAATGGTGATTTAACGTCTATTCTAATAAGTAGAGTAGATCGGCAAGCGAGAACTAAGACAACTACGAAAAAGAAACCAGAAATTAAATTTTAAATATACTGTTTTTCCCATAACCCTTTTTAAGCTCGAAATTATTGTCTCCAGTGTCGCTAAGAATTCGATAACCACAGTATAGGATAACAGTAGATTAGTCCGACAGAACCGTAGTGTTAGACACACATAGAGTTGCGCTCTACGAAAACTACGTCACCGTACTCTTGATGTACTACATAAATGACGTAATAAATGATAGGATTACCGCAAACATTGACAAAATTGGTAGAGAAAAGAATGTGTAAGAGAAAAAATGGGAGCTGACGCTTTCTCTTTGCTTTTTTGTTTGTCTGATAATTTGTTTTGCACATAATAAGAACTGCACGTCATTCTGTGGTAGTCCCTTGTGTATTTTACATCCGTACAGGGTATTAACTGCATTTTATAAGTAATAAAAATTAGTTTACCGCGTACTTTCTGCGCTTTTATGTAACTAAAGCAACTACTTTTGATGCAATTACAGTTCACAAGCGCAAGCATGAATAAATATATACAGTTATTAGTGTTCTTTTGTACTCAATAGAAAGTTCTTCATCATGATCAAAGGGAAGAGTTTCCTGATATACTGACAAACTCGAAAGTTTTTTTATGAATGAATAATGTTTCATATAAGTTCGATGAAGTACTGAAACCGTTTTTGATATATTTAATTTTGCGTTTTTTTCTTCTTTAATTTTACCGTTTTTTGGAGAAATTTCTGTTTTTTTTATTCGTACTACAATATCTCTCACTATAAAGTTATAAATCAACGATTTTCTTACAAACCCTGAATTAAACATTGACATTTGCTAAAAGAGTTCTGTTTATTGCTGGAGGGTAACAATGTAGAATAGAAATGTTCCTTAGGTTACATGGTCCTTTACATACCCTGATTCATTTTCTAGACTGTCCGCCACTTTCAGTTTTTAGGGGAGCCTGCTAAGATACTGATTGAATATGTAAACAAAGCGATCACTGTAACGCCCAAATGGTATGTAACACATCTAATGTACAGGTAATGAGGGTACGACCAAAGTTACTAGGAAAACTTAGCCTGCCCTTACTTATCATACTCTACGGTAGCCTAGGTAGTTTTAAATCTGTAGACACATAGAAACATGTTCACCTACTGACGATCAATCATATGTTCGTCGCTGGTTGGTCACAGCACCAAAGCAATGCATTTCCGGCCGATGGTTTGTCTCGAAAATTTTGCTCTGTCGTCGCCCCCTATCCTGTTCTAGCCCTATCATCAGGTCGTCTTTCTCCACCTTGCATCAAGACGGCAGGCCCAGTGAACATCTATGTCTCTTCGTCATCTCTCTTTGGATTGCTGCTTTCATTCCATCCCACGCAAACTTATCAACTGAAATAATTCACTACGTCCAACGTCCTCAGTTAGATATGCTACATATTTTTCCATTAGATGAGTGCTCATATAGTAAATAAGAAAATAGTATTAGAATAACCAGTGACACTTCCCTCGCTTTTCCGTTTGTTTACTCTCAAGTGCAGCAAGTGGAAGTGTTACTTTACACTGGGTGCACAAATGGTACGGTGTCTTTGAAACCTGACGTGGGAAATCGACGGCCGAACCGAGATGAGAAACGTCGTCATTGGGACGGTGACCTTTGATTGTTATCAATAAAGATATTGTATTGTATTGGCGAAAGAAGAAAAAAGGAAAAACTTTGTATGATCTTAATTCGTGTCTCAGTAGTTGCCTTGTTGACTTCACAGCATTAAGCCGCACCACACGTGTGAGCAACGAGAGTTTCTGTTATTACGTTGATGACACAAATGTTGTGTGAAGAACACATAAAAACTGAATAGAATATGTTCTTAATGAAAATTTAAAACCTGAGCCGAGAAGTTATTTTTTTCTAAGAGTGTCCGTGCTGGACTAAATGTTCATCATGTTAAATCTTATGCCAAATCAATAAATGAGTGAGGCTGAGAAGAAGGGTATTGGACCATTTCGAGATTGATGATTTCCGGTGAAATGAGTTTGGATTTTGTAGAGAGCATTAACATTCACAGTCAGTTTTGAAACGCTATTACATGATCTTTGAGTGATCTAGAGTTTTCCAAAGGTGAAAACGTCCCGTAATTTTTGACACTGACGTAAGATTAGCTCAGATATATGAGTTACACAGCTGTACTCATGAATGATTATTTGCATATGTTAATATCGTTGGTAGGCTCGGCAACGGACTATAACAACTATATGTTGAGCTGAGCAGATATAGTTGTCACAGTTAGCCAAGTATTTCTTCGGAAGAGGCGACAGTTATATTGACACTATCAGTATTGGTGGAGTTTGCAACATTCCCGTGAAGTTAAGGCTTTACAGGATAATCTTATAAGCCAGTGTGAAAAACAGATAGCTGCGGAGAGCATGGAAAGACGGAAGCGGTAAACAGAAAGCATCAGAGCTGCTGATACCGTTGGAAACATATCCTTATTAACGAACTGCGCGGTAAATCGATTGACGGACACGTTGAAGAAATAGTATGTGCACGTCGACCCACCGCAATTGTTAGCTAGTGGCAGTAGGGAAGGTAAGTGAAATGTTTGTGATACGGAGAGTACCTTGCGAAATGGAACGATTCACGTTTGCAGAATTCGAGACATGCGTTTCATGTATGGCAGGGCCACTGGACATATAAGTGAAACTCAACACCTGCGTCGCGTAGTGTCGGCCACAAGACCGTACGTTTCAAATCCTTCACTGTCTCCTCAGAGAGACAGGTGCATCCCTTCCATTGTACTCGAAAAGTTGATCATGACAAAGGAGGTACTAGCACAAGTAGAGGAGAAGAGCCATCAACAAACGCCTGTGCCACTACTCATACCATGGTTGTGTCAGTAAAGCGTGTCCTTCACGACAACAAGGTGCCCACCTGTCATCACCAGCGGGTTCAGGTTTGATGTGTAGACGACTCCTACAAAGAGTTCAGTCATGTGTGTGAAAGGGCTGCTCACCGTTGTGAGAAACCGACGTGTTGTTCACAGTTACACATTCCACCAAAGATAAATTCTTCAAATGTGACAACAGCCTCATCTGTGCACGTCACAATGTTCGTGTTCCATTCGACGACCAGCAGCAAAAGCGGTCTGCAGCGAAAGTATGGGCCAGTATTATCGTCGATGACGTGATCGCGACATAAACGACGTCTCAATAGACTGACATCCAAAATCTTCATAAGAACTTCCTCCAGAACTCTTATAGAATGTACCACTTGATATTCGTCGTCAGATGTGGATGCAACTAAATCGAGTACGTGTTCACTTTTCTGTGCACGTACGTGCGATACCCCAAGTATTGGATAGGGAAGAAAGGCCCTATTGCATCGCCTCCTTGTGTTCCTGACCTGAAATCTCTTTATTTAATTATTCTTTTATATATAAATATTTGTGGAGTTGGGGCACATCAAATGCCTCGTGTTCGCGACAGCAGTGCCCAACGAAGAAACATTTCTCGCAATGATACTCTTGAGGTAACCATTTCTGGCCAGAATACTTCAGTTCGTGTGAACCTGGCGTGCTTAGTAGAGTGCACCAGAATTTTCTACAAAGCTGCAATGTCTGTATCGTACGTGCCATTCCCATTTTCAACATCTTCTGTAACTGAATTTTATCCATAATGAATGCAGTCTAACTCCGTGACTGTTCTTTCATACGGTGTAGAACTACAACCGCTACGTCACTATAGAATGTACTTTTATTTAATTCACGACCGGTTTCCGGCTTGTGCCCATGATCAGGCGCTTTTACATTCAATTACATGTGTCAGTATTCGATCTTGGAGACCATTATTTGAATGAAAAACAAGTAATGTGATGACCAAACAGATCCTACCGAAACAACTGGAAGTAGCTAAACGACATGTGTTGTCGAGTATTATACGAGTAGTACTTACATACAGCTGGAGCGTCCATGTCGTTTCCACATTAGATTGCCGGCCGCTGGTGGCCGAGCGGTTCTGGCGCTACAGTTTGGAACCGCGCGACCGCTACGGTCGCAGGTTCGAATCCTGCCTCGGGCATGGATGTGTGTGTTGTCCTTAGGTTAGTTAGGTTTAAGTAGTTCTAAGTTCTAGGGGACTTATGACCTCAGCAGTTGAGTCCCATAGTGCTCAGAGCCATTTGAACCATTTGAACCACATTAGATTCATCACATGTTGCACAAAAGATATATCGACTTTTTACCCGAAAAGTGTATATTACACATGACGGTTAATATTGGTACTTCCACGTTATGCCTTTGATACAATAGTCTCTTTCATCTGACAATTGCCCACAGTTCTACATAGGCCAGACGGGAACGCGTTTCACTGTAAGGTGCGGAGAAGGCATGGATGCCTTCTCGCTAAACAGCTTTGATTAATCCACTTTTGTAACATATCTAAAAGAAAATTACCACTCAGCCACAACCATTACTGACAACTTACAGATACTGCACACTGTCAGCAAAGGGAAGAAAATTAATGTTCTTGAACTTGAATCATATCCATACATCCCATTCATCCATTCACAGTGAACAAGAAGACCTGGCAAAAAAGTCGTTCCTACAAATCTTTAATGACTTTCTTAAAAACTAAAACTGCCCTTCCACAACTAGTAAAAATGATCCAGTGATTAGAACGTTATACAATTTGTCAGAAACCATTCCACATATTGTAAATGACGGAGTGGTTCCATAATCGTGTAACAATTTCATTTTCATAATCTGAAATTTCTGTTTTGTTTCTCTGTGTGTAAATCTATGAACTTCGTATATTTATACTTCCTGCCCAAAACTTCTGTTTTCCTATGTAAACAAGTCAGATGTTCTCAGTGTATGTGCTTCTGAAGTTATTAATATCTACTGTATCAAAAGCATAAGAAGGAAGCGCTATTATAATTCGTCATCATGTATAATATACAGTTAATATGTAAAAAATCGAGATTTTTTTATTTAAAAATGTGATGAACGTAATGTGGAAACGGCATGGGTATTCCAGCAGTATGTAAGTATATCGTTTAGTAATTTCCAGTAGTTTCGCTTGGATCTAATCAGTGATCATCACATTACTGTTATTACTATTGTTATTATTATTATCTTAACAGTGATCTCCAACATTGAGCATTGAAACCTGGAATTGAATGTAAAACCTTTGCCCAAACACTGAACACTGAAACATGTAATTGAAAATAAAACATCCTGAAGATGAGCATAAGCCCGAAATATGTCGTGTATTAATAAAGTTACCTTCTATCGTGACTGATGGCGGCTATTATTCTGCAAGCTTCTGTAATGTTCAGCATTGTTGAGTAAAGAACACACTGTTCTTTAAGGGGCGTGTTCATTGCTTGTCTCTATTCCAGCACTTGAAGGCCTTCACTGGCTCAGAATTACTGCAAGACCGTAATATCCTGTTCCAAAGATGTATCTCGATGTCGTATCTCCTATCAGCTCCTTCAGTTGGTCCACAACGGAACGCTTATTATCAGCTCGGTGTACGGCCGGAGTGACGCGGCATTCCCCTGGAGCATGCTTATCAGCCAGTGGAGGGGAGCGGGGCGTTATGTAACGGGACGTCAGCGACCGCTCGCGGGCGGAGGCGCGTGCCGAGGCCAGCCCACAATGTGGCCAATCAGGGCGGAGGCGGAGGCGGCTGCGAGGCCCGCAATTTGCCGCCTCCTTGCTGCCTGCTGCTTGCCGTCCATCGCTCTCCGCCCCTGGGCGGCCTCTCCGCGCGCCCCGTGCTCTTTACTATATACGGAACTCCTAATGAGCGCTCATTGTGGACATCGCTGCATACGCAGGGGTGCACCGCTGCAGCCTACCTACACTAATATTAGTCGCCTTTGAACGCAAACCCGGTAAGCCGCGTGAAACACGAGAATAAAGGTTTTATTAGGAACGTGGTGCATTCTCCTGTCTCCATTAACTGAGCTGTAAGGGTCGTGAGGCTAGTGCACTGGGCCCACGTGGCTAGGTAACCTACATGGGGAAGACCTCGATCCGCATGCTGCCGTGTCAGCACGTAATGCTTCTAGTAGCATCTGGTTTTCCATCAGCAGGCGTTTTCATTTCTCCTTATCGACATCTACAAGGGGCAGCCAAATGAAAACCAGTGTTGGAAAAACGACATTTCGTTTATGGATACGGTGATTACTTTATTGTAAGGTATTATTTTTATTTCTTTTTCCTCGACCAATTTCGGTTGAAAAAATATTTGAATTCGTCGTGGGCCATCGTAGAGTATTCCCGCTTCAGCCTCTATAATTTCATGAACTTCCGATAGGTGGCGGCACTATATGCAGCCTTCAGAAGGGCGTCTGTAACGGAGGTGTAAGTTACGAAGCAGAGCTCTGTCACTGAGTTTCTTTTGGCAGAAAAACAGAGCATCGTGGATATTCATAGGCACTTGTTGACTGTCTACGGAGACCTGGCAGTGAACAAAAGCATGGTGAGTCGTTAGGCGAGGTGTCTGTCACTTACACAATAAGGTTCCGCAAACATTTCTGATTTACCGCCGCCCACACAGAGCTGTGACTCCTGCAACGTTCGAACGTGCGGACGCTGTCAATCGTCTGCTCCATAACAGATGCACGAGTACACGTCGTAGACCTATGGTTGACGACTTATGGAAGCTTGAGTCTGGTTGTGAGTCGTCCATGTATAGCGAAATGTTAAGGCGACCGCTCGTAATAAGCGGCACAAATTTTCACTGTCGTCATTACATTCTACAGCTAAAGGTTGTCATTCGCAATTGCGAATTCATTCGATGGCTATCATTCGAGGCAACCGACGAATCAAACGCCTTGCGCCGTAACAGGACGTCTCTTCTGATAGTGCTGACATCCTCGTCCACCAGCTGGGGTACACAAGGGTGCGTGCCTACTGAGTTCCTCACCGCCTAAGAGAAGACAATAAAAAAAAAAAAAAACGGAGATCCATCTGTGCGTAACTGCTTGCGCGTTGCGACGGAGGTTACTGATGCACCAAGACTATGGCTCCGACGTCGACCAGTAGAGTGGTACCATGTGGACATACAAGTCTTCCCACTAAGATAGTATAAGGGCGTCGCAATTAACGGAGATAACTTTGATAAATATGATTTTGGTGTCCAAAGCGTGGGGAATAACATACCGGAGTCATGAATGGAACCAACCTGCTTTCAGAACAAAAATTGTTGCGTTGCTTATTGCTTATTGAACACCCCCCCCCCCCCCCCCATACAATCATAACCTGTTTCGGCCTTGAGAGACCACTTTTAAACGCTATATGCACCATTTGATAAACAGGTGTTCAAGGGTTGTCAACACATGGAGACTTCCTCATCAAATGCTTGCCGCAGCATCTGAAGACGGCCTTAGACTACCATAATCGGTTGTGATTGTATCATAAAAAAGTGATTGCGTCAAAATTAAAAATGAAACGATACAGTTGGAAAAAATTTATATAAACTGTTTATTATTTCAAAAGTAATCTCCATAACCGTTAATGCATTTATCCCACTAAGAGACAAGACGGTCAATGCTTCCATCGAAAGCTGTTTACAGTTGTCTAGCGACCCATGATTGTACCCAGACGCACACCTCCTCGTCCGAAGGAAATAGGGAGACACCAGGATTGTATGGAGGATGTGTATGGGCTTCCCAGCGATGTAGTGGAAGGGATTTTGTTGGCAACAGCGCTGTAGAAGATGCGCTGGGAAGCCCTTGCGCATCCTGCACACACTCTCGATCTGTCCACGTGCGATTTCCAATATTTGTTGCCCTTAGGAAACACTTTCGTGGGCGTCGATTTGCTTATGACGAAGAGCTCGTCGCCTGGCTACAATGTGTGCCGGCCGGTGTGGCCGAGTGGTTCTAGGCGCTTCAGTCTGGAACCGCGCGACCACTACGGTCGCAGGTTCGAATCCTGCCTCGGGCATGGATGTGTGTGATGTCCTTAGGTTATTTAGGTTTAAGTAGTTCTAAGTTATAGGGGACTGATGACCTCAGATGTTAGGTGCCATAGTGCTCAGAGCCATTTGAACCATTTGAACAATTATGAGTCCGTAGGAAAAAGACATTTTTCGATGAAGGCAATGACCGTCTTGTTTCACAGTGGGATAAATGTATTAACAGTATTGGCGATTAGTTATGAAGCTATAATCAGTTTAGAGCCTACTTATTTTTTTCTATCTGTCTCTCTAAGATGTGACGTGCTTTACGTAGTCCGTTAGCGAACTCATGGTGTATGGCGGACACTACTTCTACCACTGTGACCCCCTCCTCCCATTCCCTCCCTCAACCTCCCACCCCTCCACACATTCTTCTTGCTCCAGTCTTGAACGGTGTGCAGAACATCATTGTTCGATAAACCTCAGTGAGAGCAACAATCCGTCCAAGTTTACTCTCATGATCTTCTCACGAGATATACGTAGGAGAAAGTAACATACTGGTTGATGCTTCTAGATATGTACCCGTTTGAAATTTTAACAGTAGACCACTCCATCATGCACAACGCCTCTCTTGTAACGCCTACTATTCGTGTTGGATGAGCTTACTAACCCCTGTCCTTTGCATATTCCTTGTATCCTCTGACTTTTGGGAAGATTCCCATCTGATGAACGACACTCAAGAATCGGACGAAGGAGGATTTGTGAGCTGTCTCCATTGTGAGTGGACTTCACTTCCGAGGATTCTTCCAGTGAATCTGAAACTTGCACCTGCCTTCCCCATGATTAGTTTTACATGATCTTCCCGCTTTAAACGCTCCGTATACATACTCCCACATTTTTAATGGATTACGTTGCGTCCAGTTATCATCGGCAATCGTGTAATCATACACTAACCGGTCTTTGGCTCTATTTGTGAGCAATATGTCACGTTTTGCAGTAAGTTTGTGTGTGCGTGTGTGTATGTGTGTGTGTGTGTGTGTGTGTGTGCGTGTTTGAAGCTTACAGGTGCTCAACGCCGAAGTTATCAGCGACCAACAGTATCGTTACGACTTAACTATACGCAGGGTGATTCCGTGACACTGTTACAAACTTTCTGGGGTGATGGAAAAGGACAGATATATGAAGATGGAGTACGGTACCCTGGTCCGGAAAGAAACGACTCGCAAGTTATAAGCGAAAATCGTTCCGATACCCATGACAGTGGAATACATGAACCAGTACAGTTGTTGCTAAGTTTACAGGATAGGTAACTTTGAGAGGTGGTAGTCTGGACCAAACCAAGAAAAAAAAGTCTAGTAAACATGGGCTCTAAAATGCATCCCTTGTTCATTTTCGCATCCGAAAAGAGCCTCGAAAGGCTTTCGACGTTATTCACCATATCATTCATATACAACATGCAGATAAAGACTTTGCACTGTAAAACAACATCCACCGTACATTTCTTGGTAGGATTCGAGGATACGGCAGTTCGATTACACTTGCAACAACACATTTAAAGACCTCCATGGGGTGATGTGTGAACGAAATGCAGTGGCTGAGACCTGGTACCAAGGAAGGCAGAACTGGATGACGATTGTGGACGGGGCCTTAATCAAATGCTTTTTGTTAGTTTATTTTCCAATCATGTGCACATGATTTGGAAACAACAACAAATAAAAGGTAGCAATAAATTAAGAAGTGTTCCACGGCTGAAGGCATTAATGACAACAAGTTCAAACTATTTCTCGGCTGAAGGCCCCAAGAGTGATAATTTAACACAATTTCACGGCTGAAGGACTAAATAACAATCTTAAGAACCAGTTAAACTACTTCAACCTGCAATTACAGTTATTAATATATTTATAAGAGAACAGTCATCAAAACCTCACTGCTACAATACAATTGTCTAATTAAAATTTTTAAGACAAGTAACACCCACGGCTGAAGGCCTTAATGACAACAAATTCAAAACTATTTCTCGGCTGAAGGCCCCAATAATAATTATTTAAAAACTGTTTCACCGCTGAAGGCCTGAATAGCAATCTTTTAAGAACCAGTTAACTCCTTTAACTTGCAGTTACAGTTATTAAAATTTTTAAAAGAACGATCATCAAAGTCTCTCTGCTAGAATACAATTCTCTAATTAAAATTTTAAGACAAGTAACACTCATGTCTGAAGGCCTTAATGAAAACAAATTCAACTATTTCTTGGCTGAAGGCCCCAATAGTAATAATTTAAAAACTGAGTCACGGCTGAAGGCCTGAATAGCAATCCTTTAAGAACCAGTTAAACATCTTCAAACTTGAGACTACAGTTATTAAATTTAAAAAAAAATCATCAAATCTGACCAAACCAAGGATGGGGGGGGGGGGGGGGTAGACATTGCGCCAAGGCACTATGTCTTCAGACACCGGTGTTTAGAGGAGGAGGAGATTAGTGTTTAACGTCCCGTCGACAACGAGGTCATTAGAGACGGAGCGCAAGCTCGGGTTAGGCAAGGACGGGGAAGGAAATCGGCCGTGCTCTTTCAAAGGAACCATCCCGGCATTTGCCTGAAAGGATTTAGGGAAATCACGGAAAACCTAAATCAGGATGGCCGGAGACGGGATTGAACCGTCGTCCTCCCGAATGCGAGTCGAGTGTGACACCGGTGTTTAGAGCATCCGGACGCAGAAAGGAACCACTAGTACCAGAGTAGGAAAAGAAAACACACCACCTGGCCCACAAATCAAGAAAGCTGTCAAACTACAAGCCTTACCGGACAGTAGTGGCAAGGCGAGGAAAAGTACACTGCCGTGACATACGCTAAGCTCCAGGGCAGGTAACTGGGGCGTTAGCGGCCACTAGGCAGGGAAAATACCACTGGTTGATCTTCGCAATTAATAACATATAGAATGCAACAATTAATAATAAGAAGTGAAGGAAGGCTAATTAGGTTCGCCTCCCTAAACGCTCCACTCGGTGCTCTTCATCTCGGCGACACTACGAGCAGCAACACACAAGCAAATGGCGAGACCTCACAATGGTGTAGGTTTCACTACTTGAATTAAGGTCCACTCAACTTAAACTTCCTGGGTCTGGTTGACAACGAGGTTGTACCCCTCGCGACTACATCCCTTCCATCCGGCAGTGCATGCTTGCCCCCAGTGGTCCCGGCGTGTTCTCACGCTGCGCAGACCTGGCTGCTCGTGCGTACCCAACCGAACTGCCGACTCACACCACCCAGAAACACCACAACGTCGCCCCAAAGATAGAACTACCGTTACTAGATATCGATAACCGGCGCTGCTGCCACTAGTGAACAGACAACGCCTGCAAACCCAGTGGCGCCAATGAACACAAGAAGAAGACGACAACCGTAACTATACGAAATAAACGATGCCAACCTAGCAACTGCACCATTGCGAGCTGCAGCACGGCTCTCTGGTGGAAAAAATTAACGTAGTATAATGAAATTTCTGGTATACATTTGTCTAAGTAACACATCTCTGTGATTAGCACTGCAGGATCACAGCTTAAGGTAAGAGTGAAATAAGCCATTGCAAATGTGAAATGCTGGTACATTAATAACTATTGTACCCGCCAGAATGTTATGCAAGCATGCAGGGTTGCATGCATAGTTTGTACCCACGACAGATTTAAGTTTGTGGGATGGAGTTCCATGCCTGTTGCACTTGATCTGTCAATACAGAGAGGGTTAATACTGTTTGTTGGATGACGCTGGAGTTGTCGTCCGATTATGTCTCATACGTTCTCGATTGGAGACAGATCGGTGATCGAGCAGGCCATGGAAACTCGTCGACACTCTGCAGAGGATGTTGGATTACAACAGCAGTGTTGGGGGAAGCGTTTACTTGTTGGAAAACACCTCCTGGAATGCTGTTCATGAATGGCAGCACAACAGATCGAATCACGAGACATGTATAAATTTGCAGCCACGGTGCGTGGGAAAACACGATAGTGCTCCTATATCACACAAAATCGCACCCTGCTGCCATAACCGCAGGTGTAGCCCCACTGTCTCTAGCACAGGACAGGGTGGTTCCAGGCCTTCATTTCGCCTCCTTCTAACGAGCACGCGGCCATCACTGGCACCGATGCAGAATCAGCTATCATCAGAAAAGGCAACAGACCTCAACCCTTCCCTCTAATGAGCTCTCGCTTGACACGACTGAAGTCTCAAATGGAGGTAGTTGGTGTCAGTGGACAACAAGCTACAGGGCATCTGGCTCGCAGCAGTCCATGAAGTAAGGGATTTGTAGCAGTTCGTCGTGACACTATGGTGTCACTTGCTGCTCAGGTTGCTACTGCATATGCATTATGATGCACCAGATCCTTACGCCGAGCTCGATGGCAGTCCCTGTCGGTAGTGTTACGTGGCCGCACGGAGCCCGGTCTCATTGCGACCGTACATTCTCGTGACCACCGCTGCCAGCAGTTATGTACAGTGGCTATAATCCTACCAAGTCTTTCTACAATATCGCAGATAGAGCATGCGGTTACTCGAGTGAGGTGTTGATGATGATGATGATGATGTTGTTTGGTTTGTGGGGCGCTCAACTGCGCTGTCATCAGCGCCGTACAAAGTCCCATTTTCTTTACACACTCCAATTTTGTACACAGTCCAATCTAGCCACTGTCACGAATGATGATAATGAAATGATGAGGACAACACAAACACCCAGTCCCCGGGCAGAGAGAATCCCCAACACGGCCGGTAATCGAACGCGGGTCCCCGTGATACAGAGGCAGAAACGCTAGCCACTAGACCACGAGCTGCGGACACTGAGGTGTTGATAATGGGGTCTTTGTCGCCTTAAAGGCGTTCTTGACTGACATCAACTTGCCACGACCAAAACTAAAGGTAAGTAACGCTGTAACAGCGTGTATTTAAGGCAAACCTGATTTGCATCCTCATAGTGGTGCTAGTAGCGTCATTCGTATGCTACTGATGCGACATCTGAATAGACATCATCTTTCGGATGTAGAAACGCGCCTACCAACTTTCGTTTATGTCGAACAACTCCCTTGATGTTGTGATTTTTTTCCGTCGGTGTATAGCAGGCTCCCGTGAAAAGGCTTATAGAGAAATCCACGTACTAATTTTGGGGTAGAATTCGCGAGTATTTTGCTAGTTCCTTAGGCGTCGTTGCTTTGGCAACAGCGAATATCAGATTATAATAAGAATAGTACACAAAAAAGCAAACAAACTTTGTTTTCATAGTCCATTTGTATGTGGAATGTGTAGAAGGTCCCAGTATGAAACTCCTTGACAAAGTTTTGCCGGACAGCGACACGAGCCCGTAAACTTGGCACCTCTTCTCACAGCTTCGATTTCAGTAACTCTACCCTACTTTCTAAAGTTAACAGCATGCCTTCTGCTTTACAACCGCTGCTGGGAGATACCATATCGTGGAAAGGTGGCTTAGCAGCAACCTGTGGGATTGTTCCCAGAAGGAAGCCTTCTCTCTGAAACGCTATGTACGCTGTCCTGCAATTTCTTGGCTGATTAGAACTGATATTCGACCCAGAACACTACGTTATTCTTTTATATTGTCAACTGCGGGAAATATACAATCTGTTGACATAAAATACGTGTGGATAAAAATATTACGTCAAGATGGACAACTTTCTTTATTGATTAGCAGTGTCAGCTCATTACCGCGACATCCTCAAATCAGTATCAAATATTGTTCAATGTGTAACACTCGTTTCATAACGTCGTATTTATCAGAACTATATCGCCTCAGTTATGTAAAACCCTATAGTGAAAATCTTAACTGGTTATGTAAATTGGCAACTTTAATCACTAATCACATGCTGGGCACTATAACAACACTTGTTTAGTGATTAACGTTGTCAAAGTACATAACCAACTATCGTTTGCACTTTAGGATTTTAATTAACTAGAGGTGAACTGGAAACAAAACTACTATTCATGTTGGTGTGTAGAATGTATCAGTCTGGCGACATACCATCTGACTTTCGGAACATCTTGCACACAATTCAGAAGGCCGCAAGAGCTGACAAGTGCGAGAATTATCGCACAACCAGCTTGACAGCTCATTCATCCAAGATAATAACAAGAATAATATACACAAGAGTGGAAAATGAAACAGAGGAAGCGTTAGATGACGATCAGTTTGGCTCTAGGAAAGGTAAAGGCACCACAGAGGCACTTCTGTTCCGGTCGATAATGGAAGGAAGACTAAAGAAAAATCAAGACATGTTCATAGGATTTGTCGATCTGGAAAAAGCGTTTGACAATATAAAATGGTGCAAGTTGCTCGAAATTCTGAGAAAAATAGCTGTCAGCTATAGGGAGAGACGGGTAATGTACAATAAGTACCGGAGCCAAGAGGGAATAAAGAGAGTGGACGACCAAGAACGAAGTGCTCGGATTAAAAAGGGTGTAACACAGGGATGTAGTCTTTCGCCCTATTGTTCAGTCTGTACATCGAAGAAGCAATGATGGAAATAAAAGAAAGATTCAGGAGCGAAATAAAGTTCAGGGTGAAAGGACATCACTGATACGATTCGCTGGTGACATTGCAACCCTGACTGAAAGTGAAGGAGAATGACATGATATGCTGAGTAGAATGAACAATCTAATGAGTACAGAACATGGACTGAGAGTAAGTCGAAAGTAATTAAAAGTAGCAGAAATGAGAACAGCATTGATTGTCACGAAATAGATGAATTAAGGAATTCTGCTATCGAGGTAGAAAAACAACCAATAACGGACAGAGCAATGAGGACATCAAAAGCAGACTAGCACAGGGAGAAAGGGCACGCCTGGCCAAGAGAGGTCTACTAGTATCAAGGCCTTAATTTGAGGAAGAAATTTCTGAGAATGTACTTCTGGAGCACAGCACTGTATGACAGTGAAATGTGGACTGTGGGAAAACCTGATCAGAAGAAAATCAGGCATTTGAATTGTCATGCTACAGGCGAATGTTGAAAATTGGGTGGACTGTTAAAGTAAGAAATGAAGAGGATCTGCGCAGAATCGGAGAGGAAAGGAATATGTGGAAAACACTCACAAAGATGATAGGACATTTGTGAAGACATCAGGGAATGACTTCCAGAGGTACTAGAGGGTGCTGTAGAGGACAAAAACTGTAGAAGAAGACAGAGATTGGAATGTATGCAGCAAATAATTGAGGACGCAGGCAGCAAGCGCTACTCTGAGATGAAGAGGTTGGCACGGGACAGGAATTCGTGGAGGGCCGCATCAAACCAGTCAGAGGACTGACGACCCTAACAAAATAAAAAAAATAAAAAAAAGAGGCGACTTTGCTCTGCTAAATGCGACGATATGTAGTGAAAGTTCACAAACTGAACAACATTTTAGATTGATCTGAAAATGGCTCGGTAATGAGGCGAAAACGCAATCAGTAAAGAAAATAGGCGATGTTGACGAAGGAATTTAGCCACACATGCTCCAAAACATTACCTGGCATGCACGAGTCACCACCTGTCGTCATAGCTTCAGTTTTATTGACAACTCTAATCTACTTTCCAAACTTCTACAACTGTTCTATGTAAGTCACGGGAGTAGCACTCCCGGAAGTCCAGACAAGATCGAAGAGATCGTTTCCAATAGGAATCTCTGACTAGAACCATCGCAGGTCGCAAAGAGGAAGACGTTCAAGAGTATTGCACAGTCTGTTTCTGCGTAAAACTTCACTATCTGGGCTACTCATCAGTCGGATCGTACGATAAGATCAGATGCGACCAGAGCCCTGTGCCAGATTCGTTTCCTGCCGATGCCACCAAAAGACTTCTACGTAGGGACGCTGAGGAATTTGACACGTGAGTCTTGGAAAGTTCTATTAGCAAGAAACTGTTCTGAGAGTCAGTGTTCGAGGCTGACAACGAAACGTTTTTACTCTCTGTTCTGTTTACGTTGCCCAAGGAAAATAAAAATGAGATAAGAGAATTGGTGCTGAAGAGTGATTGCTGCTGCCCTCCAGCAATTTCTGCAGGTTACGACAAATACCGTTATGCACCATACGAAACGTTACGCACCTTACCCGTCGATACAGAAAGCTGTGTTCTTGGTTATTATTCTTACTGATTCATCGTGCCAATCAGATTCTGAAAGTCCATCATTACGACGATTTAAATTCGCGTGTTTGCTTGCTAGCTCGGAACTAGGGGTAGAGGGGGAGGGGGCGGGGGGCAGACCTTCTGGTTTGATTGCCAAAGTTGCAATGTGCGTCTCCGGCATAACAGGCAAAGTTAAGGATTGGTGTGGATGGTCACATGGTTAATCTGTAACCGTCAGTTCTGCATGACTCGTCGGCGTGGTTAAATCGGATTTGGCAAGGTTAATTTGAAGGGGTGGCCAGATGCCCTTCCTGTTGCCATTTCGTACCTCCCCCCCCCCCCCCCAGGGACAGAATCAGTGTACCCCAGCTGTTTGCAGCTAGTGTAAATCATGAATTAGAGCGAACGTGTTTCAAATGTCTGCAAGTCGTGTAACTGACGCGGGACTTGGGGACCAGCCCAGTATTCACCTGGTGGGATGTGGAAAACCGCCTAAAAACCACAGCCAGGTTAGCTGGCACACGGGCCCCCTTTGTTAATCCACTGGGAGGATTCGATCCGCGGCTACGGGCCTCCCCGGGTCCAGGAAGCAGCGCATTAGCGCTCTCGGCTAACCTGGCGGGTTCAAAAATTCCCTTATAATAAGGTAGATAAAAGTTTCTTGGTGTGATTTTTCTGTTTCATGTGTGGCGTGCAAGTAACACACAGTGGATGGTAGTCTTCGCCCCTCATGGCATACCTGAAGTAGAGTCCGTGCAGGATACAGTGACTGTCGCGCAGTGACCAGTTTACATCCAAAGCGCTGGGCGTGTTCATTCGTATGTTCGGAAGGGGAGGCTGACATTGCCCAATATCGGAGGGTAGGCTAAGCGCTGTGATGACAGAATCGAGGCGTGCGCCCTGCAATCTTTCTCGAACAATTTCACAGAAACTATATGACAAAAAAAATTAATTTTTCGTTACCTATAGCCTTATACGTCAGCCTCATGTTCACGTGCCCATCATTTGGTTAATGGTCATAGTTACTGTGATATTTGTGTTTAAATAAGACACTTAGCGAAATCGAAAAAAATTTGCATTGGAAAATAGGGATCACTAAGATTCTTCACTTGGTGCATATTTTGTAACATGTTGCCACGTATTAAATTTAGCCAACATATTGAAAATTTCTTTACACTTAGGTGTAGGTCTGTATCTGTCACCAAACTTGAGGACATAGATCTGATAAACCATATTCATTTGCGTCTGCACGTACCAGCAATAAAGCCAGAATGAAATATCCACAACATTCCTCATATTTTATAAATGGCTTCAGGTATCGAAATGACATTTTGGCAAATGATAGCACACATAGAGGATAGTATTTTGCCGTATGGTTATTGTGGAAAACTCTATTATCAGCCATGTTACTCCACTAACTACAGACTTTTTCGATGAAATAATGCAATTTTTTAGGGCCATCGATAGCTGGTAAAAGAGAAATGCATTGTGTTTTGTAATGGCGTAAGTGAACATATTACATATTTATTTTTGTATTGAGAATTTGCTTTATTACAAGCTTACTTTTCGTCAGTTCCTCACTTAATAAACTTGATAAACCATGGTTTCAGAATTCTCTTGCAATTGCATCTGAGCGTTAATGAGATGACATTGTGAAATCTCCTCTGTGTTTTGGCAAAAGAAGCAAATTTTAACACGGCCGGCAACAAGAGAAATATAGGTTTTACTCAAAGATCGCCACTTATCACGTCACTCTGAAAGTTATAAATGGTTAAGAAGCCATGCGAATATAAATCACTGATTTTGTTGCATTATCAGCGGATTATTTTTCTAGATACCAAAAAATAAAAGTGGTTCAAATGGCTCTGAGCACTATGGGACTTGGCATATGAGGAAATCAGTCCCCTAGACTTAGAACTACTTAAACCTAACTAACCTAAGGACATCACACACATCCATTCCCAAGGCATTATTGGAACCTGCGACCGTAGCTGCCGCGCGGTTCCAGACTGAAGCGCCTAGAACCGCTCGGTCACACCGGCCGGCTTCTAGATACCAACCAAAGCAGAAGTGACAGTAGATCTCTTTGAATGGTCACCATGGAAGCGTCCACATAGAGGGGCTCCACTTAATATTCACAAAAAGAAAATGCAAGTTTAGGACGGCACTTCCCCTGCAGAGCAACGGCATTTCCACTACAATGGCGGCGCCCAACCTCCACTACTACCGCTGTCCCCAGGCGTGCTCCGCTGAATGCGTATCTACTAACCACATTATTTTGCGCGCATTCTACCTGGCTTCGCGAGCTGCGTTCGCCTGCCAGCCGAAGGCCTGTGAGGGTAGAGAACACCAAAAATTTTACTTTACTTGTGTGTTTGCAGCTCCTGAGACAGCATGTGGAATATTCTTTTACTTTTTTTAATTTTTTTTTCCAGGCCTGTGAAATGTCAATTACATTCAAGCACAGGAATCACAGCACATTATTATTAGAAGCCTGAAAACGATCTATGAACGGCTTAAGGATTTTTATCGTCTAAGAAGGATAAAACTGTTGATATGTGTTGCAATTAAACATGCTAGTTGCTACTGAAGCTTTGTCGTAACAGAGGAATGAAACCTTTCTCCAACATTGATTTTTAAGTGACTGGAGTATGGGTGGAGGACAAAGAATCTGTTTCTAGATAAATTTCATTAAGATGACCTAAACAACAAGTACTCTCTGGTTGTTTGAAGATACACGTGACGTGATAGAAAAGAATACGAATTTTAGCCAGATAGTAGATACGAAACGGACCTTATTGAAAGCACGAGGTGAGTCTATCCTGTCAAGCAAAATGTTGCTTACACATGGTTTTGTTATGTTCAAGAGCTGGACAGTTTAACGCGGAAACATTTTTTTTTTTTTTTTTTTTTTTTTATTACAGTGAAGGTAATGCCAAATGCCCTGCATTGTTGGTTATCTTTGGTTGTTAAGAAACACGCAGCTGTTTGTCACATAGGTGTTGTAATAAACGTATTTTAAGCTCACGAATTTACTGTAGATTTTGAATACACGTTATTCGTTCCTTCTTCGAGGTGCACGTAAAATTTTAGAGCTCTTATTTTGCATATGAATGTTTATCGTATTAACTACTTACGCATCTCTGAGCTACGCAAGGACAAAGTTTATCAGTGGTTGGCATGTCAACCAGATTAAACAAGATCGCTAGAAGGTGATGAAAATGTAATATTAACACTTTAAATCTTTAACGTCATAATAAAAATTGTTCTTCCAGTCTTCCGCCCGCAATAAAAAGCGGTCGGAATCTGTGTGGATCAATTACCTTCGGATTTTGTGTTGGAACGGCTTTAAACAATTCTGTAACTAGAATGAGATTTTCACTCTGCAGCGGAGTGTACGCTGATATGAAACTTCCTGGCAGATGAAAACTGTGTGCCGGACCGAGACTCGAACTCGGGGCCTTTGCCTTTCGCGGGCAAGTGCTCTACATCCCCCAGGCTGTGGCTAAGCCATGTCTCCGCAATATCCTTTCTTTCAGGAGTGCTAATTCTGCAACGCTTCGCAGGACAGCTTCTGTTAAGTTGGGACGGTAGGAGACGAGGTACTGGCAGAAGTAAAGCTGTGAGGACGGGGCGTGAGTCGTGCTTGGGTAGCTCAGTTAGTGGAGCACTTGCCCGCGAAAGGCAACGGTCCCGAGTTCGAGTCTCGGTCCGGCACACAGTTTTAATCTGCCAGGAAGTTTCAATTCTGTAACTGTCGGATCCGGCTGTTAACAAAGTGCTTGTGCTCACTGCCAACGCGTTATGTCAAATGACCAAAACAAATGTATAAGGTAGCACCACTGCACGCGCTGTACCACACACTAACGATATAGCAAACCTGAAGTTGCTTCGAGAATCTGCAGCGGCTCACGAGCGGTTACTGTGTTAATTTTTTCCCATTTCTTCGTAAATAAGGTGCAAGCTGTGAAAGACGAACCTTCAGCACCTTGTCCTAGAATCCATTGGCGGAATCTGACATGGTGATCTTGTGGCCAGAGAACTTGCGTAAGCTGTATGTGATATGAATAAAGTTGGATTGGCCGCTCAACGACGTGGTGTATGTCTTCAGCAGCTCCACGTCTAGGCACATCCACCGTCTGTGTTAGACGAGTTCAACCACTATCCATTGTCTCCGCTGCGTGTCAGCAAAACTGAAACATTCATTTCTTTCCAAATCAAATGGAATGGGATTGTGAAATTTCTGTTATTTTATCCCTAAAACATGAAAACATTTAAACACAAAACTCACAGCACATAATATTAAACACATTACCTGCCGGCGTTTGAAGATATCGCGACAGTTTACTTACAGAGGTTCAAGAAATATAATTAAACCGAGCGAGGTGGCGCAGTGGTTAGCACACTGGACTCGCATTCGGGAGGACGACGGTTCAATCCCGTCTCCAGCCATCCTGATTTAGGTTTTCCGTGATTTCCCTAAATCATTTCAGGCGAATGCCGGGATGGTTCCTTTGAAAGGGCACGGCCGATTTCCTTCCCCATCCTTCCCTAACCCGAGCTTGCGCTCCGTCTCTAATGACCTCGTTGTCGACGGGACGTTAAACAACACTAACCTAACCTAATATAATTAAGAATGAAATCTAGAAATATTCGAGAATACCTTAGGTAACGAGACTACGAAGAGAAGACTAATTTAATTAAAGCACACACGAGGTGTTTAAGCAGTTGTTCTTCCCGCAAAACGCATAAAAATGGCACGGCAATAAATCCTAATGTGTGATAAATTACGAATTACCCTCTGACATGCAGTGCGTAGTGGTACAAATCTCGAAAATGGATCAAATGGCTCTAAGCACTATGGGACTTAACATCTGAGGTGATTAGTCCCCTAGAACTTAGAACTACTTAACCTAACTAGCCTAAGGACATCACACACATCCATGCCCGAGGCAGGATTCGAACCTGCGACCGTAACGGTCGCGCGGTTCCAGACTGAATCTCCTTCAACCGCTCGGCCACAGCGGCCGGCTACAGATCTAGATGTAGATTCAAATTTAGCGTACAAAGAAACACACAATAGACCTCGGCCATAACACCGTTACATTGTAGGCGTCTTATCCACAGCTGTCTTATCCTTCTAGAAAATCTGAGAAATTCCGAAAAGCTTCATCCATTACATCGGTTTCTACGCCGAACAGTGGGAGCTTAACAAATTCTTCTGTTCCTAAAACCCGATAAAATCTTAGTGACACCACTTCCTGCCAACCGATTAGCCTTACCTCAGTCTTCAAAAGTATCCTCAAATCCATCCTCGCCAAATGCACCAACATACAGCTTGATCGATGTCCCTCTTTTCGCAACACTTAGTGCGGCTTTCCTCCCACCTTTTCCACAAATCAGAAATTCTTACACTTAGTCCATCTTCTTTTCTAAAAACAACTAAATGTAACGTAGCTACCGTATCTAGATTATTACAGTTATAACAAGCCGACTGGTTTCAACGGCCATAGGTCATCATTTTCAGGCCTACTGATACAAGAGACAAAACTAAAGCCAACTGACTACAATATCAGACTAAAAACAATTGGACAACATACCATACAATATTTACAGTATCAACGCGTCACACCTGTTTAATCACAAACTGTCAATCAACGTTGTACAAATCTTCGCTAGTTCACGTATGAATTCTGCACCGGTAAGGTGGCGCATGGCTTTCATCAACTTAATAATCAAATGACAAATACTTACAACAAACTACCAAAAGGACAACATCACCAGTCAAAATAAAATTTATACCAAATCATAAACAAAACTCATTTCCATTCAACGATGCAGTGCAAACTAAGTTCTGAACAATCAGTTGCCAAAAGGACTAGGCCTCCGAAGAAAATCGTGCATATTTAACAGACGTAAAAGTGATGTAGATTACAAGAAGTGACTATTGGGAGGGTGAGAGCAGATTTAGTTCTGTGTCAGGAGGCGTTTTCCCAGTTCGCTCCTTGCCAGTTTCCCCCAAAGGATGGTAGTGACCTGTGGTGACCAGTAGGCGCAGTGAAAGAAGATTCAGAATTAGTTATTTATTTCCATCTTGACTCGTGGTTGGCATCGTCTATCAATGCCCGCTGAAGAATCGCGTCGTAAGCTGCCCCAGCCGGGTCATGGCAGCTGAGACCACACGCTTCGTATCAGCCGGCTGCTGCACTGGCGGTACGGCGCTTGGGGTGGTTCCGGCTCTGGCTGTACAGCGACGCCGTTTGATGGCGGCGCAAGTATTGACCTTATAGATGCCGACTTGGGAGATGCTCCGTCCCGTCCCGCTCACCACCCTTCTTCATCATCCGTCGTACGAGGATGACGGTTGCCGGGTAGCCGTGCAGTTCGACAATATTAGTCTGTCGTCCAGTTAGACCTTATTCAGTCCGCCAGAATGTCAGGAACGCTGATTTCCCGATCTTGGAGGGACAGAAAGACCTCCAGGTCCTGCCAGCAGCGACAGAGGCAAGCTGTGGTGTTGAGCTCTGCGACGGTATCTGTCTCTTCCAGTAGCTGCTGCTGTTGTCTATAATGTGCTGGAAATCTACGACATACTTGTACCAGATGTCACTTCACTGCAATCAGGGGCTCGAGTTCAAACGTCATGCATGCTATAGATCCGTCTGACCGACTGCCTTAGAAGCTAAACTGCTGGGGTATTTATCCGTAGAAGAGGTGGCTAATGTTCACCCGAAGTCATTCGTTATGACCGCATAGGACATGCTATTACGAAGGTATAAGCGATTTCCCTTCTGCCGTGCTCGCTTAACGAGTTTATAGCATGGAACTGGTTCCTGTCAGCTATTGGTACCATTTGTTGCATTCCCCTGACCTTTTCTTTCTTCACTTAACAAAGGTGACGTAACCCTGTTTGGCTGCTCTGACTCGCTACATTCTGCTGAAGTTTGCTGCCTGGCTCGCCAGAAACTCCGATTCTATGTTTTGCCCTGACCCAGTCTCGGAGGCGAAATGTTCTCATTGCTGCCGCCTCGTTTTAACACTGCCGCAATGTAGCGAGATCTATTTGCTCTGGGACTTCGAAAATTTTACACCTGTTAGTGCGCTATAGAACGTTCGAATGCAACAATACGAAGCAGGCAAGAGGAGATACAAAAGTCCAAAAAAAGAGATTGGCAGGAAATGCAAAATGGCAGAACAGGAATGCTTAAATGCAGAACTGAGTTAGGAAAATTAAAGACCCCGTTTAAGAAAAGAGACGCAGCCATCTGAATATTAAGAGCTCAGGTACCAATCCATACAATTAATTGTGTTACTACTAGTTTCGTTCTAAGAACAGTTCAGCAATATGAAAATGTCGTAGCACAATAAATGCGTAATAATACAGTTGTGCTTCTTTTAATTAATTGTTAAAATTTGCATTTGATGATAATGACTGGAATTGACTATTTGAAATTTCAATTGTAGCAAGGATAATATTCAGAAAGAGAAAAATTATCTTCAACTTGTACAGTAAGCGACTGCAGTTATAAGAGTGGAAGGAAAATAGAAGGAACAGTAGATAACATTCCGTCAAAATTATTGAGATTCTTTGGAGATCCAACTGGGCCAACACCATTTTACCTCATATGAAACATATATCAGACGCACAAAGAAGATGTAACAATCCTATTTCGAAAGAAGACATGTGTTGACAGGTGTGAATATTTAAGTCATGACTGAAAAATATTGATACAAATTATTCATAAAAGAATGAAAAAATTAGTAGTAGCTGACCTCGGAGAAGCTCAGTTTGGGCTTCCAAGAAATACAGCAGCATGCAAGGCTACTCTGAACTTCGATTTAAAGAAGAAGTTCGGTAAAAATCTTGATCATTTTGAGCAACACAGCTGAAATGACACTGATTTCAATGATTAATGAAAATCATCTCAGCTGTATTATTAAAGATTAATTGTGTTACTACTAGTTTCGTTCTAAGAACAGTTCAGCAATCTGAAAATGTCGTAGCACAATAAATGCGTAATAATACAGTTGTGCTTCTTTTAATTAATTGTTAAAATTTGCATTTGATGATAATGACTGGAACTGACTATTTGAAATTTCAATTGTAACAAGGATAAAATTCAGAAAGAGAAAAATTATCTTCAACTTGTACAGTAAGCGACTGCAGTTATAAGAGTGGAAGGAAAATAGAAGGAAGTGAGAAGAGAGTGAGATAGGGTTATAGCTTATTTGCGATGTTATTCAATCGGTACATTCAGCAAGTAGTAAAGAAACGAAGGAAGAATAGGAAAGAGACCTGAAAGTCAAGAAGAAAAAGAAACATTAAAATGTGCTGATGACATTGAAATTCCGTCACAGATAGCGAAGCAATCAATGATCAGTTGAACGGAGTGTCTTAAAATGAGATTATAAGATTAATATCAAGAGAAGTAAAGAAAGTGTAATGGAAGGCAGACAGTTCTGAAAAGGTGATGTTGGATAAATTGCGTTGGAAATGACACAAGTAGTGGATCAGTTTTGGTATTTGGTAATCAGAATAACTGGCAGTGGCCGAAGTAGAGAGCATATAAAATGCAACCTGGCAAAGGAATAAAAGTGTTTTTGTGAAATTAGCAGATATTTCTACACATATTAAAAATTTAAGAGCTAGGAGGTTGTTTCTAAAAGTATGCGTCTGGAGTACAGCCTGGTACCGAAGTGTAACGTGGACAATGAACGTGGACATACATGACGAGATGTTTTTGAAATGTAGTACTACAAAATACTGCTCACCATAGCATGCGCAGAACGCATAGCTAATGAAGATGTACTGAACAGAATTGGGATGAAGTGAAATCCATGCATAATTGATAGCACACAATCTTGAGGCATCAAGTAATCGTCAATTTGGTAATGGATGTGTGTGTGTTTGTGTGTGTGTGTGAAAGTGGAGGGGGGGGGGAGGGGGGGCGGCAGGTATAAATTGTAAAAGGATACCAAAGTTTGACTACAGCCAACAGGTTCCAATAGATGGAGGCCGTAAGACTTACGCATAGATGATGAAGCTTGCACCAAACAGAGTAATATGAAATGCTGCATCACAATAGACTTCGGACTGAAGAACATAAAACAGCAACAGAATACTGTCACAAAATAACTTCCGGTTCGTAGAGGAATTAATGATAGTGTTAAGACTCCACGGTGAACCTTAATAACAACGACAAACTGAGAAACGCATTCCTGACTGGAAATGGAGGAAAAAATATCCGATGAACATGTGTCGGGAAATTGATGGTATGCATGAAATGACAACAAATCGTCCCAGAAAACAGCACAAAGCAGCATCGCCTTGACGTCACAACAAATGTTCAAAGGGGATTCTATGGAATGGGATGCACACATTCACTCGTCGCAGCATGGATTGCTGCGCTCTTTCCCACATGCCGGTCTCTCTCTGAACAGCATCACAGGCATAGTGAACACGCTGTGGAAGAGTCTGCACATCAGGAACTCAACGCTTTTCAGATGCCCCCACAGGTAAAATTCCATGGGGTTTAAATCCAGTGATCTAGCACGGCATGCTACTGGTGTCTGCATCTTATCCAAGGTGTAGGGAGGATGTAGAGATGCCGGCGAACTGTAATGCGGAAGTTGGGTGGTACTCTGACGTACAGCCACAACCGCATTCTCAAGCAGCCCAGGAGGGGATTCCACAGGAAGTGCAGTTATGTTCCTCCGTCGAAGTGTTTAGAATAATAACTGGTCCAACTATGTGGTCGCCAAGAATCCCTGCCCACACATTGATGCTGACCCGATGCTACAGAGAGGCCTCAACCATTCCCCAAGGATTTTATGTAGCCCGCAGATGATTACACGGACTGAAGATGCCAGTTCTGGTTAACGCTGTTTCATCGGTAAAGAGGACTGATTACATAAATCACATAGTTGTGATGGTCTGTGCAAACAAATTGACAAAATCCTCCCAAATCCGCTGCTGATAACCCATCCACTCGTGCAGGTGATAGGGGTGGTAGCGGTTGTCATGCAGGGTATACAAAATCGTACCTAGGCCTACACCCTGTCGGCGGGCCACTTGCCTGGAGCTTTTACTGGGGTTCATTTCAATATTCTGTAGAACACGTTCCTCCAGATCTGGTGTATACACAGCCGCCGCCTTCCCGCACTTCGTCTGTGTGAAAGAACGCATGATCACACAAACGCCCAAAAAGGGCTTGAAATGGTGTGTGATGCGGCTGGTGTCTGTGAGGGGACTTGTTTTGGTACAACCGTGCTGCCTCTCGATCATTTCCATCTACTTGGCCGTATACGAACACCATCTCTGCTTGTTCCCGATATGAATACCGGACCATTCTGCTGCTTACAGTACGCTGCGTCAATCGCACAGTGTCCAGCACACAAGGCACACACGGCACCTGGTCAGAGAAACTTTCATTCGTCAGCGCCATCTACCGAGGCAACGATGGATTTCTGAACACATGTTCATAGGATCTTTTTTCCTCCATTTCCAATCAGCAATCAGTCTCTGCTATTTGTCGGTTTTATTAATGTTCACCCTGTACAATAAAATTCATGAAAATGTGCTGAAGGCATATTATGTAAGGCCACAGTAACACAAAAAATTATATAAAAGCAATGGTCTCAAAGTTGTAAAGGAGTGCAGCACATCATTGCAACCATCATAATGTGTCAGCGCTGTCCAGCTATGCTCCTCCGTTGGCAGGCTGAAGTTACTGGGCTCGGTCTGCAGAAGGAAGCGTGGCGCCACTAACTCTCCACTTTGTACGCATGAAGCAGTCTTGGCGGAAACACTGAAGCATTGCGGCGAGACGCTGTGACATCCGTCTCCGGCGCGGCGCGGCTATTTCCATGCTGTGGAAGCTCGTTGCAGATGGCAGAAGCAGCATTGCTCAGTCCATTTCCAGCAGGCTGTAAAGGGTCATCCTCTTAGGAATTACGTAACGAAAATGACGAAAGTTAATAAAATTACATACCAGCTTCTAACACGTTCACCAAATGGGAATGTCACACCAAACCTCTTTTCTTTTCTAATTCCTTACTATTTCCTAAACTCTGTCAAAAGTCTACTTGCTGTATGTAATTTATTCAGGATAGAAGGAAGATGCGGACAACGAAGCCTACAAGATGAAACAGTTAATTACGCGTGACAAACAAGGGATTATTGTCTCGTTTGTCACACGAATACCAATAATCGAAAATACACCATGACTAAAAGGAAAAGGCAGAATGCTGCGACTCTTAAAAATTATTTCACACTGAATTTTTTACTCAACCAAGAATCTGGACGCGAATGATTAACTAGCATCCTACTTGAAATGTGATTAATGTGACAATGTGTCATGTCACACATACCGATGCACCTGCATCTAATTAATGCTTCTGGCTAATTTTAACTAACTCAGCTAACACTCCCGCAGTTCTCACAATGAAAATAACAACGAGAATCCACTAAACATTGTTTACACGCCAAGACTATATTTTACCATTCGGCACATCTTAACCAGCAGTTGCTGTATAACTATCGACGTATCACACATCATCCTACAGCCACAACAAGGAATACACCTAACTACAAAAAAAAAAAAAAAGAGAACAATAATAACTGTCTGGAATGTGTGATAATACGTCATCTCTACAACATCCTGGAAAGTATTTTTAAAACAAGCAAGCCACATACACATTGATTCTTCAAAACGTGCAGGGAGGACCTTTTCTTATTGCGGTACACCTTAAATTTTTCGATAGCTTCAGTGTATATCCAGCTGCAGCCCTACAAAGAGGTGAACAGAAAACGCATATTGCAGCTTAGAATTCAATTATTTGAATTTACTCGTTATCATGTCAATACTTTTACAAGACTCCCTTGGTGATATTTCAAATCACATCAGGTAACATTCGACTTTTATGTATTTTCCAAAGGGCGTACAGCACAGAATGTCATGTTTAACGTAGTTTGATCTGACACCTAGAGAAGGACATTATTTGTTGCTAACAACCGATATCCGTTCCCTAGCGAATCCTTGTGTGTATAGCAATATGAATGTTAAAGACAGTACACGAATTTTGAAGAATGTCTTCTCCCGGAAATATCAGCACTACTTAAGTAACCGACCTCCTGGAATTATTGTGCCTCGTAATTCTCTTTATTTTAAATTTTACAGAAAAATTTTTATCAAAAATGTTGACTAGCATGCGTAAACACCTTAAGAGTAGTCTTGTCGATAATTTTATAAACAACTTGGAATCTAGGTTTTAATGAACTTCCTGTATTTCACCCAAAACATTTGTAGTCCTGACATAATGCCGAAGCGTTATCCAGATTTATAGTTGAGGCAAGAATGAAATCTGTGCATGCTCATATTAATTTTTCAGTTGAACATGAAGAAAATAATAGTATAGCTGTCTTGGCTTAACTAGCAAGAAAAATAGATAAGAAGCATATACTTTACAAGAAACCGACATGTACTGATATAATCATTAATGCATAGTCTTCAGGAATATAAACAATCCTTCTTCGCTCCATGGTTCAGCTCATTATGTGCTTGCTTCTAGTGCAAGCTGAAATTAATCAGGAGCATTGATGGCTTTTGAAAATGCCCATAGGAAACGCTATGTTGGAAAAACACAATGGCGTATAATGGTTTTCGAAGACAATGGATAACGTTTACGATTGGCAAGCAAGGACTGTAATAGCATAGATGTGTCCACCACATCGGACTTCCATTTGAAGTTCGATATAAATGACTCACGCACGCTAATAATAGGGAAATATTACAGAACGTACAAAATAAAATAATCATTCTGTTGCAAGTATTAATCAGAAAATGAAAACAGTGTCTTAGTGTTTTAGAAGGCAATACTATAGGAAAAAAGCTGCCACTTATTTCATTCAACACCTCCATCTAACAATTAACAATCGTTTGCTCCACAGAACTAAATTACTAAAATATCTGAGATAAATAATTAGTCAAAACCCAAATTGGAATAACCATCTGCTGACCATTCAATACTCAGAGTAGACTTAAAGTACTAATATTATTAACTGGCGTAAATTGTGGTCTAAATCACAACAGCGTTATTCATACAAGCAACACTATCATATCCTCAACTCTCGAATATGTAAATGTAGCATAGACCTCCCATATCCTCACGTCTTAACCATGCTCTTCAAACACTTGAGCAATAAGCACTCCATCTTGCTTTTCGTATCCTACCGCTACATCTACATTCTCAAATTCATTTCATCTCCCAGCAGTTCATTTCCTCTTCCAGGACAATTTTAACAATTTTCCTCCTTCTTATGACCAGTGTCAACCTAAACGACGACTCCAGTCGACCCTATTCCTAACTTAATGAAATATTGCTCATCTAACTCCTACGACTGTAAATTCCTCCCGCCATATCCATGCAACATACCCTTTCACATGATATGGTCTCAGTTTCCTTCTTGTCAAAATTCTTTACCATATCTGAAGAAATCAGATTTCAGAATCAAAAAGAAATGCTTGTGAACTAAATTAGTGTTAACTACCAGTTTCGATGATCCGATAAACTTCAGGTATCATAAATATCTTCATGGCAATGCTCTTACTGTTGCGTCACAGAACGATCTCGTGCGCAACTGCAAAATTTTCTTGAAGTTCTCTCCAGCCAGTGCTCAGCCAAAGAAACCAAACTATCACGCCATGTAGCACTTAGACTAACAAATAGGAAAACAGCTGATACTGCAAGTGGAATAAAAGGGCAAGTCACGGACAGTCATTCCTGGGACTACACTGCTTCACCTCGCTCGAGTGAAACGTTTGAATCATTAATTCAGCAGAAGGACCTGACTGAGGGGGGATCATAACGTCATTCTGAAGTCACAGAACTATGCCGAGTAACCGACAGGGTCCGTGGGAAAGTACAAACATGAAGCACTATAGCTACTAAATGGTTCAAGTGGTTCTGAGCACTATGGGACTTAACATCTGAGGTCATCAGTCCCCTAGAATTTATAACTACTTAAACCCAAGTAACCTAAGGACATCACACGAATCCATACCCGAGGCAGAATTCGAACCTGCGACCGTAGTGGTTGCGTGGTTCCAGACTGAAGCGCCTAGAACCACTCGGTCACATCGGTCGGCCACTAAAGCTACTGTTGTGACGTCGAAGTCCAGCTAAGAATGCTGATGAGCCCAGAAAGACATCCTCAGCAAGACATAGCGTCATTGTCCCAAATGGACAGCAATAAATACCCATGCCCGTAAGTTATTCAGTTACAGTGTTCGTCCCAGGCGCGTTAGTCCGCGCCATACTGTTGCCAAAAGGTGGCCTAAAGGTAAATGTTCGCACAGGTACCGGGTCGGTTACCGCCCTGTGTCAGGGCCCGGGGTGGGAATTCCAGCTCACCCAACTCTGCAGTACGACTGCTGCGGTATAACTGCCACACTACTTCCCTCGGAAGCTCGAAAATAAACGGATGAGGCACCTTAGACGAAAGCAACAATGACAACATGAGAATGATGATTTAGTTCTAAATGTTTTGAAATGCTTGACTACTACATAACACTTTTTCAAAATTAATAAGCAAACATATTACTAGTATTAATAGTAAGACTGTATTAAAGACTTTCAGTGTTCGGCTCCACAAATTGAAATTATATGTGAAGTTCAACTGTAGTGCATGGGAAATAAACATCTCAGGTTGGGATGCATAAACTAAAACCAGAGGAGGGGATGGTCTGATGGAGAGGGGGGGAAATGCCCCCCCATCCCCCCCCTGCAAATAGCACACTGGTCCGAATACATAGGCCTGTTGGAGTGTAGGAATGTATCTGACTTAACTTTACAGTCCTCTAGACGACCGAATAGTCAGCTAATACTTAGTATGTGTTGGGCGGCTTTCATGATCATGTTGAAATTTGAGAAGATTGTGCGTTTGCGCTGGACCGTTATTTCCTCCCACGTAAATTGTTCGGTTGACTGCTTCTGCACATTTCGCGCCTTTATTTAGTTGAGAGAAGATCGATTGTGGTGTGTAGAAGACACGTTTTCCTGTTCTCTAGACATGGTGAAGACCTTAGTTGGCTTGTAATTTGCAGGGCTGATTTGGGATCTGTTACATCACCGACATCGGTATTCGAGAGTGGAAATAATAGTTTACTGTATTTGTTTATAGTTACTCAGTGGTTTACAGCACGCTCCACCCCCCTAAAGTTTGGGTTTGTAGAGATATAATTTCCAGTCTATATGTTGGGAATTATGTTGTTCTAACAATCGGTAGGACGCTATCTAGTGCTTGATATCCAGAAGTTCCGCGAAAATGGTATAATATTATGGCGACAATACACGTGTTCTTGTAATCTCCGAGTCTGGAGATGTGTGTAGAAAAAAGCGAGCAAGCAAGGAAGCAGGAGCAGTAATGTGTTTGTGCCAAGGGGCAACACGTGCACATTACTACACATTAGTAAAAGTTAGTACACATTCATGTACGTTAATGTATGTGTCACTCTCCACATGAAATATACCACTTGGAGTTCATTCTATTGTGTAGCCGTTGTAGTTAAATATTCAAGCTCCTGTCCTCAGTGGGAGAACAATGTAGTTGAATAAGAGTCTTTCCGTATTTGATGATGTGTATGACACTTTGCGAGGTTTAGTTGTTGGTGCAAAAGCGCTTCCCTCGGACTGGGTAGCATCGTGACATATAACCGGTGTGCGTATATGCATACGATAACTTTTTCGGGTGCTGTACGGAAATAAAAGATAAGTGCACAGTTTGTGTTAAATATGTATATATTGTATTGTAAAGATAGTGTGGTTTATGTTGTGTAAAATGTGTATATATTGCATTGTAATGTTAGTATGGTTTATGTTATGGTATGACTAGAGAGGATGAGTGTGTCCTACTGTAAGAATCTTTCCATATTTTACGATATGTATGGTAGTTAGTATGATTTAATTGTCAGTGCAATATGACGATCTGTGTAAAATAACAGCTGAAAGTCTCGTCTGCAGAAGGAAAAAGAAAAGCGGACAGCGCTTCAATATCGGCGGTATCAGTAATTCGGCGGTAAATTCGACAACAGCCAATCAGAATGCTCGATTCATTCACATCGTTTGTGCTGGTATATACAGGGTGTTTCAAAAATGACCGGTATATTTGAAACGGCAATAAAAACTAAACGAGCAGCGATAGAAATACACCGTTTGTTGCAATATGCTTGGGACAACAGTACATTTTCAGGCAGACAAACTTTCGAAATTACAGTAGTTACAATTTTCAACAACAGATGGCGCTGCGGTCTGGGAAACTCTATAGTACGATATTTTCCACATATCCACCAAGCGTAGCAATAATATGGCGTAGTCTCTGAATGAAATTACCCGAAACCTTTGACAACGTGTCTGGCGGAATGGCTTCACATGCAGATGAGATGTACTGCTTCAGCTGTTCAATTGTTTCTGGATTCTGGCGGTACACCTGGTCTTTCAAGTGTCCCCACAGAAAGAAGTCACAGGGGTTCATGTCTGGCGAATAGGGAGGCCAATCCACGCCGCCTCCTGTATGTTTCGGATAGCCCAAAGCAATCACACGATCATCGAAATATTCATTCAGGAAATTAAAGACGTCGGCCGTGCGATGTGGCCGGGCACCATCTTGCATAAACCACGAGGTGTTCGCAGTGTCGTCTAAGGCAGTTTGTACCGCCACAAATTCACGAAGAATGTCCAGATAGCGTGATGCAGTAATCGTTTCGGATCTGAAAAATGGGCCAATGATTCCTTTGGAAGACATGGCTTTTCGGGGCTTTTCGGTCCCCCATATGCGCCAGTTCTGTTTATTGACGAAGCCGTCCAGGTAAAAATAAGCTTCGTCAGTAAACCAAATGCTGCCCACATGCATATCGCCGTCATCAATCCTGTGCACTATATCGTTAGCGAATGTCTCTCGTGCAGTAATGGTAGCGGCGCTGAGGGGTTGCCGCGTTTGAATTTTGTATGGATAGAGGTGTAAACTCTGGCGCATGAGACGATACGTGGACGTTGGCGTCATTTGCACCGCAGCTGCAACACGGCGAACGGAAACCCGAGGCCGCTGTTGGATCACCTGCTGCACTAGCTGCGCGTTGCCCTCTGTGGTTGCCGTACGCGGTCGCCCTACCTTTCCAGCACGTTCATCCGTCACGTTCCCAGTCCGTTGAAATTTTTCAAACAGATGCTTTATTGTATCGCTTTTCGGTCCTTTGGTTACATTAAACCTCCGTTGAAAACTTCGTCTTGTTGCAACAACACTGTGTTCTAGGCGGTGGAATTCCAACACCAGAAAAATTCTCTGTTCTAAGGAATAAACCATGTTGTCTACAGCACACTTGCACATTGTGAACAGCACACACTTACAGCAGAAAGACGACGTACAGAATGGCGCACCCACAGACTGCGTTGTCTTTTATATCTTTCACATCACTTGCAGCGCCATCTGTTGTTGAAAATTGTAACTACTGTAATTTCGAAAGTTTGTCTGCCTGAAAATGTACTGTTGTCCCAAGCATATTGCAACAAACGGTGTATTTCTATCGCTGCTCGTTTAGTTTTTATTGCCGTTTCAAATATACCGGTCATTTTTGAAACACCCTGTAGGAGCCTCTATATAGCGGAGGGAACGTTTGCGTATGTTGGAAGCATGAAGGGTAACACGAGATGGACTGGGTACCACGTTAGGCCCGCGAGGAAGACTTCATTCGGCGATATTTTCGGTTGGTTGGTTGGTTTAAAGGCGGGAGAAGGGACCAAACTATGAGGTCTTCGGTCCCTTGTTCCTAATGAAACAGTGTCACAAGTTTTAGAACAAAACGGACGAAACATATAACACAAAACGGAAGGAAAAGAAAATCCACAAGAACGAAGGGAAGACAACGAACACTAAAAGTAACAAAAGAGGACAACAAAACAGAGAGACGCTAGAAATAGAAGAGTAAAACATGAAAGCAGATTACAGTGGCTGGCCAACCATTAGAATAAAAAGGAAAAGGCAGCCACTCTGCAACACATTAAAACCTCCACCGTAAAAGCACTAGGGAGGAACACACAGAGGGACAAAGGACATGTGCTAAAACCTACATAGAAGTATAAAACCCACTCTCACGGATAAAACGGAAAACTAAAGCGGCTGTGGAGGCATTGTCGCCCAACACCGAAGGCAGGGTGCTGGGAAAGTTAAAAATCTGCCGCTAAAAGTGGGCAGTCCAGCAAGGGGTGGACGACATTCATTTGGGAGCCACAGTGACACTGAGGTGGGTCCTCGCGACGGAAAAGGTATCCATGCGTTTGCCACGTATGGCCAATGCGAAGCCAACAGAAGACAACTGATTCCCTGCGAGAGGCCGGCATGAAAGACTTCCACACATCCATAGTCTCCTTAATGATACGCAATTTGTTGTGCGTGCTGTTATGCCATTCCATCTCCCAGAGCCGGAAAACCCTGCGGTGTAAGACAGAATGCAGGTCAGCTTCGGAGACGCCTAACTCCAGAAACGGTTTCCGTGTCGCCTGTTTGGCCAGCCTGTCAGAAAATTCGTTGCCGGGGATTCCAACGTGTTCTGGGGCTCACACAAACACCACAGAGCGGCGGGACTGTTCCAGGGCAGAGATGGACTCCTGAATGGGCGCTACCAGAGGGTGGAGAGGATAGGACTGGTCGATAGCTTGTAGACTGCTCAGTGAGTCAGTACACAGGAAGAATGACTCGCCAGGGCATGAGCGGATGTACTCAAGAGCACGAGATATGGCCGCCAGCTCTGCAGTGAAAACACTGCAGCCAACTGGCACGGAGTCCTCCATGAACATATGCGAAGCCTATGTGACAATCAGCCATTGAGCCATCAGTGTAAACCACTTCAGAGCCCCGGAACACGTCAAGAATCGAGAGGAAGTGACAGCAGAGAGTGGCGGGATTAACGGAGTCCTTAGGGCCATGCAAAAGTTCAAGACGAAGCTGCGGCCGAGGCGTACACCATGGAGCCGCAAGAAGAGGTGATAAAGGGAAGGACTCCAGTATGGAGAGAAGGGACAGCATGCGAACTGTAATCGTTAGCTCCGATCTGGGCCGCCGATGCGGGAGATGGACTGTCATGGTCGGGAAAAGGAGACGGTTTTTTGGATGCGCAGGGGAACTATGAATGTGTGCTGCGTAACTGGCGAGCAGTTGCGCACGTCTGATCTGTAGTGGAGGGACACCAGCCTCCACCAGTACGCTGGTCACCGGACTCGTCCTAAAAGCTTCTGTCGCAAACCAAACCCCACAGTGGTGCACAGGGTCGAATAAATGCAATGCTGAAGATGCTGCCGAACCATAAACCACACTCCCATAGTCAATTCGGGATTGGACAAGGGCTCTGTAGAGCTGCAGTAGCGTGCAGAGATCTGCACCCTAACTGGTGCTGCTCAGGCAACGGAGGGCATTGAGGTGCTGCCAGCACTTCTGCTTAAGCTGATGAAGATGAGGGAGCCAAGTCAATCGAGTGTCGAAAACCAGTCGTAGGAATTTATGTCTGCACTACAGAGAGTGGATCGTCATTAAGGTAAAGTGTGGGTTCCGGATTCTGGATGAATGGTAAGAAGCCAACAGAAGAGCATGACACACGACTTTGCGGCTGAAAACTGGAAGCCATGGGCTAGAGCTCATGACTGCGTCTCTTGGATGGCTCCCTGGAGGCCCCGCTCAGCAACAACAGTATTGGAGCGGCAGTACGAAATGCAGAAGTTGTCTGCATACAGGGAAGGTGAGACAGAGGGACCGACTGCTGCTGCTAGACCGTTAATGGCCACTAAAAATAGAGAGACACTCAATACAGAGCCCTGCGGGACTCCATTCTCCTGGATATGGATGGAACTATGGGAGGCACCAACTTGGAAACTACGGAGGACAGGAAGTTTCGGATAAAATTCGGGAGTGGTCCCCAGAGACCCCACCCAAACAATGTGGCAAGGATATGATGTAGCCAAGTCGTGTATGCTTTACGTAAGTCAAAAAAGACGGCAATCAGGTGTTGCCGTCTGGAAAAGACTGTTCGGATGGCAGACTCGATCGTCACAAGGTTATCAGTGGTAGAGGGACCCTGGCGAAAGCCACCCTAACATGGAGCCAGCAAGCCACGTGACTCCAGGACCCAACCCAACCGCCGATATACCACACATTCCAGCAACTTACAAAGAACGCTAGTGAGGCTGATGGGCCGATAGCTATCCACATCAAGCGGGTTTTTACGGGGTTTGAGCACTGGAATGATGGTGCTCTCCCGCGACTGCGATGGAAAGACGCCATCACACGAGATCCGGTTGAAAATGACGAGAAGATGTCGCTTGTAAGATGAGAGATGTTTTATCATATGGCTGTGGATGCGATCAGGCCCAGGAGCTGTGTTGGGGCAATGTGCAAGGGCACTGAGGATTATAGGATTCACTGCAGCGTGTAGTGAAGGAGAGGACGTTCCATTCCAGCTGCCGATTGAGTGTACGAAAGGCTGGGGGGTAATTCTCCGACGCAAAGGCTCGAGCAAAGTGCTCAGCAAAGAGCTCCGCAATCGCGTTTGCGTCGGTACATAACTCGCCATTTATGGTAACACCGGGGACATATGTTGCGGCCTGGTACCTTTGCCCAGACTCGGGAGGGTGCCGTGTGGCACCTAATGGTGGAAGCATACCTCTCCCAACACTCCTTCTTCCCGTGTTTGATAAGGTAGTGAGCACGGGCACAGAGCCGTTTAAAGGCTCCAGGGAAGGGTGTCGCTTATGCCGCTGTAGAGCTCGCTGACGCTCCTCAATTGCTTCAGCGACTTCCGGCGACCAACAAGGGACTGCTTTACGCCTTGGGCACCCTAAAGAGAGAGGGATCGCATTTTCTGCAGCAGAAACAACTGTGCTTGTCACCTGCTCAACATCACATCGATGTTACCGTGTGGGGGAGATTCAGCGGTGACAGCAGAGGTGAAAGTTCCAAAGTCTGCCTTGTTCAAAGCCCATCTGGGCAGGCGTCCATGTGCCTAACGCTGGGGCAGTGACAGGAAGATGGGGAAGTGGTCACTACCACACAGGTCGTCATGTGCTCTCCAGTGGATACATGGGGCAAGTCCTGGGCTGCAAATTGATAAATCAGTGGCTGAGTAACTACCATGAACCAGACTGAAATGTGTGGCGGCCCCAGTATTTAAGAGGCAGAGGTCGAATTGCGTCAGTAAAGTTTCGACATCTCTGCCTGAGACAGTAAGCATGGCACCACCCCACAAGGGGTTATGGGCATTAAAATCTCCCCGAAGTAGGAAAGGCTTAGAGAGTTGATCAATCAGTGCAGGGGTACTGCACGATCTGGAGGAAGATATACATTGCAGACAGTTAGTTCCTGCATCGTCCTTATTCTGACAGCCACAGCTTCAAGAGGGGTTTGAAGGGGCACATGTTCACTAGAGACCGAGTTTAGGACATAAACGCAAACTCCTCCTGACACTCTGTTATAGTCACTACGGTTCCTGTAACATCCCTTATAGCCACGCACGGCAGGGGTCCGCATTGCTGGGAACCAGGTTTCCTGGAGAGCAATAGCAAGTGTAAAGCTTAACAGTTGCCGCAGCTCAGCCAGGCTGTGGAAAGAACCACCGCAATTCCACTGGAGTATCACATCGTGAGACTGGTAAGACATGGAACATTCAATGAGGCAGTTTACGCCTCAGAGTCACCTGCTGCCACCGATATATTGCCTGAGCAGTCTATCTCCATTGTGTCTGAGGGTCTAGCGAGATCTAGGTCGTCAGCAGACGCCAAAATCTCCACCCCATCCTCAGCCGCAGAGCTTGTAGGTAGCGGTGGTGTAGGTGCCACCCCAATATTCTTGGTGGTAGGGGTTTTCTTTTTGGATTTCTCTCGCTGCTCCTTAGGTATCCCTGGCTGGGAGGACTTCACTGGCTCAGTCTCCAGGACTGAGGATGAGCGTGAAGCTGTATGACCAGCTGATTTTGGGCTCTTCAGCCACGGGCGGGTGTCGTCTTTCCCACTAGAAGAAACCTGGGAAGGGAGTGACCCAAGGGACCGCTTCCTAGCGAAAGAAGCCGCAGAAGAATTACGCTTCTCTGGCTTAGAAGTGGGGACGGATGTCCCTGAAGGTTGTAGGGAGGGGGGGGGGGGGTGTTGCAACCAAAGTAGGTGGTGCAGGAGCAACAGGGAGGGAAATGCCCCCCACCAGCAAGGGGGCAGGTGTAGTCTTCCGGCTCTGAGAGGTGACCTGGATTGGCGGAGCTGATGGTGCCACAACTGTTGTAGCAGTGGCGCAACAGGATCTCATATGCACAGGATGGAAGCGTTAAAATTTTCTCTTAGCCTCCGTGTGTGTCAGTCTGTCCAGGGTCCTTTCTTTCTGGAGAATCCTGCAGTCAGGCGAGCAAGGTGAATGGTGCTCTCCACAGTTGGCACGGATGGGATGCGGGGCACATGGAGTATTGGGATGTGATGGGCATCCGCAATCTCAGTATGTGACGCTGGAAGTACAGCAGGAAGACATGTGGCCGAACATCCACCACTTAAAGCACTGCATCAGGGGAGGGATATAAGTCTATACATCACACCAGTAGACCATCACCTTAACCTTTTTGGGAAATTTATCACCCTCAAAGGGCAAGATGAAGGCCCCGGTGGCAACATGATTATCCTTAGGACCCCAGTGGACAAGCCAGATGAAATGTACACCTTGCCGCTCATCGTCGGACTGCAAAAGAAAGTCTCTATGAAATATGATACCCTGGACCATATTTAAACTCTTATGGAGCTTGATGGTTACAGAAACATCCCCCAGCTTTTCACAAGCGAGTAACTCCCACGACTGGGCAGAGGATGCTGTTTTGATCAAGACTAACCCAGATCTCAATTTGAACAAGCCCTTCACCTCCCCGAATTTGTCCTCTAAATGCTCAACAAAAAACTGTGGCTTCAGTGTCATGAAAGATTCCCCATCAGCTCTCGAACATACAAGATACCAGGGCGAATAAGATCTGATGACATCCTTAGCCTGACGTTTCTCCCATGGTGTGGCCATGGAGGGAACGATTTGGGGTCATACTTCTGTGCAATGAATTGAGCTTGTGATCACTTAGAGACTGCTGGTGTTTCACCACCAGCAAGAGTTGATGGACTATGCTTCATTGCGTGTCATCTGCCCTGATGCCACCCACTATGACCAGGGGCCCTCCCCGCGGGCGCCATAAAGCCGCAGCACAGGCCACCTGGCAGGATGGCATTTGCCAGGAGTCCTGATGCCGCAGGGGGATGGGCATCTACCCCTTGGCATATGTGGGGAGTTAACGATGCAGGCATCAGCAGAGTGATCCCTGTGTGGTCAGAGGGCTTCACCAACAGGGTACATGGCGGCCCCACCACAACGGACTGGCTACCATGCTGGATATCAGGTGCAAAGAAGTCCATGGTCATCATCGACACTGCATAGTGCATGCTGGAAAACGCATCCAGGAATGTGACTTCGCCCAAGTGATGGAGAATGGGCAATGCGACAATGAGGAAGTGGACTGATGATCTCAATGCACGATGGACACCATGCACCTTTAAGGTGCCCTTCCCCAATTGGCTCGCTCTTTGGGAAAATTTTGAAGAATGGAGGTAAAATCCTACAGGGGACCATCACATACGACAGGCAGGAATACCTCGGGCCTATTCTAACCTCAGACCCGGAGAGGGCCGGCGATAGTTTCATAAACAGGTTCTGATAGGGTAAGAATTTTCGTGCATGCAAGCTGAGACATATAGAAATCAAGCGTTAACTATATCTAGGACAGTATACAATTAACGGTCCGGCCGGACGTGGTGGCCGTGCGGTTCTAGGCGCTGCAGTCCGGAACCGCGGGGCTGCTACGGTCGCAGGTTCGAATCCTGCCTCGGGCATGGATGTGTGTGATGTCCTTAGGTTAGTTAGGTTTAAGTAGTTCTATGTTCTAGGGGACTGATGACCTAAGATGTTAAGTCCCATAGTGCTCAGAGCCATTTGAACCATTTGAATTAACGGTCCGCTGCTTGTGGTCTCGCGCTAGCATTCTCACTTCCCGAGCACGGGGTCCCGGGTTCGATTCCGGGTGGGGTCAGGGATTTTTACTACCTTGAGATCACTGGGTGTTGTTGTGTCGTCTTCATCATCATCATTCATCCGCATCACAGTTGGAGGAAGGCAATGGCAAACCACCTCCACTAGGACCTTGCCTAGTAAAGCGGTGCAGGTCTCCCGCATCGTTCCCCTACGCTCTGTTAAGAAGGGTGGGACTTCATTTCTATTTTGTACAATTAACGATAGGTCGACTTGGTTCTTATTTCTTTTACAAAGCCATGTGACGTAAGAATAACATTGCGATCGTTTTAGATGGCGAGTTCCCATGCGGTGTTTCGCAGGGAGGTGTCAGTGATACTGAGATGGGTGCGCATCTCGTATGTTCCGTTACAGGAAGAGCAGGCTGTGCTATTCTATCATCAGCGGTAAATACAAGTGCAGCTCTGAGGTGTCTCGTGTATGGGGTCTGCGCCTTGGAGTCCCATTACGTCGGTATATAACAGTAAATGTGTACTCGAAACTGGAAGCAGCTATCACCTGCGTCCGGCGGTGGCTCGCGTCTGCGGTCCTGCCCGTTCACGTCGGCTGTGTCGACCACACGCATGTGAGGCTCAGCTTGCAGCGTCCGCACTTTGTAAATAAGTCTTCACTCCCGTCCGATCGCGTCCTCATCGGTTTCTAGGTAACCACGTTCTGCGATAGGAATTTCTCAGAAATCAAGTATGGAAAGGGATGTGGACACCTCAAGCTAGCGGGACCCAAGCAGGGGCCTGTGTGTGGTTTGAGAGCTGGTTTGAGAGCCACGTCTCATCGTGGTCCGACGGACAGGGTGTGGGGGGACAGTGCTTGCATGCGTTGATTGCAGTTTTTTGCGAGTGGGCCTGTAGGCTGTGCCATGCGCTATTTGGACAGTCTACGAGTACTGAGCATGTCTACACATCACTGTGCTGCATTATTTAGGAGTAGTCTGCAAGTGTGTACTGAAATTATTTGGTTAATTTAGAAGTTGTTTGCGTGTCTCGAGAGTATTATTTAGAAGTTGTTTGCAGGTCTGTGGTCTAGGTGAGATGGCCCCAAGTATGTGAGAGCGTGTGTTTTGTATCAGTGTGATAAATGTACTCCATCCCTCAATAAAATGTTCAAAAGTAGAGTGCACTCCTTCCTTACTCTCCCCTGCAGCCCAGCGCAGCCAGAGTCATTTTCGAGCCATTATCCCTCTACCGACCACCATCTGGGGTTCTATGACGTAGAATCACGTGACTAATGCAGTAGCCAATAGGAGTGCAGCACTCTAGGGATGGGGGGAGGGTTCTACGTCATGAATGAACACTGCACTCCTAGTGGGAAAATGTGAAAATTCTCATTTGATAATTGAATATCAAAATTGTACATTCATTTATGGAATATAATTGAAATTGATTTGTCATTAAGTACATACGTAATTGATACGTTAGATGAGCGATGTGGGTATCACATGTATGCAGTTACATTCGTTAGCATACTTCCAGAAGATTATCTGAGGCGTCCGCGGGCTCTACACGACATTATGGTCGCGTGAGAGAGAAAGCATTACAGCATCTCTCTCACTCTCAGCGCTTGACTACAGGGGTGACATGTGTCCGACATATAGTAAGCAAGGATCTTGGATTACGTAATGGAATTGTGCAGTTGCTGTGTCCTAGAGCACATGGCGAACAAAATGTATGCAGCCATACGGAATAATGTTACTTGCATCATCAGCTGATGTCATGATAGCGCCCTCTGGAAGCGACGAAATGTACTAAGTCTGTTGGGCTCTGGACCTCGTGTTGGATACACTGGGTGCCGCCATCTTGGTTTCAGTACTTGTATGATTACCTGACGTCATGAGAGCGTCCTATGCTGGTGGAAATGTGTACTAAGGCAGTTGGGCTCTGGATCCAGTGGCGAACACATCTGCAAAAAATAGTTTAAATAACAAAGAGTAGTAGTTTTTTCAGACGAATCCTTAGGAGGAGTAGGTGACAGTCGGGCGAGTGAGTTTAGTGACTTTCTTTCGCACCATTTTCTAAGACTAGCAGTGAAATCCCAAGTGACCTATCTTCCCGCCAGTTCATAGCAGGTAGTGGTGGTCAGGTGACTTAGGTTAGTGGAGGTAGCCCAAGCGAGCTATCTTCCTGCGATTTTCTTGGGTTCGTATCGAAACACCAAGTGACCTTTCTTTACTGCAAAAATTCAACCTTGGTGCCAGTACATAGGAGGAAGTGGCAGTTGGGTGTCTTAGGTTAGTGGAGGTAGGCGAAGTGAGCTATATTTTCTTTGCTTAATAGAGATAACCATGGTGTGATGCACTATCGTCTTGGAATTTGAACTTCGCACCACTTTTCTGGGAGAGGGGGGCATAGCACTTTCCCACCAAAATTCAAACTTACCACCAAAATTCAAACTTCCCACCAACATCGGTCACCTTGAATGACGTCACAGCCGCCATCTTGGATGACGTCATGCGTGTGGCCAAGTCTACACGACGCCATCTTGTATGACGTCATAGCTGCCATCTTGAATACATCTGACCACAATGCAGAGTGATCTCATAATGCCCTTGTCCCAATACTTCTGTGCACTGTTCACCACCCATCCCTTAGTGCAACTGGTACAGCTAAACTGTCACTTGCTCTCTCTTGATGGAAACACAGTGATTTTTATGTGGATCCTGCTCACGTCAGTCTGCTAGGAGATGAGGCTGCTTATGCTGCTGCCAAGGCTGCTGTCCTCGTATCACAGCCCACTGGTTCCTATATTCCCTCCGATGATCTCTGCATTGCCGTCTATCAGGAGGTGGTGTCACTTTGGCATCGCCATCGGTCCTCGCATCATAGGAATAAGCTCCAAATTATTAAATCTCTCCCAGTGGCTTCGACGACCTCCTTTGGGCCCTCCTGCTGGGAGGAGCTTATTTTATCTAGGTTGCGTACAGGGCACCGCCTTTTAAGCCATCGCCATTTGTTAAGTGGTGCTCCCCCACCACTTTGTGCACTTTGCGCCCAAGTTTTAACTGTCTGCCATTTCCTGATGGAATGCCCATTTTTTAACCGATTATGTTCCCGCTTGGATTTGCCGCCCGAGCTATCGGCCGTTTTAGTGAACGACGTCTGGGGGCTGTGGACAGCGTCTTACTTTTTATCCGTCGTACAATATGGCGAAGGCCATTTAATTTTCAGTTCTGGAAGTCCGTTTCTCTGTGTCGTATTTTGTAGCTCTTTCTCCACATCTCTGTTTTTAGCTTCGGGACTGACGTCTAGTCGTTTTTTAACTCCTCTCTGTCTTGACTTGGGCTCGTATGACCCCAGTTGCTTTTGCGCCCAAAAACAAAACAAACCAAAACTATACTTCCCAAATCACCTAACGGTGATTGTCGGTAAGCCTCCGTGTTAGCTCTAATATCTCGAATTTTCTTGTCGTGGTTGTAATGCGCTCCCTCCTTTCAACCAACGTACGAACATCGAGATGGCAGATATTGACATAACCGATCGCGGAATATAAAAGCAACGTAATGTGCTTTCGTGGCTGCGAAAGTTCAAGGAAGGCAGGAGGTCGTGAAACAACAAAGCAAGACAATCTCGGCCTCACACCAGCCTGTCTGACGACATGGTGGCGTTTCGGTGCGAACTGAGCACAAAATCCTAAAAATGCAAAAAATGCTAAAAGTGTCCTGCAGCTGGAACGGACTACCACAATGCTACATTTGTGGCATTTTGCCAGGCAACGTTGACGCTTAAAGACGGCATGAATGGAAATTTCTTTTCATCGACTGTGACAATTAATGGGTCATCGAGCCCGCTTTTCAATCTTTAAACGAAGCACTTGTCAGCTCAGTGAAAGCACACACTCACTGCCACAAAAAAAAAAACTATCGGGTAACGCCAGTACTGAAGAAATGGCCATGTTCGGAGAGAGCGATAGCCTAATACTCACTCACTGCGTTCCAAATGTCAATAAGGTGTCTGGTACAGCCTTCCAAAATGTTTTGAAGCACAAGCTCCTTCCAGTAGTGCGTCAAAAGCGCCCAGAAAAGGCTACTCGTGTGCTCTTTCACCAGGACAATGCACCAGCACATGGCGTGACCGTGACCCTGTAGTTTCGTCGTGACAACGATTGTGAAGTGATTAACCATACCACTAAAGCACAGCGATCTTCCAGTTGTCAAACCAGATTCATACAGAAGCATTCGCAGCGACCATGGAATCGTGCAATCCACATTGTCAAAAATTTGTGTGGCTGTAAGGAGATTACGTCTGGAAGTGACACAAGTTTCACAGAGTTCGTGTGATTGTTCAAAATGGTTCAAATGGCTCTGAGCACTACGGGACTTAAATTCTGAGGTCATCAGTCCCCTAGAACTTAGAACTACTTAAATCTAACTAACCTAAGGACATCACACACATCCATGCCCGAGGCAGGATTCGAACCTGCGACCGTAGCGGTCGCGCGGTTCCAGAAAGTAGTGCCTAGAACCGCTCGGTCACTCCGGCCGGCAGTTTGTGTGATTAAGTCGTGGCAAAAATCGGAGGTATTATAACGTCAGTACATTTCGTATTGGGTCTTTGAGTGTTTCATTGCAGTACACCGCCGTTCCTTTCAATTTACTTGCTCCCATCGGGACATACACTACAAATAATCACCATTTCGTCAACTGCAGACACCTCTTCGTTTCCTTTGCCTACTGACTTCTGCCTCGGTGCGAAAGAGGCAGCTGCTGTCTGTTGCACTCCCCACAGTTTCCGCACCTCTGCGCTTCAGGGCTGCCCGCAGCTGTGCAACCCTGTGAAGCAGCGACGAAAAATAAAGCGGAAGCGAGAGTCGGTAACTCGGTGCTAGGTAGCGCGGTGCGGCGCGGGGATGCACTATGTATTCATTAACGCCTACACCGCTTGGCGCCGCTGTAGCATGCTTCTAGGTCCACAAACCGGTATTTACCGAGAGCCAAGTTGCACCAGCCCGCGCCCTGCATACCTAACAACATCTGCTCCAACCTTCCGCAGAAAATCTGGTGCAGTTTTAGCGACAGCGTAACAAGCCATCTGCTGAATCGTAGGTCTTTGTCTCGTAGGAAGCGCAGCTAATATCTAGAAACCCGTATTTCTACATTCCGCTGCTACGTGCCTTGAAATTTGCTGATATCCACTTTTCATATCCATTCGCTCATAAATTTATAGTGTGCTCCTACAGCACACAAAAGGGGCTGTGGAACGTTCATTAACTTATCTTACTGTAACAAAGAGTATAGTAAACTAATTATTTTGTGAAGGATTTATTCTCCATCCTGAACTGGAACTAGTACGTCGTCCATGTATGCTCTTTTTGTATCCATTCTGTATTTACATTCCCGCTATTGGGAGCGGACTGGCTATAGTTACAGTCTTCGGTTTACAAATGAACAGTGTAAACATAATGTGGTAACATTTAAAGGGTTGGAGTTATTGACTAATGGTACATTTGCCAAGCCTGTTCTGTAGAATTACTGCTAATAAAACACTCTGCTTTCAGCATCGTCACTCGGTTCGCCGCTATCAGAGATGTCATCAGTGTCATCGTATTCATCGCAGTCGACACTGTCGTCACATCTGTCGCCACTGCCGGAGCTCCAATGGCCGCCATATCCGGTACAGATGAGGAACACCGCTTGCCTTGCAGACTCTGCTGGACATCGGCACAGCAACAAATTAGACCCCGCCACAAAAATCACAGTAACCTACATCAACATCTCCTTCACTTAGCATCCCCTTATGGTTCTTCCCCGGTAATATTCCAGCTTCACTACAGTCGCCAGTCCCATCATGAGTGCCACCACTACCACCACCACCATCCTGCATACCGCCACCGCCATCATCTCCAGCACAGGTACCACCAGCATCTTCAGCACCACCAGCACCACCACCACCTACACAACCATCCTCAGTACCGGCACTACTACCATCTCCAGCACCACCACTCCCACCACCACCACCACCACCACCCCTAATACCAGCACCACTCAGTGACAGCTGTTCCACCCACATATTCTATCATCACAGGTACATCACCTTCATCATATGTTCCCGTTAATTTCTTGCGATCTACGTCCTCAATTACTTGCTGGATGTATTCCAATCTCTGTCTTCCTCGACAGTTTTTACCCTCTATAGCACCCTCTAGTACTATGGAAGCTACTCCACGAGCTCTTAACACACGTCCTATCGTTCTGGCCCCTCTCCAATTCTGTGCAGAATCTCCTCATTCCTTACCTTACCAGTCCACCTAACTTTCAACATTCCTCCGTAGCGCCACATCTCAAATGTTTCAATTCTTTTTGCTACAGTTTTGCCATAGTCCATGCTTCGCTACCATACAGTGCTGTACAAGCCATGTAATCCGTAAAAATACTTTTACGCTCTTTGGAGAATTTTAAACTTGGATGATCATAAAATGTGCTAGAAACAAAAAATGATAAACACAGAATCTGGGCAAGAGGTGTCCATTCCTCTTCAATAGAGCTATCCACTGTGGAATTCGGTATTACACCTTCTTTAACTTTCTGGTACTTCGGACAGACGTTATCACCACGCACTGGAACTTTAGTATTCGATTTATTCGTACGATGACTTTTATGAACGATTCTTTTAAACTTCAGTTTATGCTTTTGATCATTATTAAATTATGATAGGAGTTTATGTTGTCTCCTGGGTGCGCCTTGCAAACCAGTATCTAAATTCGGAATCTCTGTCTCACAATGAGATAATCTAGCGGGTGTCTCCCGTTTCTCCATACCTTTTATTCTTTTACAAGATGAGCTTTCCTGCAGAATTCAACAAGTCTTGCTCTTCTCAAATCCATAATGGCTATTCACTATTATCCCGTAAGTCTGCATTACATTCCTCCCATTACTATACGATTCCAGTCTTCCATGCTTATTACATTTTCATCTCCCTTCACATACTGAACTACACCATTCAGCCCGTCAACTATTTCTTGTAATATTGGCATGTGTACCTGTATTTCGGCTGTTGGCGTTGGACTGGTATCGATTTTGGTGAGAATAACCGCATTGTTGAAACATTTGCAGTAACTTAGTCTTTGCTGTACCTTCTCATTCATAATGAATGTTATTCCTTTTATACGATTTTTGCATTCTGTTGATATTGTCCTTAGTTCGTCTTACTGAGCATCCTTATCTTCTTTCCTTTTCACTTCATTTCACTTCACTGTTAAATCTTGTGTCAGCCGTTGAGTTTCTTTTTGCAGATTTCCTAACATCTGGACAATATTGTGGCTTCTAACATTCCAGGCTCTAATTCATACAACGTTACAGGACCGTTTGTTTTCCCATCTAATTCGTATAACGTCTATCTTGACGATCTTCTCGTGGATATTCTTATGGGGAATTAGTCCGGAATGTTTTACAAAAGGAGAGTTCGTTGTCACAAATATTTTCTTTGGCCATACTTTACTTTCTTTCATGTGGCCGTTTCCTCAGTTGATTTCTCCTCCCCATTGCCTACGACAGATGGCGATTCTTCTGCCTTTCAAGAAGATTTTCGCAGCTTGTATAGAAGAAGGTGGTCCATGATTAATCATGTAAAATACAGCGTACCCTTTCTCCTGATATTCCTTTGGTACCTACTGCTTTATATCGTTCGTCTTATAACATATGCTGCACTTTCCAAATGTTTTCATGTGCTCTTACCGTTTTGGGATGTTCCTCAGCTGGATCACCTTCAAGCCAGGTACGGCCAAGTTTCAATTCAGCTGTCCATATCTGATGTGAAAGTGATGGAAAGGATTCCTTACTTAACCTCATCATCTTTGAATTAATTTCCTTTGACCGTGACAGCACAAAGTAGAACATTGTAAGACGTCATGACGTTGCACTTTATACACATTTATACATTCTGCAGTTAATATCTAACTTGCGTTATTGCGCACGAGCATAAAAAAAAACTCCTTTTATACAACGCCCTCTCTGTAAGACACCACATTTTTTCTACTTTTCACTATATGTACGAACATTCTGATAATGTATAATTTCGTCTGAAGTAAATTACCGACTGACTTGTCATATTACTTGAATCTCTCAGAAAGCTTTGCCCAGGCTCGTAAATTCTTTCAGGTTTGAGACAAAGAAATTCCTTACAAATAACTGAAACATTTCCAGGAATGTACCTTAGGAGGTTTTTTTTTCGTACCACTACAGAATTTTCCAGTAATGTCTAGAAATTAGAAAAAAATCGCAGCAGTAAACAGCTGACAAGTGGTAAAAAAGACTATGCACTGGCTTAAATTGTTGTTGACATGAGAACGATGTCCGCAGAGTAGCATCGAACGCCAACTCAATTCATTTCAATGGTGGAATTCGCAGTTTACATTCACGGGATGCCTCTGCAAGGGATATTGGCAGGGCGACAGATAACGATGGAGGAAGGTGTCCAGCGAGTTCGGGCGATTGTAATTCGTAGTCCGCAACCGACCGTTTAAAGTACCTTACGGAAACATATGACGAACCCATATCCTTCTTTCCTAAGCTAAGAAATAATGCTCTTTTTACGTCAGTTGATTCGAGAGTCCGTTCGCGTCTGTGAAGCGACGCGACCTTGCTACTATTTTACTGTTTAGTGTAGGGTCTAAAAGAGTAATTGCGAACCCAGAAAACAACATTTTTTGCACTTTGAACACTATGCTTAACTAAAAGGCATTCTTTAACTTATCTCGATCATATGTTAATCTTACCTTTAATTTCGCTATGGAACTACTTCTGAAGCGTTTAGTAGACAAACCACTGGGTCGTTGTATTTAACAACAAAGTATTCGCCGTAGTTCACTGCCCATCTTGATTTTGGTTTTCCTCTAAACAAAGAGATTGCACCAACGACCGAAAAAGGAAATGTGACTAAAGTCAACTTCAGAAATTCCTTCTGAAATTTAATGCTTCTTTTAAACATATATGATCGCCACGTTATTAATTATTAATAAAGTTAAAATTTAATTTTAAGCACAAAATTATTTACTGACTCCCTGTCAGTACTTTAAGACTTTTCACTATTTAGCTAAAATTGATACTTCTCTTTTAAATAAACAATATACTCTTGAAAGTTTAAGAAAATGTTTTAATGCAAATGAATTTTACGCAAATGACGTATCATAGCGACTCGTTGTAGCTGCGCAATATTACTACTCTCTACAATACATAAAATACTTCAGTTATTGCTGTTGCTGTTACAATCATCATCTTTACATTTGAACACAATATAAAGAAAAAAATCAGGTTAACTGTATTCTTGAAATGAAATACCGACACACTGTACGTATGAATGACAATATACTGAACAAAACACAATGATCGCAGAACGAGTTGAATGAAATCTGGTTCTCCTTCACATTAATCTCAGTTTAAAAGAACGAACTTGCCTTCTTAACTGCAGTGTAGTCGATTATATGCTGCCAAAAGACACTTCTACAGATTCTTCACAACTCTCGTTAAAACAAAATGACAATGGCCTCGCCCAGGCTGCACATATTCGATGCACATGAAGCAATGTTGTGCAGCGGCTGGAAACACATAATTCAACCTGGTAATTCTTGCAATAATTACTGGAAATACAGATTTATTAGTAAACGTCGTCCTCAAATTTGTGCAGATGTTATCACAAAGCCGGCCAGTGTGGCCGAGCGGTTCTAGGCGCTTCAGTATGGAACCGCGCGACCGCTACGGTCGCAGGTTCGAATCCTGCCTCGCGCATGGATGTGTGTGATGTCCTTAGGTTAGTTAGGTTTAAGTAGTTCTACGTTCTAGGGGACTGATGACCAGAGATGTTAAGTCCCATAGTGCTCAGAGCAATTTGAACCATTTTTTTGCTATCACAAATAGCAAAAACTTGGGGAGCACGCCGGAAAACCCAACTGTTTACTGCCTCTACTGTCTGGCTATCTACACTCTGCTCAGTCTTCATGCGGTAAAGCCTTTTCCGTGTTAAACGTGTTCCCAAAACGGAATCCGACAAGGAAACTTGTTACACTGTCCGCTGTGTCTGCTTACAGGAAGATGCCGAAAATTAAATGGACTGATCAGAAACATAGAATCGAAGAAGAAAGGGTATATGGGAAACATTGACTATGAGATGGGAGTCGGTGGATGGGGATGTATTAAGATTCAGGAAATAGCGTCCATGGTTCCAGTGGAAGCTGTACAGAATGACAGACACTGAAAAATATCCAACAAATAACTGAGATAATTGACTGTAAGTGTTGCTCTAAGAACAACATAAAAAGTATGGGGCTCTGTGAACATACGCTGTGTACTAATCAGGGACACACAAAACCTCTGTAAATTCGTCCAGTACATTCGCACAGTTTGTTATTACAGCCCTTCTTTCTTCATTGAACAAACCATTAAGAAGCACTTGCATCTATAACTTTACCACTACTATTGTAATTTAGTATGCTTTTAGCTAAATAACAGAACCCCTGTCTCTATGTTGCCACGTATAATCCTCTTACTAAATTTAGTTTAGCTTCCAAATAAAGTACTCTAGGGGAGGATAGTTCTGTTAATAGCTAATCAATAGAGTTACCCTTTTAACAGGATTTGACCGTGTGTTGCGTCTGATAGATAAGTAAAGCAGACAATCCAATTCTTTTCCCAAGATCTTATCCAGCTGTTAGAAAGAAAGGCAGTATGAATATTGAATCTAGGACAACTCAGTTACAAGTTCATTTAGTGGTTTAAAATATGTACTAACGGTCCCCAGCCTATCCAAGCAATGAAAGAGTGAAGTATTGGAAAAGCAGAAATATGAATTTTGCCTACTTTCTTGCTACTATTTAAGATGCCTCTTCAAATAAATATTACTCCACTTATACAATGTTTGACTACAGCCTCATACATCCCGTTTTTAAAAGAGAAAAAGCCCAGTAGACAACTTCAAGGAAGCTAAAAGAATTTTGCCAGGGAGGAGCATTAGAAAAGCACTTTCCATAGCCAACAAACTTAAATACTAAAATACTTAGACTCTAAAGCACAGACTCTTTATACTGAAAAATTCACTTCAAGAAAACCTCTTTCTTACTGGAATTTATTTCCAAAAGCTACTACTCTTCGAGTTAACTCTGTATATTCATGTAAAAGATATTAGTAACTTTGCTTCACTCTGACTGAATTTTACATACACAAATTTTTTCTGTAACACTTTGTACTTGCTAACAAAGCTTTCTCATTATTTACACAAAAACAATCTAAATAGTGCCTCTTTACATTAACTTGGCACTTCATGATGTTGTTGTTGTTGTTGTAGTCTTCAGTCCTGAGACTGGTTTGATGCAGGTCTCCATGCTATTCTATCCTGTGCAAGCCTCTTCATCTCCCAGTACCTACCGCAACCTACATCCTTCTGAATCTGCTTAGTGTATTCATCTCTTGGTGTCCCTCTACGATTTTTACCTTCCACGCTGCCCTCCAATACTAAATTTGTGATCCCTTCTTCTAGTCAAGTAGTGCCACAAACTTCTCCCCAATCCTATTCAATACTTCCTCATTAGTTATGTGATCTACCCACCTTATCTTCAGCATTCTTCAGTAGCACCACATTTCGAAAGCTTCTATTCTCTTCTTGTCCAAACTATTTATCGTCCATGTTTCACTTCCATACATGGCTACACTCATACAAATACTTTCAGAAATGACTTCCTGACACTTAAATCTATACTCGATGTTAACAAATTTCTCTTCTTCAGAAACGCTTTCCTTGCCATTGCCAGTCTACATTTTATATCCTCTCTAGTTCGACCATCATCAGTTATTTTTCTCCCCAAATAGCAAAACTCCTTTACTACTTTAAGTGTCTCATTTCCTAATCTAATTCCCTCAGCATCACCCGACTTCATTCGACTACATTCCATTATCCTCGTTTTGCTTTTGTTGATGTTCATCTTATATCCTTCTTTCAAGACACTATCCATTCCGTTCAACTGCTCTTCCAAGTCCTTTACTCTCTCTGACAGAATTACAATGTCATCGGTGAACCGCAAACTTTTTATTTCATCTCCATGGATTTTAATACCTACTCCGAATTTTTCTTTTGTTTCCTTCACTGATTGCTCAAAATACAGATTGAATAACATCGAGGATGGGCTACAGCCCTGTCTCACTCCCTTCCCAACCACTTCTTCCCTTTCATGCCCCTCGATTCTTATAACTACCATCAGGTTTCTGTACAAATTGTAAATAGCCTTTCGCTCCCTCTATTTTACCCCTACCACCTTCAGAACTTGAAAGAGAGTAATCCAGTCAACATTGTCAAAAGCTTTCTCTAAGTCTACAAATGCTAGAAACGTAGGTTTGTCCTTCCTTAATGCAGCTTCTAAGATGAGTCGTAGGGTCAGTATTGCCTCACGTGTTCCAACATTCCTACGGACTCCAAACTGACCTTCCCCGAGGTCAGCTTCTACTAGTTTTTCCATTCTTCTGTAAAGAATTCGCGTTAGTATATTGCATCTGTGACTTATTAAACTGATAGTTCCGTAATTTTCACATCTGTCAACACCTGCTTTCTTTGGGATTGGAATTATTAAATTCTTCTTGAAGTCTGAGGGTATTTCGCCTGTTTCATACATCTTGCTGACCAGATGGTAGAGTTTTGTCAGGACTGGCTCTCCTTAGGCCGTCAGTAGTTCCAATGTAATGTTGTCTACTCCAGGAGCCTTGTTTCGACTCAGGTCTTTCAGTGCTCTGTCAAACTCTTCACGCAGTATCGTATCTCCTATTTCATATTCATCTACATCGCCCTTGTATAGACCTTCCATATACTCCTTCAACCTTTCTGCTTTCCCTTCTTTGGGTTTCCATCTGAGCTCTTGATGTTCATGCAAGTGGTTCTCTTATCTCCAAAGGTCTCTCTAATTTTCCTGTAGGCAGTATCTATCTTACCCCTAGTGAGATAAGCCTCTACATCCTTACATTTGTCCTCTAGCCATTCCTGCTTAGCCATTTTGGACTTCCTGTCGATCTCATTTTTGAGACGTTTGTATTCCCTTTTGCCTGCTTCATTTACTGCATTTTTATATTTTCTCCTTTCATCAATTAAATTCAATATTTCTTCTGTTACCCAAGGATTTCTATTAGCCCTCGTCTTTTTACCTACTTGATCGTCTGCTGCCTTCACTACTTCATCCCTCAGAGCTACCCATTCTTCTTCTACTGTATTTCTTTCCCCCATTCCTGTCAATTGTTCCCTTATTCTCTCCCTGAAACTCTCTACAACCTCTGGTTCTTTCAGTTTATCCAGGTCCCATCTCCTTAAATTCCCACCTTTTTGCAGTTTCTTCAGTTTCAATCTGCAGCTCATAACCAATAGATTGTGGTCAGAATCCACATCTGCCCCTGGAAATGTCTTACAATTTAAAACCTGGTTCCTAAATCTATCGCCGGCCGCGGTGGTCTCGCGGTTCTAGGCGCGCAGTCCGGAACCGTGCGACTGCTACGGTCGCAGGTTCAAATCCTGCCTCGGGCATGGATGTGTGTGATGTCCTTAGGTTAGTTAGGTTTAAGTAGTTCTAAGTTCTAGGGGACTGATGACCACAGCAGTTGAGTCCCATAGTGCTCAGAGCCATTTGAACCATTTGAACCTAAATCTATCTATAATCTATCTGATACCTTTTAGTATCTCCAGGATTCTTCCAGGTATACAACCCTCTTTTATGATCCTTGACCCAAGTGTTAGCTATGATTAAGTCATGCTCTGTGCAAAATTCTACAAGGCGACTTCCTCTTTCATTTCTTCCCCCCCAATCCATATTTACCTACTACGTCGCCTTCTCTCCCTTTTCCTACTACCGAATTCCAGTCACCCATGACTATTAAATTTTCGTCACCCTTTACTATCTGAATAATTTCTTTTATTTCATCATACATTTCTTCAATTTCTTCGTCATCTGCAGAGCTAGTTAGCACATAAACTTGTATTACTGTAGTAGGCGTGGGCTTCGTATCTATCTTGGCCACAATAATGCTTTCACTATGCTGTTTGTAGTAGCTTACCCGCATTCTTATCTTCCTATTCATTATTAAACCTACTCCTGCATTACGTCTATTTGATTTTGTGTTTATAACCCTGTAGTCACCCGACTAGAAGTCTTGTTCCTCCTGCCACCGAACTTCACTCATTCCCACTATATCTAACTTTAACCTATCCATTTCCCTTTTGAAATGTTCTAACCTACCGGCCCGATTAATTGATCTGACATTCCACGCTCCGATCCGTAGAACCCCAGTTTTCTTTCTCCTGATAACGACATTCTCTTGAGTAGTCCCCGCCCGGAGATCCGAATGGGGGACTATTTTACCTCCGGAATATTTTACCCAAGAGGACGCCATCATCATTTAACCATACAGTAAAGCTGCATGCCCTCGGGAAAAATTACGGCCGTAGTTTCCCCTTGCTTTCAGCCGTTCGCAGTACCAGCACAGCAAGGCCGTTTTGGTTAGTGTTAGAAGGCCAGATCAGTCAATCATCCAGACTGTTGCCCTTGCAACTACTGAAAAGGCTGCTGCCCTCTTCAGGAACCACACGTTTGTCTGGCCTCTCAACAGATACCCCTCCGTTGTGGTTGCACCTACTGTACGGCTATCTGTATCGCTGAGGCCCGCAAGCCTCCCCACCAACGGCAAGGTCCATGGTTGATGGGGGGCCAAACAGGGTACTCGGATGAATCAAACATCAGGAAGGAACCCTATATAGTCGTATGGTTAGGATAAAATAACAGGATGAACCAGTATCTTTAAAGTTCAAGAATGATTATTCAGCTTCCATTAATGGCTCACACTGCACAAAAGTAAAATAGAAAAAAATCTTATCTGGTGGCTGTGGGGTGTAGCGAACAATTAAGAAGGAAACACTACCCACGGTATGACCTGCAAGTATCTTGCTGTATGAGCTCAACATACAATAGGTCAACAACTCGCAGCTATGCCGTAAGCCGTTTGCAGTCGTCATCCGAGGCATTTTTGTACAAATATGCAGGCAAAGCTTCTCCTACTCCACAAATGTGTTACCTCAATCCCTGCTGCCTACAGTCTGTGTGACTTACTTCCCGCACTTGCTCTAGGTAGCGCGCCAATTGGTCCTTGCCAGCTTTTCCATGCCTCAGGGCCACTTTCGTTTCAAACAAAAGCACACTGGCTTTTACATAACACCTATTTCTTACATTGTTCCTGAGCGTGGCCATTTCTTACAACTGTCAAATTTACATCAACATGAATAGTTTATACACACAAATATTTTTAATTACAAATGTCATCAGAAAATTATTTAACGTAATAAACAATTTACATAGTATTTTATATACGTAACTCACATAAAATGCAAATAACTTCAGTCTCCAGTATAGTACACTTCACCTTACATATACAGAAAATACAGTACCAATATGCGAAAATTTTAAAGCAAAAAAATTTAAAAAAGTTTAGATGAACCATAAACAAATAGTGTTATACATCCGGACATGCTGGAAAATTGACACTTCCCACACAACAGACCGACGGTGTGGGCATTGTCATGGTTCAGCCCCTCAAAAGATGTCCATAAATTTTAGGAATGGACACCATTGTACCCACAAGGTCTGTTGTGGATTGAATGACACATGTAGCCACGCGAGCGCGAGTTTGACAATAGCGGACTTGACACGGGACATGCGGTGGCCGTACTGAATTGCCACAGTAGCACCAGCTTTAAAGTTCCACCGTCAGATGTGAGCGCTCTTTGAGCCTCTGCTATTGGGTCGTTCTGTAAGTATGAAATATCCTGGTGACTAACAGCCGCTCAGTATGCCCTGTAAACACTTCCCGCGATCACTGGCTGTTGGGGGCGAACAATGTGGAAGGGGGGGGGGGGGGGGGAGGAGGGAAGGACGCCATGGATGGCTAGAGGCACCAGCTGAAATGCTGAATATAAGATATCTCAATAAAAAAGTGAACACATTAAGATATTGGAAAGCCCGTACCACAGAAAAAAGGAGAATATTACGATGAGTGCGACAGTTTAGAGGTGCAGGACGATGTGTAGTTCCAAAGGTATTTTACGTTAAATATTTTGTGAACAGTATAAACTTTAAAAGCTAATAAGTTGATAACACCTTTACCGATTAATATAAACGAAGTTACTATGAACAGAATCAAAGAATTGAGACAGGATTCTTAAAAACACTACAGTTTTGAAACAAAGGATGGAAAGTGTATTCTGTCAGGAAATATTGATAATTTTAGCCTTAAGATTAATTAATTTGTTGAAAGTAGCGGTAGTATTGTAAAATAAACGTTGTTATGGAAAATTAATATGCATACTGTTAATTGTTTAATCTATTAACGTTAATGTAACAACAAGCAACGTTTTCCATGATAGAATTAGTCTTTACGAGAAAAACTAGTGAATGTAACGAAAAACTGAACGCATCAACTAAAAACTGAGAAAATTTGTAGGCAAATTAATTCATCATATATATATATATATATATATATATATATATATATATATATATATATATATATATATGTGTGTGTGTGTGTGTGTGTGTGTGTGTGTGTGTGTGTGTAGCGATATATTTATAATTTTTATATGTTCTGGAGGAAAGAAAGTATTTGTTTTGACTCATATTCGACGCGAGGACATAAACATCTGACAGCCACCTTGGCGAGGAGAGTCTGCTTTTGGAGATGCTACGAGAAGAATAGTCGGAATCTGGCAATATTTGCAGACAGTGTTGCGAATTTCGTATGCACGGCTTCGTGAAAGTGTTCAGTTTTTCTTAAGTGTCTAAATGTGGACTTATAAAATTTACTCGTGTCTCACTAGCAAACGTTCAGAAATATTTTTGAACTACGCACTTTGAAGATTTTTTGTCAGGAAAGAATTCCGAACGTTGAAATTTCACCACCGACCATAGTGAGTGGTTTTTGGAACTTGTAATTTTGCAAGTTCGCAACGGATGAACTTTAACTTAAATTTTAAAACGAATGGGACATAGAAGTATTACAAGATTTTGGAGTGCAAGAGGTACTGCCTACGTTTAATTATGTTTTCACATTGACATAATAAAATTCAGCACAGCAGTACATAACTTGTTATTGTGAGAAAAACCAGAAATAATTTCTTTCTTTGACTAAATGTAATCCTTGAGTGTAGTGAATTTTCCTTATGGAAATGTTTACCTGCATGTAATTTAAAGTTTCCTTGTCTTATCTGAGGATTTTAGGACGAATTCGGCGACCGGAGGGATGGCCGTAAGCCTTAATCACAGCCAAATTATGAAAAACATCCGACCATTGTTATGAATAGTGATGCTCATGGTTGTCAGTTTCCTGAATGCTGTGAAGGAAATAAACATCTTACAACCAAAAACTCACTTCAAGTTAGAAACAGAAACAATCAACACACTACATTTTCTGGACCTCACCACACAAAAAATTGACTACACCCACGATATTATAACATCCAGGAAACCGACACTGATGAGCATCACCTTTCACAATCTGTCAAACCTCCGGATGGCACATAGGCAAACAAGCTTCAGATTCGTACTACACAGATTGAACATAACACCTGTAAGCAAACAGAATCACACACAGGAGCTAAACACAATAGAACACATAGCAAAGAAAAATGGTTACAAGCCTGATATGACAGAGAAATGAAAGCAACAGGTTTGTTAACATAGAAAGGAACAAAAGCACAAAACACATACACACACACACACCAACACACGCACACAACCTAACACAACACAGATCAGCACAACACACAAACAATGACCACATGCTAGACTCAACAGTATAACAACACACACACACAAAACAAAATGCTACGTACTCACCTACTATAAAAAACTGTCCACAGACTAGGGAACACATTGAAGAAACAGGGACTTCAAATATAATACAGGGCAGATGACACAACACATAAAATCTCAGAACACAGGAGACACCCACAGATAAATTGAACAGATCAGGAATATATGATTTATTTAGCGTATGGCTAATACAGACATATCATGAAATTACATATACATATGTACATATTGACACACAAGAAACTTAAGTTTGTCTTTACAACTGAATATCCAGTCCTTCAATCCAGCGCACTGTATCTGGAGTTGCTAGCAGGAAGTCCTCTTTGGCGCCGTGATAGGCTCGAATCCTGCATTCACTGACAATGTGGTGAACAGTCTGGTATGGAGCCCCGCAGTCACAAGCTGGATCAGGCAGCTTCTTCCACTTAAAGAGAGCATCCCTGCATCGCCCATGGCTGGTACGGATTCTGTTGAGAGTAGACCACGTCTTGCGTGGTAAGTCGAATCCACTTGGAAGTTTAGCACCTGAGAAGATGTTATGCAGGTGCGCATCTGTCACTGCTTCCCACCGACCTTTCCATTCTTCAAGAGGTTTGAAATTCTTAGCAACCATGTCAGCAGCATCGCACAGAGTTGGATGACGTGATTTCAGTCTCTTGCTATTTAAAAGTGGCAGGTCGCTATGCACGGGTAGGTTAGAATTCCTGGAGATCTTGTGGAATTCTCTCATAAGGGCAGTACATCTGCGTAGATCAGGAGGCAATATACCGGTTAACAGTGGAAGCCAATAAACTGGAGTACATCTGATTGTGCCAGATATTATGCGCATTGTCGTATTCAGCTGGGTATCAACGAGCCTTGTATGATGACTATTCATCCAAACAGGTGCACAATACTCAGCACTTGAGTATACCAAGCCCAGAGCTGAAGTTCGCAGGGTGGTTGCTGAAGATCCCCAGGTAGTTCCGCATAGCTTATGGAGGATGTTGTTTCGAGTCCTCAGCTTTTGAGCTAAGTTAAGAAGGTGTTGTTTGAAGCATAGTGTACGATCCAGGATGACACCAAGATATTTTGGGTTCCAGTTGTGACGAAGAATTCTGCCTCTGAAACTTACCTCCAGTTTTACGTTCGCCAACTGGTTATTTAGAAGGAAGCAACAGACTTCTGTTTTACTCATACTGGGTTGGAGTCTCCAGATTTTGAAGTAATTGTCTAATGCAGACAGGTCATTGGCTAAAATCTCTTCTGTTGTCTTCATTTCCTGGTGTTTGACGGCTAGAGCCAGGTCATCGGCGTAGCAGTATTTTCTGGACGAAGTGTCAGGTAGATCAGATAGATATAGGTTGAACAGTAAGGGTGAGAGAACTGACCCTTGAGGCAATCCGTTGTTCAGCTTCCTCTCCTTACTTATGTTGCTTCCAGTGATTACCTGGAACTTCCGATCACTTAGCATGCTGTTAATCAGTCGAGCCATTGTTCTGCAGGGTATGATGCGGAGAAACTTGTAGATAAGGCTTTCCCTCCACACAGAGTCGAAGGCGGCAGTTAGATCAACAAATGCCACAGATGTTTTCTGCTTCATTTGGTATCCTGACTCTATGAAGGATGTGAGAGACAATACTTGGTCGCAGCAGCTACGCCCTGGTCTGAAGCCTGCCTGATCAACTGGAACGTTCTCTAAGATAGCGCTACTTATTCTGTTATATATTAGCCTTTCAAAAAGCTTGTAGCAGCAGCTGAGTAGGGAAATGGGGCGATAGTTTTCTACCCTGTTGCTGGGTTTGCCAGGCTTCAGAACAGATATTATCTTCACCTTTTTAAACTCAGATGGAAGTTGACCAGTCAGCAGGATGTCAGTGAAGAATTCTGCCAGCCATTTCTTAGCTTTTCCTCCCATATGGATCAGGAATTCTGGGTGGATACCATCGAATCCAGGTGCCTTAAGAGGTTTGAGGTCCTTCAGTCCAGAGTCAATGTCTGAAACTGTGAAGGGATGGGTATACTCAGATGAGGGAGATGCCTTCTTTTTAAGGTCACGAAGCTGTCGTCTGATATGTCTTGTATGTTTCTTGTCAGGAGGTACTCTTGAGGTGGTAATGATGTGGGAAGCAATTTGGTCTGGTGTTACTTCGGAATTTTTTCTGCATGCTGGTGCACTTCCTCCCAGTTTTCTCAGAAGACTCCATGCTTTCCTGCTCGAGTGGGTAAAGTCCATAGTTTTGACTGTTTCTGCCCATTTCTGTCTCCGAGACATGTCCAAGCTGGACAATAGTTCCGTAGCTATCTCTAGGTCACCACTTTGCTGGAAGTATTGGTACAGTGTTTCACTTTCCTCATTCCATCCTGGAACATATTCTTTTCGGTATCCTCTTGGCATACACTTTTTAGCTGTTGCTGTTACTGCACCAATGAAGCGTTGATAGTTATTATGTGATGGAGGTATCCATCGAATGGCCTTATCCAGTTCCGTTGAAAACTTCATCCAGTCGGCTTTCTGGAAATTCCATCGAGCATGCGGAGTTGATCGTATGACAGGAACAGTGCAGCCAATTTGTATTATTACAGGTCTGTGTTGGCTGTGAGGAAAGGCATCTATCACTTTCCGTGTGGTGTTGATGGGAAAGCCAGTTTCGTTGCAGCTAACAAAGCATAAGTCAGGATTTGAATCCTTGTCCCAAGCAGCTGACCTGAAAGTGCCTTGATCTTTGGCATCAAACACTAGATGAAGATTATTCTCTTCGATCCATTCTGCAAGCATGCTCCCATTTTCATCATTTTGAGAGTACTTCCAAAGTTCATGGTGACTATTGAAGTCTCCTATGTAAATTGCAGGATGTTCTACTGTGTGTAGGACAAAATCGGACCATGTTGTTTTGGGTGGTTTGTAAACATTTGTAATAGTAATGCCGTGCAATTGTATGACAACTGTATGTATATCTGCCTCCACACTTACAGAAATCAGCGAAGCTTCGTTTATGTTGTTACGGACATACGTAGCAATTCCATACACCTCGTGGTAAGTTACACCAAGTGCAGAATATCCAGGAATTCGACCTCTGCTTCGGAATATTTCTTCGCTGGAAACACGAGTTTCTTGAATGGCGACGACATCGGTATTGTTGTCCAGCAAAAATTTTGACAGGTAGTCACACTTTGCCCTGCTAATGCTTTCGATATTCAGTTGAAGGAGTCTGATAGTTGGTCCAATGTTTCTTGTTAATGAGCTCTGAAAAGAACTGTTTCTGCTATTTAGTTGATATGTCATTGCCAGGAGATCCTATGGATAGTCTGGCTGCCTGTAATCACTGTTGCTCAATTAGCACCACCCAGGAGGCACGTGTAGGGTATTTTAAGGTTAAACCTACGGACGTGAGCAACGCTACCTCCCTATATGAAATCACATGCAACAGTTGTCAGTCAGTAGACATAGGACAGACATGCAATTACTTAAAACAAGATACCCAGAACAAGTCAGAGCCCTAAAAAGTAGCAGCACCCATAGAATATTTGCTGACCAACTAATAGCCCATAACCACCACCGTACTACAATAGCGACAGATTAAAAAAAAAAAAACTTAAATCTAGCCACAGAATATACCACAAACGTTCAATAGAAAAGAACTTCCTCATACAGAAGGCAATAGCGGAAGGCAAGCAAGTTTTCAATGAAAACGCTATGCTCTTTAAAGGCACATTACTTAACACGTTAAAGGAACTTAATAGAAAATGCAACATAAACAGCTAAAGGGGCTTACACACACACACACACAAACACACATGACACACACACACACACACACACACACACACACACACACACACACACACACACACACACAAACACACACACACACGACACGTTTTGCGAAGTGAAAACGCATTTATTAACAACAAAATTACACAAAGTACATTAATATATGTGTGCATTGTCTTCAGAACGCAAAAGAAGAAGGATATTTCACAACAAGATGTGAGTAGTAACAAATACATACGCAAAACTCTCTGACACGCCAAAATCACGTTTTCTTTTTTAAAATCAAGGGATGTGTTATTTCACAGAAGAAATTCACAACTTAATCGTTTGGTTTCCAGATGACAAGCTGTCAGTGCAGGACACCTTACAATTGGTCCTGAAAAACTAATCTGAAATCACGGTAAGAGACAAAAAGAACAAATATTTTCTTTAGACCTCACTTTGTTAGATCAGTTGCAACCTAAAATTTGTTCACTTTTTACAGTTTTGAACAAAAACCCACCAATGATGGCGTGATCTGGTGAAATATGTTTCGGTAAAAAAAAAGAGTATTTGCAAAAAACCCATATTCTATAATTTAATGCTAACACAGAAAGAAGGAGCAAGAGCTGCAGATACAAAAGATGAATGTTAAGACTGATAAGATATTTTAATTTCCAGTCACAAGGCTGAGAATTAAAAATGTCACTGGGAATTACAGCAAATCAGGGATGAAGGAGATTGTATTAGATATAAACATTGGCAGTGAACTGTTTAGTCATGTATTCCTCGTGATTGAAAACTTAAGCTTAAATGTGGTGCCTGGCATTGATTTTTTTAGTAAGAACTTCCCACTTATTAATCACAAACATCAGGTGTAATTTTAGAGCAAAGTTCGCAACTACAGTAAATGATGATGATTTAGTGGCAAGCTTGCATGTTGCTCAATGAATAATTGATGAGGTGGAGGTTGAGGAAGAGGTAAGAAGAAAGGTGACTGATACTAACGGTATTGAAGACAGTAAGAGGGCAGAATTATGTCACCTACTACGTAGAAATAGACATGTATTATCACAGAGGCCAGGGAAGGTGACCAATTTTGAGCATTCTCTCACAGAGAAATCACATGAACCATTTATTGCATCAAGTTGTTCTTACTCAAATGCATACCAGTTAAAGTATTCCAAGCCAAAGAAAACACTGGGACCAGGAAATGCGACTGAGCTTCGTCTATATAAACAGCAAGTGTGAAGAGAATGTTTGTATATATGCTATAAGTATGTTTGGGGAAGGGGAGTAATCTGCTATTTCAATCCTGTGTTCTGATGTAAGATTTCTGGAGCAGTAATTTTGATTTGCAGATGTATTTGTATTTAATTACGGGGGTAGTATCACTTTGCTGTTTGATTGAAGAATTTCGAACTGGCATACTCAGAGTAAATACGTGCAATTGTGTCTAAACTCCGTGAATAAATTAAAAGGAGCAGCAGATGGCAGAGAGGAGGAGAATCATTGTGTTATCAAGTGGAAATATCTATTGTACAACTTATCAGTTAATAAGTAGTTGATTTGAATTTAAAGTAGGGTACTAATTGACATTTAAGATGAAACAGTGTTTAGAGTTTTCTTTTATTTTGTTTTTTGACATGTGTTGTTGACTCAGGGATGTATAGAGATTTTGTTTTGGACAGAAACCAAATAATTCTTGGTACTTGGGGGTCCAGCTAGTGGGCAAATCTTGAGCGTAGAGTAGGGTAAGTTAAAAGTACTTCTAAATCACTATTATGGTATTTCAGGGTTTGTATTTTGCCTAGGCTATTATTTTGGTTTAGGTTTCTGTGAACAAATGGAGTTTTATTAGTTGCATATACAACACTGGGTAATATGTTGCTGTGAATCAGTATAATTTTTTTGAATTCTGCGGTAGTAAGGTTAAATGATGACGTTATGTAACAGTAATGGAAATTTCAGTTGTTATTCAGAAGACCGCTAATTTGTTTGATAACGCTTTTCCATGACACTAGTCATTTGAGTTGCCAACTCTGAGTAATTAGATGCCACGTCAGAATTTCACTTTGGTGGAAGAAATCTTGTACCAGTGTAATACAGTCACAATGACTTGGGCCTTTCTGTTTCGGAATGGAAAAATTTGCTGTCACAGATATGAAAAGTCTATACCTCGTACGATGTCCTTGCAAGCATCAGAATTTGGTTGTTTGTGTTAAGCCCCAACCTGAAATTTGGCGCTGATTGTGTCATGTCTGAATGCCAGAGAAGGTAGTCCGCAGCTCGTGGTCGTGCGGTAGCGTTCTCGCTTCCCACGCCCGGGTTCCCGGGTTCGATTCCCGGCGGGGTCAGGGATTTTCTCTGCCTCGTGATGACTGGGTGTTGTGTGCTGTCCTTAGGTTAGTTAGGTTTAAGTAGTTCTAAGTTCTAGGGGACTGATGACCATAGATGTTAAGTCCCATAGTGCTCAGAGCCATTTGAACTATTTGAACCAGAGAGGGTAGGGTTCGATCCGAGTGGTCCCTCGTGTTCAGAAAAACATTAATTGCAGCTGACTCGGTAACTTCTGTTTCTTGTCAGTGTCATGTCAGCTGGGAGGCAAGTGAGTTTGAAATGGCGCCTATTACCAGAGCTGCGTTATTGTAACTGGCTCATCAGAAGAAGCGAAAGACTTAGTGAATTTAGTGTCTGTGCCTCGTTAACATAAAGAGAAAAGTGCCTCGCCAAAAATACTGATTTTTCTTTTTTTTCTGTTGAAACGGACTGGGGAAAGGAGAAAATACATGGTAGCGAATTTTATTTTTTTTATCAGTGGAACTCTGTCCACAGGAATTTTAATCTTAATTGTCTCTTGTTTGTTGCGTTTGTTGGACAAAACTGTATTTCTTAAAAATACAGAAAGAACGTGAGATAAGAGTCATTAGCTGTTATGATATATGTATTTCTTAGGTTTTGTCTACAGATACGCAGTTGTTTGAAAGATACTATGAGGAACTGATACTGCACGTGATGCTAATTGCAACTGTCTTCACTGTGAGGATGGAGTCGCTTTTGGGGGTATTGCGATGGTACAGCGCCCATAAAGATGCTATAAACTTTGAGAGCGTACGTAGCTGTAAGCGCACGTTTATTGTGGGTTGAATGATAGATGTACTGTGCAAGCGCCTGTTTGACAGTAAAAGAGAGGTGGAAACCCGACACGTTGAGTCTGCGCTGTGCTGCCCACAGCGGCTTAAGCTTTGACGTTCCACCACTAGATGTAGCCGCTTTAAGAGCATTTGCTATAGAGTCGTTCTGGAAATATGAAAAATCCTGATGTCTAGCAGACGCTCAGGATGCTCTGGAAACACCTGGTCGGATTTTCCCGTGTTATTTGGCTCTTGATGGTGAAGAATGGAGATTATTGCAAAATAAACATAATTTATGGAAGTATGAGTATCTCTCTCTCTCTCTCTATTCGTTTAGTCGGTTCCGACTCTTCGTGACCCCATGAACCAAATCACGCCACTTTTTCCTGTCTTGCACTTTCTCCCGTAGACCTTCTAGGTTGGAACACATTGCTTCTGTGATGCCATCGATCCATCTCATCCTCTGACGTCCTCTTCTTCTAGTTCCTTCAATCTTCCCCAGCATTAATGTTTTTTCCAGCGAGGCATGCCTTCGCATTGTGTGTCCAAAGAAGGTCAGCTTTTGTTTTAAGATTAGACCTTCCAGGGAGAAATCTGGTTTAATTTGCTCCAATATTGATCTGTTGGTTCTCTTTGCAGTCCATGGAACTCTAAGAAGTTTCCTCCAACACCACAATTCGAAGGAGTCAATTCTTCGCCGTTCAGCCTTTCTAATGGTCCAGGTCTCACATCCATACATCACAACTGGAAAGACCATAGCCCTCACAATACGGATCTTTGTTGCTAGTGCTATATCTCTGGACCTTATAACCTTGTCAAGGTTTGACATCGCCTGTCTACCGAGCAACAGGCGTCTCCGGATTTCATGGCTGCAGTCACCGTCAGCAGAGACCTGGGAACCGAGATAACTGAATGTGGTCACTACCTCCATGGTTTCTCCTGCTATATCCCACGAATTGGTAGGTGTAGTTGCCATAATTTTCGTTTTCTTCACATTCAGCATAAGACCAGCCTTTTCACTTTCGGCTTTCACCTTCAGTAAGAGTGTTCTCAATTCTTCTTCACTTTCTGCCAACAGGATCGTATCATCCGCGTACCTGAGGTTGTTTACATTTATTCCAGCTATTTTAATTCCTGTTTCGCCTTCATCTAGCCTCGCATTCCTCATGACATGTTCTGCATACAGATTGAATAAGTACGGTGACAGTATGCAGCCTTGCCGGACCCCTTTCTGAATCTTTATCCATTTCGTTGCTCCATACATAGTTCTCACCGTGGCTTCTTAGTCAAGGTATAAACTCCGTATCAGATGAATGAGGTGATCTGATACACCCATGTTTTTCAGTTTTCCATAATTTGTTGTGATCGACGCAGTCAAAGGCTTTGGCGTAGTCAATAAAGCAGAGGTACACATCTTTCTGGAATTCTCTCGCTTTTTCCATGAGTATGCTAAACGTTAATTGTTTGCACTCTTCACGACCATATAGGAGCACCTGCAGTCTACAGGTAGTGTGCTTGGTTAGTAATCAAAACGTCCTTGGTTCTTGAATCCAACCCGCCATCGCTTGAATTTTGAATAAAAACCATTAGCAATGGCGGCCAAGGAGGTCTGGCGTAAGAAGTCGCATTCAGTCAACAAACGGCCTTGTCAAAGAGGATGGAGAAGTGGGTAAAAGTCACAGGAACACCCTTGCCCTGGGATGGGAAACTGCACCCAAAGGCGGAAGTATCAGCAGTGATCAACGGCACGAGAATGCAGAAGACAATTCAAAACACTGCATTAAATACTCATAATGTAGGTTTACAGGCCACATGTTTTACACGACATGTGGCCTGTAATTGAAAAAGTGTCATAATAAACACTCCATTGGCAAAAGATTCCACACTAGTCCCCCATTCTGATCTCTTGGGGGGGACTGCCAAGGGGGAGATAACTATGAGAAAAATACCAACGAATGAATTAAGTTCTACGAGTTGAGGCATAGAATCTCAGAAGTTTGAATGTTGTAGGAAAGCTAGAGAATATGAGAAGGGATATACTAAGACTGAATCTAGATATAGTGGAAGTCACTTAAGTTCAATGGAAGGAAGACAAGGATTTCTGGTCAGATGTGTGTAAGGTAACATCAACAGCTGCAGAAAATGATATAAAGGAAGTAGAATTCGCGTTATGAATAAGAAGGTAGGGTAGAGAGTGAGTTGCCATGAACAGTTCAGTGATATGGCTACTGCCTCTGAATCGACAGCAAACTAATTTCGACAATAACAGTTCAGGTTTTATGCCAACGTCGCAAGCAGTAGAGGAAGAGTCAGAGAAAGTATATGAGGATAATGAACAGAGAATTCGGTACGTAAAGGGAGACGAAAATCTAATAGCTGTGTCGGATTGGAATGCTGTTGTAGAGGAAGGACTAGAAGAAACGGTACAGGAGGATATGGGCTTCGTACCAGGAATCAGAGAGGCAAATTGCTAACTGAATTCTGCAGTAAATTTCAGAAAGTAAGTGCGAATACTCAGAAGAACAAGAGGAGGAGGTATAGTTGGAAACAGCCAGGAGATATGGGAAGATTTCAGTTACATTACATCATTGTCAGGTGGGGATTCCGAAATTAGATAATTATTTGATTATAAGACGTACCCAGGAGCACATATAGACTTAGTTCACAGTTTAATAATGATGCAGTTTCAAGTTCTCTGAGGTTGCAGCTACTGCAACACGGAAAGTAGAAGGGTAAAGCAAGCATCAACTCACTCTGCGTTGTTGCCAGATATATTCAATATTTAATAGGGACATTAACCTACTCTGCATTGTTGTCAAATTTATAATTCACCTTTAAGCTATTGTTCAGGTCTCACCCCACTCTGCTTGGTTACCGAATTTATAATCCTCCTTAATCTATTGTTCAGTTAACTGATTTATTACCCCTCTGGGGTTGATTTATAACCCCTAGGGATAATCTGTCCTTTTGAGAAAACAACCCAATCCGTCCCCCTTCTGCTCCTCCTCACCCACTCTTCTCAGAAATCCCATCTCCAATATAAGCATAGTTTTGATATAAAAATTAAGTGACTAATTAATTAAACTGATAAATTAATGAACCTCTCTCATCGAGGAAATCCCCCAAACCTCCCCTCCCACTACCCACTCCCCCTCCTGTACCCATCAGGAAACTGGTGGGAAAAGGACTCAGTCTGTGCTGGAGAGGAAGGAACACAAGAAAGGAAATTCAAATCAGAGTCTATTGCATAACAAACGATTCACTGTTTATAAATAAAATTCAATTTGCAAAGGTTGGGTCTCACATTTATTTGGTAGGGAAAAGTCGTCATGCTCGATTGTTTCAGGGGATCAGATTGATAAACTAATTAATTAATTAAATCAATACCCCTTGTGTCTTATGTGCAGGCAATTTTTCCTTGCATAGTATTGGTGTATACTAGGACTGGTATATGTGGTGGATTTCGATCCCATAACTGCCTGGTTTCCAAATCCGCCTTCCAGATTTTTTCCCATTCCTTCCTGTTGGTAAACAATAGCACAGTTAAGTCATATGGCATGAGGTCCACTACACTGGAGATAACTAAAAATCAAATTTCAGTTCAATTGCGCTATTCAAGTTTGAGAGGTGTTTGACTCGTGTATGCTCACAATACCACTATTGCAAACAATAAATTGATCAGTTGGGAATTTGATACGGCGATTGGAGTTTTAAAGCACTATATAATCCCTAAGTTGGTTCTCGCCACCACAGCAGGACGAAGAATGAGGCGGAGGAGGTGGAGAAAGGATCTACCACATGATTGGATAATAACAAGAAATACCACAGCAAGACAGAATCCACTGGGCTGTATTGGGAATCAGTAAACACCACACATTTAAACCACACTCCATTCTGTAGCATACTTGTCATGGTTAGATGTTACTGGAACACTCATATGTTCCACACGCTCATGTCCTGATGTCCACGTGCAGTGCCCAAAGAAGGAGACTGTGTACCACTAGTTGATTCCCTCCAATCACACGCACACACACACACACACTCACGACCGTGAAGCAATGGCCATGCACTGAGTGCCGGGTCCCTCACCCGCGCTGGCTGAAAGAGACCCACACCCATCCTGCCATGCTGGCAGCTGCCTGCCCATGCATTAGGATCTACACCCTTCCCATACTGAGTGCTCAGAGGTCAGAGAGAGGCTGTCACCAAGCAGTCAACTGATCAATTTACTTGAAGGGAATAAACGTCTAGAGCAAACACCTCTCATATTCAATCTTCTCACACAAAACACACATCTGCTGATATCAGCCATCTTCCAGCCAACTTGCTAGTTCACTATTCAGCTATCCAGAGGTTGCCACGAAGGCCACCACCTGAACTTGTCTCTGTGGCTGCGTGCAAGAGCCAACTTGCTAGCCAGCAAGAACTTTTCTTTCTAGCCACTGCTCGTGACAGCTTTAATCAGGAAATGTCAAGTTGTTCCTGCCACTGGCTACTTCAGTCACATGCCGTGCACACCAGACAGCGTCGTCTTAGGAAACCAGCCACATATTTATCACTGCAATTACAATCAAATATTACGATCGCAGCCCCAATCTGATTATATTCAACCATTTGCAAAGTATCAGGTATAACTCCTCTTGACAGCTCTTATGATTGGACAGAATTTTCCACATAATCTTACATCCCCTTTACAGCTATCGAAGTGCTGAAATTGCAGTTTTCTGCATCAAATCCATACCTCCCTTCTGACTGGACATAGTCATTTTCTTTGCACATGTTGGAACACTGACCACACAATCCAATGCATGTTTTACAAGCCTGCTGAGCGGAACGAATCAGTCACACAACCCTCAATATACTTCGCTAATAACATCGAATAATATTGAACGAAAATTCCGCAACAGATGGACAAGTTCCATTTGTTTTTCTTGAGAGTGGTATCATTGTGTCTTAGGAACAGTGATGTAATCGTCTTATAAACGACAAGCTACTGAAAACAGAATTGCAACGACTATGTTACTGTCAATGTGCATAAAAAGCAGGCTTTGTTCTACAGGCACACAGAAGAGTCGCTAACAATACCCATGTTCAAACCTACACATGCTTTATAAATCGAGGTATGGTATTGCATGCGAATGAGGTGGTCTTCCAAACAAATACTGCGACATTGAATACAGATGGTGATCACTGGTGTGTGTATTAACTGACCGGATTTGTGGGTTTATGTCGCCAGCAATGTAATTTCATAAAAGAATCACCCTGCGACGAGTGATTGGTTTACCTGAAGACTTAGTTATAATAAAAAAATTCAACTATTTGCTGTGGCCATGGGTAGAGTTCTACAAACTGGAACATTGATACACAGATGATCTACACAGTAGTTCTCTCGGGGGGGGGGGGGGGGGGGAGGCCTCTAGATAATTCATTATTTTTTTGACACAAACTTTTAAGAGACAGTTTCGGTTCTTATTATTTTTGCAAGTTAATGTGCACTTCAGTTGAACAATGAAGTTGCAACAGCATCCACCAAATGGATGGCCTTCCACCGGCACAGTTACAAAATTTTATGTTCTGTCTGTAGGTATTGTTTCCCTCGTACTTCCTAGCAGAGTATAACATTTTAATTAGGTCTCTGTGACTCAACAAATGAAGCCGAAAGCAAATTCCTCGAACCCAAACACATCAATGCTTGTTTACTCCAGTAAGTGGAGTTCATACTGTCCACCATAGGAGTCGACTTGATTCACTTAAGAAAATACAACACCGTCAACTAAAGCATAAAAAGATACCAATTAAAGCAGTAACTGTTGTTGCCCTAGCTGTGAGTACTGAGTTAACAAGTAATTATACTGAAAACGGCCCTATATCCCATTTTACCAACCGCATACTACACCAGCTTCCTTGGCTGACACTTCACGAGGGCAGCGACGACAGTACACTATGAACGGTGCCTCGTTCTACTACAAGGTAATGCCCAGGCTGATCCTCTGACCGTCATTCAGACTTCGATAGCAATGGACGATAACTCACGCTTGGATTGTTTGAGATAACAGCAGGGCTGAGGTTCCTTTACACCGATAGTTCCTTTGTCTCGGAGGTACATGGGAGGGGTTGCTTCGGACGCTGAAAATTGCATGGTGCTTTCCAACCAGCCTGTGGAATTTGTCAACTTTGCACATCATACTGTTCCTGCAACATGTCTCAATGATTTGGACAGTGACAACATTCTTGCCCCTAACAGTGGCTGGCAAATTTGTCGTCTGTTGCCTACAAGTTTCAATTGTGCCATTTAATTTGCCAAATACGTGTTTCGTCTCGCATCCCAATTCTTTCTGGATTATTTAAATTCCTTCAGTTAGCGTGATTAAATCCCACTGACATTACTTTTGCAGTGAAACTTACGAAGTTGTTTCTGTAATCGTGGAGTAACAATGATAAAAAGAGTCTTGCACACTAAGGGGCCTTCTTTCCCAGTGAAAAATTAGAATGGATCAGGCATTAACTGCGTTCTTATGTATTGAAGTATTCATTTTAATGCACGCTGAAATACGAGAATTCAGGTTCATCTGCTATGTAAACAACTATTATTAATTTTTGTGCCCAAACATGTTTCCTCGCCCCTGTGCCCTCCTCAGTGGCTATTTTTCTTAGTTACGGCCTATGAAATACAAACATGTAATAACCATATTTTCAGTACATCATAGCTTACCACCTGAAACGGAATAATTTTGTTGTGACGTTATTGGCTACAATTTTCAGAAGCATACAGGCAGGAAAGTATTAAGTACTTGCAACAAAAATTTCATGTTGACCTGTTGTTCCGCACCTTGGCTCCTTGCATAGCGCCCTTTGAGGGATCAGCCCATTATAGGGCTCAGATCATTTGAGCAGGAGAACTGAGGGTATTCTTAATTGGGATTATTCTGGAACGAGACAACCAGTTTCCAGTTTCTTGTCTTATTATCAAGGACAATCTCTACGCTTCAGTAAGCAGAAACTGATAACTGCTATAAAAATCTCACAATTATAGAGCGATATTAGCTCTCTCTCTCTCTCTCTCTGTCTCTCTCTCTCTCTCTCTCTCTCTCCCCTGCCTTCCTTCGCTCCCTGCAGTCATTAAGCATTGGTGGACGTTTATTTAGGAGGAGCGCTTGTCAGAACACCATCCAGGCGCATCCATATGTAAGTTTTCTGTTGTTTCCCTATATCATTTCAAGCGAATGCCAAGCTGTTACAGTTACTGTACTGCTGCAGATTCCTGCTAACATGTTTTCTTTCGTTCTGCAAATTTCTCTTTAGGTATTCCTTGTAGTTCCAACCACTGGCACTTTATAGCGCTTAATGTATCGGCCAGCAGATATTGTGTAAGTTTTCTGTTGTTTCCCTATATCATTTCAAGCGAATGCCAAGCTGTTACAGTTACTGTACTGCTGCAGATTCCTGCTAACATGTTTTCTTTCGTTCTGCAAATTTCTCTTTAGGTATTCCTTGTAGTTCCAACCACTGGCACTTTATAGCGCTTAATGTATCGGCCAGCAGATATTGTGTAAGTTTTCTGTTGTTTCCCTATATCATTTCAAGCGAATGCCAAGCTGTTACAGTTACTGTAGTGCTGCAGATTCCTGCTAACATGTTTTCTTTCGTTCTGCAAATTTCTCTTTAGATATTCCTTGTAGTTCCAACCACTGGCACTTTATAGCGCTTAATGTATCGGCCAGCAGATATTGCTATGTTTAAGAGAACACTATTTACTTAGTGAACGAAATAGTTTTCTAATTTATGCGTTTTTCTTTTTCTTTTTAGCTAAAGTTCCATTAACTGCTGCCATGTATGGATTTAATAAAATTTGAGTTCGAGATCTCGCTGTAGGTCAACTTACATGATTTGCATGAAGTAATAGACTATAAATTTGAACTTGGCCATAGTTAATGTTTGAGCGCACAAGTAGGACAGCGATAACTCGTAGATGCGTGGTGGGATTTGGGGAGTGGCTGATTTGTCGGCACCAAGCGGCGACTGCCGATGATCCGCACTGCTAAGTTTGTGTCACTAAAAGTAGATAGTTATGAACTGGACAGGCAGTAATGACGGAGGAAAATTGAAGCCACATCTGAATAGCATCCGGGCAGATATGCGTAAAGAACTGGAAGAAAGGACGACACGATTATCATCTACAAAGATTGAATGTAATTGTTGCTGCGCCGCTAATTGTACTGTAATTGCTGTTAAGGATTTCTCTGTGTAGCAACACCCTCATTTACATTCATTTTTAATTTGAAATGGTAGCCAGTGCGTTAGAAGTAAATTATGATAATTTTACATAGCTAAATTATTTATTCTGGACCTGTTCTACTTAATGTCAACAGTAATGGAATGCCTCATGGAAAAACAATCAATGTATGTGCTGTGATCTTCAGTCCCAAGATTGGTTTGACGCAGCTCTCTGTGCTACTCTATCCTGTGCAAGTCTCTTTTTCTCCGAATAACTACTGAAAGTTATATCTTTCTGAATCTGCTTATTGTAATCATCTCTTGGCCTCCCTTTACAATTTTTACCCGTCACACTTTCCTGCAATTTTAAACTGGTGATTCCTTGATGTCTCATCATGTGTCCTACCAGCCGATATCTTCTGCTAGCCAGGTTGTGCCACAAATTCCTTTTCTCATCAATTCTCTTCAGGACTTCTTCATTAGTTACGTGTTCTACCCATCTAACATTCATCATTTTTCTGTAGCACTACATTTCAAAAGATTATATTCTCTTGTTGTCTAAGCTTTGTATCGTCCATGTTTCACTTCCATATACGGCGATACTCAATACAAATACCTTCAGAAAAGACTTACTAACTTTGAAATCTGTATTCTACGTCCACAAATTTCTCCTCTTCAGAAACGTTTTTCTTGCCATTGCCAATCTACATTTCTTGTCCTCTCTGCTTCAACCATCATCAGTTTCTTTGCTGCCCAAATAGCAAAACTTATTTATCACTGTAAGTGTCTTGTTTCCTAATCTGATTTCCTTAGTGACACCTCGCTTAAAATATACTACATTCCATTATCCTTGTTTTGCTTTTGTTGATGTTCATCTTATATCGTTTTTCAAAACACCTTTCATTCCGTTCAACTGCTCTTCCAAATCCCTTGCAGTCCCTGACAATTACAATGTTATCGGAAAACTTCAAAGCTTTTATTTCATCTCTATGAACCTTAATTCCAACACCAAATTTTCCTTTGATTTTTCACTGCTTGCTCAGTATACAGACTGGATAACATTTTCGCTTTCGTTGTCCTCTACTCTTATAACTTTCGTCTGGTTTCTCTAGAAGTTGTAAATAGCCTATCACTCTATATTTTTTATCCTGCTACCTTCAGAATTTCATAGAGAGTATTCCAGTCAACATTGTCAAAGCTTTCTGTAAGTCCACAAAGGCTACAAATCTAGGTTTGTGTTTCCTTAACCTATCTTCCAAGAGAAGTCGTAGAGCCAGTATTGCCTCGCGTGTCCCATATCGTTATATGTACTGGATTATTTTGGTTGCTCTATATAAATCAGGCAAATGAGCAATTTTAACCCCTTTAATCCTTAAATTAATATGTTGGACAATTAACTGGAAGCGGAATTACACTGAATAAGGGTTTCTTTATTTCTTTTCTGTATTCGCAACCAAATTTTCAATATATATATATATATATATATATATATATATATATATATATATGCTTGTGTCTGTGTATGTGCGGATGGATATGTGTGTGTGTGCGAGTGCATACCTGTCCTTTTTTCCCCCTAAGGTAAGTCTTTCCGCTCCCGGGATTGGAATGACTCCTTACCCTATCCGTTAAAACCCATATCCTTTCATCTTCCCCTCTCCTTCCCTCTTGCCTGACGAAGCAACCGTTGGTTGCGAAAGCTTGAATTTTGTGTATTTGTTTGTGTGTCTATCGACCTGACAGCACTTTCGTTTGGTAAGTCACATCATCTTTATATATATATATATATATATATATATATATATATATATATATATATATAATTTACGCATTTTCAATAATTATATATATAATGCGTTTTGACGCTAAAGCTATAAAGTTATAAACATTCTAAGTAACAAGGAAAAGAAAATTTAGTGCTATTTCGGAACAGCAGTCCTCTATATTGACAAAGGCAGTATCGATAGGCCTCTGTAGTTATCAGTCTTACAGGTAGCATGCGGAAAGTTGGTGGACTACCTGAAGGGAGTGTGGAGTGCAGACAGGAAAGTAGCACAGCCGTAGCGGGGTGCGAGGACATGAGAGGGCAAATACACTGAAGAACAAAGAAACTGGTACACCTGTCTAATACCGCGAGCATGCTGAAGTGGCTCAACACGAAGTGGCACAGACACGACTGATGTTTGAAGTAGTGCTGGAAGGATTTGACGCCATGAATCCTGTAGGGCTGTTCATAAATCGGTAAGAGTACGAGGGGATGGAGACCTCTTCTGAATAGCAAGTTGCAAGGCATCCCAGTTCTTCAATAGTGTTCATGTCTGGGAAGTTTGGTGGCCAGCGGAAGTGTTTAAGCTCAGAAGAGTATTTCTGGAGCCACTCTGTAGCAATTCTGAACGTGTCGGGTGTCCTGCTGGCATTGCCTAAGTCCGTCGGAATACACAATGAACATCAATGGATGCAGGTGATGAGACATGGTGATTACGTACATGTCACCTGTCAGTGTCGTATCTAGACGTATCAGGGGTACCATGTCCCTCAAACTGCACACGCCCCACACCATTACAGAGCCTCCACCATCTTGAACAGTCCCTTGCTGACATGCAAGGTCGTGGATTCATGAGGTTGTCTCCATACCCGTGCACGTCCACCCTCTCGATACAATTTGAAACGAGACTCATCCGACCAGGCAACATGTCTCCGGAGGCGTAAAATTTTATGTTGTGCAGTCATCAAGAGTACGCGAGTGGGCCTTCGACTCCAAAAGCCCATATTGATGATGTTTCTTTGAACTGTTCGCCTCCTGACACTTGTTGATGGCCCTGCATTGAAATCTGCACCACTTTTCGGAAGGGTTGCACTTCTGTCATGTTGAAAGATTCTCTTCAGTCGTCGTTAGTCCCGTTATTGCAGGATCTTTTTCGGGCCGCAGCTATGTTGGAGACAGTAACCGAGTAACAACTTGCGCCAGACACTTGTCTTATGTAGGCTTTGCCGACTGCAGCACCGTATTCTGCCTATTTACATGTCTCTGTATTTGAATACGGATGCCTATACCAGTTTTTTGACGCTTCAGTGTATTTTCTTGTTTGTTAATTAGTGCTGACAGCTCACGGGGATGCGGGCCTCATACCGACTAGCTGCGATGCAGGACGTATTTTCACGTCGCTAGAAATGGAAAAATGCGCTGCATAACGATTACACTGTCTAACATGATCGTTTTGGTAGTCCAGGTCTTATGATACGGGGAGAATAATGCCTAGTTCAAGCATCCATGCTGACTGGTGTTCATACAAGACGAAAACTGGAGTTTGCACGGCGTTATCATAACTGGATGTCCATTGAGTAGTGACACGAAGCCGTTTGAAACGAACTACGTTTTATGCTCCGTCGGACAGACGGCCGTTTGCGTGTATGGTGTGGAATCTCTAGAAGCAAAGGGGTACAGACCGGAGGAGGGAGCTTTAAGGGAATGTTTTCGTTGCATTCACTGGGAGATCTCATCATTTTTGAAGACATAATGGACCAACACAAGTAAGCATCCATCGCTGGGGACCTTGTGCACCTCTATATTCAATTTTCTTTCTCGGCACAATGGCATCAACCAGTAGGACAATGCGACATGTCACACAGCTCACAGTGTACGCGCGCAGTTAAGAGCACCAGGACGAGTTACAGCTCTCCAATGTTCACCTAAGTCCCCGGATTTAAACCCAATCGAGAACATGTGGGACTACCTCGATCGGGCCGGATCCTCAAGCGAGAAGCCTCGTGAAGATGGCCATGGAACTGGAGTCGGCGTGGCTCCACATCCTGTCGGTACTTTCCGAGCCTCAGTGACTCTCTTCCTGCCGGTCTCGTTGCGGTCAGCATTGCAAAAGGTGGTTATTCACGCTTTTGACAACTGGTGACTGGACAGTATAATGCGATTCTTAGATACAAGTATCCTTAGTTGCGTGCTTTTAGACGAAGGACACGTTTAATAATGCGTACGGGAGTTACTACGAGACGACTGCAATATTTCAGTTGAAAATTTTGTACAGCCATGTACGGTTGTAGCACTTTTGAAAGGGAAATACTTTCTCCTCTTCTCCCTCCGGTTGAGATCCGTCTGCAATCACTTTTTCGTGGACGAGACGTTTAGTTTCAACCAAATTATTTTCCTTTTTGTCTCCTTATCCAGAAAGGTTTCAGGAATTGAACATTCTTTAGAAATCTTTAACATGGCAAGCCCGAAGTCGTACAGTCGCTCGTATGTTGGAGCGCTGGATGGTAACTGATGTCTACCAGAACGACGTTTGTGACCATCTTCAGCATTCCAGTTGCTTTAAATTTATTCCTAATCTGATCAACGTTGGTTTCTCTTTGATGGAATTTTGTGAAATTCCCTTCTTAACAACCATTGTACTTCGGTAAATTTCCCTTAACACTTCCGTAAAACTTTATGAACTTTTACTTCCTCTGTTACTTCAAAGTAATTATACCTGTAAAAAAAAAAAGATGCGTTCAAAAATGTAGTTGCTCCCTTCAGTAAGAAGTGATGTTTGAAACAGCTCTCAACGCTAGTCTGTCTTGTGCAAGTCTCTTGCACTCACCAGCCAAATTGGCGATTCTTTGTTGCTTAATATATGATCTACCAACTGATCGCATATTTGAGTCACGTTGTTTCACAATTTTCTTTTCTTTCTTCCTTAATTTGATTCATTACCTTTTGATTAGTTACTCGAGCTAACCATATAATCTTTGCTCTTCTTCCATAGCACTACATTTCAAAAACTTCTGTTCTCTTTTTGTTGGAACTTCTTATTGCCCACGTTTTATTTCCGCTCAAGACTGCATGCTTAAATTTATATTAGATGCTAACAAATTTCCCTTTCTCACAATTTTTTTATTTCTGTTACCAGTTTGTACTTTACCTCCTTTTTCCTTCGGCTATCATCAGTTACTGTAGTGCCAAAATAGACATTAATAAACAGTTGCCCAATCTCCACTAGGTGAACAACGGGCTGCTACTCAAGTCCCGCCTCAGTTACTCGATTCGCAAATATTTAGTAAACTTTCGCCAGCTTTCACGTAAATAACACTACACGCAGAGAGTGTCCTGGGGGGTGACGGGGTGGTGGCAGGAAGGGAATGCCGCCACTCGTTCAGCTAACCATGGCAAATCCGTTTCTAACAAGACCGACCCTATACTGATACGGGACAAAGTAACAAGACAAATAAGATGTAGAAGTCATAAGAAGGATTTTTTTCAGCAAATAAACACCATTAATGCTTAATCTGCACATTTCTGGTTGCTAAAGTATCGGAACTCGTAGTTCATTGTGAGTTTCACCGGCGGACAAAAAGAGGCACACTGAGGACTATAAGGATGTTTTTTTGCTGGAAACTCGCTTCTCTAAAATGAGAAAATAAGCTCATCTGGAATCCGCTGGGAACTTGCAGCGATCAAAACTTCTCAACTGCTGCCAAGCGGGCAGTGGCTCCGACACCGGAAGGAGGTCCCCCTGCGTCACGGGCAGCACTTGTTTTGCATGTTTATTTGATGCCGTTCCCCCTCCCCTCCCCCTTTCCCATCAGTCGACTACTCTATCGCTGTGACCATTTTATTCCTACTGCTGTATTCTGTTTTCATTCGTTAAAACGAAATAACTTTTGGTTTTGTAGCCAGTAGCTACTCTGCAATTCCCTAAACAAACAGAAAAAAAGCAATGGAACTGAATGCGAGTTTTAATCATAACAAAGCTCCAAAGGGGATTACGACAGACTCTTCAAATGTGAGAACTGTACACCATTTTGTCGTATCATTCAAACTGCTGAGACTATAAGCTACACAGGAGTAGCTGTGCCGAGACAGAAGGGTGGGAAACCGTGGGATGACTGCACTTCAACTGAGTGAAGCAAACAGAACATATAGGTTACACGTGGAAAATGCAAACGGATATGCAAAGAGGTTGAAGACGTCATGACAAACAGAACTCAAGTATGTCGTTCGTAATGATGAGGCACTGTCAGAGATGTGAATGCAGAGCAGTGCATCTCAGCGTAGTCTGACGGCGCCTTTTTCTTTCATGATAAATGTAAATGATGGGACAGATAACGTCTGTAGGCTTACAAGGTTGTTCACTGACGACCCGGTTGTATATTGTGAAGTGGCATGCTTAGAAACGAGTTACCAAATGTGGAGAGACTCGCAGGTGATAAGTTCCTAGTGCAACGATTGGAAACTGACTTTGGACTTGGTAGCTGCGACATAGGCTCAGGACTAGAAGCGACTTGGGTTGTGGAGACATATACTTTTCTTATCTCAGTACACAATTTACTCACAACAGAGTCTTAAAAACAACTTCCAACAAGTGGTACAGCATACCGATAGCATAAAACCTTCAAAGAAATCCTTAAGCAACCACAACAATACTCAGTTTCAATTCAGGTATTCATGAGCAGCAATAAAGACTTGCCCAAACAATGTAGAATAATCAGAACCACTCCTTGAATAATTAGAACACCAAATGAAACACAGTACCTGGAGAACAAATGAACAATACCAATAATTTTCACTAGGGAAAGCCAGAGAATTACAGTTAAAATGATTAAATAAAATCTGATAATAGTTTATAATGCTACCAGAATAGCATATTTGGTTACGGTAGACCATAGCGTTGAAATTCACAATAAAATTTGTCATGGTCACGAGCCCAGAAAATGAAATAATGAATAGTATCTGAATTAACAGCATAACAAGCACTACTAATTTTCCTCCTTAAAAATTTTATCTTCCAGGCGCAACTGCATCGTTAAATCACTTGCACAAAATTGCTCCACCCAGTACGACAGCAAGAGCTGCACGGAATAGTGCTACCCGGGAGTTACGAAACCCCAGGTATAACTAATCACACACAAGATCAGTTCAGGGCAGTGAAATAACATGATCAACTTTGCACAGAACTGCCACCACTATACGCCTGATCTGTTTCCTGTAACTACGATGTCCACTGTATAGCCAGCAGACATACACTGGTCCTTGTAAAGCGCTGTATGCAAGGCACATACACACACACAACACACACACACACACATTCCATAATGCTGCCCCATTTCCCGTTCTCCAGGAACAGCAGTGCTCAAACTTCTGTACACCAAGGCGACACCAAACGCACCATATTTCTAGCCCTCACCACTCGGCTATTCGGGCACCACTCCATGTCCACGCTGATCTGTTACCCAACACTATTTTCTGCATCACAATCCATCCACACATGGCCCCAAAATCATGCTGACAGCAGCTGACTAGATGTCCACTTCAAGACGGCATAGTTCTATCGCTGCCACACAGTGTGTTGTACTGCAGCAAAGTGAAGACCGAGCCGCGCTCCTTGTACATTCGTACAAGGCTGCTCACTCGCGTCGTCAGCCTGCCAAACACAGCTTGTCGCTCCATGCGCGCGCTCCGAGACCAGGCAGTTCCGTTACTTGCCAACAACTCAGAAAACAGCTACTCCGACTATAAGCCGACACTAGACAGTGCACCCTCCGTGCCTCCATGCACCCGTTGCCGCTCACGAGGAGATGTCCAGCAGTTGTTGCCAATGGCCCCGGCGCTGGGCCCAACAGCCCAATCAGACGAAATTAAAACATCGTACGAACAAGCCTTAAAGCCCCAACGGTACCGACCAGCCGCCGTGTCATCCTCAGCCCTTAGGCGTCACCGGATGCGGATACAGCAAACCGCTCTCCTGGCTATTGTTAGTTTTCGTGACCGCTGGCGCTACTTCTCAATCAAGTAACTCCTCAATTAGCCTCGCAAGGGCTGAGGGCACCCCACTTGCCAACAGCACTCGGCAGACCCAGACGGTATCCCATCAAAGTGCTAACCAAGCCCTACAACGATGAACTTCAGTGATCTGACAGGAACCGGTGTTACCAGTGCAGCGAGGTCATTGGCAATAGCCCAGCCAAACGAGACCAAAAAAGGTAGATTAGGGGAAGAAATGGAACGGTCGCAATTTTTTTCTCAGTGCAAGGGGGGAAATTGTGACAAGTGGAACGTGAGCGCTGGAAGGGGCAGGAGGAGGACATTCAAAAGTCACTTTTTATGTTTTTTGCAAGTAACTCGAAAACCACGGCTTCTAGCGAGAATATTTACCGGTACGAAAAATAAACTACATTACATTTGCTAAAAGAAGGCCCTATTCGTTTTTCCTCTGTGACCAATATTTTCTACACTGTAAAGACTGGAAAAATCCTGATTATTAAACATAACGCTTTCATGGTATAAAATTACTGGTTACTACTAAATGAAGTGAGCCGAGAGCAAATATTAAATGTGTGCACCACGTCTAAGTGCATTACAGTCATGTTCTATAGGTGAAACAGAGTGGAAGGGTGGGCGGTTGATGTCTGGGGTAGAAGTGGGAGGTAAGGCAGGTCACCAGATTGTGGTCAGACACTTCCCTCCTTCATAAGCCTCCAAACTGAAAAACGAGAAGGTGATTCCCCACTCTGTCTACCCCACTACGTCACAATAAGCAACAATAGAGTGTTTTACAAAGTTATACCGATCCTTGACAGCGCTCCTTATGATTCACTGGAGCAGACATGCCCAAGGGGAGGGGGAGGGATGTATATTTTTCCGCAAAGTGCGTTACCATTACATGGAAAGCATTTGCAATTTACTAATAACACTAACGGAAGAAACACCTATGGACCTACGTAAATCTCCACCCACGCTCTATACTGCCAGAGGGGCGAAACGATTGTCATTCTTGTACGGCATATCCCCTAACGGGAAATGCGTCTTCCTCTGCCATGAGCACTGCTCTCTTTACAGTTCACAGACAGGCTATACTTCTCCAGCATTTTCTCTCCAGTTCTCTTAGGGAAATAGAGAAAATAACTTCGCTGACGACATGTTTGTATGGGAGTTATTTTCAGTTTATTGAATGAGTACGTATTTGCAGTTGTGAAGTGAGCTTTTATGTGGAATGCATTCATAAAGACAGCAGCTGATGAGTGTTTAATTTTCAAGTGTGAGGTTGTCAGCAACCTTTGTAGTGCTGGTGGGAAAGCGCCTGGATCGGCAAATGTGATGCCTCGCTGTTGTCTATCGGTGCAGCGTTTTGTAAAGCTGTGTAATTGTTTTGTAGTCACTAGCTGGTAAATTAAACGAACGACCAGAAAGTTACTGCGTTTCTCTCATTTCAAATTACGTTCCTGATACACTGCACAGATCTCTTCCGTTCAGGACTTGCTGGCGCTTGTAGAGTGGCCTACACTAAGTGATTCCACGCACCACGCGTTCGGAGTATATCTCCAAAGATCGGTGTGAATATGTTTGATCGAACGGGACTGATCATGTTTAAATGTAGAACAGCAAACTGCTGTATATCATTGCTTGCCTAATGTTGATATATCTCAGGTTCCGTTGCAGATGGAGCCAATCTAAGTGTCTGGGACTCTTCAGATCTTAGGAGAGCTGAGGTTGGGATGACGCATTTGATAAGCCTCTTGGTGTGGAAAGTATTCCAGATTGTGATAGTGGAGACAATGATATCGGCATTGTAGAATACGTACTGAGAGCAATTGACACTTGGGAGAGGCTCCTCAGTGAAACAGATAGTTGACAGCTGCAGCTGTTGAGCTTAGTTCTCTGAGCAACTACTAATAAGTACTCATTTAATAAACTGAGAATAGCTCCATTTTATAAACACGAGCTCGGTGAAGTTGTTTTGTGTACTCACACAAGTGAGTTGAACAGGAAATGCTGGGGAGATGTAGCCTGTCTTTAAACTGAAAAACAAGTAGAGCTCGTTGTGGGAGAAGTTGCCTTTCCGGGGAAAACACTACAGCTGCTGTACGAGGATGGCTAAGAATTAATTCCCCCTCTAGCAACGTAGAGTGTGTGCAGAGATTTAAGTAGAGTCTGTCCATAATCTTTACTTGCGTTAGTATCATCAGTAATTCATATCTGCAATCCATGTAGTGTTAACACAGGCTGTGGAAAATTGGAAAGTAACCCCCCCCCCCCTTCCTCCCCATCACCCGTCACCTAGGCATGTCTACGCATTGTGCCGCCAGTGATTCATAATGCGTACTGCGGAATGTCGCTGTAACAGTGAAACACCCTAGTAGGGTAGACTGATGGGGACTCACCTGCTTGCTCTTCAGTTTGCAGACCTTTCAAAGAGGGAAGTGCTTGAGCGCAATCGGGCAACATATCTTCCCTCGCGCATCTACACTCCCCCTTCCCCGAGCCGTCCTGGTTCACCGACTAAATACAATTTATTCCTTAATACGGCTCTACTGCACGTAGTCGTCATGAATACATTCCACATTTGATCTTAACACACTTTATTTAACAGTAAACAGTAATTTTATTTCATCAAACCACTTTTTAATAATCTGCATTTTTTCTACGCTTTGCAAAGCAGGAACTATTATTACTAGAGTAAACTAAGCGGGGCCTTTTTTGTAGTAATTTAAATATAGTTAAATCTTATACCGAGAAATATTTTCGAATGGAGTCGCGGTTTCCCAACTACTCCGTAAAATATAAAAATGTTACCTTTAAACTCCCCCAATCCCCACAATATTCGCACCACACCCGTCCGAATTTTCTGTGTGTTGTTCATGACACTCCACACCCCCCCCCCCACCCCCTCCTCACCCTTCCTAGGATTTTTATCCTACAAGGTGCGACTGCTTCACTGTCACTCCGTTACGCCGTCGCTGCCGGCCGCTTGCCGCCTGGCAGTGGCGCTGTCGCAGGCTGCTTTGATGTATCGTATGCTCTCTGCCACGGCAGGAACACCTATCTCCAGCCGTGGTACCAACTGCCGAATGAGTTTGGAGTTTAACTGTCTCTTTAGTTGATAAATCGTGCAGCAAAGTAAACATAATGTAAAGCAAGCGCACAAAGATCCAGTATCGTGCGCGCGACTTCAGCGATGCAACAACTCGCCATCGCTAGGTCCAGAGATGCTGCCTGAGCGACGCGCAGCAGCCGCCCGCTGTCATGAAGAACCGACAGCATCAACGAATAATTAATTAATTGTCAAAAGTTGGCGTGGCACTGCTTGTTTGTTCGGGTAAATGGTTCCTATTGCATGACGTAAGAAGGCAGTTAGTTCCCGAGTAGACCTCTTACCAGCTAAGTCGATATTTCGGTGTACGTCTAAGTCGGATAGGATACCGACCCATTTCGTGATGTATTGAGGCACAGCAGTTGGTGTTTAAGGCTTGGGAGAGAAAAAGAAGTTACGCTGGTAGAACTAGTATCTTATTTTGGTGCAGTTCACGGAGGCAGCGTGGATGTTTTGTCCTTTTGGCTCCTGTTGATATACGTGGCTGTGACGGTAGTTTCCTCCCAAAGCTGAACTACAGAATGTACGAAGGCTCTGTGTGATTTTGTAAATAGTTGCGGATGAGACACTGGTTTTGGCGAATTTATGTGCTAGGACGATCGATTTATTGTCGTCCTGTGGACAGTTCGGTAGTAAGGGATAGTTTGCTGTGATAGTTACAGTGTGAGCAGTGTCAGAGAGGAGATTTGCAGTTGATGAGTTTTGGGAATCGCTGGAACCCATATCCTGTCCGTGGTGTACGATTAGTGGTCGCGGCTCGCCCAGAGGTAATTGGGTTGTTAGCTGCTTTGTTGGAGTGGTTTGGTAGTGATTGTTGCGTGTCGAGAAGGGAAGGCCTCGAACACATTTTGTTGTTGTTGTTTAAATACCACGATCATATAGCGGACCTATAATTGGCTCTGTGTCACTGTAATATGATAGGTCGCACCAGTAGTTAAGTTGGTAAGCGATGAGAATGAAAGGAACCATTTACAAGCAAACACAACTAAACGAAAACTTTGTTAGACAAAGTGACGAGTGGTGTTTTTCAATTTAAGGTACTTAGCGGGTCGCGTTTTGCTAACACCTGAAGATGCTCAGAATTTTGTTGAATTGTTACTTAAGATTAAGGTTAAAGAGGCGGTGGCGCCTAGGATTTAGGTTTTTTTCATTATCGAATTTCTGTTTTTCTGGGGTGTGGTAGTCTTTGCTGGCTCTCGCTCAATTACGTGAATTAAATTGTATTGAGATACCTAGACCTAATAAATATCAGTTTTCTTGGGTTAAAAGAATTAGTAGCTGTTGTGTGTAGCTATATTTTGTGAGAAAAGCAAAGGGTTAGCATGACACAATTTTACGATGGTATTTGTAAGTTTTGCCTGATCAAAAAGTTCATTAATTGAGTTGATCCACGCTAAATATACTGGGGGTAGATATGCTAAACAGTTAAAACGATTTCATTTATGGAAAGAATGTCCTAAGTAACTTCAATTAGAATTGCAGTTGTAGAAAGCTATCACGGAAAGTCAGCGATTATACTAATAACAAAGATTGGGAAATCTGTGGAATACGTTACGTCGTATTATTTACATAGCAACGCTGGACTAAACAGAAAGAGATTTAATGGTAGCATCAATTATCTTAATCCAAGTAGATATCGGTGAAAGCAACTTAAAGTGAATTGGTAGTAACACATCGATATATTGAATATAAATATTGTAAGCAATTAAAAGATTACAAGACTTTTCCAGAGATAATGTGCTGCGGTGTGAGAATTTTGTTGTGTGTGAGAAACCGGCCTGAGTGGCCGAGCGATTCTAGGCGCTTCAGTTTGGAACCGCGCGACTGCTACGGTCGCAGGTTCGAATCCTGCCTCGGGCATGGGTGTGTGAGATGTCCTTAGGTTAGTTAGGTTTAAGTAGTTCTAAGTTCTAGGGGACTGATGACCTCAGATGTTAAGTCCCATAGTGCTCAGAGCCATTTGAGCCATTTTGTTTGAGAGGCACCCACATGCCTTGCTCATACTGTGGCATCAAGCAGTCAGGCCTGCAAGATTAGTGGTCTACCAAGCGAGTGGATTTATTCTTATTTATCGCAAAACATCAATGACTGATTATGAGCTTTAGTACTCACAATTAAGCTACAAATTATTCTCATGTTTGAAAATTACGCAACGGAAATGGATAACGCACATCTGACTATTAGTAATTTACACAACTCTGATTGTTCACTACGCACAGGGAATACCACATTCTCTTTCTTACTCAACGGCTTTGATCAACACGTGGCCACCGTACTAAATGTGAATGGCGCACACATTTTAAATTCTGGATATCATGAGTACACACTATTCGAAGAACAAGCCCACCAATCTTTTTATTTTCACTATCTTTTTTATTCAGATAAATTCTATCATGGTTCACAGATAACCTAAACACGCCATTACATTTTATACTACAATTACACATGAGAAACTCCGCCCAGTGGGCATGGCTTTACATTGGTGATTCTCTATCTTGTGGTCTCGTAATTACTTGACGCTACAGTGCACTTTCTGGGTAGGATGGTGGATCTTTCGCTATATCTCACACTTCGACTCTCACACCCGTCATCACGAAAACTTCCTCCAGACCGAGCGGTACAATTGCTACTCTCCCATGCAAACCACGCATACTTAAATTACATGAAATACATCACACTGGCAACATACATCACAAAGAATAGTCACAACGTTAGAATCACTTCACTTTCAGCTTTCCCACTTCAATTAATATTCATCCCAGTTTCACAGGACACTGCCCCACTTCGTAACTTTTCTTTCCTACTACGAACTCTGGAGGATATGTGCACGTCTTCCTGTGCAATGCAAGCCAAGTGGCGTTGTTGGATAGGCGGCTGACTCACCTTGTTTCTCTCTCAGAGTATTAGAGTTTGAATCCAGCGTCACACGGAAACATAACACGCAAAGTAATATTAAGTACATATTCGACACACACGCGAGTCCTCAACTGATACCATGGACGAGTACTTCTCTTTATCCTTTGTCACATACACTGATTGAGACTCGCACAGTGCTCACCACGTGGAAGTACTCGTCTCTAATTTCAAGTCCTGCACACGCCATTTCTTAAATATTTCCAACTTATAGTACACACGCCAGTAATTCAGCTTAACTTTAGCACTCGGAAGTATTTCAACTTATTTCTACACGTGGTTTCATTGTGACCGTTGGCCACTTCCGAAGGTTACTACGATCCCATTAATATTACCTGCCTGTCATTTAATTCTCCCCCCAAAAGTTCCTGAAACAGAGAAATAATTATTCCAAACTACTCTTAAGTATTTCACATGCATACCATGTCTCCACTCTTTCGTCTTTACGGAGCACACCTAAGACAGGTCTTACCAACACAAGATACAGCGCCAGAGTGCTGAAACATGGCCGTTCTTCGGGTAATCTCGCACCTCCGTCGAGGTGCGGAAAGACCATGCTACCCATTGGTCAGCCACATTTCAGACGCTCAAAGCTCAGGTAAATTTCATCTCTTTGGTTCCACCGAAGGTGGCCAAAGGACCGTCTCAAAGATTATCATATATTACACATTCACTATCTGCGGTTAGCAGACGACCATACATTCATTCATTTCGCAGATCTCACCAAATTGGATGTAGGGATCTATTTTATGGGAGTGCACATGTGATCAATTAAATAAATAAATTGTCATTTTTCCCTACACTGGTATCAGGGTTCGGTCTATTAAGTGAAATTGAGTTATTATTACAAAAAATATGTTGTTCTGACAAGAATAACGAAGAATGTTGTACCTATTTTCGATGTCGAGCGGTACTGCACCCTTTCATGTTGTGTGTGACAACAATTGCAAGCTAGAGGTAACATTTAGCTTTACATAATATAAACAGGTATTGTATTTAAAGTGGCTTGGTGTTTTGGTTTGTGCGATATTACGATAACGGGAGTTGTTATCGAAATCTGCCTGTCTCGTAATTGCTACTCGATATTGTTTGTCAGTGTCAATGGAATTTATTAGCCTGTATATTCGTGGAGTAATAGTGTCACTGTACGATTACGACGTTGTGTATAGTAAAGGTGCTGTTTATTAATTATTCGACATTTGAGTTTGCCGTCTAGTCAATGGTTATGATTACTGCAGTATTAATTATGCGGGGGTTGATCTTTCTTCAATTTGTCTTTTAAGAGTGCAACTACGGTACGAGCTAGACTTCGAGTATTTGCCAGGCACTCCGCCACGACTGTAATCTTCTGAAAACTAATAGCGGCCCACGGTCATAACATCGACTGTAAAATTAAAACTGCACCAAATTCATGCTGTAGTGGTCGATTGGTTCGCTCAAGTAATTTTGCGCGGCAGGAAGCCATACATCAGCGGCGCAGCGACGTTGGTACAGTGCGATCCGTTGTCGTTGTGAGTTCGATTTTGAGTACCGCCAGTCGGCGCGTTACAGCATCTCCAGTAATGTAGCCCCACCGTTACAAGTCGCTTTAGAGTCTGCTTATTACTTCAAATTTCCATGTCTCGATACAGCTATATTCGGCTGTTGGAAGGTGATGATGTAATGCTCTCAGTTGTTCAAATAAATCTCTTTCTCGACTTCAGTCTAGGATATGATGCTTCCCTTTCAAACATGGGATGCCCGGAATCATTTTCCTGTTTTTTCTTCTTCTTCTAATATCCGTTGGGCGCTATGAATAACATTTATTAAATAAAAAATATTAATATAAAAAATTTTAATGCCTCGATCATAAATTTAATTATACAATTAAAACACGATTCCTAGTTTCGACTGATTTCTACATCATCTTCAGATCGTTCAACTCGTAAGAATAAGTTGAATATGCATTGATAAATATCATCAACGTAGTCGCGCAATGACGTGCATTCGTGTTATTGGCCAACAACACTATGATAGTATCTAGTTAAGTACTTCATCGTAAGTACATACTGTCATTGTCTTGTTGGCGCATAATAGAGATGCTTGCCACTGCATGAATATAGCTGATGATGATGTTTTTTCACCCCATATCCAACTTTTTTTTACAACTTGAACGATCTGAAGATGGTTATAGAAAGCAACCTAAACTAGTCATCGTGCTTTAATTATATATGGCAGTATATGCATTAAAAAGGTTTTTACATTAACAATATTTATTTAATAAATTACATTAAGGCCGCTGTCTCCTTCCTGACAATGTCAGGATTGTAGATTTTGTCAATTATAGTTAGTCGTATGCAACCAGTTATAATGCGGCCTGTATCGTTAAGAGACATGACAACGTTCCTGATGTCTGCGCAGTTCTGCCAGACTGGTGCAACGTATTCTGACGTGGAGAAACATTCGCGTGGACCTAGATAGACGCAGGTAGAGCATTTGATTGAGCCAAGTAATGTATTTTTAGTGACCTTGCAGATAGTATTATTTCAGCTGCAGTGTTCTCCCAGTAGTATTTCAAAAGTAATTGGGCAGTCGAGCCCTACTTCGAGGTACGTCGTATAATACCCGTAAAGATCCTGTTAATTTATTACATATTTATATAGGTGGATGCCAACAGTACATTAAAAACATAAAAATCGAAAATTCGCTGTGATGTACCTCGAATAGTTTATTACTGTCCCATCGTTGGTTTACAAGTCCTTTCAGCAGGATTGGCTGCGAATGGCTAACATCAAACAATTTAAATTTCCACGAACTTCTTTTAATGCTATCTGTGAAATGCTACAAAGAGACTACACTAAAATCGAACACCATTTAAACGCAGCAGCACGTCTCAAAGAGGAAAGAGACATTTTCCTTTACAGTTTCTTTAGAGTCTCATCCAGTTTTACAGCTCGGCATTACGAGAGCGAGTATAAAAACGCTTCACAGATAAAGAAGTTATATCCTTTTTAATACGTCTGCCGGGGCATCATTCTAAGGACCCCACGTCGCATTTTGTCGGTGAGTGGTCTGAAGCAGGCGTATATATGGAGTCAGTTTAGACTGTGACCCGTCTGAGCTGCATGTTTATTACAAGCAGGGAATCAGTTACGCTCAACCTCACTATTGCAAATGTTTTGTAGAAAAGAAAAAATAAATAAAAAACAATTGCTGCTGTCTAAACGAAATGTTTTGAAATTTTTTTTATCATAGTGAAGTTGCCGTAAATTACGTGACCGTTGTTTGTAGACACGGAGCTGGCGCCCCATAGCGCCCAAAATGCGTTCTATTGGGCTCAGAACAGTCGAATATGGAAGCCAAGACGTCTACATGAGTTAACTATCACGCTCCTCAGACCCGTACTGTGACAGGGACAGTTACACTATCGCCATTGGGAGGAATGTGGTCAACATTAATGTTAGCGAAGATGACAAGAGTAATGATACCTTAGTTTACTATTACGTGTCTCGTAAATACCTGGGTGAATGTCCCTCACCTAATATACTCTGTTCTTCGAGATGTGCACCTCACACGCTACTTTTGATTGGTTATTGACGAATCTTCTTCCACATCTTCCAACACATTTTGCTGCACAAGAAAATTCTTCCCGGAGAACATTGAGTAGCTCCCTGTGGCTTTAAAGAAATAGTTCGAATTAGGTTGATGCATATAACAAAACGTTTTCCTCCTGTATCCTACGTTAAGTGTACGCTGCTCAGCCAGAACATTATGGATATAAACCCGTCCAGGCGATAGCTGCATCACCAGGCAAGGAATGACCGCTAGTCAGACACACGTAGAGTGCATGTAGTATTAATGAGGGTCCTGTCCGTGTGTAGAATAGGGAAGGCGAACGATCTATCTGAGTTTCACCGAGGGCAGATTATGGTGGCCCAGAGGCTCGGCACAACAATTTCGGAAACAGCACGACTTTTTGGGTCTTTGAGGTGTGCTGTGGTGAGCGTCTTTAACAAGTGACGTAACCAAAGAGAAACCTGTCCAGACCTCGTGGGGTTGGGCGGCCACTCCTCATTACAGACGTCAGACGTCGTATGCTGGGCAGACTGGTAAAATAGGACAATAGGGCGAACTGTGGCAGAACTAACGTCAGACTTTAATCCTGGGCAGAGTACAAGCGTGTCTGAACACACAGTGAACGAACAGTTCTAACGATGGGCCTCCGCAGCCGACGACGGCTGCGTGTGATAATGTTAACACCACGATATCGTCAACTATTACGAAATGTGCACATGGCTATCGGCACTGGACGTTGGCGCAGTGACAGGGCGTTGCATGGTCTTATGAATACCGATACCCTCTTCGTCACGGTGATGGGAGGGCGCGAATCAATCGTCTTCCAGGGCAACAGCTCCTTGATTCCTGAACTGCGGGGCGGAGATAAGCTGGCGGTAGCTTCATTATGCTCTGAGTAACATACACGTGGGCATCCAGGGGTGTAGTGGAGCTCGTGCAAGGCACCATGACGGCCAAGGAGTATCGTATGCTGCTTGCAGGCCAAGCACACCCCTTCGTGGCGACCATGTTTCCCTATGGTAGTGGCATTTTTCAACAAGATAATGCTCCATGTCACAAGAAACATAGCGGCGAGTTCGAGTTCATGTGCTGGCCCTCCACCTCGCCAGATCTGATCCCTATCGAACACATCGGGGATGTGATTGAAAGTGACGTCAGAGCTCGTTGCCTCCTTCGCCGGAATTACCGGGAAATGATGACTTGTGTGTGCAGAAATGGTGCCAACTCCCTCCATGGCACGATATGTCGCCGCTGTTAACCGTACCAAAGGTGGCCGTATGGGCTGTTAGATAGGTGGCCATCACGTTCTAGCTGTTGTACGCCCCACTATCGAGTAACGAATACTGTTCCACCCTAAACCACCAGTTAGACTATCTGATCAAAAGTAGGCGAACACCCCCGTGCAATGCGGAATTGACTACGAGGAGGTACGATAGGTTGACACGCCAGTATAAAAGTAATTGGGGAGTACTATCGGCAGAGAAACAGTAACGGTAGAATGGGTCGGTCAGCAAAGCTCTACTACTTCAAACGTGGACTAATCATCAGATATCACCAGAGTAACAAGTGCTTCACGGAAATTTCAACCCTTCTAAAGCTGACCAAGTGGCTGTTGGTGAAGTGATTGTGGAAACGCGAGGGAACGACCATAGTTAAACCAAGAGCACGCAGACTACAGGTACTGACGATCAGGGCCAGTTGTGTATTGAAGTTTACATCTTGATGATTATTTCGCACCGGAAAAACGAACACAAAGATTTTACCGTGCGAACTCTGATTTCTCTTATTTTCTGATTATGACCATCTCTCTGTATGTAGGTAGGCGCCAAAAGGATATTTTCACACCCAGCACTCAGAGGAGAATGTCGCTTATTGAAATTTCGTAACATCTTTCCGGAACGAAAAACTTTGTTTTAATGATTGTCACCCCAGTCCGTGTGTCATATCCTGAGCACGCTCTCTCCTATTTCGTGGTAATACAAAACGAAATGTCATTCTTTGGACTTTTTAGATCGCCGCCGCCAATTCTGTCTGGTGCGGGTCCCACACCGCGCAGTAGTACTCCAGAAGAGTGCGGACAAGTGTGGTACAAGCAGCTTCTTTAGTAGACCCATTGCATTGTCTGTCTAGCGAAATATATCACGATCTTAGGTCTGCTTTCGCCACGACATTAGCTATATGATCGTTCCAGTTTATGTTATTCGTAATTTTAACCCTTACGTATTTAGTTGAATTTACAGCCTTTAGATTTGTGTGATTTATTGCATTTGGTTTTGATCGTCTGATGATTAAATAAGACGGTAAATGAAAGCATCATTTGCAAACAAGAGGGCTGCTCAGATTGCCTCTTAAATCGTTTACATAGATTAGGAACAGCAGAGGGCCAATACGCCTTCCTTAGGGAACGCCAGATGTTACTTCTGTTTTGCTCGATGGCTTTCTGTCAATTACTACGAACTGTGAATTGTAAAAAAATTGCGTGAAATCGGCGGAAGGAATCACTCGTGAGTTACAAAGTGCTACCAGCAGTTCAGCTTTAATGGATGTGTTTTGTGGCAACATAAACTTTTTTAAGATTTTACTAAAGTTGTGGACTTTACATCTGCATCTACATAGATACTCCGCAAGCTACCGTACGGTGCGTGACGGACGGTACCCCCAGACTCCGATGATATAGTTGCTGAACAGTTCAGAGAAAATTTGAGTCTCGTAACAAATAAATACCCCACTCATACTGTTATAGTTGGTGGGGACTTCAACCTTCCCTCGATAGGTTGGCAAAAATACTTGTTCAAAACCGGTGGTAGGCAGAAAACATCTTCCGAGATTGTCCTAAATGCTTTCTCCGAAAATTATTTCGAGCAGTTAGTCCACGAACCCACGCGAATTGTAAATGGTTGCGAAAACACACTTGACCTCTTAGCCACAAACAATCCAGAGCTGATAAAGAGCATCATGACTGATACAGGGATTAGTGATCACAAGGTCGTTGTAGTTAGGCTCAATACCGTTTCTTCCAAATCCACCAGAAACAAACGCAAAATAATTTTATTTAAAAAAGCGGATAAAGTGTCACTAGAAGCCTTCCTAAGAGACAATCTCCATTCCTTCCGAACTGACTATGCAAATGTAGACGAGATGTGGCTCAAATTCAAAGATATAGTAGCAACAGCAATTGAGAGATTCATACCTCATAAATTGTTAAGAGATGGAACTGATCCCCCTTGGTACACAAAACAGGTCCGAACGCTGTTGCAGAGGCAACGGAAAAAGCATGCGAAGTTCAGAAGAACGCGAAATCCCGAAGATTGGCTAAAATTTACAGACGCGCGAAATATGGCACGGACTTCAATGCGAGATGCCTTTAATAGGTTCCACAACGAAACATTGTCTCGAAATTTGGAAGCAACTCAAATCGCTTGATACGGGCAAGTCTTCAGGTCCAGATTGTATACCGATTAGGTTCCTTTCAGATTACGCTGATACAATAGCTCCCTACATAGCAATCATATACAACCGCTCGCTCACCGATAGATCTGTACCTACAGATTGGAAAATTGCGCAGGTCTCACCAGTGTTTAAGAAGGGTAGTAGGAGTAATCCATCGAACTACAGACCTATATCATTGACGTTGGTTTGCAGTAGAGTTTTGGAGCACATACTGTATTCAAACATTATGAATCACCTCGAAGGGAACGATCTATTGATACGTAATCAGCATGGTTTCAGAAAACATCGTTCTTGTGCAACACAGTTAGCTCTTTATTCGCACGAAGTAATGGCCGTTATCGACAGGGGATCTCAAGCTGATTTCATATTTCTAGATTTCCGGAAAGCTTTTGACACCGTTCCTCACAAGCGACTTCTAATCAAGCTGCGGGCCTATGGGGTATCGTCTCAGTTGTGCGACTGGATTCGTGATTTCCTGTCAGGAAGGTCGCAGTTCGTAGTAATAGACGGCAAATCATTGAGTAAAACTGAAGTGATATCAGGTGTTCTCCAGGGAAGCGTCCTGGGACCTCTGCTGTTCCTGGTCTATATAAATGACCTGGGTGACAATCTGAGCAGTTCTCTTAGGTTGTTCGCAGATGATGCTGTAATTTACCGTCTAGTAAGGTCATCCGAAGACCAGTATTAGTTGCAAAGCGATTCAGAAAAGATTGCTGCATGGTGTGGCAGGTGGCAGTTGGCGCTAAATAATGAAAAGTGTGAGGTGATCCACATGAGTTCCAAAAGAAATCCGTTGGAATTCGATTACTCAATAAATAGTACAATTCTCAAGGCTGTCAATTCAACTAAGTACCTGGGTGTTAAAATTACGAACAACTTCAGTTGTAAAGACCACATAGATAATATTGTGAGGAAGGCGAGCCAAACGTTGCGTTTCATTGGCAGGACACTTAGAAGATGCAACCAGTCCACTAAAGAGACAGCTTACACTACACTCGTTCGTCCTCTGTTAAAATATTGCTGCGCGGTGTGGGATCCTTACCAGGTGGGACTGACGGGAGACATCGAAAGGGTGCAAAAAGGGCAGCTCGTTTTGTATTATCACGTAATAGGGGAGAGAGTGTCGCAGATATGATACGCGAATTGGGATGGAAGTCCTTAAAGCAATGACGTTTTTCGTCGCGGCGAGATCTATTTACGAAATTGCAGTCACCAACTTTCTCTTACGAATGCGAAAATATTTCGTTGAGCCCAACCTACATAGGGAGGAATGATCATCAAAATAAAATAAGAGAAATCAGAGCTCGAACAGAAAGGTTTAGGTGTTCGTTTTTCCCACGCGCTGTTCGGGAGTGGAATGGTAGAGAGATAGTATGATTGTGGTTCGATGAACCCTCTGCCAAGCACTTAAATGTGAGTTGCAGAGTGGTCATGTAGATGTAGATGTAGATGTAGACCACTACTAGTCATTTACCCTGTACCACTACTAGCCATTTCCCTTACTGCTCCACTCGCAAATACCGTGGTGGAAAACCAACTGTCTATATACCTCCGTATGAGCCCTAATTTCTCGTATCTTATCTCCGTGGGTCTTATACGCAATGTATTTTGGTAGCAGTAGAATCCCTTGGCAGTCGGCTTCAAATGCCGCTTCTATAAATTTTGACAATAGTGTTTCTGGAAAAGAGCGTCGCCTTGTCTTCCCTCCAGCGAGTCTAGTTTCAGTTCCGAAGCATCTCCGTAACACTTACATGTTGTTCGAACCTACCGGTAATAAAAATAGCAGCCCGCCTCTTAATTGCTTCGGTGGCTTCCTTCAATCCGACGTAGTACGGATCCCAAACTCTCGAGCAGTATTCAAGAACAGGTTACACCAGCGTCCTATATGCGGTCTCCTTTACAAGTGAACCACTCTTTCCTAAAGTTCTCCCAATATACCGAAGACAACCACTCGCATTGCCTGCCACAGTTCTCACATGCTTGTTCCATTTCATACCGCTCTGTGACTATGCTGAGCAGGACACTAGTAATACTGTATCAGAACATTAGAGATTTGATCTTCCTACTCATCTGCATTAATCTACATTTTTCCACATTTAGAGCTACGTGCCATTCATCACAACCACCGGAAATTTTGTCTAAGTCGTCTTGTATGTTCCTACAGACACTCAACTTCGACTCCTTGCCGTACACCATGACTTCATCAGCAAACAACCGTCGACTGCTACCCTCCCGTGCGCCAAATGATTTATGTGTATAGAAAACAACAGCGGTCCTGTCACACTTGCCTGGGGCACCTTTGACGACACCCTTGTTTCTGATGAACACTCGCCGTCGAGGAGAACATATTGAGTTCTATTACTTAAGAAGTCTTCGAGCCACTCACATATCTGTGAACTTATTCCATATCCTTGTACCTTCGTTAACAGCCTGCAATGGGGCACCGACTCAAATGCTTTCCGGAAATCGAGAACTATGGGATTTGAATGTTGCCCTTCATCCACTGTTTTGCCGGATAATAAAGCGGCAAGGAACAAAAATTGTACGCCCTAGTTCCTATGGCTTTGTGAACTAAGGGAGGGAGGGGCGAGCGTCCTTGGCAACAAGCAAGAAGCCTGTAATTGGTGGAAAGGTAGGGAGGGACTTCAATTAGCGTCTTTGTGAAGTAACTATGGAGTACGTACAACGTTAAATTCATATCTGAGAAAGACAGGAAAGATATGCACTAATCAATAATAGTAAATAAGAAATGTGAACTATTTTCAGAACCAAGCAAAGGTTAAACGAATTAAAGAAACAGAAGGCTCAAATGGCTCTGAGCACTATGCGACTTAACTTCTGAGGTCATCAGTCGCCTAAAACTTAGAACTAATTAAACCTAACTAACCTAAGGACATCACACACATCCATGCCCGAGGCAGGATTCGAACCTGCGACCGTAGCGGTCGCGCGGTTACAGACAGTAGCGCCTAGAACCGCTCGGCCACTTCAGCCGGCGAAACAGAAGGCCGGTAAAATTAACCAACGTGAGAATCCATTGATGGCCGCTTCGGTCTTTGCTAATGATAGAACCGTTGGGGAAACACAGATGGACTCTAAGACTGCGATAGCTGGTCGTTAGGAGGCCAGCTTCCTACTGCACCAGTAGGCACTTCAGAGGGCGGCCACCATTCATCTCGGCCTCCGGCAGCGCGACTCGGTACGCCATCATCCGCCTCAACCATCGGCGAAACGTCAGCTGTGAGGCTGGAAGGCTCTGGCCAAAAATATGGGAGGAATCGGTTCGTGGATTACCGTCTGTACAGTGAGGAATCCCAGCCATAAAGGTGCCAGCAATTTAGTGCAACATAATTTCCTGTCCCCCCTCCCCCATGAACCATGGACCTTGCCGTTGGTGGGGAGGCTTGCATGCCTCAGCGATACAGATGGCCGTACCGTAGGTGAAACCACAACGGAGGGGTATTTGTTGAGAGGCCAGACAAACATGTGGTCCCTGAAGAGGGGCAGCAGCCTTTTCAGTAGTTGCAGGGGCAACAGTCTGGATGATTGACTGATCTAGCCTTGTAACATTAACCAAAACGGCCTTGCTGTGCTGGTACTGCGAACGGCTGAAAGATAGGGGAAACTACAGCCGTAATTTTTCCCGAGGAAATGCAGCTTTACTGTATGATTAAATTATGATGCCGTCCTCTTGGGTAAAATATTCCGAAGGTAAAATAGTCCCCCATTCGGATCTCCGGGCAGGGACTACTCAAGAGGACGTCGTTATCAGGAGAAAGAAAACTGGCGTTCTACGGATCGGAGCGTGGAATGTCAGATCCCTTAATCGGGCAGGTAGGTTAGAAAATTTAAAAAGGGAAATGGATAGGTTAAAGTTAGATATAGTGGGAATTAGTGAAGTTCGGTGGCAGGAGGAACAAGACTTTTGGTCAGGTGATTACAGGGTTATAAATACAAAATCAAATAGAGGTAATGCCGGAGTAGGTTTAATAATGAATAAAAAAATAGGAGTGCGGGTTAGCTACTACAAACAGCATAGTGAACGCATTATTGTGGCCAAGATAGACACAACGCCCATGCCTACTACAGTAGTACAAGTTTATATGCCAACTAGCTCTGCAGATGATGAAGAAATTGATGAAATGTATGACGAGATAAAAGAAATTATTCAGGTAGTGAATGGAGACGAAAATTTAATAGTCATGGGTGACTGGAATTCGTCAGTAGGAAAAGGGAGAGAAGGAAACATAGTAGGTGAATATGGATTGGGGGGAAGAAATGAAAGAGGAAGCCGCCTTGTAGAATTTTGCACAGAGCATGACTTAATCATAGCTAACACTTGGTTCAAGGATCATAAAAGAAGGTTGTATACCTGGAAGCATCCTGGAGATACTAAAAGGTATCAGATAGATTATAGATAGCTTTAGGAACCAGGTTTTAAATTGTAAGACATTTCCAGGAGCAGAAGTGGATTCTGACCACAATCTATTGGTTATGAACTGCAGATTCAAACTGAAGAAACTGCATAAAGGTGGGAATTTAAGGAGATGGGACCTGGATAAACTGAAAGAACCGGAGTTTGTAGAGAGTTTCAGGGAGAGCATAAGGGAACAATTGACAGGAATGGGGGAAAGAAATATAGTAGAAGAAGAAGGGGCAGCTCTGAGGGATGAAGTAGTGAAGACAGCAGACGATCAAGTAGGTAAAAAGACGAGGGATAATAGAAATCCCTGGGTAACAGAAGAAATATTGAATTTAATTGATGAAAGGAGAAAATATAAAAATGCAGTAAATGAGTCTCAAAAATGAGATCGACAGGAAGTGCAAAATGGCTAAGCAGGGATGGCTAGAGGACAAATGTAAGGATGTAGAGGCTTGTCTCACTAGGGGTAAGATAGATACTGCCTACAGGAAAATTAGGGAGACCTTTGGAGAGAAGAGAACCACTTGTATGAATATCAAGAACTCAGATGGCAACCCAGTTCTAAGCAAATAAGGGAAGGCAGAGAGGTGGAAGGAGTATATAGAGGGTCTATACAAGGGCGATGTGCTTGAGGACAATATTATGGAAATGGAAGAGGATGTAGATGAAGACGAAATGGAAGATAAGATACTGCGTGAAGAGTTTGACAGAGCACTGAAAGACCTGAGTCGAAACAAGGCCCCGGGAGTAGACAACATTCCATTAGAACTACTGATGGCCTTGGGAGAGCCAGTCATGACAAAACTCTACCATCTGGTGAGCAAGATGTATGAGACAGGCGAAATACCCTCAGACTTCAAGAAGAATATAATAATTCCAATCCCAAAGAAAGCAGGTGTTGACAGATGTGAAAATTACCGAACTATCAGTTTAATAAGTCACAGCTGCAAAATACTAACGCGAATTCTTTACAGACGAATGGAAAAACTGGTAGAAGCCGACCTCGGGGAAGATCAGTTTGGATTCCGTAGAAATGTTGGAACACGTGAGGCAATACTAACCTTACGACTTATCTTAGAAGGAAGATTAAGAAAAGGCAAACCTACGTTTCTAGCATTTGTAGACTTAGAGAAAGCTTTTGACAATGTTAACTGGAATACTCTCTTTCAAATTCTGAAGGTGGCAGGGGTAAAATACAGGGAGCGAAAGGCTATTTACAATTTGTACAGAAACCAGATGGCAGTTATAAGAGTCGAGGGGCATGAAAGGGAAGCAGTGGTTAAGAAAGGAGTGAGAGAGGGTTGTAGCCTCTCCCCGATGTTATTCAATCTTTATATTGAGCAAGCAGTAAAGGAAACAAAAGAAAAATTCGGAGTAGGTATTAAAATTCATGGAGAAGAAGTAAAAACATTGAGGTTCGCCGATGACATTGTAATTCTGTCAGAGACAGCAAAGGACTTGGAAGAGCAGTTGAACGGTATGGACAGTGTCTTGAAAGGAGGATATAAGATGAACATCAACAAAAGCAAAACGAGGATAATGGAATGTAGTCAAATTAAATCGGGTGATGCTGAGGGAATTAGATTAGGAAATGAGACACTTAAAGTAGTAAAGGAGTTTTGCTATTTAGGGAGTAAAATAACTAATGATGGTCGAAGTAGAGAGGATATAAAATGTAGACTGGCAATGGCAAGGAAAGCGTTTCTGAAGAAGAGAAATTTGTTAACATCGAGTATAGACTTAAGTGTCAGGAAGTCGTTTCTGAAAGTATTTGTATGGAGTGTAGCCATGTACGGAAGTGAAACATGGACGATAAATAGTTTGGACAAGAAGAGAATAGAAGCTTTTGAAATGTGGTGCTACAGAAGAATGCTGAAGATTAGATGGGTAGATCACATAACTAATGAGGAGGTATTGAGTAGGATTGGGGAGAAGAGAAGTTTGTGGCCCAACTTGACTAGAAGAAGGGATCGGTTGGTAGGACATGTTTTGAGGCATCAAGGGATCACAAATTTAGCATTGGAGGGCAGCGTGGAGGGTAAAAATCGTAGAGGAAGACCAAGAGATGAATACACTAAGCAGATTCAGAAGGATGTAAGCTGCAGTAGGTACTGGGAGATGAAGAAGCTTGCACAGGATAGAGTAGCATGGAGAGCTGCATCAAACCAGTCTCAGGACTGAAGACCACAACAATAATTTCCTGTCATGGAAGAGAGAGCAGTGACCTCACAGATACGGTAGAACATACATTAATAGTGACCAGTAACAGTGTAATGAATTGTTTCAGAACTGTTTTGTCAGTTAATGGGGAATACAGTGTTCAGAATTGGTTACTTAAAGTGCTGACTGTTATTTCACCGAAACCTTAAATATTCATAACTCAGAATGTGAATACTATATCACAGAACTTGCTTGTGGAATGAGGCAGGAGCAGGTAGGACACAGCCTTACATCACTTCACCGTGAGCTGCATACGCAAGCGTATGGAAACTAAATGGCCAGTGACGTTAGCACTGAACGTAGCCATGTCCTTTCGCTGGAACGATTATGTTTCGAAAGTGATGGAGCCGCCATTACTCTCATTAGTCTTTTTCTCAACGTTACTACTAGTGCAAAATCCAGCAGAAGCTATGAGTAGTTTTCATTCTTAGTACATAAGGCAGGCTTGGCTTCTTCTATGCTGCCAACACTGTTGCACTTTTGTCAGATGCCCTCGGGGAAATTGCTGATAGCGAGAAGAAGTTATTTCATAAGTAAGAAGTTACATGTCGAAAGATAGTGGCGGTAAGCGAGAGAAGAGAAGAGTGGTGTGGTCAGTCATCTGTGGCGTGTGGTGCAGCCTTCCTTTTCTTTTGTGTGCTCGTTTACAGCCTTGAGAAAATGGGCTAGGCTCGTAACCAGAGTGTATTTTCGGAGACGGCAGCTGAGAAGCGTATTGATGGTGCCAGAAGAGGGAAATAAAAGCAACTGTTTTATAAAAATAGGAGTAAAGTACCAAATTAGTAACGGTATCTGCAGGACTCTGGTTAGTATGCCACTGTGGCTTTATACTGCGTGAAATGTATAGTTTCAGTGGATAGAGATAGCAAAACTAACAAAATAACGAAGTAGATTCGTAATAATAGAAAGCCTGAGGAACCACCGCACAACAAGCACAATGACTGTGCATAGAGAATTAAAAAGAGTGCGGTAGAATGGTCGAGCAGCTCCTCATAAACCAAAAATTGCTGCCGGTCGGAGTGGCCGTGCGGTTCTAGGCGCTACAGTCTGGAACCGAGTGACCGCTACGGTCGCAGGTTCGAATCCTGCTTCGGGCATGGATGTGTGTGATGTCCTTAGGTTAGTTAGGTTTACTTAGTTCTAAGTTCTAGGCGACTAATGACCTCAGAAGTTAAGTCGCATAGTGCTCAGAGCCATTTGAACCAAAAATTGCTGTAATCAATACTAAGCGATGCATGATGTGGTATAAAGAGTGATGAATCTCTCTATACCCTGTGGCAGTCCGATGGAAGTGTTTGCCTTTGGGGAATGCTTGGGAAACATTACTCGCCAACATGTATATTGCCAGCAGTGAAGTACAAATGAGGTCGTGTTGGGGTATGAGAATGTGTTCCGTGGGTGGGGTGTGGTCCTCTTATTGAGCATATGGAAACGTTAAATGTAGAAGGAGATGAATACATGTTGCAGCATAGTGTATGGCGCGTACAGCAGAGAAAGAAATCGGAGACAATGATCATTTCAAGATGACAACCTACATCCGTATCTGCATAGATACTCCACAAGCCACCGTACGGTTCCTGGAGGAGGGTACCCTGCATCACTACTACTCATTTCCTTTCTTCTTCCACTCGAAAACAGAGCGAGGAATACATCTATATATCTACGTACGAGCACTATTTTCTCTTGCTTTATCTTCATTGTCCTTACGCGAAATGTACATTAGCGGCAGTAGAATCGTTCTGCAGTCATCTTCAAATGCCGGTTCTTTAAATTTTGTCGTTGGTGTTCCTCGAAAAGACTGTCATATTCCCTTCAGGAATTCCTTGAAGATGTATGAAATAAACCACAGAGATCATGTTATAAGAAAGGAATTTCAGGAAGAAGTTAAAATCAGATTTAAGAAAGGTCCTAGACGCAAAAGAATTGTGAACCATGTACTTGAGGCTATACCAAGGGTCAGAGTTTTACTTTTGCAAGACAATAGAGTGTACATCCAGTATGACTCATTACGCATCAGAGACTTTGTGTTAGTCCAAAAATGTTTTAACTGTTATGGATATGGTCACCCGATCAGACATTGTGATAAAGAGCCTGTAACACGCCCGGGAGTACGGGGGGGGGGGGGTACTTTTAACTGGTTGTCGTTTCGTCACCGTGCGCCCTGTCCACACCACGTACCTGGTAATCCCGCGGCGGACGTATTGTTCTGCTCCACAGCTGGCTGTTGGCTTGCCTGAAATTATCTATCGAAAAAAAAGCAAGCGGGTTTAGGGGAGCCACTCAACGTTCAAACACAACACTGTCCTATGTCTGGTATGGACATCTATATTCTTAGACTATATGGAAACCACAGGTTGCACTGTTTACACTCTAAATCGTAAATGTTTATCCCAGTTAACAATCTTGATGATTAACAGTCCAAAATATAGTTCAGACGAGCGTACGCGTAACTGACACGACGCGGCTGATTGTTGATGACGCGGAAGCCGAATGATCGAACGAAAGTTCTTACGCTCGTCACACATACGGATATCTGGTAATACTCCTCCTTGTCACTAGTAATGCTATAACACTGTTCGTTAAGTTAATTTTTCAGTTCTCAGTTCTCACTTCTACGAGCGTGCGCGTAACCGTCGCGGCGGGGCTTATTGTTGATGATGCGGAACGCGATGATCGAACGCACGTTCTCACGATCGCTACAAATCACTGGCACTTGATTGCACTCTTTTGTGGTAAATAGTATTACTCATTCACATTTGTTCATTCTTGGAGACCGAACACGGCGCGGATGATCGATGCTATGTGACACGCAACGAGAGGATACATAAATACGTTATTAACGCCACTGCTCATTTTCAATTACTTCTTGACGCACTTTCCTCTGAACCATTTCCATATGTCATCACTTTCCTATAATAGCACTTGTAGCAACACTTCAACCTGAATACTAACAATGCTTCTACATGCAGAGCTGCACACTACACAACATAACAGTTTCGTGTCCCGTGCTCGACTCACTACTGACGCGGCTGCCCGCAAAGATACTCCACAACTAATCCAGCGATATGACAATACGCTTACAAGCCAGTTTGCGGAATATGTGCGAAACCAGGCCTCAAGAAATCCGAATGTCGTGAGGAAAATACCGTGGGCTGCATCACTTGCAAATACAAAAATAAACTTGCGATAAGATAATAATTGTGAACAATGTACTTGAGGTTACAGCAAGGGTTAGAGCTTTGCTTTCACAAGGCGGTTCACCTGTAAGGGACACCGCATATAGGACGTTGGTGCGACCTATTCTTGAGTACTGCTCAAGTATATCTGATCCGTACCAGGTCGGGTTAAAGGAAGACGTTGAAGCGATTCAGAGGAGGGCTGCTAGATTTATTACCGGTATGTTCGAACAAAACGTGCGTGTTACGGAGATGCTTCGGGAACTCAGATGAGCGGCCGTTGTGGCCGAGCGGTTCTAGGCGCTTCAGTCTGGAACCGCGCGAACGCAACGGTCACAGGTTCGAATCCTACCTCGGGCATGGATGTGTGTGATGTCCTTAGGTTAGTTAGGTTTAAATAGTTCTAAGTTCTAGGGGACCGATTACCTCAGAAGTTAAGTCCCATAGTGCTCAGAGCCATTTGAACCAGAGCCATTTGGAACTAAGATGGTAATCCCTGGAGGTAAGGCGGCGTTCCTTTTGGAAAAGACTACTGAGAAAATTTAGAGAACCAGCATTTGAAGCTGAGTGCCGAGCGATTCTGCTACCGCCAACATACATGGCGCGTAAGGACCACGAAGATAAGGTACGAGAAATTAGGGCTCATAAGGGGGCGTACAGACAGTCGTTTTGCCTTCGCTCTCTTTGCGAGTGTAACAGGAGGCGAAATGACAAGTAGTGGTACAGGGTAGCCTCCTCCACGCACGTTACTGTACTTGCGGATTATTTGTGTATATGTAGATGTACGTAGAAAGGCCGGGAGTCCAGAGTGTCCGACCTGTAAAGAACTGTATAACAGACAGATAGAACGTACTGAATATGACGTTTCCTATAATGGCTGCTAAGCTCTGCAAATATCAACAGTAATTATCTAGAGCACAAACCGAAAATAAGAACAAGAGCCCGGCGGCAAGAAGTGGGATGGGGAAAATAGCTAGAGCTACTACAAAATGACACGGAATTACTACTTCTTCCTACATATCCATTTATTAATAGCAAGTGTTTATATATTACTGATTTCATAGGTGATCCATGCCTGCAAGTCATCGTGGACTATACTATAGCAAGGCACAAAATGGCTCAAATGGCTCTGAGCACTATGGGACTCAACATCTTAGGTCATAAGTACCCTAGAACTTAGTACTACTTAAACCTAACTAACCTAAGGACATCACACACACCCATGCCCGAGGCAGGATTCGAACCTGCGACCGTAGCAGTCCCGCGGTTCCGGACTGAAGCGCCAGAACCGCACGGCCTCCGCGGCCGGCAGCAAGGCACATTAGCATAAACACTGAACTAGAATTACAGAAAGAATTCTTAACTTCGTAATGTTCGTTGACATGCATCGTACCTGATTTTAAAATGTATACGCAGGGAATAAGCAATTAAGATATTATTCATTGCATCAGTATCTAATAATACTAATAAATAATTGTTCTGCAGCCGTCACGGAAAATGAAGAAGAAGCAGAGAAGACAAAGAAGACCTAGTAGCATACAAGGGGGCAAGTTCTTCCGCCGGACTGAGGCTTATAGTGAATCGTCTTAAACTTTAGCATGCAAGTCGATTTTTCCATATTTTACTTACTATCTTTTAAAATGATGCAAGGCACTGTGTGCAGCGACGCCCCAATGAGACGTTTAACCCTCAGTGTGTGTGTGTGTTTGTGTGTGTGTGTGTGTGTGTGTGTGTGTGTGTGTGTGTGTGTGCGCGCGCGCGCGTGTTGGGGGGAGCCGAGATGGTTCAGTGATCTTTAGCGGTGTTTTTCGTACCATGACCGGCCTACTCGCTTAGGTTATAGGCAGCGTGAACCACGGTGTTTATATCACTGTGCTTGGTGACATTCCTCTACATCTTCATGTTGGATATATCTTCCTAGAATACAACAGCCACGTTCAGAAGGTTTATAAGGTGTGGAACATAAAGAAGGATTGGGGTGAAGATTATATAGCGTGCGTACATCTGTAGATATATCAAGTAAGCAGAATTCTCTAACAGAGTAAGCTGTGTTTAAGGAGCACAAAGGATGCATCGTCTTAAGTATATTTTTAGATTCCGCATTGTACAAGAAAATGATTCGACATTCAGATATCAATGGAAACATTGGCACATGTACAGTACATTCCACTAATTGATTAGGGAAAGAACCGTAATAATCATATAATGAAAAGCTTAGCCTACATGACAAATAGACGTTTCATGTTATTTTCAGGACGTTCACTATAAAAAATTTTAATTACCTACTTACAACACAACGCCAGTTTGTGGTGTATTGTAGTAAATCTAGATTACTTCAGGAGGAGGTCGAGCACACACTGCAACAGACACAAACATCCAAACTATTAGTAATTTATTAAACCTTGAGCATCGCAAATACTTAACTTTGGAAGCAGTTTGGTCCTCACAAATCTACATCTACATCTACATCCATACTCCGCAAGCCACATGACGGTGTGTGGCGGAGGGTACCTTGAGTATCTCTATGACAAATATTTGATATTGTCGCTGGTACTTATAACATATACTACTTCGTTCATTGCGGAACGATAGTTTCACATCAGAGTACAAATGGCTGTACCATGTTACAAATCTCTGAATAACTATTACATTAGCTCGCAGCCAGACATGTGCTAAGTTGGTACTGTCGTTGTAAGCGATGATTACAAGTGGTCGCTGATCACATAGAGCTGAACTGAGCGGCACTCCGCTCAGACGTAAATAACATTCCGGCAGCGGCGGCATAAGGAAACAAATGTGGGCATGTTTACGCCGACGTCTCCGATTTGTTGCTGCGTCTCGCAACGACTGTCGTTACTTGTGGTGCCGTCGTGATGTACCAACTTTTGAATGAGACCTCGTTCTGTGAACGAAGCCACACAAACGACGGAAGATTAGGTGGTCGCTAACATTATTTGCACAATTCTCGCATGTAGGGACAATTGGAAAGACAGGAGAGGCGAAGTAAACATAAATGCTTTCCTCTCTAATAGTTCGTACTCAAAGCTCATTTGCTCACATAATACCAAAAATAACTGCAGAAGTCGTCATATTATAACTACCAGAAGGTTAATCATGCATTAAAAGGAAGTAAAAACCGTGCATTACATTCTGGATAGCATCACGATTCGAAAAACTAATGTGAAACACGTTTATAAAGTAAGAATCAGAAATTTGCTGCGATTACTAGAGAATTCATCTAATCTAACGTTCACATATCGGAGTGAGCAAAGCCAAATCAAACCGAATCCGCAACTCGCAGCCCTGTGCTCACCAGTAAGTAACCAGTCGTGGTCGCCTATGAATTCTGAACTGCCGCCAATCAGAACCAAAAAGCATCTAAGTCCACATGCGGTAATCAGAATACTCCTTCACATCACTTTCTCGTGCATGCGGTCTTTGCAGCCCACTGTTGGCGTCCTTCTTCGTCTAAAACTAAAAAGCGAAGCAGCCCTGTAGTTCACTATCTGAATTCCGCTTTGACTCTGCCTAAGGAACGCGTAAGTTCGTTCGCTGCGCCACTTGGATGAGTGAGAGTTTGTAGTTTATCTACTCCCTACGTCAATTTCTAGTGTCTTTTGCAATAGGAAATAGAGAAGCAGAAATACCGACTATCCGTCCTAGAAAATTCGATTGGGAAATGACTAAGTGTGACCAAAGAGAGGGGGAGAGAGAGACGATGTGTTACAGAGATAGCGCTTGCTTGTGTCACCCAAAGTCTGGCGAAGGAACTCGACCTTCTCTTAGAACATTACAAAGAGAGTCTCTCCTTCCGTTATTTGAATTCACACATGTCCGAGTGCCTGTCTGGGGAAAAATCATTTGTTTCCGAACGCCGTCTCACCGTACCTCAAAGCAGTGCAGAGAGAGATGCTTAACTGCAGTGTGGCATCTCGCCAAAGAGTCACAAAAAAAAAAGAAAAGGGTTTCTCTTTCCTCTTCGGTTTCCTATCCACCCGCATAGAACACGCCCCTTGGAGGCGTCCTGCCGAGCGTCGACCTCGGCACCGCTAACAGAGGGTCCACTGGGTCGCATCGCGTTTCCTGTGACTGACGCGTCCGCCCCCCCCCCCCCCTCCTTACCATTCACAAGGAACTCACTACATCCCGAGCCTATCTTACGGCTGAGGCTAACCGCCAACATTTACGGAATTTATAACCGCAAATAGCATATTTAAGCTAACGAGAGCTGCTCATATTCTGCCTAGACAAGGAACTCCATCTACGTTTCTAATCAGTGGGTAGAAAAATGGGAATCTCATGCACTGATCTTCCGCAACTGCTTCCGATAAATACAACCATCTCTCCCAGTTACATACAGCGGTAATCAAAGAGCGTAAACAGAGGTCGCTCTCAATATGACAACTCAACTGGAAATTTAGTAGTACCCTTACAGGCTGCACCAGTTCATTCCTGGTTTTACAAACCCTGAGGCATCCTATCACACCAAGACTACCCCCTCTAAATCATGCAATCTTAATCTCCATGAAAATCTCTGGGACTTAATGGGACGGTAAATGAAATGTAGAAATCAACATCTCCATAATTCCTTATCTCTACGAGATCTAACCCTCAGGTGCTTCAACTGGGTACGGTACACCTCAAGAAACTTCTATGTCGTCCCTCTCCTTGCCGACTTGATGTGGCTGCTGGTGATACAGCACGCTGACTAACTTTTTTGTGTGACGTGCTTTTGCCCCGATGTTTATGTTAGTACAGAAGCAGCAATTACACACATTTTACTTTGAAAAAATTAAGTAACAATAATGGTAATAATATTTCTTAAACCATAGATAGACATTGTGTTTATTTCAACATTCGTCAAATACTGTCACTCTTCGCCCACATTGCGGTTTTTTGCACATATCCGATAGTGCACATACGATAAACGGTTGAATATGACTAATTTTCAGTCTAAATTAAATATTGAAAAGACTTTCTAAACAGCTTTGAGTGTAATACACTGCAGTTAAACATGGTCCTTGATTTCATTACCGCCTTACCAAAGAAAACACTTCATGAAACTTAACTTCGTAAAAAATTTGCTTCGTAAAACATACAAAGAAGATTTAATTAACGACTGTGTTATAATATCCAATGTAAATAAAACAGAATACAAAGCGGTAAAATCGAGTACGCATATATTTTTCCGTAAAACTTTGCATTTGGAATCTGAAACTTAGTGCGTTTGTTTCAGCATAATTTGTGAAATCTTCCAACAAAGCTATCCACTTCTCTTATTAGCATATTAATTATGTATAGGGGTGTACTACCTTATATTTCAGACACAATCACATTCTATGAGTGGAGTTGGAAAGAAGAGGTACGAAACAACATTGTGGATGTAATTGAAGCGTTTATTCAAAAGTAGCCGCCAGGGGCCTGAGCACTACTATTCCACTTTTTCACGAGCCCGTGTATTCCCTGTCCCCAAGACTCCTGTTGCTGTGACAGGAGCCAGTCCTCCATTGTGACCTTTGGTTCGTCGTGCGCGTTGAACCTTTTCCCTTTGAGATATTTTCTTAGCGGACCGAACTCATGGAAGTCTCTGGGCCACACGTCACGACTGCAGGATGAATCTCTAGCGGCTCCTAATTGAACTTGCCATTACACTTTGTGTGACCTTGGAGACGCGCGGACGCGCCCCCGTTATCGTGGAGCAGAATCACACCCTCCGTGAGCAGCCTAGGGCGTTTGCTCTTAACTAACCTTGCGTAGGTTACGCAGTGTCTCACATTATACGTCACTGTTAATGATTTTTTTCCAAGCTCGAGAAATTAGGTGATAATCGAACCTCGGACGTCAAAGAAGACGGCGAGCACCACCTTGCCACCTGAGGGAACAGCTTTGAATATTTTAGGATGAGGTGACGACGCATACACCTCGCTGCGTTATCCCAAAGCGGCGTATGCAAATTTCAGTTGGTTAGAGTGTTTCGGCGAGTCTTAACTTGTAAGTAGGCTGTTTAGGTTTTTATATTGGTAACGCTATGTAGCTCTCTGTATGAAAATCATTGGCTGTGCTGTGTGCAGTCCGTGGCCGGTTAGCATTGTTGTAATATTCGCTAGTCTTGGGCAGTTGGCTGTTAACAGCGCGTAGCGTTACGGCAGTTGGAGGTGAGCCGCCAGCAGTGGTGGATGTGGCGAGAGAGATGGCGGAGTTTTGAGAGCGGATGATCTGGACGTGTGTCCATCAGAGACAATAAATTTGTAAGACTGGATGTCATGAACTGATATATATATTTTATGACTTTTGAACATTGTTAAGGTAAATACATTGTTTGTTCTTTATCAAAATCTTTCATTTGCTATGCCTATCAGTAGTTAGTGACTTCAGTAGTTAGAATCTTTTATTTAGCTGGCAGTATTGGCGCTCACTGTATTGCAGTAGTTTGAGTAACGAAGATTTTTGTGAAGTAAGTGATTCATGAAAGGTATAGGTTATTCTTAGTCAGGGCCATTCTTTTGTAGGGATTATTAAAAGTCAGATTGCGTTGCGCTAAAAATATTGTGTGTCAGTTTAGTGATGATCAGAATAAGTAAAGAGAAAAATGTCTGAGTACGTTCAGTTTTGCTCAGCTGTTTGAAAAGCAAATAACGTAAGAGGTTTTCCAGCACAGTAATTCACTGATTTTTCTAAAGGGATGTTTCAACCTTTTCATTCCAACACTCTGTGTATGACAGTCATAACCGGTTTCGGCGTACGGCGGCTGTTTTCAGATGCTATCTGTAATATGTGGCATTTGGTGATCAAAACGGTTATTACGTGCTAAAATTTTACTACACACGTAATGAACGTTTTCTTCACGAAATACCGTCCGTAACAAATAGCATTTGAACACGTCCAATACAGACCGAAAACGGTTACGGTTATGTCGTAGAATCCGACGTACTCTGAAATAAAAGGAAGTTCACAATACGTCAGTCAGTCATCTGTGATTTCCAGTTTACTGCTCTTACTGTACACAGTCTATTTGAAATACATGAGGTAGGAGTAACAATATAGGTTTCAGATACATCTCTGTAAACAAATATGTCGGTGACATCCTGGATTAAATTCTTCTCCGCGGTGTTTCATGAAGTGACAATTTGTGACACCCTTACTGTTGAACCACATGATGAACTAACTGGGACGTTATCTCAAATCGAGGTTCTTAATGCCACTCACAGGTATCACTATGATACTGTACACATTTCGCGTGGTGAGAATATACCATAGGGTGATATTACCTGCTTTTCATGTTAAACTCAAAATGCAGAATAAGTAAAAAAATATCGGTGCGTAAAACTTGTTTTAAATATAGATTGCAGTCTCCATCCACATTCTAATCACAGCATTTCAATAGTAACTTGACACAATAAAAATCAATCTTTAGAAACATAAGGCTCATCAGTAGCGTATCTACAAAACCCCGGGCGACAATGTCAGTGGCTGAACATTTCCTGTGTTGGACAAGGCGAAGCATGAGAGTTGACTATCGAGAATGCTTCCCCCGTTTTTTCTTTATTTTAATGTATTTTACTTTTTGCAGAAGATTGCAGATGAATACCTACATCTTAGTTTGGTACTATCGAAGTCGAAAAAGCCCTAAGCTATAATGAAAATTGTAGTCAGATGGTAATTGTGATTAATATTTCCCATGAAAATGGTGGTTTTACATGCCTACGAATAGAGGACTCCAGTACGTATGTCAGCATAAACTGGCGTCCATAACTTTCTGCGGTATAAAGCAAGAAAGATGTTACGAGAACAAAACTTCAGCGTTGTTAATTGATGAATAGTTCTATTGGCCACTTCTCCAGTGGTAATAAAGTCTTGCTGCAATTGCGTCGTACGTAATCATATTGCCAGCTTGCTCTGCAAGAAGTCATTTTCAAGTATTAGCTGGATACTGTGAGGTGGAGGTGAACAAACTGCTCTGACTGCACAGCGTCACTAAGACAGATGAGGGAGGTCGTAAAAACGTTTTATTTCCTCCGTCAGCGTAAATAAACACTGCAATAAAGAGATCTAATAGCCGATTTAATGTGGTACTGCCAGCGTCCGCAGAGACAAAGCCAAGCAGTTCTCCAACCTATTCTGGAGTGTGAGTATCCTCCTCCTCTCTCACGGTATGATGCTGTCGCACACGGCTGAAGAAGGTATTACGGCGTTGGCAGCTGCTAAACGCCTGCTGTCAGTTTCCAGGAGTCTTCTGCTGTTTTTGTATTGGCTTCGCAGGTTTCGGGCGTATCCGTTCAACTTCTGAAGATGCATGACTATCTAATAGAAAGATGAGAGACAATACCGAAGGAACACAAAGAGATAAACGCGCTAATGACAGCCATTGCTGTTGTTGTTGTTATTGTTGTTGGAGTATTCAGCCCTATGAGGGATTTCCTGCAGCCCTTCACACTAGTCTATCCTTCGCAAGACTCTTCATTTCTTCGTAACTACTGCAACCTTTGGTATTCCTACACTTCTCTCCATTTTTTATTTTTTTATTTAATCCCCATAATTGCAGCCTGTTATCTGGAAAGCTAAAACAGACCATACAAATCACATTTGCTTGGATAGGGATAAGTAATGTATTAATTATTTATTTCCGATAGTTAACTTAAAAAAAGATATAAAATACTGCAACTACTTCTACTACTACAAAACTTCTTTAAAATCCTTAACCAGTTACCGAGCTACTAGTCTACTACAAACACTACACAGATGGTTCCCTGTTGTTCATCTATTTTGGTGCATTTAACTGGTAGATGGTTGTTTCCGCTACTGAATTTGCCCTCATACTATCCCGGTCAACAGCCATAGTGGGCTGGATTCCTTTGGCGCCGGGCAGCACGTCAGCTGCATTTCCACAGTAACAAGTAATTCCACCCATCACTGACACTTATTAGAGTCCACAATGCCATGATCACTTGCACCAACGCAATGTAGATTCTTGGGAAAGTATTTCATTCGGTAGTGACCGACCTCAGTTATTTTCTCCTCATCTGCAGAATATGTTGTCTAGTCTGGATGGCAGATTACTGACTTATGGTTGAATGCCTCGTGAAGTGTTCTTTGTCCTTCCTGGATACTGCGATTGCAGTATCGTCAAATATGTGCCAAGTTGACTCGCCCCTTAGTGCCGCTTTGGGATCCCATATCCTTCATACACGACGTCAATTACCCTCTGCATCCTCATACATCGTGAAGTCCCACAATGTGTGTCCAGTGTGTGCACACTGCCGCAGGGTCAGTATCTTTCATCTGTCTTCTGATTTGGTATAGATGCGTGGCAGAAAGCTATAGTCAGTCAGGTAATGTATCAGTCCACTCGACGTGTTAAGGGATTTTTAATCCCTCCCTCATGTTAAGGAGTGTTCTCCTGCCAGTGCCTGAAGTGTTCCATTCATTTTACCACAGTTGTAATATACTATCTTTTACTGCTTTTTTCGAATTAGTCTCAGTTCCATTTGATTGTCTTTCTTTAACCGGTAAAAGGCTCCCCTTTTCCTAATTTCCAAGTCCAATGGGCGTATTCCTATAATTACTAACAGGGCATCATTCGGAGCGTGAGGTAGGCGCCCGTTAATCTTAGTAGGATGCGCCGTATAACTCTTCCCACTATTGTGGCAGGCTTCACTAACTGCAGTCTATGAGCCCAGACGCTCGCACCATATAAAATAATTGTTTCAAGGCAAGCCAAAATTCCCTGTCTGCAATGGTTATACTTTTATTCATCACTTTGGCACCTTTTCTGTCTGCTTCCTCTACATAATGTAGAAAGTAACGACGTTCGTCCAGAAATACCCCTAGATATCTCGTGACTGCGTTTCTCCTGATCGTTACATTATTTAATTTTAGTATAGGATTTCTTATTAGGTTCCCTTTCAGGAGGTACGTTGTTTTGAGAGGTGCTAGTGACAATTTAACACTTCGACACCAGCCCTCAAGTTTTTGGAGGGTTGCATTACATTTGTCTTCTATAATTCTTTTGGAGTCAGCACGTACAACGAACAGCACGTCATCTGCAAATGCCACCAGTCTGCTTATTTTACAGCTGTTATGTAGTATGGACTACATCCCAAAACTCTGGACCACACACTGATCCCTGCGGTCAGCCTTTTGTTATTGTCTTCGCTATTTTCTTTCCTGGGTATGTTAAACAAGCATGTCGCCCACGCCAGTAATCTCTCAGGCAATTATACAGCGCTTCTGGACACTCCAAATCCCTAAGGCGACGAAAGAAAGACGGCCAGAATAGGTTACCGAAAGCGACAGCAATATCAATCATCATCGCCAGAGTATATCTAGAATGAGTCTCTATCGCTAGCGAAATCGCCTTATTAACTGCATCTTCGATTGACTTGCCTCTTCTAAAACCGTACTGCTGAGGCCTCATCCCGTGTAGCAGTCTTTGATCTTGTAATCTTTTGCGTAATAATTTTTCCAAACACCTTGTCGAGAAGGTTCAAGGAACAAATTGATCTCTAGGATCTGGGTATCACTGAATTCTTATCTTGTTCTTTACTAGTTATCACTGCTTCATCGTTCTTCCACGGAGCAGGGAAGCGTCCTTGCAAGAGACATTCATTGTATCATTGTACAGATCGCACAAGTAACTATGTAACATAAGGTTTGTATTATTTCTGCAGTGATCCTGTCCAGCCCTGGAGGTTTTTTTCTTTTTCAATCTTAAAATTGTATGCTTAATTTCTTCTTGGGCGAAGCGGTACACATATTTATTGTTTCTACATTCTTCCCGTAACATTTCCCGCAACCTACGCTCATCATCCGTCTCGCCCTCTTCTCCATCGTCAGGAAGTATTGTTTCCATTAGCAGAGCAGCTGACTGTTCCCAACTTTCTGTCACCTTTCCATCATTCCTTAAGAGCGTGGATAAGACTGTTGGTGACCGTATTTTTTTCGCAGAATGTTTTATTTGATACACGCCAGGGATCGATTTTTAAGTTAGCCTCCACTAACTGCTTCCTTCGTTCCATTTCTGTTTTCCACATCTCTCCGTTAAAACGTTGCTTAAAATACCTGTATTTAGGCAACCTTCGGACTCTTCCTTCTTGAGTCATGCTGTTCTGGTACAGCTGCCAGGCTCTTCTTTTTTCGCATCTTAATTTCTGCAGCGCCTCAGTCCAGGTGTAAGGTACTCCTTTAGAATGACCTCTGCTGATAGGTATCTATGCTCCATTTCTCTATGTATAGCCAATGTCTGTTCTTGCACTTTAGTATCTACATTATCAACCAGCGATGGTCTTCCTGAATCTAAAGTACTCTTCCTAGTTCTCCCTAGTTAGCGTCGTTGCCCTTATATTTGGGCCGTATGTACACGTTTTCCGTGTCGTTTTGGATTCCCCTTTCAGTGATGGTATATGTGAGGTACTGCGGTTACCCGATCTCATTCCTCTCGCAACCTTCCTGCCTTTCACACGGTGCACCGCTGCCGTATTTGATAAATGGGGTCCAAATTTGACGTCGCCACAGTCAGGCGGCTATGTCACAATTCTGACTTCGCATTTGCGTCAGCGGAGCACACAAGAGGCTCAGTTCGTCCCAGGTGACTAACATCCTTTAGTCTTAGCAGATACTCGTCCATCTCATCACTAAACTGAAAATACATGGAAACCAGGATGCATCTCCCTTCCAGTTAACATTTCCAGACAGATTACGTTTCTGAACAGTGTTTTAATATTTTTGTCACTGTTATGGCCTTGCTGAGTACTATTATTGCTGCTTTATTGCTTGTGTGACTACGTGGGCAGTTACTGACATCCTGGGTATTTTTCCTGCCATAGTATACGGTTCTTGGAGGCACAATACATCTAAGTGCAACTCTTCTGCCACTCTTCCAGCCCCATGCAATTCGTTGACACTTCTCATGGCGTTAAGCTGTCTTATCTTTATCTCCATCAGGGGTGACGGGTATATATTCGACAGTCTTGCCCTAGTCACTTGTAATCGTTTGTTATACGACCATGCGTCAGCACAAAGTGCTTGCGCAAAGTATGTAAGGAGAATGATTCATTTCTTCCGGCAGAAACCTGTTTCAATAACTTCTCCAGCTTTTCTACTTCTGTTGGCAGACTGTTTGCATTGAGATGGATTCTGTCTACGAAATCAAATACGGGAAAAGTAATTTAATCCCCTTCTGTATGCTTACGCATTGCTAGATGTCTTAACGCTGTAGTGGGCGTCATCGGCTCTTCCTTTCTAACGATTTGCATAACGTTTTCTGTGCTTTCATAAATTTGTCGTGTATTTGTTCTAGTCTGTGTTTGTTTACTTCTTTGTAGAAGGCGTTTGTTTCCTGTACGAGCTAACTGTGAGTCTCGTACTGTTTTTGTTGCAGATTCAATTTCTGTATTAGCGAATCTTCTTTTACTTCTGTAGGTAACGCAGTGTATTCCTCAGGATGTGTGCTGTCGCATTCTACATACAACTGCCTACTTTGTGTCAGCAAATCCTGTTCGCCTATATCATATGTCACTCCTACATCCGTCTCTGGTCTTGCATCTCTGTTATACCACATAGTTCTGAATTTTCGCCAAAAACTTCTTTTCTGGTTTTTCGCAGGTGCGTGATACTCTACGTTGGTCTGTGTTGCATGCTCTGTTCTATGGTACTTACTGCTCACTTTTTGCCAGAATTTCCTCGTTCTTTCGGAGTTCCTCCTCCTCCTCGATGGTGGCATTTGTAGTGTGATTATGCGAAACGTCTACTCATAATCCGTTCTCACTTTTAAATTTATATTCCAAGTTTGAGTGTACTGCGTCTGCCTTAAACAGCTCGGTCATCAGGATATATAGTTGGTCTTGGTGTTCCATATACATTTAAAGCCTCAAACTGGCAACTACTATCGTCTTTCGTTGGTTAATAAGCTTCCGAATCACCTTCTACCCAGCTCTGCAACCCGACTCTATCAGCTGAGAATTAGCCTAGTCCACTGTAAGAGTACTGTGTCCGCTACACTCTTAAGTTAACATGCGCTAACCAGCGAGTCTGACATTCTGAAAAATTCGTCACGTTGCGCGTCCTTTTTCGGCGACGGGAGCATAGTGAGTCGCAAGGCGTTATCCTAGTACGTACCGAGTGGGCATGCGAGAATGTAGGAGCTAGAAGAGTAGATTGAAGCGTCAAGGTGCGGACCGTTCGCAATTGAGGCTAATGTTGGTTTTGGGATGAGGAATTGTTCAGATGTCGAACGAATACTAGTTATTACTTATATGTATAAAAGTTAAAGAGGAGGTAAGAGTATTAGCATTTCTAGTTTGAGTACATTTGAAATTACTGATTGGAATTTCGTTGAACTAACGACCTATAGGGTATATTAAAAAAAGGTGAAACTCGTATAAATGGACGAGCCAAGATCAATAAAAGATGACCTCCAGATTGACAAATTATCAGTATGGATTACAGAAGTGTAGGTGTGGAAGGTATAGGCCTAGCTAGGAAAATTCGTTGTTAGGAACTAATAAACTAAGTCTATGTACAGCGTGTTGGTATTTATAACAGATCCTGATGGTGTGTAATTGCCACATATACGGCCATTAATTTCAGTCACGCTACGAACAGTATGTAGACAGTTAATTTCTGTGTCTAACAAGATCTGTTGCAAGCAATCTCCCTTAAAACTCTGATCGCCGAACAACTAAAAAAACAGAAATGTAGGTATCATCGAAAATGAGCTTACTACACACTCCTAGTTTGTGAACTACCGATAACGTATTATAATTTTCGCCTTCATGGTCGAAGTGATAAACGCTTCTTACACACCGTAGTTGAGTCAAATCTCAGCTAATCATTCAAGGATGTTTAAAGGAGCGACCTGTGTCTTGTTGATCGTCCATCTTAGCATTCGCCTGAACTCGTAAAGGCCAACATTAAAAAAACTTAAATCAGCCTGACTTGCCATTAGTTTGAATTCCGCTTCTTCCGAATACTAATCTAGTCTCTCTTGATTAGAATTCTTCTTGTAATACCCAATTTTTGGGTATTCGAACTGGGCTAGTATTCGTACATGCCCGAAAGAGCAGACCCCACGGATTAGTATAACTGATTTGCCTCTATAGGGAATGAATCCACCATCTTCAGCGTGGAAGCACATTTACGTTCTATCTCCTGCAGGAATCTCAAAGTAGGGAACATGGAGGGCTTGGGCGGGGTCTGCGGATAGGTGACGTTAAGCGGGCATGTGGGTCGGTAGGCAGGCAAGCCGAGATAGTCCGTGCAATGGAGACAGCCACCGTGTCCAGATGGCGCAATGATTTTTCACCAACTACAAATTTTTATGATTGAGACAATTTGCATGATATTTTACTGTGCACTTATCTCCCCGTTTTTACATAGTATACTACAGTTTTGTAGACTTAGAGAAAGCTTTCGACAATGTTGACTGGAATACTCTTTCATATTCTAAAGGTGGCACGGGTAAAATACAGGGAGCGAAAGGCTATTTACAATTTGTACAGAAACCAGATGGCAGTTATAAGTCGAGGGACATGAAAGGGAAGCAGCGGTTGGGAAGGGAGTGAGACAGGGTTGTAGCCTGTGCCCGATGTTATTCAATCTGTATATTAAGCAAGCAGTAAAGGAAACAAAAGAAAAATTCGGAGTAGGTATTAAAATCCATGGAGAAGAAGTAAAAACTTTGAGGTTCGCCGATGACATTGTAATTCTGTCAGAGACAGCAAAGGACTTGGAAGAGCAGTTGAACGGAATGAACATTGTCTTGGAAGAGGAAGCAGGTGTTGACAGATGTGAAAATTACCGAACTATCAGTTTAATAAGAGGGGCAGCAGCCTTTTCAGTAGTTGCAAGGGCAACAGTCTGGATGACTGACTGATCTGGCCTTGTAACATTAACCAAAACGGCCTTGCTGTGCTGGTACTGCGAACGGTTGAAAGCAAGGGGAAACTACAGCCGTAATTTTTCCCGAGGACATGCAGCTCTACTGTATGATTAAATGATGATGGCGTCCTCTTGGGTAAAATATTCCGGAGGTAAAATAGTCCCCCATTCGGATCTCCGGGCGGGGACTACTCAGGAGGACGTCGTTATCAGGAGAAAGAAAACTGGCGTTCTACGGATCGGAGCGTGGAATGTCAGATCCCTTAATCGGGCAGGTAGGTTAGAAAATTTAAAAAGGGAAATGGATAGGTTAAAATTAGATATAGTGGGAATTAGTGAAGTTCGGTGGCAGGAGGAACAAGACTTTTGGTCAGGTGATTACAGGGTTATAAATACAAAATCAAATAGGGGTAATGCAGGAGTAGGTTTAATAATGAATAAAAAAATAGGAGTGCGGGTTAGCTACTACAAACAGCATAGTGAACGCATTATTGTGGCCAAGATAGACACAAAGCCCATGCCTACTACAGTAGTTCAAGTTTATATGCCAACTAGCTCTGCAGATGATGAAGAAATTGATGAAATGTATGACGAGATAAAAGAAATTATTCAGGTAGTGAAGGGAGACGAAAATTTAATAGTCATGGGTGACTGGAATTCGTCAGTAGGAAAAGGAAGAGAAGGAAACATAGTAGGTGAATATGGATTGGGGGGAAGGAATGAAAGAGGAAGCCGCCTTGTAGAATTTTGCACAGAGCACAACTTAATCATAGCTAACACTTGGTTCAAGAATCATAAAAGAAGGTTGTATACCTGGAAGAATCCTGGAGATACTAAAAGGTATCAGATAGATTATATAATGGTAAGACAGAGATTTAGGAACCAGGTTTTAAATTGTAAGACATTTCCTGGGGCAGATGTGGATTCTGACCACAATCTATTGGTTATGAACTGCAGATTGAAACTGAAGAAACTGCATAAAGGTGGGAATTTAAGGAGATGGGACCTGGATAAACTGAAAGAACCAGAGGTTGTAGAGAGTCTGAGGGAGAGCATAAGGGAACAATTGACAGGAATGGGGGAAAGAAATACAGTAGAAGAAGAATGGGTAGCTCTGAGGGATGAAGTAGTGAAGGCAGCAGACGATCAAGTAGGTAAAAAGACGAGGGCTAATAGAAATCCTTGGGTAACAGAAGAAATATTGAATTTAATTGATGAAAGGAGAAAATATAAAAATGCAGTAAATGAAGCAGGCAAAAAGGAATACAAGCGTCTCAAAAATGAGATCGACAGGAAGTGCAAAATGGCTAAGCAGGGATGGCTAGAGGACAAATGTAAGGATGTAGAGACTTGTCTCACTAGGGGTAAGATAGATACTGCCTACAGGAAAATTAAAGAGACCTTTGGAGAGAAGAGAACCACTTGTATGAATATCAAGAGCTCAGATGGCAACCCAGTTCTAAGCAAAGAAGGGAAGGCAGAAAGGTGGAAGGAGTATATAGAGGGTTTATACAAGGGCGATGTACTTGAGAACAATATTATGGAAATGGAAGAGGATGTAGATGAAGACGAAATGGGAGATAACATACTGCGTGAGGAGTTTGACAGAGCACTGAAAGACCTGAGTCGAAACAAGGCCCCGGGAGTAGACAACATTCCATTAGAACTACTGATGGCCTCGGGAGAGCCAGTCATGACAAAACTTTACCATCTGGTGAGCACGATGTATGAGACAGGCGAAATACCCTCAGACTTCAAGAAGAATATAATAATTCCAATCCCAAAAAAAGCAGGTGTTGACAGATGTGAAAATTACCGGACTATCAGTTTAATAAGTCACAGCTGCAAAATACTAACGCGAATTCTTTACAGACGAATGGAAAAACTGGTAGAAGCCGACCTCGGGGAAGATCAGTTTGGATTCCGTAGAAATGTTGGAACACGTGAGGCAATACTGACCTTACGACTTATCTTAGAAGCTAGATTAAGAAAAGGCAAACCTACGTTTCTAGCATTTGTTGACTTAGAGAAAGCTTTTGACAATGTTAACTGGAATACTCTCTTTCAAATTCTGAAGGTGGCAGGGGTAAAATACAGGGAGCGAAAGGCTATTTACAATTTGTACAGAAACCAGATGGCAGTTATAAGAGTCGAGGGGCATGAATGGGAAGCAGTGGTTGGGAAAGGTGTGAGACAGGGTTGTAGCCTCTCCCCGATGTTATTCAATCTGTATATTGAGCAAGCAGTAAAGGAAACAAAAGAAAAATTCGGATTAGGTATTAAAATCCATGGAGAAGAAGTAAAAACTTTGAGGTTCGCCGATGACATTGTAATTCTGTCAGAGACAGCAAAGGACTTGGAAGAGCAGTTGAACGGAATGGACAGTGTCTTGAAAGGAGGATATAAGATGAACATCAACAAAAGCAAGACGAGGATAATGGAATGTAGTCAAATTAAGTCGGGTGATGCTGAGGGAATTAGGTTAGGAAATGAGACACTTAAAGTAGTAAAGGAGTTTTGCTATTTAGGGAGTAAAATAACCGATGATGGTCGAAGTAGAGAGGATATAAAATGTAGACTGGCAATGGCAAGGAAAGCGTTTCTCAAGAAGAGAAATTTGTTAACATCAAGTATAGATTTAAGTGTCAGGAAGTCGTTTCTGAAAGTATTTGTATGGAGTGTAGCCATGTATGGAAGTGAAACATGGACGATAACTAGTTTGGACAAGAAGAGAATAGAAGCTTTCGAAATGTGGTGCTACAGAAGAATGCTGAAGATAAGGTGGGTAGATCACATAACTAATGAGGAGGTACTGAATAGGATTGGGGAGAAGAGAAGTTTGTGGCACAACTTGACTAGAAGAAGGGATCGGTTGGTAGGACATGTTTTGAGGCATCAAGGGATCACAAATTTAGCATTGGAGGGCAGCGTGGAGGGTAAAAATCGTAGAGGGAGACCAAGAGATGAATACACTAAACAGATTCAGAAGGATGTAGGTTGCAGTAGGTACTGGGAGATGAAGAAGCTTGCACAGGATAGAGTAGCATGGAGAGCTGCATCAAACCAGTCTCAGGACTGAAGACCACAACAACAACAACAGTTTAATAAGTCACAGCTGCAAAATACTAACGCGAAGTCTTTACAGACGAATGGAAAAACTGGTAGAAGCCGACCTCGGGGAAGATCAGTTCGGATTCCGCAGAAATGTTGGACTTACATGCCTATTTTAAAATGAATATACTTTAATGGAATTTACGAATTTATAATATTTATGTAACAGATTATATATGCTTCAAATATTATAAAGACACCCTCAGTATTATATTTTCCATGAATATGATACTTAAATTAGTACGATATTTCATGAGTGTGTATACCCCCACCCTCCTTCTACATAATACACTAAATTGTGCTTTTCTTATAGCTTTGTTGGGTCTTCAGTTATCTGTAATTAACATTCGCGTAAGTGTCGACGTCACTGTACGTGATTAAGTAAGTTGTAAAGTTAACCATCATAATCTTCCTTGTCCTCCTCGCCCCCCCCCCCCCCACTTATGTTGGAGCTACTGTACCACCTCTGTAATGCATGAAAGTGTCCCAAAGAATGTGTTATAGTTTTTATTAATGATTCAATAGTCCACTAATAATTTTAATTCCTTTCTTATTTACCATTCCTAAAGTGAACGAATGCAAATGTAATTCCAAGAATTTTAAATGTACATGGAAAAAATTATGTATTCACCAGATCTCACTTCAGCATTACAAGTCCATATCAGTGTGAAATTGGATAACGGTTATTTAGGTAATACTGCACATAATACTGCACATAATGTAGTATTCCAATGTACTACCTCGTTTGTGGAACAAATTGTGTGTGCCTCAGTTCTACTCTTAAAGGGAATATTGACACCACATCAGTGTGAAAGTGAGTGGATGGTTATGTAATAATGCAATGTGTGGTCAAGTGTACGTGGAAGTATACCACTATATCTTTTCCTCACTTTGCTTACCCTGTCTTCTCCTCCAGCTTCAATCACCCCTTGCAAAACCCAATGTTCTTTCTTAGGCAGCTGTGTTATATACACCAGCTAGTTGTAATTTCAGGACCAAAGTCACATCAATGAACTGCGATAGTCTTTGAGGTACATAGCTTAAATTAGTCTTACGAGTCCTTTCAATAGTAATAATAGTAATTTTAGAATTTTAATAATTCCTAGTAATCTTTGATGGACCCCCTGTTTCATTCTCTGTAAAAATGAATGTACACAATGTGAGGCTTAATAACACCGGCAACTGATGTTCCGTTTGTTTCTTGTGTGTTGCAGATTGTGTGACTGACTCAGCGCACTGTAAGCGGCAGAATGGTCCGATATTAATATCGGGAGCAAGACGAAATGATGTGTCTGTATGGCCAAACAGATGGAAATGGTCGAGAGGCAGCGCAGCCATACCAAAACAACTACTGTCACAGACACCAACTACATCACACAACATTTCAACCCCTTTGCTGGCGTTTGTGTGACCGTGGGTCATTTCAGACAGACGAACGTGGAAGATAGGCAGCTGACTGTGTGTACCCCTATGCCAGATTTGGAGGACTGGATTCTACAGGCAGTTTCTCGGTTTTCCATATCTGGTGTACGCACAGTGCACCACCTGCCTAAACGTCCGTCTGTCTGAAAGGACCCATGATTACGCAAATGCCCAAAAACCGCTTGAACGGTTGTGCGATGTGGTTGGTGTCTGTGAGAGTTCTTGAGCGGTGGTGCCTCTCCACCGCTTCCAGCTGATTGGCCACACACTATCACCATCTCGGCTTGTTCCCGACATAAATACCGGACCATCCTGCTGCTCACAGTACGTTTCGTCAATCACACGGCCTGCAGCACACAAAGAACTCTGGGCACGTTGTCTGAGGAACTTTCATTCGTCAGCGCCATCTACCATGGCAATGATGCATATCCAGACACAAATTCATAGGAGCTTTTCTGCTCAATTTTCAGTCAGGAAAATCCCTGTCAGTTTCATTAAAGTTCACCCTACAGGGATATATCATCTCGAAAATATGTAGAACCCGTTCTGTTTGGTTCAGCTCTTCACACGATTTAAGTAGTAAGACTACATTAACATGTAATTCATAACATTCACGTAATATTGCAGTACATGGTTTAGGTACGTAATACAGCATACTGATGTACCATCTTAGAAATGTATATTGAGTATGTCATTGAGCAGTTCTGACCTGGGAGCATTCATTTTCTAAGTTTGTGGAGGTCCTGTCATTTCAAGGGCTCCTGCAACTTTCTGCACAAGTGTGACATCTTTAATGTAAAACGGTTCAAATGGCTCTGAGCACTATGGGACTTAGCATCTATGGTCATCAGTCCCCTAGAACTTAGAACTACTTAAACCTAACTAACCTAAGGACAGCACACAACACCCAGTCATCACGAGGCAGAGAAAATCCCTGACCCCGCCGGGAATCGAACCCGGGCGTGGGAAGCGAGAACGCTACCGCACGACCACGAGCTGCGGACATCTTTAATGTAAGTCTCCATGAATTGGTGCATTATGTTTTTATAATACTGTATCCATGTGATCGTTTTCTGATCAAAATTTTATTGTGTAACTAAAATAATTATATTTACACTCTGAGTATGGAGTATTACAATGTATCCCTGTACGAGGCTTTTGAGTAAGTATATTACAGCAACATGTTAAGCTTTAGCTGAATAAATATCTATATTCCTTTTCCTGATAATAGTCTGGTAATACATAACTCATGTGGCTCACACAATGGTGCTTGTTTGTTGGCATTTCTGCCACTGTTTTTACATATGTTACCGTCAGTTGCAGAAAAAAAGGGACGAATACAGGTCAGAGAATTATATTGGCTGTTAAGTAATATATTGTGTTTTAATTGTTTTCCTCTGTGCACAATGTTAGCTATATCATAGATCTCCGACATGTGCTCATATACTGTAATACGATAACTGGTCTTTAAGAAGATAAACATATCGGTCCGACGATGACATGTCACAGACAGGTCAGTTACATTTCAACATGTAAGTAATGTTTCCAAATACATAATGATTTCTTATTCGTATGCCCTGCACTATATGGTACGTACGAGCTGTGATACAAAAGTAACTGAAATTTTTGTTTTTCTTAGAGAATTTTTATTTAGCCATCAACATCAACTTTGTCCTCTTCAAAGTAATCCCTCTCACATACAATACACTTACGCCAGCTATTTTTCCAATCTGCGAAGCACTTCTGGAACTTACTTTTCGTTGCGTTGTTCAGCTCCTTCAGAGATTCTTTTTTTTTCTGGCTTTTTTTTTATCTCATCAATGGTGGCGAAACAACGTCCATTCATGGTTCTGTTCAGCCTCGGAAATAAAAATTATTTTCTGAGGGCCATGTCGGATGAATATAGTGGCTGAGGCATCATGATGATTTCGGCTTTTTTTTTTTTTTTTGCCAAATTATGGACAAGAATTGAGGCGTGAGTGGGAGCGTTATTGTGATACAATTTCCACAAATGATTCTTCCACAATTCCACAATTATGGTAGTTTTCTCCGGATTGCTTCACGCATATGGCGCGTAACTTCCAGGTAGTGATCCTTACAGACCGTATCAACCATAAAGCAAGAACTCATGATGAACTGTCCCACTGCAATCGAAGAACACAGTGAGAAGGACCTTAAGTTTAATTGAACTTGTCGAATTTCTTTCAGTGCATAGTGCTGTGGAATGTGGAAAAAACAGCAAATTGGCGTTCGTAAGAAGAAGATCAACACCAAAAATGCAACAGGAGCGTAATATGTAAGAAACTGTCCACGCAACCTGCCACTGATGATGCCTTGCAGAAAATAAAGGCGAAACGCGTATGGCACTAAAATTTTGTTTTATTCAGTTGCTGTCAGACGGTCCATAAGTAAAAATTATCAATATACCGTAATTTCTTTCGGTGTTGGATTTTCAGGCAGTTTCAATTCGGGAGATTGGGCCGTGGTTTTGGCGTCGTAGCCGTATACTTACGTTTCGTCACCTGATAAAACCTTCTTTAGAAGTTCTGGATTACTGTCGACTTCATTCAGCAAATCATGAGCGATGTCTACGCTTCTCGTTTTGGTCGAAATTCAACAATTCCGGAACATACTTTGCCGCTACACGTTTCATTCCCAAAAACATCCGATAAAAATTGCTTGGCATGAACCGTTAGGATATGCCGACATCAGCAGCAACCTATCTGATGCTTATCAGGCGATTTTCCAGAACCATTTTCTCTACTTCACCCACACTGTCATCAGTAATTGATGTGCTAAGGCGTCCAGGGTGGTCGTCGTCTTCAAAGTCTTCTAGAACCTCTTTTCTTACTCAAAGTAGATGCGCCAAAAGGCGTAGTCAACATTTCGAATACGGTGTTGCAGTTTATTCCATTTTTCAAACAAATGCAAATTCTTTGAACCATCGTTTTTGAAAGTAAAAATTCGCCGAGCAGTCGACAATACGTACAATCTATACGATTGTCAACAATAAACTAAATAATCAAAACAGTTGAAAATGCAAACATATTTCAGGAACACGTGTACCAACACGAAAATTTTTTTTAAAAATCTAACGTATAAATCCCGCGTAATTAAAAAATTGCCGTTGCTTTTTGATCATACATCGTGTGCTTTATTACTTTTCACTTCAACGTGGTCTTGAGAATGGCCATAAAGCCGAAATCATGATTGTGTATGAACAATTAACAGTGAAATGGCGAAAAATTCTTTAAAAAAGTATCAAATGTGATTTCATGTATCTACAAGTAGTATACAGGTTCGAATCCTGCCTCGGGCATGGATGTGTGTAATGTCCTTAGGTTAGTTAGGTTTAAGTAGTTCTAAGTTCTAGGGAGAGAGCAGATAGGTGGAAAGAATACATTGAAAGCCTCTATGAGGTGAAGATTTATCTGATGTGACAGAAGAAGAAACAGGAGTCGATTTAGAAGAGATAGGGGATCCAGTATTAGAATCGGAATTTAAAAGAGCTTTGGAGGACTTACGGTCAAATAAGGCAGAAGGGATAGATAACATTCCATCAGAATTTCTAAAATCATTAGGGTAAGTGGCAACAAAACGACTATTCACGTTGGTGTGTAGAATATATGATTCTGGCGACATACCATCTGACTTTCGGAAAAGCATCATCCACACAATTCCGAAGACGGCAAGAGCTGACAAGTGCGAGAATTATCGCACAATCAGCTTAACAGCTCATGCATCGAAGCTGCTTATAAGAATAATATACAGAAGAATGGAAAAGAAAATTGAGAATGCGCTAGGTGACGATCAGTTTGGCTTTAGAAAAAGTAAAGGGACGAGAGAGGCAATTATGACGTTACGGCTAATAATGGAAGCAAGGCTAAAGCAAAATCAAGACACTTTCATAGGATTTGTCGACCTGGAAAAAGCGTTCGACAATATAAAATGGTGCAAGCTGTTCCAGATTCTGAAAAAAGTAGGGGTAAGCTATAGGGAGAGACGGGTCATATACAATATGTACAACAACCAATAGGGAATAATAAGAGTGGACGATCAAGAACGAAGTGCTCGTATTAAGAAGGGTGTAAGACAAGGCTGTAGCCTTTCACCCCTACTCTTCAATCTGTACATCGAGGAAGCAATGATGGAAATAAAATAAAGGTTCAGGAGTGGAATTAAAATACAAGGTGAAAGGATATCAATGATATGATTCGCTGATGACATTGCTATCCTGAGTGAAAGTGAAGAAGAATTAAATGATCTGCTGAACGGAATGAACAGTCTAATGAGTACACAGTATGGTTTGAGAGTAAATCGGAGAAAGACGAAGGTAATGAGAAGTAGTAGAAATGAGAACAGCGAGAAACTTAACATCAGGATTGATGGTCACGAAGTCAATGAAGTTAAGGAATTCTGCTACCTAGGCAGTAAAATAACCAATGACGGACGGAGCAAGGAGGACATGAAAAGCAGACTCGCTGTGTCAAAACAGGCATTTCTGACCAAGAGAAGTCTACTAATATCAAATACCGGTCTTAATTTGAGGAAGAAATTTCTGAGGATGTACGCCTGGAGTACACATTGTATGGTAGTGAAACATGGACTGTGGGAAAACCGGAACAGAAGAGGATCGAAACATTTGAGATGTGGTGCTATAGACGAATGTTGAAAATTAGGTGGACTGATAAGGTAAGGAATGAGGAGGTTCTGCGCAGAATCGGAGAGGAAAGCAATATGTGGAAAACACTGATAAGGAAAAGGGACAGGATGATAGGACATTTGCTGAGACATGAGGGAATGACTTCCATGGTACTAGAGGGAGCTGTAGAGGCCAAAAACTGTAGAGGAAGACAGAGATTGGAATACGTCAAGCAAATAATTGAGGACGTAGGTTGCAAGTGCTACTCTGAGATGAAGAGGTTAGCACAGGAAAGGAATTCGTGGCGGGCCGCATCAAACCAGTCAGTAGATTGATGACAAAAAAAACAGTTCTAGGGGACTGATGACTTCAGATGTTCAGTCCCATAGTGCTCAGAGCCATTTGAACCATTTGAACAATTCAATCATGAACCGACTGACAGTAACCAAGACTATTGCAAAACACAAACGAACAGTTAAGATTTTTAAATTAAATTCGCAATGCATGAGAACTTTGATATTATACATAAAATTACAAATAACAGTCAAAAAAATGTCAACTGTGCAACATAATGGTGGCCAACTACAAACAGTTAATAAATTACATAAACCTGCGATGGCACTGTGTCCCCGAAACTAGATCCCAACTGTGGGCTAATCCAAAAACAGGACTTAAATATAAGTTCAACAAACATTGAATAAAGGACATTAAAATGCATATATCTCCACTGGTTATTCTGCTCTTATACAGACAATATACGCCCACGCTGTTCCAAAGCTACCCACGTGTAAACCCGAAAAAACAGTAGCACTTCACTGATTGGCGACAAACCTGTTCCACAAAATCACTTTAAGTACTTAAATAAACTACCTGGTCCCCTAAAACACAAGGCGGCCGCTGGTGGCCGAGCGGTTCTGGCGCTACAGTCTGGAACCGCGCGACCGCTACGGTCGCAGGTTCGAATCCTGCCTCGGGCATGGATGTGTGTTATGTCCTTAGGTTAGTTAGATTTAAGTAGTTCTAAGTTCTAGGGGACTTATGACCTCAGCAGTTGAGTCCCATAGTTCTCAGAGCCATTTGAACCTAAAACACAATTAAAATGATAATCCCAATTAACACCTTAATTTTTAAAGAAATCAAAGAACTCATTACTCAGTTTGCCAAAAACTTTCATCACACCCCCACAAGGGCCTTACAATGACAAATATTCCATTACTTCCTAATCCGGCGACAGTTGCGCCGTGGCACGATACCAAAAGAGTAACAGCAAATTACTCAACTTGAGGCGGGAACGGGAGATCCTGAGAATTGCATGGGCCTTGCCAACACATGGGCCTCGTGCGATGGTGGGAAAGCCGCCGAAGCAAGAGCAAAATGAGTCCCTGCCCCGGACCAGCAGAACAGTAACGAGTCAGCCGCTGTCCATACAAGTCCAAACAAGAAACAGTAAAACAATTTTGATAAAAATTAACATACGAAGTAAGACTTAAGTGGGAAATTACAAACTCAACAACAAAAACTTCAGTATGGGAGCGGCCCGCTTATAACATTGCAACTTAAGCTTCCTAGCAACAACAAATATCAATGTACAAGGTCATTTAAAAGAACAATTAGATAGTAATTCAAACAAGATTTAGAAAATCAAGGTATATCTTTACTGGTGCTTCTTAGGGGCTAATAGACACTGTGATTGGGATACGCACCAAACGGCAGATGGCAGGTTGAACTGTGTACCTATAACCTGAAGGGTTCCTCAACACGGAGTAAGAAAGTGTGCAAATACACACATGAACCACACGTGCGTACCTTTAGGCTGAGCGCGCACATCTTTAGTTACAGGCCCAAATCCCATAACTCGTCCCAGAGAAGGGCCACGTGGTTCCAGAGTGTTCACGGGAAATTTCAAATAAATGTCAAGGAAGCGCAGTAGCTTTGGGACTCCAAGCAGATGCCGGACAATACTGTCCTGCTGCTAGTGGCTGCTACCAACTTGTTCAGTACATTTCGGCGTATTTAGCACAGGACGGTCTGGTGCGCGTCATAACCAGCTGCTCCTTTCCCACTAAACTCGGCGATAGCAACTAGCATCGCTGCAGGGAAACGCGAAACCCCCATAGCCCAACGGTCAGCGGGGTTAACTCGGTGCTGCAGACGACAGGACGCCGAGTGCTCAGCACACCCTTCCTTCTCCGTCTCCGACGAACCACTCGCCACCGCGCAGCTCCAGAGGGAAGGCACAAACCAGTAAAGTAGATACGGCGAGGGCCGGAGTCGATGGAACGCGCGCACAAGAGGAGCCAGCAGGATCGCGCGCGCGCCCTCACCGAAGCCGCCACGGCTCAATAAACACGATTCGTTATTCCTAAAATAAAGTCCATGTTTTGCAGACATATCATTCCTAATGCGCTTTAATGGATCGTTTAACAGATGATTCGTCACATAACCCAACCGAATGCTATATAATGATCTTCCACTGACTCATAAATGTTGAATGTTGTATAAAAATGGTATGAAATGTATGTCAGTTTTAACTCCTCGTTCTTTCAGAATGTTTTCTCATTCGCTATCAGTGAACCTTGCTTATCCGACGACGTGTTTCACATCACACAATTTCTATTCCTGCCCGGTTTTATATAAGTATACCAAAGAAATGGCGCATGCGTGATACGTTTCAGTACCTTGAAAAATCATTGGACCAAATTCAGTGAATGGTTAATGCACTTACATGTAGCACGTCATTCGTGAAGTCACAATAACACATACACACTCGTACAAAATACACTCCTGGAAATGGAAAAAAGAACACATTGACACCGGTGTGTCAGACCCACCATACTTGCTCCGGACACTGCGAGAGGGCTGTACAAGCAATGATCACACGCACGGCACAGCGGACACACCAGGAACCGCGGTGTTGGCCGTCGAATGGCGCTAGCTGCGCAGCATTTGTGCACCGCCGCCGTCAGTGTCAGCCAGTTTGCCGTGGCATACGGAGCTCCATCGCAGTCTTTAACACTGGTAGCATGCCGCGACAGCGTGGACGTGAACCGTATGTGCAGTTGACGGACTTTGAGCGAGGGCGTATAGTGGGCATGCGGGAGGCCGGGTGGACGTACCGCCGAATTGCTCTACACGTGGGGCGTGAGGTCTCCACAGTACATCGATGTTGTCGCCAGTGGTCGGCGGAAGGTGCACGTGCCCGTCGACCTGGCACCGGACCGCAGCGACGCACGGATGCACGCCAAGACCGTAGGATCCTACGCAGTGCCGTAGGGGACCGCACCGCCACTTCCCAGCAAATTAGGGACACTGTTGCTCCTGGGGTATCGGCGAGGACCATTCGCAACCGTCTCCATGAAGCTGGGCTACGGTCCCGCACACCGTTAGGCCGTCTTCCGCTCACGCCCAAACATCGCGACAGGCGTGAATGGAGGGACGAATGGAGACGTGTCGTCTTCAGCGATGAGAGTCGCTTCTGCCTTGGTGCCAATGATGGTCGTATGCGTGTTTGGCGCCGTGCAGGTGAGCGCCACAATCAGGACTGCATACGACCGAGGCACACAGGGCCAACACCCGGCATCATGGTGTGGGGAGCGATCTCCTACACTGGCCGTACACCACTGGTGATCGTCGAGGGGACACTGAATAGTGCACGGTACATCCAAACCGTCATCGAACCCATCGTTCTACCATTCCTAGACCGGCAAGGGAACTTGCTGTTCCAACAGGACAATGCACGTCCGCATGTATCCCGTGCCACCCAACGTGCTCTAGAAGGTGTAAGTCAACTACCCTGGCCAGCAAGATCTCCGGATCTGTCCCCCATTGAGCATGTTTGGGACTGGATGAAGCGTCGTCTCACGCGGTCTGCACGTCCAGCACGAACGCTGGTCCAACTGAGGCGCCAGGTGGAAATGGCATGGCAAGCCGTTCCACAGGACTACATCCAGCATCTCTACGATCGTCTCCATGGGAGAATAGCAGCCTGCATTGCTGCGAAAGGTGGATATACACTGTACTAGTGCCGACATTGTGCATGCTCTGTTGCCTGTGTCTATGTGCCTATGGTTCTGTCAGTGTGATCATGTGATGTATCTGACCCTAGGAATGTATCAATAAAGTTTCCCCTTCCTGGGACAATGAATTCACGGTGTTCTTATTTCAATTTCCAGGAGTGTATTTACACTTGACACATACACAAACATTAAATATACTAGATTTTGACTGGGACAACGTTCTCAACGAATGACGTTGTCCCAGAAATAAATTAATAGCGATCCAATCCCCTGTTTACGACTAAGGTTTTCTGGAGTTCTCCTTTGGATGTAAGGCCTCAGTGCAACACAACGAATATTGCTAATACAGCAAGCGTGAAGGATAAAGAATTTGGCATAGGAGGAAGAACTTGATTGGTGTCACAGGCAGTTCATAGTACCATCGAAGCAAAGTCTCCCCTCCCTCTTAACCTGATGATCCAGCGGACTCTGCGCAACACAAGTAAAGCATAATTAAATCACCTCACGCTTTCAAGTATCTCATACAAAAGTGTATGTATAAATATTGTAGTATGAAATTATTGCAGCAATTATATGAGAATGCGTTATAACCATTGCAATAAACAATTGTAATGTGCACATACAGAAAGCTAGAAACTAATAATGTACTTCTGTCGTAGGTACTGGTTAGAAACTGAACAAATACGTTCTAAACTAGCCGCAATCAACCCAATTACGAACGAAACTAAGTAAGTTAAAAAAATAGTGAGATTAAATTAATTTGCAGGTTCTTTTGCCAAAGCGATGTTGGAATCCACAAATCGAATTCTCTACTATCAGCTTCTTTTGTTCTTGAAAGAAGTCCACTTTTCCAACTCTAAAAACACGCATGATTCTAAAAACAATTCCATCTAATGTCTGATTTAAACTGGTCATCATGTGAAGTTCACGGTTGGGATTTTCGACGTTGTCGTGTCACGTACTGTCTGCAGGCAGCCACGACAGCGCTCCGTTCATCACAGCAATAGAAAATCGCCGTAAGGTTACTGTCTCCCACAAAAAGCACGTAAAATAACTCTAAATTGACGTAAGGTATATCGTGGCACTAACATGTCAAAAAATCTCTTCTTAATTTTAATTTGTTTGGAGTTACAGTACTTTCTTTGAAACGAATGAAATGTTTACGTTCCGAAAACTATTTCAGACATATCACATCGTTGTTGTTGTCGTTACTGTTGTTGTTGTTGTTATGGTCTTCAGTCCGAAGACGGGTTTCATGCAGCTCTTCGTGCTACTCTATCCTTCGTCCCCGAATAATTATTGCAACCTACATCCTTCTGAATACGATTGCTGTATTCATATCTTGGTTTTCTTCTACGATTTTACCGCCCACATTTCTCTCCAGTACTAAACTGGTAATCTCATGATAACTCAGAATGTCTCACATCAACCGACCCCTTCTTTTAGTCAACTTATACCACATATGTCTTGTCTCCCCAATTCTATTCAGTACTTTCTCATTAGTCACACGATCTAGCCATCTAATGTTCAGCGTTCTTCTGTAGCACAATATTTCAAAAGCCTCTATTCTATCAGGAAGAATACTTTTTATTTTCGTCGTTATTAAAATATCTTTGTCGCTAATGGTTACTTCCAAAGTTTCTTATGGCATCGTATTTGGTCTGTATAAACTACATAAAACTTTTTTTTATTTGTTATAAGTATGAAGTTTAAAGCCACTACCTACTAAAAAAATGCTCAAAAATGATTCTGAATTTCATACCGTATATGGTATAGAGACCTACAATGTCTCTAAACATCACAAACCTTGTTTCTGACGAGGGATGTTCAATAAGTAATGCAAGACATCTGTTATTCTCCACTCTTTTGGCTGCACGACCCTATTTTTCAGCATAATCTCCATTCACTGCGACGGCCTTCCGCCACCTTACTGGCAGGATCTGTATTTCCGCATGGTGCCACTCTACTAGTCGAGGTCAGAGCCAACGCCTCGCTGCATGAATCAGCTCCCCACCATGCACGTAATGCTCCCCGTGGTGAGAATCCTTCATTGGGCCAAACAGATGGAAGTCTGAAGGCGCAAAATCCGGGCCGTAGGGTGGATCAGGAACAGTCCAATGAAGTTCTGGTGCGCAGACTGGCGTGAGGCGTTCCGTTATCATGGGGAAGGAGAAGCGGTGACGAACTCGCTGAAGCCGTTTCTTCATTTCCTGAGGGTAGCATAGCACACTTCAGAACTGATCGTTGCATGATGAGGGAGAACATGAAATACAATAAAGTCTTCAGAATCCCAGAAAGTCTGTCACCATGTTCAGCGAATACACACCTTTGAGTATCCCAATAATGGACGAGAGTCTCAGCACTACGTAGATAGACGTCTAGATGAGCAGCGAGGTATTTGGTTGTGATCCGTCGATCAAGTCGAATGAGGGTGTACCCACGTTCCAACATTGTTGGAATCGCAGCCGTACGTTGGCAGCCGGTCCACGGGACATCGGAGAGGTCTGAGCGACCTTGTTGCTATGGCGACATTCGCACGCCCAACGACTCACCGTGGTTTTGTTCACTTTCAGATCTCCGCAGATATTCTGTAAGCGCCTATGAATATCTTTAGAGCTGTAGTTTTCCGCCAAAAGAAAATCTATGACGGCTCTTTGCTTGGAACGCATCCACTTTACAGTCCCAGATTTCAAGGCTACTTATAGCTCCGGCACCTATCGCAACTTCATAAAACTAAAGGGGAAGAAGCTGGAATATTCCAAGGTTTTCCACAAAAAAATCTGTATTTTTTTAACGGAATTTGGCTGAAAAACTGAAATGTGTTGCAAATCCTATTGAACGATCCTGGTGGTTTTTATTAGGCCTATGTTTTTATTAGGCCTATATTATGTTTTTTCGTGAAAAAGTCACAATTTCGATGTCGGGAAAGTTACCAACTTGAGGTGTAGCAGGCAGTTTGCTTTGCACAGTGGGCATGGGAACACAATAGGAACCGACAGTGTCAGGCTTCGCTTGGTGTACTGCTCACGGGAGTGGACACTTGATCGCGTTTCAGTACAGACCAGCTGATTTACTTTCTTGTCAGTTCTAGGGGAGAAAACTCAAATTCCACAGCGTTTTCTCCTTCTCTTTTTTAACAGAGAAGTGAAGCAGAAACTTTTCGGCTGTTGCGAAGCGCTTGTGCAGTCTGCGAGGTAACGTTTTATTGCTCGTACTCGAGAAGCGGCCGGTCGCAGCTATGTTGCCTTGCGTTCTTCGCGAGTCGCCGCCGTTATTTCGGCCGCACGACCTTTACAGAAGCTCGCCGAGGCCGTGACTTCCCGGAGACGCTGCACCGTGGCCGTGGGATCTGTCCAGGCTGTCCTGTGATTTAGGGCAGGGACACAAGAGCTGATTGCTGTGACTGGAATTTCCTAAGAGCTTTTAGTAAATGACTTGTGAAGGTCTTGCTATCGGTTCAATATTTTTGTACTCTAACGAACTGTAATGCTAGACTTTTACAACAATGGGTATGTAACAGTCATATCGCGAAATTATAGCCATAGACTTTATGACTTAGGTCACGGCACAGATCTGCAAATTCATTCTACGTGGAACGTTCAAAAATTATTGGCACTGCTATTTTCTTGTTTTACAGGAACCAACTACTGAACAAAAGAATATATACTCCTGGAAATGGAAAAAAGAACACATTGACACCGGTGTGTCAGACCCACCATACTTGCTCCGGACACTGCGAGAGGGCTGTACAAGCAATGATCACACGCACGGCACAGCGGACACACCAGGAACCGCGGTGTTGGCCGTCGAATGGCGCTAGCTGCGCAGCATTTGTGCACCGCCGCCGTCAGTGTCAGCCAGTTTGCCGTGGCATACGGAGCTCCATCGCAGTCTTTAACACTGGTAGCATGCCGCGACAGCGTGGACGTGAACCGTATGTGCAGTTGACGGACTTTGAGCGAGGGCGTATAGTGGGCATGCGGGAGGCCGGGTGGACGTACCGCCGAATTGCTCTACACGTGGGGCGTGAGGTCTCCACAGTACATCGATGTTGTCGCCAGTGGTCGGCGGAAGGTGCACGTGCCCGTCGACCTGGGACCGGACCGCAGCGACGCACGGATGCACGCCAAGACCGTAGGATCCTACGCAGTGCCGTAGGGGACCGCACCGCCACTTCCCAGCAAATTAGGGACACTGTTGCTCCTGGGGTATCGGCGAGGACCATTCGCAACCGTCTCCATGAAGCTGGGCTACGGTCCCGCACACTGTTAGGCCGTCTTCCGCTCACGCCCAAACATCGCGACAGGCGTGAATGGAGGGACGAATGGAGACGTGTCGTCTTCAGCGATGAGAGTCGCTTCTGCCTTGGTGCCAATGATGGTCGTATGCGTGTTTGGCGCCGTGCAGGTGAGCGCCACAATCAGGACTGCATACGACCGAGGCACACAGGGCCAACACCCGGCATCATGGTGTGGGGAGCGATCTCCTACACTGGCCGTACACCACTGGTGATCGTCGAGGGGACACTGAATAGTGCACGGTACATCCAAACCGTCATCGAACCCATCGTTCTACCATTCCTAGACCGGCAAGGGAACTTGCTGTTCCAACAGGACAATGCACGTCCGCATGTATCCCGTGCCACCCAACGTGCTCTAGAAGGTGTAAGTCAACTACCCTGGCCAGCAAGATCTCCGGATCTGTCCCCCATTGAGCATGTTTGGGACTGGATGAAGCGTCGTCTCACGCGGTCTGTACGTCCAGCACGAACGCTGGTCCAACTGAGGCGCCAGGTGGAAATGGCATGGCAAGCCGTTCCACAGGACTACATCCAGCATCTCTACGATCGTCTCCATGGGAGAATAGCAGCCTGCATTGCTGCGAAAGGTGGATATACACTGTACTAGTGCCGACATTGTGCATGCTCTGTTGCCTGTGTCTATGTGCCTGTGGTTCTGTCAGTGTGATCATGTGATGTATCTGACCCCAGGAATGTGTCAATAAAGTTTCCCCTTCCTGGGACAATGAATTCACGGTGTTCTTATTTCAATTTCCAGGAGTGTAGATTATATTACGGGTATTGCCTGCTAACGTCTATTCCATCATTCTAACAGCTTCAGTATTTTCGTAACAAACCATTCACTGGGGGTGTCTCAGAGGCACTGGTGGACAACTGCATGAAGAGCGTCATTGGTGGTGAACTTCGTATCTCACATGACCTCTTTTATCGTGTCAAGTCGAATAGGGAATAGTCGCTAGTCCGGCAAATATGGAGCATGTAGCAGCTCAGTAAACACTTGTTCACGCACGGTAGCATTGGTATAGTGACTGGCAAGTGGCCGCGCATTGTCGTGTTGGAGCAAAAAGCCACGACCCCAATTTCCGTAGCGGGAATTTTGAATTCGTGGACAGAGTTGGTGCAGTGAACTGCAGTACCGATCACTGTTGAGGTCGTACTGGGAGGCAGACATCCTTTCCTCAATGATATTTTCACTCTGCAGCGGAGTGAGCGCTGATGGGAAACCTCCTTGCGGATTAAGACTCTGTGCCGGACCGAGACTCGAACTCGGGACCTTTGCCTTTCGCGGGCAAGTGATGTACTGTCTGAGCTACCCAAGCACCCAACGAGGAGAATTTCTGTGACATTTGGAACGTAGGAGACGAGGTGCTGGCGGAAATGAAGCTGTGAGGACGGATCGTGAGTCGTGCTTGGGTAGCTGAAATGGTAGGGCACTTGCCCGCGAGTTCGTGTCTCGGTCCGGCACACAGTTTTAATCAGCAGTAAGTTTCAGGATCCTTTCCTGATTCCAGCACATAACCGTCATATTTTTCTGCACGAACGGTTCGCACGTAACTTCTTTAGACGGAGGCTCACGGTGTGCTTCCACTACATAGACTGGTGTTCCTTTTCTGGAGTTTCGTGGAAGAACCATGATTCGACGACGATGACCATACGCTCAACGAACTCCCCACAATTCTACTTCTACACCGTATGGATGATGGCATGGAGGGTTCCTCATGATAGACCATTGCCTTCTCTGGTACACCAAACGTGATTCGGATGTGCACCATTATCCAGTTGGTGGACGCCCAGTGCGGGTCTTTGAGCCCAGTCCTTGTCGTCTCTGAACTTTGATACACACTGAAACATGGACCTGCGACTTGGTGCTATTTTCCCATATATGACTACCGACCTCTTTTGGATGTCTGCAGCAGTCACTCTCTGCCTCCAGAGAAACCACACTTTCCACCGCGGCCCATGCTTTTCTGCTTCCATGTTGTTTTATGGATGTCCACCACTGTATTCACAAACCGGAACAAGTGCTTTTCAATGCGCCACCTATCTCAAACATCAATACCAGTTGGTGGCGGAACGCGTGCATAGAAATAAATTTCAAACTCCTACTTTGCAGGAGACAGAGTGCCAATCAATGTTCAACGAACTAAATAACATACATTGACGGAGAAAACATTATTACAGCTTCTTAATAGCATCATGATTCACGATCGGAACGCTTTACAACAACGATTCTGCAAGGAGTGGATTCCACAAGTCCTTGGTAGTTTTCCAAAGGTATGCTGCACCATATGTCTAAACACAGGTCATGTAATTCCCTTAAGTAACTGCCCGGTGGTTGTTGGGAGCACAGCAGCCAGCGGATGGCACTCTAGAGGTGTTACGTCGATTTCAAATCAAACAAATTTGTTGGGCAAGACATCGACATGTGTTCACCGTGATGCTCCTCAAACCACTCTATCACGAAACTGGCCTTGTAATAAGCACCATTGCCCCATTGGAAGATGCCATCGTTGTTGTAGAAGACATGAAGTATTAAGAGGGTAGAGATGGTTTGCAATAATATCTGTGTAGTCCAAAACTGTCGTGGTATATGCAGTGGTACCTAACAGTAACTGCTGCAAGATGCATTTTCAAACAGCATCCCGTACAAGCAAACCAGTCATTCCGACTGGGCGATCAATCAACACCCGCTTGTTTAGAGAAGTTGTAGAAATACACAAACACGGGAACAGCTTCAACAAAAAAGAGGAAAGCCTTAAGGTAAACGGATCCTGGCTTCCCGTACTGCAGCAAACGACCATCGCAGGTAGCAAGAGGAGAACCGTACCGGAAAAGACCGCGGAGAAGCCATCGGACGTTGGCGCACCAGGTACATATAGTCTGCGGCCGCGAGCTCGGCTCCAGTTCACCACCGGCAATGGAGGATGGAGCTTTGACAATGCCAGCCACTCGTGCTGTCGAAACGTCAGTAAAATCATCAGACGAAGAAAGTGTAGATGGCGACTAAGTTTCATACATAGCAGACTGAAATGGCTGTAAGTTGATATAGCTATGCACATGTGAAGAACTTATGCAGGATGGACTATTTTGCAGAGCTAATTCAAAATAGTATTTGGATTGAGCACAGCAAGAAGAGAAGAAAAACTAATACTAATATATGAATATACTAGGGCATACTCTGAGCATTACCCCAGGTTGTACAGAATGTTCAGCCTGTGGATGCATAAGTGACCAGTGTATCTATGAGGGTGCTGATGCACAGTTCAAGCTTCCGCCGCTAGTTGGCTCCACAGTCACAAAATTGCTGTCGCTGATGGTGGCGGTAAATTTAAAAATTCAAGTTGGCGTATGGCGGGAAATTTAAAAACGCAAGATGGATGGAAATTCAAAACTGCTAGATAGTGAGAAACTAAAAAAGGGCAAAAAAATTTCCGAAAATCCAAAGTGGTGGAACTAGCTCAATTGTGGTTTGTAAGCCCTTTCCTTACCCCTCTCACCAACGTCGTTTGTCAGTCAAAGTCGAGTATGAAAATGGAATATAGCTCCGAAATTACGCTAGCGTTCGAAGACAGTTACTTAAAATAACGTCATTTTCAAAGATATTTGCCTCAGAATTGTGGACTCGCACAACTCTGTATTTTCTCTACTCCTCTCACAATGAAATACAGTGAAACACCTGTGCACAAAACATTTCCTGCTTCCTTCCTCTTTAATGCTTACTGTAATAGAGTGACAACCTTATATTACATTACAGAGAAAATTAAAGGAGTACAGTTTCCCCAGTAGGTGACATCTCCAGTAGCTGACACTCTCAATAGCTGTCATTCCAACGCAAACACGACCCAAACACTCAACACATATGCACGTGTTGTGAATGTCAGTACAGCCACTTGCTGTAATAGATAGATAGGGACATTGTGGACGTTATCTCACGTGCCTGATAACACAGCCCAGCTGTCTGCAAATAGACTCAAGGCATTTCAGCTCAATAACGTTATATCTGCATCTCTTGCATGAAACAAACAATACGTTACAGAAGGACTGGGAGGAAAAAGATAAGATAAAAAGATAAAAGAAAAGATACTTTAGATATAAAACTTACTATAAAACTTTCAAGATTTTTATGTTCATTGTTTCTTATATATTTTCATAGTGTTTTACATGTAGTGTTACTAGATTTTCATGCAGTGTCTTTATATACCATGTTGTGACATTTCACCCATCATAATTTTTTTGCATTCAGTGTTTTTACATACAGTGTTTTATATTCCAGTATCACCTATTATGTACAATCTAGCTACAATAAGATATATTCAGAATTTAAATTGCACAGAATTTTTAGATTTTTCACTATCTGAGAGGTTATGATGGATCACAAAGAGATTAATTTCCATGGAAAATTATATGCTCTAGGTAATGAGAAATTATTTTACCTAGAGTTTCATGAGAAATGAATAAGTGAATTCCTATCATTAAAAAGGTGATAGTTATTAAAAAGATGATAGTGATATAAAGTTAGTCTACACTTCGCATTTTTCTCACATATTTTTCTGGCATTTACACTATTTGCATTTAACTGGTATTTATAATAAAATAGTAATAATTTTCAGGCGAAAATTGCTCAAGGAACTGCATTTATTTTTTCCAGAAGTGTTACGCGTTTTTCGTCCTGAACAGATAAAGCCAGTGGAAGCAACATGCTGCTTTGATTGAATTTTGTGTTGCACAGTGGTTTGTACTTCTAAATACAACGCACATTGCCTGTAATCATCGATGGGTAACCTATTAACAGAAGATTGTTTTATATGCTTTACACTGCTTGTTATCAATCCAGACTGTCTCGGGAGCGTATATTCTTGCTCGAAGACCGACAAATTCTGAAGTTCACGGTTCAGTTGCTCTTTCATTAATCGAATCTATTTTCTGTTCGCCAGTGGAATATTGTGTCCGTTATATCCAGGGAAATCCAAAGTATCAAACCATGTATGTAAATCGTTCCTGATACCCTCACAGATATTTGGAGTTGTAATGTGATAGATTAAGCTGTTGATGTCTGCCTAACACTGTGGTACATGATTTGCTGGAAAATTATTTAATACAGTATGTATCCTTAAGGAAAGTCGGTTGATTGCTTTTTCTACATCTGCCATTCCTAGAATTTTGATTTTACAGGGTAGTTTTCTGCATTTATAATTCCATTCCTCTATACTTGAGTGTCTATTAAACCAGGAGCTAACTTTTGGTTAGTTATTACTTAATCTATTAGTAAATGGTAACCTTGTGCAGACCATGCAAATTTGTGACTGTCTTTCTTCTTACAGAAGGTGTTTTTCGGTAAATCTCATAAATCCCCTTAGCTTGTCTCCGTTCAGTTCACTTCCTACTAGTAGTCTACCTATTAAATTAGGCATTCTCACTTTTATATTTCTAGCATTTCGGTCTCCTGCTAAAATTGCATCATCATTAATTTTTGTTTTATTTAGGTCATCCTGAACTTCATAATAAAGGTCTGTTTCTTCCTTCTTCCCTTCATTTAGTGCGAGTTCCTATTACTGTTATAGGTCCCCTGTCGCATTTTAATCGTAAAGTTAAGACTCTTGAAATTCTTAATAGTAGTGTTAAGAGCCTATAGAAAAAGTAGACAATAAAAAATAAAACAAAAGGTGAAAACAATTTAAACAAACGTTCTGAGGTACATCTGTTGCAACGACTGAGCTTAAGAAATATGGATCAGAACAGATTCACACATAAAGTCAGGAAGATAAGCTACGGGCAATAACGGTAGAAATAGGAATTCCTGAACATCTTATCCAAATCGAAAAATGCTTGTCTATGATCACCAGAATTAGAACTAATACAGGTAAAAAGACAAAATCTGAAATACCAACAAATCAAGGATTAAAACAATGGTGTAGATGGTCACCAACATTATTCAGTATCTATGTAGATGACGTTATCAGGGAACGGTAAAGAAGTGGAACACCGTCAGGTATAAATAGTGGGAGGGTTGGGTTGGGTTGTTTGGGGGAAGAGACCAAAGAGCGAGGTCATCGGTCTCATCGGATTAGGGAAGGATGGGGAAGGAAGTCGGCCGTGCCCTTTCAAAGGAACCACCCGGCATTTACCTGGAGCGATTTAGGGAAATCACGGAAAACCTAAATCAGGATGGCCGGACGCGGGATTGAACCGTCGTCCTCCCGAATGCGAGCCCAGTGCGCTAACCACTGCACCACCTCGCTCGATAATAGTAGAAGGACTAAACGAATTAACATGCTGTTATTCGCAGGTGATCAACTTATCAAACACAACAGCGAATATAAATTACTAGTGGCGTATTATAAAGCGAGAGAACCGCAAGCTGCAATCCGACTACATCTATAAATAAAACTAAAACCATGATCTTTTAGGTATTCACCTACTATGAACAAAAATAGTCCTCAATAATGAGTTCATAGAATACGTAGGCCTTTTCAAATATTTAGGATGTGAAATATCATATGAGCAAGGTATGGGTATATTAATACTTACCAGCGTATATGTGACAATAAGGAGAACATTTAATGATAAAACAAGGGAAGAGACAACTGAAATTTTATAGTCAGGACAGTTCTCATTTTATCATGTGGGGCAGAAAGATGGACGCTGAGAAATAAGGATCTACGGCAACTAGAAACACTGGAAATAAAATATCTAATATCTGTGAAAGACTGCACTAGGAAGAACGAAATTAGAAACCAAGCTAAAAGGAAGAATTTGGGATGCAGCCAGTAATTCAAAAGACAATACAAAGAAACATGGGAAGAACGTGTACTTCGTAAGCAGCCACAAAGACTTCCTACACTAGCTTTGGATTATAAATCATGGGACAAGAGATGTGTGAGGAGGCCAAGGAAGACATGGCGAGACGGGAATAGGCTCTAGGCCTATCTCTGGAGTGGCACAAGAAGAGAAGAAGAATGACAATCGATTATAAGGGTTTTCGAAACATTCATAGTGACCATTCCTACTCCTATGGGTTTATTAAAGAGTTTATTAAGCCTGTTTAGCTCAGTGGCGACAAAATTACACTCCTTCGAAAAACTGATTCGGCAAATAATGCAGATGCTGCAGATCTGCTTTTCCAGTATGGAGCCAGTCTTATATCCCACATTATTTGCACATTTTGCATGGTTTTTCCAAGCACAGTGTTATTCATCAGTTTGAAAAATTCTCGAAATCATTGCTTGCCCTACTATGTTTTTTTGCATTAACCTCAATAAACAGCTTCATCCAAGGAGCTTGACTAATACATAGAATTCGGTTACTCTTTTCTTAAAGCCAATTTGTATAGTAAACATTGTTTCAGATTCCTGTATTAAATGACATTGTTTTCCTTACCACAGACGGTCGATCATAGTTTCCTTGGTTTCTCACTATCGGGGGGGGGGGGGGTGATATTATTTCCAGAAATAAGGAAGGACACCGTTTGAAAATAATGACTATTCGAGATCCACTTCTAAAATGCGTTATATGTCCAAATCGTTTGATACGTTATCCACCACAAACGTTGCAACCGACATTCGAATCTGGACTCTTGAAACATACTGCACATCGCCTAACTGTAACTGGCCATGAATCTATTGTTGGCAACAGCACTTCTGAAGGAACAATGGGAAATAGAGTTTCTAAAGCGTGTTTCGACGAACTGGAGTCGTTCAGTATCGTTAATAAGCTGCAATACCGATTTTTAAGCAGAATATCCCAGGACAAGCCAGGTGAACTAATTTACTTTCACATGAATAACGTTACACACAGACAGTTCATATATTCAATTCTGGGGGGCAGCGGAAGACAACAGCAAATTAACTACGCCACGCGCGTTAATAATCATGGGTCGACATGGGGCAAAGGCAGAAGAAAAAGAAAAAGGATGTTTATGCAGATGTACCCTATTGGAATACGAGCCACAGTCGCTACTGTAAGAAGTAGCTACTGGCTCTGATATGCTTTTCATATCAGCATAATCAGCCGCAGATAGCTTCAGTTTGTTGCTCAACTTGTAAACTTTACAGATGTTCTTGCCATAGCCAGTGTACTGCTGACTGGTTTAAACAGTGCGCAGTCAACTATAAACGTGCATCTAATTTTCCATGTGAATGAAAATAGCACAGACAGCTTTCACCCTGTACAACTGTATGATTTCGTGCCACTCTCGATAAGATTTTTAAGCAGTAAGCTTGGTATATGTCTTTATTATCAATCTGCAATATTAATAGAATTACCTGTTTCTAATGACGGTGTTTTGTGCTACGTGATAGTGAAACCGGAAATTCTTTGCCATCCCTCCCATAGTCATCCACTCATAATCAGAATATTGAACGCCATAGGCGTTTACAGAGACATCATCATTCTGTGTTTCAAAAATGTGAACATACTTTAGTTCTGCAGGGAAGAGTATGTTGTCAAAGTTGAATCTGTTTGTATATGAAAAATATTTAGACACACTTTCTGCATTCTGCTTTACACGATACAATCTGGATAAAATTGTCCAATTAAAACAGTTATTGTTATTTGACTGGTCGTGTTTATCTGTTATCACTTTGAGCAGCTTCACGTATTTTTCTGCGAAGAATCTCTCATTTTCATTGGCGTTAAAATTCCTTCAACGGCAAGCCAGAATCTCGTTCTTGAAAAGTCTCGACGTTCTATAAAAGTTTGTCAGTGAAATTAGTCAAGCACCTATCATCACTTTGAATGGTACTAAACTCTCGTTCTTTGTATTGATATACTTTTTTTTTCTTCAGAGTACTTGGGTAAGGGAATCTTGCTGCCTAGCGAAAAATCTGTTTTAAAAGACTGGTTAATTTAACAAACACTGTTCTTCATAACTTGAAAGTTGGCATCCAAGAAATGCATAGCGTATTTAAACTCAACACTGATATCCGTCACATCAGTACATATTCAACTTCTAAACACCGATAAATGCAGACCTGGAAGGAACACGTTCAAGATTATCTAATTTAATATGTTTTGTTGCCAGATCCCCCATAATTGCTAATACAATAGTATCGCTAACCTTGAATTTGAAGAAATTCAGCCTACCAAGACTTAAGTCATCTTCTTTGACGACTGCTGATTCTCCATTGCTCGATCTCGCAGCTGCTAGCAGATTCTCCACTGCTTAATTGAGTATTACCTGCATTTCTGTGATACTGAACGAGAAACATGACGGTGAATTTGGTTAATAATAAACCCATAGGAGTTGGTTAAAAAAGTAAGATTGTTAATAGTAATATTATTTTGGTAGAGACATCGTAGCTACTAACGATTTGTGAATATATTGGAAACAGCCATAAGGAATGTAGCTCGGAAACAAATGTCTGAATCATAGACTGCACACTCGGAAGAATAAATAGGTGAAGTATCTCAGACATATCTTTCTTTTGGCAGACAGTTGTCATAAGAGTCGAATTCCAGTGTATTTTCTGCAAAATGGCAGACAGCCACTGCTCTGTCTCCAGCTGCTTGCAGAATTTGAAACACTTTGCGAAGAAAAACAATTGTGCATGAGTCTGAGCACACAATGAGTATGTTACAGATGTGAGTTTATTAACAGTAAAATATGTATTTGTTACACCGAAACTGATTTTGTTGCACGTAACAAAACTCTTTGAATTTTGCTGATAGGTACGACGATAGCACATCGGTGCCCTCCTCGAGTGGAAGCTTATAACACAACGATTCGGCAAGTGAGTGGGACGGAATCCTGCGGAACTTGTTATGCCATGTGTCAATTCCTGCTGAACCAGCAGAGAACATGTAGGCGCATGCATACTTTCATGACTGCTTAGTCTGTGTGAACATTACATTCCCACCAGGCGAGTTCCAATAGACAAAAAGTAGTAAGTCCTCCTCTTGTGACCAACTTCCTCTTCCTCATTTTCAAGAAATATGGTGTTGTTTTCTGACCTTTTACATCGGTTAGTAACAGTTATAATTTCACAGTGCGGTCAATACAGTTGCTTATTCTCTGTAGCATGCCAGTAAAACTCTGATGTTACCCTCTTACCATATGCAGCTGTTGCTATCAAGGTCACCGCCAGCTATCAACCGCCGCCTTCGATCCCAAGCGCAGGAGGTGTTGCGCATTAAATCCTATGTTATAGAAAACTAAGTGCGGCGATCCGAATCAAACCACTTTCAAAACTTCGACATTTATTTGCTGAAACGTGTAATGTCACATTTAAAAATGCATGTTCCCAGGAAGCCTCTGCTGTGGTGCCGTTGTTTTGCCGCTATGCCGCTACACACACTAAAATATGAGTGGTTAACGACGCACGCCTGTTATTGAAAAAAAAGTAATTATTTAAAGCGAGCAAAGCACAAGGCTCACTGGATATCGTGGGAGGCTCTACATCAAATATGCTGTTAACCTCCATTCCCAGCTAATACTAGTCGAGAATCTGAATGGATAGTACTGCACATCACCTCTGTTTCAAAAAGGCGTTAGAGCATGTATGCTCTGAATCAGAGACCAATATTTTTAATATGTGTAGTGCAGGTTTCTAGAGCGCATTATAGTCCCAAATTTATGATGTCTCTGAAGGAAAAAAAAAAACCGCTTCTTTCAAAGAGTCAGCGTGTGATGAGGAAACATCACTGACGTGACGCACAGATCGCGTTTTTCATGTAAAATACAGGGTTATTACAAATGATTGAAGCGATTTCACAGCTTTACAATAACTATATTATTTGAGATATTTTCACAATGCTTTGCACACACATACAAAAACTCAAAAACTTTTTTTAGGCATTCACAAATGTTCGATATGTGCCCCTTTAGTGATTCGGCAGACATCAAGCCGACAATCAAGTTCCTCCCAGACTCGGCGCAGCATGTCCCCATCAATGAGTTCGAAAGCATCCTTATTGCGAGCTCGCAGTTCTGGCACGTTTCTTGATAGAGGAGGTTTAAACACTGAATCTTTCACGTAACCCCACAGAAAGAAATCGCATGGGGTTACGTCGGGAGAGCGTGGAGGCCATGACATGAATTGCTGATCATGATCTCCACCACGACCGATCCATCGGTTTTCCAATCTCCTGTTTAAGAAATGCCGAACATCACGATGGAAGTGCGGTGGAGCACCATCCTGTTGAAAGATGAAGTCGGCGCTGTCGGTCTCCAGTTGTGGCATGAGCCAATTTTCCAGCATGTCCAGATACACGTGTTCTGTAACGTTTTTTTCGCAGAAGAAAAAGGGGCCGTAAACCTTAAACCGCGAGATTGCACAAAACACGTTAACTTTTGGTGAATTGCGAATTTGCTGCACGAATGCGTGAGGATTCTCTACCGCCCAGATTCGCACATTGTGTCTGTTCACTTCACCATTAAGAAAAAACGTTGCTTCATCACTGACTACAAGTTTCGCACTGAACGCATCCTCTTCCATGAGCTGTTGCAACCGCGCCGAAAATTCAAAGCATTTGACTTTGTGATCGGTTGTCAGGGCTTGTAGCAATTGTAAACGGTAAGGCTTCTGCTTTAGCCTTTTCCGTAAGATTTTCCAAACCGTCGGCTGTGGTACGTTTAGCTCCCTGCTTGCTTTATTCGTCGACTTCCGCGGGCTACGCGTGTAACTTGCCCGCACGCGTTCAACCGTTTCTTCGCTCACTGCAGGCCGACCCGTTGATTTCCCCTTACAGAGACATCCAGAAGCTTTAAACTGCGCATACCATCGCCGAATGGAGTTAGCAGTTGGTGGATCTTTGTTGAGCTTCGTCCTGAAGTGTCGTTGCACTGTTATGACTGACTGATGTGAGTGCATTTCAAGCACGACATACGCTTTCTCAGCTCCTGTCGCCAATTTGTCTCACTGCGCTCTCGAGCGCTCTGGCGGCAGAAACCTGAAGTGCGGCTTCAGCCGAACAAAACTTTATGAGTTTTTCTACGTATCTGTAGTGTGTCGTGACCATATGTCGATGAATGGAGCTACAGTGAATTTATGAAATCGCTTCAATCATTTGTAATAGCCCTGTATTTTGCAGGTGCGAGCTGCATGCTAATAGATAGATTTCGCCCTCTAGATTACAGTCATACTGCATTCTAATTTCTTCATCCATCTAAACGATCTCTCAGATTGCGTGTGCTGCAGAATGAGATTGTTCGCTGACGATGCTGTTGTCTACAGGAAAGAACTGTTGCTGGATAATCACAAGAAAACGCAAAAGAACTGCCGTAGAGTTTACACTTGACTTAAAAAAATGGAGCAGTGCCGTGTATAGTGTATGCTGTGTCATAGTGTACTGTGTCAGTGTGTAAACCAGAATTCTATTTACGTTTAAGATGTAACAACTGAATTAACCACTGTAGAAGACGCCACATTGTGTTTAACTAACTTCCTGTTGCACTAATACTCTGGTACACCTGCTGTCCAGGTTACCATTCATATGTACTGTGGTTATAATAGAAGGTCTAGCAAATTGTTATGCCTGAATTTTCCCGTTAGATTCCAGGATTGTCGAGGGTCCTAACCGTTTCCTGATGAAAGTTTAATAGCAAGTAAAACCCTACTACATAATCCTACTCCCTTTTAATATGTTCCTTGTAAGGAAGGTAAAAAAGAATCACATAAATGAAACTTCCTGTCAGATTAAAAGCATGGACGGCACCAAGTCTCGAAGTCGGGATCTTTCTTTTCCCTAGGCAAGTGCTCTACCGACTTTTTTTTTTCTATATAGTTCGTTGCGTTTGGTCTGGACAGACGCCACAAGACATCCGTTCAAGTTGATCGTTGATTCCTTGACTCAGTTTTCTTATTACAGAGGGGACGCAGCCCTCTGACCGAAAACGCTGAGCTATCGTGCCGGCATGCTAATCTTCTCTGTATCGTTCCAATTTTAGTATTTGTACCGCCGAAGCGAGTACTTCTCCTACCTTCCAAACTTCACAGAAACTCTCCTGCGAAATTTGCAGAAGTAGCACTCCTGGAAGAAAAGGCATTGCCAAGACATGGCGTAGCCACTACCTGGGGGATGTTTCCTGAGTGAAATTTTCAGTCTGCGGCGGAGTGTGCGCCGAAATGAAACTTCCTGGCAGATTACAACTGTATGTCGGATCGAGACTCGAACTCGGGGCTATGACAAGGACCGACACACAGTTTTAATCTGGCAGGAAGTTTCATATCAGGGCACACTGCGTTGCAGAATGAAAGTTTCATTCTGGAATCACATAAATGTTTGCTTTTTAAACAAAACTTATATCCCAGTTAAGAATGACTTCAATTCTCTTCCATTATTATTTTTGATTGTTTGTCGTTAAGTACGCAATTATCTTTCCTTCCTTGCTTTAATAACGATAATAGCTAATATACGACCAGATGACTTTTCACCGACCAATGATATGAATACTCTTTACTTGGCATTAACTAATTCTACTCAGTTACTTTCCTTATAGGTTTTCTCCGCGTTAACGAAATTAACTCATCAGTAGTGGTGACTTTAGCTTTCCTGCGTAAAAGTGAAATTTGTAAATGTCTCTCACAAAAATTAAGTTTACCTAGTACGTAGTATCAAAATATTTTGAACAGGAACCACAAATGTTATTATTTACTGAAGTGAACAACTAACACAAATTCTTTAATTTAGTTTACTCTTCTGCGACGAACGTAGCGTCCTTTATTTTAACTTCATTTATCTAGGTACAGTGAAACTTGGCATGTGTGCGGGTGCCAGCAACAAAACTCGTTATTCCCCCCACGAGCGGTAATGAAACACAAAAAGAGAGACAAAAAAGCGACGTGCCCGAAAATTTTACAAGAGAAAAAAGCTCTGCCTGTTCAGTCGTTGGCGATCCACTACAGTCCCTAAAATGAAATTTGGCCATTAGTCTTTAAGAGTAAGACAAGTCGCAGTTTTGCTACTTGCTGTTAGTGGGATGGCTCCTCTTTACTGGGTTTTATTCTGAACAACGGTGAAGGACAGGGTAAACTCAAATTATTGAGGAGAAAGTCAATTTCAACAAGCCAAGTAAAACCGCTCGTAATCTGCTAAAGCAATACCACCAATACGTACTCCAGTCAACACCTCACTCGAGGCACCACAGAACCAACCAACTTTCAACAAAATAGGAGCAGTGACCCAATTACCTCGGAGTGCTTTCAGACAACTAGCAGGACGACATTGATAAAATTCGGATAATTTCTGATAAAACCAGTTGGAATGACTATCTCCAAAACGAAGACTTGGTTACCACAGTTCCTTCCACGATACACGTAAATGATTAATCATTACTTACTCCCACAAAATACTATTAATCAATAAATCTCTCCCTTGCCAGTACTAGGCAATTCATTGGAGCGAATAATAACAGCGGAACCTACTCGAACAAAGTCGGTCATAAATCGGTCTTGGGAGAAAAAAATCTCACAGCCTCGCCAGTTAATGGTAATCTGTTCACTATTTTAGATTTACCGAACCCGTACGTCCGCTTATCAAGGAGTCTGGCCCCAACAGACCAAAAATCAGACCTCAACCAAGACGGACTAGGACGTGTCGTCTTTTCATGAACTGAGCCCGGCGAATCTCATACGAGAACTGCCTATCTTTCTCAAGTAAAAGTGATTTGGAACCAGCATTGCTGACAAATATGTAGCGTCGCCTCTACCTTTGACAATGATTTCATTTTTATCGTGAGACTTCGACGAACTCGAGCGGCGGCCAGCTACTCCGCAGTCTTGTTACCTCTCCAGTTTCTGCAACGGCCAGTGACGATAGCTACTTAGAGCGTTAATCTCCTTCGGCCTCCCACGAACTATGAATTTACGGCTTTGTTACCGCTAACATACATAATGTATAAGACATACATTGTCTGTTGTTGACAAAGTCCGTTGTCGAAAGCTTTATGTGTGAAAATCTTTTTGTTGTGCCTGTCTGCGACTTAACATCTCCGCTATATGGTGAGTAGCAACTTTCCTTCTCATAATATTGTTAATACATTTTTACATACACAAACCTTGTTTTCAGACCCACATGCACTCTGATACCGAACAATAGTAAAGGTGAACTTGACCCTGTGTCCATGGCACAGGACAATAGCTAAAACAAAATAAAAGGACGTGCCGAAAAGTAATACCTTGTAATTTTTATGCGAAAATTCTTAGATCTTTTCAAATGAAAGAAGCTTTACTAACGTTCTACATCTTTGTTCTTCGCTGCTGCACCGAGCGAGGTGGCGCAGTGGTTAGCACACTGGACTCGCATTCGAGAGGACGACGGTTCAAACGCGAGTCCGGCCATCACGATTTAGGATTTCCGTGATTTCCCTAAATCGCAAAAGACAGATGCCGGGATGGTTGCTTTGAAAGGGTGCGGACGATTTTCTTCCCCATCCTTGACACAAAATGAGCCTGTGCTCCATCTCTAATGACCAAAATGTCGACGGGACGTTAACCCCAATCTTCTTTCCTTCGTTCCTCATATATACGTATTTATTCCTCAATATAGTCACCCTGGCGGCGAATGCATTTCTCCCAAAGAGGGACCAGTTTGCTGATATCATCAGGATAGAATGTTTGACTTTGTTGACGAAACCGCAGCCTCACTCTGTTTGCACTACTTCATCACTATCAAAGAGAAGTTGTCGAAGGAGTTCAAGTTCTGGAAAAGATGAAGCTCTGACACACACGTTCGGGTTTGCACCACCATTTCCTTCATTACGAGCGCGAAAAACCCAATGTGGCATATCTCTGGTTTCGATATAATCGCCACTGTACACAGTTTCATTATTCTATGGATTTCAATTTTAGGCACGTTTTCTGCAGTTAGGAACTATTTTAAAACACACTCTTTCACACACAATGACACACGTTACACGCTGTCACGTAGCAATTCGGAGTCCTATAGTGGCAGCGGGTTGCAACTTGCGTTAGTGAAGCATGAAAGTTCATCGAGTGATATATCTGAAACTTCTCCATCAAAAATTAAGAATGACTGTGCTGGTAAGCTTCTACGTTATTTGATTTTCAAACAGCTGAGCAAAACTGAACGTACTCAGACAGTTCTCTCTTTACTTATTCTGATCATCACTAAACTGACACACGATATTTTTTAGCGCAACGCAATCTGACTTCCAATAATCCCTACAAAAGAATGGCCCTGACTAACAATAACCTACACCTTTCATAAATCACCTCACAAAGATCTTCGTTACTCGAACTGTTGCAATACAGTGAGCGCCAATACTGCCAGCTAAATAAAAGATTCTAACTACTGAAGGCACTAACTACTGATAGGCATAGTTAGCAAATGAAAGATTTTGATAGAGAACAAACAATGCATTTATCTTAATAGTGTTCAAAAAACATTATATATGAGATCCAGTCTTCCAAATTTCCTTTTTCTGACGGGCACACTTCCAGATCGTCGACTCTCAAAACTCTGGCATCTCTCTTCCACATCCACCACTGCTGGCGGCTCACCTCCAACTGCCCAACGCTACGCGCTGTTCACATCCAACTGCCCAACACTACACAAGCGAATATTCCAACAATGAGTCCAACCAGCCACAGACTGCACACAGCGTAGTCAGCGATTTTCATACAGAGCACTACGTGGCGTTACCAACATAAAAACCTAAACAGCCTACGACATCTCAAACGATATTGACAACAGAAGAAAAAATTCGGAGGCATTTCACTTCAGAACGCAATCGCAAGCAACCCGAAATTATCAGCATTTGATATCAAGGGGAAAGCTGCAAAGTGACATAAAACATGAAATAGTTTGAGTATCTCAAATAAGCAGCAACGTGAGGTGCCATGTGCTACAAGAACGATTCCCAGTGACTTACACAGTAGTGAAGATCCACATAAGATCCTGCAAATTTTTAAAAGACACACGTAATGGATAACACTTTATTAAACGAATTACTAGGAGTGGCCCAAGTAAGAATGAAAGTTTGGGTAACACACTTCAATCAGATATATGTTAATGGAGGGACTCGTCAAACTACAAAACGAAACTATCGGTCACAATCACAGTTTTGTTCGTTGGCATATAAACATACAATACACGGACAAAGTTTGTGGTTATGAACTATAGCATTCGCACATGTGGGTGGACACATGAAAGCATAATATGAAACCATATCGCTGGTATGCCAAATGACTGCGTAAATGGTTAGTGATTTCATGAAAGATCACCAGAAAGGCAAGAACGAACACAAACATATTCGGTAAAGCGCATGTTCAAAAGTATAATACTGTTCCCTTTATCTGATTTCGTGGCTATGATATCTCGCTGATGTAATTTCCTTTTGAAGGACCTGAGGGTGTGAAAATAATTAGCCTGTGGGGTGTTACACTCAAATGGTTTTCCATTTATTAGTGCATGAGCACCTAAACGTTTTGCAATGGAAGCATATTCCAGAACGACTTTCATTGCATTTATTTGTTTTTCTGATGGAGAGTGGGAAGCAGGGTATTTAAAATGTTTATCAGGCACATTTTGTTCTTTTGACGTTAGGACCAAGTTCGACAGGTTAATTATGTGGTGGGAAATCTTTTGTTCGCAAACTGGGGTGCACTCAGATTACTAATCATAGCCAATTTCTTGCTCTGTCGTAAGAATATACAATTAATAAGAGCACTCACACACTGACGAACTGCGCAATCAAAGACAGCGAACTCACGTGGGTACAACTTCTATGTGATAGCCATATGTACCACTTTTCCGTCAGTATACACGTTGTCACGAACATGATACCACTTCTTCATTTCTTCCTCTATCCACGTACATCTTGCGAACTCGATGGCTGTATCTGCAGCGGTAGATGTCCCTCTTAACTTTAGGATGACGTACTTCGGCGTAATTTTGCATTATAAAATGATTCAAATGGCTCTGAGCACTATGGGACTTAACATCTATGGTCATCAGTCCCCTAGAACTTAGAACTACGTAAACCTAACTAACCTAATGACATCACACAACACCCAGTCATCACGAGGCAGAGAAAATCCCTGACCCCGCCGGGAATCGAACCCGGGAACCCGGGCGTGGGAAGCGAGAACGCTACTGCACGACCACGAGCTGCGGACTTTTGCATTATAAATATAGACCACACTTGAGCACATCATGACTCAAGAATGGCTAGCTATCCCTCCAGCTTAAATCACCCTCAACACCCATGTTACGCCTGAAACTGAAAAACGGAAACCTTGTAACGGCTGACAAGAATAATGGTTAACTTACAGAGGGTGCAACTCCAGTAATGGCAGGCGTAATCGCAAGCCATTTTGGACAGCTTAGTCAACACTGTGGCGAGTCATTGTGTACCCCGTATCGTTACTTGAGTGTGTCATGTCCCGTACTGATACTCTATGTAATAATTCACTCGTGTCGTTAAGGAAGCGTCTGTGAGCATCAACCAAAACGTCATCTGTACCGGGCTCAAACTTCAAAATTCTTTAAATTTTGAACAAAAACCTTCAGCAATGGAGGCCGAAGGCTTCCGGCATAAGAAGTCATCCCCGTTCTGCCAACGGCCATGTAAAAGAGAGTGGAAGTGCTGAATGAGGTTTAAGGAACCCTCTTTCCCATGGGGTGTGAAACTCCCCCTCAAGGGCGGAACCATCAGCAATAACAAAGGCATGAGCATGCAGAAGACAATGGAAACCACTACATCAAAGACACAGAATGTAAATCCACAGGACATGTGCCCTGTAACTGAAAAAGTGTGACAATCAAGGATAACGTTAAATGAGTCGGGGCGTGGAATTCCAGAAGTTAAAACGGGGCAGGGAAAATCTGAAAACGGAAATGATAAGGCTCAATCTAGATATAGTGAAGTGAAATGGAAAGAAAAAGATTTCTGATAAGATGACTAAATAATAATAGAAACAGGAGCAGGATACATTAAGAACAGCAGACAGTGAGTTGCTGTGAACAACTCACTTATAAGGTGATTCTCGTCAGAACAGATAACAACCAACACCAACAAAGTTCAGGTACACATGCCGATGTGGCAGCCAGAAGATGAAAATACAGAGAAATTATATGAAGACATTGAACGAGTAATTTAGTACGTAAAGGTATGTGAAAATCTAATAGTTATGGACGACTGCAAAGCTGTTATAGGGCAAGAACAGGAAGAAAACGTTACAGTAGAGTATCTGCTTGGTGGTAGAACTAAGAGAGGAGAAAGACTAAGTGAGTGCTACAACAAATTGCATCCAGTAATAGCGAATAGTCTGTTCAAGAATCGCAGGAGGATGAGGTAAACTTGGAAAAGGACGAGAGATACAGGAAGATTCCAGTTAGATTACGTCATGGTTAGGCAGAGATTCCTAAATCAGATACTGGATTGTAAGGCGTACCCAGGAGCAGATATATACTCAGATCACAATGTAGTAGTGATGAAGATGGGCTGAAGTTTAACAGACAAGTCAGGAAGAATCAATGTGCAAAGATGTGGGATACGGAAGTACTAACGAATGAAGAGACACACTTGTAGTTCTCCAAGGCTATAGATACTGCGACAAGGAATATCTCAGTAGGCAGTTCAGAAAAGGACATCTCGAAAAAGGGCAGTGGCAGAAGTTGGAAAGAAAACCGTAGTTACTAGGAACGTAACTGCGACAGAAGAAATACTTCTGTTGACCCACGAAAGAAGGACGTACAAAAATGTTCAGGGAAATTCATGAGTATAGAAATACAAGTCACTTAGGAATTAAAGAAATAGGAAGTGCAGGTAAGATAAGGCGAAATGGCTACATGAAAATTGTGAAGAAATCGAAAAAGAAATGATTGTCGGAAGGACTGGCTCAGAATATAGAAAAGTCAAAACAACATTCGTTGAAATCAAATGCAACAGCGGTAACATTAAAAGGGCAACGTGAATTCCAGTGTTAAATGAAGAGGAGAAAGCGGATAGGTGGAAACAGTACACTGAAGGCCTCTATGAGGGGGAAGATTTGTCTGACGTGATAGAAGAAGGAACAGGAGTCAATTGAGAAGAGATAATAGATGTAACAATAGGTTCAGAATTTAAGAGAGCTTTTGAGGACATCAGATCAAAAAAGGCAGAAAGAATTGACAACATTCCATCAGAAGTTCTAAAATCATTGGCGAAAGTGGCAACAAGACGATTATTCACATTGGTATCTACAGTCAGAGTTTCGGAAAAACTCCATCCACACAACGCCGAAAATTGCAAGAGCCGGTAAGTGCGTGAATTATCGCATTGTCAGCTTAAAAGCTTATGGAACCCAGTTGCAGTCAAGAATAGTACACAGAAGAACGGAAGAGAAAGTTTAAGATGTGTTAGGTGACGATCAGTTTGCCTGCAGGAAAGGTAAAGGCACCCGAGAGACAGATCTCAAGTTGTGGTTGACAATGGAAGCTAGACTAACGAAGAATCAAAACACATTCATAGGATTTGAATATCTGAAATAAGCGTTCGACTATGTAAAATGTTGTAAGATGTTCGAAATTCGGAGAAATGTGGAGTAAGATACATGAAAAGACGGTTAATTATACAATATGACAGGAAAAAAGAGGGAATAATAAGACTGGAGGATCGAGAATGAAGTGCTCGGATTAAAAAGGGTAAAAGATGAATGTAACCTTTGGCCCCCTACTTCGAAGAAGCGCTGACAGAAATAAAACAAAGGTTCAAGAGTGCGATTAAAATTCAAAGGAATCCTGCTACGTAGGCAGCTAAGTAACCCATGTCAGATGGAGCAGGGAGGACGTAAAGAGCAGAGTGGCGATGGCAAAAAGGGCAAGCCACCCAACGGTGTGTGGCGCAGGGCACTTTACGTGCCACTGTCATTACGGATTTGGCAGTGCTAGTTGCAGAGGTTGGCCAGATGCCCTTCCTTCTGCCACCCCGAACACGCTAAATACCTGCTGAAGCAACAATAAGGATTACCATTGTCCCTGTATGTACTCATTAGCGTTCTTTCCAACCAGATCTTCCTCATTTTCCAATATTCGTAGCTGATGCAGTCTCCTTATATTTCCTTTCCCCAGAACTCGCTATATCACAAAACATCTATTTTGTACACCTACATTATAAATTCTTCTTATATCCACCATTCTCATTATTATGTGGATAAAGTTAATGATTTTCTGAGTCCCACAAACTTCTACGTCCTTCCTTAAGGCCCTACTAAATTATTCAAGGATGACATTAAACGTATAACCAATTCAACGTAGATTATTTGCTGTGCACGTGGAATGGCACTACCAGACAGATCAAGACATTTTTGCACAACTTAAAACAGTCAACATAAAAATATTCAATTCACAATAGAGATTGGCAAAAAATCCATAAACTTCCTAGAGCTCACCAATGACATAAGTAAACGCACAAATTGTTTCAAAATGTGTAGAGAAAGTACAACTACAGACACATTAATACTTTCTTGCTCACAGCATCCAGCAATGCACAAGCATGCAGCTTTCCACTCAGTTGTACACTGCCTCGTATCTGTTCCCAGAGCAAAAGAAGATTTCTAAAGAAAGTTAGACACAATAAAATTTATTGCCTAAAGGAATGGGTGCAATCCTTTGAAGTGATAGAGCATAGCAATCAGTCGTCCTTTCCTTTCGGGTTTAGTTAGGCAAATCTAGATTTCGGCTAGTGCCTAGCCATTACCAGTGCACTATTTCTTAGTATCAATGCATGTCCTAGTACGTCAGCCCCTGTTGTTTGGGTTTCTGTCGCAATTCGTTCAAGACTACTATATAAAGATTATACTGTAATCTTGAACGAACTGTGACAGATTCACAAAAGGCAGAGGTATACTTGGAAAACACAGGGTGATACTGGAAAATTTCAGCTATATTACATCAAGGTCAGAGAGCGATTCCAACATCAAACACTGGACTGTAAGGCGTACCTACGAAGATATAGGCTCAGATCACAATGTAGTAGTAGCGAAGAGTAGGCTGAAGTTCAAGAGATTAGTCAGGAAGAATCAATAGGCAAAGAAGTGGGCTACAAAAGTGCTAAAGGATGACGCGACACACTTGAAGTTCTCGAAGGCTATAGATACAACAATAAGAAATAGCTCAGTAGGTAGTACAGTTGAAGAGGAATGGAAATATCTAAAAAGTGCAATCATAGAATTGGAAAGAAAAGCAGAGGTACAAACAAGATAACTGTGAAGAAACCAAGGGGTGACAGAAAGGATACTTCAGTTGGTCGATGAAATAAGAAAGTACAAAAATGATAAGGGAAATTCAGGAATACAGAAATAGAAGCCGCTGAGGAATGAAATAAATAGGAAGTGCAGGGGAGCTAAGACAAAATGGCTCCATGAGAAATGTGAAGAAATTGAAAAAGATATGATTGTCGGAAGGACTGACTCAGCATAAAGGAAAGTCAAAACAACTTTCGGTGACATTAAAAGCAAGGGGGTAACATTAAAAGCTCAACGGTAATTCCACTCTTAAATGCAGAGAAGAAAGCGATAGGTGGAAAGAGTACAGTGAAGGCCGCTATGAGGGGGAAGATTTGTCTGATGTAATAGAAGAAGCAACAGGAGTCAATCTAGAAGAGACAGAGGATCAGAATTTAAGAGAGCTTTAAGATCAAATAAGGCAGGAGGGTTAGACAATATTTGATCAGAATTTCTAAAATCATTGGAGAATGTGGCAACAGAGCGACTATTCACGTTGATGAGTAGAAAATATAAGTATGGCTACATACTATCTGACTTTCGGAAAAAAATCATCCACATAATTCAGAAAAGTGCAAGAACTGACAAGTGCGAGAATTATCGCAGATTATGGTTAACAGCTAATGCATCCAAGTTGCTGGCAAGAATAATATACAGAAGAATGGAAAGAAAATTGAAGATGGGTTAAATGACGATCAGTTTGGCTTTATAAAAGGAAAAGGCACCAGAAAGGCAACTCTGACCTTGCGGTTAGTAATGGAAGCAGGCCTAAAAAATCAAGACACGTTCATAGGATTTGTAGACCTGGAAAAAGCGTTAGACAATGTAAAATGGTTCAAGATGTTCGAAATTCTGAGAAAAATAGGAGTAAGCAATAGGAAGACACGGATAATATGCAATATGTAGAAGAACCAAGAAGGAAGAAAAAGAGTGGACGACCAAGAACGAAGTGCTCGGATTAAAGACTGTGTAAGACAGGGATGTTGTTTTCCCCCATGCTGTTCAATCTATACAGCGAACAAGCAATGGTGGAAATAAAAGAAAGGTTCAGAAATGGAATCCAATATCAAGATGAAAGGATATCAGCGATAAGATTTGCTGATGACATTGCTATCCTGAGTGAACGTGAAGAAGAATTACATGATATGCTGAATGAAATGAACAATATAATGTGTACATAATACGAATTGAGAGTAAATCGATGAAAGACGAAATTAATGAGAAATAGCAGAAATGAGAACAGCGAGAAACTTAACATCAGGATTGATGGTCACGGAGTAGATGAAATTAAGGTACTCTGCTACCTAGGCAGCAAAAGTAACCAATGACGGACGGAGCAAGGATGATATCAGAAGCAGACTAGCGCTGGCAAAAAGGGCATTCCTGGGCAAGGGAAGTCTACTAGTATCAAACATACGCTTCAATTGAGGAAGAAATTTCTGAAAAAAAATGATTCAAATGGCTCTGAGCACTATGGGACTTAACATCTTAGGTCATCAGTCCCCTAGAACTTAGAACTACTTAAACCTAACTAACCTAAGGACATCACACACATCCATGCCCGAGGCAGGATTCGAACCTGCGACCGTAGCGGTCGCGCGGTTCCAGACTGAAGCGCCTAGAACCGCTCGGCCACTTCGGCCGGCAGAAATTTCTGAAAATGCACGTTTGGAGCACAACATTGTATGGTAGTGAAATGTGGACTGTGGGAAAACCGGAACGGAAAAGAATCGAAGCATTTGAGACGTTGTGCTACAGGCGAATGTTGAAAATTAGGTGGACTGATAAGGTAAGGAATGAGGAGGTTCTGCGCAGACTCAGAGAGGAAAGGAGTATGTGGAAAACACCGACAGGGAGAGGGGACAGGATGATAGGACATCTGTTAAGCCACGAGGAAATTACTTCCATGGTACTAGAGGGAGCTATAGAGGGAATAAAGTGTAGAGGACGACATAGATTGCAATACATCCAGCAAATAATTGAGAACGTCGGTTGCAAGTGCTACTCGTGAAGAGGGACGTTGGAACAGGGAGTAATTCGTGGCAGGCTGCATCAAACAAGCCGGAAGACTGTTGACCCAAAAAAAAAAAAAAAAAAAAAAAATGTAAGAAGATGCAAGGTGTTCGAACTTCTGATAAAAAATAGGAGTAAGCTATTGGAGAGTCGAGTTATACATAATATGTACAAGAGCCAAGGGGGAATATATTGCTTTTCACTTATTATCTCTGGACTTTATTCTGTCAGCAAAGGATCTTGTCATCTGAAGGATGGGATAAGATTGCTGCTCCGAATGTATTATATCTCAAACACTCGCTACAGCTGGGAAAGTAAGTTAGTAGCAGATAAGTTCTCCAATCAAAGAAAATCCTAATAGTGCCTAGGAAATGCGAGTGGCTGCCGTCAAACCTGGCTTCCGGCCATTAAGTATGCTGAAGGTAATTTGTAGAGCACGCTGCAGAAAACCTAACATGGAAGGATAATGAAGACAAGTCGACATTTCTAAACCAGGACGAAAACCAATAGAATTTATCTACATAATCGCTTTAATAATTTAATTTAATTATTGGATGGATTATATAAATTAAAAAGCCGGACTTCAAACCAGAATCCAACCAAAATGTTTTTAACTTAAGTGTTTTCAGAAGCATCTTGTGTTATTTACCATACTAACAGACCGAGACTCCCCTCACCATGAGGTATTTAAAACTTCCCCGACACTATGGTCTGCTGCAACACTCCTGAGAGGGAGTGTGGGGATGCCACTCGTCACGAGAAATGATTTCGTGGTGGCAAACGCGTTGTAGAATTAGATGGATGCTAAAAGTTCCCGCACCCCTTACACAAGCCTGTAATATCATCAGCTATCGGTAACGTGTAGGGCGAATGATTGCGCTATACGAAGTTGGCAGTTGCGGCTGTGCAGGTCACTGCGAGAGCCAGCTATGAGTGACCGCTTCCTCCAAGTACGGACTGCCCGAGGGACTTGCCCATATGGATCAGTACCGCTTGCAGCTAGCGCCGTGCACCATGCGGCGTGCTGACGCCGCAAGGACTCTCCAGAGTTCGGCCTCCAGAATTCTGGCTACAGTGTTCGAGTTCCACTCTTGAGTCTACGGTGCATGTCCGAAGTCAGATGGGACAGAATTGATAGTACAAGTGCAACACACTGAGGCCTCTTCTTGTTGTCAGACAGTGATTGAAGTTCAAGTAGAACTTGTTATTAGCAGCAGTACCTGTAATACTTCAGATTACTATGTGGATTTATATCTGGACATTCAGTGGAATCAGTGTGCCAAGTCTCCTCCGGTTACCCACAACTCATCTTTGAAAACTAGAGTTCAATGGCCGTTCCCACGCATCTACAGTGACAACGAAAAAAACTACCCTGATTCTATGATCATACAGGTATTCCCAAATAACCACACACTGATACATCACATATCTAACAGGGATTAGGTTCAAATGGTTCAAATGGCTCTAAGCACTATGGAACTTAATATCTGAGGTCATCAGTCCCCTAGAACTTAGAACTAATGAAACCTAACTAACCTAAGGACATCACACACATCCATGCCCAAGGCAGGACTCGAACCTGCGACCGTAGCAGCAGCGCGGTTCCGGACTGAAGCGTCTAGAACCTCTCGGCCACAGATGCCGCCCAACTGCGGTTAGGTTATGGATAAATGATAACGTAAGATGCTGATATAAAGACAGAAATAACATCAATAATGTTCGTCCCATACGCAATTCTCTCAGACATTGCTACATGAAAAGCAAATATCGGTTAAGCAATTTTCTATATTACACGAACCAAAGATAATCGTCTACTAGTGATACGAGGGGCGTTCAGTAAGTAATGTAACACATTTGGTTTCTCTCCCATTGTCGGTTAAGAAAATTCGCTGTCTATTGCGGGACATTGAAGAATATACCCTCTTTAACGCCTGTAGTTTTGTGAAGTTCCAATAACTAGCGGCACTATAAGTAGCCTTCAGAATGGCGTATGTAACGGATGTGCGTTCCTAGAAGAATTGTGTTATTGAGTTTCTTTTGGTGCAAAACGAGAGCATCACTGATATTCATAGGCGCTTGCAGAATGTCTATAGAGATCTGACAGTGAAAAAATGCACAGCGAGTCGTTGGGTGAGGCGTCTGTCACTATCCCAATAACGTCGCTCAAAGCTGTCCGATCACACGCGTACCGGCCGGCCACACACAGCTGGGACTCCTGCAATGTCGGAATGTGTGGACACTCTCATTCGAGGTGATATCGGATCACAAACAAGTACCCCGCTGCTCAACTGAACGACATTGTTAGTAGTGCTGACAAGCTCGTCCACGAATTCGGGTCTCGAAGGTGTGTTCCCACTGCATCCCTCGCCGCCTACCGGAAGACCATTAAGTCCAGCGAAGGACCATCTGCGCGGAGTTGCTTGCGGGTTACAAGGCTGATTGTAACCATTTTTTGTCGAACGTCGTCGCAGGCGATGAAACATGGGTTCTTCACTTCGAAGCGGTAACAAAACGGCAATCCGCTACACCACTTCTCCTCTGAAGGAAAACTTTAGATCCGCACCCTTAACCGGTAAAGTCATGCTGACGGGCTTCTGAGACTCTTAAGGGGTTATTCTGTTCTGTGTCAACCCAAATGGCGCGACGATCAACTCTGAAGTGTATTGTGCTACCCTCAGGAAACTGAAGAAACGACTTAAGCGTGTCCGTCGCCACGAAAATTTCACCTCGTCCATGACAAAAATGGTTCAAATGGCTCTGAGCACTATGGGACTTAACTTCTGTGGTCATCAGTCCCCTAGTACTTAGAACTACTTAAACCTAACGAACCTAAGGACATCAAACACATCCATGCCCGAGGCAGGATTCGAACCTGTGTGTCCATGACAACGCGAGGACTCATACAACTCTGCGCACCCGAGAGGAGTTCACAAAATGTCACTGGACTGTTCTTTTTCGCTCACTCTACAGCCCGAATCTCGCATCTTACGTCTTCCATTTGTTTGTACCAATGAAGGATGCACTCCGCGAGAAGCAGTACATGGGTACTGGGGAGAGTATTGATGCAAAAAGACTTTGGCTCTGACGTCGGCCAGTAGAGGGGTACCACGCGCTCATACAGATCCTCTCAGTAAGCCATCGCACTGAACATACACTCCTGGAAATTGAAATAAGAACACCGTGAATTCATTGTCCCAGGAAGGTTCAAATGGTTCAAATGGCTCTGAGCACTATGGGACTCAACTGCTGTGGTCATAAGTCCCCTAGAACTTAGAACTACTTAAACCTAACTAACCTAAGGACAGCACACAACACCCAGCCATCACGAGGCAGAGAAAATCCCTGACCCCGCCGGGAATCGAACCCGGGAACCCGGGCGTGGGAAGCGAGAACGCTACCGCACGACCACGAGATGCGGGCACAAGTCCCAGGAAGGGGAAACTTTATTGACACATTCCTGGGGTCAGATACATCACATGATCACACTGACAGAACCACAGGCACATAGACATAGGCAACAGAGCATGCACAATGTCGGCACTAGTACAGTGTATATCCACCTTTCGCAGCAATGCAGGCTGCTATTCTCCCATGGAGACGATCGTAGAGATGCTGGATGTAGTCCTGTGGAACGGCTTGCCATGCCATTTCCACCTGGCGCCTCAGTTGGACCAGCGTTCGTGCTGGACGTGCAGACCGCGTGAGACGACGCTTCATCCAGTCCCAAACATGCTCAATGGGGGACAGATCCGGAGATCTTGCTGGCCAGGGTAGTTGACTTACACCTTCTAGAGCACGTTGGGTGGCACGGGATACATGCGGACGTGCATTGTCCTGTTGGAACAGCAAGTTCCCTTGCCGGTCTAGCAATGGTAGAACGATGGGTTCGATGACGGTTTGGATGTACCGTGCACTATTCAGTGTCCCCTCGACGATCACCAGTGGTGTACGGCCAGTGTAGGAGATCGCTCCCCACACCATGATGCCGGGTGTTGGCCCTGTGTGCCTCGGTCGTATGCAGTCCTGATTGTGGCGCTCACCTGCACGGCGCCAAACACGCATACGACCATCATTGGCACCAAGGCAGAAGCGACTCTCATCGCTGAAGACGACACGTCTCCATTCGTCCCTCCATTCACGCCTGTCGCGACACCACTGGAGGCGGGCTGCACGATGTTGGGGCTTGAGCGGAAGACGGCCTAACGGTGTGCGGGACCGTAGCCCAGCTTCATGGAGACGGTTGCGAATGATCCTCGCCGATACCCCAGGAGCAACAGTGTCCCTAATTTGCTGGGAAGTGGCGGTGCGGTCCCCTACGGCACTGCGTAGGATCCTACGGTCTTGGCGTGCATCCGTGCGTCGCTGCGGTCCGGTCCCAGGTCGACGGGCACCTGCACCTTCCGCCGACCACTGGCGACAACATCGATGTACTGTGGAGACCTCACGCCCCACGTGTTGAGCAATTCGGCGGTACGTCCACCCGGCCTCCCGCATGCCCACTATACGCCCTCGCTCAAAGTCCGTCAACTGCACATACGGTTCACGTCCACGCTGTCGCGGCATGCTACCAGTGTTAAAGACTGCGATGGAGCTCCGTATGCCACGGCAAACTGGCTGACACTGACGGCGGCGGTGCACAAATGCTGCGCAGCTTGCGCCATTCGACGGCCAACACCGCGGTTCCTGGTGTGTCCGCTGTGCCGTGCGTGTGATCATTGCTTGTACAGCCCTCTCGCAGTGTCCGGAGCAAGTATGGTGGGTCTGACACACCGGTGTCAATGTGTTCTTTTTTCCATTTCCAGGAGTGTAGATTTGTAAAATAGATTTTTGTAATCAAAAGAGTGGGGAATAACATGGTATATTGGAATTCCGAATAAAACCAACCTCCCTTCAGGAAAAGGAAAATGTGTTGCATTACATCTACATCTACATCTCCCACATACATACTCCGCAATCCAGCATACGGTGCGTGGCGGAGGGTACCACGTACCACAACTAGCATCTTCTCTCTCTGTTCCACTCCCAAACAGAATGAGGGAAAAATGACTGCCTACATGCCTCTGTACGAGCCCTAATCTCTCTTATCTTATCTTTGTGGTCTTTCCGCGAAATGTACGTTGGCGGCAGTAAAATTGTACTGCAGTCAGCCTCAAATGCTGGTTCTCTAAATTTCGTCAGTAGCGATTCACGAAAAGAACGCCTCCTTTCCTCTAGAGACTCCTACCCGAATTCCTAAAGCATTTCCGTAACACTCGCGTAATGATCAAACCTACCAGTAACAAATCTAGCAGCCCGCCTCTGAATTGCTTCTATGTCCTCCTTCAATCCGACCTGATAGGGATCCCAAACGCTCGATCAGTACTCAAGAAAAGGTCGTATTAGTGTTTTATAAGCGGTCTCCTTCACAGATGAACCACATCTTCACAAAATTCTACCAATGAACCGAAGACGATTATCCGCCTTCCCCACAACTGCCATTACATGCTTGTCCCACTTCATATCGCTCTGCAATGTTACGCCCAAATATTTAATCGACGTGACTGTGTCAAGCGCTACACTACTAATGGAGTAGTCAAACATTACAGGATTCTTTTTCCTATTCATCTGCATTAATTTACGTTTATCTATATTTGGAGTTAGCTGCCATTACTTATTGAAGGCCCCTCGTAATCTCATGAAGGGTAGCTGAGGGAGACTAGCTGTTAATATTACCGCCATTACTTTCCCATGACTTTTGGACATTCGCTAAAAATCTATTAGCGTAAATCTTAAATAAATCTGTAGGTAGCTACACAGAGCGTCTCCATAAAATTGCGCTCTTAATGTGCGATACAACAGCAACGAAATAATATTTATTATTAGGCTGTAAGTCGTCTATTTTTTATGTAAAACTGTTTCTGTGATCAATCCATGCAACATTTGATTGAAAACAATATGCATTCTAGGATCAGCACCATCTCCAGAAAATTACTGAATGCTGAAGTCGCTACATGCATCTTATAAAGTGACATTACGACTTATTATACGCAACTGGAGTGACATCTAGGTGAAGGGTCGGTATTCACAGCCTTGCATGAGCACGGAAACTGGTAGTGGAAAGAGTACAAACGTTTTCCACAATAACGCAGCAGGGGAGGCAGCATTAACCCACCACCCTCTGCACCCCGTCACTGTCCCCCGACCCCCAACCTCCCAGCGTCCTTTGAACTCAAGTTATTAATTTCCGCTCTGAGAGTTCCTCCTCTAGCACCCGTCCCAAACTTCTCACTGTTCCCATCATATATACCAGTGCAAGTTTTGCTGTAGGATGCCAGTGAGACAAGGGGCGGACTGAACACAGCTTGTAAATCTGTGCCTACTTACACTCTCTACAAACCACTGTGCGTTTCTGCCAGAGGGTACCCCACCATTGCACCACTTATTAGGAATCCGCCCCGTTCCTTTCGGGTGTGAAACGCAGGGACAAAATTGCTTAAATATCTCTGCGAACACTGTTATCACTACACCACAGCTTATCGATACGCAGGGCTTTGTAGTACAAGAGTATACCCAAATTTCTCAATCCTAACAATACCAGCTTTCTTACCTTCGACTGAGTCTACGTGAACATTCCATTCCTTAACCCTACAAACTGTTATACCCAGGTGTATCTATGAGTCGACTCGAATTGTGAGTCGTTATAGACATAAGATGAGGGACAACTTCTTTTTCTTTCTTCTTTTTTCTTTGTGTGAAGTTTCAAAACATTTAAAACAAGTTGCCAATTTTATGCATCACTTTCGAATCTTACCGATATCGAGAGAAAATGTATGTAGCTCCTTACAGATAGATAACTGAATCATCTGGAAAAGCGCTTAGCTTACTGTAGATATTGTCTGCCATGTCATTAGTTTACAGTGAAGCACCAAAAAAACTGGTATAGGAATGCATATTCAAATACAGAGATATGTAAACAGGCACAATACGGCGACGCGGTCGGCAACGCCTCTACAAGACAACAAGTGTCTGGCGCTGTTGTTAGATCGGTTACTGCTGCTACAGTGGCAGCTTATCAATATTTAAGTGAGTTTGAACGTGGTGTTATAGTCGCCGCACGAGCGATACGATACCGTATCTCCGAGGTGACAATGAAGTGGGGACTTTCCCGTACGACTATTTCACGAGTGTACTATGAATATAAGGAATCCGGTAAAACATCAAATTTCCGACATCACTGCGGCCTGAAAAGAGACCTGTAAGAACGGGACCAACGACGACTGAAGAGAATCATTCAATGTGAAAGAAGTGCAACCATTCCGCAAATTGCTGCAGCTTCCAGTGCTGGGCCATCAAAAAGTATCAGGGTGTGAACCATTCAACGAAACATTGTCGATATGGGTTTTTGGAGCCGACGCTCCACTCGTGTACCCTTGACGACTTGCACGACACAAAGCTTTACACCTCGCCTGGGCCCGTCAATACCGACACTGGACTGTTGATACTGGAAACATGTTGCTTGTCGGACGAATCTCGTTTCAGATAGTATCGAGCGGATGAACGTGTACGGGTATGGGGAGAACTTCGTGAATCCATGGACCCTGCCTGCCAGCAATGGGCTGTTCAAGCTGATGGAGGCTCTTTAATAGTGTGGAGCATGTATAGTTGGAGTGATATGGGACCCCTGATACGTTCAGATACGACTCTGGCAGGTGACACGCACGTAAGCATCCTGTCTCATCACCCGCATACGTTCATATCCATTGTGCATTCCGAGGGACTTGGACAATTCCAGCAGGACAATGCGTCACCCCTCACATCCAGAATTGCTACATAGTGGCTTCAGGAACACTCTTCTTTGTTTAAACATTTGCCCTGGCCACCAAACTCCTCAGACGTGAACATTACTAAGGATATCTGGGATGCTATTCAGAAGAGATGTCAACACCCTTGTACTCTTACGAATTTATGCGCAGTCCTGCAGAATTCATAGTTTCGATTCCCTCCAGCACTACTTCAGACATTAGTCGAGCCCATGACACGCTGTGTTGCGGCACTTCTGCATGCTAGCCGGGCCTTACTTGATATTAGGCAGGTGTACCAGTTTCTTTGGCTCTTCAGTATATAACATGAACAGAATGGGTAACAATTCACTTCACTGGGGCACAAATGAAGATACTTTTACTCCTATCGATGACTCTGAATCCAAGATTACGCTTTATGTGTCCCCTAAAAGGAAATCCTCATTCCAGTCCGAAATTTGGTTTCATACTCTTCATGGACGTCCTTCGTTAAAAAGCGTTGCTGAGAAATTGGTTCATCTGGTTTTAAAAAGTCGAGAAATCATCTTTTTGATAACCTCGTCCCATGGCTTTCAGAATATAATGTGATAAAAACGGAGTAGGATTTCGCATGACAAGTGCTTATGGAATCCATGCCGTTGGCATGTTCATGAAGTTCGAGGTACAAACATTTCGTATGATTTCAAAATAAGTTATAGACTTCTAAACGTTTTACTTTACATGTCAGGCTGCTATGCTATTAAACTGTCTTACCTTCTATAAATTCCGGCGTTTGTGTAGACGAAATCCGTCCCCCGTATGTGTCACTTCACCTTTAGTTAAGACAAAATACTCCCATGTAAGAGGCACACATCAATCTGGCTATTAAGTAATCTACTAACGACGAAGTTTATACCAGTCTTCGATAGTTAAGAGTTCCTACGAGGATGTGTTGCGAATGGGACGCCAAAAGAATTTTATAAGAGGATGCCGCAACTAAGAACTTCGCTCTCGTGCCTTTCTTTTTATTTTACAAATAATTTTTAGAATAATATTACAGAATTTTAACTGCATGAAGAGTACTGAGGACTGTGCAACGTCTCTGAGACATTAACAAAACTATAACCACATAATGTTCTACAAAGGAGGACCTCTAAGAAATAGCTTTTGAGCATGGAGAGTTTGCATTTTCCGGCAGGTGTCTTATACTAGCTCAACTAATTTTGCTGTCATGAACTATTTTATATATAAGTAATATCCCGCACAGTTATTTTTAGAGCGAATTTCTTCAAACTTGCAAGACACCATATTTAACAGGCTATCACTAATCCACGACAATGATTGCACAATAAATGGAAAACTCCAGAATGTCCTGGGACTTGAAAGAACCAATTCGTTTGGTTTGAAGGGCTTCGACACTGAGGAAAATGCGCTCCATCGGAGTATAAGCGAAACATTTTATGTAATAGGAAGACTCGAAACTTACAGTCTCTGGCGTCTTCCTTTCAGGCTTCCACGTGATTGTGATTCAAATCACAACAGGTGCAGTCTGTACCCTCTGCAGCAGCATAAATACTATTCCAGACATCTGGGGAGCTACTGAAGCCCCCAGTCGGCGATTTCATAAACAGGTAGCCGACGCAAAACAGAGACTTGTCATGCGACAGTCGTCACTCTTTTGCCCTACTTTACACATCAGACACGACTTGCAAAACATTACATCATCATAAATTATTCGAACATGAATATCTCAGAAACACCGACAACTCTAGGCGCACACGGACTTCAAAGTGTCCGGTGAATTTTTTGTGTGCAAAATATTGTAATACATAGTTTGTGTTAATCACACACTGATACTATACAGCAGTTATGTTGTAAGCAATAAAAAATACTTTTGTAACATTATGATGAATATTGGTACATTCTGTGCAACAATGAAAATTAGTTCTGCCAGTCCCTGTAAATCAGATCAAGGTCGCAACTAGAACTTTCTGATGCTTCCATTAATTTTCACTGTCCTTAATGACACGAAAGGAAAGTTCGTATTTTCGATACTACTATGATGATTCGTATTAGCAGTGTTAAAACGTGGCTTTCTAGTCTGAGTCATAGTGAATGAAGACGGAACTTTTCCCAGTACGGAAATTTATTCCTTTAATATCCCAGTGTAGTTGAAGATGTCTTACGCAAGAAGTCGCATTCACTGAAACGTACTTCTTAAAAATCCTATGTCTTACGAGAATCGAGATAAATATTGCTTTCTGAACATACACCAGTAGTACGAAGCTTCCTCACATAACGCCTAAATTTAACAGAAATCTACAATTAAATCGTAGATTCAGGTTTAGTTGTAATACGTTTTTTATCATTGAAATCAGTTAAATGTGTAACTGATGTGCTTGTCGAATTAGAATGACAAAGCGGCCGGTACTGAGGAAGCGAGTGCTGGTTTCCGCTTTACTACCAGCGAATGAAGTTCGCTGAAAGGCGGGAAGTCATCTCTCCGTTAGTATTTAGCCCTTCTTCTTGAAGTAGTAACATTTTAAGTACATGCTGTCGAGTAAGGATACAGATCATCGTAATTCGCCACAATAAGTAAAAGTTGAAGTTTCTGAGCCACGACATAGCGCATTGCAGAGATACTGAGAAATACAATTTCGGTTGCGAAATACTCGGACGAATCGTAGCACTACGACCATCACACACCGCCAGGTTTATTGACACCTCGTGGCTATGTGGGTACGCGACGCTGAAAGGAAAGTACGAGTATATAAGAATAGACGAACGGGGAGTCATTCTAGGCTTGGAAGCCGCTGTGGAGCCTTGCCTTAACAGCCGCGAGTCAGTAGCCGTCTTCGGAGCGAAATGTGGGTCACAATAACAGACACGAAAGGGGTTCTGAAGCCAGGATAGCCGAGCGCTGCAGTGAACTGTGCGGCACAGCGATAAGTGTGCAGCCAGCGGGGTGGTTTCACCTCTCCGCGTTAAGTCTCTTGATAAGGGTTATGTGACTAGGTGCCCGGTTTTAGGGTAACAAAAGCATGCCAGAGACATACTAATAAGTCTGAATTTCGAGTCATGGGATCATTTCTCTGCGCTGGATCCCAGCAGCACCTCCATGACGCCAGAGCTACGCCGGACAGTGAGACGGCTCGACATGGTCAGTAGCAGTCGTCGCGAGTTCGGATCCGGGCTGCACTTCCCGATAGCACTAAGTCCTTCAGGGAGTTGGTGCGTCGGCACCACCGGTCTGCCGTCAGTGCCTGCTGCGACGAACGCTGAGCCTTTAGCACCGTCTAAAAGGTGGCAGAGGGCCGCGAGTCATACCCCACACACCGACATGTTCGCGCGCCGTCGTAATGAAGTGAGCGGAGCGAGGGACTATGTGAGCTCCACGACGCTGTGGAAAGTAGTGCGCCGCTGACGTCAAAGGCCGTGGCCTCTAAAGTCCGGCTTATGAAGAACCTACCGTCAGCAGCCAAGACAGAAGCTGGTGCCCATGTGTCAACACAGTCCAGGAACAACAGAGAGAAACGTGGTTTTCTATGTCATGTACTGAAGTTAGTAAAAGTCATCCTTAACCGCAACAATGTTCCCACTGTGCCCACCAGACCATCGTTCACCACTCTTACCCAACATCGCCACACTCAGCTCTGGAGGCTGTTTGGACGTCCAAGTCCCAGCCTATAGAGATATCATATAGAGTCAAACTACTTTTGTTCTTGTTTTTGTATTGTGATACCCAAGGGGTCAAAGCTAAGGGCGCGTGATTATATTCCTGAGACGCGTGGTTAGTACCTGTGCATTGTACGCAGTGACACTTTTTTTGTGCCGAGTCTGCAGCAGCCGGCTGCTTTGTGTATAATCCTTTTGGGCATATGGAGAGGCAATATAAGGAGTCCAAGGGGCTCGTGGCTAATAACTAGGGAGAAGAATTAGGTTTGTAGAGCGATCAGCCACCTGAGTCCAGAAACTGAGTGAGGGTGAAGCTGCGGTAAAATCAGAGAGGAGATGTGTCACCAATGAGGCGCTATACAATAATTGGTGAATCCTGTGGCTCAGTTAAGAACAAAGTAGCAGCAACAATAAGCTGGTGGGAAAAGATCAGGAAAAGAAAGGCTTCAATGTCACATGCTCTATGCAGGGATCTGGCCATTTCTAAACTAGTTTCTCCCTTCTGTCGTAAGATGTCACAACGTATGTTTTGGTATTTGTGGATCCTAGATCATTAGCTAACATAGGGGTTTTTTCAAAAATGTTCAAATGTGTGTGAAATCTTATGGGACTTAACTGCTAAGGTCATCAGTCCCTAAGCTTACACACTACTTAACCTAAATTATCCTAAGGACAAACACACACACCCATGCCCGATGGAGGACTCTAACCTCCACCGGGATCAGCCGCACAGTCCACGGCTGCAACACCTTTAGACCGCTCGGCTAATCCCGTGCGGCTAACATAGGAGGTTTTTCTGATGAACAGTTACAGATAGCGATATTATTTTTAGCAGGGGAAGTGAATTCATCTGTGCGGTGCACAGAGGCACTACACAATGCGCAGACCTTAGGCAATAACTAGAACAAAGGAAGCGGAACAGTTCAAGGCTTTTCCTTGAGCAGTTGAGTATGGTTTTCAGGAGGCATTAAGAAATGGTTGAGGATTTCGCAAACAGGATTACGAAACTAAATGTACATACTTATGAGTTAACGCAGACTGAGAAGGTGAACGAGGTATTTTTACAAGAAGCCAAACGGTGTGGACTTCATGCTTTTCTGAGAGGTTTGACACTGTAGATATATGGGAGATTATGCACTGGGATGCCAGGAGATCTCCGTGCAGAGGTTAGGCTAACGTTGAAGTGTGAGGTGACTGATATATCTATGGGTGTAATGGATTGGAGAAGAGTATTTTTACTGTGGTCATGTGAAGACAACGCTACCAGCCACAGAGGGTTGACAGAGAGAGCGTGCACTTCAGATAGTATAATGCAAATAATTGTAAGGATGATACGAAACAAAAGCAAGGATATAGGGATAGTGGGAAAAGTGGTCTGGTGGTCAAGAGGCACTCATTAAACTGAAAAAGGAACTTCGGAATAGCTGGAGGAAGTTTCCAGTTACGGTTAATGCAGTAAAAGTGAATGCAAAGGCGGAATGTGCCGTATTGGAGTTGATAGAGAGTAAAGAAAATAAAATTTTGTTGGACACAGGGGCACATGTTTCAGTGACGTCAAGACATTTAGTAGGTAGAAGGCACTGGACCCCTCCATTTTACAATTTGAGTGGCGTAGGGGATAGTGATAAATGACCCTTGAAATAAGCAGCATTTTTTGCTGACTATAATGGGCCATTTTTCTCGTCATATAGAGATGGTGCCAATGCTGGACCAGCAGGCAATAACAGTCACACAGATGTTGAGTAATAGACAGATATTGAAGTTTGGGTTGCCAAAGACGGTAATTACAGACAAAGGGATGAACTTCAGGTCAGACCTGATGAAAGAGTTGTGTTGGTGGTCCAAAGTAGAAAAAAAGAAATTAAAACTACCCTCCTTCATCCAAAACCTAACAGATGGTCGGAATGAGTTCATTGGTCGATTGAAAAGATGCTTAGTTCTTACATGAACGCGCATCATTCAGACAGGAATACCTAAGTGCATAGGACTCCAGTGTACACTCTAGTGCAGGGTCGTCGCCATTTGAGTTGGCATAAACAAAATTAGCTAGAAAGGAGGCAGGAAAGGAGAGACAGTTTGGGACTTCGTAACTATGGTAAATAGAAGTGTAGAGAAAGGTCCAGCGAGCAAATACTATATCACTGGAGAAGTAAGAAGAGGCAATGAAGCGGATGGAACACTTACTCACCATAGAGCAGGCTAGTGGGTGATACTGCCAAGTCTATATACTCAGGAAAAACGAAGGGGTTTGTAACATGGTACTAGGGCGTTACTAAGTACTGTAAATGAAATTACATCACCAGTAAATGTGAAAGTTCAGCTGCCGACAACGACTGTGCATGTTAAGCGTCTATGACCACTCTAGAGTCCTCCACAGACAAATTCATGGGAGGTATTAGTGATGGTGCCCTCCCAGAGGACACCACCTTTTTGGAGGAACCTTCAGTGCCGGGCAGGAGGGCTTACATGTTCCTTGAAGTTAAGAACTGTAACTGCTGCAAAGTAACTACTGGCAGGGTCACCCGAGCCGGAGTGATCTTAACGGATGAGCCAGACAAAGTGTGTCTCACAACGTAGGGCAGGGAGGGATCTAGAGACGAAGTGAAGCCAACTTACCTTAAGGACTAAACCCGATACAAATCAAATTCCGTCCACCAAGTTCGGGGTTGGACAAGTGGCTAACAGCCACAACCCCTTCCCGTAAAAAAAAAAAAAAAAACCTCTTCAGAAACCTCAAAGTAAAGATGCTGGACTGATACAGGGACAACGACACATCACCATTAATGGGACAGGCAAAGGCAAACGAAAATGAAAAAAAATATGTTTAGTAAAACCTGGAATGTAAGAGCGGGACGCTTAGGTTAAGCTAGAACGGCTCGATAAAACAAGGCAGGCATAGCTGCGCTACAGGAACTGTGATGGAATGGACGCAGAGTGCCTAATATGGGAGGCTCGATAATTTTCTACCATGATCCAGAGAGAAACCATGAATTTGGTACAGGGATCGCAGTAATACAAAAATTTGAACATACAGTGTGTGTATATACTGTAATGACATCTAGAATCTCACAAATGAGGCCTGATTCGGAACTATTCATTGATCAATGTACATAAACTACAAAACTAGCAGCTGACCAGGATAAAGACGCCTTTTATGAGAATCTCGAGGAAGTCTATGACGGATGCCCTGTGCATGATACTAAAATAATTACTGGAGGTCTCGATGCACGGATTGGAAAAGAAGATCATTACCGTTCAGCAACAGGAAAGCATAGCCGCTACGAATACACAAATGATAATGGGCAGAGAGTTGCTCAGTTTGCACTATCACATAACACTGCTATAGTTAGCACTATGTTCTCACACAGAAGGAGCCGTAAAGCAACAAGATGAAGCCCTAATGAGCATACCTTAAACCAAAATGCTCATGTAATTATTGATGGAAGGCATCTCTCAAACTTACTAGATGTACGTATCTACAGAGAAGTTAATGTGAATTCAGACCACCATCTTGTAACTGCGAAACTCAGAACTCGATTACCTAACGTAAGCAAAGCGAAAGGAACATCTCAAAGGAAGTATATGGCACCAAAGCTAAAAAAAGAAGAGATTGCGAAAACGTAGTCTGAGAAGTTCAAAAATTGTTCAAATGGCTCTAAGCACTATGGGACTTAACATCTGAGTTCATCAGTCCCCTAGACTTAGAACTCCTTAAACCTAAGTAACCTAAGGACATCACACACATCCATGCCCGAGGCAGGATTCGAACCTGCGACCGTGGCAGCCTCGTGGTTCCGGACTGAAGCACATAGAACCGCTCGGCCACCGCGGCCGGCTCTGAGAAGTTTACTGTGGATCTTGCATTTTACAGTCCTAGTAATACTCTGGCTCAGGAATGGAGTGCTGCGGGGACCCATTCATTAAGGTTGCAAAAGAAGTGCTAGTGAAAGAAGGAAAACAGCCCAGGAATTCATGGTTTGATGAAGATTGTAAGAGAATAAGTTGTAGGTAGGCTGTAAAGGTGTTTTTATTGGTAACGCCACTTAGCGCTCTGTATGAAAATCACTAGCTGTGCTGTATGCAGTCTGTGGCTGGTCTGCATTGTTGTTGGCTATTGTAGTGTTGGGCAGTCGGCTGTTAACAGCGCGTAGCGTTTCGCAGTTGGAGGTGAGCCGCCAGCAGTGGTGGATGTGGTGAATGAGATGGCGGAGTTCTGAGAGCGGATGATCGGGACAGAGACAGTACATTTGTAAGACTGGATGTCATGAACTGCTATATATACCATCACTTTTGAACACTATTAAGGTAAATACATTGTTTGTTCTCTATCAAAATCTTTCATTTGCTAACTATGGCTATCAGTAGTTAGTGCCTTCAGGAGTTTGAATCTTTTATTTAGCTGGCAGTAGTGGCGCTCGCTGTATTGCAGTAGTTCGAGTAACGAAGATTTTTGTGAGGTAAGTGATTTGTGAAAGGTATAGGTTAATGTTAGTCACGGCCATTCTTTTGTAGGAATTATTGAAAGTCAGATTGCGTTGCGCTAAAAATATTGTGTGCCAGTTTAGTGTTGATCAGAATAGGCAAAGAGCGAAATGTCTGAGTGCGTTCAGTTCTGCTCAGCTGTTTGAAAATCAAATAATGTAAGAGGTTTATCATCACAGTAATTCATAAATTTTTCTAAGCGAACGTTTCATAAAGTGACGAGAAACTCTTGGCTTATAGGAAAATGCTTGAGAAATCGTATACATGTTTAGCAGTAAGATATAATCAAGATAAAAGAAAAGGAGAGAATAAACTGCATCAGAAGAAGGAAAGGGAATGGGAAGGGAAGCAGACTGAAGAATTATAGACAATTGGAAAAACAAACAATGTCAGAAAATTAATAGTGATGGAAGGTCATTTAAGCTACGTATTAATATATGTAAAAGTAACAATAGGAATTACCAAGTGATATTGGAAGTTTGGGTAGAATATTTTAGTGAACTCTTGGATGCTCCAGACCTCTCTATTCAAGAGATCCTAACCTACTCAGTAGAAGATGATAAGGCCATAGTCCTCTCTCTCAAGGAGAAATAGAAAAAGCAGTTATCCGACTGAAGAACTATAAATCACCATGGACTGATAATATAACATAATAACTATTAAAAACCGGAGAAGTTAAATCGCAGAGTATACAAGATTTTGTGTCTCATCTGAGAAAAGGAAGAGTTGAAACTGAAACTGGAGGGTGAAAATTTCATTCTGGAAAGGAAGAGTTGCCTGAAGAATGGAATATACGGATAGTGTGTTTGATGCACAAGAAAGGAGATATATTTAAATGCTGTAAGTACAGAGGCATAACATTCCTAAATATTGCATATAAAGTATTGCCACATGACTTTTTTAGTAGACTCTCACCCATAGGAGAAAACATTATAGAAAGTTATCAGTGTCGATTCAGACCAGTAACGTCAACTGTAAACCAGATATTTGCTCTCTGGAAAATAGTAGAAAACACCAACGAATTCAATGTTGGTGTGCACCATCGTCTCTTTGATTTCACATCTGTATATGACGCAATAAATCGGTCTAGACTTGTAGAAATGTAGGAATTTCGGATGTCTGGGTTAGTTCAAAAAATGGTTCAAATGGCTCTGAGCACTATGGGACTCAACTGCTGAGGTCATTAGTCCCCTAGAACTTAGAACTAGTTAAACCTAACTAACCTAAGGACATCACAAACATCCATGCCCGAGGCAGGATTCGAACCTGCGACCGTAGCGGTCTTGCGGTTCCAGACTGCAGCGCCTTTAACCGCACGGCCACTTCGGCCGGCTTCTGGGTTAGTACGTTTGGTCGGGGTCACCCTAAGGCACTCTGAGTGTATTGTGCGGATGCAGTCTTGGCTATCACCTCAGTTTTCCACATGAAATGGGCTAAGACAAGGGGATGGGCTTCCGTGACTTCTCTTCAATTTGGCACTCGAGAAAGTGGTGCGTGAATCGGGTATCCAGACAAGAGGTATTATCTGCTATAATTCCTTACAGCTGTTTGGATATGCATATGATTTGGACCTAATGAATACGTTGAACACTTAGAGACCTACGAAGTGTATTCTCAACTCTAAACTGAGGACAGAGAAGATGGGCTTGAAAATTAATGAAGGGAAGACCAGGTATATGTCTAATGGTACAAATCTACCCTTATAGCCCACAGTTATCCTTGGTGGAATGACTTCTGAGCGAGAGGAATGTTTCACTTATCTTGGCGCAAAGATAGAAGCAAATGGCAGCACTTCGATTGAAACTATGGCTCGCAAAGCGCCTCTGATCGATATTATCTTGGAATGCTGCGACATTTTAAATCCAAGCTTCTATCACGATAGACTATGTGCCGACTCCACAAAACGCTGATACGACTAGTACTTGCGTATGGTTCAGGGACATGGACGATTACAAAGCAGGGTGAAAGTAGACTGAGGTCACACGAACGAAGTATACTGAGAAGTATCTTTGGACCTGTGTATGAAAATGGGGGATGGAGAAGGCGAAGGAATATTGAACTTCATGACTGCTATAAAGAGGATGATGTTCATGAAGTTGTATAGATTGAGATGGACTGGACATGTAAAACGACTCGATGAGACAAACCCTGCAAAGAAAGCCTCCTGTAGTGGACCTGGAGGAAGAAGTGCAAGAGGACGACCGAGGTTGAGATGGATTAATGAGTTCGGAGAAGACGCTGCCCGAGTTGGGTACCATAACTGGAGGTCTACAGCGAAGTCCAGAGAGAAATCGCAGAAAATTATCGAGGAGGCCAAGTCCCATCCTGGGATGCAGTGACAATGGAGAAAAAAATAGTAAAGGTGAGGAAAAGGGCCAAGAAGAAGAAGCAGAAGGATAAGGAACCTCATACTCGGTACACATAGAGGCCAAGGAAGGAAGTGGTATAAATTTTAAGTGGCTGACTTCCGAATATATTTCAATTATGTATACTATAGGATATTAAAACGATTTTGGATAAGGTTATATATCATTTTAGGGTAGTTTTTGTCGTTAATGTGTCAAGACATGCAGTTTGGATACATTATGTTTCTGGGGGAAGGGAGATAATATTGATCCCTGTCCTCAGGTTGCCGTATGGACGAAGGACTGGAAAAGAAAAATGCTGGTTTTCGCAGGTGCCGTACCACTCTGCTGGCAGTTAAGAGGAGGTGCTGCAAGATCATCACCTGGACAGAGGAGTTTTGTTTTCCAGCGAACCAGACGTGGTGTTACCCAGTGACAGTCTGTCATTAGATATAGAGTTTAAAGTGTGGGGGTTGCAGAACAAAATTACGAGGTTGGGGGAAGTGTTTTCAGGGACACAACAGTTATTAGTTAGTATCAGGAGGCTAAGAGAGGTCTCCAGGAAGCACTGGAAATTGCACGAGACTCATGCAGGACAACAGGAGCAGATCGGACTGGTACCATATGAATACAAGAGAGTGCAGAGGGGGGTGGTTAATTGCTGGGGTAGATTACCGAAAAGCATATTCGGGATAGCAAACGTAAGTGACGTAAGCAAGTTGAACGAAGTGGCAGAAGCCGCAAATGGATTAGTGGAGGCAAATAAAGTAACAGTGAGTGATACTTCACACAGATAGCCAAATTGGAGAGTAGCTTGTTAATAATACATGCATGCTTTGACAGCTGACTAAGGAAGTCACGGATTACGCCTTGGCCTCAGCTATCATCCCCAGCCGAGATTTGTGAGGGGTACAAACACAGATGTAAGTATTAGATCGAAGACTAACCATGATGAGGCTGTTGCAGCCACGGCGATGTGTTATACGTAGTGTGTGGGTGGAGTTAACGAATTTGCAGTAAGCTGTCCTTCAAGGGCTACATGGGCGGTTAAATTCCATCTTGCTGCCACCTGAGCAGTATCTGGAAGGGTTGAGGAATGTGCAGGGAGAGATATAATTCATAGTTTAATAAAGAAATATTACTCCCTGAATCTATTATTGCACATACTGCCCCATGATTAACATTAGCACAAACAAAGAGGGCCAGATTGTGAGTCACCGCCCTGACCCTGTTGGAGGCATTCGGAAAATGCGAGACGGAAACCATCTGCGTCCCTTCTGGCGTGAAATGTTCCACTGTCTTTTCTGCCCTACACGATGAACACGAGCAACGTGACCCGGCTCGCCGCAACGATAGCAGCAGTCCTTAAAGCCACAAGAGGCGCCACCTTTGCCAGCGTCGCTGGCACACAGCTCCCTTTTCACGGCCACACCTCGCATCAGCCTTCATCATACTCTCAATACTAGTCACCGTACGGTCTAAGTCATTGCGTGTGGCCAGCCTCTCAGCAAATTAACTTTGGCGGGCAACCTCTTCCCCAGGATTCTTGTGCGAAACTCCCAAAGACCCCCATGGACAGCCAGCACAACACTAATCATGTCGGTGAATGAACCTCGACACAACGGATACAACATTTGAAAAATCGCACTCCACGAAACAAATTTAACTGCTTCACTAAATTCACAGAAAACCACAAAAACCTTTGCTAATTGTTTCACACTATCGATGGTCAGGTATTCTATCACTTTCAGCACACTTAGATTGTAAATCAGACACAACAAGTCCTAGATCCTCGCTTCAGCTAAACCAGTGCGCCATCTGCACCTTGATTCCGAACACTTGTGCTCAGAATGGGTGAATACCTTCTAGGAATGCCAAATTTTTCTAATGATCAGAGAGAGAAGCGGTGCAGCAGTCTACTACAGCACAGTTGGCCGGTACGGTCCCCAGTAACCCACATTCCGCCCCGCGGAACCCAGCTTCCGAAAGTCGCCGTCTTCCGACTGGTCACGAATGCGCAGCTCTTACATGAATTGCCCTTTCCTCAGGCAGCCGACCCTCATCACCGGCCAGGGCTCCATATCACCTCCGACTGCACGTGAAACTACACAATCACACACACACACACACACGCACACACACACACACACATACACACACACACACAAGTAGATCGCGATAAAACAAGAAAATTACCAAAATTACCTGCATCAAAATTCCTATAACTTAACTGACGGATGATGCTTAGTCAAGTAACCCTGCCTCGAAAGTAACCAAGCTCTATCTAGCAGTTCGTTAGATCCCACACGACGCTTGTTGAGCTCGGCCAAGGCGACTGGGGATTGAACATCATTCGTTACAAGAACAGTATTAAACGGCATTTATTATCAAATACAGATTCACTTAAAACCCAAAAACCCGCAAGACTCAAGATAACAATTTACTTTTGGCTAAAAGAACAGTAAGTATTTTGATTGACACAATAAGGTTTCTGGAGCAGCCAGTTAAATTCAAACTCAACAGTAAATCTCCAGAGCAGCAGAGGCTGAATAATAAATTAGTTAAACTCGGCAAGACGCAAAATACGGTAAACAGGTATTAGTAACAAATACTTTGAATTCAAATTTTAAAATTGGTAAATGTCGTAAAGTCGGAATTAAATACCCAGAGCAAATCCGGAAGTGGCCGTGCTTAAACAACATCGGCTCTGACGTCATCGCGAAGAGGGACGCCTCACAGTAGCCTGCCCGAGCAACTCATACTAGCTGCCTCTAAAACGTAAATAAAATGTAATTTTAAAAACAAGGGAAAAGGCAACAGCGATATGCAACTCCAGTTCCTCGCTGTTTATGTAAAGGAATCTATCTGCCCCTATGATAATTCAAGCATCGGGAAGACCATGTATAAATAAGCCACAAACTGAACGCTTGCCGTATGTGACGCAGATAACGGCTACTGGCAATTACTGAATAAACATTGTTTACGAGGGCGATCATAAGCAAGTTGTGAAATCCAAAAGCTATGCGCAGGGCCATCAATAACACTCATTAAATTTATAAACCAACGGATACGTTGTTAAATACATATATCAAGAGGAAGGCATTAAACAAAAAAACAGGTAAACACATCAGAAGAACCTTTCTCGTGGGAGAGTGAATTTCACCGAAACCAGACGACAGGTTACAGTAGCGTTAGAGGCAATTTGGCTCTAGAGAAGTTCAGCCGGCAACTGACGGCTGCCGGTAATCATTCAGTTTTCCTCACAGACGCTCACAAGCAAGTAGTTAAATCCAAAAACTATGGTGAAAAGGCCGTCAGCTAATCTCTCTCTCTGAATAGGTCTCGGAAGGCCCAGCGGTTCCGTCCGACCGCTGTGTCATCCTTAACTGTTTGGTGCACTGGATGTGGATATGGCGCAGTATATGGTCAGCACACTGCTCTCAAGGGCGGAGTCAGTTTTCATGACTGGAGCCGCTACTTCTCAATCAAGCAGCTCCTCAATTATCTTAACAAGGGCTGGGTGCACCGCACCTGCCAACAGCGCTCAGCAGACGTGCACGGTCACAGATCCAAGTGTTAGGCAAGCCCGACGGTGCCACACTGTTGTTACCGCTGCGGCAAGGCCCTTGGGCGAAGACCGTCAGTAACACTTATTAAATTTATAAATCACGAGATATATTAATAAATATATATTTCAAGTCGGAGACATTAAATAAATAACAATAAATACATCAGAAGTACTTTCCTCTTTGGGAGACTGAACTTAGCCAAACCGAGACGACACGTTGCAGCTGCAGTAGCGAGAGTTCGGCGCCGGAAAATTTCACTTCACAAACACAATAAGCTAGCACACTCTAGCAAACACACAGCAGGGGGGCACACAGGTGTATTGCACGACGTGTGAATGGCATTAGGAAATATATCTCAGCACAGCAAAAGTCCACTGAAGCATTCCAAACGCTGTCTTTGATGGATGCTTGTAAGGAGACTGCTTTAGAACCCAGATCCCTGTTACGCCGGTGCTGCAGAAACTTTACCACCAAGATTTCAGGCATTGTGTGGACAGCAGACAACAGTCAACTGCTCTAGTCTCTGGCACTGGAGGCCCACTGCGTAAATGCGCCCCTCAGGCCGCAACAGATCGCTTGTTGCCAACTGTCGTCTCACTGCTTCGAGTGTCACGCCGAACTGATCCTTTAACTCATTTTCCTCCAACTTCCGCTGAAACACGCCCCGTGTGCCTGACGGCCCAGCACAGCAACGAATTCACGTTTCCTAGAATGGCCAACACGACTCCACACCACATACCAGCCGCAGGGCACTCGGAGCTACGTGCATCTTACTACCACCATCTCACTCCTTCACCAGAGCTTTAATTCACTACATGTGCACACCCTCTGGCCAAAGATAGGCCCACTCGTAAGCCAGACGTGACCCATCGAATCGCGACAAAGTTCACTGCCCTAGTCAACCTATATTTTATTTTCATACCATTTTATTAATGTGTCTCAGTGGGGACAGGCTGAGAAAGGTCGTTGCTGTAAATGAAACCGGTAGTGAGGACTCTGATTTTTACTTGTGATATTTCAACTTGTGCTGGGACATTGTGTGTCCTTCTTGTGTAGATGAGGTGGGGCTGAAAGAGAGCCACCTGTGTTCAGAAAAACATGAGGTCGGGCTAGGCCGGCTTTTCTATGAATATGAGGGGAAGTGGACAATAGCGTGTGGTGGCTCCTCAGGGTGACAGACCTGCTACGGCTCTTGGCCATTGTCCTGGGTATAAAGCGGTGGCAAGCGCAACACTCTGGAGCCAGCGTTAAACTTTTAATTGCTGTTTGCCGTCTGCACTTCGCTTGTCCGACGCCAGATGTTAGTACTGTTTCAGTGGTTCTCGGAAACTGACGTCTGAAACTACAGTGCGCCCTACACATCCGTAACTAGTGTCCAGGAGATATTATGTTCGTTTTTGGCAGCGGTCCTCATGGTTGCTTTTGCGCGTCCCACGAAATGCAGGGAGTTGATTGGGCAACTCGACAGGATGCGATATGATATCAGATAGCCCTACTCAAAATTGGTGGCAACGATCACAATGAGTAAAAGAATATTACGGAATGCACTGGACAGAGACGATTGGCGCATTTTCCTATGGCCTCCTACGGAGCTTGCTGAGGTCACGAAGTACTGGCATTCGGGGTCAGTGTGCCCTGCATGAGAGTGGAAGTCTCCTCTGGACTGGCAGGGAGAATTGGTTTATTGATAGTGTCTTCTCCTGGAGATACTCTTGAGTAGACTTAGAAGTAAGATCCAGTCAGAAGTTTAGATTCTTTCCGGAATTTATCTCATTGGATTTTATTTGCATTCTTCGATCATTAAAGAGCCCAGCAGTACATAGGTCAGCGGCTGCACCAGTCGACTGCTGTTTGCTGTCTACACACTGCCTGAAATCTTGGTGGTAAAGCTTCTGCAGCACCGGCGTAATAGGGATCTGAAAATCTTCTCCCACGCCCTCAGCAACGTTTGCTCTCGTTTTGCCGCTACAGCACCCACGATTTTCCATGTGGATTTTTCACCAGAGTTCTAATTTTTGATCAACATTCTGTTGCACAGGCGTGGTTTTACATAATCTCTGTTGACTGGTCTACTCGTAATAGAATATCATAAACAGTATTTCAGAGTGCGAGCCTCTTCAAGAAAAGCTACCAACTACTTACTCTTAACAACATTATTTTGTGCGCTTGGTCCATTAAAGCATTATTCAGAGAAGCGCAAGGTTTATTAGATAAAACAAATATCTTTGTGATAATTTGTTTATCCTTTAGTGTTCAGGTGATAAATTTCATTTCCTCCCTGTTTTTATAACTATTGAGCATAGAAATTGATTAGTAACTTTATTAAATTGTAGTGTGTGAGCAACCCTTGGTACTACTCATCTACAGGGTCGTTCTTTTAATTATCTTAGCCTTCATATCTCCCTTGTGCATAAGTTAAGGTGGTAGTGAAAACGGAGGGGGGGGAGGGGGGAGGGGGGGAGGGGAAGGATGAGTTGTTGAATGTATGAGCAGCTCTCACGCAAATTCAATTGAATCCAAATTAATACTCCTACAACCCGGCACCTCCCAACCTGTTTCAGTCCGTACGTCCAACACCAGACAAGAGTAAGTAAAATGTAAAATATTTATAACAATTCATGTTTGACACAATTTATTCACGTAGAAACTAACATAAAATCAACAAAGCTTTGATACAAAAGAAAATAAAACGATGTGTCAGCCAGACGAAGTGAGAAGCCAGTTCATGGAGGTGCTATGTATCACCTATTGGTGCCTGTCACATGCTAGGCGTTACAAAGAGAAAGCTCCACCCGCCGTTCCTCGCTTGATCCGTAGTGAAAAGGATTGAAACTCACAAATAACTTAGGTCTAAACTGAGAAAAATGTATTGTACATGAAAAGATGATACAAAATTGCTTAAAATTTACTAATACATGCCGGCCGGAGTGGCTGTGCGGTTCTAGGCGCTACAGTCTGGAGCCGAGCGACCGCTACGGTCGCAGGTTCGAATCCTGCCTCGTGCATGGATGTGTGTGATGTCCTTAGGTTAGTTAGGTTTAATTCTGTTCTAGGCGACTGATGACCTCAGAAGTTAAGTCGCATAGTGCTCAGAGCCATTTGAACCATTTTACTAATACATTAAAACGATAGTTTGCAAAATTTCAGAAAACCGACAGCAACGGCCTAAATACTTAGAGTTGCCCTCTGGCGTGTACGTGGCAGAATTACACTCTAAGACGAAAGAAAAAAACTATGCACTACGAAGGAGTTATCTGAATGTGACGGAAACTGGTAGCTGTGATGTAGAGGTACAAACAAATGAGCAGAAGCTCAGAAGAGATTGATGATTTATTCAAGACAAAGAGCTTCACAAATTTATCTAGGTAATAATGAGATAGTCCACCTCTGGCCCTTAAGCAAGCAGCTATTTGGTTTGGCATTGATTGACAAAGTTGTTGGAAGTCCTTCTGAGAGATGTCGTGCAGAGATCTGTCCAATTGGCGCGTTACAGCTCAGGATGGGTTACTCTGAAGGCCAACAAAACGGGGCGTAAAATTTCGTCGACGTTTGCTGTAAGGGTCCTGCTTTGAAATGAAATGGAACCTCACACCACCGCTTTCTGGGGCACCTATAGACACGTCTTTGCTGGCCATCGGGACTCATATTGGGGCTAGGCTCATCACTTAAAAGAATTAACTCCAGTCAATGAGATTCCAGGGCGAAGACATCTCTGGAGGTGTCCCAGAGAGTAGCGGCAGACCAGCCTGACTGTCACCGACCGTATGGTCCAACAACCAGGAGTGATTTTCTGGGATGACATTTCTTTGGTTGTCATCCGAGGCACCCTTAAGCACATTGGTACGTCGACGATATTCCACACCTCTTTTTGTTCCCTTTCATGGCAAGCCGTCTGGTTGTATTGTTTCAGTAAGATAATGCTATACACGGTGAGATTATCTAATACTTGTGTTCGTGTTTGCCAAAGTCCACCTTGGCCACCGGATTTCTCTACAGTTGAGAATTTTAGGAGCTTTATGGGCAGGACCCTCCAACCAGCTCCGGATTTTGACGATATAAAGCATCATTTGGACAGAATTTGACATGATATCACTCAGAAGGGCATTTAACAACTCTGTCAATCAATGGCGACCCAAATAACTGCATGGATAAGAGCCATAGGAGGACCATCGCTTCATCAACTTGCTCAATTTGTGAAGCTCTTTCTCTTGAACAAATAATAAGTTTTTTCTGAAATTGTAATCACTTTTTTGAGTGTACATGTACATGTACATCTACATCTACGTGATTACTCTGTTATTCACAATAAAGTGCCTGGCAGAGGGTTCAATGAAACACCTTCAAGCTGTCTCTCTACCGTTCCACTATCGAACGGCACGCGGGAAAAACGAGCTCTTAAATTTTTCTGTGCGAGCCCTACTTTCTCTTATTTTATCGTGGTGATCATTTCTCCCAATGTAGGTGGGTGCCAACAGAGTGTTTTCGCAATCGGAGGAGAAAACTAGTGATTGAAATTTCATAAGAAGATCCCGTCGCAACGAAAAACGCCTTTGTTTTAATGATTGCCACTCCAATTCACGTATCATGACTGTGACACTATCTCCCCTATTTCGCGATAATACAAAACGAGCTGCCCTTCTTTGTACTTTTTCGATGTCATCCGTCACTCCCACCTGATGCAGAGCCCACACCGCACAGCAACACTCCAGAATAGGGCGGGCAAGTGTGGTATAAGCAGTCTCTTTAGTAAACCTGTTCCACCTTCTAAGTATTCTGCCAATGAATCGCAGTCTTTGGTTTACTCTACCCACAATATTATCTGTGTGATCGTTCCAATTAAGGTTTTTTGCAATTGTAATCCCTAAGTATTTAGCTGAATTTACAGCCCTCAGATTTGTGTGACTTATCGAGTAATCGAAATTTAGCTTGATTGGCGACTCCATGTTGTCTTGTGCACAACGACCAGATAACAGGTAAACTTGAAAAAAGAGACAGCATTGGTCGTATATTTTTTTATACTATTGCAAAATCGATTTTCTGTCACTGAGTGACCATCTTCAGTGCTATATTGTATAACTTGAATTGGGATGCACTGTTGTCACTATGCTTACGGCGATCACATAGAACTCAGTGACAGAAAATCGATTTTGCAATAGTATAAAAAAAATATACGACCAATGCTGTCTCTTTTTTCAAGTATACCCGAAATTTAGCTGATTTCTTTTAGTACTCATGTGAATAACTTCACACTTTCAGGATCAATTGCCACTTTTTGCACCATACAGATATCTTACCTAATCATTTTGCAAGTCGTTTTGATCATCTGATGACTTTACAAGACGGTAAGTGACAGAATCATCTGCAAACAATCTAAGAAGGCTACTCAGATTGTTCATGACATCTACCATTCCTGTTCCATTCGGATAATTTCTTCGTGGTGCGCTTAATTTCGTGTTAGAGTGTATTTGGTGGTACATACTTTGGCAACGTTTGTAGCACATGTCATGCAAGGTTATGCTGTGCAAGACACCAAAGGTCTGCTTGTACTGCCAGCTAAGCATTGCTTCTCCCCCATAGTGCACGACTGTAGCCACGTTCCCCACCTCAAACTCAGCGTTATTCAGTGACTAGACACACCCTCTATACTTCCATAGAGAGAATATATTTTTTAAAATAGTGATTATTTTATCTCCATGCACGTCGTCAAATGTGGGGTGTCTAGGCATCCTTCGTACTCGGTTAACTAGACACTCAAATCAAACAAGTCGTACTAATGAGTTTTATTACAAAATTAAAATTTCAATACTCAACTTTTGAAAACTACACAGACTTGTCGCAGTCAGAGGGCGACATACGAAATAAGCAATCTTCTTTTATACAGACAATTACAGGTCTGTGTTAGATAAAGACTACAAGCGAAGTAAACAGAGTTGACGGTGCTATACAAGTTGCTAATCTGGAAGTTACTGTTGAACTGGGGTTTCACCAGTCTGTCGCGGCGCTTTTGTCCTCTCCGCACAGGGGCCGCTGTTGCTGCGTTGCCGTCCTGGAGAGGGGTCGGTGAGGGGTGCGATTGGCTGACGTCTTCTCACAGCCATCTCTTCTTTATCGTTCCCGACTGGCATGCCGGCTCTTGACCGTAACAGTCATTAACGATTTAAAAACCTATTTCCGCCTGCCATGCTGTTAAAATAACTATCAGGTTGTGTTAAGTTTTCGTGGTACTGAAGACTGGCCCACTTCTATTGCGCAATGGGTATGTAAGTAGGACTCATACGCTCTGTATATGGTAGTCACGAGTTGAGACACGGCGAACATCACTCGCGGGTTGATGGCGAGTGGAGCTGTCTGCGAGCAGCAAGCGACACTCCAGTCTCTGCAGTTGGCGGGACGAGTGGCCGCGAAGTAAGCCGTACAACAGATGGGCACCAGGTAGCCTGGAGAGTTACAGCGAGTGGATAAAACCCGGGCGCTTGGCCTTTACAGAGCGCCCGTGAGGCGGGGTGCTGCCATGGCGCCGAGTAGAGGCCGAAAACTCGTTTCACGACCAAAAAATGCGTACAGTGGTGAGCAGAACTTAAGGCAGAAAGTAACTTTCGAATTATGTTTCGCTGCCGAGTAATGTAGCTCGATGAAACTTTGCAGAGGCAGATTTGCTACAGAATAGTAGGAAGATAACTGAAAGAAATACTCTAGAAGACGAACGCACCTTCATTCTAAGACAATAATTAAACTGAAGACACTGCGATTCATGATGGCCCGCAGAGCATTATAAAAGACGAGACATGGGTCTTAATACTGTGTGTCATCTCCATGGTCGGCGTATGCTACACAACATGTTCCAATGCTGCCCAAAAAGTTGTTAAAAATACAGATTCAGATTTTTTATTACGTAAAACATTTCGAATTATTAGCTGAAATGTTAATTCTGAGAAGTAAAAACGTAGAATAAACTACAAATCAACATGATACACTAGACGCAGTAACTGTCTCTTGTTGTGGAAGTTTCATTACGTTTAATAATACGTAATAGCAAACTAGGGTTAAATGCGAGGGGTGTTCAATAAATAATGCAAAATATTTTTTCTTAAACTGGCTTGGTTTTATTCAGGATTTTATTACACCATGTTATCCCCCGCCCCATCCCCCCACCCCTCTTTTGGCTACAAAAGCCTATATTTCAATATAATCTCCGTTCAATGCGACGTCATTACCCCACCTTTCCGTGAGGGCCTGTATGCCCGCATGGCATCACTCTACTGGTCGACGCGGAGCCAACGTCTTGCTGCATCGACAACTTCCTCATCATCCACGTATTACTTCCTGCAGAGAGCATCCTTCATTGGGCAAACAGATGGAAGTCTAAAAGTGTGAGAACCGAGCTGTAAGATGGATGAGGAAGAACAGTCCAACGAAGTTTCGAGAGCTCCTCTGAAGAGGCAGACTTGTGTGACGCCTTACGTTGTCACGGAGAACGAGAATTTCGTTTCCATTTTGGTGCCGACGAACACACTAAAGTCGTTCCTTCAATTGCCTGAGGGTAGAACAATACGCTTCAGAGTTCATCGTTGCTCCTTCAGAGGACATCAAATGGAATAACCCCTTTACAAAGCACCGAGGTGTTTAATTGTGATCCGTTAATCACTCGAATGAGAGTGTCCGCACGATCCAGCATTTCAGGAATAATCTCTGTGTAGGACCGGCCGGCACGCGGGAGATCGGACGGGTTTGCCCGAACTTGTTGCGGTGATGACAGACACCTTGCCCGAGAGCTCACCGTGCTTTTGTTCACTACCAGGCCCCCGTAGAAATTCTACAAGCACCTCCAAATACCTGTGATGTTCTGGTCGTCCGCCAAAAAGAAGCGCAGACAGCTCTTTGTTTGGAACGCGCCGCCGTTACAGACTCCAGTTTGAAGGCTACGTATAGCCCCACCACCCATCGGAACTTCATGAACTTATAGACGCTGAAGCGGGAATATTCCACCATGTTCCACAACAAATTCTGCTTATTTTTTCAACTGAAACTGACAGAGAGAAAATATTGCTGCATTGCTTAGTGAACGCCCCTCGCACATCACTGATTAAAATGTAAATAACAAGAAAACCAAGGATCGTAGCTTAAATATAAAGGCACCACAGGAAAGCTGGTAAAACTTTAGGGTTCATCCGTACGTAACATGTGGAGTAGTAATAAATTAAATGCAAATTTGAGAATATCACGATATAGCGCGTCTGTTTAACGATGACGACCGAACTGGCTGGAAGTGGGAACAGTTCGTTTTGAGAACTGGCTGAGAATGGATTATGGTTCACTGAGTGACGTGTCGATCCCGGCGTTAGGTGATTAAAATTTTTCGAGCAACAGTTTCGTGGACTTCTAACAATTAGTGTAAAAATTCTGAAAACTAAGAAGGATTTGAGTTAGTTTCGTGAACGCTGGCAGCTATACGGTTGGACATATTTCGATAACTAGCCCAATGAACTTTACTGTATATGTGAAGTTTTAGACAGGTACTTTCATTGACTCTAAATCTGAGCTGCAACTGGTTTGGCTTGCAAATATTTTTGACAATTAGTTTCGTGGACTCACGCTTGGATTTTACGACAGACAGTTTGGTGAACATTGACTTTAAACAGAATCGGGTTTGGACTAGTGAATCTTTCGACAGTTAGCCTCGAGAACAGTAAATTTTAACACGAAAGTTGTTGGACGGAGTTAACACTATCGTAGTAACTAGTGCTGCCGTTGCTTTGTTTTCTCGATATTAAACAAAAGTTTAGTAACAAATTTTATTTCTAAACGTTAACCAGCTGATGTTTAGAGCATTTTTATTTATACCAGTCACAGTAATCCTGACTGCAATTAGTAATTCTCAGGAAGTTGACATTAATATTTACTAGATAATGCTACAGGTATGCGGCCGTCCCCGAAACACAAAACTGTTTCAACAAACTTTGAATAGGTTACGCGAATTCTTTCCTGAATATTTTTGATATCCCTCAAGTTCCAAGTAAATGAAAGTAGTTAGTATTTACGTATGATTTTCTAAACTTCGTTGAGTTCTTCCCAAGACGTGCTTTTGTCGTTATATCCTTGCTTCGATGCTAAGAACATAACTGCGAAGTGTAGCAGAGACAGCCTTCAGTTCAAAAGTTACAGTTCACAAAATCCGCTCGATTCTGGTCACAGAAAGTTGACGGTAGGTTTCCCAATGAGTGAACTCCGTCCATGAACAGTAAATTACAAAACTAATTCCCAGCTAAAAAGTGGGTGAGACTGTTAAAGTCACGCAAACGCAGTATATTATTATATCACTTATAAAAAATGGCTCTGAGCACTATGGGACTTAACATCAATGGTCAGCAATCCCCTAGAACTTAGAACTACTTAAACCTAACTAACCTAAGCACAGCACAAAACACCCAGTCAACACGAGGCAGAGAAAATCCCTGACCACGCCGGGAATCGAACCCGGGAACGGCCGCGGGAAGCGAGAACGCTACCGCACGACCACGCGCTGCGAACATATGACTGACCCTTCTGTATTTCCGTACATTAGCAAACTCTATTCATATTTACGTAGTTGCTTCACCACACATTCTCTGTAATATATTTTGTGTGTTCTAGTCTTTTTCCGCACATACTATTTTTCACTTCTACTTCTTCTTCTTCCAGCGCCAGGTTGAGTACACTTAAATCCTGTAGCAGGTGCCCTACTAACTTGTCCTTCAAGTATGATCTTTCGTAGATTCCCTACATTAAGAATTGGAAATAACCCATGCTCAGTTGAACAGTACAGGAGCTTGTTAATGGCCACACCCTTTAGTGAATCTAAGTCTTACACCATAGGTGTATCGCAGCTTCGTCTACCAAAGGTTACTGTATGGTGTATTTGATTATTTATAAATGTATTCGAATTATGTTGCCGAGACATTCACTGTGACACATACTGTAGCACTTCCGGTATCAGAGTTTAAAGGCTAACTTGTTTATGAGAAGCTATTAAATGTTGCTTTACGTGGCGAAGTAAATAACGTGTCCAGCACGTTCACCAGCCTTCTGGACAAAATCAAAATGGCAAGGACACAATGACGTGTCGATAAAGCATTAAGAAATGAGAGAACACACAACACCAGTTAACGGATATTATTCCGAACTCTTAATATAATCAAATTGTACGGAGATGTTACACCGCCAGCTTTCTAACAAGTTCAAGTGACAAAGTTGTCAATCATTTTATCGGCTCTTTAATCTTCATAAAATCTCTCGACGTAATATTTCTGCGGCTTAAACTCCAATAACTTTTTACATCACTAAAAACAGCTATCTTGTGTGTGAAAAATAGTAGCAGCTATGAAATTAGTTCTGTATTTCACAAACATACTATCGAGTGGCGAAACGGATGATACGCAGCAATACAAAATTTTAAAGTGCTTTTAAACTGTACACACAAAATGTGAAAGGTATATGCAAGATCCGACCAAACATTTTCCGAGACAGATTTATTCTTAGCGTATTTGGGACGTCAGTATTGCAGCTATCGTGGCAGCTTGAACAAATAACTGTAAACAACAGTTTTTTTTCGATCAGTCAGTTGCAAGTAGACAGTGTTAAGTATTGAGCGCGCAGCCGTAGTGTGACAAAGTTGTTGTGTGCCAAAAAAAGGCATTGGAACAACGTCTCTAAATCAAGTGTTCAAGACTTACGCCAGAATTTTCTGAAAAAGAGAAAATCGAAAAGTGTGTGCCAAATTTATCCCGCACAAAAACAACAACGTGTGGACGCCTACCGTCACTTGATTGAAATGCAGAACACGGACCATTCTTTTCTTGAGCAAAGGATCACGGTGACGAGACTTGGTGCCATTAATACAAACCTGCCACAAAACAGTAAAGTGCAGAATTTCACATGACGGGTCAACATTTTGACGACTCAAGCGACATCCAAGCCTCAGTGACGCACGAGCTGAACAACATCCCCAAGAAGGACTTCGGGTGGTTTCAAATGGTTGTACGTGCGTTCTGTGTGCTGCACCCAAGTGGAGCGACGCTGTGTAAATATTTCGATGACTTCATTATATGTGCAGTAAGTCAAAACGCTGCTACATTCAAAAAATTTTTGTATTTTATGTGGCATAAGCTTATTTCGGCTCCATGATCATTATCATGCTATTTCCATAACACATTGTTAATGCTGGCTTCGTATAGTAGGTATAGCGTAGATGAGACTGTAGATAGATAATGTCCCAAGGATGGAAGTTGTTTCAGAGCAATGTTCGTTAAGACCTATTTAATATTTTTCGTCAATTTGACAACTTCAATTGACAGCTTAGTCACATCTGTGCAGAGAGTTATATTACTTTATTTATTTTGGTTGGATAACACAGCAGCATTTTTTGTAATTTACACTGTAGAAAATACTGTAACCAACCACAATTTTCCTTGGAATAATTTTGTTACACCATTACTAGCTTCAGGTCTGAGCCCATCGTCAGATGTTAGCATTTACTTCTAGCAAGTTTTACATTTGTCTCTTCCTGCAAAGCCCTCTTCTACATATTAAAGAACAGGCGTCTGATTTCCTTTTACAATCCATACTGATCAATTACCTGAACTAAAAAGAAGATGGTGGACACATTTGTTTCTGCCACGTTGTTTTAAGTTCAGGTAAAAAACAGTAATAAAAAATGAGACTTCTGTCCTATAATATGTAAAGGAGCACTTTTCAAGGAAAGACACAAATGTAACACTCGCACGAAGTAAACTCTACAATCGGACGACGGACTCAGGTCCTAAACTAGAAATGGTACACTAAAACCATGTCAACAAAACTTATGGGTGGTTGCTGTGTTTCCTACTGTGTAAATCTCCATATACACTACTGGCCATTAAAATTGCTACACCTCGAAGATGACGTGCTACAGACGTGAAATTTAAACCGACAGGAAGAAGATGCTGTGATATGCAAATGATTAGCTTTTCCGAACATTCACACAAGGTTGGCACCGATGGCGACACCTACAACGTGCTGACATGAGGAAAGTTTCCAACCGATTTCTCATACACAAACAGCAGTTGACCGGCGTTGCCTGGTGAAACTTTGTTGTGATGCCTCGTGTAAGGAGGAGAAATGCGTGCAATCACATTAACGACTTTGATAAGGTCGGATTGTAGCCTATCGCTATTGCGGTTTATCGTATCGCGACATTGCTGCTCGCGTTGCTCGAGATCCAATGACTGTTAGCAGAATATGGAATCAGTGGGTTCAGGAGCGTAATACGGATCGCCGTGGTAGATCCCAACGGCCTCGTATCACTAGCAGTTGAGATGACAGGCATCTTATCCGCATGGCTGTAACGGATCGTGCAGCCACGTCTCGATCCCTGAGTCAACAGATGGGGACGTTTGCAAGACAACAACCATCTGCACGAACAGTTCAACGACATTTGCAGCAGCATGGACTATCAGCTCGGAGACCATGGCTGCGGTTACCCTTGACGCTGCGTCACAGACAGGAGCGCCTGCGATGGTGTACTCAAGGACGAACCTGGGTGCACGAATGGCAAAACGTCATTTTTTTCGGATGAATCGAGGTTCTGTTTACAGCATCATGTTGGTCGCATCCGTGTTTGGCGACATCGCGGTGAACGCACATTGGAAGCGTGTATTCGTCATCGCCATACTGGCGTAACACCCGGCGTGATGGTATGGGGTGCCGTTGGTTACACGTCTCGGGCACCTCTTGTTCGCATTGACGGCACTTTGAACAGTGGACTTTACGTTTCAGATGTGTTACGACCCGTGGCTCTACCCTTCATTCGATCCCTGCGATACCCTACATTTCAGCAGGATAATGCACGACCGCATGTTTAAGGTCCTGTACGGGCATTTCTGGATAAAGAAAATTTTCGACTGCTGCCCTGCCCAGCACAATCTCCAGATCTCTCACCAACTGAAAACGTCTGGTCAATGGTGGCCGAGCAACTGGCTCGTCACAATACGCCAGTCACTACTCTTGATGAACTGTGGCATCGTGTTGAAGCTGCATGGGCAACTGTATTTCTACACGCCATCCAAGCTCTGTTTGACTCAATGCCCAGGCGTACCAAGGCCGTTATTACGGCCAGAGGTGGTTGTCCTGGGTACTGATTTCTCAGGATCTATGCACCCAAATTGTGTGAAAATGTAATCACATGTCAGTTCTAGTATAATATATTTGTCCAATGAATACCCGTTTATTATTTGCATTTCTTCTTGGTGTAGCAATTTTAATGGCCAGTAGTGTATATTAACAAATTCTACTTTGCTCATTACGTAATAACAAGTTCAATAGAATCGTGCACTTTCAACTGAATACTTAACCGTCATCTTTGTTAAAGAGTTACGTGTTGTTGGAAAGAAACCTTTTATGAAGTAGATTTCAGTGGATGAAATGGAATAATGGTAATAAACTTTTCTTCTGCAAACAATTTTCTGTGTGTTTCAGCAAAGTTTTTCGTTTCATCCTTCTGAAACCAAAATCATCCAACACAGAATGTAAGAGTGGCAAGATCAACCTCATTTGTAATTACACATCATTCTACTCTCAACGCACCTAATAAGATAACAATGCATATGACTGTTATTACTGATAATATTATTAACCGTTATGAATGTTAGTTACGTTCAAAATGAGAACAACATCAGAGTATGCCGTGGTAGAAGGCATCTGCAGGGATGTCTGCAATGGTGCAGATATCTGGGTGTCACTCACAATAGCATTTGTCTGTGGAAGAAAGGCTTTCCCCGAAGTAAACGGCTTTTCCGCCTCGCTGCCGTCACGCAGGCTTCTCGAAAATGGGTTACTGAAGAAGGCGTGACAGGATTTGAGAAGCACTTTGCGCTCCCATCTGGCAAGAATAAAATGGAAGATAGGTTATCAAAGACAAAAGCCCGCATCTCGTGGTCGTGCGGTAGCGTTCTCGCTTCCCACGCCCGGGTTCCCGGGTTCGATTCCCGGCGGGGTCAGGGATTTTCTCTGCCTCGTGATGGCTGGGTGTTGTGTGCTGTCATTAGGTTAGTTAGGTTTAAGTAGTTCTAAGTTCTAGAGGACTTATGACCACAGCAGTTGAGTCCCATAGTGCTCAGAGCCATTTGAACCATTTTTGAACCAAAGACAAAAAGTTCTATGTTTTTAATAAAAGAACGAGCGTTTCATCAAGATTTATCATGCGTAGAACTGCAATTATCCATGAGCACGAGAAAATATAGCCATTTCCTGACGATCAAATACCATTTAGGAGGAAATGCTTCGTCGATGTAATCGACAGCACTGCTGTATCAGAGTTAGGAACATAGATACTTAGTTATTTTCGCTTCAATTTACAACAAGTTACATTTTTTAATCAAAACATATTTTCTGTCATGAAGCTGATGTATTTAATATAGCGTGTAAAATTTAATGTAAAACGAATTTCTATCATTTTTTGCAGGAAGGTAGAAACGTACAATGTTTTATCGCTGAATGTAACACGCTGTACTAACCGGCTGTATTCTGATGGACTTTCTGATAGCTGAAAGTTCATTTAAGTGAGATATTCAAAGGAATGCCCATTTTTCTGAAGTCAAAACTGAGTGTGCCTTCTAAATAAACCACAGACGAAATGTAAAGTTGCTGTTCTCAGCCGGCCGAAGTGGCCGTGCGGTTAAAGGCGCTGCAGTCTGGAACCGCAAGACCGCTACGGTCGCAGGTTCGAATCCTGCCTCGAGCATGGATGTTTGTGATGTCCTTAGGTTAGTTAGGTTTAAGTAGTTCTAAGTTCTAGGGGACTAATGACCTCAGCAGTTGAGTCCCATAGTGCTCAGAGCCATTTGAACCATTTTGCTGTTCTCACGGAGCAAGAACCTTGCTCTGTTTGATGTCCGGTTAGACAATACAATGTTACTTAACGACCACACGTACGGGAGATCGTAATGCACAAACAAGGATGAGAGAAACTGCTACAGGTATATTACGTACATTGCTCCACGCTCAATACGGTTTATTGATGAGTACATGTAGAAATAATGTAACACAGTACCATTATATAACACGTTTAAGTCCACAGACGCTGTGGTTCTGCCTTTAAATCCCATGAACAGCATCATAACAACAACAGACGCCACTTGAGAGATGACAGCTGGAAATTCTGAATGAAAAATCGCGTAAGAGTGTAACCCTCCGACTTAGTTTGCCTTAAAGAGCTTCACTGAGTGCGTCTTCTAGATGGGAACTGCATCAGTTCCGAAATTTTTGACCGAAACGAGGTGGAGAAGCGTACAACTAATCACTAGAAACGTAATTTATTATACACTTACAGGAAAAGATAATAAAAGGAAATGTAAAAATGATTCAGTTAAGATTGGTTATCTGCAGTGTGGCTGATTAACATTCGTATTTCTGGCGAATGAAAAAATACAATCGCCAACCACAAACCTGACAATTTGCATTCGAACTAATTTTAAGGAGGAGTCGTGTGTGATAGTCAAATATTTTTGTAACCCTCTTTTTATGTGTTTGACGCTGAGTAAGAACACTTACATTTGATTGTCACCCAACATATCGTTTGTTAATTTACCATTAATGTAGCTCCGTCGGCGTTTATTATATTATCTTCCTTATGTGGAAGTCCTGCAAAGCAGTATCTCCATAAAACTGCGTGTAGCCCTAGAAAGGCTTCAACTTTTCTCTTTTTACCGGTGGAATATTTATTCATCGACTGTCTTGAAATTGTTTCAGTGGGTGTACAGATCACAATGACTTCCTAACTTGGAGTACATACAATACAAATTAAGTACAAAAACCGCTTTAAAAGCCCGACAAGAAGCAAGTGACGTTTAATTTTAGAACTTCCTTTGTTCGTTGCTGTTTACATTCTTGGGGAGGGTGTCCACTCCTTGACAGTCCAGACACCGAAAAGCCGAGACATTAACACATAAAAGGCCCTGCCAGCAGAAGGTAAAGACGGTTACGCGGTTACGCACCGTCATCCCTAGCAATTACTCGAACAGCACACGTCTCCGTTCAACTCCGCAAAAACGTGAAACAAAATTACCGCGCACAAGAGAAATTACGGGACGATGACAGATTTTTCTGTCTATTTAGCAACGAAGCGTCATTCACCAACAGCAGTAACGTAAACCGGCATTATATGCACTATTGGGCAACGGAAAATCCACGATGGCTGCGATAAGTGGAACATCAGCGACCTTGGCGGGTTAATGTATGGTGCGGCATTATGGGAGAGAGGATAATTGGCCCCCATTTAATCGATTGCAATCTGAATGGAGCAGTGTATGCTGATTTCCTACGTAATGTTCTACCGATGTTACTACAAGATGTTTAAAAAATGGCTCTGAGCACTATGGGACTCAACTGCTGAGGTCATTAGTCCCCTAGAACTTAGAACTAGTTAAACCTAAGTAACCTAAGGACATCACAAACATCCATGCCCGAGGCAGGATTCGAACCTGCGACCGTAGCGGTCTCGCGGTTCCAGACTGCAGCGCCTTTAACCGCACGGCCACGTCGGCCGGCCAAGATGTTTCACTGCATGACAGAATGGCGATGTACTTCCTACATGATGGATGCCCGGCACATAGCTCACGTGCAGTTGAAGCGGTATTGAATACCATATTTCATGACAGGTGGATTAGTCGTCAAAGCACGATACCATGGCCCGCACGTTCACCGGATCTGACGTCCCCGGATTTCTTTCTGTGGAGAGAGTTGAAGGATATTTGCTATCGTGATCCACCGACAACGCCTGACAACATGCATCAGTGCATTGTCAATGCATGTGCGAACATTACGGACGGCGAACTATTCGCTGTTGGGAGGAATGTCGTTACACGTATTACCAAATGCATTGAAATTGACGGACATCATTTTGAGCATTTATTGCATTAATCTGGTATTTACAGGTAATCACGCTTAACAGCATGCGTTTTCAGAAATGATAAGTTCACAAAGGTACATGTTTCACATTGGAACAACCGAAATAAAATGTACAAACGTACCTATGTTGTGTATTTTAATTTAAAAAACCTATCTGTTACCAACTGTTCGTCCAAAATTGTGAGCCATATGTTTGTGACTATTACAGCGCCATCTATCACAAAGCGAAAAAAGTGGTCCAACTAATATTTCTTTACGTACTACACGAATATGTAATAAAAAATGGGGGTTCCTATTTAAAAAAACGCAGTTGATATCCGTTTGACCTATGGCAACACCATCTAGCGGGCCAACCATAGCGCCATCTTGTTTCCCCCTTCAAGCTAGACAAGTTTCGTTCTTTGTAGTTTTTTTTGTTTGACGATTATTTCGTGAGATATTTGTCCCGGTCACGATCATTGGACCACCCTGTATATATGGATCTTCTTGACAAGATTTAAATAATCTTTCTTGCGGTTTCCGTATTTATGATATTAGCTTTTGTATTGTCTTTAATATACACTACTGGAAATGGAAAAAACAACACATTGACACCGGTGTGTCAGACCCACCATACTTGCTCCGGACACTGCGAGAGGGCTGTACAAGCAATGATCACACGCACGGCACAGCGGACACACCAGGAACCGCGGTGTTGGCCGTCGAATGGCGCTAGCTGCGCAGCATTTGTGCACCGCCGCCGTCAGTGTCAGCCAGTTTGCCGTGGCATACGGAGCTCCATCGCAGTCTTTAACACTGGTAGCATGCCGCGACAGCGTGGACGTGAACCGTATGTGCAGTTGACGGACTTTGAGCGAGGGCGTATAGTGGGCATGCGGGAGGCCGGGTGGACGTACCGCCGAATTGCTCAACACGTGGGGCGTGAGGTCTCCACAGTACATCGATGTTGTCGCCAGTGGTCGGCGGAAGGTGCACGTGCCCGTCGACCTGGGACCCGACGGCACCGACGCACGGATGCACGCCAAGACCGTAGGATCCTACACAGTGCCGTAGGGGACCGCACCGCCACTTCCCAGCAAATTAGTGACACTGTTGCTCCTAGGGTATCGGCGAGGACCATTCGCAACCGTCTCCATGAAGCTGGGCTACGGTCCCGCACACCGTTAGGCCGTCTTCCGCTCACGCCCCAACATCGTGCAGCCCGCCTCCAGTGGTGTCGCGACAGGCGTGAATGGAGGGACGAATGGAGACGTGTCGTCTTCAGCGATGAGAGTCGCTTCTGCCTTGGTGCCAATGATGGTCGTATGCGTGTTTGGCGCCGTGCAGGTGAGCGCCACAATCAGGACTGCATACGACCGAGGCACACAGGGCCAACACCCGGCATCATGGTGTGGGGAGCGATCTCCTACACTGGCCGTACACCACTGGTGATCGTCGAGGGGACACTGAATAGTGCACGGTACATCCAAACCGTCATCGAACCCATCGTTCTACCATTCCTAGACCGGCAAGGGAACTTGCTGTTCCAACAGGACAATGCACGTCCGCATATATCCCGTGCCACCCAACGTGCTCTAGAAGGTGTAAGTCAACTACCCTGGCCAGCAAGATCTCCGGATCTGTCCCCCATTGATCATGTTTGGGACTGGATGAAGCGTCGTCTCACGCGGTCTGCACGTCCAGCACGAACGCTGGTCCAACTGAGGCGCCAGGTGGAAATGGCATGGCAAGCCGTTCCACAGGACTACATCCAGCATCTCTACGATCGTCTCCATGGGAGAATAGCAGCCTGCATTACTGCGAAAGGTGGATATACACTGCACTAGTGCCGACATTGTGCATGCCCTGTTGCCTGTGTCTATGTGCCTGTGGTTCTGTCAGTGTGATCATGTGATGTATCTGACCCCAGGAATGTGTCAATAAAGTTTCCCCTTCCTGGGACAATGATTTCACGGTGTTCTTATTTCAATTTCCAGGAGTGTAGTACACCATTTACAATTCTTTTCGTTTACGATTTACTTGAAAATTACAATTTCAGATATGTATATGTATATGCAGATGTGAATTTGAACCAAATTTCCAACACTTTCTCACATTCTTGTTATCTGATTAGAATATGTCTACGACACGATCTCTAGACTCAAATCTCAGTACATGCTCTAGTCAGCATTTGTGGAACATCTCTGCTCCTAACCATCCTCCGTCTAGTCCATTAGGTAAGTCTATTCAAAACCATCCTTCATCTCAGCTATCAGCTAAGTCTATTCAATTATATAACTAACTTGGAGAAGCCTTTCATATCGTGACCATCAGTCATGAAACAACTTCATACTTAAGTACTGACTGTATTTAAACTTGTTCTAAGGGCAGATACTGTATCAAACCACTATACCATTATAGATGCGAGTGTGTCCTTTCTTCCTTCTCACACAAAAAATATGGTACAGATTATTTCCCAGTGGATTCACCTGACGGATAGGCTTCCCCTTTTTTCTCCTACACCTATTTTGTGGTTTTTTGGTGTGTCCCATCGTAACGTCAGCAGTAAACACAGCTACTAGACCTTTTCTAATATCTTTATTCCATTTCAACGAGAAGTTTTTGCATAATCATTTTATTCTGACTTTACTTGACTACTCTCTATCTCTGCATCTTAATTCCACTTTAAATTCTTTTGTTTTTACTTGTTACTCTTGTTTGTAACATAGTTATCATTCCTATGTATTCTGCTTCTATTTATTGGTACATATTTCCTTACCTTTCATATCTTACATACGTTAACGTTCTAACTTCTATGCTGCATAAGATGTTTTTTTGTTGAAGATAAGGTAGCATGCCTTCTCATTAGTTTTTCGACTCTTTTCACTCTTGTTTTGTTACGCATCTGTTCCGCATCTTAGCACGCCATCATTTTCCTAGCCTTCTATGTCCTCCATGGACACTTCTCCCCTACAGCATGTGCGGTGACTAACATGTGTCACGCAAGCGACGCTACATCAAATTCTGTCGGTCTGTTGTCGTCGTCATACATGAAATACCCTCCTGTGAAATGCTAGTGTTTTAGCTTGTAACTTCCATTATGTGGGCTGTAAATATAAGGGATACTGCAATAGGAACTTTGCATATGGACAGAGGGAGGATAGATTTGGTACTCTTTACGGAGAAGTGGGAAAAGGAAACAGAGAGATAGGTATGTTAGGATAGAAGAAAAAAAGAAGGCACTACCCCTTGGATAGATTCCTTTACCATACCCCACCCAAAGGACTCTATCTTCTGAGGTACATCACCGTGGCGCCGGAGGAAGAAGGCGTTCGGCATTTCCTACAGAACGGCTTTACCACGGTTTCACCATCACAGAAAACCCGAAAATTGACCCTGACAAACCCCTATGAAATTCAGTAGAAAGGGAAGTATTTTCACGTAAGTCGTCGTCATACTGTCACTATAATCGTTAAAGTCGGTCTATTCGTCAGTCAATACTCTGTAGATGTGAAACCTAATCACCCCTGACTGACCCCTCCTGAAAAACATCACATATAAACCCATCCGATCCTCCCTTCCTTTTTCAGTTTTATAAAATGTATGAAACCGATAAAATTTCATTCGTACCCATTAAATACTTTTTTTAATACACTCATAGTCTGTCTAAAGCACGTTGTCATTGCTATTTTACTTTTCTATACGTTTTATAGTAGGATAAATTCCTCCAATTCCTCTTATTCTTAGTTTTTTGTGCACGACATCTATTTGGTAACACGTAATTAAATAAATGACATGGAAGTATTAACCGTCATACACTCATGATAAATTACATCTTTGGATCAGCTTGGAACACAAGAGGCAATACTGACCCTATGACTTATCTTAGAAGCTAGGTTAAGAAAAGGCAAACATACGTTTATAGCATTTGTAGAGTTTGTAAAAGCTTTTGACAGAGTTGACTGGAATACTCCCCTTCAAATTCTAAAGGTGGCAGGGGTAAAATACAGGAAGAGAAAGGCTATTTACAATTTGTACAGAAACCAGAAGGCAGTTATAAGAGTGGATGGGCAAGAAAGGAAAGCAATGATTGAGAAGGGAGTGAGACAGGGCTGTAGCCTATCCCCGATGTTATTCAGTCTTTACACTGGACAAGGAATAAAGTAAACCAAAGAAAACTTTGGAGAAGGAATTAAAATCCAGGGAGAAGAAATAAAAGGCTAGAAGTTTGCCGATTACATTGTAATTCTGTCAGAGACAGAAAAGGACTTGGATGAACAGTTGAACTGGAAGGGGCAGTGTCTTGAAAGAAAGATGTAATATGAACATTAACAAAGGCAAAACGAGGTTAATGTAATATAATCGAACTGAATCAGGTGATTCTGAGGGAATTAGATTAGGAAATGAGACACTTAAAGTACTAAAGGAGTTTTGCTATTTGGGCAACAAAATAACTGAGGATAGTTGAAGTAGAGAGGTTATAAAGTGTAGACTGACGATGGCAAAGAAAGCGTTTCTGATGAAGAGGGAAGTGTTAACATTGAGCATGGATTTAAGTGTGAGTAAGTCTTTTCTGAAAGTATTTGTATGGAATGTAGCCATGTATGGATGTGAAACATGGACGATAAACACTTTAGACAAGAAGAGAATGGAAGTTTTTGAAATGTGGTGCTACAGAAGAATGCTGAAGATTAGATGAGTGCATCGCTAACTAATGAGGAGGTACTGAACAGAATTGGGGAGAAGAGGAATTTGGGGCATACCTTGACTAGAAAGAGGGATCGGTTTGTAGGACAAGGTCTGAGGCATCAAGGCATCACGAAATAAATACACTAAGCCAATTCAGAAGCCTGTAGGTTGCAGTAGTTACTCGGAGATGAAGAGGCTTGCACAGGATAGAGTAGCATGGAGAGCTGCATCAAACCGATCTCTGGACTGGATACCACAACAACAACATGGTGTAGTTAAATTTATGGGCTAATTGATCGTCTATTATCTTAACGTAGTGGTTCAGTAGTCAGAATACAAGCATTAGACACAGGGCCTAATAGACCTTTTTCACAATGATAGTAGAAGGTATTGCTATATTAAAAGATAACAGGATAGTCGAAGAAGAAAGAAATTGTCTCCGGAAAAACAAAAAGGGAAATACGGAAACCATTTAATTGGAACATCTGGTGGTCATCATGCCAACGAATTCACAAAGAGTGAACTGTCATGGGACCCTGAATCTTTTAAGTGTACCTGTTTTGTACACTCCTTTATTTTGTTGTGTGTCAGGGTCTACCAAGTATACTGCTTTCGAATGTGGTATGTCTTGCACTTTGAATGGTCCCCTATTACGAGGGAAATATTTATTTGTCTCCTTCTTTAAGTTTTAGCTATGATGAAATCACATACTAATACGACGTCGTCTGTTTGAAAGCTAGGTGTGATAGCTTTATCAGTAACAGTCTTGATTCTTTTCTCTCCCTGTGTGTGCAGATTCTCCTGGAACCACTCTCATAATTTTTCTAAGTCAGTCTGAAGTAGCGATAGTTCACTACATCTATTACACTTATCACTAAAATGATCTACCTTCGTGTCTTGTTTTATTCTTAAAGCTAAATTTCTTACGTCGTCGTTGGTGTCTCTTAAACCCAAAAAAATTACTGTAAAAACCACTCCCGGTCCTTCAGTTCTTTTTACTTATACCTAGAGGACTACAGTCTGTGATCCTTTGCGAATTAATTTCTTTGTGGTGTCCCTATAAGATTAGAGCCCAACGCATGAGTCGTTGATGCAATTACTTGCTTTTCACAAGAATGACAATGCTTGATGGTCCGTACAACTAATAATCTGTGAAACCTATATCAGTGTTTGAAATTTTCGGGTACTCCATACAATCGCTAACAGTTCTTTCACTGTGGCCATGTAATTCGTTTCGTGCTTTGTTGAGATTCTACTAGTGAAAGCTATTGCTCTAAGTTCCCTTACTCCGGGATACCAATCCCTGAAGCATCTACAATAGAATGAGTGCTAGTGTTAGTTAATTCTGCTTTCTCTTGTACTGTTTGATTTACAAATTCATGTAACCGTTCCTCCAAATTAGACGAAGCTTCGGGTGTTCTAATTATTTCCCCGAATTCCTTGCATTTTTCTAGTGCCGTAACACGTTTTTTGTCTCTGATATTTGATCATTAACCTGTCTGAGTTCTTTAACAACAAACTGACCTACATTGTTAATCTTGTCACCTAATTCTTGAAACTGCTCTTTGTATTCCTCTGAAGTAAATGTCATTGGTTATCTATTCCATCCATCTACTCCTTAGGTAACTTTGTCAAAGTGTTTCCTAAACGCGTTAACATACGTTTCTACTGCATTAATTAATTCTTCCTTGGTTGACTCTAACTTGGTGCTTACTCTTTCTATTGTATTAGTTACTGCTTCCTTAGTTGACTCTAACTTGGTGTTTATGTCCATACTTTGCGGCATCAAGGTTTCTAGCCAGTCAAGAGTTTCTGCGGTCATGCTCTGTGTGAATAATGGCACATAAAATAAATACACGCTTTTAGTTTTTTCGCCTCCTATTCAGCAAGGTAAACTGTCGCCTCACATACTTTTCATTAATTGTTCAGAATATATCGGTGTACTATCTTCATACTACTTCGTAAATAGCTTTCGGTAATACTTTAAATGACATGATTATTACGAATAATAGCCAGCTACACGGCAACGTAAATTGTTTGCACTTGTATTTTATATCATTCAAGATAAGACCATTTCGGCATATTGCCATCGTCAGGTGCTCCGTAAATACATAATTAAGCAATCGTCTTAATATAATGGTCTTGTAACTATGATCTGAAAAGCTACAATACATCATTAGGTGTTTTTACCTTACATGTAACATAGTTGCCGTCATGACATGTCTCTTCTAGAATTATTACTTTCTCCTAGGAGTATACTGGAGATGAATATCGGATTTCAGTTGGTTACCGTGTATGCTACATTTCTAACAGCTTGGATGACAATGGATCAGTGATATTACATGTTTACATAGTTACCATTGCAAAGAAGTGATGTGTAAAAGTCAGTTGTTTTTATTATTTTTATAGGTATGATTCTAATTATGCTTTTGCCTGCGGTTTGTTTTAATTTTGTTTGAGATTTTTATTTCACATTTTTTATTTTTTTGTAATAACTTTGTTGTTGTCTATGATTTGTGTTAGTGTTATGTCTCTGTTTAATACTCTTCATGTTGCTGTTGCTGTTACTATGTATATGTGTTACTTAGCGTGTCTGATTTATTACTTTACCCGTTTTCTTAATTTATAATGTGAATGAAGTTTTCTGTGTACTTTTTGTGCTTTATATTGATTTGTTCGTTCACAAAATTTGTCGGGTTGCTGTATGTATGTGAATATATCTCTATTTCCTCGAGGATGTTCATGAATGTTCCCTTCTGCGTAATATTAAGGATTTATATCGCATGTTTTATAGGTTTTTCGTCATGTTTTTCTGTTTGTAAATGTTGAAAAAATGTGCATGGGTTGCTTTCACGTTCTCTGGTGTGCTCTTTATATCTAATTTTGGCGTGACTACAAGTTTGTCGTATGGAGAATTGTAAATGCCACGTTTGTTGTATATTTGAATTTTTGAGCTGCCTTTGTGAATTTTGTGTTTGAGACTGTATGTCTTTTGAAACTGAAATGCGATGTCTGTTTTGTTGAATAATTTGTTGACATTGTTCGAGATGTTTCCTATATAATTTGTGGTTACGTCTTTTGTTTTCTTCTTTTTAGTTGTGTTTATGTTTAGCATTATTTCATTATGTATATTGTGTCTTTCAGGTTGTGTTTAGTGTAGTATAATTATGTTACAATTTTGTGGCCATAATCGTTTTGCTGGGCTATGTATTCTAAGGTTTTTACGTCCTTCTGAATTTCTTCGTTTTCTAGTGGCAATTTCATTAATCTGTTCAGCATTGTATGGGAGAATGTGAGTTTGTGGGCTTTTTGATGAGATGAACGTGCATTGATGATACAGTCTGCTGTGGTAGGTTTCACAAAGGCAGCTCGAAAATTGCAAAACTCAACAACCCTGGCGTTTACAAAATTTTGTGTAACATATGCCACAAATTCCACATAGGGCAAACAGGTAGAAACATCAAAGTTAGATATAAAGAGCACACCACAGAAAGTGAAAACAACCCATGCACATTTTCTCAACATTTGCAAGCAGAAAAAAATGACGAAAAACCCATGCTCGAAACACTATAAATCCTTAATATTACGCAGAAAGGAACATTCATGAACATCTTCGAGGAAACAGAGATATATTCACATACATACAGCAACCCGACAAATTTTGCTCAACGAACAAACCGACCTAAAACACAAAACCTAGTTAGAAAACTTTTTTCACATTATAAATCAAGAAAACGGTCAAAGTAATAAATCAGAGAAGCTAAATAACAGATATCCATAGTATGGCTCTGAGCACTATGGGACTCAACTGCTGAGGTCATTAGTCCCCTAGAACTTAGAACTAGTTAAACCTAACTAACCTAAGGACATCACAAACATCCATGCCCGAGGCAGGATTCGAACCTGCGACCGTAGCGGTCTTGCGGTTCCAGACTGCAGCGCCTTTAACCGCACGGCCACTTCGGCCGGCCTATCCATAGTAACAGCGATAACAACATGAGTATAAAACAGAGACATAACAGCTACATAAATAATAGACTATTTCAAAATTATTACGAAAGATTAAATATCTGAAATAAAAATCTCAAATAAAACTAAAACAAACTTTAGGCAAAAAGTAATTACAACCAAACCCATAAAAATAATAAAAACAACTGAATTATCACACATCATTTATTTATAATGGGAACTACGTAAACATGTAATATCGCTGATCCACTGTCATTCAAGATGTCAGAAAAGTACAATACATGGAAAGCAAGTAAAATCCGATATTCATCTCCAGTGTACACCTAGGAGAAAATAATAATTCTAAAAGAGACAGGACATGACGGCAACGACATTACATGCAAGGTAGAAACACCTAATGAAGTACTATAGCTTTTCACATCATTGTTACTACTATATTAAGACTATTGCTTACTTACGTACTTAAAGAGCACTTGACAATGCCAAGATACCGAAATAGGCTCCTCGTGAATTATATAAAATATAAACAATTTACATAGCAGTGTAGCTGCCCATTAGTCATAATAATCGTGTCTTTAAAAGGCATATTTTTCACGGCGGGCCCCAAACAACAAAAGTTTTGGTAATATGGTCTTACACGCCCACTTATATCTTCTTGGTCTGTTTATTTTATGTTGGTCTTGGCAGCACAGTAATCTGTCACTTATTAATGTTCATAACTTTGAAAATTTACGCTTCACGCCTTCTTCGTCTTCTTCCTTCTTACCAATGCTCCGTGTTTTGATCACTGGGAGTCAAAATGAATTGTTTTTGTGACCCTATTCTTTTATGTTTGAAGCCAAGTACAAACACTCAGATTCCATCTGTCACTCGATTTCTCGTGTGTTAATATACCTATAAAGCAAAGCAGTAACTCCGTAGTACCATGTGTAGCCCTAGAAAAACTTCAACACTTCTCCTTTGCTGCTGTCATTGCTGGACGGAAAAATGATATCTACTCTTATTATGAAATGACGACAACATTTCATCGTTGAGCGTCCTGTATTTGTTTCAGTGGGCGTACAGATCACGATTACTTCTTAACTTGGAGCAGATGCAATATAAATTAAATACAACATCCGCCTTGAAAGCTCGACAAGAAGTGGCATTTCATGTTAGAGCTTCCTTCGTTCTTATTGTTCACATTCTGGGAGAAGATGTCCACTCTTTGACAGTCAAGAAACCGCGATGTGATAACATAAAAGGCCCCGCCAGCAGCAGGTGAAGACTCTTACTTGCAGTTGTGCCATGCCGATTACTCGAACTTCAAACCTCTCCGTTCAACTCTGCACAAAAACGATTACGCACAGTATGTGTTTCGCGACTCAATCCCTGTCTAATACTACTTTACTATTTTGTCACGATCATCTGTCCTGGTCATAACTAAGGAGTGGGGAATGTCGTTTGCCTAGACAACCTGTAGCTTCGTCACAAGAACAGACGCCACTTAAGATACGATAGTTGGGAAGTCTGAATGGAAAGTTGCATGAGACTGTAACCCTGCACGAATGATGTGCATGTACTAGATCGAAATTGCAACAGTTCCGAAGTTTTTAAACAAAACTAATCACCAGAAACGTAATTTGTTATACAGATTCAGAAAAAATAAATAAATAAAATGTAAATTTGATCCAGTTAAAGTTGCTTACCTTAAGTACGGTTAATTAACATTCATATTTTTATGAAATAAAACAATACAATCGCCATCCACAAACCAGTCAGCATTTGAGCTTATTTTTAGTGGTAGTAGTGTGTGATAGGGGTGCAGTCTTTCACCCGCACTATTTAATCTATACGTCGAAGACGCAATGACGGAAATAAAACGAAGACTCGAGAGTGGAAATGGTGCAACGATGTCAATGATAAGATTCTCTGACGACACTGCTATCCTCAGTAGTAGTGAAGAAGAATTACAGGATATCTTGAATGGGATGAAAAATCTAAGTAGTGCAGAATATGGATTGAGCATGAACCGTAAAAAGAAAAAATAATAATGTGAAGTAGCAGAACTGAGAATCACGAGAAGTTCAGCATCAAAACTGGAGAACAAGAAGTGGACGAAGTTGAGGAATTTTGCGATGTTGGAAATAAAATAACCCGTGATGGACGAAGCTTGAAGGACATACGAAGAAGACTAGCACAGAGCACAGGAAAAAAAGGACATTGATGGCCAATAGAAGTTTACTTCGAACACATAAAGTGATATCTGCCCATTTTCCGCAACCGGTGCACAGGTGGCGCCTGTGGCGAGAGAGTGGTAGCCTCTGCCGCTGTTGTTGCCGCCCTGGAAAGTGGTCGATATGAAGAGCCGGTGCTGCGAGTTCTCCCTGGTGGCAGAAAGTTGGTCTTCTTGCTGCTTTTGCGGTGCGGGTGGGACTTAAAGGTGAAGTTATCGTTTTGTAATCTTCAATGGCCGTGTCAGTTTGCTGTCTGGTAAGTTGCAATACACTGCTGAACAGATTAATACAATTGCCACTAGAAAATGAAGAAATTCAGAAGGAAGTAAAAATATTAGAATACCTATCCCAGCAAAACGATTATGAACACAAAATTGTAACACAATTATACCACAGTAAAACACAACCGGAGGGGCACAATATACATAAATAAATAACGCTAAACATAAACACAACGAAAAAGAAGAAAACAAAAAACGTAACCACAACTTATCTAGGAACCATCTCGCACAAAATCAACAAATTATTCTTCTGAACGATCTGTAGATATAAAAAATAGCAGAATTAACATTTGATTTATTGTGTGATGTGTTAACTCAAATGTGAGCAAGACACTTAAAAAATCTGGGTTGTCTAATGAGATTTTAAACCTAGTATTTAATGTTAAGCGGTTATGAATTTAATTAAGAAAAATTTTGCAGGTGTGAAGTTCTACCTCGTGCAATGTGTTATTCTAATACTTTTTGATCGTTGTTAAACCATGGCACCCACGTAGGTAATTGTGACTTTATATGCAGGTTACAGTGGGCCCATATAATGGTACACGATGGTTGGATTCGACAGTCTAGTTGCGTATAACAAATTGTAAACAGCTATTAAAAGTTTGGGTGATCCGCATCCTAGACTTTATGAGATCCTTATCTTACGTCATTCTCATTCTGTATACTCTAACTTAATTTTCTAAGCAATCTTAGTCTTCTTACTTATTATTAATTCCGACCTTGTCAATGTATTGGCAAAGCTCAAAATACTGTTGCAATTAGTAGAATTTTGTGTGTCTCAGACTCCTGTGATAAACTGTATCTAAGGGTTGTTGTTGGAGTCAGTACGACGGCCAGGCCGCCGCCGCTCATCAGTGTTCGCACTGTAGTAAATACACTACTGGCATTAACATTGCTACACCAAGAAGAAATGCAGATGATAAACGGGTATTCATTGGACAAATATATTATACTAGAACTGACATGTGATTACATTTTCACGCAATTTGGGTGCATAGATCCTGAGAAATCAGTACCCAGAACAACCACCACTGGCCGTAATAACGGTTGATACGCCTGGGCATTGAGTCAGACAGAGTTTGGAAGGTGCCCTTGAAGCTTCAACACGAGACCACACTTCATCAAGAGTATTGTGGCGTATTGTGACGAGCCAGTTGCTCGACCACCATTGGCCAGACGTTTTAAATTGGTGAGAGATCTGGAGAATGTGTTGGACAGGGCAGCAGTCGAACATTTTCTGTATCCAGAAAGGCACGTACAGGACATGCAACATGCGGTCGTGCATTATCCTGCTGAAATGTAGGGTTTCGCTGGGATCGAATGAAGGGTAGAGCCACGGGTCGTAACATATCTGAAATGCAACGTCCACTGTTCAAACTGCTGTCAATGCGAACAAGAGGGGACCGAGACGTCCAAACCAATGGCACCCCATACCATCACGATGGGTGATACGCCAGAATAGCGATGACAAATACCCGCTTCCAATGTGAGTTCACCGCGATGTCGGCAAACACGGATGCGACCATCATGATGCTGTAAACAGAACCCGGATTCATCCAATAAAATGACGTATTGCCATTCGTGCAGTCAGGTTCGTCATTGAGTACACCATCGCAGGCGCTCCTGTCTGTGATGCAGCGTCAAGGGTAACCGCAGTCATGCGCTCCGAGCTGATAGTCCATGCTGCTGCAAACATCGTCGAACTGTTCGTGCATATGGTTGTTGTCTTGCAAACATCCCCATCTGCTGACTCAGGGATCGAGACGTGGCTGCACGATCCGTTACAGCCATGCGGATAAGATGCCTCTCATCTCGACTGCTAGTGATACGAGGCAGTTGGGATCCAGCACGGCGTTCCGTATTACCCTCAAGAACCCACCGATTCCATATTCTGCTAATAGTCATTGGATCTCGACCAACGCGAGCAGAAATGTCGCGATACGATAAACCATAATAGCGATAGGCTACAATCCGACCTCTATCAAAGTCGGAAACGTGATGGTACGCATTTCTTCTCCTTACACGAGGCATCACAACAAAGTTTCACCAGGCAACGCCGGTCAACTGCTGTTTGTGTATGAGAAATCGGTTGGAAACTTTCCTCATGTCAGCACGTTGTAGGTGTCGCCACCGGCGCCAACGTTCTGTGAATGCTCTGAAAAGCTAATCATTTGCATATCACAGCATCGTCTTTCTGTCGCTTAAATTTCGCGTCTGTAGCACGTCATCTTCGTGGTGTAGCAATTTTAATGGCCAGTAGTGTACGTTCGGAGTTCACCAAGACCTGCGGCTGCTCCTTGTGTCGTATTTTCTGGCTGTGGCACTTGGCACTCCAGCTGTGTGTGGGCGTTGAGTGGCGTGGTACTCCAGTTTCCTGCTCGCCACATTTAAAGTTAAGACATCTTGTTTTTTGGTAATCAACATGCATATTATCTTTCCCGTTAGACACTACTCATACCTTCTGTGTTCAGATCATTCGTGGTACTTGGGTGCCGCAACTAAACGTTGTCTTTGTTTTAGAGTTGTTCCGGTTCAGGATTTTGGGTTTAATTACAGCTGTTTTGATCTATTCGGATGGGGCTATAATTTCTGTAGAGGGTTTCGTATTGTAGAAGACAAGGGGTTATTTGTAGGAAATATGGTGCGAAATTGTGATTTAGTGTGTTTCAGTGCGCAATGCGCCAGCCTCACGGCAGATAGCGGATGAAGGCTGGCCAGCGCATTATGCAGGTGACAGTTTTGCAACGAGCGTCGGTATGTGTGTACGTGCGCAGCAGCCATCAACAGCCAGAACGCAGCATTAGCAGAATTACACAGGCATGGGCCGCGTGTGGCGCGGGCCGCGTGTTGCGCGGTTGAGTTACCCAACTCATCGAGAACCTTCTAATAAACACGACGCCACGTAACCGGCGGATTCAGCAGCGGTCTGCACTATTTAAGAGCATCAGAGGCGGGCGTCGGCATTCAGTTCGACCGATTGGGCGTTTGGTCGCTGTTACGTCGTCGTCATCAGTGACGCTGTCCTGAGGACCGGCCGGTGGAGGGCGTTGCCCGCTGCTGCACCGCCGACTCCCGGCGTCGTCACAGGCCGCAGCATCTGCTGCAGGTAAGTGAGCTAGGTCGGGCCTCATGCTGCTAACCTCTTACCGCCTGCGCAGCCGCTGACCGAGCACGGCGTCGCGTTCCCTGGGCTGCGTGCACAGCATGTCTCCACCATGACATGAGCGGTGGGGCTGAGCTACCGGAAAATGTATTGGAAGAACCAACAATAAGGAGGAAGATTGCTAAAAACAGCCGCCTTCTTCTACCCAGCCACGCCCTACAACCCCAACCACATCACCCACTCCGGTCATCCTACTACAAGTGGTGTCATTCAGGCAACCTGCACATCACACACTCCTGTTACAATTGGTGACAGTAGTGGTCTTCTCCCTGGATTTGGTGGAAATTGTGGCTGGTAATCGACTAGGATATGTGGCACCTGAGAAGAGCAACAATGCATCAGCAACATCTGCAATATGACAAGTAAGTGCCAATATTTCGTTTGGTGGTTTGTCTGAACCTTTAGCATAGTCCGTCTTCCCTTCCTGTTCTTCTTTCTGGGCTCACTGTACTCTTGATTCGATAGCTGGTAGTGATGGACCAATCTGTGTCAGCCAAGGTGGCTATTCAGCAGCTACTTGAGTGAGTGTCGGAATTAGAGATAGAGCTTGCTTGGTCTAAAGAAGCGAGCAAGGAACGGTTTCCTGTTAATGCAGTAATTCTTTACTCTAACGCTGCGTCTTTGGTCACGCCTTTCTCGGGAAAAGCTGGGGAGGATGTTGTTATTTTTTTTAGAACCTTAGCACGGCCGCTAAATTGGGAAACTGGGGTGCAGAAACACTTTTGCATGTGGCTAAGTTGAAAGTAAGTGGGGTGCCAGAGTTTACGTTACATGCCATGAAGAATTAAGGGATGCTCGGACATTTTAAGTATTCGAAAAAGGGTTGCTGGAAAGGTACCAGAGGAAAAATATGCTCAGATATTATCGGGAACAATAGAATTGAATGTATCAAAGGAATGGGGAATCAATAGATGCTTTTGTAGATCGAATTCGAAAAATTAATGTTAATACCTATGAGCTAACGGATTCCGACAGGGTTAATGAAGCCATTCTGCAGGAAGCTGAGTGGAGGGCACTAGACGCATTTTTGCAGGGAATGCAACCCGAAACCTCCCGCAAGATTAGGATGGAATTCCCTAAGACTCTCAATGAGGCAGTCGGAATCGCTGTGGTGTTAGAGGAAGTTCAAGCAGTAACAAAGATGCGGAACAGGAAAGCAGTGTTTAATGCAGAAACAAAATGTTTCAGATGTGGTCGGATGGGACACATTATACGCGATTGCAAGGGAGTGCAGTGCAGGAAATGCAGACGTTGGGGTCATTGGGAGCGTAATTGCAATGGGTCCTGGCAGAAACATGATAGGAAACCGCAAGGTGGGCCTCACCCCTTCAGTTAAACGGGGCAGGGGGTGGTGTGTCCACTGTGCAACAGGGTTAATGCTAGTGCAGAATCAGCGGCAGACTTTTTTCTGTCTGGCTTGGTGAGCGGCAGACCGTGCAAATTTTTATTGGATACGGGGTCTCAGGTATCCATGGCGAGTAGATATGTACTCGGTAAAGTCGAATTAAAACCACCATGCTGGGCGTTTAGTAGCGTGGGTGGAGTGTGGCGTTCGCTGTGTTATTCAATGGTTTGGTATTTAACTAATTTGTAAATGAAAATGATAATCTTATTTTATTACATTGAGTAATTACTAAATAATTTTTCTCCCAGCTAAAGAATTGGTCAAGTTGCTAAATAACTCCAAGTTAACGTTGTGTTAAAGTGTTGTCTGTAAGTTGTGTAAGTGTCACTAAATCACAGTTCATGCAACAGATTCTATACAACTATTGATTATGATGGAAATAGTTATCTTCAGCAAAATGATCATTAAAACCACAGAATATCAGCCGCGCGCAACACTGACGTATGTTACCTGAAACAATATTCTTCGCAACTTGTGCGTAATTAATTTCGACTCCATACATCAGCTAGAAAAGTTTGTTATAACGATCGTGCTATGAGCACTGTTTTTAAAGAATCAATCTGATTCATTAAAATTAGTTCGGGACCACCGGTGCAGATTTATTTTTACACGTTTGTATTACGTTCGGCATTTATGTCTGCAGAGTTGCGTAATTTGAATTTGCCGCTGAGACAATTGTTAAGATGGCGGCAGACAATTGATAGAGACTTTCTATTGCTAGACCAAATAAGTAAGTATTTGAAATTCTTATTAAACTTTATAAACTCTACTTTCGTATTTTGCACCATTTAGACTTCATCAAGCAAACATTTGATTTGTTTCTAAGGAAAAGACAGACAGAAACGCGATACAAATCGCTATCATCAATCGCTGCGCTCCTTGCAGCGGAAAGAAATAATTAACACAGATAATGCTTACTGAGAGAGGAATTAAAGTTACAAATAATTATTCAATCATATTTATAATAATAATGAACTCTATTCTCAAGTAATAATTAACAAATAATTACAATTTCTTAACAGACCTCAGTTTGATATGCGTCCGCAACCTACAAAAGCCAACTAACAAAATGTAAAAACAAAGGAAGACAAACGCAGATCATAAAAGGAATTTACAATTGTCATTGTCTTTGTATGATACATATCGATATCTCCAATTATATCATAGAATATTATATAAATAATTAATATTTATCCTCGTTTTCACTGTTTTTTCATACGTCGAATAGACAATGTTTATAACTGTTACAGGCATAATTTCCTCACGTCGCACTGTAGCTAAAATTTTTCTCGTGTATGTTACAGGGTGCCGGCCGTGGTGGCCAAGCGGTTAAAGGCGCTACAGTCTGGAGCCGCGCGACCGCTACGGTCGCAGGTTCGAATCCTGCCTCGGGCATGGATGTGTGTGATGTCCTTAGGTTAGTTAGGTTTAAGTAGTTTTAAGTTCTAGGGGACTGATGACCTTAGAAGTTAAGTCCCATAGTGCTCAGAGCCATTTGAACCATTTTTTTGTTACAGTGGGACAGGTGAAGTCACTCCGATCAGCGGTGTTGAACTTCTGAGCGGAAATGAGGAACTTCGAGGTGAAGGTAGAAGTTCTTCCAGTTGTTGGCAGCAGCTATGTTGTCATACTCTGAATGCATTTCCTGGTTGCGCATCACGCAAAAGTTAACCTGGAACGGCATACAGTAGAACTGGACGGAATACAATTTCGCCTAGGTTCTGCCGGCGAAAAGCCATTACTGTCGCAAGGAACCGCCCAGACGTCGGATGGGCCACCTAAACTGCATACAAGGTCTCTTAGGGTTAACTCGCGGGATACTATACCGAAGGGTACAGGGAAAATAATCTGGGCAGATGTTGGAGCTATCGTGCTGGTAAATTCGTTGTGTGTCGTTGAACCTTTGTCTGAGATTGAGCCGCTGGATAAAATGAAGTGTCCTACGTGAGGGAGATGGAAGGAAAAAAGGTTGTGCCTGTCAGTTTTGATAATTTTGGCCTTGAAGAGGTGCAGTTAGCACGGGGTACTGTAATAGCGAATCTGGAGATAATAGGGGAAGATGAACTGGATAAGGATTTTGCAGCATATTACAGAATGCCGCTAGAGTCTGTCATCTGGTCCGCACTGAGGGGTAAAGTAGCACATTTAGAAGGACAAGACAGAGAAGTCATGGAGAACCTTTTGACAGATTATAAAGGGTTATTTAATCCTCATGGTCCACTGCCCGCCACACCATTCGTTCAGCATTACATCCCCACTGGGAATGAAGCATCGATGTATAAACGTCCACATCGTGTTCTAAAAAGTTTACAGCCTGTCATGGAAGAATTTATTAATCAACAGCTTAGGGATGGGATAATAGAAACCAGTAGTAGTTCCTGGTTCGCTCCTGTCGTAAAGTAGGTAAGAAATCACCTGATGGGGCAAGGCATGTCGTTTTTGTTGGGATTTTCGTTTCCTGAATCAAAAAACTGTATCGGATGCATACCCAATGCCTAATATCACTGAAACTCTGGCTAATTTGGGTCAGTGTTGGTAGTTCACGACCTTGGATCTTCGAAGCGAGTACCACCATTTGGAGGTCGCCCCTGAAGACTGACCGAAGACAGCTTTTTCAACACCTACAGGTCGTTTTCAGTATCAGCGAATGCCTTTCGGACTCAAAAATGCTCCGGACACCTTCCAACAGTTACTAGATAAAGTGTTACGAGGGCTGAAACCTAATCAGTATACGGTATATTTGGGAAACATAATTGTTTTCTCAAAGGACGTGCAAGAAAATGTGCGCCATTTGTGCGAAGCTTTCGATTGTCTGAAAGCAGCGCGGTTAACTCTTCATATGGAAAAATGTCATTTTTTGTTGCAAGAAGTCCGTTATTTAGGTCATATTATAGGACGGGAGGGTGTCCGCATGGATCCAAAACTTGTAGAGGCGGTAATGAATTTTCCGACACCTACATAAGTAAAAGAGTTGCAGTCCTATTTAGGTCTCGCCAAGTTTTACAGGAGGTAGGCCTATACTCCAAAATTTGTGGAAATTGCAAGGCCCCTCACGCAGTTCTTGAAGAAGGGAACAAAATTTCACTGGTCAGCAGAATGCGAAGAAGGTTTTCAAAAGTTAAAGAAATTGTTAACTTCTAGTCAGGTTTTGGCTTTTCCAGATTTTAGTAAACAGTTTATATTATATTGTGACTCTAGCAATTTTGCTTTGGGTATTGTATTATCTAAGGAAATAGATGTGCAGGAACACCCGATAGCATATGTTTCCAGACAGCTAAACAACGCAGAAAAAAATTACTCAACAACCGAGTTATTGGCATTAATTTTCGGAATAACCTATTTCCGGTGTTATTTGCATGGACGACGTTTCAAGGTGATTACTGACCTTGCAGCACTTAAGTGGTTGTTAGGGCTTAAAGACCCAACGAGTAGATTAACTAAGTGGGCTTTGCATCTTAGTGAGTACGATTTTGAAGTGATTCATCAACCGGGTAAATCGCATGGAAACGCAGATGGTCTGAGTCGTAAAGTATGCGCCATGAGAACTAATGGGAGGAGGCACAAACCACCGACACAGATTGTCAATGATTTACCTCACAGTGACAGTTCGTCATGGAAGACGGGATATTGTACCGTAAAACTAGGAACAGTCCATGCATAGTCGTACCAGAAAAATTGCGAAGCGAAATTTTAAGGCAAACACATGATTCAATGTTTTCTGGTCATTCGGGTCGAAGAGCAAAGGAAAGGAGGGTAGCACAGAGTTATTGGTGGTTAACGCGTAGGCAAGATGTCGATCAGTATGTAAAGAATTGCATTCAGTGTGCTCAACGGGTGGAATTGAGTGATCAGAAAATTGTGTTGCAATGACTACCAGAAGCAGATATACCTCTCCAATTTCTAGGCTTAGACGTCTTGGGACCGTTTGTGCAAACACCAGCGGGTAATCGCTATGTTCTAACAATAATAGATCTGATGTGTCGGCAGCTGGGCCAACACCTTGTAGATAGAGGTGGCTTAAAAGGCACGCTAGACTAACGCAGACGGGCGTGAAGTACTGGAACAGGATACGTAATTAATGCTATGAAGAAAAGTACGTAGCTGGTATAATACTTATCTTTAATCAATCATTGTGGTACATCGCACAAAGGAGACTTTAATTACAATCACTGTAAGGCTAATGGCGCCTTGCTAGTTCGTAACCATTAACTTAGCTGAAGGCTATTCTGTCTCTCGGCTAATGAGAGAGAAAGGCTTCGTACGTCTAGTCGCTAGCTCTGTCGTCCGTACAACTGGGCTGAGTTCGAGTCAGTCTCTCGAGACCTGCCTTGTGGTGGCGCTAGGTTTGCGATCACACAGTGGCGACACGCGGGTCCGACATGTACTACAGGACCGCGGCCGATTTAAGCTACCACCTAGCACGTGTGGTGTCTGGCTGTGACACCACAAGATCATTTTTCGCGCTATGTGTCTATGACAGCTATTCCGGACCAACGAGCCAAAACAGTGGCTCACGCCTTAGTACATCAATGGATATTGAAATTCGGAACACCTGAAATTATAATTACAGATCATGGGACAAACTTTACGTCCGATTTGATGAAACAGTTATGCAAGTTGTTGCTGTAAAGAAGTTGAGACCGAGCGTATTACACCCACAGGCTAATGGTTGGACCGAGAGAGTTCAACGTACAATAGATAAGATGTTAAGTTATTATGTCAAATCGCAACACAATAATTGGGATACCCTATTGGAGTTTGTAACTGCGGCGTATAACTCAAAAGTGCATGCAAGTACAGGATTGTCTCCATATGAAGCAATGTTTGGTCGGAAGATGCCATCTCCATTTGAATTGCTCAAGACCCCACCAGGAACCGATATTTCGGATGTTAAGGATTTATCCACAAAGTTGAAAACAATCTGGTGGCAGGTGAAAAACTGAACACTAAAGCGTTAGAGAGACAGGACAAAGTTCACAATAGAAAGGCGGCTTTACCCAAATATCATGTAGGACAATGGGTGATGATGACTAATCCGTATGTGCCAAAAGGCAAAATGAAAAAATTTGTATCCTGTTATCAAAGTCCCTTCCAGGTGATCGAGTTGACATCGCCAGAGAATGTAAAATTACAGCTTCCAACTCGCCCTACTATTGTGCATGTGAGCCGAATTAGGCCTTTCAAGGGGAATTTTGAGGAACTTCCTTCATTGTCTGCAGTAATTTCCAGTGGAGAGAAAGATGAATCTAAGAAAAAGAATAAGGAAGGTATAGATAAACAAGACAACTAAGTTAATTGTGGAAGCGATCAGACATGCTATTATGCTGTTAGGCTACGCGTAAAAAGGAAGAACTAATGTGAGTTGTTTTTCTTTTGTTTCTCGGGAGGCTCGACGTTCTGGTAAGACCAGCAGTTCCAGCGTCATAGGTCGCTCTGAAGGGGGAAGGTGTGCGCTATCACTCACCATAGTTATTCTGTTTTGCTGTTGCAACTTAGCTGAAGCCTTGAAAGTACATCTATATCAAGTGGTGTTTTGTTCTTGCGACAAGCGGACGTAATTATGTCCGGACACCAATGGACCTAAAGGGTGGACTGTAATATTTGGGCCAGCCAGAGTGGTCGAGCGGTTCTAGGCGCTTCAGTCTGGAACCGTGCGACCGCTACGGTCGCAGGTTAGAATCTTGCCTTGGGCATTGATGTGTGTGATGTTCTTAGGTTAGTTAAATTTAAGTAGTTCTAAGTTCTAGGGGACTGATGACCTCAGATGTGAAGTCCCATAGTGCTCAGAGCCATTTGAACCATTTGACTGCTTTGTTCCGTCCATGGTGCAAATGAACCCAACAGAAAATGGTAGCGGATAAAGTAACATTGTGTCCACTGAGGTACAGAAACACAATAGGTGGGCTACACTAGATTGCACATTATGGTACACACCATAATTTTATTCTGTGCGTTTGACGTCCAGGCTTATCTTCACAGAACCGGTAAGTACACGTACAACCAACATTCACTTTAAATAAGATGTTCAAAGCGACCACCTTTCATCAGCATACCTTTTGCGCTGGATTATACTTTTCTGCGCCCTACACAACACACCTGCGTCCACCATTGCCGAAGTGGAATACACACGTAGTGCTCAGAGCCATTTGAACCATTTTTGTAATATTTGGGCGGTTGAAGACGAAATCTGTAAATTAGAGGATACATTTAATGAACTTCATTCCATGGTGGCTAATCAGTCAAGGTTTAATGACACACAGGAGGAATATCAGCTACTACGAACAGCTTTTGCACACTTACAAGCTCAGTTGCGGCAAACTGCAGGGTTAATCCCGCACGTCAGTAGGAAAAGAGGATGGTTAGACGCAGCTGGCCGTATCCTAAAAACAGTTTCTGGGACTGCTGACGAGGAAGATATTAAAAGTATTAATGAAACGGTATGGCAGGTAAAGGATAATGTGAATAGCAACCAGGGAACGCTAGATCTTCACACAACCAAATTAGAGAGTTTGGAGAAAGATGTAGTTAATAATACGCGCCAATTGCGAGCTTTGGCCGCGACCTTGATGTCCCACATTAAGGCCACAGCCGACACAACCAATCATGATTTGGGTATAATCAAGCACCGGTTGGATAACATCGGTTCAAAGCTGATAATCGCTAAGCTGCTCCGTTTTCTTGCTGATAGTATTACGGAAGCACGTATAGAAGCCACGGAACTACAGGAGGCTTTGTTGCACGCAATGCACGGTCACCTAAGCCCGGTACTGTTACATTCGGAACAACTTATGGAGGGATTACAGAAAGTTCAATCGGAATTGCCTGCATCCCTGGAACTACTGACGACATTAACAGACGAACACTTATCTCTGTACTACAAAAAGGCCACTGTTACCAGTACGCAGACGGGTACCCTGCTGTGAATTCATATGATAATACCATTAACATGTAAGGATTGTAAATTTGAATGTTACGCCTTGCATGCGTATCCAGTGAAGTGGGAAACTTTGCAGAAATTCGTACAATTAACCGTACGGGAAATACTGTTAGTGACACGTAACAGACAAGCTCATGCGTTCCTCACTGCACAAGACTTGCTGCGTTGTCGGACAGGTCCAGTTACCATCTGCCCCGCGATATTGTTAGACACTGTTGCCTAATCTTGTGAGTATTCTCTATTCCGCTCTGAAGAACCAGTCGCGGAGTACCCTAAGGAAATTATAGCAGGCATGGTGCAGTTCTTTCAGTAAGTGGGTCCGCATTGGGTATTTTCAGTAATTGCGTTTGTTACGAGCGGGGTAAGCAAGGGAGTACTCAAAGAATAGAATTGCAGGGGCAGGGACTGTTAATTAACGGCACACAGTGTGACATTTCATGGCCAACTTTCCGTTTACCAGCCGTGATTACTGGAGCTACAATCATGAACATAACACACACATTGATCTTTGTACCCGACCAATCACTGCAATTTGTCATGAAAGAAAATCTCACTCTTTTGAATAGCACAATAGACCCGAGTTTGCTCGCCTCTTTGGACTGGATGCTAGCAGCTCAGGATGGACGTATAACTATGGAACATCTTTTTCAACGAGTGCATGAGTACCGTAATGAGCATAACCAACGCTTACTAGTTATTGGATCATCAACCACCGCCTCCAGTATTTTTATCTTTGTCATAGGATTAGTGTACTATCGGCTCAAGAAGAAGGTAGCCCAAATCTCGGCCCTTCCAAACTTTAACGTAAGGGTCCAGGCAAAATCACTGAACAGTTGTGAGGCACTGCAGCAGGACATTGAATAATGTTTATGAACAAAGATTAGACTGAGGATAGAAGTGAATGAACACAGTGTAAATAGTGAATCAATCTCATTTTGTGGTGTTTGTAAAGTGAACTGTGCTTGTTTTGACTTTTTGGTTGAATTTGGGGACGAATTCTTTTCGTACGAGGGAGGGATTGTAGAGAACGAGGGGTTATTTTTAGGAAATATGGTGCGAAATTGTGATTTAGTGTGTTTCAGTGCGCGATGCGCCAGCTTCACGGCAGACGGCGGACGAAGGCTGGCCGGCGCGTTATGCAGGTGACACAGTTTTGCAACGAGCGTTAGTATGTGTGTACGTGCGCGGCAGCCGTCAACAGCCAGACTGCAGCATTAGTAGAATTGCGCAGGCGCGGGCCGCGTGTGGTGCGGTTGCATTATCCAACTCATCGAGGACCTTCTAATAAACACAGCGCCACGTAACCGGCGGGTGCAGCAGCGTTCTGCACTATTTAAGGGCATCAGAGGTGGGCGTCAGCATTCAGTTCGACCGATTGGGCGTTTGGTCGCTATTACATCGTCGTCATCAGTGACGCTGTCCCCGAGGACCGGCCGGTGGAGGGCGTTGCCCGCTGCTGCACCGGTGACTCCCGGCGTCGTCACGGGCCGCAGCATCTGCAGGAGGCAGGTGAGCTAGGCTGGGCCTCGTGCTGCTAACCTCCTACCACCAGCGCAGCCGCTGACCGAGCACAGTGACTGGTTACCGGGCTGCGTGCATCAGCACGTTCCACCACGACATGAGCGGTGGGGCTGAGCTACCAGAAAATGTATTGGAAGAACCAACAATAAAGAGGAAGATTGCTAAAAACAGCCACCTTCTTCTACCCAGCAACGCCCTACAACCTCGACCACGTCACCCGTCTGGTCATCACTATCTTCAAGGTTGAACGCCTCTGCACCTTATTATTCAGGGTTAAAAATATTATGGACTTATGATCCCATTGCATTTTATTTATATTAGGGAGTTGTTTCATTCTGAAGATTTAAATTAAATACCCACCCTGTGAATTCCTAATACTTAATACTAATCGAGCTGATGATTCATTATCTTAAAATTTCTGTAAAATTGAACTTAACAAGTCTGAAATTGTGTAAGGAACCTGGTACTGCTAATTTAACCTGGAGGCCCAGTCCAAAGATTCTCAAAGTTTAGTTATTGCTCAAACTGATTACTAATTATTTTAAGATTTCTGTAAAACTACGAGGGTCGGTCAAAAAGTAATGCCTCCCATTTTTTTTCTACTTAAAGAAATTAAGTTAAGTGAAAAATTTGAATTTGGCGCCATTCCTCAAACCTTCTTCTGCAATCCACTGCAGTAGTAACTTTCTGTGTCAACAGGTGGCAGCACAGCAGAAGTTTGTAAGATGGCCGACATCGATGTTCGTTTGAGACAGCGTTGTGTGATTGAATTCTTGAATGCAGAAGGTGAAACACCCATACGCATTCATGAAAGACTGAAGAAGGTGTATGGTGTTGTGACAGTGGATGTCAGCACTGTTAGACGATGGGTTCGTCGTTGTAAGGAAGCTGAAGGGCAAACACCGTTGACTGACGAAAAGCGGAGCGGCAGGCCGGTGAGTGCAGTGACTTCACACAACATTCAGCAAGTTGATGACATCATTCGTGGTGACCGTCGGGTGACTGCAGATGAAGTGTGTCGCATTATTTCTCTTAGTAAAGGCAGTGTGATCACGATTATTAAACAATTGGGGTACTCAAAAGTTTGAGCACGGTGGGTTCCAAGAATGTTAACCGATCAGAATAAAGAGGCAAGGAAAACAATAGCCTCCCAACACTTGCAGCGCTTCCGTGACCGGGGACGAAACATGGGTGCATTTTTTTGAACCCGAATCAAAGAGGCAGTCAATGGAGTGGCGTCACACAAGCTCGCCGAGGAAGAAAAAATTCAAAACTGTGCGATCGGCAGGGAAAGTTATGGCAACAGTTTTCTGGGATACAGAGGGTGTGATTCTGGTTGATTTTTTGGAGCAGGGATGCACAATAAATTCTGTTCAATACGTCACAACCCTCAAAAAACTTAAAGCACGTCTTCAGCGAGTTCGCCCAACAAAATCAATGGCAGATGTTCTTCTTTTGCATGACAATGCAAGACCACACACCAGTCGTCACACCTCTGACGAGATTGTCAAAATTGGATGGGAAGTTTTGCCTCATCCCCCATACAGCCCTGACCTGGCACCATCAGACTTCCATCTGTTCGGGCCACTAAAAGAAGCTCATCGTGGGATTCATTTTGAAGATGAGGAGGCCGTCAAAACATCCGTGCGTCAATGGCTTAGGAAGCAGAGCTGTGATTTTTACCGTGCTGGGATACATGCCCTTGTTCAAAGATGGACCAAAACTGTAGAGATGGGCGGATATTACATTGAAAAATGACAAAATGATCCTCAATGTTGTGGTTTTCAACCTATGTAATTGCATTTAAATTTCCTGACAATTAAACGTAGAAAAAAAAATAGGAGGCATTACTTTTTGACTGACCCTCGTAAATTTAACAAATTTGAAACTGTGTAAGGAACTTTGTGCTGGAAATTTAACCTGGAGAACCGTTCCACAGATTCCCAGAGTTTTACTATTGCTTGAATTTAAGAAATTCTGAATTATGCACAGAACTTCGTGCTGTCGAAAATTTAACCTGAATGCCCATTTTAGGGATTCCATGGTTCATGTTAACTGGGCTTATTTTATGTTTTGTATGTTGTAAAATAATAAAATTGTTAGAATAAATCACATATACCTTGAGAAATTGAAAACAATGAAAGGTGTTGCAATTAAAGCTTAATTTGGGACCCAGCTCTTCGACCTTGGGGATCCTTAAATTATTTAAATTATTTAAGGACCTGATGAGCCATTCCAACTGGTATAAATTATAGGTCTTAGTTTGAGGAAGAAATGTTTCGTATTTCAATTATTTAAAAACTCGCTTGAAGATGCAAATGTTTCTGGCACCTGCAAGGCCATGTGGTTACTATTCAAAATATCGATATTCTGATTTTAACTTCGATGTTTAAATATCAATAGTGAAGTATCTGAGGCAGGCCGGAGTGGCCGAGCGGTTCTAGGCGCTACAGTCTGGAGCCGCGCGACCGCTACGGTCGCAGGTTCGAATCCTGCCTCGGGCATGGATGTGTCTGCTGTCCTTAGGTTAGTTAGGTTTAATTAGTTCTAAGTTCTAGGCGACTGATGACCTCAGAAGTTGTCGCATAGTGCTCAGAGCCATTTGAACCATTTTTTCCCCAAAAATCCATAAATACCTTAACCTTTGTTCTAAATGGCCGAAATCACACTAAATGAAGAAGCAACGCAACGACAATAACTAAATTTAAGAATATGGTTTTGAGCGGCTGAAGGCCCACAATTGATTTCCTAAAAACTCAAAATACCTTAAACATTTAAGTTTTAAGTGGCTGACAGCGCACTAAATAAAAAGATAGCACAACAGCAGTAACTTTCAGCAAAATATCAACTTGCCAGAATTCAAACTTACTTATACGGGCTGAAGGCCCTTGTTTTACATAAAAACATTTCTTCTAAAGCATTGGCTATAATAGATTACCAATAGACCATAAAACACCCATGAAAAGGACAATATAGACAACGGCACTCAGGCGCCTCCGGGTTGGGGGGGGGGGGGGGGGCTGCCATTGAAACATGAACGTTCACTTAGATGAGATAGGTGGTGGGCCCAACTATACTTGATCCATCGGTAACCCAACCAACAGACAATCACGGACCAAACGACTTGCTAGCCACCAGTCGGTACATGAACTCAAGGACCAAACTGTTACGGACGTGATTATCCACAATGAAATTTGTATTAAGCTGTCAAAACTACACACCGTGTTGGACAGCAACAACAGGTGAGGAAAGGACACTGCCTGAAATTACGTTAGTGCCAGGGCAGGTAACCGGAACACTAACGGCCACACGGCAGAAAATTCCGCTGGTGCACTTGAATTGTAGGGAACCAATATAGTTAATTGCACCGCACGGTGGCTCGATTTCATCACTACAAACACTTGGAATTGCTCACAGAAAACGATCCCAACAGCGAACCACCGAAACGAACGACACAACGTGAACGGACGTGGCTTGGGTACTTAAGACACCACTCAACTTTGACGTCCTGAGTCGGTGAGCCACGAAGCTCGTAGCGATCGGACAGCCTCCACACATGCTCCAACACTGTGCAGGGACCACCAGCGGACCCAGCCGACGCGCCGCATGAAGATATTCTCCCTGGTACGCACCAACCGACCGACTGCCCACACACACCCTTCCCGGAAACTATAGGCACAAGACCAAAGATGGTACACGTTGCAAATATGGATACACATCGCTGTTGCCACAAGTAGGAGGAAGAACCACGGCATAGTCGCAACAACGGCGGGAACCAAACTCAGATAAACAGCCAAGTTCAAGGAAACACATAGTTAGGAGTAAGCACAGCTCAGCGTGCAACATGCTGATACAAGATTTAGGTTTCCCGTTATTTCCCTAAATCACTACAGCAAATCCAGGGTGTTTCCTTTGAAAAGGGCGCGTACGATTTCCTTCAAATGGTTCAAATGGCTCTGAGCACTATGGGACTCAACTGCTGAGGTCATTAGTCCCCTAGAACTTAGAACTAGTTAAACCTAACTAACCTAAGGACATCACAAACATCCATGCCCGAGGCAGGATTCGAACCTGCGACCGTAGCGGTCTTGCGGTTCCAGACTGCAGCGCCTTTAACCGCACGGCCACTTCGGCCGACCGATTTCCTTCGGTATTCTATAAACCTTCCTACTCTGTCTCTAACGACCTCGATGTCGACGGGATGTTAAACGATAATCTTCCTCTCTTCTTCATAGGCTGTCTCTGGACGTCTCCAAAGGATTGCAGGCCTATGACAAAGACTGTACTTTATGCTACCACTTACAGCGGGTAGATCATGATTTATATGACAGTAAGTCTCTGTCAGTGTGAGTAAACCTACTATATACATTTACAAAATTGTTCTCACGTTTCGCAAAATAACGCAGCGAAGAACATATGCATAGTTTGTATGTATGGATATACACCACCTGACTAAAATACGTGACGCAGCCAGAGGACATGCCCGGTTGTCAATGTATCTTGGCAATATACAAAGAATCAGCGGGTGTATAAAAGTTAAGAGTGCCAGTTCTCTGAGACAAGCAGCACGGCCACCATTGTGCATTACTGTGCCTTCCGTGACATTCTTCGTGAAGATTTATTTTGGTGATGGCTGATTTTATAGCTTTGCCAAAGACTGAGAAATCCTCCACAGAGGTCAGGCGCTGATATTGATTCCTTTATGTTTCATTTCTAGTTTTTTATATAAATTTTTACAGCTCTGTGTAGTATACTTCCTCACTAACTGATGACTTTTTCCCAGAACGCAGAGTACAGAGATGTGACCATCTTCGTGTCGTATTCCTGATTTCAGATGGTTCCGGAAGTTCACCTTGGGATGTAGCTTTGGATTTAGTCTCCATGAGGAATAGTTTAATCATGTTAAGTAGTTAATTACGTATTTCACATTCTTGTGGTAAAGAGAATAGGGTTGGTCAGTCGATCGAATTACAACCTTTTTTAAAGTCCACAGAGGTGATAACACAGCTAGGCCTCGTCGTTGTATAGTGCCTTATTATTGCAGTGATCTTGGATGACCTTTGCATTAAAAGAGAGAACGTCTTATATTGCTTTATGTAATTAATTTTTTATTTCCCTTTAAAACTCACAGCATACTAGCTGTTACCCGCTGCTTCTCTCGTATATCAGTAGTTTTGCTATGACGAGTGATGTTGAGTAATCTAGTAATTTTACGAGATGCCTGTGTATATGGCGGTATAGAGACGTATGTGTAATCAATGTATGCAATGCCGGTATGTAGGTACATAATGAATGTGTTTCTATTATTCTGCTGCATGCAGAATCAGTAAGCATGCATTAAATTTTCTAATTATATTTAAAAAAATATCTCGATTCATTACATGCGTCCAGAAGTAGAGTTTCTAGGGGTTCCTCTGGCTAACCTAATACTGGGTGTGAGATTTTGCCACCAGAGCAACATATATCAACCGTTTTTCCGTTCCATTTTAATGCGTTATTATGCCGACATTTTTGATCCATCACCCTGTGATGACTAATTTAAGATTAACATAGTCAGTTAATAGATCATAATCAAATACAGCCTCACCAAAAGTCTCCCAAACTCCACACGTAAAGGTACGACTCTCCTTTTGCTGTACAGCTTTGAAATTACGCCGTCATTGTGAGTCTTTAATTGGCTTGAGGCAGTAAAAACTTGTGACGCTCAGAGTCTAAACTACAACGGGCGCGTAACTGTTCTGATGTCTTAGTCTACCGTATCTTCCTTCGCCGTCGGCGTTGTCGTTGTTACCGTGAGACACCGTTATACCAAGAGGAAAGGCGCGTCGATCTTAGAGCATGAGATATGATGACCTTAAGCCATTGACAACACACAACGGTCACGGTAGCACCTGATTCCTGAGTAGCTGCAGTAGTTAAGATCTACGAGCTATCCCCTGTTGACCAGGTCCCCAAAACTTAACTCGTAACGAGATCCCTTCAAAGCAAATTGTCATAACGATCGTCTATAAAGTCTTCGTACAACGAGAAGAAATGTTACGGTTTATGGAATAATAACAGATACGACCAAACTGTCTTGTCTCTTCTGCTTTATTTAACATAACTTCGTTCACAGTTTCATTTCGCATTCTCCACTCATTCACCGAAAACCTTTGATGAACAGTTTTGGTTGCTTAACACCAACAGTCAATGATGATGATACAGCTTTTCTCCTTTTTATAAATTGAAGCCCGCTCTCCGTGATATAATAAAAAAAAACCGGTCTCAATACCGCGTCCCTCGTGAGATGCGAATAGACTTATCCCGGAATTGACCGCCCTGTAGGTGTACTCAATTTAATGACCACACTTCGCTGTCCGCTATTTCGAGTAACTGAATGTCCATTTGTTAGTCTGATTATACACTGTAGCTATTTAAAATTCGCCCCTATATTTTTCACAACGCACAATTAGCACTTCGTTACTTGTTTGGTTTTTTTTTCTGCTAAGAGTAAAAGGAAAAAAAGACGCCGTATCATCGGCTTAGTCGACATAAAGCAAAACACCTTAATATTCCCAATTTCACCTCTTCTTATAGGATCGGCTACCTTACTCATTAATTTACTACATATTATTTCCAATAACACTAAAGAGGTATCGCCGTTATATTTTAATTGTATTCAAAAGCATGTTACTACTATTATGACCAACCAAATCGTCACAAATCGCGCGGCGTGCGTTTTTAATGATAACTTGATAACTTTACGCTATTCAATTTCCGTTACAGCTATCTTGACTCGTAATGTTACACGGCCCCCCAGACTGTGATGTCTTGAAGAGGGTTTCAGACAGAACAGGCTTTTTTTTTTTTTTCAGTGACAGGAGAGGGTATTTGTTTCGGCGAATACACTCACTCTCAGATTCACTCAACAAGTCAGTACATACATTCTACAATATTTAAGTTGAGTTAATGGGCCTAGACAAAATGCCCTTAACTAAATTCCACATTTGTTTATAGATTGTCTTAGAAACACTTCGCACTAATCACTTCATATTCACACCACATTTTTTTTTCTTGGATGAAGCCCTCAGTTCTTCAACTGACTGTGCAAGGCAGGGATCACAGCCGGGTTCGACGATTGGCATCCTAGGCCAAAACCCTTATTAGGCCACGTGTTTAACCAGAGAGGATTTGGTCCTTTTCTTTTCCTCTTGATTCCACTTTTAAATCATCCATCCTCGCTGTTCGGTGAGATGATAAATCGTATTTCAGCGTTGTCATTGTTGCTGATACCAAGAAGGTATCTCATGGAAATTGTCGGTACATTCTTTAATTTTCTTTGTAAGTTAGTATAAGTACGTATTTATCCACTGGTGCTTTTATTTAGTCCACTGAGTGTAGTCTTGGTATCATTCAATGTTTCTTGAATCTATATTTTGCTCATTATTGATAATACTTCTTCAGGTCTATGTGAGGGAACAAGCCTTTAATTACATCAGTATCACAATCTGCCAGGAGGTAGCTCCCTTCATGAGGTATTTTCATTATTTTGTATGGATCTGTATATAAATATTGCCATTTCTTATTCAGTCTTTTCCTGGTTGATGCTTTTGGGTGATTTCTCAATAAAATTTCTTCCCCTACATCATATGTGACTACTTTCTTCACATTTTTATCAAAACGGGTTTTTCTCAATAGTGCTTGATGCTTCAGGTTTTCGTAGACCTTCTTCACCATATCTTCTTTCTTGGTAATCTTTTGTTCTATTGCAGGTAATTTCTTCATCCATTCTGGCACAATACTTTCACCAAATACTATTTGGTTAGGTGAATAACCTGTTGATAAGTGTGCTAAGTCATTATACACTTTCTCAAATTCATAAATCCAATCGATCCATTTATAATGTTGTTTGGGTATGTACGTCCGTAAAAATCGGTTCAACTCTCGGAAGATTCTCTCAACCGGATTTCCACAAGGGTAAAATCTTGAGATGTAAATGTGCTGGATTCCTTGTTCTTTCATAGTGTCTCTCCATACTTTGCTTGTATAATAAGCAGCGTAGTCTGTCAAGACCATTATAGGTTTGCCAAGCTCAGTTATATAGTTGTTGATAAATTTGCGTAACATGGGTCGAACGTGGAGATATTTCAAAGGATATAATTTCACATATTTTGAAAAGAGATCATAGAAAGCCAATACATATTTGAACCATGCACGTGTCATGGGACATGGCCCACAGACATCACATGACACCAACATTAAAGGTTGTTGTGGGATGATAGGATGTAATTCTATCTTTCGACAATAGTTTATGGGTTTCGCCTTCTGACATATTTTGCACTTCTTAAGAATATTTGTAGCTATACGTCCCAAATTTGGATGATAGCAGTATTGTGCTATTTTGGCTGTACATTTAGCGGCACCAAAATGACCCCAATTCAAGTGAGTGTACCATACTAGTGATTCTAAATATTTATTTGGAACACAAACTTTCCAAACATCTTCTTCATCCTTCCTCCGATACAATATTCCGGATTTTAATTGATACTGTTCTTGAGAGTGACTTAGCGTTTTGCTTTCAACAGCATGCCTAATGGCTTTCCACAACTTACCATCTTCTTGCAGTTGTGGAAGACTTCGACATAGCTGTGAAATCTGCCTCTCACAATATTGCCTTGATAAATTCATGACTTTAAAGTCAATAGTCCGTTCTTCACACTCGTCGTCATTCTTTCTTTTCGGTAGTCTTGAAAGAGCATCGGCTATGATGTTGTCTTTCCCTCTGATGTATTTGAGCGTAATATCATATTCTTGCAGTAGCAAGGTCCACCGGGTTAAACGTGAATGGAACATCCTTCCTGTTAAAATAAAAGATAAAGCTTTGTGGTCGCAGAATACAATGATCTTTTTTCCATACACAAAATAGCGAAACTTTCTAAGGGACCAGACCACGGCCAGTACTTCCAATTCAGTAGTACAATATGCACGTTCACAGCTAGAGAGTGTTCTGCTGGCAAACCCAATTATTTTGATGGTACTCATATCTTCTGGATTGTCCATCTGGAAAAGAGTGGCACCCAATCCTGTTTCAGAAGCATCCACAGCAATATAAAAATCTTGATCAAGTCTCGGATGATGTAACAGTGGAGCATTAGTCAAAGCATTGCGGATGTTATCAAAAGCTTGCGTGCATTCGGAATTCCACTCCCACATGACATTTTTTCTTAACAGCCGTAACAAACAGTCTTGGCTTCCTAACTGATTGGGTAAAAATCGTCGAAAAAATGAAACTAAGCCGATAAATTACTTTAATTCCGTCCTATTTTTTGGATAAGCACATCTGTTAATCGCATCCATATTTTTAGGATTTGCTTTTATCCCTTCAGGAGTGATTATACGTCCAAGAAATTTCAATTGGTTATGAGCAAACTTGGATTTGCTCAAATTTACAGTAACTCCGTATTCCAAAAATTTCGCAAAAACTCTTCTTAATAAGTCCAAATGTTCCTCCCAAGTTTCAGAAGCAATTAGCAAATCATCCACATATAAAGTAACTTCATTCAAAAGTCTCTGCCCAGTATGGTATCCAATGCCGATATGAAAACACCACCGCTTCTTTTCAACCCAAATGGCATGACGGTAAACTGGTAACTTCGGCCCAGAAAAACGAATGCAGTATATTTTCTAGATTCTTTCGATATTCTAGTTTGCCAATATGAACTACGCATATCCAAAGAAGTTAAGAAGCGGGCACCATAAAACTTTTGTACTAACTCTTCTAGGTTCTCTGGTCACGTTTGTACAGGTATAATGATGTTATTGATCTCTCTGGCATCCAACACCAATCTGATGTCACCACTGGGTTTAATTACCGCCACAAGAGGGTTACAATATTCGGAATCTGAGGGCTCAATAATACCCCATTCTAACATTTTATTGATTTCCTTTCTGACTACTTCTTTCTTTGTCCATGGGATAGAATAGGAAGTACGGCAAAAGGGTTTATGTGCATACGTCTTTATATGGAATTCAAAGTCTTTTATTATACCCGGACGTTTGTAAGTAGGCTGTTTTTATTGGTAACGCCACCTCAGTATGAAAATCACTGGCTGTGCCGTGTGTAGTCTGTGGCTGCTTTGGATTGTTGTAATACTCGCCATTGTAGTGTTAGGCAGCTGGCTGCGAACAGCGCGTAGCGTTGCGCAGTTGGAGGTGAGCCGTCAGCAGTGGTGGTTGTGGGGAGAGAGATGGCGGAGTTTTGAAACTTGTCTTGAACTGCTATATATATATATATATATATATATATATATATATATATATATATATATATATATATATATGATTATATCAAGGTAAATACATTGTTTGTTCTCTATTAATATCTTTCATTTGCTAACTATGCCTATCAGTAGTTAGTGCCTTCCATAGTTTGAATCTTTTATTTAGCTGGCAGTAGTGGCGCTTGCTGTATTGCAGTAGGGGGAGTAACCAAGATTTTTGTGAGGTAAGTGATTTGTGAAAAGTACAGGTTAATGTTAGTCAGGGCCGTTCTCTTGTAGAGATTATTGAAAGTCAGATTGCGTTGCGCTAAAAATATTGTGTGTCAGTTTAAGCACAGTCTAGTAAAATTGATAAAAGGGGACGTTTCATATGTCGACCCTTAGCCGAGGATACCTCACTGGAATCTTCTGATTTTTTTTCTTGTAGTTTGTGTAATTAGTGTAGCTTTTGTTTATTGCTAGCGCGTAATTGTAGAGAAAATCTCCTTTGTAGTTGCAGTCTTTCATGGTTGTACAGTAGAACAGTTGTGGTATGCATGTAGATTTGCACCAAGTATTTCGCAGCTGCCATTAACTAGATATTATTTTCAGTGCTATGTTAATGTGTTCCCCTATTTTTGCTCTTCAAATTGTGTTTTTCTGTGTTGTCGTGTGAAATATTGTGACAATAATGGCGTGTGAAAAACGTAATACTAGGCTCCAAAGTAAACTGAGAAATGACAGTGAAGACGAAAGCAGTGTGTTAGCGCCGCAGAGTAATGAATTAACTAATGTTCAAAGTAATAATTTGGTAATTGTGCATAGGGAAATGGAGCGGGCGGCAAACAATGGCGTAGACAGTGAAACAATTAGTGAGCAGGGAAGCATTATCGATCGGTCGGTCGGCAACAGCTCGCCTCAGGAATCCGAAATGACAGGACACAATTTCGCAAATACTGTAGATTCAGGTTTTGGGTCATCACCGTTTTCTCAAATAAGTCAAAACACATTTTCTGCTTGTCAAAATGTGAATGTTGCCGGTGCAAATGCACTGCCGAAAAGCGTAGAGAAACAGATTCCAGACACTAATACATTATTATTGCAATTAATGCAACAAATGGAACAAAATCAGAAACAAATGGGACAAAAGCTTCAAAAGTTAGACATAATGGAACAAAATCTTCAAAAGTTAGACACAGTGGAACAAAATCTTAAAAAGTTAGACACCACACTTGAACAAACACGTGAGGATTTAACTAATGAGTTACATCACATTGAATCGAAATGTCAAAAAGTCTGTAACGACGTAAAAACACTAATTTGTGAGCATTTCCAACCTATTTTTTCGCGTCATGAAAATGCACTACAGAATCACGAAGCAGCCATAAAAGAACTGCAAACTACTGTTCATGAAAATCATGAGACCTTACAAGCTAAATTTGACTCAGTTGCATCTACCGATTCGGTTACGCAACTTGCAAAAACTCAGGAAAACTTGAAGGACACAGTAGATTCGATTTCAACACAAATGGACAATCTGAAACTTGGTTCAGAAAAACACACTGAGGAAATGTGTTCACTATCGGAGAAAGTAGCCGAACTTTCGGATCAGTTCACTAACTTATCTACGAAGGTAGATGATAAACTGAACGACACAAAACCGGTAGTCTTTAATGACACAGAAGAGAGCGAACAAATTAGGAAACTGAAACAAAATCTGAATCAAATTAATACGCAACACCAAAGAGAAATCCGCGAAGTACAAGATCAGCTGACACAGGTAATACAAGAATTACGTATTTCAGAGGACACTCGCGCCCCAATACGGGAAGAGGGACATAGAAATACGGATGAACCACAAAATAATAACACAGGACACTTCGGAAATAATGAAAGAAATTGGCAAGGTGCACCGAATTTTGAGATGGAACCGCCGAAACGACGTAACAATGACCGACATGCGACTTGCCGACATGATGATTTTGACTATAAGCTGTTCATTACTACACGTAAATTCAAAACATTAAAGAATTCTGGCAACGACATTCATCCACAAGCATGGCTCCATCAATTCTCTCATTGTTTTCCTCCCAACTGGTCGTTAGAACACAGATTAGAATTTATGTGTGGCTACTTAGAGAATGAACCAGCTGTAAGAATGCGATCGGTCATTCACGATTGCCACAGTGAAGGAGAATTTTACCATGCCTTCCTCTCAGCATATTGGTCTCAAGCCACACAAGACCGAGTAAAACATGGCATCATAATGATGAAACATTTCGAAAAATCTGAATTTTCCAGTCTTATGAAATATTTTGAAGACATGTTACACAAGAATCAGTATCTTTCAAACCCATACAGCCCCTCAGAACTCATCCGAATTTGCTTAATCAAATTACCTGAACATTTACGACATATTATTTTAGCAGGACGTTGCAAAGACGACATTGAAGCTTTTCAGGGACTGTTACAAGAACTGGAAATTGACACTGACAATCGCGGAACGCGCAAACAGGAACACAACAATTACAGGTCACATCCGTCACAATTCCGTGACGACATAAATAATAACTGGACACGACAAGGCTATTCCTACAACGCAAATCGTGACCAAAACAGACACCACCCATATGACAACCACTGGCAGAGTAATAATAGTTACAGAGAAAGATTGCATTTCCATAGTAATGACTATCACAGAGACAGCCAGAGACACAGACAATATGGGAACCAAAACAATTATTATCAAGGGAGGCAGAATAACTTCAGACGCAACAGTTCGACGCACAGTTACGATTCAGGGAGAAATTCTCCACCACGTGACGGACAAAGAAGAAACTACGGAACCTACCGACATGACGACAGACGATATATTCCTAACGACAGACCTGAATTGTATCAGAACTGGCGGGATTTAAACACGGCAGGGCCCTCTCGGCAAGGCGAATTTGTAGAAGTTCGGTCTCCGAATCCCAATAACGGCGCGCGCCAATAAAGAGACAGACAATGACTCGCACAGCAGGCAGCCGCATGCGCCCGCTGGCTCCGAAAAAAATAACATAAGACGCTAGCCTTGAGAAAAATTTTAGCATTCTTTACCGATGTATAAAACATGACAATTGCTTTTCAGTTGAAAGTCTGAGCACTAGGAAGAGTAAAGGTTTACACCACATTTCACAAGTAAAACCGTTTATTGAAAGATAATCTGCTTTTTTTAATGCAACATTTTGGTTTACTTGCAAATACATTATGGATTCAAGGTGCTTTCTGAGAGATACCAGGTGACACAGTGGTTAGTTTATTTGACAGCTACACGACTATATCACGACGCTACTAATGTGTGACACAATTCACCTTGTTGCTTTTGCGGTGTATCTGTTTTACATCTGCACAGTTTTTCTGAATTCTTCTGGAAAGTAAAACATGTTTTAGTAGTAACTTTTGTGGTATAGCAACAATGAGGCAGCCTTTTCCGTAGCACAACAATACATTACAGTACAGTACTTTCTTCATCATGGCAATAAGCGTAATAACTAAGATATCTATACGCAAAGTATTTCACTTTTGTTTATCATGAGGTAAGTACATTGACTTCTGCAGAACTTAGCTTTCGGAGGACGATAACTACGACAGTTCCACAGAGATTATCTTACAACAAGACGCACATTTAGCGCTACAGGACACGTATTTTAGTGATTAATTTTGTACTTAAAACATTTATTTTTTTAAGATATTTGAAGTGCAATGATACAAGGGTTTTCCGTGATACATTTCATTCCATTGCTGTAATCTGTAACACATGAGGGTATTATTCATTTATCCTCAGGGGGGTACACGCTTACTTTGTGTACCATGTGTGTGGCAACCACAAGGAACCCTAGCTAATATGGTATTTGCTTATACAACTTTACACATCGGTACCATATTTCTCTAACACACAAATTACACAGCTATCTGATCATGTAACTGAGAGATAAACATTTTTTTTACTACATTAGTGACAGATGTTTACGTAATTACACAGTTGAATAACTTCACACTTATGAAATTGCATTTTGTCAGTACTTTGTGAAATGCTCATATTTTTCTGGAACCATTGTGATACTATGAGAGCTTTGAATGATGTATTTGGTATGGGATCATGATTTTAAAGTATGTTTGAGGCAGATGACACTTTTGACATGAGCAGAGAATTTTTTTAGGTTTTGAAATTATTGGAGGAAGCTACGACGATTTTGAGATTTGACTGAGGTGTTATGATGTTATTTTTACGACGACGATGTGTATTATGCTGTTGCGGTATGTTTATGATCAATAAGATGATGCTATATAAGGAATGTGATTACGTGTTTATATGTGTATGAATAATGGAAAGAAGTTAGGGACTCTTGACTTGTGAAAAAGGATGTTGGAAACCAAGAATCGTACTTTAAGAGTTATGAAATGTGTGTAAATGCGTGAATGTATCACAATGACGGCGAAAATTTCTTGGACACTGTTATATTCATAGGATTTTGTTTCTACACATTTGCAACGTAAATTCTCGACCGGTGAAATTTTTATATAAGACTGTCACTGTAGCGGAAACTGCTGTCGTAAATATTTCCGTAGGAAAGTTAAGTGACCACCTGCACGTGCGTTGTGGGCACACAGCTGTGTCAGACACCTGGAGAACAAGCCATTAGGGTGTGCCTTTCCAGAAGCACAGGTAGAGAAAAAAAAAAGGGAAGCCATTATCCTCGCTATTGACATTCGTTTGTAGAAAGCATCGTAAATACGACATGCTAATAATAACTTGGAAACATTCTTACATCTGCACACCTGATTAGGACAAGTGTCTATCTACGAGAATTGAGAGAAATGCCATATGGCTTGCTTTATGTATTTATTTACTCATTTTGTTTAATATCTAGTTTCTAGCTGCACTGCAGCACTGGTTAAAATAAAATTTTATAGATGTAGTAATATAAATATTTTCTGTCTCCAGATCCAGTAAATAATAGTTTTGTGATATATTTCCAAAAAATGAGGGAGCATAAAAAGACATTTCCCTTCACAGGAATTGCATAAACAATTTCTTTACGATTTGGTAACTTATCTGCTAGTGTAAGTTCTCGTGATGCATCACTCTAGTGTTAAGATGTGACGTAAGTTTTAAACATGGCCATTTTACTGTAATACTTTTTCTGCTTGAGCTATGTCATGTTTAGGTATAAGTTGCTGCTGTTTGCCAGGTATAATGTTACTGAATTTGACTTTGTATTACGCTGTTCAGCCAGTTTTACTACTGATTTATTTTTCTTGTTTGCTGCGCATTGCCTCATATTAGTTGTAATGTTGAATTGCTTGGTAATTTAGATTTACTGTAGCTTGCTTTGCCAGCTTGAAATTTTTGTCATTGATGTTTGTGTTACTTGATTTGTTCTGCTGCATTGCCTCGTCCCTTAGTTTAGCATCTGAGCTCAGTAGATTTAAGTTAGCTTAAGAGGGGGGTAGACTATATAAGAGAACAAGTTGTGATGAATTGGAAGAAATACATTGAAAATCTATAAGAAAATGGTTTGGCCAAAACAGTATTTTGAAAGAGGATATGAACCAAAAAAAGTAGAGTTTAGGGACAACAGGTTTAGGTAGGATTTTCTTGGAAATAAATGATGAAGTAAGATAATGGAAAATAAATAATGAGGTAAGAAATATGTGAACATATATATACAGAAAGCATGCTTGAATAGGATTTTTTTGGTGGAAACAAATGTGGAAATAAGACGAAAGATCTATGGAATGAAGTCTTGGGTTGGACTGCAGTACCAAAAGTTACACTGAAAACGAACCCTATCCTTTCCATTGTGTTATCCCACTATGTGTTTGTGTACCCTTGTGTATTTGTTTTCTTCCTGTCTCTGTGTAGTTTCATAGAATTTTTCTTCTTCTAATACTAAGCTACATTCACTATGATGAGGAATACTGTTATCCTCAAATATAATTGGCATTAATAATATGTTATTTAACTTGTAAATATGCTTAGACTTTATTTATTCTATTTTGTTTTAATGCTCATGTGTGAAGTGGATGTTTCAAAATTTATTCTGATCTTTTATGTATCTACTTATGTCATAATTCCTGTAACACTGTTGTATATGTTATTTTGATTCTTTTGTAAAGCCTGTACTACAAATGTTATCTGTATTGTTATGTTCTTTAATGATGTATTTTCTACCTTTGTAATTGTATTCTTATGTTATAAAATTGTAATTGACACCAGTTCATCAAATTAAGTAACTTGTAAGTTCCATTTCACTGCACACGTTTCTGTTGGTCATAGTATATGGACAATATGTGAGAAGTAGGGACTGTTAGTGTTTGTATGTGTGTTAATAATTCAGCAAGGGACTGGATAACAGCATTGCTGGTTCTAAGGACAATTCCAAAAACTTTGTGAGTGCACAAGTGGTGGTTATGGACTTGCTATATTATCCGCAAGACTCTTCAATTGTGATTGTGCACCTGCACAGTCACAACGGATGGCTGCTGGCCGTCTCTACGAGGACTACAGTGGGTCTACGTCGTTGCTGACTCACCAGTACCATAATCTCTACAAGGACTACAGTGGGTCTACATCTTTGATGATCAAATGGTTCAAATGGCTCTGAGCACTATGGGACTCAACTGCTGTGGTCATAAGTCCCCTAGAACTTAGAACTACTTAAACCTAACTAACCTAAGGACAGCACACAACACCCAACCATCACGAGGCAGAGAAAATCCCTGACCCCGCCGGGAATCGAACCCGGGAACCCGGGCGTGGGAAGCGAGAACGCTACCGCACGACCACGAGATGCGGGCTCTTTGATGATCCATCAGTACCATTATTTCTACAAGGACTGCAGTGGGTCTGCGCATCTGGTGGCCCACCAATACCGTAATCTCTACCAGGACTACAGTGGGTCTGCTCTGTGATGACCTACCCACCAATACTCTTCAAAACTTCGACTGACTCTGTGGTGGGTTTGCTCTATTGTGGCCCATTACCTGTCAGCATGTCAAGAGTCAGCACTGTCTTTCCGTTGGAAGGACAACGCTACTTCTTCAAGACTGCATGGAAATCCACTACTTCCGTGTGCATTTTCTTTTACTGCTCAGACTTTGAGAAAAACACTGCTATTTTACCGTCATGAACGATCAGGACTGTCTTTATGGACTGTGAGAAAATTTGAGCTTTTGACCAACATTGTATCAATAAGTGTGTGCATTTGATTTCTTTGTTATTGTAATTGTGAAAAAAATTTTTAACAAATATGTATTGGCCAGTGCCCAAAAAAATTTTGTAAAATTTTTTGTGGGTAGCATGGGGGCTATGTAAGTAGGCTGTTTAGGTTTTTTTATTGGTAACGCCACCTCAGTATGAAAATCACTGGCTGTGCCGTGTGCAGTCTGTGGCTGCTTTGCATTGTTGTAATACTCGCCATTGTAGTGTTAGGCAGCTGGCTGCGAACAGCGCATAGCGTTGCGCAGTTGGAAGTGAGCCGCCAGCAGTGGTGGATGTGGGGAGAGAGATGGCGGAGTTTTGAAATTTGTCTTGAACTGATATATATATATATATATATATATATATATATATATATATATATATATATATATATATATATATATATATGATATCAAGGTAAATACATTGTTTGTTCTCTATTAATATCTTTCATTTGCTAACTATCCCTATCAGTAGTTAGTGCCTTCCATAGTTTGAATATTTTATTTTGCTGGCAGTAGTGGCGCTTGCTGTATTGCAGTAGGGGGAGTAACCAAGATTTTTGTGAGGTAAGTGATTTGTGAAAAGTACAGGTTAATGTTAGTCAGGGCCGTTCTCTTGTAGAGATTATTGAAAGTCAGATTGCGTTGCGCTAAAAATATTGTGCGTCAGTTAAAACACAGTCGTATAAAAATTGTTAAAAAAGGGGACTACTTCTTTCTTTGTCCATGGGATAGAATAGGAAGTACGGCAAAAGGGTTTATGTGCGTACGTCTTTATATGGAATTCAAAGTCTTTTATTATACCCGGACGTTTACTAAAAATCGACTGATATGCTTCCAACAAGTAGTACAGTTCGTCCCTTTGGATAACAGATAAATATTCTGATTTTAACACCTTTTCCTGCAATGACATTTTATCAATCATTTCTTCAGAACATTCAATCAGGCATATATCATACACATTTTCAACATCAATACTGACATATTTTACCATTGGATTCATACACAACTGATTTGGAATTACTCGGCCCTTTCTCAGGGTGGCTGTCAAAACATTACCATTGGAATTAAATATACATTCACCTTTCTGTAAATTAATGATTGCACCAGTCTCACATAAAAAATCCAAACCCCAGATACATGGTACTGTCATTTTAGGAACAACCAGGAATGTACTTTCTATTTGAGCCCCCGTATTGTAACGTCGACACGTACCTGTTTCACAACTTTTTGCATTTTTGCGCTGAACGCGCCAGACACGGTACATCCTGTGATAGGAAAAGTGGGCATTTTTACCCCTCGGCTTATCTGTTTTAAACAGTCCAGCGTCATGACACTAACAGTTGCTCCAGTATCAATTAAAATTTCAACATCAACATTATTTATACTTGTTGGAATTATTGCCTGTAAAATTTGTCCACATTTATTAGAAACTTCAGGTTTTTCTTCAATTAATTCATTCCTTATATCCTGATCATTATTGTACCTTAACACTCTCAGTTCAAATTGATGCCTGCCTTCCTTCTCCTTTCCAGTCATCCTAGGAAGGCATTTGGTGACTGGTATTAGTTTAATCTATCTCGTTGAGTCATGGGTGGGGGTTCATGAACTTCCACAATCCGTACAGTATGATCCGAGTTATGGTATTCACCCCGTCGCACATTGGAGGCTCCTTCGCCCATTGGTATAATTCCTTGTGCTGGATGAGGACTCGAGGCATTTGTTCCATCCTGCCGATGAACATTATGCTTCGAATTACCTTCCCAAGGTCGAATACAATTGGGTTCATCACTTGGGTACCTGTTACTCTTATTAATATCACTACTATGCACATTCGCGTCACCATATCGAGGTTTACCTCTAGCACAGTAAGTATCTCTTCTATATTTATTATAATCATTGTTTTTATTGCAACTATAGGATGAAGACTGTCCACGCTCCTGAGATGCGGGTTTGACCTGGTTTTCGGTATTATTATTATCATACGTTAAATTATTATTGTAATTATTCGTATTACTATGAGTGTGAGTCGACATTTGATTACTACTCATTTGTCTTGCGTCTTCCATAATAATATCTATAGAGTCAATCACCGACAAGAACTGTTCTACATCGTGGTCAGGAACATTTATTAACTTTTCACGTATATTTATGGGCAACCTTCCCTTCAAAATTCTGATCACTTCCTTGTGAGAAATTGGATCACTCCAATAACGTGTCCTATTTATGTACCTTTCAAAATATTGCCTTAAAGTACTCCTTTTACTGTTAAAATACTCATGTTGGTAAACCTCTTTTCGTAATTTCTCTTGTTTACTCGACGACCAGTATTTAGCCAAAAAAAGTTGTTCAAACTCAGCGCAAGTATGGCAACTTTCACTTACTTAGGCGGCCCATAATGCGGCTTCTCCGGTAATTTTGGATACTATAAATTGAAGTCGGTCGTGTTCTGACCAGCTACGTGGAAATATTCCTTTGAAATTATTGATAAAGATTTTCGGATGCAGGTTGTTCTTTTCAGTGGAGAATGTTGGGAATTGTCTACTTTTAAAAATGCTGTTCTCCACCTTTAAAGAAGACAAATATCCTCGCTGACCAAAAGAATCATCATCTTTACCAACCGAATCATCAACTTCCCAACGCAAATTTTCACCACAATTGTACTTCGTATTATCACATGTTCGGTTGTTTTTCGACCTATTCTCCGAACGTTCGTCCTCTGTCAACAAATTTTGTGATGACTTTCGTTCTAACTCCGCCAATTTATGATTGGTTTCCTTTTGCCATTACGTAACTCATCAACTATTTTCTCTTTTATTTTCTGAATTTCGCTAGTGAAGAGCTTAATTAATTCATCATTTCTACTTAGGTGCTCATTGATATTTTCATTTGGCTGGGATCCAATAGTAGTCTTAACCTTGTCTACAATTTCATTTCCTTTTATTTCTATCCATTCAGATAGATCTTCGTCAAGTCTTTTAGTTTGATCTACTAAATACTTGTCAATCCCCTTACGAGCATCGGACTCAAACTCGACTATTTGTTTCGAAAGCTCTTCTATCTGTGCGCTAGCATTGAAACAGCTGCTTTCACACTTAACCATCCTATTGGACAGGCCATCATAACTCTTCGAAACTACCTCATATTTCTTTTCTACGTCATGAAGTTTTCCCATTAAATTATTATATTGCCTTTCTAAGGTGTTAGAAAACTCTACATCTAGTTCTCCAAATTTCGCATTTAATTGAGTCTCCCAGTCCGCCTTTAATTCTTTCTTAGTATTTTCCAGTTTATAATCAAAGGTGTTCAGTTTGCTTTCCAAAGAATCCATTTTAACTTCTAATGAACCACATTTGGCCTCAACTTTTTCATTTAACTTTTGATTGTCCTCTTTTAATTGCTTATTATCTTTTTCTAGTGAACCAAGTCTTCCATTCATTACACCCATTTGAGTATTTATTGATACCAGCATATCAAACATTTTTTGATTAATATTTCCATTTTGAGGATCAACTTGCTGATCTACTTCCGAAACCTCAAGATCTTTATGTTCTCCCACGCTGCTTACCTTACTTATTATTGTATTTGAATCTCCTAACGGCTCTAAATCAATAACTGTATTATTATCTGTACATGTCTCCTGTCCCACATTGAGCTCATGAGATGCATCATCCCTATCCTCTTCACTTTCCTCTCTCTCTCTCTCTACTCATTACTCTACTCAACTGCACATTATCATGTATTCTTTTCGTTCGTTTTGACATGATTATTCACTACCAAGACATACACTTATTTTCACTATGTATTTATATATATTTATCTACCGAAATCACAAGTCTCAACTTCTTTTTTTTATAATTATACAGCTATTTTAATCATACCTGGTAGTATCGCTCACTTTTAGCGATTTTTGAAGAATACCTCTTTCATTGGACAGACTCACTGGCTGCTACAATATTTTCAACTCTAGGGTTCGTGAATCCGGATGACACTCGACTCGATGCAGCAAACCTCCTCGATCGAGCCGCACGTTGTGGCGCCACTTCTACCGTATCTTCCTTCGCCTTCGGCGTTGTCGTTGTTACCGTGAGACACCGTTATACCAAGAGGAAAGGCGCGTCGATCTTAGAGCATGAGATATGATGACCTTAAGCCATTGACAACACACAACAGTCACGGTAGCACCTGATTCCTGAATAGCTGCAGTAGTTAAGATCTACGAACTATCCCCTGTTGACCATTTCCCAAAAACTTAACTCGTAACGAGATCCCTTCAAAGCAAATTGTCATAACGATCGTCTATAAAGTCTTCGTACAACGAGAAGAAATGTTACGGTTTATGGAATAATAACAGATACGACCAAACTGTCTTGTCTCTTCTACTTTATTTAACATAACTTCGTTCACAGTTTCATTTCGCATTCACCACTCATTTACCGAAACCCTTTGATGAACAGTTTTGGTTGCTTAACACCAACAGTCAATGATGATGATACAGCTTTTCTCCTTTTTATAAATTGAAGCCTGCTCTCCGTGATATAATAAAAAAACCGGTCTCAATACCGCATCCCTCGTGAGACGCGAATAGACTTATCCCAGAATTGACCGCCCTGTAGGTGTACTCAGTTTAATGACCACACTTCGGTGTCCGCTATTTCATGTAACTGAATGTCCATTTGTTAGTCTGATTATACACTGTAGCTATTTAAAATTCGCCCCTATATTTTTCACAACGCACAATTAGCACTTTGTTACTTGTTTGTTTGTTTTATTTTCTAAGAGTAAACGGAAAAAAAAGACGCCGTATCATCGGCTTAGTCGACATAAAGCAAAACACCTTAATATGCCCAATTTCACCTCTTCTTATAGGATCGGCTATCTTACTCATTAATTTACTACATATTATTTCCAATAACACTAAACAGGTATTGCCGTTATATTTTAATTGTATTCAAAAGCATGTTACTACTATTATGACCAACCAAATCGTCACAAATCGCGCGGCATGCGTTTTTAATGATAACTTTACGCTATTCAATTTCCGTTACAGCTATCTTGACTCGTAATGTTACATTAGTATCTCTTAAGGCCGCCGCCTGACATTCTGCGTCAAAGTTCCGGCGGACATGAGGTTGCCCTGAGGTTTGTTGAATTCGATTGATTCTCGCAGCTTGAGCTTTCTTATAACTAGTTTTAAACATGATTGTCGGACTTACTGCCCGAGTTTAGTATTGAATCTCCATAAAAACACTTCAGCTACACCAGATGGTGTAGAAACTCAAAATTATAAACCAAGCGCACAATGCGAGGTGCCGGGGCTAGCAGTGTATTTGACACTAAATTCTTCTTGAATCTACATATGTAAGTGATGCTCTAAGCCCCCCCTATTCTAACTCCGACTTTTGCTGTTGCACAAGGATAAAAAAAACACGCGAACTGACTCTAATCAACCCTGCCAGTGGAGTAGAAATATTTATAATACATCAAATTGGCTCAAATTGGAGACTCATACAAACACTGTAAAGGTGAAGTTGTCCCTAAACTAGATCGTGGGGATTAAGACGAAGTGGTATGTGGAGCCAATTCCTTGTCACTCAAATCTCAAGAGAGACACACAGCTAACCCAACAGTAATTGCTGCTACTCAAGACAGAACAAAGTTAGAAAAAGACGAACAGGCGCGCTCTGCTGAGCTCTGATTGACTAGGAAAATCCCTATCTGCCGGTGCTGCGGACATACATTACCAAACTGTCTTCTTGACTGCCAGAACACGATCTGGCGTATCGGCGGCGATGGCTGGTTGCTTCGACGTCCTCGACCGAAAGGCGAGAGCCGACCACTCCTGAGCACCCGTACAGGCCGAACACAGAACATTCCCGCCCCTACGACAGTGGCCGTGGTTAAACGTTCCAATCAGCAACTCGAAAACCGGCGGAAAATTCCACTCCATTGCCGGAGCACTACCATTCCACCAATGGAGATTCTTGGCGCCAATTTCTGCGCTGATTTTGCTACGTCACGGAGCTATGCCCTGAGCAAGCCAATCACAGTTACTATTTTGCAGAAAGCGCGGGAATTTTCCCGCCACAACTGCCTGGGTACACAAGTCATTCCCACGCCTCGCTGGTAGCCCGCCAGAAAGTGTTTTCGCTAAGATTCTGCGAAGTAACGGAACCTCTAGCCCAGCCACTACTTCAGACCCCTCCAGGCGTGTCTTTTGACAATGTCGGCGTCTGCAAAGCATTCACTCGACTTCCTCCCAACCATCGGCTTAACCCTCTCGAGATCAGTGGAGCCCGCCTGTCACCGGACCACCTGGGTGACGAGAGATGCTGCGTGGGAAGTCCGCGTGTGAAGGAATAGCAACTTTCCACCGCATGCAATTAGAGAGGCGAATCGTAAGATAGAAATATGAGAGGGGGCTCATGCCACCTCTCATTGCCCCTACGCCATTTTAGATTGTAATTGGTGAGCGGTTGGCTCACTTAGGAGCAAGGTAGTGAGTCAATCGCCCAAGAACAATATTACAAACTGACTCCACATGTCGCACTCTATAAAAGAATCACTGCAACCGACAAATGTAGCTTATAGAGGGAGGATTATTTATGATGTAGCCAACTTCACCTTCTTAATATGGAACACTAACACTCACATCACACATCCATACCCAGGGAGCCCCTTCCAAACGCCGATTCACACAGACATTCACGCTCTAAATATGCCCCGGACATGTGAGCCAAATATGGAGCAGTTTATTCTGTACAATCAGAGTTGGAGTGCTCCGCAATTAAATGCCCAAGATTTTACAACAATTTGAATCATGAAACTAACCTGAACTCACTCACACATGATACTATTTAAGTTAACAATCTCTTTGTGAGCTTCAGAATCTAGTTACAACCTCCGATTCATTCTGTCTCCCTGCAGCAAGAATAACCTATACAAAATGTTCCCTGAACTGATGGTCCATTCACAATGACATTGGTGGTATCTGCTTCAGTTTATGGGGACTTCAGGCACACTGTTTGCATACACACAACAATAAATACAAAATACAAAAAAAACATGGTATGGAGAACAATACAGTAATTTGTAATAAGAATTACAGTGTAAAACACAAACACATACAAGGTATAACATACATTAGAAAAACAACATTAGAGAAAGAAATTTAAGAAAAATAACAAGGTTCATGGGGCATCAAGTTGTGCGTGCACATTGCACAAAGTTCACGACTGTGCTGAGAATGAGGCACTAAATCACATTGTTAGAAATATTCGAAGCACTTCACAAATTCCACAGTACTGACATCACATAGGGCTAAACGTCGGGTGTTGTTGCCTCGTTGTTGCAACGGCAATAGGGTGTGCTGGAGCATCTGCAGTACTCTGTTGAGATTGCACCAAGACCTACGCATATGACCACGGCAGTACGGTAGGAAGACACAGTGATAGGCTCTCCTAACGTCGATTAGTTGTCTCTGAGGTCTATTTGTTGGGATACATCACTAGTCTAGGTCTCTTCTCTCGCTGGACAGTACTTTACGCTTCCCAATATTGCAGTTCGACGAGGGATGATGGCACGTGGAGTGACTCCACAAGTGTGTGAGGTCATCCATACAGGATCGAACTAGGAGCGACGATTGCTAAAACTGCTCTCTAATAGAGAGGAGAAGTTAGAAATGAGACCATACATTTGTTAGTGTGGCACGATACTGCTTTGTGTATGCAGATCGGCCAATGCTAGTGAGTTGTAAAAACCCAAACAGGTGAGTATAGAGCGTCCCTTTCTGTCCTAAGGCACATGAGGCGCAGGTTCTGACACGATATGTGATCTTCTTCGTGTACTCACGACAACGTGGTCTGCCGCAGGGAATCCCTCCAAACGGCTGCCGCGTCCAGAGAGCTAGTAGGCTGTCGTGTGTGGGTCACATGTCAGGGTCAACGGCCAGCCTCACTTTCGCTTGTGCCCCGGCGAGGATCCCGCCTAATCCCTCAGGTATACGGCCAGGTGACTGTCAGCTTGCAGGACCGGACGCTCGCCATCCTGCAGGTAGCTGAAGACCTCTTGTTTTTGCGCTGGCTGGCCTCTGCATTGCCACGATACCCGTCATCTGCACAGTTCTGACAAAAATCTTATGCCTAACTTTTTCCCATGACCTTCTATGTTATAATAAATTTACATAATGACACATTGATGGTCTGTCATTTCAGACACTCTTATTTTACTTTTATAGTTATTTATCTGTAGCTATCATTATAACATCTAATCTAGACATGGAAATAATTTATTTTGATATATGTGTAGAGACCGATCTCAGTATTGTACATGGTATGTGATAACTGATGCTATGTAATGGATGAACAACTAAATGTGCGGGCCCGCACCAATATTATTATTACTTATATAGATCGACAGTAGACATGCTCAAGAATCAACTACCATTTGCCAACGATTCACATTCTATGTCTTTTGAATAAATTATGTTATTATGCAGGTCGAAGTATTACTGAGCTTATGAAGAACAAGCAACTATTCTACATTCGCTCGCCGGTCGTCCCTCCATCTTGGGTCTGTGATCTGATGACCTGAAAAATAACATCCCAACAGGCGCGCGCCAAACACTTGTGGTAGAAAACCCCCACAATATTAATCTAGTTATTGTTAAATCCTACAGTTTAACTTATCCTAGTATATCGTACCCTTTATTTATTTATTTATTTATCATTATTTTTTGTTTACCTTATACAATACTCTTACATAATTCCTGTTACGTTGAGATGTCTCGCTGCTCGCCGCTATTGACGACAGTGATGTGCGCGCCGTACGACATGACCTCCGAGTTTTCATTACGCCTCACTGAAACTCCAGAGACTGGATTAGCCATGGCTATACACGACAGTAAATTTATAGTTGCAACTTCCTTCTCTATGCGATGCGGTTTTCGCGATCAAAGCACACCTTTCCAGAGGCAATGTAATATGACCAAGCCAGGACTGGTTCCTGTTGAGGATTCAGTCGCCCAACACACGCCAGCTACACAGTATGTAATGAATATCCAAGTATAAGTCCCTGGTTATTCATCTGTGACACTCACGAGCAGCACGCTAAATCCCCAACCAGCACATTGGCATGGTAGGCTTGATGCCCGCATTTCTCTCGTCTAGGGCACCATTGGAGTCAAACGCTCACAGGTTCACCCCGACTTGCAAGACAACGATGCTGGCGCAGCTCTGCAAAAAAACTATACTGCCTATATTCATCCTCGAAATCACGCAATATACCACAATCTTGCAGTGCACTGACGCATGCCTGCAAGCATTGGTATGAACGTCTCACGAACTGGATGTGGCCGCTAAGGAGCGTATAACGACTTCTCAGAACGCTTCTAAGAGCACGTTCTTGTATGCGCCCGTTTGTGCGACATCTCGTCACTCATCTTTATCCCTTAACATGGACACCAGATAGGAAAGGACAAAAACATTGCTCCTGGAAAGGTAGTGCCTCTTATCGCAACGACAGAGGAGATCCCGAACATAGACAAAAAAAAGTTAACAGCAGTAAATTCTTATGCGAGAAAACGCAGCGTGTTAATACTTTAACAATCTTAATCTATTAATCCAACGATTATTGTTCCCCGAAGAAAGGTTCATATATTTGCCTATTCTACTATGTACACCACTTAAACTACTATTATTCCACGAACTTCTTTGTGTGAGACATGTGGTGGAGTCCTATGGACTAGCGCGAATCCCTTGTCAGACTCCCCCTCCTCTGACGTGCATTAGGATTTGCAGGTCTAATTTCAATCTCCTGGTTCTCCTGTGGTCCTTGATTTCGCTCTCTCCAGTTACGGTCGCTTTGTCGTTCGTTATTCCTCCTGTCCCAGATTCCTTGTCTAGATTGACCCTGTTCCCTGACGTTCTGGTTTCCGTGTCTCTGGTTTCCATAATCTTGAATTGCGTAACCTTGATTTCCGTAACCCTGGTTTCCTAACTGACGAGCGCGATTATGCGATCTGTTGTCGTCTGCCCTTGCTGGCCCGTGGTATTTGTTATTTTGCGCCTTTTTCCTGTCCTTTGCGTCTTGTTTATCGAAGACTACTTCGAGTTCGCGCAATAAACTCTTGAATGCTTCTATGTCAGATCCACACTTGCCGACAAGTGTCTGTTGATACCTAACAGGCAATTTGGAAAAACAAAATTTGATGATTTCTCCCTTGCTATATGGACTATCTAAAAATTGATTCTTCTTGAGTAAATCATCAAAAAATTTGGTTGCGCTCCTTTGCCCGGACACTTCAAGTTCAGGACAAAATATTATTTCCTCTTTAATCCTGTCTTGCGTTTCCTTTGACCAGTAGATCCCCAGGAACGCATCAATAAATTCCTGATAAGTCTGACACGTCGCTGCCACACCCCGCATCTTTTCCGCAGCTTGGCCTTTGATGTGTCCACACATGAATTCTAATTTTGCCAGGGTTGGCCATGATGACGGTAATGAATTTGTAAACTGCATCACCCAGCTCTTGGGATGCATCGACCCTCCATTATCTCTGAACTTTTGGAATTTTAATATCGACAGGAAGTGGTTGTGATCAAAATCCTGTCCGATCCTCGCACTGGTGTTGTCACTCGTTTCCGATACTTGCACGTCTGCTGAGTGTCCTGTTCTATCTTGCTGATAACTGTGATGTGCTACCTCTGTATCACAGTGGAAGTGGCATTCAGCATTCACTCTTCTAAGTGGGCTGCAATTATTGGAGCTATTACTCGCTGTTTCTGCGTGTGCATTGTTCGTTCCGCACGCTGTCACTGGGCTAGAGCACGGCGGGCTTTTCCTCGGAGACACAATCCTGTGTACTCCATCATTGGTATCCAAACGCGCAGTGCTCGTGTGCCCGTTTCGCTCTAGTTTTGCTATCCGACTCTCTACTTCTTTCATTCGTTTCGTGATGTTCGTAACCGCAATATTACCTTGAGTCTTTAAGGCCGCTAGGGATTTTGAGTGGACTTGTGTCGCACGTCGCAAGCGCCCGGCGAGTTGAGAAGTTACTCTTGCGATTTTCATTGCCCCTGCTGCTGCAGTTTTGGCTAGGCCTGCTACTTTTTGTGCTACCATTGACATTTGTTTTGCTTCTCCACATTCTTTTTTTATTGTTAATAATTCCCCACGAATTTCCCCTATATGCGAAATTATTGCCTCCGTGTCCTTCTTACGCTGTTCGTCAGCTTCTTCTTTCTCCTTCTTACGCTTTTTCTCATCTTCTTCCTTCTCCTTCTTACGTTGTTCGTCAGCTTCTTATTTCATTGATCGAAGGAAGCTCAGTATTTGGTTTACGTCATCTTTTTGATCCTCTTCAAACGTGGGAGATGTAACTCTGGACACCTGGGCGCTAGAGCTCTGACGTGGCCGAGCTAGCCCCTGTCTGCTCTCGTTCGTTTGATTATAAACTTCTGCTACCGTCTCGACCTGTGTGCCTGTCTCTGTTTCATCCTCTACTTCACTATCATAATCACGGTCGCAACGCTGCTCTGAGATCGCGTCCAAATCACCTTCCTCATCAATGACCCTGGCGTCCTGTCCTGCTAAAAATGTGCCCATCTCATCTCCGAACCTATTCCCGTCAGTAAACTGCCCCTTATCCATTATGCTATCCTCTTTTGTTTCAGCTTCGCTCACTAATAGTCGTGCCTTACTTCTCGTGATCATTCATGAGAAACAAAATTTATCTAAAATACACAGTAAAAATAATCTACTCCCTGTATTTTTAAACATAGACAAAATTTCAACAACGCTGTTCCAACGCTGTAATCACAAACACAATTTGATGTGGTACAGAAACCGCACACAAATCCGACAAAGTGCGATGTGGTATGGACACCACTTCAACGAAACACAAAAAACAATGAACAAAAAAATATATACGCTGAACACAAAAACAGTAATCATGCGCCGCTACTTAAAAACTAATCGCGGAACTACAAGAAAAAGAACTAGGGTAATAATTATTAAAAAAATTAAGCAAAAAGAATTCTGAGTGTCCCTACTACTAATAATACTTGCTTATCAGCGATTCACAGGAAAGATACGAGGCTAAGGGTCGCCATTTTATGCGAGGTGCCGGGGCTAGCAGTGTATTTGACACTAAATTCTTCTTGAATCTACATATGTAAATCTACATCTACATCTACATCTATACTCCGCGAGCCACCTTACGGTGTGTAGCGGAGGGTACTTATTGTACCACTATCTGATCCCCCCTTTCCTGTTCCATTCACGAATTGTGCGTGGGAAGAACGACTGCTTGTAAGTCTCCGTATTTGCTCTAATTTCTCGGATCTTTTCGTTGTGATCATTACGCGAGATATATGTGGGCGGTAGTAATATGTTGCCCATCTCTTCCCGGAATGTGCTCTCTCGTAATTTCGATAATAAACCTCTCCGTATTGCGTAACGCCTTTCTTGAAGTGTCCGCCATTGGAGCTTGTTCAGCATCTCCGTAACGCTCTCGCGCTGACTAAATGTCCCCATGACGAATCGCGCTGCTTTTCGCTGGATCATGTCTATCTCTTCTATTAATCCAACCTGGTAAGGGTCCCATACTGATGAGCAATACTCAAGAATCGGACGAACAAGCGTTTTGTAAGCTACTTCTTTCGTCGATGAGTCACATTTTCTTAGAATTCTTCCTATGAATCTCAACCTGGCGCCTGCTTTTCCCACTATTTGTTTTATGTGATCATTCCACTTCAGATCGCTCCGGATAGTAACTCCTAAGTATTTTACGGTCGTTACCGCTTCCAATGATTTACCACCTATGGCATAATCGTACTGGAATGGATTTCTGCCCCTATGTATGCGCATTATATTACATTTATCTACGTTTAGGGAAAGCTGCCAGCTGTCGCACCATGCATTAATCCTCTGCAGGTCCTCCTGGAGTACGTACGAGTCTTCTGATGTTGCTACTTTCTTGTAGACAACCGTGTCATCTGCAAATAGCCTCACGGAGCTACCGATGTTGTCAACTAAGTCATTTATGTAAATTGTAAACAATAAAGGTCCTATCACGCTTCCCTGCGGTACTCCCGAAATTACCTCTACATCTGCAGATTTTGAACCGTTAAGAATGACATGTTGTGTTCTTTCTTCTAGGAAATCCTGAATCCAATCACAAACCTGGTCCGATATTCCGTAAGCTCGTATTTTTTTCACTAAACGTAAGTGCGGAACCGTATCAAATGCCTTCCTGAAGTCCAGGAATACGGCATCAATCTGCTCGCCAGTGTCTACGGCACTGTGAATTTCTTGGGCAAATAGGGCGAGCTGAGTTTCACATGATCTCTGTTTGCGGAATCCATGTTGGTTATGATGAAGGAGATTTGTATTATCTAAGAACGTCATAATACGAGAACACAAAACATGTTCCATTATTCTACAACAGATTGACGTAAGCGAAATAGGCCTATAATTATTCGCATCTGATTTATGACCCCTCTTGAAAATGGGAACGACCTGCGCTTTCTTCCAGTCGCTAGGTACTTTACGTTCTTCCAGCGATCTACGATAAATTGCTGATAGAAAGGGGGCAAGTTCTTTAGCATAATCACTGTAGAATCTTAAGGGTATCTCGTCTGGTCCGGATGCTTTTCCGCTACTAAGTGATAGCAGTTGTTTTTCAATTCCGATATCGTTTATTTCAATATTTTCCATTTTGGCGTCCGTGCGACGGCTGAAGTCAGGGACCGTGTTACGATTTTCCGCAGTGAAACAGTTTCGGAACACTGAATTCAGTATTTCTGCCTTTCTTTGGTCGTCCTCTGTTTCGGTGCCATCGTGGTCAACGAGTGACTGAATAGGGGATTTAGATCCGCTTACCGATTTTACATATGACCAAAACTTTTTAGGGTTCTTGTTTAGATTGTTTGCCAATGTTTTATGTTCGAATTCGTTGAATGCTTCTCTCATTGCTCTCTTTACGCTCTTTTTCGCTTCGTTCAGCTTTTCCTTATCAGCTATGATTCGACTACTCTTAAACCTATGATGAAGCTTTCTTTGTTTCCGTAGTACCTTTCGTACATGATTGTTATACCACGGTGGATCTTTCCCCTCGCTTTGGACCTTAGTCGGTACGAACTTATCTAAGGCGTACTGGACGATGTTTCTGAATTTTTTCCATTTTTGTTCCACATCCTCTTCCTCAGAAATGAACGTTTGATGGTGGTCACTCAGATATTCTGCGATTTGTGCCCTATCACTCTTGTTAAGCAAATATATTTTCCTTCCTTTCTTGGCATTTCTTATTACACTTGTAGTCATTGATGCAACCACTGACTTATGATCACTGATACCCTCTTCTACATTCACGGAGTCGAAAAGTTCCGGTCTATTTGTTGCTATGAGGTCTAAAACGTTAGCTTCACGAGTTGGTTCTCTAACTATCTGCTCGAAGTAATTCTCGGACAAGGCAGTCAGGATAATGTCACAAGAGTCTCTGTCCCTGGCTCCAGTTCTGATTGTGTGACTATCCCATTCTATACCCGGTAGATTGAAGTCTCCCCCTATTACAATAGTATGATCACGAAACTTCTTCACGACGTTCTGCAGGTTCTCTCTGAGGCGCTCAACTACTACGGTTGCTGATGCAGGTGGTCTATAGAAGCATCCGACTATCATATCTGACCCACCTTTGATACTTAACTTAACCCAGATTATTTCACATTCGCATTCGCTAATAACTTCACTGGATATTATTGAATTCTTTACTGCTATAAATACTCCTCCACCATTGGCGTTTATCCTATCCCTGCGGTATATATTCCATTCTGTGTCTAGGATTTCGTTACTGTTCACTTCCGGTTTTAACCAACTTTCCGTTCCTAATACTATATGCGCACTATTTCCTTCAATAAGAGATACTAATTCAGGAACCTTGCCCTGGATACTCCTGCAGTTTACCAATATTACGTTGACTTTTCCTGTTTTTGGTCTCTGAGGACGGACGTTCTTTATCAACGATGATAATGTCCTCTCTGGTAAGCCGTCAGGTATTTTATCGTTTCGCCCAAGGGGGGGTCCCTCTAACCTAAAAAACCCCCGTGTGCACGCCACACGTACTCTGCTACCCTAGTAGCTGCTTCCGGTGTGTAGTGCACGCCTGACCTGTCTAGGGGGGCCCTACAGTTCTCCACCCAATAACGGAGGTCGATGAATTTGCAACCATTATAGTCGCAGAGTCGTCTGAGCCTCTGGTTTAGACCCTCCACACGGCTCCAAACCAGAGGACCGCGATCGACTCTGGGCACTATGCTGCAGATATTAAGCTCAGCTTGCACTCCGCGTGCGATGCTGGTTGTCTTCACCAAATCAGCCAGTCGCCGGAAGGAACCAAGGATGGCCTCAGAACCCAAGCGGCAGGCGTCATTCGTTCCGACATGTGCTACTATCTGCAGCCGGTCACACCCAGTGCGTTCAATAGCTGCCGGAAGGGCCTCCTCCACATTATGATGCTCTAAGCCCCCCCTATTCTAACTCCGACTTTTGCTGTTGCACAAGGATAAAAAAAACACGCGAACTGACTCTAATCAACCCTGCCAGTGGAGTAGAAGAGAGTTTGGCACCTGCAATAATTTAATTTGATAAATAAGTTAAATAAACGAAGGTTTCATTAACATAGTGGGAAATGATGGGTTGCTCTACCGATTAACAGAATGAAAGTTCTGTCCAAAATAACAATATGATTTATTAAGACTAAACACAAAATAATAAAAAAAACACATGAAATATTTATAATACATCAAATTGGCTCAAATTGGAGACTCATACAAACACTGTAAAGGTGAAGTTGTCCCTAAACTAGATCGTGAGGTTTAAGACGAAGTGGTATGTGGAGCCAATTCCTTGCCACTCAAATCTCAAGAGAGACACACAGCTAACCCAACAGTAATTGCTGCTACTCAAGACAGAACAAAGTTAGAAAAAGACGAACAGGCGCGCTCTGCTGAGCTCTGATTGACTAGGAAAATCCCTATCTGCCGGTGCTGCGGACATACATTACCAAACTGTCTTCTTGACTGCCAGAACACGATCTGGCGTATCGGCGGCGATGGCTGGTTGCTTCGACGTCCTCGACCGAAAGGCGAGAGCCGACCACTCCTGAGCACCCGTACAGGCCGAACACAGAACATTCCCGCCCCTACGACAGTGGCCGTGGTTAAACGTTCCAATCAGCAACTCGAAAACCGGCGGAAAATTCCACTCCATTGCCGGAGCACTACCATTCCACCAATGGAGATTCTTGGCGCCAATTTCTGCGCTGATTTTACTACGTCACGGAGCTATGCCCTGAGCAAGCCAATCACAGTTACTATTTTGCAGAAAGCGCGGGAATTTTCCCGCCACAACTGCCTGGGTACACAAGTCATTCCCACGCCTCGCTGGTAGCCCGCCAGAAAGTGTTTTCGCTAAGATTCTGCGAAGTAACGGAACCTCTAGCCCAGCCACTACTTCAGACCCCTCCGGGCGTGTCTTTTGACAATGTCGGCGTCTGCAAAGCATTCACTCGACTTCCTCCCACCCGTCGGCTTAATCCTCTCGAGATCAGTGGAGCCCGCCTGTCACCGGACCACCTGGGTGACGAGAGACGCTGCGTGGGAAGTCCGCGTGTGAAGGAATAGCAACTTTCCACCGCATGCAATTAGAGAGGAGAATCGTAAGATAGAAATATGAGAGGGGGCTCATGCCACCTCTCAACAATAACATTGGATTTGCACTGTCACTAAATAATCTATAGACACAGAGTCGCAGACCATCACTCCAGCGTCGTCTGCACGCCACTCACATATGTCATATTTCAAATTGTTAATAACACTCTAAAAATACAACGTTCTAAAGTAGTCTATTGTCATGCTCAAGGTTCAAGCTATCTCCATACCAAATAACTTCGGAATCGGATCAGCGATAGAGTCATGAAAAAGTGACGGAGTCAGTAGCTTTCGCATTTATAATATTAGTATGGACTTGCATAGATTAAACACGTTTAGGATTGTATAATCATCGCAATCTAGCTGTTACCCATGGCTGCGCTCGTGTATCAGTAAAATGGAATAAATGTGCTTATGGCTTTATTGGCCGGGAGACCTCGTTTGGAATGTTCAGGAGCAAGGTGCAAGTCTTGATTTGACGACACTTCGATTACTTACACGTCGACGATGATAAAATGATGATATGAACAACTCAAACATCCAGACTCGAGTAGGAAAAAAAAACGAAGAGGACGGGAACTGAACCCTTGAATTCACGTTTGTCTAACAGCAACGCTAACCGCATGCCACAAACCATTCATGGAAAAGAAGGTATAGGAGATGCTTGACGCTGAAAGGCTAAATTCTGGCCGGTTTGTGACTGACATTGGCGTGGAAGTATGGATTAAATACGTAGTGGATAGTATAAACATTGTATTCATTAAGTTAAATCGTAATTATGTAGAACTCATCAAACAATAAAAGCATTTTCACAAATATGGTTAAGTTCAAAACTGAAATAGCAAATAGAGTGTGAAAGCTTGATTATTGTCCCATATTTCTCAGCTTCTCCACACCAAATTTTATCAAAATCGATTCAGCAGTTCAGTCGTGAAAACGTAACAGACAGTGTTACTTTCGCATTTATGTTATTACTATTGATTTTTGTCAGTTGCAGTTTAAGCGAAAAACTGTGTCGTAAACTGTGATAAGCTGACTAGCCGTTAATCGGCGAAGAGGTAATCTTACCTGTGCGAAACCTGTCGTTTCCTGAAAAGCAGCAGGCAACGAAGTCAAACCTATGCTCTGTAGTTAACTGCAGCTGAGCAGTTAAACAATCGTCAAACTCGTGTCTGTCGGTGACTTCGATGAGATGTACAGTAAAATGTGTGTGCGTAAACAAACTGCAGACAGTAAACTACACTCCAAATTTTCTGCTGAGCATTTCTTCCATATCCGGAAGTCGAAGCAGCTACCTGCGTGGCCAGCACCTTTGCGTTCGTGTGCATTTGGTAGAGTAGTAATCATCTATAGGTACAGAGGGATAAATTACACTGCCTATAAAAGCCAAGTAAAGTAAATCAGAGTTCGTTTGCGAAGAGCACACAACGCTTTAATGATTTTCGTTACATCCTCAATATAGAGCTACGGGCCAAAAAGTCATTGCCACATGCTTAACAGCATCTTGGTTCACCTTTATAATGCAATGCGGCAGTTATTCTGCGTGGCATCAAGTCGTCGGTAGATTTCCGCAGGTGTGTGGCACCAAATATCCAAGCACAGGTCACGTAATTCCCTTATATTACGGGCAGGTGATTTTTGGCACGGAGTCTGCACCCGGTATCGCCGCTCTCCAAAGAAGTTCAAAAAGTGATTCATCCGATCTACGAGGCCCTTTCGGAGGACGAATTATTGTACCAGTACTTGGGAGGAAACACACAAAATTCAAATAAAAGTTTGAATGCGTGTGTTTGGAAGTTAGCCCCCAAGCATTTGCATTCTTGTGCGAAGACTGTGGAGATTGCGACTTTCCTGGCAGTGAGCAGCTTCAACGAAGGGTATTCAGCAATTCTGAAGACCATGAAAACGATGGATGTCACCCTGGGACTCTATTCGACACAGTTCGCCGAGCATTCGGACGACCACTGGATTCAAGCGGCCGAAAACCGGTTGTCACCGGCCGTACGAGCGGCTCTGGAGCAGCGCAGGATGACCCAGATCGAGCAGCACGCCCTCTATGAGGAAGAGGAAGGACTAGTTTATGGACCCGGAATAGCAGATTGAACGTAAGTTACATGATATTGCATTTATATGTAGTCAAACTTCAAACGCGTTTTTCTCGAAATGACTTTTTTATCGCGCGGTATGGTAACTTCAAATCTACTGAACCGATTGGCATGATTCTTTACTTCCGACGAAGCTAACTAAATTGTCCAGGAGTTGTACCACTTTTATTCCGATCCATCACCTTTAAACATTTTTACTTGGCCGACGAATTCGAAAAATTGATGAAGAAAATTCTGTTTTGTTTCAAATGGCCGCCATTTTGTTTCCTATAACTTAAGTGAGGTACAACTCATAAAGAATCTTATATACTTCGCTAACGTCAACTCAATTTTGGTTTCAGACGAGCCGGCTGACCTGTGACATACCGCGCGTGTAGGTCTACATCGAAATTTTGTTTCGTTCCGACGGCACTTCCGCCTTTGCTCTTCGACATTTCCGGTCTAAAAAATTCTAGTTTGTAGAGGAAATATCAATAAACATTTCGACCAAATTTGACATTGATATCTATAACACATGCCGAGAAAAAAATCTCAAAGAACATGCTTTTTAAGGGCCAGAGGTAGTAAATCTCCCCTTAACTATAATGCTTCTGAAACCATTGTATCACTATTCTGATCTTGTAACACACAAAGCTATAATGCTGAAACATGCATTCCAAGTGAGGGAAGACGGCGGACTACATGTCGTGTTCACGTAGTCCACAGCTGTCATTGTGTCTTCGGTTGCTACTGCAGATACCATGGAAGTCCAAATAATGTGATTGAAGATATTGTTACGTTAACATCAGGACACGCGGGAACCCATGTTCATCAATGTGTGCTGAATAGTGTGCTCCGAAATGCCTGTGGCAGCATCAGATTTGTCCCTAACAGGGTTAAGGAGTTACATAAAATCTGTAAGCGATTCGAAATCGCGTATTCAGTCACTCAGCGACCTTACTTGCACAGAAACGGAAGATAACGGCGAGACGGCCGAAATACTGAATGCGGTCTTCCGAAAATGCTTCACCGCGGAGTAAGGTTCCTCCTTTTAACTAACGTACGAACGTCTAAATGTCAGATGTTGAGATAACCAGTCGCGGAATAGAAACGGAACTACATTCACTTAGTAGTGGAAAGCCCTCAGGACCGAATGAGATACCTGTAAGATTCTACAAAGATTATGCGAAAGAACTTGCTCACATTCTACAAGTTCTGTGGTACAATTACGGAACAAGCGTATGACGTTTTTGGAGAAAGAAATTCTTCTCTACCAGAGTCAACATATATTCCTCGAACATAGATCTTGCGAAACTCATCTCGCTCTAAGGTTAAAGTCTACTGGGTTGTTAGACCGCGTCGTATTTCCTTCTAAAATAATCGACGTTTCGACACCTCTGAGCTCAGGATGTTTCGGTGTTCACTATTTACAGAACACTGTCAGAGACTAGTGTGGCGTTCTCTTCTAAAGGAAAGTTAGGCGTTTGTGATGGAGAAGTGGGAGCATCGGTTAAAATTCTGGTGGCTACCGTTGGTGGGCCATCGTCGTAGGACAATATTCCCACTCTGATGCAGAAGAAGGGGCGTTATTTGCTAAACTCTTATGGATACTATTGGTGACCCATCGTCATTGGATGGGAAGGCATTATTCCACACTTACGCTGAAGAAGGGTAACCAGTAGCAGTAAGAGGAATTTCAACCATTAACTCTTCTCCAGCGTAAGTGTGGAATAGTGCCTTTCTATCCAATAGCGATGGGCCACCAATAGTATCCGAAAGAGTTTAGCCAATAACGCCCCTTCTTCTGCATCAGCGTGGAATATGACGATGACCCACCAATGGTATCCACAAGAATTTAAACCGATACTCCCAATTCTCCAGCACAATCACGGGAAAACTCCCCTGTATAAGAGTAGGTGACACTGGTCGCTGACAGTGTTCTAGCAGTAGTGGACACCGAAACATCCTGAAGAAGATCCCAGCAGGGGGGTCGAAACAATGATTATTTTAGAAGGGAATATGACGCAGCCTAAGAACCTAGAAGATTTTAACTTTAGTGACAACGGCCACGAAAGCCTGCAGACTTTCATAAAACGCTTGTATGGGCAGGAGGTGTATACCACTATCAGTAGACTGGAGAACCTTCGCAGAAGAGGTAAATTACTAAGAGATCTGGCCTTTCTCTCCCGCTATCGTGATAATAATGTTATTCCCAAATTCGCCAGAATTGGCCACCATGTGCAGACAGTGAAAACCAGGACGATCTACCAAAGGGCGTGAAAGAATCCAACATATACGCAGGGACTTGAATTATGTTAGCTCCATTTTAACTGGTCTGCATTTTTCACTCGCGGAAACTCTCTCATCCCAGAACTGGGAGAAAGTGGAAAGAACAACGTTTGATCATTCAACAAGGTTTTCAGATTTCAGTGCTATGAAACGAAAAGAGAAGTTGGAGAAGGTAGCGGTTAGAGTGCACAAGGAAGACGCCACTGTGGATCCGAAACGAGTAATGGTGGACCTCTCGTCATTGGTACTCGACGAAGCAGCTGTTGCAGTTACGGGCAAAGGTCTGAATTTCGCAACTGCACCGAAGAGAATACCTGTTGAAGAAATCGTAAGTGCCGTCGAAGCAGCCTTGTTCGTCTTCCGCAGGTGCACGCCAAAGAAGTAAGACAAGATGCGTCGAGAGGTCTCCAAAATCGAAACCTCCCAAAAGAAACATATCGACGCAGGAAAGAAAATATCTTGATGAACTCACGAGCAACGAAAGCATCGTAACGAAATCGGATAAGGGGAATGCTACCGTTGTTTTGTACTCTGTGGATTATCACACGAAGAGAGAACAACTACTAGCTGATCCTGTGCATCGCAAGTTAAAAAGCAATCCGACGAACAGAATCGTTCGGGAAGTGTAAAACCTGATATCAAACACCAGATTGGACAACTCTATTGCAAAAAATCTAACACCTCGAATACATGTCTCACGCAGAATATATGGACTACCCAAGACACATAAAGAATCGATTCCTTTGAGGCCTATCGTCAGTGAGATTAGCTCGCCAATTTATTTTTTAGCAGGTCATTTAGGCATCTAGTTGGTAAAACAAATACTTTTGTCAAAGATTCGAAACATTTTTTAGAAATTATACGCTCAGTGAAGATATCTGCAGGTGACATTCTTGTTAGTTTCGATGTGACATCTTTATTTACTAACGTCGCAGTATCAGATACAATGTATATCACAAGGGAGAAAGTTGCTCCAGATATTTGTGACTTAATTGAATTATGTCTTCGTTCGAGCTATTTTAAATACAATGGTAAATTTTATGAACGGGTTGACAGCCTGCTATGGGCTAATCCATGTCGCCAGTTGCAGCTCACATCTCTATGGAACATTTTGAGCAAAAGGCTTTAAGTAGTGCTCCTTTGAAGTCTTTTGTTGGCTCCGCTATGTGGACGATACATTTGTTATATGGCCTTACAGTGAAGAAGTACTTCATGCTTTCCACAATTTCTTAAATGGAATTCACCCCAAAATCAAATTTACCTTGGAGGTTGAGAGTAAGGTCAGTCTCCCGTTCCTAGATGTGTCCGTCTATAGAAGTTCTGATAACACTCTAGGTCACAGGGTGTATAGAAAGCCGACCAACACAAAACACGTATTTAGATACCACTTCGTACCACCACCCAGCCTAGAAGCAAGCAGTGCTCAACACTCTGTCGTCACGTGTCTCCCGTATCAGCGATGACGACATCCTGGAATAGGAGTTGGGTTTTTTAAAGAGGACAATGAAGGTAAACGGCTATGACAGTTGTTCAGTCGACAGGGATTTTAGGCAGAATATTAATCACGCTAAGAAGAACGACGAGGAACCGCCTTCTCACTCCGTTAGGTTAACGTTCGTTTTTCTAAAGAGAAATGGTATCCAGACGTCATTCTTTAGTCAAAATAAAATAAAAGAACTTTCCGACGAAAAACGGATGTACACTCTTTGACATAAAACTTGACCGGCGGCCGGCCGCTTCAGAGGCTAAGTCCGCGCCGATCGCGACATGGGACAAAAAAACTGGCCAACTCGCTAATTCTCTAAGTCCGGTTATCTGCACAATCTGGCAACACTGTAGACTGCGGCACTTCCTGGAGGAAAACTTGTCCCATGACAGAGAAACTCTAGGCTGATTACGCCTGTGGTCTAGCGGTAGCGTGCGTTGTTTCTGTTCATAATGTCAGTTGATCGAGAGCAGCTGGCATAAAATATTTTTATAGCCTCTTCTGTCTGAATGCTGAAGACGTGAATGTAATGGTAGCGCAGATTCAATCTATTTCGCTTTGTGACACACCGATATCAAAATTTTATCCAGTAACGATTTTGTGGCAGATTTCCTGCAGACTGTCCTCCTCTGGACGCCGTATGCGGCAAAGCTCCGGGATCCATTTGCTGGCTACTGGCAGCGGCCGTGGCGACAGCAGCGGCGCTGCACTCCCCCGTTCTTTATCGAAAGCGCCTGCTACCGCTCATCGCTTTTGATGATTTAAAACGCTTTATTATTAAATGTTGCTCCACAGAAAATTTCTACAATTTCCATTCACGCTCAAAAGCAACGGAGACAGACGCCCTGATAAGTAGGCGCGTATTATATTACATTAATCGGCAAGAGCGAGTATGGCCCGAAATTAATTTTATAGACTGGGACGAAATTAAACCACCTCACTACATTCGATGAATTTATAAATGCTTCATACCTCGTTTCTTTTCCTTTCAAACTCAATTATTTGTGCAACTTTTGGTCAATGTTTGGATGTTTTCGTCAAGCCAGAGTGAGCGTCTGTGGTGTAAAGTGTATTACAGTTCTTGTTTCATTCCTTATGGTAAGTCTATGCGATAAACTGTGTGAATACCTTGCAATGCATGCTCTGTAGCAGTGCAGGAACACTGCACATTTGGAGTTCCATGTATGGGTTCATGAAGTATTTATTGTTGACCGGAAGTGATAGTTTAGGTCATCAGATTTAAACCAGAAAAATTTGTCGTTTTGAAGGTTTCAGAGAACGGAAAGGAATTGCTAACGCCGGTGTTAGAAAACGTCTACAGTTAAATGCTATTGCAAAAATTTAGAAGAAGGGAACTACATTAATGAACATGTGCACTTCATAAACAACCTTCTGACATGTTAGACCTATATGACGAACAAAGCTCAAATTTATATCATTGACAGTCGGTTTGAATCTTTTCAGGGTCTATTTTACAGTGAAGCACCTTGGAATTTGCAAAGCAGAAATCCATGATATTAACTTAATTTACTAAGTCGAAATCGGACGATGATTGATGTTTAAAGGCATTCTTCAGATTTCGCATAAGAAATTTTTACTAGCAGTTTGCAACTCCATTAATTAAAATGGAAAATAAAAGGTTGCAGTCAGCGGCTTCTACCGTGATTCGAACTGCTATGTCTTATACTACAAGCACTGCAACGCACAAGGGAACCTCTGAGCTAACGACACACTGGCGGGCAAAGGCGGAATATAGTCACTGCGATGTTGCCTGAGCCTCAAAACGCAACCTTAAACACACGAACAGAGGAGGTGGAGATTACTGTTTTAACGTCCCGTCGACAACGATGTCATTAGAGACGGAGCACAAGCTCGGATTAGGGAAGGATGGGGAAGGAAATCGGCCGTGCCCTTCCTAAGGAACCATCCCGGCATTTGCCTGAAGCGATTTAGGGAAATCATTGAAAACCCAAAGCAGGATGGCCGGGCGCGGGATTGCACCGTCGTCATCCCGAATGCACACCCAACAGGTGTTACTTATGTGAAGAAAGCCAATCTTGGAGTCCAGAAATTAAATATACTTTCTAATTGTGTCATCTTGCAGTGGATTATATCGTACGAGTCTTCGATGTGGAAAACGAATGTCAAGTGAATTTAGCGAGGTAACGCCGACCTACACCCGGACGTAAATGCACTATCAGAGTGTTGACAAATACTTGCTATGACGCTGCCATTTCTAGGCTCTCTGACGAGGCAGCTCTTCAGCGAAATGCTTGCCGTGATTCTCCGATACGGTTCTTCAGAGTGGAGACGCGCGCGCACGTTTGGTTTTTATGCGGCGTTCTCCCCTGATGGTTTCTGACGTCGCCTTGTGGGCTATGTATACATATGAGACATTCAATTATCATTAATCCAGAATGATACAAGTTTCAGCTTCCGGCGTGGAAGAAGGCTGTTGACGCCGACATTATATCATTTCAACGTAGGGAAAGCAAAACGGATCATTCAATGTTTCTCATTCAACATAAAGCATGTGAGATAATTTCCCGTAACGTTCATAATCATCTAAAAATACAAACGAAGTAAAAATACACCGGAAGCTTATTCGAATTGAATATAACGCTTTGCACCTCGATGTCGAATTTGTCCACTTGCAATCTTTTGCAGCATACACATAGAATGTCATGATTACCACGAGAATGAAGAAATATGTTGGTAAGGATGGAAGCAAGAAGAGACGCAGTCAACAAATATTCTATTCCTCATGGCATTCATTTCATTTGACACGTAAGAAGAGGTAAAGCGGGAATTTACTTGCGTTAACACGAAAGATATGCCGCACATATTGATAACGAGGAAGTCTGCGTCTTCATACGTTTCCTCCTTGAAATCTGTATGCTCTATTATATACTAAGTAGCCCGATCATTGTTTCAGTAATGTTACCCTCTTGTTTGACCCCGTAACGATGAACAGATTCCAAATGCATGTCTCCCTTCCTGGGTTGTTTTTTGTGTTTTATTGCTTGGAATTCCTGAATCAGACCACTGTGCCTTCCCCCCTCGTGGGTTAGGTCTCAAAACTAAACCGCTTTGTATCCAATGGCATAATTTATTCAGACAGCATCAGCATAAGACTATCAAACAAAGCCTTCCATTTACAGTTGCAGCACTCTAACCAGCACTGACCAAAGTGTAATCCACGGTCATGGTCCTAAATTACCAGCTGTCTGCTACTGTGGCAAAGTCCGTACTACACTGTCGATTCCGCAGCACCATTTTATCTGGTAACACTGTGTAGTTGCACAGTTGTGCTACCAGGTCTGTCCTCACACTGTCAACTTTATGTATCTCACTTCTCCTGCAGCGTAGATCACGAGGAGCCGAAGTAAATGAGTGTATTCTGCATGACGTAACATTCAGTATTCCCTTCTTTCATAGCCACTCTTCATGTGCATCGATACCAAATAGGAATGCGAAAACTCTTGCGAGTGAGAGAATGACAATAACAATCGTAACAAGAACAAGCAAATAATGAATGATGTTTATTCCAACGCAGAACGAGAATGGCTTTAAACATAAAAATCTGTATCTATATCTATATCCATATCTATTGATCTTTGAGTTGGCACAATGCAAATATATTCTTAGCATTTAGTTACTGAATTTAGTTCTGGATGTTTGCAGAGAAAAGGAAAAGTCGGTACTTCTCGCTAGTGTAATATAATGTGAACCAGCAACTACCCTTTCCTTAGAACACGACTCAAGCAGGTCCTCAAGTAGGTAGAAAGGCACTGCTGCATTCTCTTCCCTGACATTGCTCTGATGACGGTTAATGCAGATAGTTCCGATTATGAAATACAAAACGTATTGCAGGTTAGTTCCTAGGATAGTAACATTAAATTTGCGTTGTAGACGGCACATGAACGTGACGACTATCCATATTACTCATCAATATAAAAAGACAATATTTTGGGAATTTAGCAGGATTACTCAAAATGAATTCTGAAATTGGGTGACTGACTGCATAGGTGCTAAACGTCGTCAAGAGTATACGATGTCCTAATCGCATTAGGAATATGAAGATCGTCTTCGACAGCTCGCAACTTTCACATTGCTATCTCCACCCTACTCCAGACAGCCCTCGGTGGAGTTGCACTACGTTGCCGATGTTATGGAAGGCCTTCAAACCGACAACAGACCACATATTGAAAACTACAAGCGAATTCTCTTGCAGCGTAAGCTTATTGTAACTAATCTAAAAATTATTGGAGAGGAACATTGTCCTATTCAAAAAAGGTAAAATGTTACACACTGTTGACGTCAAACGGACATTATCTATGTCCTGTCTTGTGTCCTACTCATCTATAATATCAAGTGTACTATGAAAATGATTATATATAATGGATGATAGGGTAATGCATTGATACCAGATGGTGGGGGCCGGCCGGTGTGGCCGTGCGGTTCTAGGCGCTTCAGTCTGGAACCGCGTGACCGCTACGGTCGCAGGTTCGAATCCTGCCTCGGGCATGGATGTGAGTGATGACCTTAGGTTAGTTAGGTTTAAGTAGTTCTAAGTTCTAGGGGACTGATGACCTTAGAAGTTAAGTCCCATAGTGCTCAGAGCCATTTGAACCATTTGAACTATTTAACACAAAATGACATTAAAAATTAAAGTTATTCACGAGCAGCTAGTTGAGAATATGTATGAACATTAAATGACACGACGAACTGACACATATCGTTGTTGACTACACACAAAGAGATGTCAGCTACCGAATTTTTCTCCACCAGCTGCTCAGAATAGCATCTTGAACTTACAGTCAGCTCGCAAATAGTTCTGTGTCTCACTGGGAGTTAAAAACGTCAGATATCGTTAGTGTTGACAACGAATGAAAATACATTAAAAATCAAAATTATTATCCACCAGCAGATAGGTGTTCTCATGATAGAGCTTGATAATACATAATTAAATCTTTAGTGCCGGGCCAGGATTCGATCCCATTCACGCGTAATATGTGAAGGTGTTGAGGAATCTGCAGTTTTGAACAAACAACAAATTGTAGCCGAGCTGTATTGCCACGAAGGGATCAAATTCCGCGTTAAGGGCGGTCTGAGTTGCATTCCCAGTTTAGAACCAATTTTATCGACATACAGAAGCTCAAATAAAAGATGGAATAAGTGTCCTGTGACCATACATAGCGTTTGTGTCGTCACTTGAAATGAATAACTAGTATAAGAAAGGTTACTGGTGATAGAGTTTCTACACGTCGCCACTCCAGACTTTATTGTAGTTCAACCTACCGTCTACTTGGTAAAGAAGGAATATCATCTTAAATGTGAATTTTCAGACCACGCAGCCATTATATCTCCTTCACTTGGTGTAGCCAGGAGAGAATGGAATCTGTCTCTCCCTATCTAAAATCATTTACGGAAGTGGGAATCGAACCCAGACCATAGGTATAACAACCTATCATCCGTCCAACAGACCACGAAATCCTCTTCTCTGCGAGTCATTTTTCTAACGTAACGCAGTTGCGCCACACTGGATGAGAATTCTGACACACAGGCTCCCTGTAGTAATTTGCAGCATGTTCAGTAAATTCATTTACTTGGTTGACCGAATCACCATGAACTAGCTGCCTCGGCTACCCAGTGCATACATTCGACTATTTTGTAATCACAGAAATAAAATCACGTAACTGCCACCTACACACAACTGCCAACAGTGTAGGATGCAGAAGTTTAAATAGGAAGTGTTCCTTTCCACTTGAGCTATTCTATTGCGCTATCTGTTACTAGAAAACGTCGTTCAGTCCAAAAGAAAAGCTGTAACTGTTGGTCTCTCAGAAGTCAAGACCTGGCCATATGCATAATCTCACAGTGCTGTGGAATCCAAAGGTTCTGGAGGAATAGTTGCCGAGCTCTGGAGCTGCTGTAGCTACGTGTCAGCTTGTAGCATAGATAAGATGTCGCGAGTTCGAATACATTCAGTGCTACATTTTTTAAAACGCAATTCTGCTCTCTGCTGAAGGTATCAATCTAATGGAACTTTGAACATAATTCCCTTCACTTCTCAACCCAAAGTAGTCGCATGTGGAAAAAGGGCTAACTACTCTGACATTTTGTTCTATTCAGGTTTAATAGACAGCAGGCAGCAGATGCATCTCGAAGATGTGCAGGGAGAGCGCATCGTGCCATAATATGTCAGAAAAGTATTTTCTACATTAGCCGTCGTGTGGTAGTAATATTTTATTCTTCTTCAAACTTTGTTTGACAGCTTTAACTCAGAACAAGTTTTCTACATGCATGTAATCAATAAACTGCATGTGCATTGTCAGACTGTCATAGGTAACATCAGAGAATTCGCATATATCGTTGATGATTAATTTCTCTCTCATGTTTACTATTGTTTTAACAACACTAAAGGAAACCTTACGAAAATTGTGCACTGTATTATAAGAAATGAAATAAAACTAACCATGATAACCTTACGGCGAAAGTTTCTGTACACAAGCATGCCTCTATCGACACGAATTAGTAAAATACTACTCACTTAGATTTTGATTGGGTCTGTGTTTAATTGGTATGCTGTGTCATACTCAAGAGGTATGCAAATGTGGCATTTCATAAATATAGTTACGTATTCCTAGAAACCCAAAATTCGCTTGTCAGCAGCGGAAAGAGGCCTTACCTGTTGTGCAGCATTGTAAGTTTTTCAACATTGCACTATGAGCTGAAAGCATTTTCTTGCGATTTCCTTACTGATGTTTGATCTGACTGCTTGTAGCTCTTTCACAGAAGGGATGAAAACGTTACAGTCAGTGAGACTCGAACTGCGAACCGTAACAGACGCTTTTTCGCAGGTCAGCACGTTACCACAGAGCTGGCGAGGAGGTATGGGTCTGAGCTTCCTATTACGAGGGCAATAGTAACTAGAACTCGTAAACCGCTATTTGAAGGTCGAGATTAGTTGCGGTTTCCACCTGCAACGACTTTCCTGGGCTGAAAACCGTACATTTTCAGTCTTTTGTTACCCTTCAAGCGATAATAACTCAGATTATTCAATGGAAATGACAGGTAAAATCAAGTGAACTTTGAGGCTTAATTCCGTGCACACCAGGAAGTAACTCGTCGATCACAGAGTTGCCAAACATACGTTGCCTTGTTGCCAAATCTCAGTTACAGTACCAGCAGGAAGAAGACGAACCGATGTGATCCCACAGCGGTCTGGGAAGTGACCATAGCTGGTGTCTCAAAGTCGCGGCTGCTACGGCCTGGAATACGTAATGCGTCTGATTCGCTTTCTGTAACTAGGTTTAGGGACTGGAGCGTAGTTACTAATAATACTCAGAACTGACTGCAAACTGAGCATCATAAATCAGTAACTCTCATTGTTGTTTTTATATTTCTTTCGTAAGTGTACTCAAAACTAAGAAAGTCATTCACAGGCGTTTTCGTGCCTCGCCGATAGTCGAGCACAACATACAAATAAAAATAAAAAAGAATGTGTGTGTGTGTGTGTGTGTGTGTTTGTGTGTGTGTGTGTGTGTGTGAGAGAGAGAGAGAGAGAGAGAGAGAGATAAATGGCTGGCTCTGAGCACTATGGGACTCAACTGCTGAGGTCATTAATCCCCTAGAACTTAGAACTAGTTAAACCTAACTAACCTAAGGACATCACAAACATCCATACCCGAGGCAGGATTCGAACCTGCGACAGTAGCGGTCTTGCGGTTCCAGACTGCAGCGCCTTTAACCGCACGGCCACTTCGGCCGGCCAGAGAGATAAATAAAAAGCAATGAGAGAGAGTGTAAAGAATTGTTGTAAAGAAATTGAATCATGGTATTTAAAGAAATCTTTCATTAAAATGACACGTTCCACATCATTACGAAATGTCGTATTCATGATCTATGGAACAAGAGTTAATCTAATCTAATCTATCTAATCTAATCACATCATATTGATGACTAGCCATGAAGAGTCATGAATTACCGAAATTTTGGCCAATACCAGTAACCAAATCTAAACTTGAAAATAAAAGACGACAATTTTTGTAATAAACCGTGACTCCTATCAAGACCCTTTCGTCCCTGTTATCTAACCACGAAAGATGTCTGATATACCTCCATTCTGAAGTAACAAAGTGTGCATGCATTTAAAGATGAAGTGCATGATGTGAAGTTCTGTGACGGAGATACGAACCCAACACGTAATCCGATTGTTAACTAAGAAAAATCAAATGTTACGTATCGGTTTTTCTTACGAGCCGCTAGGTGTCTGAATCTAAAATAAGGATACAAACTTTTGTGCCTAAGCGACAATCGAACTGCACACCTACCGTGCATCCACGAATATAGCTTAAGTATCAGTTGCTTACTCATGAACAGTAAGATGTGTGCGTGTTTGACCAGAAATAACGACACCTGTTGCGATTGTTGGAAACACATGAACAGACATTGAAATTGCGCGTTAATTTTCACTAGCAGGTGGGTGTGCACTTGATAAAGCTAGAAATGAAATTATGAATATTTTTTTACTGGATCAGGTTTCAGACCCACATACTTACCTTTGGAGGAGACCTAGAGAAGATTGCAGTCTTGGGACCGAGATATTCAGATCCTCGAAAGAGGAGATACGAATTCGAATCACAGTCCAGCACCAAATTTTTAAACGTCTCTAGTTCAATCAAGTACAAGTAAAATAAGAGCCCTGTCCCTTTAAATGGCTATCGGTTCATCAAATAAAATAAAATTTTCTAATGTAAGTAAGCTTACTGGCGACTGTATTTCTGTTTACCATGACTTCCGCTGTGTCATTTCCCAACGTAAACCGGCTCTGCCCAGTTGGTAATGAAGGAACGTGATGTTTAATGCGGATTCTGGATTATAACGTCTTTCTCTTGAGGTTACCAGAGGTAAAATAAATCTGTTTGTGCCTCTTAAAAGTAAATGCCTGAACCCACGCATTGCACCTGTGATAGCTCGTTCCACCATACCATTGTGGCCACATTACCCAGCCCCAAGAGTGTGCTGTAACGGATGATGTGCTTAGCTTACAAAATTAGTCACGGCGGAAAAAATGCGAGTCTATTAAATGGTCAAGTAGAAGCAAGCTTCTGACGCAGAGATTATGCTATTCTCATGTCAGCAGGATGTAAAGACTCTTCTAGGCATCATAGGCTGGATGTGAAGCCATTTTGATTTTTCACAAATTCAGCAAATTTCTTAGTTCGAGAAAATCCACTGTGAAGTGTGAAGTTGCCGGATAATTCGATTATTACTGTTATTATTACTATCATTTTATTCATACCGCTGCTGTAACACAAGTGCTTGAACATCATTTAATGCCTTTTGGTCACTATAGATGTAGTTTCCCAAGAACAGGTTCTTTCCCTGTCTACGGAATCCTTTCCATGTTAATATCAAACACCAGCAATTACTCGTAGATTACTTTAAAACTAACGTAATTGACGAAGACGTTACTTGGTAACAAAAACGCACTGCCTTTCTTCATTTACTTTCGCCTAGAAATGGCTATCGAGTACTGACAAACCAAAAGGCAAGAGATCTTACTGCCTTCCGATAAACGTTGCTGTTAGTTCTTCCACATGATTTTGTCGACATGACCTGTTTCAAGTTGTGTATGACAGACAATGTTTTAGAAAATCTATTGTTTCCCTTTGAAATAAACAGAAGTATTTTCATTCTAAGCTGTCCAAGTACACAATTTTCGCAATATTAGTTCAAATTTAATATTCGCTTCTATAATATAGGAAAGTATTTCACAGTCGCAAAACTCGCATCCGAAACGTTGTCCTTACACTTAGTCGCTGACCATAAATTCTAGCTCAGAGTGACACCAGTTTAAATAACCTAATGTATCGAAGACTGTTTGCCAGTGCTCTTTCTCACCGGAAAATACGCAATTCACTCATTTGGCTCCATAAGTACACTGTAACAGTAATTTCTGTGTGAAATTTGTCAGTAAGCTTTTGCCTTCCAACCGGCAAAATACGGCAGAGTACGGCCGGTAAACAATTCACAAACCACGATTTAGTGCCAATAAGACGATTTCTTTAAACATTGTCGAAGCTGAGGGAATTTAGTTTCTGCTTAAATCGTCTTAAGCAGCAACGTTCACAGATATCTCAAATAGGAAAAAGCTGAATATCCAGGTACGAAGGTTGTAAAACAAACTTCCCACAGTTTGTGTCAGGTTGATCTTTTCGTCTGATAACACTGCTTAAGTATTTTGTCTAAGAGGTATCACAAGTAGTATCCCTGTAGCTGTGGGAATCATTGGTTGAAAACTAGTTTAACACCAATGGGTACAGTGCTGCTAAATTTTCACAATTATTATCAACCTAAGTCTGAGTTCATCCACAAACTGAGGCGTATTTATAATATTGGAGCTAGACTGTGTATCCTTGTCTTTCTTGAGTGGTCATTGGAAGGCGTTTACACACACGTATACAATACTATGAATACTTCAAACGCTATGGTTAACGTTGCTCTCATAAACTACTTTTTTTTTAATTCTTCTGGGTCTTCAGCGTGCAATATGTGTTGTAGATACAGTCTCAGACCAAAAAATTGACCGCCGAGTCGTTCACGTAAGGTGGGCAATACAGTCGTGCTCCTCTCAGAATTCTACGTCTGGCAATATGCTCGATCTAGCAACATGTAGACTGCGGCACTTCCCAGAGGAAGTCTTGACTCCAGTCTTAGTACATTACTCTTGACTACGACCGTAGTCTTGAGGTAAAACGGGAGACCAGCTAATATGATATTGTAGATTCGCTTGAATTACACTCATAGCTTCAGCACCGAGAGGAAAGGGGCGATAAAAATTTTGTCGATATGTGCTTTCGGTCGCCAGACGTCATATTAGCTGGTCTCGCGTTTTACCTGAAGACTACGGTCGTGTTCCAGCAGCGGTATGAATAAAATGACAGTAATAATAACAGTAATAATCGAATTATCCGGCAACTTCACACTTCACAGTGGATTTTCTCGAACTAAGAAATTTGCTGAATTTGTGAAAAATCAAAATGGCTTCACATCCAGCCTATGATGCCTAGAAGAGTCTTTACATCCTGCTGACATGAGAATAGCATAATCTCTGCGTCAGAAGCTTGCTTCTACTTGACCATTTAATAGACTCGCATTTTTTCCGCCGTGACTAATTTTGTAAGCTAAGCACATCATCCGTTACAGCACACTCTTGGGGCTGGGTAATGTGGCCACAATGGTATGGTGGAACGAGCTATCACAGGTGCAATGCGTGGGTTCAGGCATTTACTTTTAAGAGGCACAAACAGATTTATTTTACCTCTGGTAACCTCAAGAGAAAGACGTTATAATCCAGAATCCGCATTAAACATCACGTTCCTTCATTACCAACTGGGCAGAGCCGGTTTACGTTGGGAAATGACACAGCGGAAGTCATGGTAAACAGAAATACAGTCGCCAGTAAGCTTACTTACATTAGAAAATTTTATTTTATTTGATGAACCGATAGCCATTTAAAGGGACAGGGCTCTTATTTTACTTGTACTTGATTGAACTAGAGACGTTTAAAAATTTGGTGCTGGACTGTGATTCGAATTCGTATCTCCTCTTTCGAGGATCTGAATATCTCGGTCCCAAGACTGCAATCTTCTCTAGGTCTCCTCCAAAGGTAAGTATGTGGGTCTGAAACCTGATCCAGTAAAAAAATATTCATAATTTCATTTCTAGCTTTATCAAGTGCACACCCACCTGCTAGTGAAAATTAACGCGCAATTTCAATGTCTGTTCATGTGTTTCCAACAATCGCAACAGGTGTCGTTATTTCTGGTCAAACACGCACACATCTTACTGTTCATGAGTAAGCAACTGATACTTAAGCTATATTCGTGGATGCACGGTAGGTGTGCAGTTCGATTGTCGCTTAGGCACAAAAGTTTGTATCCTTATTTTAGATTCAGACACCTAGCGGCTCGTAAGAAAAACCGATACGTAACATTTGATTTTTCTTAGTTAACAATCGGATTACGTGTTGGGTTCGTATCTCCGTCACAGAACTTCACATCATGCACTTCATCTTTAAATGCATGCACACTTTGTTACTTCAGAATGGAGGTATATCAGACATCTTTCGTGGTTAGATAACAGGGACGAAAGGGTCATGATAGGAGGCACGGTTTATTACAAAAATTGTCTTTTATTTTCAAGTTTAGATTTGGTTACTGGTATTGGCCAAAATTTCGGTAATTCATGACTCTTCATGGCTAATCATCAATATGATGTGATTAGATTAGATTAGATTACATTAGATTAACTCTTGTTCCATAGATCATGAATACGACATTTCGTAATGATGTGGAACATGTCATTTTAATGAAAGATTTCTTTAAATACCATGATTCAATTTCTTTACAACAATTTTTTACAGTCTCTCTCATTGCTTTTTATTTATCTCTCTCTCTCTCTCTCTCTCTCTCTCTCTCTCTCTCTCACACACACACAAACACACACACACACACACACACATTCTTTTTTATTTTTATTTGTATGTTGTGCTCGACTATCGGCGAGGCACGAAAACGCCTGTGAATGACTTTCTTAGTTTTGAGTACACTTACGAAAGAAATATAAAAACAACAATGAGAGTTACTGATTTATGATGCTCAGTTTGCAGTCAGTTCTGAGTATTATTAGTAACTACGCTCCAGTCCCTAAACCTAGTTACAGAAAGCGAATCAGACGCATTACGTATTCCAGGCCGTAGCAGCCGCGACTTTGAGACACCAGCTATGGTCACTTCCCAGACCGCTGTGGGATCACATCGGTTCGTCTTCTTCCTGCTGGTACTGTAACTGAGATTTGGCAACAAGGCAACGTATGTTTGGCAACTCTGTGATCGACGAGTTACTTCCTGGTGTGCACGGAATTAAGCCTCAAAGTTCACTTGATTTTACCTGTCATTTCCATTGAATAATCTGAGTTATTATCGCTTGAAGGGTAACAAAAGACTGAAAATGTACGGTTTTCAGCCCAGGAAAGTCGTTGCAGGTGGAAACCGCAACTAATCTCGACCTTCAGATAGCGGTTTACGAGTTCTAGTTACTATTGCCCTCGTAATAGGAAGCTCAGACCCATATCTCCTCGCCAGCTCTGTGGTAACGTGCTGACCTGCGAAAAAGCGTCTGTTACGGTTCGCAGTTCGAGTCTCACTGACTGTAACGTTTTCATCCCTTCTGTGAAAGAGCTACAAGCAGTCAGATCAAACATCAGTAAGGAAATCGCAAGAAAATGCTTTCAGCTCATAGTGCAATGTTGAAAAACTTACAATGCTGCACAACAGGTAAGGCCTCTTTCCGCTGCTGACAAGCGAATTTTGGGTTTCTAGGAATACGTAACTATATTTATGAAATGCCACATTTGCATACCTCTTGAGTATGACACAGCATACCAATTAAACACAGACCCAATCAAAATCTAAGTGAGTAGTATTTTACTAATTCGTGTCGATAGAGGCATGCTTGTGTACAGAAACTTTCGCCGTAAGGTTATCATGGTTAGTTTTATTTCATTTCTTATAATACAGTGCACAATTTTCGTAAGGTTTCCTTTAGTGTTGTTAAAACAATAGTAAACATGAGAGAGAAATTAATCATCAACGATATATGCGAATTCTCTGATGTTACCTATGACAGTCTGACAATGCACATGCAGTTTATTGATTACATGCATGTAGAAAACTTGTTCTGAGTTAAAGCTGTCAAACAAAGTTTGAAGAAGAATAAAATATTACTACCACACGACGGCTAATGTAGAAAATACTTTTCTGACATATTATGGCACGATGCGCTCTCCCTGCACATCTTCGAGATGCATCTGCTGCCTGCTGTCTATTAAACCTGAATAGAACAAAATGTCAGAGTAGTTAGCCCTTTTTCCACATGCGACTACTTTGGGTTGAGAAGTGAAGGGAATTATGTTCAAAGTTCCATTAGATTGATACCTTCAGCAGAGAGCAGAATTGCGTTTTAAAAAATGTAGCACTGAATGTATTCGAACTCGCGACATCTTATCTATGCTACAAGCTGACACGTAGCTACAGCAGCTCCAGAGCTCGGCAACTATTCCTCCAGAACCTTTGGATTCCACAGCACTGTGAGATTATGCATATGGCCAGGTCTTGACTTCTGAGAGACCAACAGTTACAGCTTTTCTTTTGGACTGAACGACGTTTTCTAGTAACAGATAGCGCAATAGAATAGCTCAAGTGGAAAGGAACACTTCCTATTTAAACTTCTGCATCCTACACTGTTGGCAGTTGTGTGTAGGTGGCAGTTACGTGATTTTATTTCTGTGATTACAAAATAGTCGAATGTATGCACTGGGTAGCCGAGGCAGCTAGTTCATGGTGATTCGGTCAACCAAGTAAATGAATTTACTGAACATGCTGCAAATTACTACAGGGAGCCTGTGTGTCAGAATTCTCATCCAGTGTGGCGCAACTGCGTTACGTTAGAAAAATGACTCGCAGAGAAGAGGATTTCGTGGTCTGTTGGACGGATGATAGGTTGTTATACCTATGGTCTGGGTTCGATTCCCACTTCCGTAAATGATTTTAGATAGGGAGAGACAGATTCCATTCTCTCCTGGCTACACCAAGTGAAGGAGATATAATGGCTGCGTGGTCTGAAAATTCACATTTAAGATGATATTCCTTCTTTACCAAGTAGACGGTAGGTTGAACTACAATAAAGTCTGGAGTGGCGACGTGTAGAAACTCTATCACCAGTAACCTTTCTTATACTAGTTATTCATTTCAAGTGACGACACAAACGCTATGTATGGTCACAGGACACTTATTCCATCTTTTATTTGAGCTTCTGTATGTCGATAAAATTGGTTCTAAACTGGGAATGCAACTCAGACCGCCCTTAACGCGGAATTTGATCCCTTCGTGGCAATACAGCTCGGCTACAATTTGTTGTTTGTTCAAAACTGCAGATTCCTCAACACCTTCACATATTACGCGTGAATGGGATCGAATCCTGGCCCGGCACTAAAGATTTAATTATGTATTATCAAGCTCTGTCATGAGAACACCTATCTGCTGGTGGATAATAATTTTGATTTTTAATGTATTTTCATTCGTTGTCAACACTAACGATATCTGACGTTTTTAACTCCCAGTGAGACACAGAACTATTTGCGAGATGACTGTAAGTTCAAGATGCTATTCTGAGCAGCTGGTGGAGAAAAATTCGGTAGCTGACATCTCTTTGTGTGTATTCCACAACGATATGTGTGGGGCTCTATTCCCAGTGAGCGCTGAACTCTTCGTCATATTATTTCAGTTCGTCGTGTCATTTAATGTTCATACATATTCTCAACTAGCTGCTCGTGAATAACTTTAATTTTTAATGTCATTTTGTGTTAAATAGTGCAAATGGTTCAAATGGCTCTGAGCACTATGGGACTTAACTTCTAAGGTCATCAGTCCCCTAGAACTTAGAACTACTTAAACCTAACTAACCTAAGGTCATCACTCACATCCATGCCCGAGGCAGGATTCGAACCTGCGACCGTAGCGGTCACGCGGTTCCAGACTGAAGCGCCTAGAACCGCACGGCCACACCGGCCGGCCCCCACCATCTGGTATCAATGCATTACCCTATCATCCATTATATATAATCATTTTCATAGTACACTTGATATTATAGATGAGTAGGACACAAGACAGGACATAGATAATGTCCGTTTGACGTCAACAGTGTGTAACATTTTACTTTTTTTGAATAGGACAATGTTCCTCTCCAATAATTTTTAGATTAGTTACAATAAGCTTACGCTGCAAGAGAATTCGCTTGTAGTTTTCAATATGTGGTCTGTTGTCGGTTTGAAGGCCTTCCATAACATCGGCAACGTAGTGCAACTCCACCGAGGGCTGTCTGGAGTAGGGTGGAGATAGCAATGTGAAAGTTGCGAGCTGTCGAAGACGATCTTCATATTCCTAATGCGATTAGGACATCGTATACTCTTGACGACGTTTAGCACCTATGCAGTCAGTCACCCAATTTCAGAATTCATTTTGAGTAATCCTGCTAAATTCCCAAGATATTGTCTTTTTATATTGATGAGTAATATGGATAGTCGTCACGTTCATGTGCCGTCTACAACGCAAATTTAATGTTACTATCCTAGGAACTAACCTGCAATACGTTTTGTATTTCATAATCGGAACTATCTGCATTAACCGTCATCAGAGCAATGTCAGGGAAGAGAATGCAGCAGTGCCTTTCTACCTACTTGAGGACCTGCTTGAGTCGTGTTCTAAGGAAAGGGTAGTTGCTGGTTCACATTATATTACACTAGCGAGAAGTACCGACTTTTCCTTTTCTCTGCAAACATCCAGAACTAAATTCAGTAACTAAATGCTAAGAATATATTTGCATTGTGCCAACTCAAAGATCAATAGATATGGATATAGATATAGATACAGATTTTTATGTTTAAAGCCATTCTCGTTCTGCGTTGGAATAAACATCATTCATTATTTGCTTGTTCTTGTTACGATTGTTATTGTCATTCTCTCACTCGCAAGAGTTTTCGCATTCCTATTTGGTATCGATGCACATGAAGAGTGGCTATGAAAGAAGGGAATACTGAATGTTACGTCATGCAGAATACACTCATTTACTTCGGCTCCTCGTGATCTACGCTGCAGGAGAAGTGAGATACATAAAGTTGACAGTGTGAGGACAGACCTGGTAGCACAACTGTGCAACTACACAGTGTTACCAGATAAAATGGTGCTGCGGAATCGACAGTGTAGTACGGACTTTGCCACAGTAGCAGACAGCTGGTAATTTAGGACCATGACCGTGGATTACACTTTGGTCAGTGCTGGTTAGAGTGCTGCAACTGTAAATGGAAGGCTTTGTTTGATAGTCTTATGCTGATGCTGTCTGAATAAATTATGCCATTGGATACAAAGCGGTTTAGTTTTGAGACCTAACCCACGAGGGGGGAAGGCACAGTGGTCTGATTCAGGAATTCCAAGCAATAAAACACAAAAAACAACCCAGGAAGGGAGACATGCATTTGGAATCTGTTCATCGTTACGGGGTCAAACAAGAGGGTAACATTACTGAAACAATGATCGGGCTACTTAGTATATAATAGAGCATACAGATTTCAAGGAGGAAACGTATGAAGACGCAGACTTCCTCGTTATCAATATGTGCGGCATATCTTTCGTGTTAACGCAAGTAAATTCCCGCTTTACCTCTTCTTACGTGTCAAATGAAATGAATGCCATGAGGAATAGAATATTTGTTGACTGCGTCTCTTCTTGCTTCCATCCTTACCAACATATTTCTTCATTCTCGTGGTAATCATGACATTCTATGTGTATGCTGCAAAAGATTGCAAGTGGACAAATTCGACATCGAGGTGCAAAGCGTTATATTCAATTCGAATAAGCTTCCGGTGTATTTTTACTTCGTTTGTATTTTTAGATGATTATGAACGTTACGGGAAATTATCTCACATGCTTTATGTTGAATGAGAAACATTGAATGATCCGTTTTGCTTTCCCTACGTTGAAATGATATAATGTCGGCGTCAACAGCCTTCTTCCACGCCGGAAGCTGAAACTTGTATCATTCTGGATTAATGATAATTGAATGTCTCATATGTATACATAGCCCACAAGGCGACGTCAGAAACCATCAGGGGAGAACGCCGCATAAAAACCAAACGTGCGCGCGCGTCTCCACTCTGAAGAACCGTATCGGAGAATCACGGCAAGCATTTCGCTGAAGAGCTGCCTCGTCAGAGAGCCTAGAAATGGCAGCGTCATAGCAAGTATTTGTCAACACTCTGATAGTGCATTTACGTCCGGGTGTAGGTCGGCGTTACCTCGCTAAATTCACTTGACATTCGTTTTCCACATCGAAGACTCGTACGATATAATCCACTGCAAGATGACACAATTAGAAAGTATATTTAATTTCTGGACTCCAAGATTGGCTTTCTTCACATAAGTAACACCTGTTGGGTGTGCATTCGGGATGACGACGGTGCAATCCCGCGCCCGGCCATCCTGCTTTGGGTTTTCAATGATTTCCCTAAATCGCTTCAGGCAAATGCCGGGATGGTTCCTTAGGAAGGGCACGGCCGATTTCCTTCCCCATCCTTCCCTAATCCGAGCTTGTGCTCCGTCTCTAATGACATCGTTGTCGACGGGACGTTAAAACAGTAATCTCCACCTCCTCTGTTCGTGTGTTTAAGGTTGCGTTTTGAGGCTCAGGCAACATCGCAGTGACTATATTCCGCCTTTGCCCGCCAGTGTGTCGTTAGCTCAGACAGTCCGGCTTTCGCCGCCGTGCAGTACGGACGTGTTGTTATTTCCGCCTGCGGAGCGCGCGCGCTCGCTGTTGTTTACATTTCAGCGGCCGTCACTTACGTGTCGCTTACGTGCACTAGAATCATGGCCAACCGTTTTCGAAAATCAACTTTACGTTTCAACTTCTGCAACGACTACGCACGACCAAAGGCCTTGGAAGTGGAACGCTTCCTACGCGACGTTGCTAAGATCCCAGCTTCTGACATCTTGGGCATCCATTTATCCATTTGTCCATATTAAGCAGTACTGTGTATGTCAAAGTCGTCAATGACGCGGTATGTGAAAGAATACTTCGTGACACCGACCATGGATTACGCTTTTGCCACGCCGACGGCAATGTCGGAGCGGTCACTGTCGACCATGCCGGCTTAGGAATGCGCACCATACGAGTTTTCGAACTCCCGTTCGAGCTTCCAGCGGAAGACGTTATCGCGGCTTTCCGCCCCTATGGCACTGTACATGGCCACACTGCCGAACGCTGGGCGCAATTCCAAACGTACCCCGTTCTTAACGGTGTACGGCAGATCACCATCGACCTCCATCGCCACGTGCCATCTTACCTGCAAATTAGCGGGTGTTGCGCGGTTGTCATATACGACGGCCAACCCAAGACCTGTTCCGGGTGCGGCAAAGAAGGCCACCTCAGATCTGAGTGTCTTCAGCGACGAATCACCCAATTGCCAGCCGCTACCGTGGCACCTCCGGCTCCGACGACGGTTTTACCGATCACCTACGCCTCGGCGCTCTCTTCTCCTCCCACCGGCCGCCGCCCATCGGACCATGCACCGGTGACCCTTCCAGCTGCTACGGATACCGCTGGGGCCGACGCGTCGCGCTCAAAGCCTGACGCTACTCCGGCGCCACTACCAACAGCGACGACTTCCGACACCCACCCGCCTGAACATATGGACGCCCCTTCATTTGACGTTCCCGCGGCGGCCTTCCTCTCAGAGCGACGCGACTCCCTCCCGTCTTCCGACACGGAGGGGCGAACCCGCAAACAACGTTCACCTAAGAGGCGCAAGAGGAGGCGCCGTACGGTCTCGGAACGAGACGGATCACCACCCCCCGATGCTCCAGAGGCCGTCCGACCCGACGAGGCCTCGGAGAACCTACTCGACGATACGCATGACGACAACATGACGCCGACTGTGGATACGTCGATGCCTACTCTACTGGCTCGCTCAGGTGCTCCTGAACCAATGGACTCCACAGATGCGACTGTCGCCGAGACGTCCTCTGCCCCTACGACCGAAGTGGAACGTACGACCATCACAACGACAACGCCTACAATGGTGTGGAGTGAGGACGTTGATGAGGACCCGGACCACACGCTGGGGACAGAGTTACCCCAGACGGAAGCATCGTTACGCCGCTGATAACGCCGTCGGGTGGCGTACGGCACGACTCACCGTTGCCTCGTCCCTCTTCATCCTCCGCCGGTGGAGTTCCCCTCCACGGCGGGGTACGGCTCCAAACCTACCGAATAGCGACGATCAACACTAACACCATTAGCTCACCCGTGAAACTTCAACTGCTGCGAGAGATGATATGGGCGTCGGACGTCGATATCGCACTACTACAGGAAGTACACCTGGCCACACTTCCAGACGTCGCGGGATATAACACTTATCCTTCTCCTGGTGACCACCTGGGACGCGGCGTAGCCATCTACGCCAGAGAAGGCATTCCAGTGGCCGATATCACATACCTTCCATCTGCCAGAGGCATGGCCGTTACCGTCATGGGGACCCGTATCGTCAACATTTACGCTCCGTCAGGCTCCACCCGCAGACGCGACAGGGCACTCTTCTATTCAGAAGACATCGCTCCTTTGTTTCTTGGACGCTGCGACCATTACTTGCTTGGGGGTGATTTTAATTGTGTCTTGCACCCTAAAGATCAAGTGCCCCACTACAACACCTGTCAAGAACTGCGTCTTGTCGTCCGAGATCTGTTGCTCCGCGACACTTGGGAAGTTCGGCACGGCGACGCGCCTGGACATACTTACCAGACGAGTCACTCCGCGAGCCGCCTTGATAGAATTTACGTCTCTCGGGAACTCACGCCTGCAGTCCAAGGTGCAGAACTTTGGCCCCTGGCCTTTTCGGACCACTGTGCCTACATCTGCACCATTCTCTTCCCCAAGCAAGTGGTCTGGCGTAGTCGTGCACCGTGGAAGCTAAACACCTCCCATCTTCATGATCCCGAATGTCTTCAACGTGTTACCGAGACATGGGCCACCTGTGAACGTCGCTTACCTAAATACGGCACGACCTTGACCTGGTGGCTAGAATGTGCCAAACCTGCCATTCGACGTACTTTGATTCAGTATGGAAAGGAAGTTGCTATGTGGCGCCGGCACACTACCGACTATTTCTACGCCGTTCTCCGCGACCTGGACGTCCAACCGCCCACCCCCGACACCCAGAGGGAACGCAGCAGGATTAAGGCGCAAATTGTAACTTTGACACGCCGTAGACTGCAGGGGCCTATGGTGCGAACCCGACGTCAAGATTCGGCGGAACAAGAACATCCGACCATGCATCATATCGCCTCCGATAGGAAACATCGACGACGACAACTCATCACCGAGATCACCACCTGTCGCGGCCAGCACGTCACTTGCCAGGCCGAAATCGTCAGTGCCTTTGTCGACCACTACCGCACAATGTACCAGGAGGAGACTACCAACAACCACCCTGAGGAGTCTGTGTTACCACACGTAACTCGCACCCTCACCAGCGACGAAGCGGACGAGCTGATGGAGCCCATTATGCGTGACGAAATCCACGATGCAATCAAAAAAGGTGCTCTGAATAAGTCACCTGGTGTCGACGGATTGCCGATAGAATTTTATCGCGCTTTCTTCACACTAATGGCGTCACGGTGGACAACGATGTTTAATGAACTGCTGACGATGGGGAACGCCGTACCGCCGTCCTTCGTCACGGGAATTATTATACCCATCCACAAACCGACACCAGGTGTGACGACAGCACATTACCGTCCCCTGACTCTGCTTAACGCAGACTGTAAAATTTTTACACGCCTACTGGCAACGCGATGCCGCAAGATCCTGCCTAGCATTCTATCCCCGGAACAGACAACTCCGGGCGGCTCAGTTAATATACAAACGGCCACAGGAGAATGTCGCGATTTAATTGCACTGGCAGCGGCGTGCAGACTCCGCGCAGCAGTGGTTGCCATTGATTTTGACAGCGCATTCGACAAATTGCGGCATCTTTTTCTGTTCTCAGTGATGAACCGCATGGGTTTTCCACCAACCTTTATCGACGTGATCCGGCGCCTGTACGGCACCGCCGAATCTCTGATTCAGGTTAACGGCCGTGTGGCGGGACCAGTGGCGATCCGGCGTTCCGTACGACAAGGCTGCCCACTTTCGACCCTACTGTATGCCATAAGCCTGGAGCCACTCATCGGGAGTCTGACGAGCCACCTTTCTGGTCTCACTTTGCGACAGCACAGTTTTCGATGTCGTGCGTATGCGGACGACCTCCTCCTCTTGATCCGCTCACGGAGTGAAACACACACGGTACTTGATTTGATATCAACGTACGGCACTGCAGCGGGCAGTAACATGAATGTGGCTAAATCCGCGGCGATGCCCATTGGACGCGGCCTCTCACACGACGACTTAGCACCTCTCCCGTGTGTACAACAACTACGATATCTTGGTATCATTTTCACTTCCACCGTGCGCCGCTCCGCTGCCATCAATTTTCGGCGTGCACTCCAAACTATCCGCACGACGGTGCGACAAAATCTTCTCCGACGACTCGATTCTTTACAACGTGTCCAATATCTCAATCAACATGTGGCGGCCAAAATGGTCCACATCGCACAGGTCCTCCCGCTGCCATCAACTATTGGACGCAGCCTCCAGGCTGCCCTCGGATACTTCCTTACGGCCGGTACGATCTTTAAGGTCCGCTGCGACACGCTCACCCTTCCCCCGCGAGCAGGAGGCCTCGGCCTTGTCAATGTGCGACTCCGAGCGGCGTCCTTGTACATGTCCACCATGCACAAGCAGTGGCACGGGGGCACCTCCCTTACGCGCAGCTTGCTGGAAATTCTTGTGCCCGCGACCATAACACCACCAGTACCAGTCGGACACATCAAGCACCATTTGACCCACATTTCTGATTTCATCGTCGACTTCAGTTATGCTCACACGCACTTACCGACCACGCGTTCTCCTCGACCTAAAGATTTTTACACCCCACTCCTTCGTTCCATATCCAGCAACAATATCGAACTGAGACATCCGTCCACGCGGTGGCCAACGGTTTGGCGTCACATCCACCAGCCTTTTCTTCCCTCCAACGTCCGGGCAACATGGTACCAAGTCGCAAATGAAAAATTCGCCACAAACCATCGCCTTCACGCCATCGGACTACAGGACTCTCCACTTTGTTCCATTTGCCACCTCGTGGATGACGATGTCCACCAACTGACTTGTGCTGCCACCAGTGACGTCTGGAAACTTGCCCGACAGTTTGTTGCCTGTTACCTCCGCGTTCCGCCGGACTCGATTGACCCACGGACTTTTATCCATCCTGAGAATTCTTATTTCCCCGCCTCCAAAAATCATGCGATTGTATGGGTCAAGGGGTGGACGATCACCTACATGTATAATGGTGGCGACAAATCACGCCTTGATTTCTGGCAGTACTTACAAACCGCCCACAGTGAAGTTGAACAGCGACCGTGCTACCGCGCCTTCTTCGCCAACTACCTACATGCGATCTTTACTTCACCCCCGCTCAGTTGGATGGTGCCACACGCCGACAGCACTCCCGCCCCCCCTGCTGACATGTGAGACTCCCCGCGCTACTTTCTACATTTGTAACCCACAGTGGAGTAGGCGCATGGACACGCGCCTCCTTTCTTCAATGCACTACCCCAGACAACACTGGCTTTTCCCTCACTCCACTGTATATTGCTTCACACCTCTTAGATTACATCAGAATTATTATTCTTTTTTTCCCTACACCTTGTTCATAAAAAAAAAAACTCCTCGCCTTGTACGAGTATATTGTCTTGTGTTATTTTCGCCGGAAGGATGGCATTTCTGTTGTATTTAAGTTTGTACCAATAAAGATCTTTTTTTCATTTACCCTTTTCCTGGTAAAAAAAAATTATAAATAAAAATAAAACAAAAATAAATCAAAAAGCTACTTTGCGGGAGTGCTTCAGGGACGGGAGGGGGGAAGACATCGCGGCCAGGCCTCGGGTTTCGACCCCTGCCCGCCTTGTCTCCACCTACCCATAACTGAACAATCTTTTTTTTTAAAAAAAAAAAAAAACAAAAAAAAAATAAAAAAAAAAGAAAAAAAATAAAAAAAAAGAGGTTCCCTTGTGCGTTGCAGTGCTTGTAGTATAAGACATAGCAGTTCGAATCACGGTAGAAGCCGCTGACTGCAACCTTTTATTTTCCATTTTAATTAATGGAGTTGCAAACTGCTAGTAAAAATTTCTTATGCGAAATCTGAAGAATGCCTTTAAACATCAATCTTCGTCCGATTTCGACTTAGTAAATTAAGTTAATATCATGGATTTCTGCTTTGCAAATTCCAAGGTGCTTCACTGTAAAATAGACCCTGAAAAGATTCAAACCGACTGTCAATGATATAAATTTGAGCTTTGTTCGTCATATAGGTCTAACATGTCAGAAGGTTGTTTATGAAGTGCACATGTTCATTAATGTAGTTCCCTTCTTCTAAATTTTTGCAATAGCATTTAACTGTAGACGTTTTCTAACACCGGCGTTAGCAATTCCTTTCCGTTCTCTGAAACCTTCAAAACGACAAATTTTTCTGGTTTAAATCTGATGACCTTAACTATCACTTCCGGTCAACAATAAATACTTCATGAACCCATACATGGAACTCCAAATGTGCAGTGTTCCTGCACTGCTACAGAGCATGCATTGCAAGGTATTCACACAGTTTATCGCATAGACTTACCATAAGGAATGAAACAAGAACTGTAATACACTTTACACCACAGACGCTCACTCTGGCTTGACGAAAACATCCAAACATTGACCAAAAGTTGCACAAATAATTGAGTTTGAAAGGAAAAGAAACGAGGTATGAAGCATTTATAAATTCATCGAATGTAGTGAGGTGGTTTAATTTCGTCCCAGTCTATAAAATTAATTTCGGGCCATACTCGCTCTTGCCGATTAATGTAATATAATACGCGCCTACTAATCAGGGCGTCTGTCTCCGTTGCTTTTGAGCGTGAATGGAAATTGTAGAAATTTTCTGTGGAGCAACATTTAATAATAAAGCGTTTTAAATCATCAAAAGCGATGAGCGGTAGCAGGCGCTTTCGATAAAGAACGGGGGAGTGCAGCGCCGCTGCTGTCGCCACGGCCGCTGCCAGTAGCCAGCAAATGGATCCCGGAGCTTTGCCGCATACGGCGTCCAGAGGAGGACAGTCTGCAGGAAATCTGCCGCAAAATCGTTACTGGATAAAATTTTGATATCGGTGTGTCACAAAGCGAAATAGATTGAATCTGCGCTACCATTACATTCACGTCTTCAGCATTCAGACAGAAGAGGCTATAAAAATATTTTATGCCAGCTGCTCTCGATCAACTGACATTATGAACAAAAACAACGCACGCTACCGCTAGACCACAGGCGTAATCAGCCTAGAGTTTCTCTGTCATGGGACAAGTTTTCCTCCAGGAAGTGCCGCAGTCTACAGTGTTGCCAGATTGTGCAGATAACCGGACTTAGAGAATTAGCGAGTTGGCCAAGTTTTTTGTCCCATGTCGCGATCGGCGCGGACTTAGCCTCTGAAGCGGCCGGCCGCCGGTCAAGTTTTATGTCAAAGAGTGTACCTGATTGCTTCCACAATGGAGGCGTTTATCAAGTGACATGTGGCAGGGGAAAAGTGTATATAGCCGAAACGGGAACAACTGTTAAAGAACGCATTAAGACACAATAACGGCACACGTTGCTAAAACAAAGTTTAAAATCGGCAGTAGCGGAACATCATTAGAACTGTAGTTCTGACATCGATATTAATAACGTACATGTGCTGGCTTAAGGAAACCAATATTAGTAGAAGAAATGTCCGAGAAGCGATTGAAATTTCCAAGAACGCATGTAATTTCAATAGAGAGGACAGATATAGGATTCCGGCATCGTGGCTCCCCGCCATCAAGGAAGTGAATGTGCGGCCGTGGTGTGTGAGCAATAACTTGGATAAACATTTCCCCTCTCTTTCTCTGTGCGTTTCGCATCTAGCCAATGATGATAGCCAACCAATAGCAGTAGGAGGAATTTCAACAAATAACCCTTTTTCAGAGTAAGTGTGGAATAAAGCCTCTCTATGCTATGAGGATGGGCCACCAACAGCATCCATAAGAGTTTAGCTAATAACTCCCCTTCTTCTGCATAAGCGCGGAAATTTTAGCCTATGACATTGGCCCACCAATTGCAGCCACAAGAATTTTAACCGATATTATCATTTCTCCATCAGAAACGCGGGAAAATTCCCCTTTATAAGAGATCGCGACACTGGTCTCTGACAGTGTTCTAGCAATAATGGGCACCGAAACATCCTCAAGATGATCCCAGCAGAGGGGTCGAAACGTCGATTATTTTAGAAGGAAATATGAAACGGCCTGAAGGCCAGAAGATTTTGACTTTAGTGACAATGCCCAGGAAAGCTTGCAGACTTACACCAGCTCAGTCTGTTCCTCCGTAAGATCCATAGCGCTGTAGACAACGGTGCTCATATCTATTGGACCAGAATTGTGACTGGATTCAAGAATTTCTTGCAGATACAACTCAACAAGTCGTTTTTAACGGGACAAAATTTGCAGATGTAAAAGTAATTTTCGGAGTACCCTAAGGAAGTGTGACAGGTCCGTTAGTGTTTAACATGTGATTTAATAGAAAGCGGCGGTAACTCTTTCAGACTCTTCGCAGATGACGTAGTTGTATACAAGAAAGTAGCAACGCCAGAAGACAGAATTACCTACAGAAGACTGATGAATATTGCAGGCTCTGGCAGTTGACCCTGAACGCTAGTAAATGAACCATATTGCGCGTCCGTAGGAAAAGAAATCCACTACTAAATTAATGATCAGAAATTGCTGGAAACCGTATCTACCCTAAAATACCAAGGAGTAACTATCCAGAGCGATCTTAACTAAGATGACCACATATAACTGTTAGGAGTAGCAGACGCCAGACAGTCATAGGAAGAATCTTAAGGAAATATAATTCAACACGGAGGAAGTGACATACAAGACGCTTGTTCGACCGGTTCTGGAGTATTTTTCATCAGTCTAAGACCCTCACCAGGTAGGACTCAATGTAAGATATAGAGGAGCTTTTCGTCAAGGGATCGTTTTGTCACCGCGAGAGCGTTACAGAGACGCTCAACGATTTCCGGTGTCAGATACAGTAGAGGCGTTGTGCATAAAGAAGAAGTTTACTATTGAAATTTCGAGAGATTACTTTCCGGGAAGAGTCTGACAATATATCACCTCCACCCACATATATCTCGCAAAATTATCAGATAGAGAAAATTCGATAAATTAGAGCTAATACACAGGCTTACCGACAATCATTTTACTCTTGCACCATTCGCGAGAAGAACAGGGAAGGGGGATCAGTTAGTGGCACCAGAAGAACCCCCTCCCCCTCGCCCCCCCCCCCCCACTGCCCCCACCCCTCCGCCGCCGCACACAGCCAGGGGTTGCGTGGTATTGCTGTGGATCTAGATGAAGCGTCATCACTTAACATTTCCGGGCTGAGATGCCGTGGTCCATACATAAGACTCTCCCCTGACGTTTCGCCTTCCACTGCGGAAGGCATCCTCCGAGGACAATCGGCGAACTGCAACGAGAGCACTAGTGAGCAGTCGAAGGCGAAACGTCAGGGGAGAGTCTTATGTATGGACCACGGCATCTCAGCCGGGAAATGTTAAGTGATGACAACACCTGCCGTGAAAGCCTTCATTCTGTAGATGAAGCGTGTTGTTGTTGACACACTTGCACCAGGACCAGCACTATACTCTGTCACCAGATCTGCTACAGATCTCAGCCTATCCTAGTTTTCAAGCTGGAATGCCTCCGACCTCCCCTTTCTGTAATAGGCGTGGATGTGCACCGCCCGTCGGCCACTCGTGGTTTCACAATCCTTAAACCACTTGCCGACGCCGACGACAGCAGCACGCTTCGCCATTTCCGAGGTGGTCGTCTCCTTGTCCTGGATTGTAGCAATCTGTCCTTTGTCAAAGTCGCTCAGCGTCGCCGGGGCTTATTCCATAATTTACTAAACATCAGTTGGTGCGAGAGACCTTCAGACCAGCCAGGCGAGTCGTCCCCTGGCGCAGAGTGCTCACCGCCGAGGCTGGCGGGTCTGGGACAACAGTGGGCCACTCAGAAGAGCAAGCTTTGCTGCCAGGCCAGCCGCGGCCGCGGCGCGGCGTGCATTGCAAATCCGCGCTGGCATTTCCCTCACAAAGTGGCGCGCTGCTCAGCGCCGAGCCCAGGGGTCGCGCAGAGGTGGACGTTGACGGATGGCGCCCGGCTGCAGGACCTTGCGCTCCGACGTCTCGCCGCTCATCCAAACAACCACTTCTTCCCTCACCTCAACCTCCACTGGCCAGCGAGACATTAGAGAACTGACATTACTCCACGTTCGTGGTTCACTATGTCTGTCTTCCAGTACATAGAAAGTGTTTCAGAAGTAATGGTAAGCATTTTAACAGTCTTTCATGGCGGCATGTTGGAAGAAAATCTTCTCCGTTTTCAAACAGCGTCAATTCGAATAAAATTCTCGCGGTCAGGAGTAAAACCACTGACTGTCAGGGCTAGCACGGTTTTCCGACTGTGGCCTCTGCCTCCAATCAGATGCCTAACCGACACGTGCGCATAAGCTGATTGGGCAGATCATAGCAGTTCCTGCTCGCCGCGGGACCGTGTGACGTCAGGTGGCGTGAGGTGTCTGCGCCACGTTTGACTGTCGCTCCCGCACCGCTACAAGCGTCAAGCAATATTATTAATTAACGGAAGGCAGGACACCGGCTTGGTCATTCACCACTGTACAGGAAACCGACGCACACTGACAGATAATTGAACGTCGATATCCTTCAACCGCCTTGTACACAAGAAAGCAGTCATGAGGACATTAATACACAGATCGAAAGTTACCTCTGAGGACGATCACCTGTAGTCTGAATTGCCGCATTTGAGACGCATGTACAGAGAGAATGGTTATAGCGTGAAAGACACTGGAAGCGCACTCGATTGCTACCGAAGAAGGACGCCTTGTGCATCGGCAGAAGAGGCCAAGCCGGCTGCTTTCCTACTACACTGTGGGGCAACGAGAAGCAAGTTACGACGTGTGCTGCAGAAACGTGGATTGAGACCAGCGTTCCGGCCAGAAACGAAATACGCTGTGCGCTCTTAAAGACGACATAGCTGTTCGTGTGCCCTGTCTGTATAGTGTCCCTTGTGAATGCGGCAGCATCTGTATAGGTCAGACAATTTGCACAGTTGAAGAGCGTTGTATCGAGCACAAGCGATACATTAAACAAAGGGAGCTTGACAATTCAGCCATACCTGATCACTGCTTGGGAGACAGACACAAAATGCAGTTTGAAAACACGAGAGTCTTGGCTCGAGCGCCAACAAACTGGGATTCCGTTATAAGAGAGGCGGTGGAGATTAGAATGAACTCATTTAGTACGGCGTGGGGGTGGGTTTTGTATGTCGAAAGGAAGCAATGGGGAATGTCTGACGTTTGTAACGGGGACGGAGCGGTAGTTTCAAACGTGGCGCTGGCCCCTCGCAGCACCTGATGTCACTCGATGCCGCGGCGGACGCTCTCGGATTGGTGCCAGAAGCCGTAATCCGGACTACATAATCAGAAAACCGTGCCAGCCCCGGCAAATGTCAATCAGAGTGGAGCCCTGACGGTGTTTACTTGCGAGTACGTAATTATCGCTCGTTACCGTCACGAGCTGTTTAGTAGTAGTAGTAGTAGTAGTAGTAGTGTCTGACTCAACGTTGATTTGTCGTTCGCTTTGTAAGGCACTTTTGTTTTCTCGTACGTTGTACCGGGCATTTATAGGCGACAGGCGTTAATGTATTTTGTCTCCCAGGGCTCTGACTACGTCAGTCGAGCCGAGGCAGGGCAAGAATAGGATCAAGAACAGGTATACGCGGCTAGGAGACTCTTTCGCCGCTCCTTCCGCAGCAATGTGACACCGGCCGCTCGACGGCCGTCCAGGCAAGCCGCCGGAGGCGCCGCTATTGACACCACTCGACAGCCTAAAGACCGTCTCACACGGAGCAAGATTCGCTGTACGTTTCCTTGCTGGCTCTCGCGACGGCAACCTTGCGGGCTCCGTCGTCTGCTAGCGGGATACCTTGCTGGGAACCTTGTAAGATTTCCAGCATAGGTCCGGTGCTATTTTTCTTGTATGGTTCCCTGCGTGCTACCTGCATTGTCCAATCATGAGACGTTTCGTTTGTGACGTCAGACGCGGAAAGCTTGGGAGGGAAGCCTTTGTTGATAGTTGCTTTTCTGTTGTTGTGATGTGCGGTAGGAAGTTCTTATAATTATTAAATAATGCACCGCAGTAGTCCAAGGAAGCGATTGAAGCATTGATATGTACTTTTAGGGAAGAACGTGTCTGTACGTCGTGAAAGGCGCAAACTATTATAATAAACACTTGCGTGCAGAAGCACTTGAAAGAGTTGCAAGTGCCGTATGTCTTGTTCGACCATATCCATTCGTATAAAATTTGCAAAGGATGTACGATCTTCTATCCTATAAAATAAAGTCGTATATAACAGTTATTATTGGTATATTTATAAAGTCAAACAGTAATGGAATGGTGATACTTTTCAAACAAAAGTACGTGTTATGCGAACTAACCTCAACTCTTTACGAAGCATGGAGAGCACACCTTTTCCAGCGTTTCTCCTTTTAATCCAGTTTTTCGTCCATTCTTTCTTTCTTTCTTCTCATTAGCATGCATTTCTGCATCGTTTAGCACCAAAACAGCTAATAACGGCAGTTTGCTCTGAACATCTGTACCTGAAGCAGCCATCTTCGTTCGATACAACATGCAGCTGATCACAACACAACTAGCTGCCGATCTTGCACCGTGGGAGGGCTTCGGCATGAAAGATAGCCGGCTCCTTTCCCTGCAAGCCGGCAGGCATGCAAGCCATCTCGCAAACTTGCGGCGAACCTTGCTCTGTGTGAGACGGGCTTAAAGGCCGAGAGCATCCTGCCTCCCGCCACAAGTCACCAATAACCACTGAGAGAGATACCCATTCACGTGAACCCTGTCCACAGCCTCGCGTTAGGGGCCGATTGTCCTCTTCGTCATCCAACGACTCCCGTGGTCACTTGGTGACAGACTTCTGACCCAGCGATGGTCAAGCCATGTCGCTCCTCATTACTGATACAACCGACCGCCACGTGGACGCCCCGTCGGGTGCACAAACTCGTCGACCGAACAGGACTTCAGGGAACTCCGACGCTGTCGGAACCCCCCCCCCCCCTCCACTCGTAGGCGAAAATTTGAACGGTCTTCCACTCGCGCCCAGTTCAGCGGATTCAGATGCCTCCACAACTGGAGCAGTCGCGCCTGTTGTTGCCATGGACCAGGACATGGATCTCCCTCCCGAACCCACTTCTCAGAATCCACCACCGACACCACCAAAGCAGAAGATCCCTCCTAACGTGTTTTATAATCCCACGAATTACGTTAAACTGAACACTGAACTGCAACCCCTTATTGCAGGCCAACTGCGACAGTTTACCAGAAAGGCCATGTCAGGTACCTGCTTCACACAAAGGATGATTATTTCCAAGTTCTCAACTTTGTGAGGTCAAGGGCTATGGACTACTACACTTAACATGCTTCTGGAGACAGGAATAAAAGTCGTCATCAAAGACCTTCGCTGTGAAATTACAGAGACACCAAGTACGAATTACTCCATCCCAATTTCCTTGACTCTTTGGTCCACCAACATAGCAAGAGGTACCCAGAGACGCGGAAGTTAATCCCTATGCCCACCCATGTTCCCTCCCTTATTAGGGGAGAAGACGTCGAACAAATTTACCAAATCAGGTATCTCCTGCGCACCATGTTGAGTATTGAATTATATGAAGGCCGTAACGGCCCCTCCAACTGCCGTAGGTGTCAGCGTTTGCGCCACACCAGCAATTACTGCCAGTTGCCTTTTCGGTGTGTCAAGTGTGCAGGCTCGCACACATCAGAGGACTGCAAACTCCTGGTGTCAGAAAAACCCTCATGTGCCCGCTGTTTCGCCACCATTCACGATCCCCACTCGGAAGCTTTATCCAACGACGCTACGGAGCGTCGTCGTAACAGGCTCGGCCCCCTGCCGTAGGCCACCCCTTCGGCAGCAAACCTAACTTTATACGCTGACGGACAATAGGCGGAACGCCTTGCAACGTTGTTTGTTGTCCAGGAATTGTTAATGACTGCCAAAGTCGGTGATGGAGAAGATGTTACTAAGCTGTTACGTAGACAGACCTTATCTCCAAGAACGCGATGCTCTGTTACCTCAGTGGATGATGGGATCAGGGTTTCGGACACAGGTATCCATCCACAGTTTCTTTTTCTCCTGTATACCGAAAAACAATGGAGATTTTAGAGGGGTCCAGGAGATAAATAGACTGCGGATGGAAACCTGTGCCCGAAAGCGCCATCCAGTGTTCAGCAAATATTTCGTTTAGGTGTCTTCCAACAATGGCGTAATAAAATGATAATTCGGTAATATTCACACCTGTCAGCGTCTGCTTTCATTGGAACTGGAATTATTACATTATTCTACAAGTCTGATGGTATTCACCCTCTCTCATACGTCTTGCACTCTGGGTGGAATAGTTATGCGGGCCCTTAGATGAGATAAAAATTGCATAAATCTTCTCTGAAGAATATTGACGAATATTATACGACATCTACTCCATTCCATGACATCGTCAGTGTCCAAAATGCACAATCAGTAAGACATGGAACAAAGTAAACAATTTTGCCAACAGATGAGTGTAGTGAAAATATGCCTATGAGAACAGGCAAATTTATGGGTGACAGAGCTTATCAAATGAAGCACATTTGTTATTTTACTTACATATGAAGGGTATTACAAAACGATACCGACAAATTTCGACGTGTTGTAGAACGTCTCGTAAGGAACAACTTGAGAACAGGAATTCCTGTCCGGCCATCCCTCCACAGCAAACTTTGTATGCTGACGGATCATAGGCGGAACGTCTCGCAATGTTTGTTGTTCAGTGATTGCGACTGATGCCACGACTGGCGATGGAGAAGATGGAGCTAGCTGCTGCGTAGGCAGGGCTTGTCTCCTATAAATGTGATGCTCTGTTGCCTCGGTGGATGGCACTTTCTGGCACAGGGGTCCATCCGAAATCTGCTTTTCTCCTGGAGCCCTCTAAAATCTCCATTGTTTTTGGGTATATAAGAGAAAAAGAAACTCGTGTCCGAGTCCGTCAGCCATTGAGGCAACGTTCATCTCGTTCATAGAAGACAAGGTCTGTCTAAGCAGCATCTAGCAACATCTTCTCCATCGCCTGGCAGTCAGTCGCAGTCACTTAACAACAAACAACATTTCAAGGCGTTCCGCCTATTGCCCGTCAACGTACAGGTCAGGTTTTCCGTTGAATGGGCGGCTTAGCGGCAGGCGCCCGGGCCTATAACATCGACGCTCCGTAGCGTCGTTGGATAACGTTTCTGGGTCGCTATCCTCAATTTCTTCCTCACGATACTCTCTGCAACATCTACATCTACATACATACTCCGCAATCCGCCATACGGTGCGTGGCGGAGGGTACCTCGTACCACAACTAGCATCTTCTCTCCCTGTTCCACTCCCAAACATAACGAGGGAAAAATGACTGCCTATATGCCTCTGTACGAGCCCTAATCTCCCTTATCTTATCTTTGTGGTCTTTCCGCGAAATGTAAGTTGGCGGCAGTAAAATTGTACTGCAGTCAGCCTCAAACGCTGGTTCTCTAAATTTCCTCAGTAGCGATTCACGGAAAAAATCCCTCCTTTCCTCTAGATACTCCCGCCCGAGTTCCTGAAGCATTTCCGTAACACTCGCGTGATAATCAAACCTACCAGTAACAAATCTAGCAGCCCGCCTCTGAATTGCTTCTATATCCTCCCTCTATTGCTTCTATATCCTCCCTCACCCCCCCCCCCCCCCATGAACCATGGACCTTGCCGTTGGTGGGGAGGCTTGCGTGCCTCATCGATACAGATAGCCGTACCGTAGGTACAACCACAACGGAGGGGTATCTGTTGAGAGGCCAGACAAACGTGTGGTTCCTGAAGAGGGGCAGCAGCCTTTTTCAGTAGTTGCAAGGGCAACAGTCTGGATGATTGACTGATCTGGCCTTGTAACAATAACCAAAACGGCCTTGCTGTGCTGGTACTGCGAACGGCTGAAAGCAAGGGGAAACTACGGCCGTAATTTTTCCCGAGGGCATGCAGCTTTACTGTATGATTAAATGATGATGGCGTCCTCTTGGGTAAAATATTCCGGAGGTAAAATAGTCCCCCATTCGGATCTCCGGGCGGGGACTACTCAAGAGGATGTCGTTATCAGGAGAAAGAAAACTGGCGTTCTACGGATCGGAGCGTGGAATGTCAGGTCCCTTAATCGGGCAGGTAGGTTAGAAAATTTGAAAAGGGAAATGGATAGGTTAAAGTTAGATATAGTGGGAATTAGTGAAGTTCGGTGGCAGGAGGAACAAGACTTCTGGTCAGGTGACTACAGGGCTATAAACACAAAGTCAAATAGGGGTAATGCAGGAGTAGGTTTAATAATGAATAGGAAAATAGGAACGCGGGTAAGCTACTACAAACAGCTTAGTGAACGCATTATTGTGGCCAAGATAGATACGAAGCCCACACCTACTACAGTAGTACAAGTTTATATGCCAACTAGCTCTGCAGATGACGAAGAAATTGAAGAAATGTATGATGAAATAAAAGAAATTATTCAGATTGTGAAGGGAGACGAAAATTTAATAGTTATGGGTGACTGGAATTCGAGTGTAGGAAAAGGGAGAGAAGGAAACGTAGTAGGTGAATATGGATTGGGGCTAAGAAATGAAAGAGGAAGCCGCCTGGTAGAATTTTGCACAGAGCACAATTTAATCATAGCTAACACTTGGTTTAAGAATCATGATAGAAGGTTGTATACATGGAAGAACCCTGGAGATACTAAAAGGTATCAGATTGATTATATAATGGTAAGACAGAGATTTAGGAACCAGGTTTTAACTTGTAAGACATTTCCAGGGGCAGATGTGGACTCTGACCATAATCTATTGGTTATGACCTGTAGATTAAAACTGAAGAAACTGCAAAAAGGTGGGAATTTAAGGAGAGGGGACCTGCATAAACTGACTAAACCAGAGGTTGTACAGAGTTTCAGGGAGAGCATAAGGGAACAATTGACAGGAATGGGGGAAAGAAATACAGTAGAAGAAGAATGGGTAGCTTTGAGGGATGAAGTAGTGAAGGCAGCAGAGGATCAAGTAGGTAAAAAGACGAGGGCTAGTAGAAATCCTTGGGTAACAGAAGAAATATTGAATTTAATTGATGAAAGGAGAAAATATAAAAATGCAGTAAATGAAGCAGGCAAAAAGGAATACAAACGTCTCAAAAATGAGATCGACAGGAAGTGCAAAATGGCTAAGCAGGGATGGCTAGAAGACAAATGTAAGGATGTAGAGGCTTATCTTACTAGGGGTAAGATAGATACTGCATACAGGAAAATTAAAGAGACCTTTGGAGATAAGAGAACCACTTGTATGAACATCAAGAGCTCAGATGGAAACCCAGTTCTAAGCAAAGAAGAGAAAGCAGAAAGGTGGAAGGAGTATATAGAGGGTCTATACAAGGGCGATGTACTTGAGGACAATATTATGGAAATGGAAGAGGATGTAGATGAAGATGAAATGGGAGATAAGATACTGCGTGAAGAGTTTGACAGAGCACTGAAAGACCTGAGTCGAAACAAGGCCCCCGGAGTAGACAACATTCCATCGGAACTACTGACGGCCTTGGGAGAGCCAGTCCTGACAAAACTCTACCATCTGGTGAGCAAGATGTATGAATCAGGCGAAATACCCTCAGACTTCAAGAAGAATATAATAATTCCAATCCCAAAGATAGCAGGTGTTGACAGATGTGAGAATTACCGAACAATCAGTTTAATAAGCCACAGCTGCAAAATACTAACACGAATTCTTTACAGACGAATGGAAAAACTAGTAGAAGCCGACCTCGGGGAAGATCAGTTTGGATTCCGTAGAAATACTGGGACACGTGAGGCAATACTGACCTTACGACTTATCTTAGAACAAAGATTAAGGAAAGGCAAACCTACGTTTCTAGCATTTGTAGACTTAGAGAAAGCTTTTGACAATGTTGACTGGAATACTCTCTTTCAAATTCTAAAGGTGGCAGGGGTAAAATACAGGGAGCGAAAGGCTATTTACAATTTGTACAGAAACCAGATGGCAGTTATAAGAGTCGAGGGACATGAAAGGGAAGCAGTGGTTGGGAAGGGAGTAAGACAGGGTTGTAGCCTCTCCCCGATGTTATTCAATCTGTATATTGAGCAAGCAGTAAAGGAAACAAAAGAAAAATTCGGAGTAGGTATTAAAATCCATGGAGAAGAAATAAAAACTTTGAGGTTCGCCGATGACATCGTAATTCTGTCAGAGACAGCAAAGGACTTGGAAGAGCAGTTGAATGGAATGGATGGTGTCTTGAAGGGAGGATATAAGATGAACATCAACAAAAGCAAAACGAGGATAATGGAATGTAGTCGAATTAAGTCGGGTGATGTTGAGGGTATTAGATTAGGAAATGAGACACTTAAAGTAGTAAAGGAGTTTTGCTATTTGGGGAGCAAAATAACTGATGATGGTCGAAGTAGAGAGGATATAAAATGTAGACTGGCAATGGCAAGGAAAGCGTTTCTGAAGAAGAGAAATTTGTTAACATCGAGTATAGATTTAAGTGTCAGGAAGTCTTTTCTGAAAGTATTTGTATGGAGTGTAGCCATGTATGGAAGTGAAACATGGACGATAAATAGTTTGGACAAGAAGAGAATAGAAGCTTTCGAAATGTGGTGCTACAGAAGAATGCTGAAGATTAGATGGGTAGATCACATAACTAATGAGGAGGTACTGAACAGGATTGGGGAGAAGAGGAGTTTGTGGCACAACTTGACCAGAAGAAGGGATCGGTTGGTAGGACATGTTCTGAGGCATCAAGGGATCACCAATTTAGTATTGGAGGGCAGCGTGGAGGGTAAAAATCGTAGGGGGAGACCAAGAGATGCATACACTAAGCAGATTCAGAAGGATGTAGGTTGCAGTAGGTACTGGGAGATGAAGAAGCTTGCACAGGATAGAGTAGCATGGAGAGCTGCATCAAACCAGTCTCAGGACTGAAGACCACAACAACAACAACATCCTCCCTCACTCCGACCTGATAGGGATTCCAAACGCTCGAGCAGTACTCAAGAATAGGTCGTATTAGTGTTTTATAAGCGGTCTCCTTTACAGTTGAACCACATCTTCCCAAAATTCTACCAATGAACCGAAGACTACTATCCGTCTTCCCCACAACTGCTATTACATGCTTGTCCCACTTCATATCGCTCTGCAATGTTACGCCCAAATATTTAATCGACGTGAGTGTGTCAAGCGCTACACTACTAATGGAGTAATCAAATATTATGGGATTCTTTTTCCTATTCATATGCATTAATTTACATTTATCTACGCGCTTCAGTCTGGAACTGCGCCACCGCTATGGTCGCAGGTTCGAATCCTGCCTCGGGCATGGATGTGTGTGATGTCCTTAGGTTAGTTAGGTTTAAGTAGTTCTAAGTTCTAGAGGACTGATGACCTCAGATGATAAGTCCCATAGTGCTCAGAGCCATTTTTTTTACATTTATCTATATTTAGAGTTAGCTGCCATTCTTTACACCAATCACAATTCCTGTCCAAGTCATCTTGTATCCTACGACTGTCACTCAACGACGACACCTTCCCGTACACCATAGCATCATCAGCAAACAGCCGCACAATGTTATCCACCCTTTCCAAAAGATCATTTATGTAGATAGAAAACAACAGCGGACCTACCGCACTTCCCTGGGGCACTCCAGATGACACCCTCACCTCCGATGAACACTCACCATCGAGGACAACGTACTGGGTTCTATTACTTAAGAAGTCTTCGAGCCACTCACATATTTGGGAACCAATCCCATATGCTCGTACCTTAGTTAGGAGCTGCTGTGGGGCACCGAGTCAGACGCTTTCCGGAAGTCAAGGAATATGGCATCCGTCTGATACCCTTCATCCATGGTTCGCAAGATATCATGTGAAAAAAGGGCGAGTTGCGTTTCGCAGGAGCGATGCTTTCTAAAGCCGTGCTGATGCATGGACAGCAACTACTCTGTCTCAAGGAAATTCATTACATTCGAACTGAGAATATGTCGAGAATCCTGCAACAAACCGATGTTAAGGATATTGGTCTGTAATTTTGAGGATCCGTCCTTCTACCCCTCTTATGTACAGGCGTCACCTGCGCTTTTTTCCAGTCGCTCGGGACTTTACGTTGGGCAAGAGATTCGCGATAAATGCAAGCTAAGTAAGGAGCCAATGCAGTAGAGTACTCTCTGTAACACCGAATTGAAATCCCATCAGGACCTGACGATTTATTTATTTTCAAGCCATTCAGCTGCTTCAAAACCCCAGGGATGTCTATCACTATGTCCTCCATACAGGAATCTGTACGAGTCTCAAACGGCGGTATGACTGTACGATCCTCCTGCGTGAAAGATTTCTCAAATGCTAAATTTAAAATCTCAGCTTTCGTTTGCTGTCTTCCGTTGCCAGGCCAGACTGATCAGGATGGAAGCCTTCGACCCGCTTACCGATTTTACGTAAGACCAGAAATTCCTTCGAAAGTCTGTCAGTATCGTTTTGTAATTCCTTGTATATTAACACTTTGTTAACAAGAGGCTATAAACTGTAGTCTTGAATGCTGCGATCATGCTTCTGTCGTATTTCTTCTATTTACGACCGACATAACACGGCCGTCTTATAAACAAGCGACATTCGGAAAAAGAATCTGAATGAGAGACCCTCTGCACAATCCTACTTTAAGTACAGAATGTACCGCAGAAGGTATCGACACTATCTATCTTGAACGGTTGCGCTAAAATGCTAATCATTTCTATAGTAAAATTCATGCCAGTTTGAGTTTAGTTGCTTGCCGTCTTCGTGGTGTCTCCGTTTTAATGGCCGGTTGTGTATCTGCACCAAAAGGTCGGTTTCTCCACGCCACTGAGTGGCACGAAAATGCCCTTCGCCCAATCTGGTGGATATTACATCGACTGTTTCGTTATGACACAATATTCCAGTTATTTTTTCTTCAGAATTCTATATTTATGTTATTATTTCGTAAATCGATCATCATTTCTATGCCATATTTCTCTCCCTTCAGCTTTGGGTGGTACATAAATCCATACAGTGAGCGTCTTAGTCATATGCTGGAATGGAGCGACGCTAAGGTGAGGCGAAAATGATAAGCTGCTTAAGAGCACAGCCGGTAACAAACGAAAGTGAATTATTACTTCCCGTGTAGTGTTCGTCCCACTGACGGGAACTGGCAATTTTCGTTCTAAAAACACGGCTGAGAACGCGCTGGTGACAGTCCACTTGTATTATAGTAACGTTAACTTGATGCACAGAAAACAAATCTTACCTAACCCCAATGCTTTAGACCACGTTGCCTCTGTTCAAGTATCACCGTAATGGATGACAGGTGTTTTACGCCTCACATTGTTTAATGCAGAGCGAGGGGTAATTGATGGGCCACATTAAACAACCCAATCATATTAAAGAAGGCGTAAGCCTAACAAGTCTTGAAACAGAACCGGGTACTTGGAGCTCAATGTAATGTAAAGAACGGTCAGTCATTGCGTCTTGCCAGCAAGTTTGGCTGCTCACCTAAAGCTTCATGAACCAATGGAAGACGTTTTTGGGGACGAATCAGCTGATAAAGGATTTAGTCATGACCTTTGTAAGCTGTCTGATTTCAGCCAGGGCGCGAGTCGACAAATTAGACTGAAACGCAAAAAAAAAAAAAAAAAAAAAAAAATAAAATAAAATAAAATAAAAAAAAAAAATAAAATAAAATAAAATAAAATAAAAAACTGGTATAGCTATGCGAATTCAAATACAGAGATAAGTCAACAGGCAGAATACGGCACTGCGGTCGGCAACGCCTATATAACACAACAACTGTCTGACACATTTGTTAGATCGGTCACTGCTGCTACACTGGCAGGTTATCTAGATTTAAGTTAGTGTGAACTTGCTGTTTAGTCGGCGCACGAGCGATAGGATACAGCATCTCCGAGGTAACGATGAAGTGGGGATTTTCCCGTAAGACCATTTCACGAGTGTACCATGAATATCAGGAATCCGGTAAAACATCAAATTTCCGACATCGCTGCGGCCTGAAAAAGATCCTGTAAAAACGGGACCAACGACGACTGAAGAGAATCGTTTAACGTGACAGAAGTACAACCCTTCTGCAAATTGCTGCAGCTTTCAATGCTGGCCCATCAGCAAGTGTTAGCGTGCGAACCATTCAGCGGAACATAATCGATATGGGTTTTCGGAGCCGAAGGCCCTCACGTGTACCCTTGATGACTGCACCACACGAAGCTTTACACCTCGTCAGTGGCTGTCAACAGCGACATTAGACTGTTGATGACTAGAAGCATGTCGCCTGGTCGGACGTGTCTCTTTTCAAATTGTATCGAGCGTATGGACGTGTGCTGGTTGGGAGACAACCTCTTGAAACCATGGACCCTGCTTGTCAGTAGGGGACTTTTCGAACTGGTGGAGGCACTGTAATGGTGTGCGGGGTGTGCAGTTGGAGTGATGTGGGATCACTGCTACGACTAGGCACAACTGTGGCAAGTGATATGTACGTAAGCATCCAGTCAGACCTCGTCCATCCATTCATGGCCAATGTGCATTTAGACGGACTTGGGCAGTTCCAGCAGGACACTGCGACACCCCAAAGTCCAGAATTGCAACAGAGTGGCTCGAGTGACATTCTTCTGAGTTTAAACACTTCCGCTGGCCACCAAACTCCCCAGACATGAACATTGTAGAGCATATCTGGGATGCCTTACAAAGTGCTGTTCAGAAGAGATCTCCATCCCCTCGTACTCTTACTGATTTATGGACAGCTCTACAGGATTCATGGTGTCAGTTCCCTCCAACACTACTTCAGACATTAGTCGAGTCCATACCACGTCGTGTTGTGGCACTTCTGCGTTCTCACGGGGGCCCTACACGACTTAGGGAGATGTACCATTTTCTTTGACTCTTCAGTATAATTCAGAAGGAGATGCATTAAGCAACAAATCAGTTTCAGGTTCTAAATTCCAAAAGATTCTGTAAGACTGTATTCTCACCTTATTTCATTTATCGAATGTCTTCTTAAAATCCGAAGGACCGAAATGAAAGTTCAGAGTTTCAAAGTTTGCTGTCTTTGTGCGAAATTTTTGTTCACAGCGTGGACATGAAAGCTTCAACTTGCGCTCACATCAGGAAAATATATTTAAAAAAAATCTGCTTTTTGTTGATAATCAAAAAACTTTTCCATAACTTAATGGAGAGAGCGCTGCTGTTGGATGAAAATATTACGATATGTTATTTTGGGTTGATACTGCATGATCCACATTCGACTCCTGGAAAATGAGACAGCGGAAAACTTAGCTCGTTTGAGGGAGACTTTAATTTTGGAGATGGAGAGTAAATCATTAGGCCATACTCCTTACACGTCACCAATGGATGACTTGATGAATCTGGAAGAACACTTCTGTGTCCACTCTATAGTCTACTATCCTCATCTCTAAACTGATCGTTGCAGACATCACTATGACGCCTATGATGAAAATCAAAGCAACCCTCAGAAGGCAGTCACTGAAAAATAAAGATCTCTTGTGAATGTTTCTTTAAACAGGTTCTCCTTTGAGTAAAGAATCCATATAAGGGAAGGAAGTCACAGACGGCAGTTGAGGCGAAAGTACTGTGCAGTCACGATGCATCTTCTTGGAATATTAATTCTGCAACGGATTAGCTTTCAGTCCAATGTTGTTTCATTGCAATGACATGTACACTAACAACACGCCGTAAACCAAATGTAGATCCAACTGCGAGGGATGTAAATCGTAAATATTAGTGCGTCGTGGTGGGCACAGCACCGTTTAATTCAATGCCAATTTCTCGGTGGTGCTGCAGAGAGAGGCCACTCGGCGATATAGACAACTGTATTGCTTCTTGTCATCCTTTTGAGAAACTCCGGTAAGAATTCCACCCCACGTTGGGCGCCAAATATAATAATAATATATAATTAATAAATTAGTTATCTTTTTGGAATGTGTAGTCAATAATTGATTAGTCAGTAGTAAAACTAATAAATGAAAAGTAAAATGAATTTAAATATCTCATTCGCATACACAAATCACTTTCTTAATCTTTTTTTACCTTTTCTGATGTTTGAAGTAAAGGTCAGCAGACTCTTAACGTGTTGGAAAAACGTTTAGTTTGCGATCTTAAAATCTCAGGGGAATGGAAAATTGTCTTCTCGCCTTGCGAGAAAATTCAGATCAGTTCTAAATTAATTTCGTGGATATCGCGTTGACAACATATGAAAAAATGTAGTAAAGCAAAATCTGTAACATTCTATAAATTGGGAATTGATAACAGTTACTATGAAATGAAAGCGGAAATGCCAAATTAAGAAATTATTATTTCACAAAGTAAGTTTTTTGTATAGACATCTGACATCTCGAACACTAATCTCACAGTTTTGAACAAAATAAAGAATTGTGCCGTATTTAGGCGAAACACGTAGAAATTACAGTAATCTCAGCTCGATTCTGGAGCGATAGAAAAATATTCGTAGTAAAGTCATTTTGGTAATCGCAATTGCCGATAATAATGACACAACTAAACAAATTCCTAACAGGAATACAATTTCAGTTCATTTGAAACAAAATGGAAGAATATAGGCGTCTGATAGCGTAAGATGCTGTCGGAAAGGCGCGCGACTAAAGAGAGACAAAGAAAAGACGAGCGCGCATTCTTTCATAGGACAAAATACAGATGATAATTCTACGCCGTTCTCATTATCCTGGGCGTACATATTCGCTGACTTGCACAAAGATTAATTGGCACAAAGATTAAATTATATCTTTAATTTTTGATATTTCGATAGGAAAGCAAAATAGTACATTATTACGTCGCGGGCAGGACACAATATTACAAGTACTTAGATAGCACTTGGGAACTGCTTGGTTTAGCGCTGAATTTTCTTTATAGACATAATATTCGCCGTTAACTGTAGAAATGTTTTATTTCGCAATTGCAATTTCGGCCTTTGGGCCTTTTTCAAGTGATGTTGCGAATTATTTTGCTTCAGGAAACGCCAGACCTTAAAATTCTCTCAATATTATACCTGTCATCGTCATGTCGCATCATGTACACATGCCGAAGCATTTTGAAGTCTGGCAGGTTCTGAGGCAAAATATTTTGCCGTACCACTTTAAAATGACCCAAAGGCGGAAATTTCAGTTCTGAAATAAATAATTTCTACAGTTAGTGGTGAATATGACGGCCTTTAAAAATTTAAACACGATTGTGAACACTGACCACGAGAAGTTACTACGTTGTCGATGTAGATTATAGATGTTTAGGGACCGTGGATGAAGGGTGAAGAGAGAGTTGGCCGGAGTTGCTATGTTTATCATTGCCGACTGCATCAGAGTGCTTGCCTTGGCAAAAGCTGCGCCACCCGTGGAGCCTATGGCGTCGCCTGGGATCCCTCATGTCGCAGTGCCTTTCGATATTTTCTACATGGCCGGTTCACATTCACTCAAGTGTGAATGACGAACAGGGGTGTGGTCATGACTCTCGAGGGGAAAGGCGACACTGGGTACTAATGAACAGTCACTGGAAGTAAGTATATCCATTAAATATCTAGGAGTGCTAGTCTGAAGCGATTTAAAATATAAAGCCCACATAAAACTAATTTTGGCAAAGGTAGATAACAAACGAATTCATTTGAACAATCCTCAGTACGTGTATTATGTCCACGAAAGAGGTAGCTTTCAAAATCCTAGCATGACCGCTACTATTGTAGTGACTTGAGCATTGCGGTGAGACTTTACTGTATAGGGTAGATGAAGTACACAGAGAACAACCAAAGAAAAGCAGCACTTGTAGTCACGGTTTCGCTGAGTGCCATGGAGATTCTCTTTCAGCTGCAGTGGCAGACTGTACGAGAGAGGTGATATGCATCGCGGAGTGGTTTGCTATTAAAATTCCGAGCGGCTACGTATACACAGGAGAACCGAAACATCAAGACCATTGCCAATCACGAGAATGACTGCCTCATCGTAAAGTTGCAGGTGCTCGTATATGACGCGGGAAGGAAAGTATGTAAGCAGATCGCAGACAAATGAGAAGTCATCCTATCAAGTACAGGGTGTCCCGCCAATTCTGCCACATTATATATTTCTGAAACTAAACAAAATGTGAAATATGCAATTGGCCAGGGACGCACCTATGTCAGTGGCTCACACAACGGGTATGAATACACTCTCCAAAAATTTAAACAAACGCATCTTTCAAAACAGGGTTACTTTTTTTAATGGAACATGTACTTTTTTTCTACAGATGTGATAACTAGGGTACACTCAGTGACAGCAGACTTGTTCTCATTGTTCTAAACCTCATAGCTTCTGGAATACGTAGACTTTAAACAATAGCAACGGCGCCACAGTTTCTGCCATAGCGCGCAGATTAATGGTTGTCTAAAGTGGGCTTCAGGACAGTGAAAGCAGCCCACATTACGGCATTACAGCAAAGCGGCAGAAACTGTGGTACCGTTTCCATTATTTACAGTCAAAGTACTCCAGTAGAAATAAGGTTCACAGTAGTGAAACAAAGTCTACCATCACTAATAGTACCTCCAGTTTTCATTTTGGTAGAAAAAACGTGCATTTCCCATTTAAAAACGTAACTTTGTGTTGAAAGTGCCGTTTGTTTATTTGCAGGGATTGTGCATTCCTGCCCATTGTGTGAGCCCCTGACATAGGTGCATCCCCACCAACTGCATATTTCGCTTCGCTTTTTTTTTTCATTTCGGAGACACCCTTTATACGGGACGCAAATGAGACAATCCACTGGCGTAAGCGGCTTTGACAAATGCCGGATTGTTATGCCTGGCACCTGGGAACGAGCATGACAGAAACAGCAAAACCTCGTCGGATGTTCACGTACTACTGTCGAGATCATCTGTTGAAAGCGGTTGAAGAAAGATGAAACCACGAGTGGATGACAGGGTCCTTCCTGAACGTCTATGCTTCACAGACTCACAATGTGTAGAACAGGCGGCGATCTGTGGCAGATATGGGGGCAGAGTACAATACTGGTGCAGGACAACTGCTTTTTAACACTCCGTTGAGCGTACATTATTGAACTTAGCGCTTCGCGTCCAACTACGTCAACGCGTTCGCACTTTGATCAAGCGTCATTAATTATGATTGCAATGGGAGCGGGATCATCGTGGTTGGGCGGTGGATAAACGGAGACGTCACTCGGCCAAGTGAATCACATTTGTTGTCACATCAAGTCTATGGTCGTGTCGTGATACGACGTCATACAGGCAACAGCTGCTCGTAACCTGCACCCCGACTCGGGCGCGGGTCGGCGGTGTCAGCATTTTGCTGCAGGGTACACTCACCCGGGCTTCCATGGGACCTGCCATGATAACAGAAGGCAGCATAACAGCTGCGAACTACAGAGTGAGTCACTGACTATGATAGTAGCTGAAAAGTTTGTGAGACAAAAGTTGCATGGAACAACGGGGACGTTGGCATTTTGTTCCTAGGAGGGGTCGCTTCAGAGATTTGAAGGTCAACTTTGATTTTTTAAAATGGGATGCTATAGTTTGGTGCTTATTTTCTGATAGCGGCTCTTTGAGACGAATCCAATGATGTGTAACAGTAAGGTCTTTGAAGGTCAACTAAGGTCAAAAAGGTGGCATGAACGTCCATTTAAAGAAGATGTTCGATGTGATAACCACTGGTATCAATGCAGTGCTGCAGTTTTCTTATCATGGATTGAGTGGTATTCCTTATCGAAGCAAATGCTCTGACAGTTCTCTCTCGCATATCCTTAGGTGTAGTTGGAACGTCTTTATAAACAATGTCTTTTACAAATCCCCACAAGAAAAAATCCAGCGGCGTCAAGTCTGGCGAACGAGGCGGCCACGACACATCTCCTCCGCGTCCAATCCAACGATTTGGGAATTGTCTCTGCGACTCATTTCTAGACAACAGTGAAAAATGTTCCGGACACCCATCGTACCACATTCTGTTCCTTTCTTCCAATAACAGACCTAATGTTTCTTGAAGGAATGTGATGTACTTCCTATCATTAAGAATTCCTTCGAGGGAATAGTGACCTACAATTCTGCCCTCCAGAATGCCACACCATACGTTCACCGACCACGGTTTTTGGTATGCAGTTTGCCGCAGCCAACATAGATTTTCAGTACCCCGATATTGCTTGTAATGCAAATTAACATTTCCGTGGTTCGTGGATGTAGCCTCGTCAGCGAATAAAATCAAATCAATAAAAGTGTCATCCCTCTGAATCTGAAGTCGAGCCCATCGGCAGAATTCAATGCGACGCATACAATCCGTACCAGTTAATTCTTGGTGGAGACTGATGTGGTAAGGATGATATTTACGGCGATGCAGAACACTAACAACACTACTCTGTCTCATGCCAGATTCCTTTGCGATTCGACGCTAACTAAAAAATGGTTCAAATGGCTCTGAGCACTATGGGACTCAACTGCTGTGGTCATAAGTCCCCTAGAACTTAGAACTACTTAAACCTAACTAACCTAAGGACAGCACACAACACCCAGCCATCACGAGGCAGAGAAAATCCCTGACCCCGCCGGGAATCGAACCCGGGAACCCGGGCGTGGGAAGCGAGAACGCTCCCGCACGACCACGAGATGCGGGCTTCGACGCTAACTAACACAAGGATCTCTAACCACAGTGGCAAGAGTACTAATTTCCGTTTCCTCGTTAGTAACTTTCCTTTGCCAGACTTGTTTCAGATGCATTAAAGATCTAGTTGTTCTCAATTTATCATACACATATTTAAATGTACGGCGTGTAGGATTAGTACATTGAGGATATCTTTCAGCGTATAGGTCACTAGCTCTCACTGAATTTCGTTGGCATTCTCCGTAAATGAGAAGATATCGACTTGTCTTTCGAAGGAATACATCATTCACATTCGCTTGACTCGTCGATACTAGTCTCACCGTTCCTATTAGTTTTATATTGCGAAACCGTCGAATGATGTTTACATGTCAATGGCACGTTAGATGGATACGCTGTATTCGGCGAATATTTACTATTTGCACGATATACGAGAGAGAATTGTCAGAGCATGTGCTTCGAAAACTGCTGAAGTGATTAGGAATACCACTCAACCCATGATAAGAAGATTGCAGCACTGCTTTGGTAGCAATAGTCATCACTTCGAACACCTTCTGTAAGTGGACGTTAATACCAACTTTTTGCCGCTATCAGAGAATAAGTACCAAACTATAGCATCCCATTTAAAAAAATCAAAGTTGACCTTCATATCTCTGACGGGACCCCACATAGCAACAAAAAACCAACGTCATATTATAGTCCCCGTTGTTTCATGCAACATTTGTCCCACAAACTTATCAGCTACTATCATACTTTCGGAGTTATTCTAGGTGGCAATAGTTAGTGACTCACCCTCTATATGGTGAACTACGCGGTGTGCTACGTGAACACCTTATTTCAGACCAGCTCCATGCTTGGTGCTTCTCCAATGACCTGTATTCTTCAGCAGAATAACTGTCCATGTCATACGGCCCGATTTGTGCCACAGTGGTTCGAGCAGCGTGATAGTAAACTTTCGCTGATGTCTTGGCCATGAAAATTTTCCTGATGTGATTGGGATGGACTATATCTTGGACACTATCAGACACCTACATAGCACACACCAGAGATTTACTGGAATTGTTTGATGTGTGTGTAGACATCTGATATCACATACCTCTGGAAATGTGCCTAGGACTTGTCGAATCCATGCCACGAGGAAGAGCTGCTGCCTTGCGTCATAATATTTTGGCCTATCAGTGAACCTCGAGGAAAGACCAAAAGGCTAAAATTAGTGATTCGAGCTCACAGCGTCTCTTGCCATCATCCTTCCCAAGCACTATTCGCGACTGGAACAGGAAAGCACAGAAGTTGGAAACGGCTACGGAAAATACCCTTCACTACACATCGCAAATTAGTTTCACGAGTAGGTATATACAGAGTATCTGCTTATGCTGTCAGTGTGGTACTAGACAACATAAATATAGTGACTGTTGAAGAAAGTCATGTGACTAAGTAAGAGCTAAGGACAGTTCCTATTGGCGCGAACCGCCCACATGCTCTTCATTATCTTCTGCTGTAAAAGACCGCTGTGCCTCAAGCTTGCTTTATTAAACGAACCGACCAGTAGGAAGTCGGTCAGTGCACCGACATAGCAGCAGTGAGGTGATAGGTCGATTGCCCCGGTGGTCGCTTCCGACTCGGGCCGAGCACTTCGCACGTGTTCGTCCTTTGGAAGACATCGAAAGCTCCGCGCGGCGCGTAGGAAGCGTAATCGAGTTGTCGTTCCGGATGCGTCGGCCCGACGCGACGCCTGGGGAAATCAGCGGCCGCCGACGCCGGCGTCGTCCGCCGTAATTACTGCAACGTCGTCGTCGAACGTCCACTCCCACCGCCGCGAAGGGGCAGTCGATTCCACTCCTTTGGCGGGAGGAGAACGAATTTCTGTTCAAACACAAACTTACCGAGTGAAATGGCACGGTAGTTAAGGAAAAGCACACGTAGGACCTATTTCCTTCCCCGTCCTCATTGTTGCCTGAGCTTGTGATCCATTTCTAGTAGCGTTGTCTTTTCGCTCCTCTCTTTCGTTTGCCTTCTTCATTTCGCTTGTGAGTGCAGATTTTGAGGGGAAGGGGCAAGGGGGGGGGATGCTCGTGGCATTAACATTTATATACTGTAATTACTTTTTGGATAGGATATGACAGCAGATAATCGATTACTTAAATAGTTATATGCGACTGACTGTGACACAGATGAAGAACATTATAAACACTGTTCCGTAAGCAGCATTATACCTTATATCACGGGCGTAATTTTTCTCGCTACAGCTCTGATGGACCTTTCAGTGCCGACCACCTCTCATGTCTTCCTACGTCGTTGGCGTCATTCATGTAGTTCCTCAGCATCACGAGGCAAAGTGGGTCCCATCCCAGTCTTCCCACAAAGGGGAACTTTCTGACAGTACTGGGAATCCAACCAGGGTCGAATGTCCGCTCACCTGCTGAGGCATAATCATCACTCGCATACCATGTTCAAATAATGCAGACTTTCATGGCCGATATTTGCAATACGAGTATTGTTGATGTTTGATTGTGGACATAATTCTCTACCTAACGTTTCGTCTTCCATTGCTGGAGACTTCATCAGAATGTGAATAACATCGATTATTTAGTTTTTGGCTTAAAGATTCCGTATTTTTCTGAACGAGAAAAAGTTTACTTCAAGGAAATTATACGGCAGAAAGCCCCAAAATTACAGGAAATTAAAAGTGTCTGCACACAAGACGATGCCCCCATGTCACGCAGATAGCTCTGCTAAAAAATATTATTCTGTTCTCACTTGTTTGTTTTATGATTTTTAAGTCTCTAATGACTTAGCGACAAGATTATTAGAAAAGTAATCACATACTAGTACACAAAATGCAGATTAGAGTTTAATGACTGCATATGGAAAAGGATATCAGAACCTATTCTAGTACGACTAAATACTTTGAAAATAGGTGTGCTGGATTCTCTGCTATTTGTCAGTGATGCAGCAGCGTCGAGGTTTAAAGTTATGGAATTGATAAACTAAGATTTTCAAAAGAGTTTCTATGTCTTTTCTTGAGGCTGTGTTTCGCTATCACTGACAAAATATGCCAAGAACTTTAATTGCCGTTGACTACAGATACTCTTCGAAGCAGAGGAGAACAGTGCTGGAAGCCACCAAAGAAGCTAGAATAAGAATAAGAAATCTGAAAAAGAAAAGGGAGGGAGAACAACACGTGAAAAAAGGTGAATATGGACCTGGAATGCATTGGTGTTATGCAGGGTTGGTAGAAAAACAAGTTTAAACTTTAATTTCCTGGAAGATCACTTTTTTGATGTTCTTGTACACATGGGATAAAAACTATTAAAGATAAAGGGCCGAAATTTTGTATATTGTCCTAAAACATACGTAACCAAAATGTAGATTATTTTTATGACTTTAATTTGAGAACTGTAGACCTTTTTAAAGAAAAACTACGGGTTAATTACTGAAATTTTTGATAATCAGTGTTAAATATTTTTAACCCTAATTTATGACAGCAATATATTTTTAAAAGTGGACTTCAAACATAATCGTGTAAAGAATTTCCAGAAAAAATCAAATTTTTACTTTGTTTCTGTTTTGATCTAAGTGTTCCTATGCTGTACATAAATAATTAACAACCTTTATTTCACTTGAAACACAAAATACAATTCAGAAAACACTGGAGACCAAAGTCTTTGATTCATACATCAAATTGTTTCCAAAAGAGTTGTTAGAATATGGTAATAATTACATGGGCACACAACTCATATTCCTTGAGCTGCACTATTTAAATAGCTCTAAATTTTTTCAAGATTTCTCCTTGTGTTCACGAACGACTACCTTTAGCGTCACAGTAAGCTGTTACAAACTCAAACAAGCTCAGGAAGCCGACATAGTGTTCAGTTTGTTGCGCTTGTTTGAGTTTTTATAACAGTCTTATCACTCGTTAAAGCCTCTGATGAAGTCTGCAGCAGTGGACGGCGAAACGTTAGGCAGAGGATTATGCCCTGGCCCAGGTCCTTACACCCCTGACTCACATGTCAGTAGTTCCGCTTGTTCAAATATTTCCCTCTGAATTCAAGTTTTTAATTTTAGTTCCTTATGAACTCCCAGTTTCTAGGGTCTGACCTCAGATTTCACTAAGAGAAAAGTCATTTTCTGTCAAATTTATTACTTCACATCCGAAAGTCTACCAACTCTTGTGTTACAGTAAGAAAAACCATATGGATTTTCAAAAGAGATCTTAAATCTTTTCGTGAGGCTGTGTTCCGCTGTCACTGACTTTTCCAAGTTTATGAACTTGGTATGGCGTTTGTTTTCAGTACAACGCCACTCTTCGTCCGCCATGTTCCCTGTAATTCGGGCCAGGGGGACAGCAGCGAGGCAGCGGGGCTGCGCTATTTTCATCACCAATTTGCCGTAATTATGCAAGCTCATCAAGCCTCATATGAAGTCATTTCACCAACAGCGGATCGGAGGTACACGGGGCCCTGTGATATACATCACAGCACGTGACACAACAACCCTTGCGAATAGCAGCGACCGTCTCCGACGGAGTGTGAGTTACTATTTCATACCATTTTAGTAATTCATAGCTGCACTTTAAATACACTCAAGCTCTCGATAACAAAGACCAAGTTAGGAACTTTGGTGGGTACCTTTTCACTTATATACTGATTTCCCCCCCCGGCCCTGGACGTAGCAGAGCATTCGCGATGTTGGTCAGAGCATCTAGTGACGTCACAAGTTTGCTGTGGGGCCCGTATTCCCAGTGTTCCCAGATCAACAGTAGGCAAATTAGTTGTGTAAGAGACACACACCTCGGTCTCAGCAGTCAATCACCTCCTGACGAAGAAGACGGTCAATATCTTTGAAATTTCGAGTTTTAACTCAAAATGGTGTGGTTGGAGAACCAAGAAAATGTTTTACAGTCTAATCTACTATCAAGCAAATATAATAAATGAAAACTGGAATGACAAACTTTAGATTAGCTGCAGTCTATGCAGTATTAGTAATAACAAAGACGCAAACTTTCAATCAAAACTAAAATCTTCAACATCTAAAAGCTGTTCCTTGTATTCCTCATATTACTGTAGCCACTCTACTCTCTTTGACCCACTTTATTTCTCGACAATTTTGACATATTATTAATATAACTATTTTCTTTCTTGCTTCATTCTTCCTTTGCTTTCCCTAAGGTTTTCTTTCACATACATTTATTAAAAATCTTTTTTCGTATAAGTAAATACCTCAGTATTTTGCGTTTTTCTTTCATAAATATATTATGTAATGCTTCTTCAGTTATTGGTTGCTTTCCATCTAGGTTTGGATTTTACGAGGTGCATTCAAGTTCTAAGGCCTCCGATTTTTCTTCTAATTAACTACTCGCCCGAAATCGATGAAACTGGCGTTACTTCTCGACGTAATCGCCCTGCAAACGTACACATTTTTCACAACGCTGACGCCATGATTACATGGCAGCGGCGAAGGCTTCTTTAGGAGTCTGTTTTGACCACTGGAAAATCGTTGAGGCAATAGCAGCACAGCTGGTGAATGTGCGGCCACGGAGAGTGTCTTTCATTGTTGGAAAATGCCAAAAGTCACTAGGAGCCAGGTCAGGTGAGTAGGGAGCATGAGGAATCACTTCAAAGTTGTTATCACGAAGAAACTGTTGCGTAACGTTAGCTCGATGTGCGGGTGCGTTGTCTTGGTGAAACAGCACACGCGCAGCCCTTCCCGGACGTTTTTGTTGCAGTGCAGGAAGGAATTTGTTCTTCAAAACATTTTCGTAGGATGCACCTGTTACTGTAGTGCCCTTTGGAACGCAATGGGTAAGGATTACGCCCTCGCTGTCCCAGAACAGGGACACCATCATTTTTTCAGCACTGGCGGTTACCCGAAATTTTTTTGGTGGCGGTGAATCTGTGTACTTCCATTGAGCTGACTGGCGCTTTGTTTCTGGATTGAAAAATGGCATCCACGTCTCATCCATTGTCACAACCGACGAAAAGAAGGTCCCATTCATGCTGTCGTTGCGCGTCAACATTGCTTGGCAACATGCCACATGGGCAGCCATGTGGTCAACCGTCAGCATTCGTGGCACCCACCTGGATGACACTTTTCGCATTTTCAGGTCGTCATGCAGGATTGTGTGCACAGAACCCTCAGAAATGCCAACTCTGGAGGCGATCTGTTCAACAGTCATTCGGCGATCCCCCAAAACAATTCTCTCCACTTTCTCGATCATGTCGTCAGACCGGCTTGTGCGAGCCCGAGGTTGTTTCGGTTTGTTGTCACACGATGTTCTGCCTTCATTAAACTGTCACACCAATGAACGCACTTTCGACACATCCATAACTCCATCAACACATGTCTCCTTCAATTGTCGATGAATTTCAATTGGTTTCACACCACGCAAATTCAGAAAACGAATGATTGCACACTGTTCAAGTAAGGAGAACGTCACCATTTTAAGTATTTAAAACAGTTCTCATTCTCGCCGCTGGCGGTAAAATTCCATCTGCCGTACGGTGCTGCCATCTTTGGGACTTATTGACAATGAACGTGGCCTCATTTTAAAACAATGCGCATGTTTCTATCTCTTTCCAGTCTGGGGAAAAAAATCGGAAGCCTTGGAACTTGAATGCACCACGTAGTTCTGGGCAGTTGATTCATTGGCGTTCTGAAGTTACACATTTCTGTTGATTCCGTATGCAGTCTATCAAGTGTTCAGCTTTCGGTGTCACAAGAAAGTACATCCCAGAAAAATGCCCCCACAAATTATATTTTGCTTTTTTTATACCAAAAAATTTGTTCACTGTAGGTCTCACTTCTTTAAAATATCGTTTCGCTGCTGCATTTGTTTTTCCGATTTTGAGGCAAAACTAGAAACAGAACGGAAAACCTAGTAAAAAGATTATTTTACAGCATCTAAGTTTCTCACAAAGTTGGCTGTGTTGTGGCTGTAGAAACTCGAAGCAGCATGCTAGGTGAAAACCTAGAAAAAATTTCTTAATGATCAGGAAGTATCACATAGACATTAAACTAAACCTAATTTCAGTAAAAAACTTAATTCTATTGTGGCCGTATTGCTGTATGACAGATCCGCTTATAACTGTGCCGTCCCTGCACGTGTACCTTCCCCAACACGCCGAGGAAGGCAAGACAAGCAACAATTTATGCATCTTAAAGAACATCTGATGAAACAGTAGTCTCCTGCAAGAGAAATAACATTGTGCGATTATCGAGACTGTTTCTTGCGTAAAGTCATCAGCGTACGTCTTTATGACTTTCGTTGCGTTCAGGGCATCGTCAAGACATAACTGCCGATGAGGCTCAACAGAACAGGACTAACGACTAAGTACCTGTACTCATCCGTCACGCTTGTTAATAATCGCAGCTCTGCGACCTGAAATCGCCAGCTGTGCTTCTCCTCCAGTACAGTAAACAACGACGACGTAGGGCTCGACTGTGGCAAGTTGTCAGTGAGTGTGCATGTGGACGCACGTGTGCGTACTGCAAGACCCACTGGGATTAAGGATATATATACAGGGTGGTCCATTGATCGTGACCGGGCCAAATATATTCAAGAAATAAGCGTCAAACGAAAAAACTACAAAGAACGAAACTTGTCTAGCTTGAAGGGGCAAGCCAGATGGCGCTATGGATGGCCCGCCAAATGGCGCTGCCATAGGTCAAACAGATATCAACTGTGATTTTAAAAATAGGAACCCCCATTTTTATTACATATTCGTGTAGTACGTAAAGAAATACGAATGTTTTAGTTGTACCACTTTTTTCGCTTTGTGATGGATGACGCTATAATTGTCACAAACTTATGGCTCACAATTTTAAACGAACAGTTGGTAACAGGTAGGTTTTTTAAATTAAAATACAGAACGTAGGTACGTTTGAACATTTTATTTCGGTTGTTCCAGTGTGATACATGTACCTTTGTGATCTTATCATTTCTGAGAACGCATGTTGTTACAGCGTGATTACCTGTAAATACCACATTAATGCAATAAATGCTCAAAATGGTGTCCGTCAATCTCAATCCATTTGGCAATACCTGTAACGCTATTCCTCTCAACAGCGAGTAGTTGGCCTTCGTAATGTTCGCACATGCATTGACAATGCGCTGACGCATGCTGTCAGGCATTGTCGGTGGATCACCATAGCAAATATCCTTCAAATTTCTCCACAGAAAGAAATCCGAGGACATCAGATCCGGTGAACGTGCGGGCCATGGTATGGTGCTTCGACGACCAATCAACCTGTCATGAAATATGCTATTCAATACCACTTCAACCGCAGGCGAGGTATGTGCCGGACATCCATCATGTTGGAAGTACATCGCCATTCTGTCATGTAGTGAAACATCTTGTAGTAACATCGGTAGAACATTACGTAGGAAATCAGCATACATTGCACCATTTAGATTGCCATCGATATAATGGGGGCTAATTATCCTTCCTCCCATAATGCCGCACAATACATTAACCCGCCAAGGTCGATGATGTTCCACTTGCCCCATAGTGCATATTATGCTGGTTTACGTCACCGCTGTTGGTGAATGACACTTCGTCGCTAAATAGAACGCGTGCAAAAAATCTGTCATCGTCCTGTAATTTCTCTTGTGCCCAGTGGCAGAACTGTAGACGACCTTCAAAGTCGTCGCCATGCAATTCCTGGTGCACAGAAATATGGTACGGGTGCAATCGATGTTGATGTTGCATTCTCAACATCGACGTTTTTGAGATTCCCGATTCTCGCGCAATTTGTCTGCTTCTTATGTGCGGATTAGCCGCGACAGCATCTAAAACACCTACTTGGGCATCATCATTTGTTGCAGGTCGTGGTTGACGTTTCACATGTGGCTGAACACTTCCTGTTTCCTTAAATAACGCAACTATCCGGCGAACGGTCCGGACACATGGATTATGTCGTCCGAGCAGCATACATAGCACACGCCCGTTGGGCATTTTGATCACAATAGCCATACATCAACACGATATCGACCTTTTCCACAAATGGTAAACGGTCCATTTTAACACGGGTAATGTATCACGAAGTAAATACCGTCCGCACTGTCGGAATGTTACGTGATACCAAGTACTTATACGTTTGTGACTACTACAACGCCATCTATCACAAAGCGAAAAAATTGGTCCAACTAAAACATTCATATTTCTTTACGTACTACACGAATATGTAATAAAAAATGGAGGTTTCTATTTAAGAAAAACGCAGTTGATATCCGTTTTACCTATGGCAGCGCCATCTAGCGGGCCAACCATAGCGCCAACTAGTTTCCCCCTTCAAGCTAGACGAGTTTCGTTCTTTGTAGTTTTTTCGTTTGACACTTATTTCGTGAGATATTTGGCCGGTCACTATCAATGGACCACCCTATATATATATATATATATATATATATATATATATATATATATATATATATATATATATATATATATATTGATCTCTACCGAGTGTGCCCTCTCGATATCCAAATAGTCCCACTACGTTTCAGGTGTAAGATAATGAAGATAATGAGACATGCGCAAGAAAACGGAGCGGATGGGTGTCAGTGACGCTGACGCTGACTTATGAACCTTGACTTTAGGTCTTGTATCAAAGTAATTGTGACTGTAGAGTCGGGGACTTTTATTTACTGAAATGAAACAGGGATTCGTTAAAATCATGGATTATTGACAAATTCTGTCTCTCAGACGACACAGGACATGCGAAGATGTAGATCTAACTACACTACTGGCCATTATAACGTGCTACAGACGCGAAATTTAACCGAGAGGAATAAGATGCTGTGATATGCAAATGATTAGCTTTTCAGAGCATTCACACAAGGTTGACGCCGGAGGCGACACCTACAACTTGCTGTCATGAGGAAAGTTTCCAACCGATTTCTCATACACAAACAGCAGTTGACCGGCGTTGCCTGGTGAAACGTTGTTGTGATGCCTCGTGTAAGGAGGAGAAATGCGTACCATCACGTTTCCGACTTTGATAAAGGTCGGATTGTAGCCTAACGCGATGCGGTCTATCGTATCGCGACATTTCTGCTCGCGTAGGTCGAGATCCAATGACTGTTAGGAGAATATGGAATCGGTGGGTTCAGGAGGGTAATACGCAGTGCCGTGCTGGATCCCAACGGCCTCGTATCACTAGCAGTCGAGATGACAGGCATCTTATCCGCATGGCTGTAACGGATCGTGTAGCCACGTCTCGATCCCTGAGTCAAAAAATGGGGACGTTTGCAAGACAACAACCATCTGCACGAACAGTTCGATGACGTTTGCAGCAGCATGGACTGTCAGCTCGGAGACCATGGCTGCGGTTACCCTTGACGCTGCATCACAGACAGGAGCGCCTGCGATGGTGTACTCGACGACGAACCTGGGTGCACGAATGGCAAAATGTCATTTTTTCGGATTAATCCAGGTACTGTTTAGAGCATCATGATGGTCGCATCCGTGTTTGGCGACACCGCGGTAAACGCACATTGGAAGCGTGTATTTGTCATCGCCATACTGGCGTGTCATGGCGTATCACCCGGCGTGATGGTATGGAGTGCCATTGGTTACACGTCTCGGTCACCTCTTGTTCGCAGTGATGGCACTCTGAACAGTGGACGTTACATTTCAGATGTGTTACGACCCGTGGCTCTACCATTTATTCGATCCCTGCGAAAGCCAACATTTCAGCAGGATAATGCACGACCGCATGTTGCATGTCCTGTACGGCCCTTTCTGGATACAGAAAATGTTCGACTGCTGCCCTGGCCAGCACATTCTCCAGATCTCTCCCCAATTGAAAACGTCTGGTCAATGGTGGCTGGGCAACTGGCTCGTCAGAATATGCCAGTTACTACTCTTGATGAACTGTGGTATCGTGTTGAAGCTGCATGGGCAGCTGTACCTGTACACGCCATACAAGCTCTGTTTGACTCTAAGCCTAAGCGTATCAAGGCCGTTATTACGGCCAGAGATGGTTGTTCTGGGTACTGATTTCTCAGGATCTATGCCCCCAAACTGCGTGAATATGTAATCACATGTCAGTTCTAGTATAATATATTTGTCCAATGAATACCCGTTTATCATCTGCATTTCTTCTTGGTGTAGCAATTTTAATGGCCAGTAGTGTATCTCCCAGACTGGATATGAGTGCAGGACAGAATGAGAATCCGTCAATTACTTACTTTTACAATATTGGGTCGGAAGGGATAGCCCATGAACGGACGGAAGATCAGTCTGGTAGTTGAACGGACAATGTACCTAACTTAACTGAAAACCCAGAGTCTCATTGGTCGTAATGTTTGCATCGATTACGGTAAGTGATGCATATATACCAAACAGCATAGCTATGTCCAGGGTATCAACTTATAACGGGTGATCGATCGAAGTCCCTAGTCATAGACGTATAAGGACTCCCCTGTTCCCAAGAAAGTACTGCTGACTCATCTCATTGCTGCATGATCGAGCTGGGCGCGGAGCTGGTTCTCCAGCGTGTGTTAAGTTGCACAGGGTAATCGCGCATCTCTCAAGTGCCGAATACCATATACGAATAAATTTCGAGGCACGAGCGCTGAATGACAACATAATCCAAATCTGTAACAGGAATGGCAGAAGCCGAATGAATTCCCAATCCCAAATGACGCAAAATTTGCTCTCCGCCGCAAATACGCTCGAGATGCCCCCAGAATTACGCGTAAGGCAATATGAAGGATTGCATCAACCAAGACCAATGAGAGAGGAGGTCTCCAACAACGCTCTCCCACTATGCAATGTCTTCATATTCCTCTAGTCAATGGTGGAGACGACTGCTTCAGAAAGTTGCGTTGTGACGAATAGCAGAACTCTGATTCTAAAATTTATGACTGCCACTCAGTCAGGATGAGGCATGTGTTTTTGAGCCAGGACTCCACTTGTATGTTTTCTAACTAGCGGCCTCAGCAAGGTGGCGGTATACTATAATGTTTTCCCTTATTAGCAGTGTTATGCATTTCCCACCGCATGAACAGATCTCGTCATGCTGGACAGCCCAGAGAAATTGGCTGTTCACAGCCCGAAGTCAGGACATTCCCCACCAACATTGCGTATTATAGTTTTCATGATAAATGCCACAGCGTAGTGGTCATTCTATAGTCTGTAACGCCACCTATTCACAGCCCAACTCTTCGACTGATCCCCTGGGTGGCATCTTTCACCAGATCGAACCAGAAGAGAAAAAGATGGAGTGTAGTGTGGCAGGTAGAGGTAGGGCTACCAAGTGGTGGTGTGCTAGTGGAGCAAATGTACCCGGACCACGGATCTGTCTGCTATAAAATGGCCCACTCAAAGGCGGATGTGTCTAGGTAGACCTGCTCGGCCTGGGAAGGTTGATGGCATGTGAATGGGCCACTGTCAGAGCTATCCGTTTACCAAAATATTAATCCTCTCAAACGGCACTTACAGACTGCCCACTTGTCCTAACGGGACGAAAAGGTAGCTTGCGAATGCCATACAATGGCCCAGGTACCAACCAGTTTTGAAGCCCAGTCTTAACCTCCCATTCTGCTGGTCCCGGCTGAGGTTCGAGTCTTCCCTCGGGCATTGATGTGTGTGTTTGTCCTTAGGCTAATTTAGGTTAAGTAGTGTGTAAGCTTAGGGACTGATGACCTTAGCAGTTAAGTCCCATAGGATTTCACACACATTTGAACATTTTTAAACCTCCCATTCGACGTCCTAACGGAACCGCCTTAATCACAGCTCGCCCACTACCATTTGCAAGTACATTCGGAGTCACTATGCAGAGAATCATTACAGTAAAAAAAAGGGATAGTGACCTCTGCAATCATTATGCCTTCTCCGCACGATATCAATGGAAATACTATCGATTACAATGTTCCTAAAGCACAGACTCACGGAAGTCCTTCACCAAAGAAGACGAAGTAAATACTCCACAATTCTCATCAAGAACAGCTCCTGTCATGGGTAACTCACAAGTAGATGCCCTCTGAGTAGTGAAGAAAATTAAATCACTTAATAAAAGCAAGTCTTTCGGTCCAGACTGTATACCAATTAGGGTTGTTTCAAAATATTCCGATGCAATGCCTCCATACTTAATCATATAGTGACTGATGACCTCAGATGTTAAGTCCCTTAGTGCTCAGAGCCATTTGAACCATTTTTTAAATCATATACAACCACTCGCTCGGCGAAATCTCCATACACAATGACTGGAAAGTTGCACAGGTCACACCAATAATCAAGGAAGGCAACAGGAGTAATGCACTAATTACAGGTCCATGTCATTAACGTTCATATACAGCACGATTCTGGAACATATATCGTGTTCGATCGTTATAAATTGCTTCAAAGGGAACGCTCTATTGACTCAAAGTCAACACGGATTTAGAAAACATCGACCTTGTGAAACACAACTAGCTCTTCTCACACGAAGTGTTGAGTGCTATCGACAAGGAATTTCAAATTAATTTCGTATATCTATATTTCCAGAACGATTTTGACAGCGTATGTCACAAACGCCTTGTAATCAAATTGCATGCTTATGGAATGTCGTCTGAGTTATGCGACAGGATTGAAGATTTCCTGTCAGAGACATCACAGTTCGTCACTGATGGAAAGCCATCGAGTAACACAGAAGTGGTTTCTCTCGTTCCCCAAGGTAGTCTTATAGGCCTTGTAATCTTACCCTCCCACACATCACTATTAAAATTCTCTGTCTCTGCACACGTTTTGAAAGATTCGGGAGGCGTAATATATACAAAAGAAAAACTTTTTACTTATCTTCATTACCTCGTTGTTGCTGGCTCCAGTTATTGCGTCTAGGGGTACACTCTTGAGGCTGAAATTTTGATTTAACGGCGTGGGTTCCTGATGACTAAATAACTGATTAAGATTTGCCTGTATATTTCTTGAATTTTATTCTTTGTCACATTATTAAGTATCACACCGTTTTTACAATTTCCACATAATACTCCAATTTACATTGTTAGTATGGACCATACAAATACGTATGTCTCCATCGGAGGCATACCCATTACTGCTCACATTCTACGGTACTCACAATATCCAAAAAGTTTACAAAGCAAAAGAGTTTACAAAGTTTCTTGACAAAAGAACAATCATCACCAAGATATAACATTATTTTATAAATGAATCCAGAAATAAATTTAATAATTAACGTTAGATTGTATAATTAATAATATGAGTTTTAAGTATGCCAGATATTTCATTATTTCAAATATTTCTACAAGAAGATTAATAATAGCTGTATCGATTGTAACAACTTCATTTCTTTTTATACATTTTTGTCTGAAAAATAATTCATTGTATACGAAATCATATGAAATTCTTTTATTTACACAACTGAGATAATTTTCACCTATCAAGATTCGATAGAATAAATGGTATCGGTTATTTCTATAAAAAAAATGTTATGTTAGAGGAGGGCGTCCCAATACAGCCCTCTGCTGTTCCTTATCTATATAAACTATTAAGGAGACTATCTGAGCATCCGTCTTAAGCTGTTTGCAGATGATGCTATCTTTTATCGTGTAGTAAAGTCATCAGAAGGTCAAAAAAATTGCAAAACGATTTAGAAAAGATATCTGTGTGGTGCGAAAATTGCCAGTTGATCCTATATAATGAAAAGTGTAACATCATTCACATGATTGCTAAAACAAATGCGTTAATCTTCGGTTACACGAAAAATCAATCAAATCTAAAGGCCATAAATTCAACTACATACCTATGAATCGCAATTATAAACAATTTAAATTGGAAAGAAAACATAGAAATGCTGCGGGGAAGGCGACAAAAGACAGCGTTTTATTGGCAGAACACGTATAAGATGCCTCAGGTCTACTAAAGAGACTGCAGACTGCCCACGTTACGCTTGTTCGTCCTCGTCTGGGGTACTGCAGAGTGGTTTGGTATCCTTAGCATATAAGATTAAGGGAGAACATCGAGAAAGTTCAAAGAAGGGGAGCACGTTTCGTATCATAGGGGAGAGAGTGTCACGGACATGATGCAGGATTTGAGGTGGACATCATTAAAACACTTGTTTTACTCGTTGCGACGGGATCTTCTCGTGAAATTTCGATCATCAATTTTCTCCTCTGAATGCAAAAATATTTCGTTAACGTCGACGTACATAGGGATAAAATATCATCATAAAAAATAAGGGGAGAGATATAGGTGTTCGTTTTTTCCGCGAGCTGTTCGCGCGTGGAATAACAGAAAATTATTGTGAAGGTGGTTCGATGAACCTTCTGCCAGACACTTAAGTGTGATTTGTAGAGTAGCCACGCAGATGTAGATGTACATCATTCCTGCTCCTTACACGAATCGAGTCCCACATTATGCCTGCATTTCTCTATAAACAACAGAAAATGTATCACATCACAGTTCATTCAAGTGCTGGCCGCCCTCTTCCTGCTTACCCCGACGTACAATTTTTGTCCAATGGTTTGGAATGGCCTCTACAGTTTGTATCTCTTCACGGGTGTTGCTTCGTTCATCAGTCGCAACAGCTATATCTGGAGTGAGGTAAGCCCTACGCCACCGACATAGGTGGCCACCAGCAACGATTCTTTATCAGCGTGTGGGCAAACATCGCCTACGGTCACGTAATAGGACCTCATTTCCTGCCTCCCCGTTTAACTGCTGCATGCGGTAAAGACATGGACCTTAAATAACTCGGAGAAGTAGCTGGAGGCCTTTCAATTGTGATTTTTATAGGCAGGTCCTGAGGAAACCTTGGACCCAGAGAGTGACAAGCGTAGAAGTTTTGAGAAGAATGAACACAACATCTAATTCGATCAAGATAGTGAAATACCGAAAGTTGGAATAGCTGTGACATATCATATTATAACACTGCAACTGGATTTACGTAGCTTATACAATCAAATACCAAATTAGGTCTATTACGTACTATTCCCCATCAGAACAACTAGTGCTGTCACGGAAAAGCCACGTATAACACTACCGTCCGCTGCTGCTATACCATAACATAGAAGCTGGAGGCAGTTTGTAAAATAGAACTCTTTTGTTAGAGTAATTATGGTATAAAGCAACAGAGTAGTGGTACCCTCTGAGAGGAATTTTGTTATGTTGACCGTGTTGTACCTAACGGAGGTGGCTTATCGGAAATAAAAGTCATAATTAGGTAAATATTCGAACAGTAACAAACAATATTTTTGCCTACCTACACTGTTTAAAGAATAAAGAAAACGGTCGCCAGCCTAATTAGGCAAGACAATGATTAACATTCTTGTTTAAGAAAATAGGTATGAGTAACTTCAACGGACAAACAAAGCCTGTATTTTGCCATACGCGAGTGCAATGAACTCTGACACCTGCATATGTTTACGGTTAAGATTGGAAACTGACAGAGCAGGACAGACTATTTGCATAAATATAACAGATAACGGCAACACACTATTACTTTCAGGGCTTATTCAAACCGAATAAGTTTTATAACATTACTATTAATATTCACTGCAGAATCATAAATGGGACATAGGTTAAGAATTATTTTTCAAACACTTTCCTAGTTGACATAAAATTATAAATGTAGTTCACTGCAAAATTATGAACTGGTCACAGGTTAAATCTCTCTCTGTTAAATACTTTACAATTTAAAATGAAAGTTAACTGAAATTCAATAACAGGTTACTTCTCACTGTCTTTTGAATAAAGAAGTTATTGTTTTCATAAATAGTGGTCTTTCTATTTAATTGTCATTTATCATGAGCATAAAGGATAACCTGTGGATCCTATTACACTATTAATACGCACTTTCATTATCCAAAAGAAACAAGTACTTAGCAAGTATGAGTATATAACTTTCCACTATTGCAGTTTTCCACTTTTACTACAGTGAGACACAATGTTGACAAATTTGCAAGAAACTGACTCACCTTTTAAAATTTACTACAGGCAGCACTATGATCATTAACTAAGCAAAACTTTATAAGCCTCAGTTTTAAGAACTTTTAATCTTTAAAAGAAACAGCAAATTGTCTTTATTACCACAGTCTTCTACTTTCAAGTTAATGATTAAGTAGGTGATTTTGAAACTCCACAAAACTTTAAATTGGACTGTTTCCATTACTGGGAGGCTTTCACAAAGCTACATTTACTACCTCCCACTATTTCACTAAATCCACAGCCTTGCTTGCTAGAGTCCAAAGTGCCTGTCCCCTGGTACAACAGATACCAGGGATTGTTGAGAGTGCGGCAGAACTTAATGCGCCGTTGCCGTGCATGCACTGAGTCTCGTGGCCGTCACTTTGAACAATTAGTAGGTGCTACATTGTGGTTACGTACTGTACGCTATGTATGTTCCTAAACAATAAATATGTATTTCCGACCACTGTTTCCCTGACTCAATATAATCGGTTATGAACCCCCTATCACCTGTTTCAGTTTGATCCTAGAGATATGACACACCCTGCACATTACCAAATCAACTGTGCAGATGCGTATAAAGTTTTTCAATTGCTGTTACTAACAGATGTCTATAACATTGCGTCTCGACGGCGTTTAGTCAGGTACATGTACTGTATCCGAATATTATTCAAGGAAAATAATCGGTAAAATAAAAATAGATTATTAGGAGGAAAGCGAAAACAATTCGTTTTTGCGACCGTACGCCTTGCCGGCTTAAGGGCGAAGTATTGTCGCACTGGTAATAATGGGTGGGGGTTATTAAAAGACGCGTGAATAGCGAACAGAGTCGTTCACCTTTCAAGCTGCTGCCATTGAAATGCGTCGAATAGGTGGCGCATCGAATGGCGGCGACGGCGCGGTGAGGGGCGGGTGGTGGGCGGATCCCCGCCTGGCCTGCGCGTGGGGCTGGCCTTTGTGGACTGGCCTTTGACCCGATTCCCGCGCAGATGGGCCGTCAGCGGCGCCTGGTACCGACGCCCGGCGAGACGTCGCCGCTGCCGACGCCGACGCTCCGCCATTGTCCCAAGCGCCGGACGGTGCTCCTTTGTTTGGCCCGCGGCGCAGGTTGTTTACCTCGCGCTCGACAAGTAATTGATACTGCGACGTCGGCCGGCCTTCGCAGCCGTCTTCATTTAATTAGGGAACGGAATCGGGTGGAAATGGGCGCGGTAGCTTCTCGGGCGGCTGAGCGGCTTGCGTAACACACGGGTAGGTTAAACTGAATCTTTTGGCCAATTTCATTTGTTACGTCTGGCCTCTGGCACTGGGACAGTGGAGTGAACACGGACAGAGATGGAAAGAGCAGCGAGAGGGACAGAGGAAGACATAACAATGAAAATAAATACGTGTAGAGAGGAAATACCATGTGAAAGCGTATAGCTCCTAATTAAATACGAGTATACAAAAATTGTCTCTGTGCACGTGTGACTGCGTGACACTGAATAACGTTACATGATATTACTGCCGTTTAAGTGGATCCAGAGATAAAGACGATTGGGATTCGGGAGAGGGAGGGAGGGAGGGAGCGCGGCAGAGAGGGAGGGAGGAGGAGGAGAGAGAGAGAGAGAAGTAAGTTTGGAATATAGGAGCTGGTAACACTGTCACATCGTGCAGCGCATCAAATTAGAGAGTAGCGTGTGTCACGCTGCACTGTTTCAACAGCCGTAGTAATGACTGAGTGGACTTCTACGACATCAAACCAACATCTACCCTGGAGCTATAGCTCGAATAAGCGTAAGGTTCTCTTTTTCAATTTTTTAGCGTCAGTTCCTTGGTTCTCGTCGTTTATAAGCAGAACATCGTTTTATAATATCACTGTAGTCTATCTATCACTTGACAGTGGAATCCATTAAACTGCATGTATGCGTCTGTTAACCACCTACCTGGTGCGCAACCATCTGGTCCTGTCAGATTGCTCTGAGTACTATGGGACTTAACAAATGGTTCAAATGGCTCTGAGCACTATGGGACTTAACATCTCAGGTCATCAGTCCCCTAGAACTTAGAACTACTTAAACCTAACTAACCTAAGGACATCACACACATCCATGCCCGAGGCAGGATTCGAACCCGCGACCGTAGCGGTCGCGCGGTTCCAGACTGAAGCGCCTAGAACCGCTCGGCCACACCGGCCGGCTGGTCCTGTCAAGTTTATGTAGGGCGGCTTCCTGATAGAGTACACAAACGATGAATATGTCGACAGGCTTTTGGTGCTTTATGCTACCGATAACCAAGCTGCGGCTGCTGCTCGTGCGCCATCCCGGTAAGAATGTGTTTCGTCGCCTGGAGTAACACTTTCGGGAAACGGGTAATCTTCGTCCACAAGTAATGGACGGAGGTCGTCCAAAGACTAGACCTACTTTACAAACAAAAGACGCGATTCTTGAAAAATTTCAGCAGTCACCTCGGTGAAGTACCCACGATATTGCAAGGCTATTCCAAATATCTCAAACATTGGTTCTTGAAGTTTTGCACGATTATATGTTAACTCAACACCACCAGCTACAAGGCAGTAATCGACGAATAAAGTTTTGTGAATGGATTTCGCACGAAGAGCAAAACAATGACTATTTTACGAATAACGTACTATGGACTGACGGATCTAGCTTCGCTCGTGAACGTGTTTTCAACCTCCTCAACAGCCATTAATGGTCGGAACACAATCCACATGTCACCCGTGACCGTGGCTTTCAGACACGCTTTGGCATGAACCTATGGGGCGTAGTCGTGGGAGGAGGTTTTTGGGCCCTTACCTATTGCTGGGCAAATTGAATGAGTCCCTGTATGATACGATCCTTTGCAAAACTATGGCTGAAGCATCAGAAAACGTTCCACTTGGTGTTTCGGCTACAGCTATGGTTCCAGCGTGATGGTGCATTGCCGCACTTTGGAATGAGCTTGCTTAACTATTTAAATGAGAGCATCCAGGAAAATGGATTGGTCGTGGAGGTCCAATGTTCTGGCCTCCACGTTCCTCGGACATTCATCCACTAGATTTTTGTGGTAATTCTTAAAGGAACACGTTAAGAGTAATCCATTAAGGGAGTACGCGACCTAATAGTACGTGTGCATTCCACTTCGGCAATCGTGGACGCAGGTGTGTTGTGTAGAGCGCAGCAAAGTATGATCCAGCGCTAAAGGTATGCTGATGGAAGGTGGTCGCTTTGAACATCTTATTTAAAGTGAATGTTGGTTGTACGTGTACTTACCGGTTCTGTGAAGATAAGCTTGGACGTCAAACGCACAGAATAAAATTATGGTGTGTACCATAATGTGCAATCTAGTGTAGCCCACCTATTGTGTTTCTGTACCTCAGTGGATACAGACAATGTTACTTTATCCATTGCCATTTTCTGTTGGGTTTATTTGTGCCATGAACGAAACAAAGTAGTCGTTTACGTTTGTAAGAAGTTCATGTTATGCCTTAATGTTCAAATAAAGGTACCAGTAATGGAAATAAATACACAAGATACCGTATTGTGGAGGTGTGATTTGGATGCAATTTGATGATTTAACTGGAAAAAAAATCTTCGTCACTAACGCGACCCGATCATCGAGGAGTGTGCAGCCGGCCGTTGTGGCCGAGCGGTTCTAGGCGCTTCAGTCCGGAACCGCGCTGCTGCTACGGTCGCAGGTTCGAATCCTGCCTCGGGCATGGATGTGTGTGATGTCCTTAGGTTAGTCAGGTTTAAGTAGTTCTAAGTTCTAGGGGACTGATGACCTCAGATGTTAAGTCACATAGTGCTTAGAGCCATTTGAACCATTTTGAGGAGTGTGCATATCCCTTCCCCATGGCATTGCCTCATCGCACTGAGCTAATGCGGCAGCTCTAGTAGAGTACACAGTTCCTGCTAGCTGTTCATCACGCTGCACACAATAACAATGTTGCCAGAGCCACTGTTTTCAAATCGCATTACTGTTCAATCTATTAGTGGGCCTATGTTTTGCTGCATACACTTTTTTCTTGAATTGGGAACCCAATACAAACCTATCCACAAAGTACATTACGTTTTGGAATTAAAAATAAATAAAGTATTGGAATTTTCTTTTATTATATACAGATGAAAGCCACACTTAAATACTACTTTTCTACATAGTTGCCATTTAAATTAAGGCGGTTATCGTAGCGATGGACGAGCTTGAAAATTCCTTCGTCGTAAAATTCGGCCGCCTGCGGCTTCAACCACGTGGTTACCTCTTCTTGAAGCTGTACGTCGTCATCAAAACGTTGCATAGCCAACCACTTCTTCATTGCTGGGAAGAAGTGTAAGTCGCTCGGTGCCAGGTCGGGACTGTACGGCGGATGAGGAAACAACTCCCACTTAAAAGATTCGAGAACTTCACGAGTGGCATTTGCCGTGTGGGCCCGGGCGTTGTCGTGAATCAGCAAGATCTTTGAGCCCAACTTTCCCCTGCGCTTGTTTTGTATTGCTCTTCTGAGGTTGTCCAGAGTTTGGCAATACCTTTGAGAGTTTATTGTAGTGCCTCTTTCCAGGAAATCCACAAAAATCACACCTTTTCTGTCCCAAAAGACAGTAGCCATCACCTTCCTTGCCGACATTGTCTGCATGCATTTCTTGGGTTTTTGGGGGAAATTTGTGTGCCCCCAATGCATTGACTGCAATTTTGTCTCGCAGTTCACATGCTTAACCCATGTTTCGTCACCAGAAACGATGTGATCGAGTAATGAGTAGCCATCTTTCTCGTAAGCGTCCAAAAACGTTAACACTGCAGCCATTCGCTGATTTTTGTGAATCTCTGTCAAGATTTTTGGTATCCATCTTGCACAAAATTTGTGGTAACCAAGCTTTTCGGTAATGATTTCGTGCAACAAACTTCGTGAAATTTGTGGAAAACTCATAGAGATTTCCGTTATTGTGAAATTACGGTTTTCACAGACCGCGGCATCGACTTTTTCGACAAGTTCGGCAGTCACTATGCTGGGTCTTCCACTTCGCTCTTCGTCGTGAACGTTAGTTCGGCCATTTTTAAATTTCATGACCTATTGACGTACTCCACCTTCAGTGATTATGTTGTCCCCATACACTTCACAAAGCTGCCGATAGATTTCTATCGGTGTACAGTTTTTTGCAGTCAGAAACCTTATTACAGCACGCACTTCAAACTTCGCGGCATTTTCAATTAACACTGACATTTCAAACTGTCACAGTAACTCAACGGAGTACAGAAAGAACCTCTCACTAGCACGGCAGGATGCCGACTGAGCGGCGGAATGCCATGACACCAAGATGGCCGCGCTAGCCCCGCCCCTAACGGACACAAACGAAAACGTAATGTACTTTGTGGATAGCCCTCGTATATATATAATGGTGTAAGTGATGTTGTGCAGATTTTTTTATATGTGTTACTGGACACAGCCAAATGTGACAAAGCAAACCAAGGATACACAGTATGAAGCAAAACATCAGTTCAGCACATCGACTGTTACTACTCCGAAAAAAATTTATACAGGATGTTAACGTCTTGATCAAAGTGATACAACTACTGTGCCGATCATCCACAGCGTAACACATTACCATCCGTCACTTGTTTGAAATTACGGGAGAGCGCTTACCACAGAATCGGACGCTCCATTCAGCAAATTCGCGAAGGCACTGACGGATGACATATGTCGTTTCCTGTGATGTTATGTCAACATATCAAATAGCTTATTGCAGACTTACACGAACTGGTTAAAATCAGATGTTAAAGCTTGAACAAGATATTTCCTTTAGTACTTTCATTACGACGTATCCACAGAAATAGGCCATTGATGAAAGCTATGAAGTATTAAACTGTGCATTTGAAAAAAATACAAAACTTTTTATGAGCAAACTTAGTTTAATTTTTTTTAGTTTAGAATTTATTGGTTTTTAATTATTATTAAAAAGGGATTTGTTTAAAAAATGTTGAGGCTCTTAGGATGGAAAGCACATGGTCTCCTGTTTGAAACCGAACTTCCGTTAATGTATTTAAGGGAACGTTTGTGCGGGTTCCTTGCGAGGGGCTCGCACTTCTTTCACGTTTGCGACACGCTGGAATATTGGGAGCATCCTTTTCAATGTGTCACGTAAATAAAGCCGTTTCTGGAATTTTATAGAGACAATAATTTGGAAATGTTTTGAGAATGCTACCTCTTTCAGAATCTCTATCTTGGAACCAAATTTATAATCTGCCTCTAAAATGATGATTGCAGCGCGTCTATTCGCACTTCATTAGCCGCGACGTCCGGTATACATGTATGGCTACCTTCGCCTAAAATCAAGTTGTTTCTGGTGAATTCCATATTTACAACAGCAGTACTGAACTGCGGTGCGCTACCTCTTTGGTGTACCTATAGACCGCCCGCTACCTGTTCGGCCGGGTCTCCTCACCAATGGCGCTCCTCACAACTGTTGCTACTCACAAGTGTCCCAACCCCATTTTAGACTGCCCACCAAACTAGCTTTTAAATGGTGACACCAGAGAGGGATTGTTTAATTAAGGACAGGTAGTACGGAATTACACACTTAGGACAAGTTATCTGGCTGCTGCAAAATAGTCCTACAGGCCCTTACAAGACTTGGCAATTCTGACATTGCCGTTGATAATGGAAGGAAGACTAATGAAAAATCAAGACACGATCATAGGATTTATCGAAAGGGAAAAAGCGTTCGATAATGTAAAATGGTGCCAAATGTTCGAAATTCTGAGAAAAATTGGAAAAAGCTACATGGAGAGACAGGTAATACACAATATGAAGAAGAGGCAAGAGGGAATAATAAGAGCGGACGACCAAGAACGAATTGCTCGGATTGAAAAGGTTGTAAGATAGGGACGTAGTCTTTCGCCCCTACTGTTCAATCTGTACATCGAAGAAGCAATGATGGGAATGAAGGAATGGCTCAGGGGTGGAATTAAAATTCAAGGTGTAAGGATATCAATGATACGATTCTCTGATGACATTGCTATTCTGACTGAAAGTGAAGAAGAATTACATGATATTCTCAATGGAATGAACAGTCTAAAGACTACAGAATATGTACTAAGAGTAAATCTAAGAAGAAAGTAATGAGAAGTAGCAGAAATGTGAACAGTGAGAAACTGAACATCAGGATTGATGGTAACGAAGTCGATGAATTTAAGAAATTGTACTATCTAGGCAGCGAAGTATCCAATGACGGACTGAAAAAGCAGGACATCAAAAGCAGACTAGCACTGGCAAAATGGGCATTCCCGTCCATGGAAAGTGTACTAGTATCAAACATAGGCCTTAATTTGAGGAACAAGTTTGTGATAATGTACGTTTGGAGCACAGCTCTGCATGGTAGTGAAATAAAGAGCGTGAGAAAACCCGAACAGAAGAGAATCGAAGCATTTGAGATGCGGTGTTACACGCGAATGTTGAAAATTAGGCGGACTGATAAGGTAAGGAATGAGGAGGTTATGCGCAGAACTGGAGAGGAAAGGAACATGTGGAAAACACTGATAAGGAGAAGGGACAGGATGATAGGACATCTGTTATGACATGAGGGAATGAGTTCCATCGTACTAGAGGGAGCTGTAGAGGGCGGAAACTGTACAGGGAGAAAGAGACTGAAATGCACCCAACAAATAACTGAGGACGTAGGTTGCAAGTGCTTCTCTGATATGATGAGACTGGCGCAGGAGAGGAATTTGTGGTGGGCGGCATCAAACCAGTCAGAAGACTGAAGACTCAAGAAACCAAAAGAAAGAATCGGAGATGCGTTCCAAGCAGAGAGCTGTCATTGAGCTTCCTTTTGCGGAAAATCAGAGCATCGCAGGTATTCATAGTGCTTGCAAAATTTCTACGGAGACCTGGCAGTGAACAAAAGCACGATGAGTCGTCACCCGAGGCATCTGTCATCATCGCAACAAGGCCGCGCAAGGCTGCGCTATTTTACACGTGCCGACCGGCCACACACAGCTGTGACTCCTGCAATATCAGAACTTGTTCACACTCTCATTCGAAGCGATCGACAGATCTCAATCAAACACGTCGCTGCACAGCTGGACGTCTCTGTTAGTAGTAGTGCACCAGTGGGGGTCCTCAAAGGTGTGTGCCCACTTGATTCCTCGTCACCTAACAGGTGACCATAAAGAGCAATGAGGAACCATCTGTGCGGAATTAATTGCTCGTTACCAGGCTGATCGTATCAATTGTTCAAGTGTATAATATTGCCACAGGTGATGAAATGTGGGTTCATCACTTCGAACGGAACAAAACGGCATTCCATGGAGTGGCGCCACATCACGTCTTCTCCTAAGAAAAAGTTCAGAGCTACAACCTCAACTGGCAAAGTCACGGCGACCCCCCGAAGATGATGCGACGATCAACCATGAAGTGTATTGTTCTACCCTGAGGAAATTGAAGAAACGACTTCAAAGTGTACGTTGCCACAAAAATGCAAATGTAGTCCTCCTCCTCCGTGACAACGCAAGACCACACAAGTATGCGCACCAAAGAGGAGCTCACAAAACTTTATTGGATCGTCTTTCCTCATTCATCCTGTAACGGTTCTTTATTTACGTGACCATTACGGCACTCCAACCCCAGTTCTCGATACCAGTAATATCGTGCTACTTTTCTGCGAAGTAACAGACATATTTTTGTGACAATATTCACATTTGGTTTTATTAATGTATAGGTACTCCGATGTACCGATATATTACAGTGATATGGTTCTTGTGTGTATTCATTTCTGTGAGACTGTCATAATGTTTGACTTCCTTGTAACCGTTTTGGCGCGAATGCGCACAGAGCAGTCTTTGTTTCACTTTGCAGAAGTTAAGTTGATATTTCCCTTTGTAAAAGAACAGTCAAGTCTTGTGTTTTGTTAAAGTGGAAATTAAATACATGAAGATTGATACAAAACTGTTTCTTGATGATGTGACAATTAAGAAGAAGTATATGTAAATTTACAAGAAGTTTAATAAAAATGCGGATCGTGAACACCAAGTCAAAAATTATTTCTACCATACCATTGTTCTGAGCTGGGATCGTTTGATCATTAAGAATTTCCTGAAAAACGCATTTGTTAGGTCTTCAAATATTGCTAAAATACAGATCTGGATATTCTAGCAGTCAAAGTGGAATCACCCTAGAATCAACAAGATGAGCCATAACAACTTCGACGAAATCTACGTGGGAATCCATTCAAGATAAGCGCCAAAATTAATGACTTTTTTACAGTGACTTCACTATTTTTTCAATTCTGACGATACCATCCACAGTCAGTTACTTTGTTGTTGCCCGATAAAGCGAACATATGCTGCGTGAGCAACATTATTAATCTGATTTCTAACCTACTTTGCAAGTGATGGCATTGTTAGAACCCTAAAACCCGGTTTTCGCATCTTCCGATTTCCATCTGTTTGACCCGATGACTAATGAACTCCTCGGGAAGCAGTACGTGGATAATGAGGAACTTTCTGACACAGCAAGATGTTGGCTGCGATGTGATGTTGTACCATGCAGGCATACACGCCCTCGCAGTAAGGTGGAGTAAGACCGTCCCGCTGAACGGAGGTTTTGCTGAAAAACTGGGTTTCGTAGCGAAAGGTATGGGGACATATGTCGTGTACTGGAATCCTGTATAACGCCAATCAGCATTCACAAAAAAAAAAAGTTTCATTACTTACAGAAGGCCCCTCGTATATGAAACAGGCGATATACCCTCAGACTACAAGTCCCAAAGAATTAATGCTAACAGATGTGAATACTACCAGACCATCGGATAAATAAGTTCCGGTTTCAAAATATTGACACGGATTATTTTCAGAAGGACGAAAAAAGGGGAATTCGGGGAAAATCAATTCAGGTTCCAGAGAAATGTAGGAACGCGCGGGACAATATTGAGGTTAAAGAAAGGTAAACTTACGTCAATAGCATTTGTGAGTTTAGAGAAAGCTTTTGATAGTGTCGACTGAATTACATTCTTCGAAATGTTGAATGTAGCGGGGATAAAATACAAGGAGAGAAAGGTTATTTACAATTTGTACAGAGACCTAATTGAATATATAATAGCCGGCCGCGGTGGTCTCGCGGTTCTAGGCGCGCAGTCCGGAACCGTTGGACTGCTACGGTCGCAGGTTCGAATCCTGCCTCGGGCATGGATATGTGTGATGTCCTTAGGTTAGTTAGGTTTAAGTAGTTCTAAGTTCTAGGGGACTAATGACCACAGCAGTTGAGTCCCATAGTGCTCAGAGCCATTTGAACCATTTTGAATATATAATAGCCAAAGGATATGAAAGGGAAGGAATGCTAGTGAAGAGCGTGAGACAGGATTGTAGCGTACCCCAGAGTCATTCAGTCTGAGCATTGAGCAGGCAGTCAAGGACACTAAGGAGAATTTTGGAAAAAGAATTAACTGTCAGGGAGAAGAAATTAAAACTTTGCTGTATGCCGATGACAATGTAATTCTGTCTGAAATGGCGAAGGTCTTGCAAGAGCAGTTGAATGAAATTTTTAGTGTCTTCAGAAGAGGTTAACGGATAGATATCGCGAAAAGTAAAACGAAGAAAATGTAATGTAGTCGAATTAAATCAGGGAATTCCGAGGTAATTTGAATACAAAATTAGTATATGAATTCGCTACCTGCCCAGCAAAATATCTGATGATTACCGAAGGATTTAAATTGGAGACTAGCACGAAAAGCGTTTCTGAAGAAGAGCAATTTATTAACATCTAACAGAAATTTAAATATTTGAAAATCCTTATGATTATATTTGCCTGGAACGTAGCTTTCTACAGAAGTGAAACATGGACAATGAGCAGTTCAGAGAAGAACAGAACATTCGAAATATGGTGCTACAGAATAACGTTACAGATCAGATGGGTGAATAGTTACTAATGAGGAGCTACTAAAACGAACCAGGTGAAAAATAAATTTGTAGCACAAATTGACAAAAAGTAGGGACTGGTTGACAGGACACATCCCCAGGCATCAGGGAGTAGTTTACATCTACATCTACGTGATTACTCTGCTACTCACAATAAAGTGCCTGGCACAGGGTTCAGTGAACCACCTTCAAGCTGTCTCTCTACCGTTCCACTCTCGAACGGCACCGGGAAAAACGAGCACTTAAATTTTTCTGCGCGAGCCCTGATTTCTCTTATTTTATCGTGATGATCATTTGTCCCTATGTAGGTGGGTGCCAACAGAATGTTTTCACAATCGGAGGAGAAAACTGGTGATTGAAATTTCATGAGAAGATCTCGTCGCAACGAAAAACGCCTTTGTTTTAATAATTGCCACTCCAATTCACGTATCATGTCTGTCACAGTATCTCCCCTATTTTGCGATAATACAAAATGAGCTGCACTTCTTTGTACTTTTTCGATGTCATCCGTCAGTTCCACCTGATGCGGATCCCACACCGCACAGCAATACTCCAGAAAAGGGTGGACAAGCGTAGTGTAAACAGTCTCTTTGGTAGACCTGTTGCACCTTCTAAGTGTTCTCCCAGTGAATCGCAGTCTTTGGTTTGCTCTACTCACAATATTACCTATGTGATCGTTCCAGTTTAGGTTTTTTGTAATTGTAATCCCTAAGTATTTAGTTGAATTTACAGCCCTCAGATTTGTGTGACTTATCGCGTAATCGAAATTTAGCTGATTTCTTTTAGTACTCATGTGAATAACTTCACACTTTTCTTTATTGAGGGTCAATTGCCGTCAATTTCCACTTTTCGCACCATACAGATATCTTATCTAAATCATTTTGCATGTCGTTTTGATCATCTGATGACTTTACAAGACGGTAAATGACAGCATCATCTGCAAACAATCTAAGACGGCTACTCAGATTGTCTCCTATGTCGTTAATATAGATCAGGAACAATAGAAGGCCTATAACACTTCGTTTAGGAACGCCGGATATTACTTCTGTTTTATTCGATGACTTTCCGTCTATTACTACGCACTGTGACCTTTCTGACAGGAAATCACGAATCTTTTCACTTATTGGTTTGTTTCCTTTTTATAGCTTTCTGCATTCCTTACTTTGTATCAAACACAATGCAGGAACAGTACATGGTACATGTGGACAATCTGAGAACACTGGTGAGTTTGGTAATGGAGGGAAGTACAGGGGTCAAGATGGTAGAGAGAAACCAAGGGATGAATACAGTACGCGGGATCAAATGGATGTAGGTAACAATAGTTATTTGGCGATGAAGAGCTTCGCACATGAAAAGCTAGTGTGGGAAGCTGCTTATGACGAGTCTTCAAAATTAATGCTACAGGAGCAACAACAACAAACACTGCATTCTATTATAATTACCATTCCATGGGAACAGTAGCAGTGTTTTAAAGCTACACTTTGCTACTTTACCATCACTCTAAAAGCTGTCGTTTTTGATAAATTCATCACCTAATACATGGGCCACTGGGGAATGAGGCGTTCACAGAAGGGCTATCTGTCTGCAATCTGCAGTGTTTCAAGATTTCAGTGACATGCTTCCAGTCACATCATTTGCACTGTTCCATGATTCCGGATATCATTTCACCAATGATTATAGATAGAGTGCCCACACGTGTTAAAGTAGATGAGACATTTCAGTGGCCGGCCGCGGTGGCCGTGCGGTTCTAGGCGCTGCAGTCCGGAACCGAGGGACTGCTACGGTCGCAGGTTCGAATCCTGCCTCGGGCATGGATGTGTATGATGTCCTTAGGTTAGTTAGGTTTAAGTAGTTCTAAGTTCTAGGGGACTGATGACCTACGCTGTTAAGTCCCATAGTGCTCAGAGCCATTTGAACCATTTCAGTGGAGAGGCAAAATCAAAAAAATAAACCAAATATCCGATATGCCCTTGCCTTTCACCTCGTCAATCGTTTGGGTTCTGTTGTAGGAAATCCCTATGATGAGAGTTACTAGTCACTTTTAGTGTTTCATTCTTCCACCTGTGAAAATGTATGACGTCATTATAGATCCTCAGATTCGTAATGTCACGTACCTGTTACCCCTCTCTCCTTCCAAACGTATATTTTGGTGATTTTCACTCTTCCGAAATTTTGCATAAAAGCCAAATTACTTCCCGTCGCAGGCTGCAGTTCTGGTATCTACAATATTTCAACGTTGTAATTTCGTTATTTTCTGACTTTTTGCACTGTTTTAGTACTTCTGCACTTTTGCTTAGCATCTCGTGGTCTTGTGGTTAGCATTTATGACTCTCTATCACGGTTCCCCGGTTTCGGTTTCCAAGGGGTCGGGGTTTTCTTCCGCTCTGGACTGTGAATGCACTTGTTGTCCTCATCATCATTTCATCATCATCATCGACGCACAAGTCACCGAAGTGACGTCAAATAAGAAAAGGTTTGTCCCAGGCGGCCGTATTCAGCAGGAAGGCATTTCCTATAAAATATGCTATATGCACATTTTATACATTACATTCACTTTCTATATGACAGGTCTGTAATATTTTTTTTAGTTAATTTCTTGTGCGAAATACGAGATATCATTTATTTAGCGTAATAACAACCCTTACACCGCCTCATGCACAATTTTTAGCTAAACACGTTAATAATTTAGTGAGGCAGACAGAGTGTATTTTTCCTGCGAGCGGCGAGAGACTGACTACATGTTTCCCTAAAACTACGTTAAAATTATCATTCTTAAATTGTCACGTCAGTTCATTATTCAGCAACTACGAACATTGAAATATGAGTACGATACAAACAAGCCAAAGAGTGTGACTGTGTAGTAGCTAAGTAAATTTGAATATTGAACCAATTCCTTTCAACAGAGGCCTATACGGGAGCATTCAGACATAAAGTGTATGCGAAGTGAAAGACGGATAGAGAGAGGGAGAAAAGGATAGGTCAAAATAGCATGATAGAGAAATCACTTGCTTTTTAACCAATATTAGTGTCAGTAAAGCACCGTGAACCAACAGCTGTTAGTTTACAAGCCGCAAGAGACACTGAAGCACTACAGCCCTGTGCTTCACATTCTTTTGAGCTGCTTTATTTCTCGAGTTCGTTTCCTGTAAATATGTCGGGATTATGAATTTTGTCACTAATTCGTGTTTATGAAAATGTAATGGGTGATGACAGGATAAGTAAGAATTATATGACAAATCACTGCAGTGAACACTCTGACCATGTCAGAGAAGTTTTTATTATATAAAGCACGAAGAATATCTTTCCTGTAACGATAGCATCAACGGCGCGAGTGCGTGCAGTCGTAGAGATGAATGCAGAGAAGTAGTTGAGAGGCATCTGTGATTCGGATCAGAGGTATATGTTTCCACTAATAGCGGAAGCTTATGTACACGTGTCGCAATAAAACCTTACACACGCCGTAGAGTACAGTTACGTCATATACGACGCCAAAATGATATTAGCACAGGGTATCAATAAACTACGGGCTATATATAACACTGCAGCGGCTATTGATAAAAATGAAAAACAAGGGGAATACATGTCACATTTTTATCTCTTCCAAACAATGGAGTGCTTCATGGCTTGCATGTTGCAAATAGTTAGGGAAACCAATACACAAAGAAAGATTGTAAATCTATTTTACCAAACTATCATGCAACAATCTTCATATATCGGCTGCTCGTGTTTTTGGCTGAGTGAAAATTGTTTAGTGATCACAAATGTATTCCTTCTTGAGGCTAAAGTCTCACTATTTACAAGTGTATGGGTTTGATGGTTACTATAGGCCTTTTTGACATTTTGCCTTGCGCTCCACCTAGGAATATATTCTTCTTACGAGAAGGATTGATGTTCTGTGAACGTAACATAAATTTCGGAATGATGTGAAACTAAATTCGCTCGGTAAACTTACCATGCTCAGAAAGCACCAGGTAAGAAAATTAAAGCGAATTCACTACTTCTCGATTTCCCACGATTTTCAATACGCTTTTCCAATCGTTCGCACTCGCATAGATTTACTTTAATTACGACATTGCACTGTAAAGACAAGAAATACCTATCGTAGGAAGATGCGCTGTGTGCTACTCCCGATTACTCTGGCTAGATGCTTCGCATGGGTTGGTTATCCGGCAGTTCGTTACAAAAAATGTGTAGCAGGAGCGTACAAATAGCCGTTGCGGCCCCGAGTTAAGTGTAAAGAGGCAGTCAAATCAAAACGGGAAATGGAAAATAACTAAGCGAACTGTTTATTATTTCAAGGGCAATCGTCATAACTGTTACTATATTTATCCTACTATAACACAAGATGGGCAGTGCATACCGAACCGTAATTGTATCCAGGCGTGCGCCGCTTCGTCCGAAACAAATCGTCGGCCACGAATGTCTCCCTTATGAACTCAAAAACTACAGAAATCGCATGGGGAGAGATACCAATTGCACAACACCCTAGACACCGACTTATGCAAGAAAGTAAAATAAAAAATATACACTTTTTAAAAATGGTCAGTTTTATATGTAATACTTTAATAAAAAGACATAAAATCTTAACAATTTATTTCCAATTTTTCATTATATGAAACAGTTAATCCTCAGTACTTCATTGCACGAAATAAATACTATACGCTATCCACGGTACATAGTAAGTAAATGAAGAACCAAACTCTATATTATGATACAATTTTAAGCAGCCGGTTTATATGTTTGTATGTTGGCATCGCTATAGACTGTACTTAATATCGATGACAGTGCTCTACGCCCTCGGTAAGAGACTCTGTGGTTGGACGGACGAGCAGTTAGCAGTTAGTGAGCGGACGGCCTGGGCATGTGTCCGTGAAGACTCAGTGTTGATAGCATATGCATTGTAAAATGATGATGGATGTTGTTGTTGTGGTCTTCAGTCCTGAGACTGGTTTGATGCAGCTCTCCATGCTACTCTATCCTGTGCAAGCTTCTTCATCTCCCAGTACCTACTGCAACCTACATCCTTCTGAATCTGCTTAGTGTATTCGTCTCTTGGTCTTCCCCTACGATTTTTACCCTCCACGCTGCCCTCCAATACTAAATTTGTGATCCCTTGATGCCTCAGAACATGTCCTACCAACCGATCCCTTCTTCTAGTCAAGTTGTACCACAAACTCCTCTTCTCCCCAATCCTATTCAGTACCTCCTCATTAGTTATGTGATCTACCCATCTAATCTTCAGCATTCTTCTGTAGCACCACATTTCGAAAGCTTCTATTCTCTTCTTCTCCAAACTATTTACCGTCCATGTTTCACTTCCATACATGGCTACACTCCATACAAATACTTTCAGAAATGACTTCCTGACATTTAAATCTATACTCGATGTTAACAAATTTCTCTTCTTCAGAAACGCTTTCCTTGCCATTGCCAGTCTACATTTTATATCCTCTCTACTTCGACCATCATCAGTTATTTTGCTCCCCAAATAGCAAAACTCCTTTACTACTTTAAGTGTCTCCTTTCCTAATCTAATACCCTCAGCATCACCCGACTTAATTCGACTACATTCCATTATCTTCGTTTTGCTTTTGTTGATGTTCATCTTATATCCTCCCTTCAAGACACCATCCATTCCGTTCAACTGCTCTTCTAAGTCCTTTGCTGTCTCTGACAGAATTACAATGTCATCGGCGAACCTCAAAGTTTTTATTTCTTCTCCATGGATTTTAATACCTACTCCGATTTTTTCTTTTGTTTCCTTTACTGCTTGCTCAATATACAGATTGAATAACATCGGGGAGAGGCTACAACCCTGTCTTACTCCCTTCCCAACCATTGCTTCCCTTTCATGTCCCTCGACTCTTATAACTGCCATCTGGTTTCTGTACAAATTGTAAATAGCCTTTCGCTCCCTGTATTTTACCCCTGCCACCTTCAGAATTTGAAAGAGAGTATTCCAGTCAACATTGTCAAAAGCTTTCTCTAAGTCTACAAATGCTAGATATGTAGGTTTGCCTTTCCTTAATCTTCCTTCTAAGATAAGTCGTAAGGTCAGTATTGCCTCACGTGTTCCGGTATTTCTACGGAATCCAAACTGATCTTCCCCGAGGTCGGCTTCTACTAGTTTTTCCATTCGTCTGTAAAGAATTCGTGTTAGTATTTTGCAGCTGTGGCTTATTAAACTGATAGTTCGGTAATTCTCACATCTGTCAACACCTGCTTTCTTTGGGATTGGAATTATTATATTCTTCTTGAAGTCTGAGGGTATTTCGCCTGTTTCATACATCTTGCTCACCAAATGGTAGAGTTTTGTCAGGACTGGCTCTCCCAAGGCCGTCAGTAGTTCCAATGGAATGTTGTCTACTCCGGGGGCCTTGTTTCGACTCAGGTCTTTCAGTGCTCTGTCAAACTCTTCACGCAGTATCGTATCTCCCATTTCATCTTCATCTACATCCTCTTCCATTTCCATAATATTGTCCTCAAGTACATCGCCCTTGTATAGACCCTCTATATACTCCTTCCACCTTTCTGCTTTCCCTTCTTTGCTTAGAACTGGGTTTCCATCTGAGCTCTTGATGTTCATACAAGTGGTTCTCTTATCTCCAAAGGTCTCTTTAATTTTCCTGTAGGCAGTATCTATCTTACCCCTAGTGAGATAAGCCTCTACATCCTTACATTTGTCCTCTAGCCATCCCTGCTTAGCCATTTTGCACTTCCTGTCGATCTCATTTTTGAGACGTTTGTATTCCTTTTTGCCTGCTTCATTTACTGCATTTTTATATTTTCTCCTTTCATCAATTAAATTCAATATTTCTTCTGTTACCCAAGGATTTCTACTAGCCCTCGTCTTTTTACCTACTTGATCCTCTGCTGCCTTCACTACTTCATCCCTCAAAACCACCCATTCTTCTTCTACTGTATTTCTTTCCCCCATTCCTGTCAATTGTTCCCTTATGCTCTCCCTGAAACCCTGTACAACCTCTGGTTCTTTCAGTTTATCCAGGTCCCATCTCCTTAAATTCCCACCTTTTTGCAGTTTCTTCAGTTTTAATCTACAGGTCATAACCAATAGATTGTGGTCAGAGTCCACATCTGCCCCTGGAAATGTCTTACAATTTAGAACCTGGTTCCTAAATCTCTGTCTTACCATAATATAATCTATCTGATACCTTTTAGTATCTCCAGGGTTCTTCCATGTATACAACCTTCTTTCATGATTCTTAAACCAAGTGTTAGCTATGATTAATTTGTGCTCTGTGCAAAATTCTACCAGGCGGCTTCCTCTTTCATTTCTTAGCCCCAATCCATATTCACCTACTACGTTTCCTTCTCTCCCTTTTCCTACACTCGAATTCCAGTCACCCATGACTGTTAAATTTTCGTCCCCCTTCACTATCTGAATAATTTCTTTTATTTCATCATACATTTCTTCAATTTCTTCGTCATCTGCAGAGCTAGTTGGCATATAAACTTGTACTACTGTAGTAGATGTGGGCTTCGTATCTATCTTGGCCACAATAATGCGTTCACTATGCTGTTTGTAGTAGCTTACCCGCGTCCCTATTTTCCTATTCATTATTAAGCCTACTCCTGCATTACCCCTATTTGACTTTGTGTTTATAACCCTGTAGTCACCTGACCAGAAGTCTTGTTCCTCCTGCCACCGAACTTCACTAATTCCCACTATATCTAACTTTAATCTATCCATTTCCCTTTTCAAATTTTCTAACCTACCTGCCCGATTAAGGGATCTGACATTCCACGCTCCGATCCGTAGAACGCCAGGTTTCTTTCTCCTGATAACGACATCCTCTTGAGTAGTCCCCGCCCGGAGATCCGAATGGGGGACTATTTTACCTCCGGAATATTTTACCCAAGAGGACGCCATCATCATTTAATCATACAGTAAAGCTGCATGCCCTCGGGAAAAATTACGGCCGTAGTTTCCCCTTGCTTTCAGCCGTTCGCAGTACCAGCACAGCAAGGCCGTTTTGGTTATTGTTACAAGGCCAGATCAGTCAATCATCCAGACTGTTGCCCCTGCAACTACTGAAAAGGCTGCTGCCCCTCTTCAGGAACCACACGTTTGTCTGGCCTCTCAACAGATACCCCTCCGTTGTGGTTGTACCTACGGTACGGCTATCTGTATCGCTGAGGCACGCAAGCCTCCCCACCAACGGCAAGGTCCATGGTTCATGTGGGGGTGATGATGGATGTAGTTAGTAATGTTTTGGTAGAGGAACTGTTGGCGACTATACAAATTTTAGAACTGGATGTCTCATGATTAAGGTAAAATCTGCTAAATACGTTGTTTGCTGATCAACAAAATCTTTCTTTTGCCATCAGATGCCTCCTAGTAATTAGAGCGTGTAGTAGTGGGATTCTTTTTATTTAGCTGGCTGTAGTTGCTGTTTGCTGTAATTGGTGTAGTTCGTGTTATGAAGATTTTCTGTGAGGTAAGTGATTTATGAAAAGTGTAGGTTATTGTTAGGATTGCTTCTAATTCAGGGCCATTCTTCTGAGTTAATTATTTCAAGTCATGTTGTCATTTAGAGCAGTCAGATTGCGTAGGGCTTGTATATTGTGGGTAATAAATGAATAAGTAAAATTTGTGTTGTCTTTGTCAGGGAAAATTCCGTAGGTCAGTGCGGAAACGATAAAAATAAGTTAGGAGACCGTAGGTTCAATTGCATTCAGCAGTTTAAGTAAACACAAAGAAGTTTACCCATTTAGTTATTTCAGTAAACACACAAACAAAGAAGTTAGAAACTGCATTTAGCTAATTTGAAACCTCCTTACATCCAGATTAAAAGTATTACAAATAAGTTCGTTATAACACACAGTAATCTCGTAAAAACTGAAATAGTGTCAACACAATACTATAAGATAAAACAGGAACGTTAAGATAATTTCAAAGACATTCTTAAATAACATTCATGTAAAAATTTAAGCTGCTAATGGAATGTACAGGGGTTGCACAGAAATGTGAAACCACTCTGAGAAATGAATGCTCGAAAATAAATGTAGGTACTAACCAGACCTGCAGGTTGCGCTGTTGTATTCGACCACAAATGGCACATGTGCCGTGTCCTCAGTACCTTGCATGCATCCGTCGTGTCCAGAACAGTCTTCTGTGTAGCTGTGAGTGCATTACGTCGGAGCTAAATGAATTCTGACGCAAGAAAACTTTTGGTGCTCGTATAGTGGGTGTTTCCGTAACCAGGTCCGAGCGAGGTGGCACAGTGGTTAGCACACTGGACCGGCATTCGGGAGGACGACGGTTCAATCCCGCGTCCGGCCATCCTGATTTAGGTTTTCCGTGATTTCCCTAAATCACTCCAGGCAAATGTCGGGATGGTTCCTTTGAAAGGACACGGCCAACTTCCTTCCGCGTCTTTCCCTAATCCGATGAGACCCATGACCTCGCTGTTTGGTCTCTTCCCCCAAACAACCCAACCCAACAAACGTAACCAGGGCAGCCGGCCGCGGTGGTCTAGCGGTTCTAGGCGCGCAGTCCGGAACCGCGCGACTGCTACGGTCGCAGGTTCGAATCCTGCCTCGGGCATGGATGTGTGTGATGTCCTTAGGTTAGTTAGGTTTAAGTAGTTCAAAGTTCTAGGGGACTGATGACCACAGATGTTAAGTCCCATAGTGCTCAGAACCATTTGAACCATCGTAACCAGGGTAGACGAAGTATTTGGTGTGTCAAGAGGCGCCGTATCGATTATGTATATCGCACACAGAGGAAGCAAAAACATCATCCGCTAAGCCGCGACACGGACGAAAGTGTGTGCTGAGTGATCGTTCAAATGGTTCAAATGGCTCTGAGCACTATGGGACTTAACTTCTGAGGTCATCAGTCCCCTAGAACTTAGAACTACTTAAACCTAACTAACCTAAAGACATCACACACATCCAAGCCCGAGGCAGGATTCGAATCTGCGACCGTAGCAGCCGCGTGGTTCCGGACTGAAGCGCCTAGAACCCCTCGTCCACAGCGGCCGGCACGCCAACTGCGAAAATTACTGCAGAACTGAATGTCGCACTCGCGAGCCGAGTCAGGGAATTACAGAGCGATCTAGAATTATTCCAAAACCACTCGTGAATAACGCAAATGTAGATAACAGGAAAACATGTTCCGAAGCCATAAAACATTGACTCCAGAGAAATGGAAGTCAGTTATATGGTCGGATGTGTCTTACTGCACACTGGTTCCAAGTTTTGGCCGAGTTTACGTCCCAAGAATAAAGCGTGGCGGGATTCAGTGATGATTTGGGAAGTAACGTCGTGCTATTCCATTGGTTCAAGGTCACATTACTGCCAAGGTTAATGTAATCATCTTGGCTGATCAGGTCCATCCCATGGTACAATGACTGTTCCCCAATGGTGACTGTGTGTTCGAAAACGACAGTGAGCCTGTTGACACACCTCGCATAGACCAGGCTGACCATGCGAGCACGAGGATGAACTGCCGCACACCCCTGGCCACTACAGTCACCTGATCTCAGTTTACAGAGCCTCTGGTCTACTTTGAAGGGAACGGTTCGTTTTCGCTATCCACATCGATGATCGTTATCCGAAATTACTGCTTTACAGGAAGCACGGTATGAGATTCCCTTGGAAGCCATACAAGACCTGTATTTATCCATTCTGAAACGACTGGGAACTGTTTTGAATGGCAACGATTTTCCTACGTCGTATTAGGCTTGTATGTGCTTAGTGACCTGAATTTATGCTTTTCTTCGATGTGTTTTTGCCCGTTCTTGTATGTGCAGGCTGGTGCATTTTTTGTATAAAAATCAGTATTTCGTGCTCTTTCATTTTCTACTGCTCGACAACGGACAAGTAACTGACAAGTTCTTTGGTTGTCGAGGCGGACGCTCCGGTGTATCTGTGTTCACACACACATGTGTTGTTTGGCGTCGGTTTCATCCCACGTGACTGCCTGGCCCGACCGCTGAACGTTCATAATTTTTTAATTACTTTCTACGACCTGACGATGGAGCTTTAAGCTACCGAAACCGCTCATCCAATAAAAAGCATAAATTACAAATTAAGAGCAATTTTATTCCATGAACAAAGTGCCGCTTCGAGTTCTGACAGTTCATGTTTCTCAAAATTTCTTTTACATTCGCTCGCCAGCCAGCATCCCTGTGGCCATACACACCGTTCTTCTCCTATTGACATTATACTAAAATTAGACAATCGTTCATGACTCGATGTATAACGTATACACGAGGTCGTTCTCAACAATAATGTCCCATAATTTTTTTGAGTGAAAACTCTTCAAAATTTTTAAATAAAGTAAACATTATTAACACTCTAACCCTTTATTCATATGTTTACATATTTGTAGCTCTGTGCTGCTAGAGGACTGCGAATTGTAGCGTTTATCACGACGGTATATAACGTAACCATGCTGGTGTGTAAGAAACAGAGTGCTGTAGTCGAGTTTCGAATTCGAAGCGTTCCTTTACATATATGTAGTCTGTAGAAAGCTGTGTATGTTTATAATAGTTATGTTGATCTCACGTAACCACCATGTCCACTGGTTAACTTCAGTAGCAGGTTTAACTGATGAAGACATACGTCGAAGACGGACATTTTGGATCAGTGAATTCGTTTTATATTCTGTTAATGTTTATATGAAGACAGTAACTGTTCTCGAAAGAACAGAATACTGTTGATGACCGTGCAGCTTTTCCCTGGAATAAATGATGAGTAACTGAAACCCTGTGCGAATGCGGACAGGTTGTCCAAACTCTTACGGGAATCGCCAAAGCGTGCGCGAGTAATGAGTCAATGGGCAAATGTCTGTAAGGTACATTGTATATGTAGAATTGTGGACAGTTGGGAAGATGAGTCTCACGGGAAGCGTGCAAGGGATAAGTCCCTGCAGTCGCGCTATTCATCTGTGTCCTCGGTGGCTCAGATGGATAGAGCGTTTGCCATGTAAGCAGGAGATCCCGGGTTCGAGTCCCGGTCGTGGCACACATTTTCAGCTGTCCACATCGAGGTATATCAACAACACCTGTCGGCAGCTGAGGGTTTCAGTTATTCATCATTTATTCTGTTAATGATTTATTACCTTTGGACTTACTCAGCTTATACGTATATGGTCTACCATTGTGGCTCTCCTCCTGTGTGACTTCATATCACGGTATAGTTGTTCCCTCACACAGAGCACCCTCTCCTTCAGCAAGTGCTGTGGCATCGGCGATGATCAAATCTGTAGTATTATTACAGCCCACACGTTCGCAATAATCTTCTTTATGGTAATACCTATTGTAATTGTTGGATTTGGTAACGTTTGTGGCTTATTTGCTGAATTTTCGACACCTACACTATTTTTAAAATAACGAGTCCTTTTTAACACCGGTTTACTTCGCCATCTCAGGACCTGAGATGCAACGATTTCTGTTTTCCCAACCTCATATTCTGGCGATGCATTTCGTGAGGCTCCTGCCCTCAGATCTTCGTTCCCCATTTTGATTTTCGTTATGGAAGTTCCCGTTTCCATTTCCTTTTTTAAAATTATTATTACGGTGATAGCTATTATGATTATTACTAAAATTCCCATTCGGGTACTCATTTCCCTGTCTACTGTTCCCATTATGTGCTTTGAATTTCAACGCCGTTCAAGTTTCCCAATAAAATCTAAAAGCTCGTCAACGAAATTCGTCGGACTGTGGACAGGATCCTGTTGCAAATATTCTTGTAGTCGTCTCTTGAGCGTCGTAATCTCCAACACTCCCACTGAATGATTTATATACGTCAACTTAGCTAGTTCACGCACACAAAAAACCCGCATCGACCCACTTCCGTGACTGAAACTTGGTCTGTTTAGGAACTCATTCTGAAGTTGTCTTTGCTTCGCTTCACTCCAGAATTTGTGGCAGGAAACAATTCTCAGACACTTCGTAGATGATGAACGAACCAATCATTAAATTTGTCCATGAATGTGCATTGGCCTAAAGATGTCTTCAATAGAATTAATTTTTGCCTCTTGCGGCATACCTCTCACAAAACTATCTTTACACGCAGCAAGAAAATCAACTGGATGGAATATTGCGGCATTTGCGAAACTCTTTGTTGTTGCTGAATGAGCCCGTGGAATACCTATCAGAGTAGTAGCTTGATTTACTCCTAAAGAGTTTAATTCTGCCCTCATGTATTTAAACTGCTGTTCATGCTGCACAGATTCTTTAATTAAGAAAGATTCAAAATGTTCTCCGTTCTTAAGCACCTCTTTCTCACACACTACCACGCTCCACAACAAAATGTTAACAGACGTATTAGTCACTTCCTCATATACATTTTCCCTCAGCACACAATTCTTTACCTCGCCGTCCCGTTCGTCGTGTATCTTTTCCAGCTCGTCCCCGGAATCTTTCTCTACTGTGTCGACTTTGGTGTTAAACGGGCCAGCTTCCTCAGACATTTTGTCTACATCTGCCCTTATAGCTTCTAGTTTTGACTCAGTCATCCCTTCTGTATATGATTTAATTTCGTTCACCTCATCTTTTACTGTTTCCGCTACACTTGTATCTACTGAACATATCTCTGTTCTTATTGAACCTACCTCTGTGCCCAATACCCCCACTTTGGAGTTTAGATTTGTGAATTTCCCTTAATCACGCCATTGAACCACTGGCAATTACCTATTTTCTCTGATTTCACACTATCTGCGCCACTAATATCGTCCTTGTCCGCATCACTAAGGTCAGATTTTGGACTAAATGGCTCGCTGACGTTATCTGAAACACACGTGCTGAGTGACTGCTTAATCGTTGGAAACTACAATACTGACGACGAAGCTGCAGGCTCACACATTTTAACACTATCGTCGCCAAGAGGTAATGTGGTAAGGTCTTATGGGACTAAACTGCTGAGGTCATCGGTCCCTAAGCTTACGCACTACTTAATCCAACTTAAACCAACTTACACTAAGGACAACACATACACCCACGCCCGAGGGAGGACTCGAAACTCCGACGGGGGGAGCCGCTCGAACCGTGCAACACACCCAAGACCACGCGGCAACCCCGTGCGGCTCGTCGCAAGTACTTAACTTTTCAGTCATGCTGGCTGCTTCTGCTGTATCGCTGCTGCCGAAAGTGTAGATGCTGCCGATGAATTCGAAGTCACCGCCGGTGGTCCGAGCTGCCGTTGTCGCTGCTGCTGGTCACGCACCGTCGAAGCCTCCGCTGCCGCTGGATGCTGCAGACCCGAACTCAGCACGCCCTATGCATAGCCTTCATCTTCAGTCTTGAAGTTTCGCGACGAACTACACCTAGGTTTTGCTACAAATTATCACTCACGCAATGGTTGCGAAATTTTATGCTCAGAGCCCCCACGCAAACTGCCTGTCATGCAATACATTTGGAACCTGGATCACAGAATACTGTTACGTGTTAGAATTATACTTGTAATTCTAAAAGCATTAGATTTAAATGCCGGACGAGCCCCAAACAGCGACATTGCCTAATAGTTACTGCTGAGTGTGGTTGCTCTTCCAAATAGCACTCCATATGGCCAAACCAGTTACGCCTTTGCCTGCAGTTGCTCGTACTAGGTACTTGGCTATGCATGGCTTCGTTGAAAAAGAAAAGCTCGACTAGTCATAGGGTCAAGCCCCGCACGTCAACTTTCAACCATCGCAGCTAATTGGCTGCAAATAATAACCTGTGGCTGTGACCCTGCCGTCAAATAGTCTATGCATTGGCTAAAATTGAGAGTTAATAAAATACACAGAAATATAAATAAGATACATGAATCATTTAATAACCCTTGAGAGGTGGCACGGCAGTCTCTAACAGCACTGTCAGTCAGATTAATATTCATAATTTAGCTCATGATCTCAGTGTTCCCTAGTACTGCATTTGGTATGTGTGGTTTATGACTTTTTACATGGGAAAATTGTGGGAAGAATGTTGATATAACTAACTGCATGTATTACCTGCACAGAACTTGTACCCGAGGGGCCATAGTGGAGGCGATGGAGAACAGCGACTTGACTGTGCGAGTGATTTTGAGAAGCAGCGCGCTGCGGACTGTAGCTTAGGGTCGGAACAGGACGGTACCGGTTCGCAAAACATTTTACTTGGGCCAGGAGACAAACCGAGGCCGAAAGTGGGTGGAGGAAGCCATTTAAGGAAGGCTGCTGCAATCTAAGCTTTTGTGCAAACGGTCTGGCGGTCATAAAATTCCAAGCATTCCCATGTAAGAGCTTGGACGATACGGACTGAGTGGCTGGTGTACATGTTTAGTGGCAGCAAGGCTGTAACTTCCCTGACGACAGGAAGTCGGCAGATTCTTCTAGCGAGCGGCAAAAGTACGAAAGCATATATTTCAAGGGTACGACTGACTGGGAAACTTAACAGCCTTCTTTCATAAATTGGAAATGTTCGGTTTGGAAAGATTAGATGTCTCCATAAATGTGGGACTGTGGTCCCATGTAGATAGACGTTTTTACCGAAACAGGTCCATGCTTACCGTGAGAACGACGCCTCTCTAGTCTAAAATCTTCTATTTTCGGGCAAGAGTCGCTGATTGGCTCCCATCAGGATATGCAAAGCAGAGCCTTGCTGCCTCAGCGAGGGAACCTCAGTGCTATGTCTGGACTGGCTACCAGGCAACATTCAATGAGTAGAAAACAGTTCGATTGGTTTGTACAACGTGGAGGCGGTTTTTTTGCTAATCCGGCTCCCATACTGAGACTTGGTGGAAAATTATTGTGATTCTTTGACGTCTTCGTCTTCTACTCCTCCCTCACGGAGAACTTCAGATCTTTTCCTAGTGGGTGAGACTTGTGGGCTGTAACTTGGGGTGGACTAAGAGCCAGTGGCAGTTTCCAGTTGTACCGACAGTGGAACTGAATATCATCTCGAACATATTGCGTGTCACAAGGGTGAACCTATTCGTCCTGAGTCCGCTTGTGACATTTGACAATTCCAGCACACGTTGTCGTACCTGTGAGTCAAATTAGTTTGGCCACACCAGCGAATGGGAGCACCTCACACTGAAATCTGCTGGGAATTCAGGGCTCTGATAGGGAAGTTTCCCACTTTCTGATAATCAGAATCCCAGACAGCGTAGTCTGCACATTTTCGTGGAGACGTCAGAACATAGCAGCTGCCGCAGCGCGCCACTGATCATGCACTCCCGTTTTCTGCAGCCGGAATCAACGTGAAAGGGTAAAATACTGATGCACTGGCCAAGGTTGTTAAATGAGACTCACAGCTCCCTGTTCTCAGGCGAACCATACTTTGTTGTATAGTTCGACGTAGCTGATTCCATTTCCATACCGTTGGGCCTCAGAGTGGATTCGTGTAAACAAAATCAGACTGCGCTGTAAAAGTGTTTAATTTATGGGAGAATTTGTATCGTTTCCACGCCAATGAATGCTTTGCCAATGAAGCACCATTTACTTTATGACTTGTGTTTTCCATTTTTTTTGTTGCTATAAAAGGATGAATAAAAACTTGTCATTATCTTTGTAAACTTAAATACGCCACTGTTCTCATTCATACTCAAAAATGGCTCAAATGGCTCTGAGCACTATGGGAATTAATATCTGAGGTCAGCAGTCCCCTAGAACTTAAAACTATTTAAACCTAACTAACCTAAGGACATCACACACATCCATGCCCGAGGCAGGATTCGAACCTGCGACCTGCGAGCGGTCGCGCAGTTCAAGACTGTAGTTCCTAGAACCGCTCGGCCACTCCGGCCGGCCATTCATACTCGCTCAACCATTCACCATTTTTATTTTTTGTGGTAATGCATGGATATACCAGCAATTCAAGGTTAAATCTTATTAAACTGGTTAATTTGATTATTAATTTGACTTCTGAAAGTGACCGCAGACGTAGGCAACAAAAGTGCCACGAGTAAATTCACTAATTTCATAAATAAAAAAAATAAGGATGTAGGTCACGATTTGAAGGTTATTGAGAAGATAATCTTTTCTTTATGTAAAGACAGTACCATTTAGCATCACTCGGAGAGATATTTATGATGAAAGCAGGCGATGGCTTGCAACAAGGTTTCTAGTCTAACGTCTGTAATTGATGTAGATGACAGAGAATTATATTGAATAATGTGTATTCAAGAAAGGACGTCCCAAATAAACGGGAAGTGGTCCTACACATGCAATAAAGTTACGTTTAGAGCGTTGCAAGAATGATACCAAATTCCCCAAGTTGAACAATCATCAAACATACGCGACAACATACAAATTATTTACCAGCACAAAATAGTTCAGAGCTCAACATCATGATTCACAAATTAACACGCCCGATTCAAAGAATAGTAACTCTCACTCCGTCTTCGCACAGTTCCCTTTTAAAGGCGAGAAATGTTACAGTCCTTACTATGGAGCACATTAGACCTATCGAAATACACAGTCCCCTTAGATACTAAAGTATGGTAGCGGCCGTTCACCACCCAGAACCAAACACTCACACGAACGAATCACGAATATTGTCTTAGGCAGGTCTGCCTTCATCCAACGCTCGACACCAAGTGTCCAGAGTCTCTCCCATGAGCTCTTCGCTCGAAAACTGCCAGTCTCAACTTGACTTCCGCAGTCTTTCGCCATTGTCCAACTCTCATTGGCTGAGAGTTCTCAGGTTCTACATACATGATTATACTCATCTTGACCACTTCCTGGACTAAACTAATATGTAGGGTGTCCCAAAAAGTATGACCCCAAATTTAACTTGTAATAATATTGAGGGAAATGTCACTAGGTAACTGAAACAGCACTATGTGTAATCAGCATGGTCTAGAGTTTCAGAAAAAATCCGCTAGATGTCGTTACGAGCACTGACCTGGAGCGTGCAGCCAGTCTCGTGCAATATGGCGTCCGCGCAACAGAAGACGTATTGTGTTAATGAATTTAGTCGTACTCGATCAGCGATCGCAGTTCAGCGGGCGTTTCATATTCGATTTCGTGCTAAACCAGCATCACCAAAGAACATTCGACGGTGGTATAAACAGTATGAAGAAACAGGGTACCTCTGTAAAGGCAAAAGTCTTGGCCGGCCACGCGTTCCTGAACAAACAGTGGAACAAATCGGACGAGCATTTGAGCGGAGCCCCCGCAAGTCTACGCGTCGTGATAGCCGAGAACTTGCGTTACCGCGCATGACAGTGTGGCGTGTGTTACGGCGTCGTTTAGCCCTCAAACCATACCGATTACAACTGGTATAAGCTCTTCGAGATACTGACAAAGCGAAGAGAGTGGACTTTAGCAATGCTATTCTAGAGGACATGGAAGATGACACTGTTATGTCACGGTTGATATTCAGCGATGAGACAACTTTCCATATTAGCAGTAAGGTTCACCGTCATAATGTGCATATCTGGGGGCTCGAAAATCCTCATGAAACAATTGAACACGAACGTGATTCATCAGAAGTGGATGTTTTTTGTGCTGTTTCGAAAAGCAAGGTTTATGGGTCCTACTATTTTTAGGAAGAAACTGTAAAAGGATAATCATATCTTGCGATGCTATGAAACTGGTTATTCCCACAACTTGACTCTGAAAATTTCATCTATCAGCAAGATGGAGCACCACCGCACTGGCACAACAACGTACGCAGTTTCCTCAATGCCAACCAACATGCCTCAACATTGGATAGCGTGTACAAGACCGCGAGACCAAGCCAAGCCTCCTAGGTTGCCTGACTTAACACCATATAATTTCTTCCCGTGCGGATGTGTTAAACAATGCGTTTACGTTCCTCACTTACCTCATGACACTGATGAACTAACCAGAATATCAGCTGCTGTATCTTCAGTGACAGAACACACTTTATGCTCAGTTTGGGATGAATTCTGCTGTCGGCTAGATTACGTCCATGCAGCCAGTGGAGGAGATATTGAACATTTATGATGGATTTTTATAAACTTCTGTCTTTTATGAGTAATTTAGTATGCAATTTGTTGGTGTTAAGCTCTTCTTCCTAATAAATAATTCTATTTAAAATCGGGTCATTCTTTTTGGGACACCCTGTATTACAACAATATTTTAGTAATAAAATGTCATGAATATTCGGGTACTTTCAGATAATTTACAACAAATAAAGTAATAGTTGGTTCATAGATAAATAAGCCAGTATTCTTACGCAAGTGTGTTCATCACAAAAGACAACAGAACGTCGTTAAGTATTATTTATGCCTTCTTGACAGAACCGTCCTTTAGTTCAACTTTCAATTGTGGTGTCCACTATCACATGCAATTGACCACTTTTAAATTAGCACAGTTTTTTTTATAGCACTTGCAATAAACATGTAAGTAAAGCTACTAGAAAAATAGCAAAGTATTCATTAAATAAAACACAAGTATGACAAAAGGGGGTATTCATGCTGCAATCACTTGCTGCGGAAATGTGGAGAATACGTCGATCTGACAAAAATTTTCATAATGAAAATATGTAAAAGACGTCGTAAATCAATAAACAAAATAGATAGAGTTATGTGGCCCTCAGGGATGGTAGCTATACTTCAGTGCTACCATATGAGATAACGTTTGTTGAAATCACAAGAAGCGATTCAAGTTTGTCGTTCAGAGGAACATTGTGAAAATGATTAGTGGCTGTGAGATATTAACTTCTGCAGTTTTAAATTTACTAAGATGTTATGGACGCGTCTCAATTTTCTGAGATCGCAGATGTATTCATATTTGCATTAATATTTGGTGTGGGTTATTGCCGAAGTTCAAACAGCTGTAACTCAGCCATCCTTAAGACCGTCTGACACTCCGCCGTCTCCTGGAGCATATTCTGCACAAAGGTAATGCGAGCATCATCCGTCCAAATTCCCAGCTCTGGAATTTACTTGTTTTTGGCGACGTGCTAATTGTATCTGCACTTGAACTTGGCGGAAACCGTCAACAAGCCAGGTCTACAGCGGCGCATCCTGTGGCCCCGGCCCGCTAGCTTTCAGCTGTAAAAACAAATTCATGTCTCCTCAATACCAGACCTAGATGGACGAATAGCTCGCTCACATAATAGTAACGTCACATGTTGTATCAAAAGACCTTCATTCTAGGTCGATTAGTGATTGTCCCGATGATTTTCATAATCATTCCATTATACAGCTGCAATTACGAATACACTTCATGTATTTCGTAACGGTTATAATCGCCGAAGCACTTTTTTTTTTATAGCACCTGGCAGAGATCGAAAGGCGTCTCATTGAATGTCTCCATTTGACTGACAGTTTGAGTCGTGAAGTTTCTAGATTAGTGGCGTTTCGTATGTGAAATTGGTCCAACGTTCGACTGCACGGGAATATGAGGCAAGCTCATTCGTCTTCAAGGTTCTGATCGACCGCGTCTCACCACCACAAGGTAGGATCGTCGTAAACACCTTGACATCTGCGCCTGCAATCTGAGAAGAGGTAATGAACTCCCCACAACAATCTGTATAATCCCACACCACTCGACGAAGAGTAGCAGCAGCCATAATACGAAATTAACAGTCCGTGCCTTGCCGGCCATTAAGACCACTACCTAAACGGCTGCATTGCGAGTGGCGTGGCCGCGCGGAGTGGCCGTGCGGTTTAAGGCGCCACGTCACGGAATGCGAGGCCCCTCCCGCCGGAGGTTCCAGTCTTCCCTCGGGCGTGGGTGTGACTGTTTCTCTTAGCATAAGTTAGTGCGTAAGTCTAGGAACCGATGACCTCAGCAGTTTGGTCCCTTAGAATTCACATACATTTGAACATTTTGCGAGTGGTGTCGTGTGTGGGAAGCATGGACTGCAGACGTATGGCATCCCACCGTGAAAGTGCTGAACTGTGTTTCTGCAGTACCCTGGATAACCATCGTCAGCGAGTATGGCGGCAACTTGTTTAGAGGTCCCAATCTTCCAGCAGTTTAGATAGGCACAGCGGTGTTAGTCATCGTGTGTGGACCATCAAGTACAGTTTCAGGTCACGGCTGGTAGTGATTAAGAGACCTCTGATTAAACAACAGGAGAAAGGAACAGCCTGCGTTCTCATGTGCTGTTTTTCAACAGGATAGTGCTCGTCCACGCATGACACGTTTCTTATAAGCTGCCTGCGTGATGCTGAGGTACTCCTGTAGCCATCAGGATCCCCATATATGTCCCCGAGAAACATGTGTGGAATTAGCCCAGACGTTAACTCCATCCTACCGCCAGTGTCTAGGATATCAGAGAGCAGATACAACAGTTGCGGGACAACTTACCTTACAAGAGGATGCAACTGCTTTATAACACCTTTTCCAACCGATCAGTTTATGTAACCAGGCTAGAGGAGCGTAAGGAGGTTGCAACATCACACTGCTAAGTGGGATCACGCTGCCAAGTTCTTTACAAGCTTCAATCCATTTTATAATCTCTGAAACAATATCACATACCCTTTGAACCCATGAAGTTTAACTCCGTTTCTTGCTGCCTTTATAGGTGCTATGCTCAAGACTCCGTCGAAGTCATCGAACGACTGCGGTATAAAAGTAAGGGATTTTGTGTTACCGTTATCGTTAGGTAGCGTGTGGGCCCTTGACCTTTGTCGCAGTTGCGGTGCGCATCAGGCAGCGCGAGACGTGTGTCGGCCAGTGTCCAGCCGGCCGGCTGGCGCACTTTGGCGCTGCCATCACACCGAGTCCTTCCTTTTTCCTCTCCGCCTTTCTCCTTTCCTGGAAGTCCCGCCGCAGCGCCGCTCTCTGATTTAAGTGTCGCGCCTCGCGCCTCGCGCCCTCGACTCTGGCAAAAAGGAGCGGCGCGCTCTCCGGTCCTGTTCGCAGAGCCGCAAGCCTTTTGAACTCTGAATGGGCCCCGCCGCGGCCGTGACCGCGTTAACGCGAGTGCTTCGTCTGCCGCACGCAGGCCGCAGCTTGCTTTGTTTGGGTGGCCGCTGGGCCCGTCTCGTACACATCACGACTCGGTCAACACACCGTAAACGAGAAACCAAAAGGCCATCCCGCTATGGTCGTTAGTAACATACTTGGCGGTACGTCAGTCCTTTGCTGCACTGTACCATGTTTCTAAGCATATTTTCCAAAGATTGTGCTACCTGTTCAGGATTCACCGCACTGTCGACAGAAAGGCTCTGCTGGCAATGAACAGGCCCTAATTTTTCGATTACATGAAATAGAAATAAGCATGAAACTTGCTGGCAGATTAAAACTGTGTGCAGCCCCGAGACTCGAACTCAGGACCTTTGCCTTCCGCGGGCAAGTGCTCTACCAACTGAGCTACCCAAACACGACTCACGCCCCGTCCTCACAGCTTTACTTCTGCCAGTATCTCGTGTCCTACCTTCCAAACTTTGCAGAAGCTCTCCTGCGAACCTTGCAGAGCTAGCACTCCTGAAAGGAAGGATATAGCGGAGGCATGGCTTAGCCACAGCCTGGGGGATGTTTCCAGAATGAGATTTTCACTCTACAGCGGAGTGTGCGCTGATATGAGACTTCCTGGCAGATTAAAACTTTGTGCCCGACCGAGACTCGAACTCGGGACCTTTGCCTTTCGCGGGCAGGTGCTCTACCAACTGAGCTACCCAAACACGAGAGCTTCTGTAAAGTTTGGAAGGTAGGAGACGAGATACTGGCAGAAGTAAAGCTGTGAGGACGGGGCGTGAGTCGTGCTTGGGTAGCTCAGTTGGTAGAGCACTTGCCCGCGAAAAGCAAAGGTCCCGAGTTCGGGTCTCGGTCCGGCATACAGTTTTAATCTGCCAGGAAGTTTCATATCTGCGCACACTCCGCTGCAGAGTGAAAATCTCATTCTAGAAATAAGCAGTTATGTATGTAACTCTTCAAGGAGTTGAACATTTTAACTGAACCATCATAACACATACATTGCCAACTTACACGCCCTCAATGTGACCATCTGTCCGAAGCCTGAATAATCACCTTTTTGTAGCGCCGAACCCTGTGAGACTTGCAGGAAGAGAGTTAATGAGGGATGTAGAGCCATGCCAACTACAGTGCCGTGGATAGTTGTGCTACGTTTCTCGGCTGAGGGTCTACAGTGCGAACAGCAAGATAGAGGTGTTCCCATGGATTCTCAGTTGGATTTAAACTTGAGTTTGCTGCCCAGGGGAATGTGGTAAACTCATATTGGTGCTCTTCGAACCAAGCACGTACATTGCGAGTTGTGTGACACATTGCCTCGTCCTACTGATATATGTCATCTTGCCAAGGAAAAACGAACTGCGTGTAGGGGTTGATACAGTCCTTGATCATTGCACCTCCTAGAAAGAAAATCTCAGACAATAATGATCCCACCTTCGGGCTGGATCCCATTTCTTTCAGACGTTTCAAGCTGCACCTGGCAAAGGCGTCTGTCCGATGGAGCATAAAACGTGATTCAACTGCAAAGGCCAGCCGTCACCGCTCGGTGGACGTCCAGTTACGGGACTAGATTGCAAATTCCATCCTTCGTCGCCAATTACATGAATCAGGGGCCTACTGCAGTGGTCCCTACTATAATGGTCGCCTAGTCGTAGATATTGCTATAATCTCACTATTTCACTCCCATTTACGGAGCTTGTTAGCACTTGATGTTAGGTTGGCGCCATTAAAATGCATTGTGGTAATCGCTACTGCTTGCTGGATCGCTGCTATGTCTCGATGCTAATGTTGGCTCTAAATCAGGTTGTCTAGGGGTAAAAAGATGAGCTCCCGTGGTTTTGATGTGCTTTTGATGGTAAATTCCACTGACCATCTTAATTCCACTGTCCACTAAAGACAATGACACAACACAAAGTAGCACTTCTTTTACATGTTCCTTGCAATGTTTATCCACCTCGAACAATAACACACATACAGTTTACCAAAGTGACATTCAGACTCCGCTCCCGACCCTTCTTGCTGCTTGTATTTAAAAACTTGTCAAAGAACTACTAAAAAGAGATATAGTTTGTAAGTCACATGTACATCTGTTATCGTAATTTGTGCAGAAAAGTTATTAATTTATATCGAGTGACATAATTTAACAGCTTATTAAAATGACAGACAGATTTGTTGACTTGACAGAATAATTCTTTGTTACAAAAAGGCCGTTTTTTAGAAGTTTGTCAATTGACTTTTCTAATTTGCATAAATAAGTAAATAACATGAATTATTAAGAATTACATTGGTTTTCGTCTAAAATAGGGGTGTTTACGTGAATACTGAGTGAAAACGGTCCTAGTGAACAAATAGGTTTCACTGGGTGATTTTTATTTAAGGCGATCCAAAATACGTAAGTTGGCCACTATTTTTCGTACTTCATATTAATTATTTAAAATGAACTTAGGTGTTTTTACATGATGACATTTGCTGTATCAGTGATCAAGTGATATTAACTTTTGTGTGGGTCAGTTATTCAGTATAATTTAATGGGTTGACAGTTTATGGAGACATGTTACGCAATCATTGTTAACATGCACAATAACTTTTCTATAATCATACATACTCGTTAAACTGGTTGAATTTGGAGGGTATCGCATACTTCGGTGAAGTAAAGCCTTTAATTTGTTCCGTTACGCTACGCAGTAATGTTAGCAAGGCACTGTTGGTAGTCGCTTGTTTCATCTGGGCGGTCAATTGCTCAATAGCTGCGCGTTTCTTCACATGCACACATCTCCGCAGCCGTCGTTCAACCCCTGTCAGCTACTATACGTGGTGCACCACAATTGCCTCAGTGCCAGATTCGGATAGTGCGACTTTGCCATGCATGGTATACGTTGACCATGGCGGCAGGCGAACCGTTTACAAATTTAGCCTTTATGGAAGTGCTTCCACACATGATCACGCCCTTTTAATCACCAGCTAAATCGCTTCGTTTCCACATTACAACAACGACCGCACTGTTTTCCGCGTCCCCCCGGCACGCTATATATATACCCTCCAATATTAATGCTGTCGCTTGCATCTGTGAGTGGTTGTTGCAGCTTAACATCGGAAATAGGCGGAGTCACATGTATGTGAGCTGACCTTGTATATTTGCAGATCAGATTCGTCATAAGTAGTTAATCCATCACAATCACAGAATAATAGTGATGTCCACACCTACGACACTGAAGGACAAAATATGAAGGACAAAATGCCCCTTATTACCCGTTATTAAACTGTCAGTGGCTCAGAAAGGAGTTCAGTATGCAGCAAAAAAAAAAAAAAAAAATATCATTTGTCAAACGTCCCAAAATGTGTGACAGTTGGTAAAGCAAGATTTAAATCTAAACTAAAATCAATTCTCCTTGTCAGCTGCTTCTATTATACGGATGAATTTGGAATTTGGTATCTTTAAAAGGGAAACATCTTTATAAGTGTAGCTATTGAGTAAGACTAAAAAATATGTTCATTAAAGTTAACAGTAAAAATGTACAGATGTCCTCTAAACTGACTCGCTCCACGTCATTTCGATAGAAGAATCGCTCAAATGAACTACGAAATATGTAACTAGTTAACTAACTAGCTAAATCAGCGAACACGTTGTTAAAAAGTAATGTCTTCGAATTTTTGTGTGAAGTCCGCCCCCGGTAGCTGAGTGGTCAGCGCGACAGACTGTCAATCCAAAGGGCCCGGGTTCGTTTCCCGGCTGGGTCGGAGATTTTCTCCGCTCAGGGAATGGGTGTTGTGTTGTCCTAATCATCATCATTTTCATCCCCATCGACGTGCAAGTCGCCGAAGTGGCGTCAAATCAAAAGACTTGCACCAGGCGAACGGTCTACCCGACGGGAGGCCCTCGTCACACGACATTTCATTTCATTTTGTGTGAAAGCTCTTAAGCTTTATAAATAAAACTAACGGTATTAACTTTGTACACGTTGTAACCTCCTTCTCACTTATCGACCTTCATGACAGTGAAAAATTAAACCGCGTGTACCTAATGGAAATTTGGGAAAAGCAATCGTCACCGAAGTTAATCTGTCGGTAAGGAGGGAGGGAAGGGTTACATCTAAATGAAAGGAAAAATGCAAATGAAACTGGTGGAAATTAATTTTGAAAAGGGGTTAAGTTAATAAAGAAAGTAAATGTGCGGCCGTTACGTTAACAATTAACTAGCGGTAATTAGATATTTGAGATTTGGGGGAAATTACGGTCGCCAGTCCTATGGACAATTACTATAGTAACTGGAAAAGAAAGGTTATTACACATATAATTAGCACTAGAAGTGTGGCAACTGAAGGTTACCACGCGTAGTGTGAAAACTGAAAGTTTGTCAGAAGTAATAAATTTCGTTACACTCTGACTTAATTTAGCAAAAGAATTAATAAAACCGGAAAATTGAAAGTTAATTTAGTGACTGAAATTAATAGTGAGCTTTGTTTCTGAAGCACATCGAAATTCAGTAAAATACGGTTAGTCTTGGGCTACCTCAACAATCATTTCAAAAGCTACTTGAATCTACGCAATTTAGAAATAAGAGATTTAACTTTGAACTTGAATTAAATGATTCTGAACAATTAACAACAGTAAAATTTAGTACGTACCAAGCTGAGCTGCAGTCACAGGTAAGCTAAAATACGGTAACAAAACTCGCACTCTTAATTTGTGCTTGTGTAATCTAAATATTGTAGCCAGCTATGAATACCTTAACTGAACTTTGAAATTAAAGCAGTGAAATCGAATGATATTACTTTAATGCTGGCGTTTGAATTTCAACGACACTCGGGTTCATTCCGGAAAAGGAAGGGAACCTGCTTGGTAATGCAATTGGGACAATGAGCAACAAAGGTTCATGCTACGTCGCTGTAATTTAGTTATGAAAATGGAATAGTTTGAAAAGCTGAGGTCTGCCATACAGTTCTAAAACTTTACGTGCTTCCAGTCTTCCTTGTTGGTTGATTGAAGGTTTGGAGTCGTCGATCGAGGAGGTGGCGACAGTCACTCATTGTCGGCCGTCGCTGTTGCAGAAGCTGGATGTTGGCGCGCCTTCTTCTCGACACGGTCTCCAGCCGAAACGGGCTCTTGATGTGTGCCAGCTAACGCTTCCCGTCCGCGACACCGTATCAGAAACTATCATAGCAAGTCGAGCGCAATTACATGCTGCCAAACCCCGAAAGCGCGGCAACTCGCGGGAGCGTCACACAACACACCTGCTCAACCGCACTACTCCAGCCAAACCCTCTCTCTGTTCTGCCCGCGCTCCACGCGCCAGAGTTAACACTCCCAGAGATCCTAAACTCTTTGGTTCTCCACACGACCTATCGATGTATTCGTTCGATAGCATAGTTTTCCCTAGGCAAGACCCAGCGTAAAAATACAAATAGTATTTACAAAACAAACCAATTATACATCGACATAAATGCATGTATATACAAATAGTAAAACAATTACAATATACAAAGACACAGAAACGTCATATCTTCAGGTAACAAAATAAGGAAAAAAATTTATAGTACAATAGATGGAAATAGGAAGATATGCATTTCCGGCGTTACAACGTATATTCTTGGTGTCTACATGCGAGAGTGTGCTGAATAGTAAGGACTCCGAATTTTTAATGTGAAAACTCTTAAGACTTTTTAAGTTAAACAAACGTTATTAACATTATACACCTTTATTCTTCATGTCTACATGTTTATTTTTGAAGATAGTCACCCATGCGGTCCCGGCGGAGGTTCGAGTCTTCCCTCGGGCATGGGTGTGTGTGTTTGCCCTTAGTATAATTTATGTTAAGTAGTGTGTAAGCTTAGGGACTGATGACCTTAGCAGTTAAGTCCCATAAGATTTCACACACATTTGAACTTTTTTTTCACCCATGTGACGAACACATTTCTCCCAAAGAAACCAGTTTCTTCATACCATCACTACAGAATGTTTAACGTTTTTGATTGAGTTACAACAACACCTCTGCTTGCAATTCTTCATCACTATCAGAGTGAAGTCCTCGACGGTATTCGTTAACTTTTGGAAAGGGATGAAGATCAGATGGTGGCAAGTCGCGGCTAGGAAGATAAAACCAACGGCCGGATTATGAAAGACATCGCAGCGCTCATGTGTGGTCTGGCATTGCCACGCTGAGTGATGAGGTGACCCGTGTGTGGACGAACTCTTGGAATTCGAAACTCGATTACAGCACTCTGTTTCTCACGCACCGGCATAGTAATGTTACTCACCGCCACGTCACGCGCTACAATTCGAAGACCTCTTACGGCAAGAGGTGCAAATATGCAGACGTAAGTAATGAAACTGTGTAATTTTAATAACCTTTGTTTCATTTAAAATATTTTCAGAGTTTTCAAATAAAAGATTCCCAGGCATTACTTTTCAGTACGCCCTCGTATTAGACCATCAATTATCACTGCTGTCGAACGATAAATAAGCCCTCTGTCTACAAGCTCAACAAATTTTGACCCCTTCCAGTATATTTTTGTATATGTATAGTAGATGCATTCGTTGCAGGCTTGTAACTGTTCAGTTTATAAGTATAGGGAATAATGCTGAGCAGCGACAATTTTTTGAAAAACTTGTGCAGGAGTCCTGTATAACAAGTACCCATTTCGTTCTTGTAGTAACATTTATTATTACTGACCTTAACAACTATGAAATATGAACTTTTTAATTTTTAGTCCGAGTACTATTAGATAAAAATTTTTTGTCGTAGACATTGCTACAAAACTTGTAAACGTAACTTGCGATACACTGTAATTTGTCAACTTAGACATTCGCAAGAAAACTGTTGTGTTTATATAAAATCAAACCTGTAGCATTTTATGAAAAGGAGTGTATTATCTCGGTGTAGTCGATGGAGAGACTGACGACAGTAGAATGACAAGGAAACTTCCCAGCTGTCGATAAACGATTTTGATGTAAGTTGGGCCGATGTGTAGAGGCCGCAAAGTAATACAATATACATATTTTTGTGCCCAGTTTCAGTTTTAAAGGTTAAAACACACCCTAAAAAGTAATTTGCCATATTAGGTTTGCTGGGAATATCTTCGAAACGATGATATATAAAAAATGCTCCTCATATAAAACTTCATATGTAATTAATGTTCATGAAAACTGTAAAATCGACTTTTGTAATAATCTTAAATTTTACAGAACACCACACTAACATTAATTAATTTTGAAAAATGCCAACTTTTGCTACAACGTAAATTAGGCTACATGCACCGAAGTGTAATGAAGCTGGTGTCTGAAATACCGGTTTTAGAAAATATACTGCACACAATGAGTTGTCAGAATATTTTCAACATATCTTATTAAAATATCTAAACATTCATTACAAGCATAGCTATTTATTTGACTTGTATTTGTTTTATGTTTTAAATAGTTACATTACGTTTTACATTTTTTTTAGTTTATCACTTCATATATGTGTATTTTGTTAATTTAAAATAATAAGTAACTCATTACTACAATATAAAATCATTACAAAAGCTTCAAACATAACGTTTTCTTACACCATGCACCAAAACTGCCGAAATTTCTTAATATACACCACAGAGAACACAATAAATAAATAAATAAAGCTCCGTCTTTAGGCCACAAGTGGCCCTTCCGGGACCGTCCGGCCGCCGTGTCATCTTCCGAGGAGGATGCGGATAAGGAGGGGCGTGTGGTCAGCACACCGCACTCCCGACCGTTAGGACGGTATTCTTTGACCGAAGCCGCTACTAATCGGTCGAGTAGCTCCTCAATTGGCATCACGAGGCTGAGTGCACCCCGAAAAATGGCAACAGCACGTGGCGGCGGGATGGTGACCCATCCAAGCGCCGGCCACGCCCGACAGCGCTTAACTTCGGTGATCGCACGGGAACCGGTGTAGCCACTGCGGCAAGGCCGTTGCCACAGAGAACACAATATAAAACGAAATTCAGCAGGATTTCAAATCGTCGCAGGTGATCCTCTACATATACTGATTGTGTCAGACATATTTCAGTACATTAGTGAGCCGTGGCGAAAATAATTGATTATGTACTAGTGACTACAGCTTAATTATGTTCTTTCTCAAGTGGAGATTGACATCAAATCATTCACCAGAACCAAATCCGAAAAATTTCCTCACAAGGTTCTTCCAACACCGATATACGTACACGTACTATGTCTGTATCTGTGCCTTCAAGTCCTTTGGAATCACCAGATGAACAATTTTCTTATCCTCCGTTATGACGGTAAAAACGGCTTATTCAAACTGACCAGTCACCTTTTCATAGTTTTAAAAGAAACTAATGTTGAGTTTGCACCGAGGTTTCACAAAGCTCATTTGAAGCCCCAAACGTCGTTGTGACAGTATCCAAATTTGTTAACAAACATCTTAACGGGTCAACGGATATTTGAAAGATGTTTTCTTCCCCACTGAGCGCAAAATATCTCTCACTATTAGATTCTTGGGACTGTTGGTGTGAAAGTACCGTATACTGCATCGTACCTGAGCACAAGGAACTTCTTTACCTGGTGATACCAAAGGCCTCGGCGGCACAGATACAGCTGTGAGACGTATACTGCTTTCGATGTTGGAAAAACATTGTGAGAAGATTTTCTGATCTAGTTCTGTTCAATGATTATGATCTCAGTCTCCACTTGACAAATAGTGTAATCGAGCTCCAATCACTAAAATGCGCGTCATTTATGTTGGCGGCCGAGTTTAGGTTCGTTCTGCGCATCTGACGTCACAAAACACAGTCAGCCAATGAACAGAGAACTACGTTGCCAGATCTCGACTGCAGTGCATAGCATGGAAGAGTGTCTTCAGTTTTAGAAACGTTCAGTCATAAATAAAGTAATAAAACAAAAGCAATGTCTTGATAGCAGACTTTCTTTTATAGAAAGTTAGGAAAAAGCGTTCTTTATACCAACTGCTTCATATTCTATTAATTAATTAAACCAAACAAGAAATAAGACTCCTAATTCAGGCGATAGCAAGGAAAGGTGTTTGTATCTATCTCACGAACCGCTTTTCCGCACTAAAGAAGAGCGGTAATTGTTTATTTCCTATTGTACTTCGACGTAGCGTGAGTAATTCATAGTCATACCAAAAGTGTTTGTCAGTATTTTGCGTGACTTGTTAAAGTCCTCACTGCGTATTGTAGGCAGGCGATCTGCGTTAGCGTAATGGTTAAGGTATTTGGCTTCTACGCGAAAGGTTATGAATTCAAACCTTGTACGGTGCTTAATATTTTAATTATTTAAAAACAATATCGAAGTGCCTTACTTCATGAATTATATTCGTTTGAATGCAATTTTTTGAAATTTCTAGTGCTTTGTCTCTTCATTAACCCTTTCGCTGCTGCAAACACGTGCTCCCGCATTCCGCGCTGTGCGCGATTTTGTCATAACTGCACTGCTCGCCTGTGCAGACACATGGTGTTCCCACTGCTTTGACACACTTATCATTCGATTTCACAAAAAACTGTTTGGCCCAAAAATTTGAATTTTACACGTCCTCTTGACTGATACCTTCCCCCCATAAATGACTTAATTTTGTTTCGATGTTCAATGCAGTTATTATGCAGCATTAAATGTAGTAAACCATTGCACGAAATTTTGAAGAGTTTGCAGAGGTAGAAGTCCATAGCGTATACTTTCCGTATGGTCGATTTTAGTTGCCACAATGTTGAGAATGAAATGTGGACAAGATACCTAAATTTCATATAAAATTTACTGTATAACAATATCTCCTTTAAGTACCATATAGGTGTTGTATGTAATATTGAGAAATATTCCGTCTTTCGCGACTGTAATAAAAGTTTTATTTACACCGGACGCGTTTGGCTTTATTTTAAAGCACTTCAGTCAATGAAAGATATGGCACATACACAATGGTACTCATGTTCTCTTTCTTGTTTTTGTTCCACAGTCACAGTTTTACCAATGGTACTGAAATATATTCCTCTTCTGGAACTGTAATAAGCGACTTATTTAGACCAGACGCGTTTCTCTCTTTTGAAGCATCTTCAGTGGACAGTATTTTGTCTCCTCCATTGCCAAGTCACCTTTCGTAGTTTTGTGCTGCGGTAACACAATATTCCACGTTTGTGTTGGCTGATCAGTGTTTTAGCAAATAAATGATGTTAGTGTGTGCTACACACAAAAATTATATTTGACATAGCTGAGAGTACTTCACTGATAGACGGTATATTCAAGTCCTAATGTTTTTATAAGTCCACAGTTTTGTTTAATGTATTTTGTCTACTTCCTTTTGATTCATTGAAGTGCTTTAAAATAAAGCCAAACGTGCTCAGTGTAAATAAAACTTTTGTTACAATCGCGAAAGACAGAATATTTCTCAATATTACATACGACACCTATGTGGTACTTAAATGAGATATTGTTATACAGTAAATTTTATATGAAATTTAGGTATCTTGACCACATTTCATTCTCAACACTGTGGCAACTAAAATCGACCATACGGAAATATACGCTATGGACTTCTACCTCTGCAAACTCTTCAAAATTTCGTGCAATGGTTTACTACATTTAATGCTGCATAATAAGTGCGTTGAACGTCGAAACAAAATTAAGTCATTTATGGGGGGAAGGTATCAGTCAAGAAGACATGTAAAAATCTAATTTTTGGGCCAATAGGAATCGAATGATAAGTGTGTCAAAGCAGTGGGAACACCATGTGTCTGTATAGGCGAGCAGTGCAGTGACAAAATCGCGCACAGCGCGGAATGCAGGGAGCACGTCTTTGTAACAGCAAAAGGGTTAATGCGGCCGTAGTGGCTTTACTTCATGAACTGCGCGCTCACCCCTAAACGTAAGCTTGCGAACTATGCTATACTATGGCGCTGCTTCTCTTGGCGCGTGCGTCGTGTGCAACTGGCAACGCAGCAGTCTCCCGCGTCTGGGCGGGCATGCGCGAGCCGCCAAGTTAAAAGAATTGAACTATAGTATATAATAAGTTCTTTTCGTCACGGCTTATCATCTGTGTCTATTTGAAATCCTTCTGAATTCTGTTTGTGTCGTGTATATTATATGAAGAAGTTTCGTTAATTTCATGTGCATTACTTTCTTCTTTTAGTGTTCAACCCTGAGGCTAGTTTGCAGCAGAGCGCCATTCCTCTCTTGTCTGCATTCCTCTTCATTTCCACGTATGTGTTACATCCAACGTCACTCATGATCTGTTGTATGAATGATATCCTTGGTCGCCCCAGCCGATTCCTTCCGTCAATAGCTCCTTCTGCTATTGTTCCAATGATGTGTCGTAGTATGTGCCCTACAAGTCTGTCTCTTCTTGTTTGGATGTTCCTCCACAGAGATCTGGTTTCCTGTACTCTTCTAAGCACCTCTTCATTTGTTATTTTGTCTCTCCAGTTGATCTTCATCATCCTTCTATAGCACCACATCTCCAGGGCCTCTAGCCGTCTTCTCTCTTCTCTTCCAATTGTCCAAGTTTCACGTCCGTATAGGGCCACTCTCCAAACGAAACCTTTCATGATACATTTCCTTATTTTCAGACTGATGTTGTTGCTGGTGAGTAAGTTCCTTCTCTGATTAAATGCAATTTTGGCCTTTTGTATTCTGGTCGCAATTTCTTTCCGGTTTCTACCATCTCTTGTGATTTTGCTTCCCAGGTAAGTAAATTCCTCTATCTCTTCCAGCTCCTCTCTTCCAATTCTCATTCTCGGAGGTTCATATTCTGCTCCTGTACTGCATGCCATCACTTTAGTCTTTTTCTTGTTTATTCTCATTCCATAGTGATTGCATAGAATTTTTTAATTGTTGTGATGACTTCCTCTAGATCTTCTTTTGTCTCCATGACTATAGCAAGATCATCTGGATAACGTACCATGTCTGTCTTCTGCCCATTAATTTTGATCCTCATCTCAGTAGTGCATGGGGTAAGAAAAGAAGACTTTTTCACCTTTTGTTTACAGATAATCATTGCTCTAACGATTTTTTATCATAAAAACAAGTGACTTATTATTTTAAATTAACAAACTTCACTTATGTGAAACGATAATCTCGGAAACAAAAATTATGAATATAAAATGCAAAGTAACAGTTTAAAACATAAAACATATAGAGTAAATTAAATAATTAGGCTATTAATGAGCGTTTAGATATGGTAATTATGTTGAAAATACTCTGATAGCACATTGTGGACAGCGTATTTTCCAAAACCGGTATTTCAGAAGTCAGCTTTATTATACATGGACGTATGTAGCTTGAAAACTTATTTAATTTATGTTGTGATAAAAGCTTTAAGTTTTCAAAATTAATTAATGGCCTTGGGGTATTTTGGAAAATTTCAAATAACTACAAAATTCGATTATACAGGTTTCAAGAACGTTAAGCACACATCAACTTTCTTGTAAGGAACGTTTTTATATATCATCTTTACAAACATATTCCCTCCAAGTCTAATAAGCCAAATTACTTTTCAGGATGTGTTTTAGCCTTTAAAAGTGAAACTGGATACAAAAAAATACGTATTGCATTTTTTTACCCCCTCTACACATCCGCCAAGTTTCATCAAGATCATTTATTGACACCTGGCAATGTTCCCTTTTGAGTACGTCCTGTAGTGATAATGATGACGATGGTTACTTGCCAACAAATTGAGGGGCTGCGTCAGGAAACTCTGAATATGGTGATGTTTTAGCCTCCGTTCGTAATTAAACAAACGCTGCAAATCACGACTTATATGTGGTTTTGTCAGATGGTGTTCGTTGAAACAATTAAAAGATATACAGTCGTTTTCTATTTGGTGCTTAACAATTTCACCCACAATGGGATAAGAAAGGTAGAAAAACGTTTCTTTTATAACGTTACATAGGAAAATATGTCCTGAAGCGAAGCCAAAGTACTCGTGCCAAACAAAACCTAACAAGCTCAGAACAAGCGCAAGGATTGCTATTCGATGAATTTCCAATGAACTGGAAATCAAAATTTAACGGCTGTGATGTCAAAAACACTAATAAGGCTTGTCTCTATGCAAAATCAGTTCATGGAACAAAGCCACATGTTGAAACGTCAAATAAATCTTGCCTTGGATAAGGTACATGTGAGACTCGGCTTTACTGGAAGAATCCTAAAGGAAATATAAGTCAGACACGGGAGAGGTCGCTTACCAGACACTCCGAAAAATTAATAATTGTTTGTCAGTTTGGGTCTGTTGTCTAGTTGGATACCTGGAAGAGATAGATAAGATACAAAGAAGAACTGCACCACGGCTACATATTTCCTTAATCTGCATGATAGTGTCATGAAAAGGCTCAACACACTGTAGCAGGAGTGTCGATGTAGCATCATTCTCAAAAGTGTCCGAACGACCCGAAGAAAATTTGCACAAGTTTCTACTTGAAATGACATGGCGTAAACTTTTGTACTGGACGGGGATTCGAGCCCAGAACATAATCGATTATTAGGTAAGCACTGTCAAATGTTAGCTATGTAAATTTTCCACAAGTAACGAGGTGAATGAAATTGAAAATGAAAGAGACAAAATGTTTTGCGCTACCGTGATCTGAATCATGAACCTATCTCTAGTATTTTCTAGTCACGAATAGGCGTTAAATATCAGTAAATATCAGTTTCTTTATCCAGAACTGAGATGTGCGTATAATTAAAGTTATTATGTTGTGAAAAGTTCTGTGCCGATTCCGAGTAGATACTGCACATACCATCGTTGACTACACACTAAGAGATATTAACCATCGAATTATTTTTCACCGCAGCTATGTGTGGCATTTTTGAACCTGAAATGATGTATTGAAAAGTCTGTGTCTGACTGGAAGTCGAAATGGGCACGACCCGTTACTGCTGGCATCGCATGGAGAGACGTTGAAATCATAGTTTTTCAGTAGTAGTGTCGCGTGCTACAGCATGAAATTAGACAATGAAAATTTTGGTGCCGGGCCAGGATTATAAACGAGACTCACACCTTTCTTGCAGATCTTGAGGAGTTTGGAATGTTGCAGAAAGAGCAAAATAAAATCACTATATCATCCTAAGGCGGTTCAAATCCAGCAAAGAGAAAATCTGAGATGGAATGCTACTTCAGCATCTATAATTTCAATACCTCAAGTTCAAATGCAATAAGAAATAAGTGCTCTGTGACCTTACGTGACGACTGGCTCATTGATAAATTAAAGTTTCTGCTGTGAGAAGGATTACTGGTGACAGAGTATCTGCTTGCCGCAAATCCGATCTACCATATCATAACCTGCACCGACCCTTCTTAGTTCAGTAGAGAATACACTCCTGGAAATGGAAAAAAAAAACACATTGACACCGGTGTGTCAGATCCACCATACTTGCTCCGGACACTGCGAGAGGGCTGTACAAGCAATGATCACACGCACGGTACAGCGGACACACCAGGAACCGCAGTGTTGGCCGTCGAATGGCGCTAGCTGCGCAGCATTTGTGCACCGCCGCCGTCAGTGTCAGCCAGTTTGCCGTGGCATACGGAGCTCCATCGCAGTCTTTAACACTGGTAGCATGCCGCGACAGCGTGGACGTGAACCGTATGTGCAGTTGACGGACTTTGAGCGAGGGCGTATAGTGAGCATGCAGGAGGCCGGGTGGACGTACCGCCGAATTGCTCAACACGTGGGGCGTGAGGTCTCCACAGTACATCGATGTTGTCGCCAGTGGTCGGCGGAAGGTGCACGTGCCCGTCGACCTGGGACCGGACCGCAGCGACGCACGGATGCACGCCAAGACCGTAGGATCCTACGCAGTGCCGTAGGGGACCGCACCGCCACTTCCCAGCAAATTAGGGACACTGTTGCTCCTGGGGTATCGGCGAGGACCATTCGCAACCGTCTCCATGAAGCTGGGCTACGGTCCCGCACACCGTTAGGCCGTCTTCCGCTCACGCCCCAACATCGTGCAGCCCGCCTCCAGTGGTGTCGCGACAGGCGTGAATGGAGGGACGAATGGAGACGTGTCGTCTTCAGCGATGAGTGTCGCTTCTGCCTTGGTGCCAATGATGGTCGTATGCGTGTTTGGCGCCGTGCAGGTGAGCGCCACAATCAGGACTGCATACGACCGAGGCACACAGGGCCAACACCCGGCATCATGGTGTGGGGAGCGATCTCCTACACTGGCCGTACACCACTGGTGATCGTCGAGGGGACACTGAATAGTGCACGGTACATCCAAACCGTCGTCGAACCCATCGTTCTACCATTCCTAGACCGGCAAGGGAACTTGCTGTTCCAACAGGACAATGCACGTCCGCATGTATCCCGTGCCACCCAACGTGCTCTAGAAGGTGTAAGTCAACTACCCTGGCCAGCAAGATCTCCGGATCTGTCCCCCATTGAGCATGTTTGGGACTGGGTGAAGCGTTGTCTCACGCGGTCTGCACGTCCAGCACGAACGCTGGTCCAACTGAGGCGCCAGATGGAAATGGCATGGCAAGCCGTTCCACAGGACTACATCCAGCATCTCTACGATCGTCTCCATGGGAGAATAGCAGCCTGCATTGCTGCGAAAGGTGGATATACACTGTACTAGTGCCGACATTGTGCATGCTCTGTTGTCTGTGTCTATGTGCCTGTGGTTCTGTCAGTGTCATCATGTGATGTATCTGACCCCAGGAATGTGTCAATAAAGTTTCCCCTTCCTGGGACAATGAATTCACGGTGTTCTTATTTCAATTTCCAGGAGTGTAGATATTGTGTTTAATGTGGATTCGGAAGCACGGTATTATCCTAAGTTGTTGAATTAGCTATACCAGAGGTGAATGGCGTCTGTTTCTACTTGACAAAAAAGATTTAAAGTGGCATGCATTTGACGTTTTTCGCAGTATAGGGGCGATTTCAACACGGAAATATAGCAGCAATGAATTTTGTCTGAACTCGAAGTGTTCAATTCATTTCATTAGCCTCATGTAATCTAAAGTAGTTGCCTTATCAGTACTCGACTTCTTAACGACTTTTTGAAGTTATTCCACTGTGATGTCAGGAGTGAGGTGTCTAGTCTCAGGTGTTTTTGTCGTTCTGGTTTTTCTCCATTTTCGTGAATCCAAAACTCTTTAATTAAACAAGACCTTATAACATCAGGAAACATAGTGTTTAACGTCCCTTCGACAACGAGGTCACTAGAGACGGAGCGCAAGCTCGGGTTAGGGAAAGATTGGGAAGGAAATCGGCCGTGCCCTTTGAAAGGAACCATCCCGGCATTTTCCTGAAACGATTTAGGGAAATCACGGAAAACCTAAATCAGGATGGCCGGAGACGGGATTGAACCGTCGTCCTCCCGAATGCGAGTCCAGTGTGCTAACTACTGCGCCACCTCGCTCGGTCCGAAAACATACTCGTATTTATGTGTGCGGGAGCTGTATTGAAACTGTTATTAAGCCTTTCTGGTATTCTAAAAGATGAAATGAAATTACAATCAAAATTGTCCACTGACTCAGATTCGACAGCAAAAACTGTAGTGTTTAATGAAGCAGTCTGTTGTAACAATAATATATCGACTATTCTCACATGAATTTTCTGATAGCCTACCGGCATCGTTAGTGTAAATAAACTAGGAACTAAACTATGAATAGTTAGATTAACTTCTTCCCGTTGCATTCAGTTTTCTCTGTCTTTGAAGCCCTGATCCATTTGACGCTTTATGCTTTTATTGACACAATATCACTAGCAGTTATACTATAATCATTACAAGCAGACAATACTTTTTGTTTTTTAATTATTTATTGATTGTTGTTGTTGTGGTGGTCTTCAGTCCTGAGACTGGTTTGATGCAGCTCTCCACGCTACTCTATCCTGTGCAACCTTCGTCATCTCCCAGTACCTACTGCAACCTACATCCTTCTGAATCTGCTTAGTGTATTCATCTCTTGGTCTCCCTCTACGATTTTTTCCCTCCACGCTGCCCTCCAATACTAAATTTGTGATCCCTTGATGCCTCAGAACATGTCCTACAAACCGATCCCTTCTTCTAGTCAAGTTGTGCCACAAACTCCTCTTCTCCCCAATCCTATTAAGTACCTCCTCATTAGTTATGTGATCCACCCATCCAATCTTCAGCATTTTTCTGTAGTACCACATGTCGAAATCTTCTGTTCTCTTCTTGTCCAAACTAGTTATCGTCCATGTTTCACTTCCATACATGGCTACACTTCATACATATACTTTCAGAAACGAGTTCCTGACACTTAAATCTATACTCGATGTTAACAAATTTCTCTTCTTCAGAAACGCTTTCCTTGCCATTGCCAGTCTACATTTTATATCCCCTCTACTTCGACCATCATCAGTTATTTTGCTCCCCAAATAGCAAAACTCCTTTACTACCTTAAGTGTCTCATTTCCTAATCTAATTCCCTCAGCACCACCCGACTTAACTCGACTACATTCCATTATCCTCGTTTTGCTTTTGTTGATGTTCATCTTATATCCTCCGTTTAAGACCCTGTCCATTCCATTCAACTGCTCTTCCAAGTCCTTTGCTGTCTCTGGCAGAAATACAATGTCATCGGCGAACGTCAAAGTTTTTATTTCTTCTCCATGGATTTTAATACCTACTCCGAATTTTCCTTTTGTTTCCTTTACTGCTTGCTCAATATACAGATTGAATAACATCGGTGAGAGGCTACAACCCTGTCTCACTCCCTTCCCAACCACTGCTTCCCTTTCATGTCCCTTGATTCTTATAACTGCCATCTGGTTTCTGTACAAATTGTAAATAGCCCTTCGCTCCCTGTATTTTACTCCTGCCACCTTCATAATTTGAAAGAGAGTATTCCAGTCAACATTATCAAAAGCTTTCTCTAAGTCTACAAATGCTAGAAACGTAGGTTTGCCTTTTCTTAACCTAGCTTCTAAAATAAGTCGTAGGGTCACTATTGCCTCACGTGTTCCCATTTTTCTACGGAATCCTAACTGATCTTCCCCAAGGTCGGCTTCTACCAGTTTTTCCATTCGTCTGTAAAGAATTCGCGTTAGTATTTTGCAGCCGTGACTTATTAAACTGATAGTTCGGTAATTTTCACATCTGTCAACACCTGTTTTCTTTGGGATTGGAATTATAATATTCTTCTTGAAGTCTGATGGTATTTCGCCTGTCTCATACATCTTGCTCACCAGATGGTAGAGTTTGGTCAGGACTGGCTCTCCCAAGGCTGTCAGTAGTTCTAATGGAATGTTGTCTGCTCCTTGTTTCGACTCAGGTCTTTCAGTGCTCTGTCAAACTCTTCACGCAGTATCGTATATCCCATTTCATCTTCATCTACATCGTCTTCCATTTCCACAATATTGTCCTCAAGTACATCGCCCTTGTGTAGACCCTCTATATACTCCTTCCTTCCTGCTTTCCCTTCTTTGCTTAGAACTGGGTTTCCATCTGAGCTCTTGATATTCATGCAAGTCGTTCTATTTTCTCCAAACGTCTCTTTAATCTTCCTGTAGGCAGTATCTATCTTACCTCTAGTGAGATAAGCCTCTATATCCTTACATTTGTCCTCTAGCCATGTCTGCTTAGCCATTTTGCACTTCCTGTCGATCTCATTTTTGAGACGTTTGTATTCCTTTCTGCCTGCTTCATTTACTGCATTTTTATATTTTCTCCTTTCGTCAATTAAATTCAATATATCTTCTGTCACCCAAGGATTTCTATTAGCCCTCGTCTTTTTACCTACTTGATCCTCTGCTGCCTTCACTACTTCATCCCTCAAAGCTACCCATTCTTTTATTGACAGAAGAATGTGTTGAGTGAATGTCTGATTTTTACGGCTGACATATTCGAGGCTTTACTGTCAACGTTATGTATTCCATGTTACACATTCTGATCACAACTACCACTCCCTTAACGTGACCACAAACTGGAATCAATTTGCGCTACACTCGTTCGCTGGTTTCGTTTACGTCATACGAATTTTAAGTCCGATTTTTCTACCACTGCTCAAGAATTTCTTGCCCAGTTTGCTTTTATGATTTGCAACTTTATGTTTTTCGGAGTTTATGAAATTTCTTTGTGAATGTTTCATTATTTCTCAGTGTTTGTTGTCTGTTCATATACTTACTAAGCGATAAAGGCTTTAAGAATGAAAGCAGTCCTCAGGATAACTGTTTTTGCATAGAATATTTCAAAAATTTTATTTGATCACAGTGCTATTAGTGTCTGATGATGCCCAAAAAATATGAATCTCTTCTAGGGAATGTTGCTTCGCCTGCAGTAAGGCTAACATACAAATGTCAAAAATAGTTACGACAACTTCTGACCCGGAGGGCTACCCAAATAATTCCCCCTCTTCCTTATTTATGATGTTGGGGTTGCAGAAGCTACAATTTCGTATAATTTGTAACCACCATTAAGTCGAAAACACAGTTACAGAAATGAGAATAAAACTTAATTGGTGTATAACTGAGGTGTTTCCGTTCACAATTGCAGTCGAAGCCGGCATGTAAATGCCTTCAAAGTGAATGTTTCTCAGAGTGCAAGGCCTGTCGAGAAACTCGTAGGCTATGGACACGTATTCTTCCTGAACGTGATGCAATGAAGACTTAACAACATTGCTGAGTACTTCTAACATGTATGTGACTGCCAGTTTACTTCCTGGAGTGGTTCAGAATCATCCTGCTAAATTCACTTTACTCCTTCCTGTCACTGCCATTAAACAATATGAATGTATTATTTCAAGGAGTAATACTGGATTATCAAATTTATAGTTTCTTTCTAGGAAGATTATTTCATTAGTCTCATGGATTACATTGTGAATTAAGTGTGTTTGTTACCAATCTCTATGCGAAAGAGAGGCAGCAGTGGCTGACTACGTATGTGGTTACATGGTTGTTTGGTGAAGCAGAAGATCAATTAAATCTTGGCCCAATCGCACTTGAGACCTAGACATTCTGTCAAACTTTTCCCTTTTCTATTTCCGAGTTACAATCTTCCAGAACGAAAATCAGCGAGGAAATTTTAATATCTCCATCTTAAGTCTTCTCGCAATCTCGGTTTATTATTCCTAGATCAAAAGGTGGAATCTTAAAAATTGCTACATTGCACCTTTATTAAAACTTCATATTCCTGCTTACACTGACATAATTTTTAGAAGAAAAACAGTCTCGGCTGCGAAATAATTTAACGTCAATGACGCGTTGGAGTTCACTATTCATCTTAACGGCAGGTTACATGATGGAAAGAAGAAAGTAAGTGAAATCATTGAGACTGGCGAAGTGGTTGGAGTTGAGTGTACTTAAATTAGATGGAGTATCCAAATCGTAAATGCACATAGAGTTCACTAACTTAGGGAGAGTATGGAAATCCAACATAGTTGTATGAAGATGGGCGCTAAACGGTGTACACGTACTCTACAAGTCATTACTACGATCCATTCAAAAAACCTGTACAGAAAATTGAATAAATATCAACATAAACAAACCTTCTTATTGCTCATAAAAACCACACATTGCATGTTGTACCAACATAACAGCGAGACCTTCAGAGGTGGTGGTCCAGATTGCTGTACACACCGGTACTTCTAATACCCAGTGGCACGTCATCTTGAACTGATACATGCCTGTATTCGTCGTGGCATACTGTCCACATGTTCATCAAGGCACAGTTGGTCAAGACTGTCCCACTCCTAAGCGGCGATTCGGCGTAGATCCCTCAGAGTGGTTGGTGGGTCACGTCGTCCATAAACAACCCTTTTCAATCTATCAAAGGCATGTTAGAAAGGTTTCATGTCTATAGAATATGCTGGCCACTCTAGTCGAATGATGTCGTTATACTGAAGGAAGTCATTCACAAGACGTGCACGATGTTGGCGCGAATTGTCGTCCATGAAGACGAATGCCTAGCCAGTCTGCTGCCAATATAGTTGCACTACCGGTCGGAGGATGCAATCGTACAGCCGTTACGGCGCCTTCCATGACCACCAGCGGCGTACGTCGGCCCCATATAATGCAACACCAAAACAACAGGGAACCTCCACCTTGCTGCACTCGCTGGACAATGTGTCTAAGGCGTTCAGACTAACCGGGTTACCTGCAAACACGTCTCCAATGATTTTCTGGTTGAAGGCATATGCGGCACTCATCGGTGAAGAGAACTTGCTGCCAATCCTGAGCGATCCATTCCGCATGTTGTTGAGCCCATCTGTACCGCGCTGCATGGTGTCGCGGTTGCAAAGTTGAACCTCGCCATGGACGTCGGGAGTGAAGTTGCTCATCATGCAGCCTATTGCGCACAGTTTTAGTCGCAACAAGTCGTCCTGTGGCTGCACGAAAAGCATTATTCAACATGGTGGCGTTGCTGTTAGAGTTCCTCCGAGCCATAATCTGTTGGTAGCGGTCATCCATTGCAGTAGTAGCCCTTGGGCGGCCTGAGCGAGGCATATCATCGACAGTTCCTGTCTCTCTTTATCTCCTCCATGTCCGAGCACATTACTTTGTTCCATAAAATTTCGGGCCTGCAGCCGAATAAATTCAGTTTCTTCTTCTGATATTTCGGCTGAATACCGTCCAGCCAATTTCAGAGTGAGCCGAGGTGACTAACGCTCCAGCACTTGCTGCGTCCATTTGAACTCGAGGACCGAACCACGCAGTTCTTAAAATTAGAGATCACGAAGTGGACTAAGTTAAGGAATTCTGCTAACAAGGAAGCAGAATTATCCATGACAGACGAAGCAAGGAAGACATAAAAAGCCGACTTAGGCATTCTTGACCAAAAGAAGTCTACAGGTATCAAACATAGACTTTAACTTGAGGAAGAAAATTCTGAGAATGTGCGTTTGGAGCACTCCATTGCTCGGTAACGAAGCACGGACTGTAGGAAAAAAGAAACAAAACAGAGACGAAGCGGTTGAGATGTGATGCTACACAAGAATGTTAAAAATTAAGTATACTGATAAGGTATGAAGGGAGGACGTTCGATGCAGAATAGTCGAAGAAAAGAACATGTGGAAAACACTGAGAACCATAAAAGACGAGATAATATGACGTCTGTCAAGATATCAGTGAATAACCTCCATGGTAGTAAAGAGAAACGAAGAGGGGGGGAAGACATAGACTGGAATACATCCAGCAAAAATTTGAGGACGTAGGATGCATGCCCTACTTTAAGATGAAGAGGTTGACGCAGGAGAGGAATTCACGGCGGGCATCAACAAGCCAGCAAGAAGGTAAATGACTGAAAAAAATGAACATTGGTGAAGACGCTTAAGACGTGCTGAGGCTTGCAACGACTCGTTGCGGGTATCGTCCTCAGACACGGCACGACCTCTGGACGACAACCGTCGAAGACTGTCATACACTTGAGCAGCTACACCACCATCATCTTCTAGACAGGTTGCCTATGAGGTTCCTAGCGAGTTACAATACACAATGTTGAGTATTAATCGACAGCACATTTTTTTATTTCAGTGATGTACACTTGGAAACAGATAACTTTTGTTTTAGTTCTGATTTAGATTTTATTTCACATTAAATTAATACATTTTAAATCCTGGGAGTTTATTCTTTTAGTTCCTTCTCCGCTTCAGTACAAGACTGTACACATTCGCTAATAAAGTGCATAACTACTTTTTATGTTAATTTTCAGTCCTACAAAAGTCCAACTTCCCTAATCGACTGATCACTTTCTTACATTAATAATTTGTGTCCCGTGGCAGTGACGTGGAACTGTGATTCCGTCAATCTTTTTTTAAACTTTTTATGTTAACGGAACTATCAGCCCTCTTTTAGAATAACGTGGTCGTATCCCAAATGAAAATCACTCCCAATAAATGTGATATCGAAGAATAGCTGACTCCACATTATGCACTATCTTAGAATTTGACTTCTCTAACTACTCGAGTACTTTCGTTCCTCTTTCTCTCCCTAATAATCATGATGCTGCCTTACCTTTCCAGTGATGCGCCCTTCCTGCCGATTGTTCTGTAGGCAATGACGCTCCTCAAGCCTGGCGCCCGCAGCATGAGCTGACGTCAGCATCTTCTGCGGCTTGTGTACCCTCGGAGGAACTCCTCCCTCTTGACCAAGGCCCAAACGGAACTGCAGTCGCACCGGTTTGTTATCCTGTGGAAGTTTTGTTTACACCGTCATATTTCCTTTATCATTTTTATTTTATTTCTTTCCCAGTATTTAACCATAATCTAAGAAGTTCACATTCTGCAACAAAACCTACACTGTGTTTACCATTATGTAACAAGGGAGTCATAAAATTATCACAATCCGTTCCAAAAAAGAAGTAGGTTTTACCTTAACTATGTTGGGGGATTTTCGTGACTATAAAGAAGTAATGTACAGGCAGGATCTTACTTTGTGCGTTTACGTAAATTACAATTAAAATTATTGTAATGAGCTATTAATTCAAGCGTGCTCCTGTGTAAGGTATATGTCAGGTTATTATGCTATGCTGACAACTTTACACGGCGATGCAGACGAGGGTATCCGGTCACTTAATCGGTGGAGTAGCTAAAGGCAACCCTAGTCATTCCGACTGTGTAAATGACTAGTAAATTGAGCCGCTAATATTAACGGTGGACTCAATAGTGATGTCACTCTATGGTTTGGGTCAATCAACTTGATTTATATATCGGTTCTTAGAGAGGATATATTAACACGAATCATTCTGTCCAAAATGAGTACAAAAACATTAATCTGGGTTTTCTAGTCTAAATTGTTCAAAACCCGGACTAGAACATGACTTTGCTGGGATGACTGCGGTAGTCAGCTGTGTGCCTAGACGATTTGTCCGTTTATACCGCAACAACTTCTGACCACGTTTCAGGAAGTTTGGATATAATTAGTACCTCAGCTGCATCAGAATTGAGAGGAAAATGTCACAGACAATAAATAGTCGGCGTGAAGTAAAACATGGTTAGTTACCTGGCAATTAAGGGCCTAAAGAGCAAGGACAACATTCAGGAGTTCATAGCCTAGTTAATCTGGAGTAAATGACAGCAAAAAAAAAAAACTGACTGAAGTGTTAAACTTTGTAGGAATGGTAAAATCGAGGTCAGGGAAACAATATTTATTCCAGAGATGAGAAATGATTGTATGAAGGAAAAACGTCGAACCTGTCCACAGTCCAGACAGTGGACGGAGGTGCCCCAGGGTTGATCTGTAACGACTGGAACCCTCCGAGCTGTCGCGATGGTAAGACAGCAACCTCATAAAAATTTGTTCTTTGCTGGTAGAGAAGAGATCCCTAGAGCTGTCAGTAACTGATGGCTTGCTTATAGCTAGCAGTAGCTGTAACAACCTAGGAAAAAACAAAAATTTTCAGGGTAAGCTGCAATCTGAAGTGGTTTTCAGTTACTACTATATGTGAAATTTGGCTGCCCCTGATCCTAAAAGTTACATTATTCTTATTCCTTGGCGTTGCTCACCTGTGGGTTCAATTGTACGGGGTCAGCGTCCTCATCGCTATAATCTTCGCTATCTGTTTCCCGACCACAAGGGCGACAGAAAAAGGATAGGGCCCTACGGAACATCTACGAAAATCGAAAAATAGAATGAAGTGCTGTCCTCAACTCATGCATTAGTCTAACAGAATGGCAAAGGCTAAGATTGCTAGGCAATCAGAGAGTTTCGATTGCACAATAGGGCTGAATTTCACGAGACCTTCCATGCCTCATTAGCATGATAATGATTGCTGTGGAAACTACAAAATTTCTAGTGATGTAGGATTTTCGCAAACCTTAAGTATTAGCTCACAAATACCACTTTTTGAATTCCAACTACAGCGTTTACTAGTTTTCTGAAGATTCTTTAAGATGTAAATCAGTACTTCAGGTGCAGTGGATTTTTGTATATTTATAATGGCAAGCACAATGGAGAAACAAACGATTTTCAGCTTATTATTTTAATACATCACATAAAGGGAGTTTGGTTCCACAGTACGTTTACAAATGCTGTACGAACGAAATACGTAACGTGAAACACAGTGGAGTATAGAAGACTACCCATAAGCTACCTTTTTTTTTTTTTTTTTTACGAAGCGGGTATTCTTCACGCTAAATGACAGCACACAGGCAACAAACAGGTGACACCATTGGCTGTTGTTCATTACGAGACTGGAGACATTGATTACAGTTCGAATTGGCAGAGTAAAACAAATTCGATATGTAAATGTACTAAGGTTAATTTCCCCATAATCGACACCAAAGAAAATCAAGACATGTGTTTCCTTAACGAGGCTTCAGTAGCTGCGGAGTCAGATCGTCAGATCGCTAACCTAAGGAGTCCGGGTCCGATTTTCCGACGGATCGGAACTGGTGTTGTGTTATACGTTATCTTCGTACGGTCATAACCGACATGGAAAGCACCTGCATGGCGTCACATAACACGTCTAAGCTTATGTAGCTTAGTATCAGTATACGGCTTGGCCTTCATGAATGTCCTAAATTGTCGAAAAATACTGTCGTATTTTCCGCTGTTGAAATGGATTTATGGACACATCCCGTAGCCAGTTTTAACAAAAATAAATACTTTACTTTTCCTTAATGAATTAGGATCACATGATGGTGGATTTATTGTGCTTTTAACGACAATCAGCAGCGAGTGGTGTGGTAAGCTGGTTGGGATACGTGGGTTTTATTAACATGGAGCTGGCTTCAAGAAAGGTGTGACCGATTTATTGTCACTTCGTTGTCCTGTCCTACCATAGGTGTGATTTTCAAACCAGTTTCCCTTATTGCCTTCATGGGCTTTGTCGCTTTGGCTAAAGATCTAATAAATTTGAAGAAAATCCTTAATGCAAGTGGCAATTTTTTGAGCTAGCAATCAAGGTTGTTCAAACTTCATTCCTTCCTGAAGATTCCAAAATGTACATTCTTCTCCGTCTTCTTCTTTTTCGTGGCTTTACACCATGTGAAGTTTGGGAAAGTTTCCGAACTGTTTGCGACTCGTGTAACAGAGGGAACGAGACCAGCAGCTGGTATTCATCTAATTGAATGTGGGAAAAGCTTTCATACTGCAAATATTTTTTAAAAATGAATCGTAGTAATGGCTTGTAGAGTAAGTGGACACCGTTTAGCGTCCATCTCCATACAACTGTGTTGGATTTCGATTCTCTCCCTAAGTTAGTGAACTCTATGTCGTACCAAGAAACGCTTGAAATTACCAGATTACTGTACCAGTGAAAACATTTCAGTAAATATGTCTGTGACAACTTTATCATGAACAAATACTGCATATCTAAAATAAAGTAGACTGGACGACCATTTACATCGTCTATCATTCCTTACCACTGCTAAGCCAAAGCACCTTGTACAATGCCATTTGGTAGGCATCCAACGCAGTATGGGCTGATTAACTTTTTGTCAGCGTAACCTGCTGAAAGTGATGCTCACACTAAAATGAAAATAATTTTTTACAACGTTCATTGTGTTCCTATTTCTAGTTACTATGCTGAAAATACTACAAAAGAAAAGAAGGAAAGAGTGTAGCTGCCCCATTGGCGATTAAATCATTAGATAAAGAAAGGACAGACTGGAAGTAGTAGGGCGATGGGGTTCTCAGTGCAATTTTGATATCAAATTGATACTCAAATTAATTAAATTGACCAATTAATCACCCCACCTCCACACATCCCCACCCACCCCCACCCCCAACACGCCCACCACACACCCAGATAACGTCACTTGTTTTTCTCAGCCTGCAAGTGTACCCCAGCCCCTCCCCCTCCACCTCAACTCCTTCACTCTTCTCCCTCCCCTAGCCTAACCTATTGGCAGAAATTTTGAATTTTGGAAGGAATTCCGAATTTTGGCAGGAATTTATTTGTCTCTGGGCCTCCTGGGCAGAAAGCCCAAATGCACCTCCCTAACACAATTAAACCACCAGAGGCGCTTGAAACTGATGGGAAATTAAAAATGGGACTCGAACCATGGTTATACTGGATGGAAAGACTAAGTGCTCCAGCCTCCCCCCCGCCCAACAAATGGAAACTGTCTTTTTCAGAAAGATCATGCCTAATCACACAACCATAAGCATAGCACTACACAAGGATGGCATAAAATCGCAATACAACTCAAAAACTGATGACGCCATACAACAGGTGTTATCCTGCTGGGAAAAAATTTCGCAATACCACTCGAAACTAGTGACAGACACACTCAAACTTGACCCTACACCTACAAGCTAGCGGGAAAATGACAGGGGTGCAAGGTATTATCTTTATTGTTTTTGGCAGGAAATATGGTAACTGACGAGATGCTGGTATTGGATAGAGACGAGTTTAAAAAGTGTATTACCTGTAAGCATACAGTATCTATCGCCGTTTGATACCAGAATTCGCTACAGCTGCCTGCTCAAAAACCATCTTGCAGCCCAGGCAATCGAAGCCAATACACGCTGTCACAACTGATGTAAAAAAATGTGTAACAGTTCTAATTACACTTCGAAATTGTAATAAAAAAGTAGCACTCTTAATGAACAGGTCATAATGCAGCACGTGTACTGGGAAAAATCGTCGCCCTAAAAGACTGCTAAGCGGGCGGTAGTTGCGTGCATTCTCCTCGATGTAAAATCACAAACTGCCGAAAACCGAGGCCCTCTCTCCTCCCTCCCTCACTCCCTCCCTACCCCCCAGACTCCCATCATCCATCCATCCTGGAGGAGGACACATGCTTCTTCAAAAGGCCAGCTGCTCCACTGACCACCTCGAGGCATGAGCAGGCCACTGTCCACACTCTACTGTTGATCTGCCAAACCCTCTACGGCCGCAGGCCTCACCAGGCCCTCCGCAGTCCCTTGCAGTATACGGCACGCCTTGATACGATAGTCCTAGACAACACAAAGGGGACATTAAGCAGCAAAACCCCGACCTTCTGGAGAATTCTCCAAACAGCTATTTCAGAAGTCGGCTGCTTGTGAAACAGGAAGCCCCTGCCGCATAAAGCGAGCGCTACTTCACGCCGGAATCCGTCAGAACCGTAATTACCGCTATCCCCACTGAGCGAGAGTCACGGCCACGTAGGGATCTTGCACACAGAAGTCCGCCGTCCTGTGCTGGACTATTTAACATCAACTTGACTCTTATAATGAAGCAGGAAAACACATTTTAGATGACAATAAATATCCTCTTTCCCCCAAAAAGAGCGAAAGTCCATTTTGTTTCAGTTTTATACGCAAAATCGCTATAGTTTTTAACGTTCAGCTGCACAATACAATTCGCATCTCATTATTTTGTGACGTCCAATGAAGTGAACCGCCATCGATCACAAATGATCAGCAGAGACATGTCCACCATGTGTAAAAGTAGGAAACAAAACTTCAACTCTTTTGTTGCAAAAATAACCGATCTCCGCAGTATGTCCTTGTTATCTCGAATCTGTCATTAGGGTAAAGATGAAACGAGAATTCAAGCTCTGAAGAAAAACATCTATATCAAGCAATTTCATTCAGCTTGTTGAACAAATTACGTGACTTGAGGGTTTCTCTCGCGTTCATTGTCTGTAAATAAACTGTCATGCAGTGTGTATTACAAACATTTCACACAATTTTCCACGCCATTGGCTCATATGTCGAAAAAACAAATATTCATTTTAAGTTCGACAGTAACAAGCTATAATTAAAGAGGACATAGCGGTTTTGAAGAGGGGCAGCAGCCTTTTCAGTAGTTGCAAGGGCAACAGTCTGGATGATTAACTGATCTGGCCTTGTAACACTAACCAAAACGGCCTTGCTGTGATGGTACTGCGAACGGCTGAAAGCAAGGGGAAACTACGGCCGTAATTTTTCCCGACGGCATGCAGCTTTACTCTATGGTTGAATGATGATGGCGTCCGCTTGGGTAAAATATTCCGGAGGTAAAATAGTCCCCCATTCGGATCTCCGGGCGGGGACTACTCAAGAGGACGGTGTTATCAGGAGAAAGAAAACTGGCATTCTGCGGATTGGAGCGTGGAATGTCAGATCACTTAATCGGGCAGGTACGTTAGAAAATTTAAAAAGGGAAATTGATAGGTTAAAGTTAGATATAGTGGGAATTAGTGAAGTTCGGTGGCAGGAAGAACAAGACTTCTGGTCAGGTGACTACAGGGTTATAAACACAAAATCAAATATGGGTAATGCAGGAGTAGGTTTAATAATGAATAGGAAAATAGGAATGAGGGTAAGCTACTACAAACAGCATAGTGAACGCATTATTGTGGCCGAAATAGATACGAAGCCCACGCCTACTACAGTAGTACAAGTTTATATGCCAACTAGCTCTGCAAATGACGAAGAAATTGAAGAAATGTATGATGAAATAAAAGAAATTATTCAGATAGTGAAGGGTGACGAAAATTTAATAGTCATGGGTGACTGGAATTCGGTAGTAGGAAAAGGGAGACAAGGAAACGTAGTAGGTGAATATGGATTGGGGCTAAGAAATGAAAGAGGAAGCCGCCTGGAAGAATTTAGCATAGAGCACAACTTAATCATAGCTAACACTTGGTTCAAGAATCATAAAAGAAGGCTGTATACATGGAAGAAGCCTCGAGATACTGACAGGTTTTAAATTGTAAGACATTTCCAGGGGCAGATGTGGACTCTGACCACAATCTATTGGTTATGACCTGTAGATTAAAACTGAAGAAACTGCAAAAAGTGGGGAATTTAGGGAGATGGGACCTGGATAAACTGAAAGAACCAGAGGTTGTACAGAGTTTCAGGGACAGCATAAGGGAACAACTGACAGGAATGGGGGAAAGAAATACAGTAGAAGAAGAATGGGTAGCTTTGAGGGATGAAGTAGTGAAGGCAGCAGAGGATCTAGTAGGTAAAATGACGTGGGCTAGTAGAAATCCTTGGGTAACAGAAGATATATTGGATTTAACTGATCAAAGGAGAAAATATAAAAACGCAGTAAATGAAGCAGGCAAAAAGGAATACAAACGTCTCAAAAATGAGATCGACAGGAAGTGCAAAATGGCTAAGCAGGGATGGCTAGAAGACAAATGTAAGGATGTAGAGGCTTATCTCACTAGGAGTAAGATAGATACTGCCTACAGGATGATTAAAGAGACCTTTGGAGATAAGAGAACGACTTGTATGAACATCAAGAGCTCAGATGGAAACCCAGTTCTAAGCAAAGAAGGGAAAGCAGAAAGGTGGAAGGAGTATATAGAAGGTCTATACAAGGGCGATGTACATGAGGACAATATTATGGAAATGGAAGAGGATGTAGATGAAGATGAAATGGGATATACGATACTGCGTGAAGAGTTTGACAGAGCACTGAAAGACCTGAGTCGAAACAAGGCCCCCGGAGTAGACAACATTCCATTGGAACTACTGACGGCCTAGAGAGAGCCAGTCCTGACAAAACTCTACCATCTGGTGAGACAGACGTATGAAACAGGCGAAATACCCTCAGACTTCAAGAAGAATATAATAATTCCAATCCCAAAGAAAACAGGTGTTGACAGATGTGAAAATTACCGAACTATCAGTTTAATAAGTCACAGCTGCAAAATACTAACGCGAATTCTTTACAGAAGAATGGAAAAACTAGTAGAAGCCGACCTCGGGGAAGATCAGTTTGGGTTCCGTAGAAATGTTGGAACACGTGAGGCAATACTGACCCTACGACTCATCTTAGAAGCTAGATTAAGGAAGGGCAAACCTACGTTTCTAGCATTTGTAGACTTAGAGAAAGCTTTTGACAATGTTGACTTGAATACCCTCTTTCAAATTATGAAGATGGCAGGGGCAAAATACAGGGAGTGAAAGGTTATTTACAATTTGTACAGAAACCAGATGGCAGTTATAAGAATCGAGGGGCATGAAAGGGAAGCAGTGGTTGGGAAGGGAGTGAGACAGGGTTGTAGCCTATCCCCGATGTTATTTAATCTGTATATTGAGCAAGCAGTGAAGGAAACAAAAGAAAAATTCGGAGAGGGTATAAAATCCATGGAGAAGAAATAAAAAATTTGAGGTTCGCCGATGACATTTTAATTCTGTCAGAGACGGCAAAGGACTTGGAAGAGCAGTTGAACGGAATGGATAGTGTCTTGAAAGGAGGATATAAGGTGAACATCAACAAAAGCAAAACGAGGATATTGGAATGTAGTCGAATTAAATCGGGTGCTGCTGAGGGGATTAGATTAGGAAATGAGACACTTAAAGTAGTAAAGGAGTTTTGCTATTTGGGGAGCAAAATAACTGATGATGGTCGAAGTAGAGAGGATATAAAATGTAGACTGGCAATGGCAAGGAAAGCGTTTCTGAAGAAGAGAAATTTGTTAACATCGAGTATAGATTTAAGTGTCAGGAAGTCTTTTCTGAAAGTATTTGTATGGAGTGTAGCCATGTATGGAAGTGAAACATGGACGATAAATAGTTTGGACATGAAGAGAATAGAAGCTTTTGAAATGTGGTGCTACAGAAGAATGCTGAAGATTAGATGGGTAGATCACATAACTAATGAGGAAGTATTGAATAGGATTGGGGAGAAGAGGAGTTTGTGGCCCAACTTGACTAGAAGAAGGGATCGGTTGGTAAGACATGTTTTGAGGCATCAAGGGATCACCAATTTAGTATTGGAGGGCAGCGTAGAGGGTAAAAATCGTAGAGGGAGACCAAGAGATGAATACACTAAGCAGATTCAGAAGGAATTAGGTTGCGGTAGGTACTGGGAGATGAAGAGGCTTGCACAGGATAGAGTAGCATGGAGAGCTGCATCAAAACAGTCTCAGGCCGAAGACAACAACAACAGCGGTTTTGTACACTGTGACAGGTCCACCTTTACTAATGTCATGCTATACAATACTGGCGTTTATGAAACAGATTGTGAGAGTTTGTCTCGCCCTGTGTAGGTGGGAGATTGAAATTTCGTTAAAAGATACCGCCACAGTGAAAAAAGGAAAGGAACACCTGTCAAGAATCATTCCATGGTACCCTAGTCAGTTCCTCCACCCACCATCCGGCATGTCATTGATACCAATTTCATAGGCTAATTAATGAAATTGATCTTCAGAGTCAGAAGCTCACCAAATACATTTTGCATAAGTAGTACGCTATTAAAAACACGATCATATTGCCTATGTTACCATCACCCTGCGTAAAAAAAAAGGAGTCTTGAGTCTACAGACACACATGAGTCGCTGATTGTGTCGAACTTTCCGATAGAAATGCTGTCCGCGAATTAGGATCAAGTCTATCTATTTAACCACATACTTGCATTGGATTCTGTAGAGACGTCTGTTAATGATTGCAGCCACCGGTGAATCATATTTGCGTCATCCTCGTATCTCGAAACGAGTCTTCTTTTTTCGAACCTATCTGCTAAAGAACCCATACACCAAGAACTCCAGCACTGTTTTTTGACAGTCCCTCTGCATCTTCTAACTGCTCCTAAAAGGTATCTGTCCCGCCCTCCCTGCAGCTTCGTCCATGTGATTATCCTAATTTAAGCCGGACCTGAACGGAAGTCGGAGAGCACTATATCTAAGACCTTCTGCACCTTGTGGGAGAATGGGACGAGCTGACCACTTAGTGGTAATGGAAACATGTTGTCATAGCTCTGCCATCCATATACAGTGTGTAAGGCCAGCGCCAAATAGAGCAATCCTATGCAATACAAGGTAGCAGAATAGATAGTATGAGCAGTTATGGTGGTGTTTCTTGTTGGGAAAATTAGGGAGACTCCACATCATACATGGCACGGAGGAAGAACAAAGATTTTGGTACTGCATTGCACCACAACTCCAAACTACATACAGGTACTGCAGTCCGAAGGAGATCTTCCTCTCTCAAGGTGCATTCATGTCTGTCACCCATCATATGTGGCGATCCTATTAAATATACAGGTATTGGTTCATTGGAGCAGTTGATTTGTGATCGAAGTCGCTTCCACAGACTGGTATAAAGTTTCGTCACCTGTCCTGTAGGGTGCCGTATGGAGTGTCCGCGCGGTCTAAGGGGCCATGCCACGGATTGTGAGGCCCCTCCCGCCAGAGGTTCGAGTCCTCCCTTGGGAATGGGTGTGTGTGTTGTTCTTAGCATAAGCTAGCTTAAGGTAGTTTAAGTAATGTGTAAGTGTAGGGACCGATGATCTCAGCTGTTTGGTCCCTTGGGAATTCACACACATTTGAACATTTTTGTCCTGTAAGGTGACCATATCCAACAGACTATCAATCACACGAGAGGGTTCTTGTATTGTTTTTTTATAAGCAGTTTAATACATTTTTTTCGGTTGTGACACACCCAATCAGTGAACACCGCCATACACTTCGTTTTTTCTACCATGGCTTAGGGATCCATGTCAGCTGCTGCTAAACCAACATTAACATGTTTTGATCCACTGGCTCTCACAGAAAGCTAAACATTTCATGGCATAAAGTATACAGCTGCCACAACACAGGCTGGTAGAAATAAATACACAGAGGCCATTTTTCTCATTGGCCATAATGTGGTAGACATAGCAACATACGGAAACTGCAAAAGCATGCGATATTGTAGAGCACTTCCAACAGCTATTCGAAGGTGATGACCTGTACAGTTTTCTCATCTTCCCTGTCAATAGTATAGAGCATGTCTCGGTGTTCCATTTCGAAAAGTATTGTTCCTTCATTTTTCAGTCATGTATACGATTACTGTTCCAGTGTCGACCATCACTGGAAGGTGCTGTTCACAATATGCAAGGGGTAGTACAAATAAGAAGTGGTACTGCCACCTTATTGGTGAGGAAAAAAAAACATGTGGAGGGCATCGCAGCATATTGAAATAAGACCACTCTGCAGTGTGGAGGAAAACTACCAAACAACTGTGTAGAGCTGATGACCTCTACATTTAATCCCATACTCTACAGCGACAAGCAGCAGATGTCCGGCGTTCTGCCAAGGCTCCCTCCAACCCAGCGAAGCGGTGTCAGTCAATCATTATGCAGTAATCATCAGCATACCCAGTGGACGGTCGGGATGGGAAAGACACCGTTGATATGGAACGATGTACTGTAATACACACTGCACTTGATAGACACTGCACTTGATAGCGAGATCAATTCTACCCAGAAGTCGGAGGGAGCTACATCTACCACATTCTGCAACCTGTATAGAAGCAGAGTAAGCTGAGTTAATGCTATATGACCATGTTTTGACCACTCGGTGGAAATGTGAACATGTTGTTGTAGCTCCACCACCCTTACATGATGTGTAAGGTCAGCTCCAAATGAAGCCTGCTCCTGCAACACGGCAGCAATACGAACAGTTACGGTGGTGTTTCTTATCAGGAAAATTAGGAGGACTCTACACCATACAGGTAATGCAGACCAAAGCAGATCCGCGTCTCTCGGCGTCCATTCACGTCTAATACCCAAAGATTCTATCATCGATATTCTGTACCATTCAACAGATAAAAATTACGAACTATAAAAGCTCCTCTAACTTCGTCCGATAGATTTTTACCGCATCCCCCTCTTCCAATATATCGTAAACGAACACTGTCTACGTGCTGGCATCGAGCATATGCAGCTATCCTATTAAATATACGGGTATTTATCCATTGGAGCAGGTGGCCAGTGATCGACGTCACTTGCACAAACTGGTGTAAAGTTTCATCGCCTGTACTGTACGAGATCCGTCTCCCACAGTTTATCAGTCGCAGGAGAGGGTCTCTCTTTCGTTCTTTGATACACGGATTTTTCTGCTGGAACACGCTTTGTACACTGCAATACATTTCTTTTTTTTTTTTTTTTCGCTACGACTTCGACGTTTGCGTCAAATTCTAACCTGACATTAACACGTTTTGGTCCATTGACTCTGCCAGAAAACTATGCATCGCACGGTGTAAATCATGTTGTTGCTGCTGATCCCTCAGCACATCCACACACTGGGTGACTGAAGTAAGAGACAGTCACAACATAAGAACCTGGATGAGTTTGTAGGCACTGTGGAGCGTTTCCAAACTGCTGTCCGAAGGTGATTGACGACCTCTACATTTAAACTCATCTTTGACAGTGATAGGATAGCTGATGGCGCTGTGTTCTGTTTGATTGATTCGTCATATTGCTGCCATGCAAGTGATCATTGTTTTGGTGTTAGCCATCCCCAGAACGTGTTGCCACCTCCACCAAGATTCTTTCTCCTTCTGAAACAAGCAATGTCAGTCAATCATTATGTGGTAATCAACAGCATACCAGTGAACTGTTGGGATGGAAAAAGACACCGTCAATGTACTGTAATAATAAACATCATAGTTGACAGTGCGATCAATTTTAACAAATTTTATCGTAATTTCAACACCGACCAATGACGCAGCAGCATACATACCAAATTCTGTATCATCGCTACACAGCCTCTCCACTACTGTGTGAGTACCATCGCGAATGTAAATAGATGACTGTGAGGTACGGTCATTCATTGTTAATTCTCGAACATACACAGCAAAGTATACCAGACAGCGACCTACATATCTCTAGCACTTCCATCATAATGCATAATTTATGACCTTTCTCTATGTGGATGGGACTCATAGTATACTCTTGCATCCTAAGGTTAACGTTAGAGACCAAAAGATCTCCTCAGCATTTGTGCTGGGTGCTACAATTACAAGCAATTTTAGAACACGGAACGAAAAGTGATGTTGTGGTTGCATGGACAGAAGTGGTATAAAATCGATAAAATAACGGAAAATACATGTGAATTGAGGGAAAATACGCCGAAATGCGGGGAAATTGTGGGAGTACTTGGATGTCTTCTGATTGGTGCAGAACATATCTTGTACATGGGAACGAGTATACGACAGCAAGAGGAATATGGGAAAACATTGAGATGGAAGCACCGGGAACCGGGGAAACAGTCTTTTACTTTTCGTCGAGGCAACATTCTGCTGTATGTCTATTGAGGTAATAGTGACATGTGTGACTTGACTGCTGTCTTTGATGCTTTCCCCAAAAAAAAGAGAGCCATCTGCCGCTAAACTTATCTGCATATGCGTTAAAGGATGACAGAGAGTGGATGGAGTGATCGGTTGAGATGGGGCTGTAACAAGGGAGGATTTAATGGTGGACTGATGATGCATACTAGAGAGGGAGGAACATGTCGGTGTAGCTCATTTGACCGTTTTTACTCACGGTTCTGTTGGGATGAAGAAGTTACGTGTCATAACTGGTGTCCGACTTGCATACAAATGCGTGTTCTGAGTGTGACTCAGAACACTGTCTACTTGCGATCGTTCACAGCAAACCTCTCGGTCATCAGAGGACTTCCATCCTGTTTCGACACATTCCTCTAGATGAACAAAGATTTATGCGACGTACTCCATCTCCCTGCCACATCCTGGGCATAAAATCGAGTCTTCAGTTTCATAACTGCGGTGATTCTAAGTTAGCGACAGGTGTTTGTGAGGTACTACAATTCCTGTGTATATATCTGCTTGACAGATGTCCTGTTTGTGGAGTTAGTGGCGGCATGACATGTAATTTCACATGTCAAACAACGCTGCTATGCGTTTGTCTCTTTCTTTCTAAGAGACATTCTCCGTTACTAACGGTCATTTTATATAGGACTGATGTGAGCATAGTATAATTTCTGAACTGTGATAGGATGTGAATAGTGGGGGCTATACACCTCTGGAAAACTATATTGTACATGTATCACAAGGAATCGATGCCTTAAGGAAGTAGTTTTTCATTTCACAGTTTATCACCATAGTTTATCGTAGAGAAACCTGCAAGGAGAATATATGCCAAGAGCTGGGAATATATTTCTTACATTGGGATAGTAACAACGCTGCATTCCATACGGCTAATAGGTCGGAAACCGCAACGATCTAACATTATAGTGTGTTCTAAGTGCAGAAACTTGTAGCCTTAGGAGTGCATGTGTTTATGTTCTCTCTTACCAGTACCTTCTTGGTAATGATCCCAGACACTAGAATAGTACTTTAGAATTGATAGCGCAGTTGATTTACGTAAAATTCAGCAAACTCCGTATGTCTGGAGCTCCATCATGCATTTATTTCTACCATCCTGTGTCGCGGTAGTTGTATAGTTTATGCCATGCGATGTTCAACTTTCTGTCAGAGCCAGAGGTTCAAAATGTGTTAATGTCAGTTTAGCAGCAGCTGACAAAGCGAAAAAAACAATGTATTAAATTGCTTATGAAAGAACAATACAGGAACCCTCTCTTGTGATTGATAGTCTGTTTGATATGATCACCTTACAGTACAGGTGACGAAGCATTACACCGGTCTGTGGAAGTGACTTCGATCACGAACCACCTGCTCCAATGAACCATTACATATGATTGGTGACAGACATGAATGCACCCTAAGAGAAACAGATTTCCTTCAGACGGCAGTACCTGTCCGCAGTTTGGAGATGTGGCGCAATGCAGTACCAAAATCGTCGTCCTTCCTGCGTACTATATACTATGTGGAGTCTCCCTAATTTTCCCAACAAGAAACACCACCATAACTACTCGTACTATCTCTTCTGCCACCACGGGTTGCAGGGGAAAGCTCCGTTTGCCGCTGGCCATACACACTGTATATGGATAACGGAGCTACGACAACCGAGCGGTCAAAACGCGCCCATTTCTCTCTAACTTAGCTCGTCCTGTTTTCCCACAATATGCAGAGGGTGTTATATATAGCGCTCTCTGACTTCTGTTCTAGTCCGCCTTAAATTGGGGTCAGCACAGCCCTGGGATAAAGAAATTCCCGCCAAAATTCGAAATTCCCTCCAAAATGGGAGGGAGAGTGGTGAGCGAGGGGAGGGGGAGGGTTGGCTGGGGCACATGTGCAGGTTGGGAAAAACACATGACATCATCCGGGGGTTGGAGTGGGCAAAATCGGGGGCAGGAGTGGGCAGGGGTTGGCAGGGGTGGGCGGAGGCTGCAATGATTAATTGATCAATTTCATTAATTTTCATATCAATTTGATATCAAAATTGCATTGTGAATCCCGTCTCCCTACTACTACTGATCAAGAAATGTGTTTTAAAGACTAAACAACTTCCAGAAAAAACGAAGTAGCCGATGACACTATTTCATTCACTTTACAAAACAAATTAGAAGTAAATCTACTTGAAATACGCCAAGTAAATGCTAAATTTATCCAACACCACACTTCCCTAGTTCATAGTGAAACATATTATGAATTTAACCATTGTTCCTGCTGAGCTGTGGGAAACGAGTTGCTGGTATTAAGTGTGAGCAGGGAGTCATGGTTTTATTGCTCCCATTTTTCTTAATATTAGTATTCTTCTCAGATTCATTTGAAAATTACCTGCCTATACACCTTCACTTCTTGATGGGTCACATACAAATGACTTACGGAAAATAAATTCTTTCGTACTTACACAAAAAATATTATTTATTTAGGGAGTTACTTCACTGACGAAGTCCTACCGTTACGTTAGACCTGTATCGAAATACTTTAATTTTGAATCTCTCTGAAATTATTGTAGGGAATGTACAATGGATAAAGGGTCATCTGTCAGAGTAGCACATACGGAGAGCTACATCTCTAGAGTGGTGATAGGACGAAGAATTTCAAATTCACAAATAAAAAAGTTAATTATTTCTCGGCTCTCAATGATAGTTGGTTGGAGAATGTTCTATACACCTGATATGGAACGTGGAGAATTAATTGTTAGCAACTTCCTGATTTTATAACTTGATCTACAATGCGTGCCAGTAAGATTAATTTTCAACAATTTGGCTCATGTCGGTAGTTAGGTGGAATGCAATGTGCTGTTTTTGGGACTGCTTTAACGTATATTTCTGTTCTAAAAGAAATTTTCGCTGGGTGTACAACCGAATTGTGTCTGCATTTTATGAATAAATTAAATATAATTCGGGTGAACACCCATAAGTACATCAATAACAAAAAAAAATGGTTCAAATGGCTCTGAGCACTATGGGACTTAGCATCTATGGTCATCAGTCCACTAGAACTTAGAACTACTTAAACCTAACTAACCTAAGGACATCACACAACTCCCAGTCATCACGCATCAATAGCAGAAGAGTCTGTTCGTCGCAACTCCTGTTATATAAATAGTAATTCACAGCTGAAACTACTAAATCTTCCACAAACACTACTAGCAATGACGTTTCTTGGTGTCGCTGGAATTTGGGAGCACTCGTGTATTTTTGTCAATGTTCACCTCATATCCATTTATGTCTACACGTCACGTGCATTCGAGAAAAGATACGAATAGTAACAGGAGGCACTCATAAAGAGCAGTATACGATTGTCCTTTATTGAAAAAAAAGTAATCCCATACCGCCGTTTGAGTCTCGTACAGATTCCCGTATGGAGGACATAGTGATAGACATCCCTGGGGTTGTGAAGCAGCTGAATGGGTTGAAAATAAATAAATCGTCAGGTCCTGATGGGATTCCAGTTCGGTTTTACAGAGAGTACTCTACTGCACTAGCTCCTTACTTAGCTTGCATTTATCGCGAATCTCTTGCCCAACGTAAAGTCCCGTGCGACTGGAAAAAAGCGCAGGTGACGCCTGTATATAAGAAGGGTAGAAGGACGGATCCTCAAAATTACAGACCAATATCCTTAACATCGGTTTGTTGCAGGATTCTCGAACATATTCTCAGTTCGAATATAATGAATTTCCTTGAGACAGAGAAGTTGCTGTCCATGCATCAGCACGGCTTTAGAAAGCATCGCTCCTGCGAAACGCAACTCGCCCTTTTTTCACGTGATATCTTGCGAACCATGTATGAAGGGTATCAGACGGATGCCATATTCCTTGACTTCCGAAAGCGTTTGACTCGATGCCCCACTGCAGACTCCAAACTAAGTTACGAGCATATGGGATTGGTTCCCAAATATTTGAGTGGCTCGAAGACTTCTTAAGTCATAGAACCCAGTACGTTGTCCTCCATGGCGAGTGTTCATCGGAGGTGAGGGTATCATCTGGAGTGCCCCAGAGAAGCGTGGTAGGTCCGCTGTTGTTTTCTATCTACATAAATGATCTTTTGGATAGGGTGGATAGCAATGTGCGGCTATTTGCTGATGATGCTGTGGTGTACGGGAAGATGTCGTCGTTGAGTGACTGTAGGAGGATACAAGATGACTTGGACAGGACTTGTGATTGGTGTAAAGAATGGCACCTAACTCTAAATATAAATAAATGTAAATTAATGCAGATGAATAGGAAAAAGAATCCCGTAATGTTTGAATACTTCATTAGTAGTATCGCGCTTGACACAGTCACGTCGATTAAATATTTAGGCGTAACATTGCAGAGCGATATGAAGTGGGACAAGCATGTAATGGCAGTTGTGGGGAAGGCGAATAGTCGTCTTCGGTTCATTGGTAGTATTTTGGGAAGATGTGGTCCATCTGTAACGGAGACCGCTTATAAAACACTAATACGACCTATTCTTGAGTCCTGCTCGAGCGTTTGGGATCCCCATCAGGTCGGATTGAGGGAGGACATAGAAGCAATTCAGAGGCGGGCTGCTAGATTACTGGTAAGTTTGATCATCACGCGAGTGTTACGGAAATGCTTCAGGAACTCGGGTGGGAGAGTCTATGTAGGAAAGGAGGCGTTCTTCTCATGAATCGCTACTGTGGAAATTTAGAGAACCAGCATTTAAGGCTGACTGCAGTACAATTTTACTGCGCGAACTTATATTTCGCGGAAAGACCACAAAGATAAGATAAGAGAGATTAGGGCTCGTACAGAGGCATATAGGCAGTCATTTTTCCCTCGTTCTGTTTGGGAGTGGTACAGGGAGAGAAGATGCTAGTTGTGGTACGAGGTACCCTCCGCCACGCACCGTATGGTGGATTGCGGAGAATGGATGTAGATGTAGATGTAGATGATAGACAAGAATGTGAATAAGTATTGCACTCGACCCGTACTGCCCGCTGTTTCACAGGCCACTCAACATAATACATCAGGACAACAGAGGATGACACAACTTGCGCTGCACACGTAAAACAAACCTCTTCGGTGAAGTCACTGCGGAAATGGCCGATTCTGTGGTGAGACTGCTGCGAAACTGGCACTCTGTCGCGAGGCGATCGTCAACATAAAAAAGTAAGGTAGTACCTCCGGCGACTTGATCCTGCAGCACTGAATTCAGCGCAAGTAAACATCCACTCACTCAGTAAGTGACGTACGTCTACTAAATCAAGCAACAGATTCTGTTAAAGCGAGGCATACTAAAACTGTACATGCCATATTGCAACCGAGATTTTTACTGTTTAGCGACAGTGGAGAGTAAATATCTTCTTGTGAAAAAGCACAGAAGCAGAAAATAAAACTCACTTTCTGCGACGAAACGTTGGAACGAAGAAGGGTGAGACTGAAGTATTACTCGTACAGCTCAGGTGGTAACGGCGTCGTCAGCGGAAGGCACAGTTTTGGTTTCAAGTCAATGTTTCGCACACGGTTTCAGCTTGACTAGGAGGCCTATTACAGCAAACACATCGCTACAGAGTGACAGATTCATCCTTGAAAGGTAATCGGAATTTTATACGCTGTTAACTAACTGTTGCATAATGTTTGCAAGTTTCTGCTTATTCCAATAACATTGCACATATAACGATGCATTAAATTACAGTTACAAAGTCAGTTACCAGTTCTGCAAATTATACATGTATCGATGTAATTCCCAAATAATGTAGGAAAGCTCAAAACCTTACGTTTCTATAAAATGTTTGATAATCCGCATAATATGTGGAACATTTTATACGAGAACAACGGCCGCCAAGTAAACTGATAATAAAAAGTCCATCTGAAAGCACGGACCTATAAAATATGGTACACGATAGTGCTAAATGATTATACAGTACATACCGTGAACGTTAATGAAGGACGAAGTCAGATGATTTTGTAAAGCTGCTCTCGTAGCTTTAACATGGATCACTAGAAGGAATACTTTAAATGGATAAAATAAAGGCTTATGCTTTTGAATGAACAACTTACATTACAGCGTTCAGCCGTATTAAAGTATAGTGCATGCCCACATCCGAACGCCATTGTGTGGACATTCAAAGACTGAGAAATGGTGCTTGACTGCTCACTTACTTGTTCCTCAACAAAATCCTTTCTGATACTGGCTTTCCGTCCTCTTGTTAGAACTCGAAAAATTTCGAATACCCTTCCAGAGCAATTATCAGTGTAAGTTGTTAATTAAATAGCACGCAACACTTAACAAAGCGCAAACAGACACACAGAACGACTTTACTCGTCGCAAACAAATATCGCAATGGTGCCAGGCAACTGTCCGTGACGTATCGCTCGTTATTCTATTGTTGAGAGCCTCGTCCACGGCCAGTTATAAAAAGCTAAAATTCGCACAGACTGGACGACAGCTTTTATTGGACATACTCAACAAGTATCTGATTTAGCACGAACATGGTTGTTTGGAACGTAATAGACGATTACCAAAACCATTAACATGGGAATTTTCTCTGAGAAAGCTAGTACTGAATTTAAACCTTGCCTAATTTTTATCACTCCCGGTTTCTGTAATGCAACTGAAATGTTCTACTTTACTCAAAATCACATATTACGAAAAAATGTGGCTTGGAACGAGATCTCGTTAAGAGACATCTCTAACAACTACAGCACAACCATGGCAGAATTGAGACCTAGATCTTTGACAGTCTTTTTCAGTAACTACAACACGTCACTTTGTGTAGGAATGTTCAGTCACACTCAAAAGTATGCGAACAACACGAACTGCGCTCCGCCTGAATTCTGTGCATCCCACATAGTGTAACTTTCTTGCAGGTCGTCTGATCTGTTTTTTTATTTAGTAATTTCATTATACAGGATGGTTATTACGTATCATTAGAGAACATTCCTCTGTACGTCAGTCAGTCACAATGCAAATTAATACTTCGATAATGCAAATAGCAGGAAATAAGTTATTAGGGACTACGCAGTCTCTAAGACTGCTAAATGATAATTAATACAGTAAATGGCATTTCAAAAAATAGCTTTGAACTTTAAATTACACGACGGAAACTTTTATGCGTGGCCGGCCGTTGTGGCCGAGCAGTTCTATTCGCTTCAGTCTGGAAGCGCGCGACCGCTACGGTCGCAGGTTCGAATCCTGCCTCGGGCATGGATGTATGTGATGTCCTTAGGTTAGTTAGGTTTAAGTAGTTCTAAGTTCTAGGGGACTGATGACCTCAGATGTTAAGTCCCATAGTGCTCAGAGCCACTTTTTTTATGCGTGACTGGGATGTGGGACTTCCATCCAGCAAGTGTTGCCCTGTTAACTAACCACGAAAGTAAGTAATGAACTGTGCGCATGTTTAAACTTGAAACGAAGTGGCGTACACTTTTGCGTTGGATGGATATTCGAGCCCAGAACCTAATCGATTGTTTACCAAGGGCAATCAAATGATGCATATCGAAACTTTTCCCAGGAACAGAGATGACTGAAATTGAAATGACAAAATAAAATCGTTTTGCCTATAGGAATTTAAACTTGGCATCCATCGCTGTTGTTTTCTGGCCACTAATAGGCATTAAAAATCGAGATATGCGTATTGAACTTACTAGGTTACGTAAAATTGTATGCTGACTCGGAGTGGAACTTGCCCATACCACCGCTGTTAACTACACGTAAAGACACATTGACAATGGAATAGCCGGCCGTTGTGACCTAGCGGTTCTAGGCGTTTCAGTCTGGAACCGTGCTGCAGCTACCGTCGCAAGTTCGAATCCTGTCTCGGGCAGGGATGTGTGTGATGTCCTTAGGTTAGTTAAGTTTAAGTAGTTCTACATCTAGGGGACTGATGCCCTCAGATGTTAAGTCCCATAGTGCTTAGAGCCATTTGATTTTTGACTATGGAATTCTTTTTCAACACTCAACACTAGCTGTGAATGGCATTTTCAACCTGAAATTACAAGATGAAAAGTCTGTATGTAACTGGAAGTCGGAACTGGCATCAATCGTTATTGCTGACAAAGCATGGAAAGACGTTAAAAGTCATAATTATTTTTCACCCGTAGTTTGAAGTGTGCTTGCTACAGTATAAAATGAGATGATGAAAGTTTTTGTGCCTGGCCAGGATCCTAAGCTAAACACGATCTCTTCATGGAGACCTTGCGGAGTTTCGAATGTTGGATAAAGAACGAAATGATGGAACTGCATAGTCCAGAAGGCTTTCAGATCCAGTGAAGGGGCTATCTGATCGAATCCTATTCCAGCAACAATAATTTCTACATCTCAAGTTGAAGTACAATGATAAAAAGCGGTCTGTTACCTTACATTACGACTAGGTCATTAACAGAATAAAATATTTAATGTAAGAAACATTACTACTGACATAGTTTCTACTCTTTCAGTCGGTAGAAAAGGGACATAGTGTTTAATGTGGATTTGGAAGCGCAGTGTAACCCTATGGTGTTAAATTGGCGTTGCTAGATGTGGAGAGCGCATGTTTCTGCTACTTATAAATTTTTGACTTAAGTGTGAAACTAACCCAGACCTTAAGCATACCAAGCATATCAGTTGTACAGTTCACTGAAATGCACATGTGGCTGACATGATTTTATCGTAATGGAGCAGGCACCGCACTCGATGAGAATTCTGACATCCTGCAGGTGGATTATAAAGTATACAATACTTCCATTTCCTTCTTCACGAGCAAGAATTTTTTAATCACAGGAAGAAAATCACATAGCAGCCTCGGGAATGCAGTGACATGCCTGGAGGAGGGATATTCTTCCATAGGGAGTGCTGTCTCCAGCACGATATGCTCTGGTACTCTATTTGCCGGCGAGGCATCTGTCCGCCCACGTGATCACGACACTTGGCGCACGGAAAGGCAACAGCGGGCTTATGAAACATTTATGCTTGTATGGGCCTTTTTACATGGAGGAAATCACCTCAGAAAATGGTGTTCTCGTTTCAGGTAGGGCAGACTGACGTGAATTATTCGCCATTCCGGAAGACAATGGGCATCAATGAAGAATATTCTTACGGTTACCACTTTTTTCCAAGTCCGTGATGACCGGGATCATTTAATGTTATTGTGAAATTTGCGTTCAGTCGGCGAGTTTGGAAATTTGGTTGTATCTCAGAACAGAAAACAAAATTGCTTCCATTGTTGGATTGCCATTCAGTCTCATTTTACTAGGATCAGTCAACTTACATCTACTGATGCAATATGGTGGTGGATATGGCTATTCAGCAACTGCTGATTAATAAACTGTGTACAGCATTTGATTCGTAGTAGTTTATTTTTTACTGTTGGCTCGTTCTCCACAACCCTCTCCAAAGGTACCTACTATTCTGGAGAAGTTTGATTTAACGTGCTGCTCACTGTAACGAAAAGTAGAAGGAACGGCAGGCGAGATGCTGGATGTTCCTTGACGCTTAAGCCATTCTTGATTTCAAAAGGACTGAATGTAAATTTCTAACACTGGAATATTCAGCCTGGACAATTATGTTTGGTACAATGATATGTGTGCATTGCAGAATAAAGCACATAAATATGTGAAAGAACAATCACATAATTCACAGTCTACAGTGCATTTTTACAATGTTCCTACAGTATTATATTTACTGAAAAAAATATTATTAGTCAGAAAGAAAGTAGCCCTCGATGCTGTATTCTGTATGTGTGCTGAAGACTCCGTGTAGGTCAGTGCCCGGTAGCTCAATATAAGCGATGCCTAGCTGATTTGGCTTCTTGTAGCAGATCGAGTGCGAGAAGTCAAGAGATCGTCACAGAAATCCTTTCTACCTCTGGAGAAGCTGAAACTTACATCATCGCGTAACATATTTGGTAACTCTGTGCTCGATGACCTTCATCCTCGTGTGACACAGAACTATCATGCAAATGCACTTGAGACTCTCTCGTCAATTCGATGAAATATTCCGAACATTTCGTACGCAAAGTTTAAAGTAGGAACCTCTATATTAATTTTTCAACTGCAAGAAGGTAATTTTACCTGTAAATCACAATATCTCCTCAACAACTCCACTTCGCTAGATGTGTGTCAGTGCTCGAGTTCCCTTTAGTTAATACAGCTATCGCCTAAGACCTTCCTTCTTCTATATAACTGAAAACGACCACAACGGATCTTTAGCACATAGCTGAGTTCGTGTTAGGATTGTTATGGAAGAAACAATCAGAATTTGACGATTATCAGTCTTCTGCTAGAACGTCGCAAATTCCAATAATTACTACGATATTATCATTTCGGCAATATGTTCTTCTCTCTCGTTCATGGTATAATGATTTCCTATTGCACAAAGGGTGGTACAAGTCTTTCAATTGATCGCCACTTCGGCAACCTGCGTGTCCCTACCTACTCCAGTCATTCAACAGGGGGAAATGGACCTAGAGTTTAACGTGGAATCTGAACCACGTGTCGTTTTGGTGACTCCTCACATCGCTGAGAGATGAATGCTAGATTAAAAGCAAGACTGAAAAATCTGTTGTCCGACCGAGATTCCATCCCGCGAACTCTTGGTTTCAGGAGCTGGAAGAATGGGAGCACTGGATGTACGGCACGCACAATTCTCCAATATAACTTTAGCTCTTAGCGTCCAGTAGGACAAAGAAAGTGGTGACTAATTTCAATGATGTCCTATTATCTCAATATGAGGTTTTTAGGATTTATAGGGCTAGAAAAGCTTTCTTTGTGGTGCGTAAATACTGCCACAACTACATGTCGCTCGTTCCCTTAAGGGCCGCGCGGGATTAGCCGAGCGGTCTCAGGCGCTGCAGTCATGGACTGTGCGGCTGGTCCCGGCGGAGGTTCGAGTCCCCCCTCGGGCATGGGTGTGTGTGTTCGTTCTTAGGAGGAGGAGGAGGAGGATAATTTAGGTTAAGTAGTGTGTAACTTAGGGACTGATGACCTTAGCAGTTAAGTCCCATAAGATTTCACACACGTTCCTTTAAGGAGTGATATCAATAATGTTCGACTTCCGAAAGCGACTGTTTTGGTAAGATACAGATGTGCGAGGTTTGACAGTGGACATCTACCATTATTGGTATCTGGCAGGTAATTGTGGGGACAGGATGATCCGACATCTGTTAAGATATCGTGGAATAACTTCCGTGGTACTAGAGGGAAGTAGAGAGGGTAAAAACTGTAGATGAAGACAGAGACTGGGATACATCCAGCAAATAACTGAGGATGTAAGTTTTAAGTGCTACTTTGAGATGAAAAGGTTGGCACAGGAGACGATTTCGTATTAAGCTGCATAAGACCAGTCAGAAAACTGGTGACTCAAAAAGAAATGTGGTTTTCAAGGTGGGCTGTAAGGAGACGTAGTAGAGGCTGGTGATATTAATCGAAGGCAAGGTTGTAGAGAAAAAAACGGGTGGTGTTAGGTATCGGTCAATGAAAGGGGTTGGTGAGGCTGGTTACAGCAAGACTAGACCATATTGTTTCCGTGGGAACTTTTACTACCTTTGCCTCGTAGTTTATTTTCATTTTTTGCGCTCTTTTTTTGACTGGCTTCCTGAAACTGTATGTTTGGTGAGATTTCCGGTTAAACTGCAAGATTTTTGTTAAGCGTTGTGTGGAAATTGGAGGCAATGAATGCTTCTGATTCAGTAGTTTGAATTGGAACTTATCTAAGGGCAGTCGGGCTACTACAGAAATGGCGGTGGTACAGAACTGGTTATGTGATTAGGTTGGTGGTGGTTGTTAGTGTTTAACGTCCCGTCGACAACGAGGTCATTAGAGACGGAGCGCAAGCTCGGGTTAGGGAAGGATTGGGAAGGAAATCGGCCGTGCCCTTTCAAAGGAACCATCCCGGCATTTTCCTGAAACGATTTAGGGAAATCACGATTAGCCAGGGCCAGGATGGTGAATGTTATCTACATTATTTCATTAACAGGAAAGCTAGGGCAATTGGTCCAAGTCTACCAGTAAATTTTTCCTGTAATTGTGTAGTTGAATCTCGAAGTTTGATGGCATGCTGCTTCTCACCGGGTCTGCGATGACGATAGTGGCAGGTGCCAGACGCTCCCCCACATGAGCTCCAGTTATCAGACTACGTGGGAAACGACTCAAATAAACCTTAAGGAGCATGCACACCTACACTAAAATCTACATGGCTAGGCCGCAGTTCACAATTAAGTGCCTGGTGGAAGTTTCACCGAACGACCTTTAAGCTATTTTTCTACTGTTCCACTCTCGAACAGCGAGCGGGAGGGACGAACAGTTAAATCATTCCGTGTGAGCTCTTGGTTTCTCTTCTTTTACTGCGATGATGATTTATCCCTATGTAGAGGACGCCAAAAACATTTTCGCACTCGGGGGAGAATTGTTGGTGATTGAAATTCACAAGAGGATATTGCCGCAACGAAAAGCGCCTTTGCTTTAGTGACAGCCACCCCAGGTCGGTTGTCACATCTGTGGCACTCACGCATCTACTTCGCAAAAATACAAAACGAACTGCCTTCTTTGAACTTTTTCGGTGTGCTCAGTAAATCCGGTTTCATCAGGTAAAACACAGCACCGCAGTATTCCAGAAGAGGACGGACAAGGCCAGTGGAGGTAATTCCTTTAGTACATCGGTTGCGTTTTCAAGTGTAAGCCAATAAATCTCACTCTTTGATTTGCTTTCCTCATAATATCATCCATGTGATCATTTCTATTTAAGTTATTCGCAGTTGTAATCACTAAGTATTCAGCTGAACTGCAGCCTTTAAATCTGTGTGATTTATCGTTTTATGGTGCAGGAGGGTATTGATTGTGTCTTACTGCTTGTGTATTTCCCTTAACAACCAAAATCTCTTTGAATTTCCTGTGGAAACTATTAAAAGCATCTCGCATCGGAGTTGTGCAGCGTTGTTCTGACCTGTTTTGTATGCCATCTCTTATTAATTTGTTTGATGTATATGCTCAACCGACTCAACTGCCATCGGAGTATTTCTTTGAATTAAAACCGTATCTGGTCTACGCTAACATAGTCACATTGGAAGGAGGAGAGACCACCTCTTGGGGAGGTGTGAAGCTAATTTTTATCTGCTTTTATTTTTAGTACATACACCTTCCGTTTATTTTTGGTGGATTTGGATGTTACGGTATTCAGCCTTTCAACAACGACGTTGTGGTCACTAATATCCGTTCCAGTCAAGATGTCCCTTTTTTCTCAGGACTGTTTGTTGCTAAGAGGTCAAGTATGTATCCGCAACCATTTACACATATTGTTGGCGAATTGTTTCAAAATTATTGTCGGAGAATGCATTCATTATGATTTCTGGCGATGTTTTATGCCTACTACCGTCTTTAAACATGTATTTTCGCCCATATATCGAGGGCCGTCATCAACTATAACTGGGGTATCTATTTGAAATGAGACGGAAGTTTTCTTTGAACTGTTCAGCAACTAAATCACTAAATCATGTGAGTCGGGGGGGGGGGGGGGGGGGGTCAGTAAGAGGTACCAATTATTAATGTATTCCTGTTGTGAAGTATAACCTCTAACCATACTAACTCACAGGAACTATCTACTTCAATTTCACTACAAGTTAAACTATATCTGACAGCAACAAACACTCCGCCACTAACCGTATTTAATCTAACCTTACTGAATACGATTAGATTCTTTCTAAAAATTTCAGCTTAACTTACCTCCGGCGATAGCCAGTTTCCAGTACCTATATTGATCTAAGCTTAAGTGCTTTCTAACAGCGCTTGGAGCTTGGCTCTTTCCATCACAGCTACGATAATTTACAACTAAACTACCTATTATTGATAAGTCTACTTACTCCTGTGTTTGCCCTAAACCCTTTTAGAATGAAGCCCTTTCTGTAGTTTTGTGAGACCCTCGGCCCTATATGCCGACAAGTCCCCTCAACACAGCCCCCAACACCCGCGTAGTTTCATTCTGTGTGCAGTGAACCCCTGATCTATTAAGGGCCGTGTAAGGGCGATTTCAAAACGGGTATACTTACGGAAGCAATGAATTCGGGTTAATTCATTTCATCAGCGTCGTATCGACTATAACCATTGCATCATCAGCTTTCGACTTCTTAGCGAGTTTTTCAGATTTTTCGCTGTGATGTCAAAAGTGATATTTCTTGTCTCCACGTCCGTTTGTCGTTCTGATTTTGCTCTATTTTCTTGAACAAGAGCCGCTACTATCAGACATATTTATGTGTGCAGGAGCTACCTTGAAACTTTAGACCTTTCCAGTAGTCTTGAGATGAAACGGCTGTAGCGGTCCGAGTTACTGTTTGTTAGGAAGAAGGCTTAGGAACCTGTGTGGCATCATCAAACGCAGTGAAATAGGATTAAATATTACGTCACTTATTTGTCCGAATACATCCCGTCGGCGTATCGCAGTTGGCAGCTGGTCGTTTAGGAAACTAGCGAGGAATCTGCTGAACCCAGCGGTTGGCCCGGACTGCCATAGCTCTGACCTGTGCCCAGGCCTGTGACTTCCAGAAAGAGGGTTTCCGCCCATGGTGTGGAAGGTGCACCCCTCTGGAAGCTGTACTCGGAGTTGGTGGCGACCAAGATGTGGATGTATTTTGTCTCACACGCCATTCTGGGAGCACTCTGCACCTCCAGGTCAGTGACTGTGTTGTCCCACCAGACACCCGCGATATGGGATGCTTTGAGGACATGAATGCTGATCTTGAACCACTGGCTCAGTAGGTCGTCTGACCTAAGCGCTGCTGGAGTTTAGGGCAGTTTGTGCCCCAGGCTGGAATGTTTTTGGTGAAACTTAGACTACCCATCAGTGGCGGCTGGTAATGGAGAGTGGCTTCGACCATCCGTGGCTACGAATCGGTAGTCATCTCGTAAGGCCGCAGGAGTATGACCGGTACCCATACACGAGGCGTTACAGTACTGTGATCAGAGAAACCTTTGGCACGACATGAACGCCGTCGATCCTACTGATCGACTGACTCCAACCTAACAAGGTGGAATATTTATGGTGTTGAGGAGAGGCTCTGCTTCTTGACGTCATTCGTCGTGATTGAATCGGTTCTGCTCTTTATGAGATGTCAGCGGTCTCCCATTTTGCTACTATTGCTTAACAAATTTATTTCAGTGATTCAGTGCTTTGTCAAACCCCTGATGGGTGTTGCTGCGTGCTCATTAGCTCTTTTTAGGTAATGTTATGAGAGCAACGGAGATAGTTTGGTCTGCAATCATCTAACCTTTTCCCTAAGCTTGCTCCACAGTCACAAAGAAGTGTTGATGTCTCACTCTTGGTGACTGATTACGCGTGACTTAATGTTCACGCGTAGCGGCTGATTTGTGCTGATACTGAGCAATTCCGACATGTTCGGATATACAAAATTTCACTCTTCTTTTGCCTTACTTTATTGATGTGTAAAATTACAGCCAGTATTAGCCACTGACGTAGAACATTTCCGAGTATAGCTAAACGATCTTGATGAAACTTAGCTGGGGTGTAGAGAGGGCAAAATAGAGCAACCCATATGTTTTTGTTCGCGCACATTTTCCCTATAAAGGGATAAAACACACCTCAAAAGGTAATTTGGCATTTTAGCTTTAGAGAGAATATCTTTGGAGCGATGATATATAAGAAAATGTTTTTCATGTAATGGTTGATGTGCAATTAATGTTCTTGAAAACTGTATAAACAGCTTTTGTAGTAATCTGAAATTTTGCAAAATACACCACCACCTTTAATTAATTTCAAAAATGAATATTGTTGTTAGAACATAAACTAAAGAAGCTTTCAAGCCACATACGTCCCTTTGTAATAAAGCTGGTATCTGAAATATCGCTTTTGGAAAATAAGGTGAACGAAACGTGCTGTCAGAGTATTTTCAATGTACGTGATTAAAATATCTAAATATTCATTTCTAGTCTAATTATCTATTTTACTTAAATTTGTTTTATTTTTTAAATTCTTACTTTACATTTTACATGCATGGTACTTTTAGTTAAACATTTCACATACGTTTATCTTGTTAACTGAAAATAATAAGTAACGCATTGTTATACAAGAAAATAATTACAATAACGGTTATCCGTAAAGAAATGCTTACAACATAACGTCTTTTTATACCATGCATATAAAATGAATAAAATTTCTTCACATAATATACACGATGGAGGAGACAATATAAACTAAAATTCAGTAATATTTCAAATTATAGGGGGCGATCCTCTAAATATGCAAATTCATATCAGCGATATTCCAGTACATTGGTAAGCCTTGGTGAATAGAATTGATCATATGCTAGTGACTATAGCCTGATTATATTGCTTCTCAACTGGAGAAGGACATCATAATCGTTCAACACAATTATATCCGAACGACTTCTCAAAAAGTTCTTCCAACACTGAAACCTGTACACATTCCACAGCCGTACGTGTGTTGTCAAACCTTTTGGGATTATCAGATGAACAAGTTCTTTGTCCTCAAGTACTGTTCTGTAAAAAGTTCGTTGTCACTGACTAATGCAAGAATCTAACAATGGTGCAGATATTTCTTCCACACTGGGAAATAGAAAATCTTTCAAATATCTTTTGCCCTGGTCAGACGCTTGTTTACCAGATTTCGATGCTGTCACAAAGACATTTGGAGCATCTAAAAGAGATTCTAGAATTCTCAGTCCAAACTCAATATTACTTTGTTTTAAAACTATGAAAAGGCAGGTGGTATATGTGAAATAAAAATGTTTTCAGCGTCATATCTGAGGACAAGAAACGTCTGGTGACCAAAAAGGGCTCGAAGCAACAGGTACAGCTGTGAAACGTATACTAGTTTCGATGTTCGAAGATATTTTTGACATGTCTTTCAGATCTAGTTCTGTTGAATGATTATGATGTCAATCTCTACACGATAAACAATACAATCAAGCTACAGTCACTAGTATATAATCTGTTCTCTTTGCCAGGGCCTACCATTGTACTGGAATCAGGATCCCCTATGAGAATTTGAAATCCTGCTGAAATATGTTTTATATTGTCTTCTCCGTCGTGTATATTACGTGAAGAAATTTCGTTTATTTTATGTGCATGGCATAAAAAAGTTATGTTTTAAGCATTTAGTTGCAGATTATCATTATTGTAGTTATTTTCTATTACAATAATGAGTTACTTGTAATTTTCAACTAACAAAATACACTTAGGTGAAACAGTTAATTAAAAAGCAAAAAAAAAAAGAAACATAGATGTAAATAAAACTTAAATATAAGTAATATAAATAACTAGAATAGTCACGAATGTTTAGATAGTTTAATTAGGTACATTCAAAATACTCTTTGTACAGCTTATTTCCCAATAATGTTTCTTCAGAAACCAGCTTGTTACACAGAGCTGGCTTGAATGCTTCTTTAATTTATGTTGCAGCTAAAGTTTTCATGTTTCAAAATTAACTGATGGTGATGGGGTATTTTGAAAAATTTTAGATTATTACTAAAGTTGATTATACAGTTTTCAAGAGCATCATTTACATATAAACTATTATGTGAAAACCTTTTTTTTAAATATCATCGTTCCAAAGAAATTTCCTCGAAACCTAAAACAGCAAATTAACTTTTGCGCTGCGTTTTATCCTTTAAAAGTGAAATGTGGCACAAACAAAACACTACAGGTTGCACTACTTTGTCCTCTCTACACACCAGCCAGGTTTCATCAAGATCGTTTATTGGCACTTGAGAATGTTCGCTTAGTCAGCTTCGACAGCAAATGCTGTAGTATTTAACGCAACAGTTTGTTGTAACAGTAACATGTAGATAAGACAGTACAGGAGGTTCAGCAATACGTAAGGATGACTTCAGGAACCGTTATGCGATACTTATCAAAGACAGCTGTTGAAAGTACCCAGAGGTTTTCCATTAGAAAACGTTAGTTGATGACAGCAATTCATGAAACAATAGTGTTTCGAAATCGTGACAACTTTCTGTAGACACTGTACGTCTTACACTGAAATACTTTAACAGCAGCCAAGGCATCTCATACGTAGATCTATTACTGTTTTGCAGCAATCGTATTCACCATGTAACATTTGTTGTCTGTATGCAAAAAAGAATATAAGCAACAGAGGTAAGCCTTTGTCTTCATGATCTGTGGTGAAGAGCACAGTGTTTTCCCTAATTGCTTTGCTGATAATTCAATGAAGGTACACATTTTTCTCTATCATTTAGAAGAATTTTATGGTGCTCTGTGGTGAAATGGTTGCATAAGATAAACGGGTTGCAGGGTGGGGGGGGGCGTAGAAGGAGGAGAGGGGGAGTCAAGAGAAACATGTGAGCTGTGGTAGAATAGTAAACAAGAACAGTTACAGCGAACTAACACCTGAATAGCTGCGATGATGTTTGTCAATAAGGCACTACACCCGGCTAACGCACCTGCCATATTGAAAAGTTGTGGCTGCTGCCCGCCTTGGCCAGTCATGAAGCATTGGGCTAGACTGAAAGAGCCCAAGCGCCACCAACCACCTAAAGGACATGAAGTGTCGAAACTGGAACGAATCTTCACGTAATAGTCACAATGAAATTATCATCCGTCGTATATGATATTAATCTACTACCCGATCTGTGATTACGTAAGGCGAAATTTGTTGGGAACTGTTGAGCGTTACCCGTAATTGATCCGGAAACGAAACACTAGCGCATGACTGCGGGAAGGAAGAATTACATTTTCCCGTGCAATTGTCACTCCATTGACACAGTAATATGCCAGTAACGAAAGCACATAAGTGATACTTTACTGGAACCGTAGGTGATATACACCGGCAACCCTACTTGCAATGTGAACTGTTTTACTTTGACTCTGTCAGATTTTCCACGTATGGAACTTGACAGTCACTTGCACTTTTGACTCGTATTGCGTAATTATCAGTAAACCCGAACTGTTCTTGGTTTCAGTACTAAACAAAACAACGTTCCTTTCTTGGTGTCGGTTCTGGGCATTACAGTCTGGAACCGCGTGACCGCTACGGTCGCAGGTTCGAATCCTGCCTCGAGCATGGATGTGTGTGATGTCCTTAGGTTAGTTAGGTTTAAGTAGTTCTAAGTTCTAGGAGACTGATGACCACAGATGTTAAGTCCCGTAGTGCTCAGAACCATTAGAACCATTTTTTCTTGGTTTAGTACTTCTACTCATATCTCTAATTAATGAGATAGAGAAACAAGTATGAGTATTTTGGAGTAAAATAATGAGTAATGATTTTCAGCGACTCCCCTGTTAATACACGAAACCGCCAAAGAAAATGGAATAGGCACGCCACACATGGGTGTGGGCAGACCATTGTTTGTATCGCACATTCCTTTTCCGATTTCTCCTACTTTACTCATTGCCAAGGATCACCACCCCGTGCATGTTACTACCCCTAAGACCACTGTTGAAACACTGTATATTAAACCTATCAAACCTCACATTACAATGAGTGAATTCGTTGCCTTACCACACTGATACCGGCGTACAGTTTACAATATCTACACTAAGTCCTTCTCTGTTGTTCTGTCGGCGAAGATCGTATTCCATCGTTACTTAATGGCAATGAGACGGAAGCTCAACATAATATCTCTCGGCAACATGCTAGTTCCTGTTACAGTTCGATATTTTTTCTTCTAACCTGGTAGTCGTCCTCAAAACTGCTCTCCACTGGCAGCGTAGCCTGTGAAGATAATAAGACAGCATTCGACCTACAGTTCGACGGGCACGCTCAAGGTTGCCATTTCGTTCAAGAAAGAAAAATGTTGTCCGTTTTTTTTAATTTTCAACAGCTTGCATACCTGTACAAACGAGAAGGACATGAAAGTAGTCCCCTGATGAAATAGCATCAGGACTTCCGAATGGCAAGACTAAATTATTGACAAAGGCACTAGCTGCTGTTTCTGCGGTCATGTCAGCAAGTGGCACCAGATTAAATACCTGTAAATATGACTGATTGGATATATTTATTTTCTTGTGTAATTAGTGGAAATGTGCTTACGATATCCAGTGCAATGATTTGAAACAGCTTTGAAGCCACAGGAACAGTTTGCAAAGGCATTTGTGTTCTTATGGGTTGTGCCCTCTGTGCACAAGGCAATCAGTTCCATACATATTTTTCACCATCACTCTGTCTGCCTTTACACCAAAATCTCATAGCGGCTCTAGCGCTGAATCGTTCCTTTCGGTGTTTGATTACCTTGCAATATATTTATGTAATTCAAAATAATTATCGAAATGAAGCACTCCAAGAATTATAGAAGCGGATTTCTTCATTCTAACTCGATAATGACAAGATTTAAATCTGAGCTTCTGTTTTTGATATTTCATGTTAAACTACTCCCCTTCAGTAAAGTTTCATATGTAGTACAGGCCAAAGAGCATGGTTGGTTGGCAACACGCTTAATGACACCTGACCGCATTTGTTAATAAATACAACAATGCTTATGTAAAAAAACTTTAAAAACAAGGCTCTCGGACTAAGTTAGAAAATGCAGGTTCAGTTTAAACATTACAATACGTAATGATAAATTGCTAAAGCCACCAAATCGTTGCGTAATAAAAAAAAATGACTTCAACTCAGTTTAAACGGCCAAATATTATGATATGATATTCCACTTGACAGGAAAGACTTATTGATTTACTTAAGGTCGAAGTAAAAATAGTTCAGTTCATACAATGGTTATTATTTTAGATAATGTCAGTACATAGTACACTTAGTCTATTCTAGTCGGCATCCATAAACAGAAGAAGTATAATCAGAAAACTCTCGGAGCATCTCCGATTATCATAGATCTAATTTACATGAAAGCTCATTTATATTGTATCATTGTTCCGCTTGTTTGTCATCGGTAATAAGACATTAAAAATGCATAACTGATTTATTAATGAATACATAGTAATTAATAATGCGTATGTTACATATGGTATTCGTTCTGAATTTCTGTTTTTGTTCGTTGTAAGGGGGAATTATACATCAAATAACTCTATATTACCCCCTCGACCGTTGTACATAGTATCCATCCTATGCTCTTAATTACAACATGCAGTTTATTTGTTGTAAGGATGAACAATACATCACAAATAATTAGTTGTCCTTGAATGTCAGTGACGATTTACATGGATTCTCTATGCTGTATAACTTCGTGAAAGTACTTTCGGCTTATATAAGCCTGGCTGTACAGTTTTAGTTTAAAAGCATATGACAAACTTGGTCATTTTACATAAGACAGCTAGCTGTGGACAGCGTCATTAAAGACTGGATAGCTGCTACAAGGCTCAGGAATGAATTTTTGCTCCCCTGTAGGCATAGGGGAAGCCGAGCTCAAATCTCAGACAGGGCCTCCAGAATTTATGTTTTGTCTGTTTTTCGTTTTATGTAAGATGGTACCATCAACACACATAACGAGATATTTGTGATTTGTGTATATATGACAGCTATTTAATTATTTTTGTGGCAGAGTTTTTCATATTTTACACAGTTCACATTTTGCAGTTAATTATCAAAGTTCAAATTTTGTTGATTATCTTGGATTTTGCATATGTTCATTGGTAGCATCATGTGTTTATTGTTTCACATCACAATTCTTGGAATTTAAATACGTTTTTATAAGAACTGTTACTGTTGTGGATACAGTACATACAGAAATATTGCAGTATTGGCCACATTACTATGGTCATTTTATGCTTCAGTAGCAAAGAGCTTGTTTGTTGCATGTATTTAACAGATTGTAACTATTTGTTATGGAACACAAGTCTGTGGTTATCTGGTGAGGATTAACTGGATGGATTACAAGAATCTGATGTTTGATGGCTGCAGACGTTCTTGCTGGTATGGTGCAGTGATCTGCAACCTGTCAGAAAGATGGTAATGATGATGGAAGCCTGGACCCTTGGTAGGCAGGAATGAACTCTGATGAGTAAGCCAGTTCTTTGGTAGACAGTTCAAGTATGGAAACAGGATAGTTATATCCCAAGGAGAAGCTCATCAAATGGGGCTGCATGAAACAATTGTACAATCTTATTCATGATGTAATATACGAGGGCCGTTCAGAAAGTAACCTCCGGTTGATTTAAAAAAATACACCAAGTTAAATAAAAATATTTTAATATATACATCTTACAACTACATCTTTGCACTATTTTTCTACATAGTCTCCATAGCGATTGAGGCACTTATCGTATCTCTTCACAAGCTTTGAAATTCCTTCTGCATAAAAATCACCCGCTTGTGCCTGGAGCCAGCCTGTGACCGCATCTTTGAGCTCTTCGTCGTCATCAAACCGCTGTGACCCGAGCCATTTCTTCAAATGCATGAAGAGGTGATAATCACTTGGCGCCAGGTCTGGGCTGTAAGGTGGATGGTTGATAACGTCCCACTTGAAGGACTCAAGAAGGGCCGTTGTTCTGCAAGCAGAGTGAGGACGGGCGTTATCGTGCAAAAAACGATACCGGAAGTCAGCATACCACGGCGTTTGTTCTGTATAGCCCGTCGTAACTTTTTTATTGTTTCACAGTACACGTCTTGATTAATGGTCGTACCACGTTCCATGAATTCAACCAACAACACCCCTTTGGCATCCCAAAACATCGTTGCCATCAGTTTTCTGGCAGAAAAATCTTGCGAGTCTTTTCTTGGTTTGGTAGGCGAATTTGAATGTGCCCACATCTTTGATTGTTCTTTTGTCTCAGGGTTCACGTACTTAATCCAGGTTTCGTCGCCGGTCACGATTCTGTTTAACAATGGTTCTCCTTCGTCCTCATAACGTGACAGAAAGTCTAATGCAGAGGCCATTCTTTGAGTTTTGTGGTCGTCGGTAAGAATTTTGGACACCCATCGTGCACAGAACTTACGGTAACCCAATCTTGCTGTCACTATCTCGTACAAGAGAGTCTTAGAAATCTGTGGAAAACCAGTAGACAACCCCGACATTGAGAAACGTCGATTTTCACGAACTTTTGCATCAACTGTCTGAACGAGTTCGTCAGTCACCAATGATGGTCTACCACTCCTCTCTTCATCATGAACGTTTTCTCGTCCACTTTTAAATAAACGTACCCATTCACGGACAACTCCTTCACTCATAACTCTTGGTCCGTACACGGCACAAAGCTCACGATGAATAGCTGCTGCAGAATATCCTTTGGCTGTAAAAAACCTTATGACAGCACGCACTTCACATTTGGCGGGGTTTTCTATTGCAGCACACATTTCAAACTGCCACAAAAACTAAACTAGCGCAGGTACGACGTTCACTCGACCACGGCTTGATGCCGACTGACCTGTTGAGTGCGTGAACGCACAGATGGCGTCGCTACTCCCCCCACAACCCGCACTGTGACCAATCGGAGGTTACTTTCTGAACCGCCCTCGTACATAAATTACTTTACTTCTTCCTGCAATAGTATTTCGCTAGTACACAGACAACTTTATAATATACATTGCAAATAGATTCATTAACGATATATATGTAGAAAGAGAGGCCTACCTAACAACAAAGTTAAAATATTGCCCCATGGTAATCACACACACACAACAGTGTGTGAACAATGTATAATGGTTACAATGTAGAGGCACCACTGACAGAGCCATAACATAATCCCTTACCACTTAAGGGTAGCATTCCTGCTGCAACACTATGTGCATTCAACTGTAAAATACGGTATAATGGTACAAGATATTCCATTTACAACAACGAAATATGGAGCTACATTATCTGATTTGTTCATAATTTCAGTAGAGAACGTCACATCCAATGCAAGGTTAATTGGTATAATTATTTTTAAGTAAGACATAGTTAAAATTACATTGGACAAACTGGAAAGGAGTTTCAAATTAGATTTTTTGAGCATAGATTGCATGGAGTGGAAGTATGTTGGGATTTTATTTAAAGGAGAAACAACATCAGTTTAAAAACACTGAAGATGATACGCCCATTTTGCACTTTGGCAATAAAGGTATAGTACTGGACATTCCAGAAGAAATTGAAATGTATGGGAGTAACCAGGTAAACACAGAACTTCTAATAAATGAGCAGATCTCAAGCAGTCGTAGATTGTCTTCTTATTTTTCCAATGATGTATTTGTGAATGGAAAAAACAATGAGTCCTCACCCAGCTTCTTTCGTTCAACTTTCACCATGTTTTATGGAATTTTTAATGCCAATGCGTAATTTTATTAGTGAACAGTCTTTCGTAAGTTTTACTACAAACATAAAGACGGCATATAACCGTATGTTTGTTCTAGAAAATCTGAACTATTGCCTTCTATTTTACTGTTGGATTTCTTGCACAACTGTGCTAGTAAAAAAGAAATAACTGAATTAACTTTACCTTACTTAAAAATAATCAGCTTTGCATCGAATCTGCTGCCTTCTACTGAAATTACGAACACATCATATAATGTGGTTCTATATCATATTGTTGTAAATGGAATGACGTGTACTGTTATACTGTATGTTACAAACGACCTTCAGACACATTAGTGCTGATTGAACTTTTATTAATTTATTTTAGTATTCCTATTTCACACATCATCAGGAGTGCTGCCATCTAGCGATAAGAGTTTGTTTTATGGTTCCATTAGCATTTTATCAACACTTACTGTCGTCAGCTACTGGTCAGGTCTACTCTTTGTACATGAAACACTTGTTCTGCTTGGCCTTTGTATTTGCATTGTTCAATGACCTTGTCAGTGCTTGTAATGATCTTAAATGGTATGTAATTAGGTCGTTTACAAATGTATTCCATTAATTTCATCTGATCTATATATAATCTCATTTATTTGATTGCACTGTACTGTATATGATTATTTGCACATGTCTTTATTATATGTCGCCAGGACATCCGACGCTGATCTATGCCCAAAACATGTCATGAGTGTAATAAAGTTTCAATACCATCTAGGTCTGTATTACTTATGGGACTTAGCACCATTTTTAAATACATTTTCATAGTTACTTGTATTATGGTCGATACCTCTATGCGGATCTCAGGTCCAATTTACAAAACATATGATCTGTGTTTATCATTATGCTTGGTTCTCAATTACAGTTATGTAAACACCTTTGCTTTAGGGAACTTATACAGTGGAATCTTTGTAGAAATATCACAAACATAAGTGAATATGGTACAAAAATAAAAAATTTACTTATGTAAGTGGTAACTGGACAGTATTTTTGCAAAAAAGTAAGCATTCTTAATGTATATATATTACTTTTCTTTCAAACCCTGATGTACATACAGTCCTCTGTATTCATTTCATTCTAGATAACCCAGTATATAACGCTCTTAATCAGTTACTTAACTACCCTAAGTGGACCAAAAAATAGTAACTGGCATTTACGGTTTCTCCTTAAAAGTACCTTTCCATCCGTTTAAATTCTTGTTTTTGTGTTAGATTTTTTACTGTAACGGATTGTGTGACTTATGTTTTCTTCCAAAGAGTCCAGATTCCTTGAAATACTAGGAAGTGGGTATCTCCATTCATTAGATTCTTTAACTTTACGCAGAAGTTTAGCAGGAGTGTATGATGTAGAAGTGTGTGGAAGGCTATTTATTATTTGCTCAAAGGTCATACTATACGCACTTTATTTGTTGATTCAAAAAATATGTATGAATAAACCTATGGAATGCCCTGAATACTTTGCAACTGTGTTCGATTCTGGATGAAAGTTGATATTAAAATATGTCTGATCTATTATTCTTTAAGAAATAAGTTCCTCTTAGTGCTGTTAAAGTCGGAAGCATTATCTGAAAGGACAGTATTTGTTTTCTGAATCTTTGGTATTTAATCACCAGCAGTTCTCTATGTAATGAGTGTGGCAGTAACATTTTTGGTAGCATAAAGAATGACGTATTTGAAAAAGTGTCAAGTAATGTAACTAAGTATCTCACGCCTATCTAGCTTGTAGTATAAAGCCTGGCGCATCAATAGACCTGATTTGAAGGGGTTTGAGGGTAATACAGTGCGTCATTCAGTATAAAAGCACAAATACTGCACGAAGAAGCAAGGAGGTAAATGCACCTGTATAAAGTCGCGCGTGACTCTGAATGGTGAGCACGGGGACGCAGGAGTGTCCCGATATACCAGTAAGAGAGGCACGTGCCTCTACTTGAGTGTGGAGCAAGCACAGACGCACGGCGACTAGCCGCAAGGCGCACAGGCGTCAATGTAACTTAAGCTCCTTTCAGGTGGCGTCCTACGAGAGCCAACTGTTGCGAACGAGGCACGGTGACCGCTCCAAAATATCGAACACTGGCCAGCGGCTGAATTGTCCTGCGTCCGTGCACACGCACCGCGCATCGAGCACGCGCTGTGCGGCGTAGCGGAATCGATTAGTTGGTTCGATATTTTCGCGCGAAGTCGACGCAGTGGGGGTTTGTGGTTCAATTTTTCAATTTTCAACGACTGAAATTTTGAACACAGCTGTTCAACAACGATGTGTGTTGGAGGACAAGGGAAATAAATTGGCACTTAATGAATTGTGGTTAATCTTGTTAGCAATTTAATTTATTGACACGTTTTGATACACCGTCAGAACATAGCTGCGTAAAAACAAAAAGGAAGAATTGCAAAATGAAATGTCACACAGTGTTGGCTGTTGCATCAGTACAAAGAACTACAAGAACGAACCACACCGCAACATAGTAGTGGACACAAAAGGTATTGAAAACAGCTTATACATGTAGGAAGCCTAGTGCCAAACTGGGCGTACATGGAGACCAGCAGTGGTGAGGAAAACTGCCATCATCAGACCGCGTTAGACCCTAATACAGCGCATCAGTGACAATTGATAAATGGAGATTATACACTGAATATCTATCAAGTGCTACACAGTTTGAAAACCACGGGGAAACCCTGCAAGCATAGCATTTTTTCAAGAAAATTACATGCTGGACAGTTACTAAACATTGATCAGATATCAATAAAACGTAAATTATAACAACATGCAAGACATAAACTACAGAAATGATATGATTTTCGCTGTTCTGTGTTTATTTAATGTAGCAGCTAACACTCCACATGAAAACTGCGTATTTTGACAAATCTTGATGGCGTTGAGACATTACTTATTGTAAAACTTTGAACATAGCTGCTAAGGTTCAGTGACCGTGTCAGAATTATATTGTAACAAATAAGCCCTCGGTCACAAATATTATATTTGTGACCGAGGGCTTATTTGTTACAATATAATTACTTATTGTTATTCAGTGAATCACGATTTTTTTAAAAGTATTGTGCCTGCATGGTTCTTCCGTGGTTTTCACATTGTGAAGGTACAGGGTGACGACAGGAAGGGCATCCGGCCACCCTCTGACACTAACGTCGCCAAATCCATAGTAACTTGGCTGCCCCCTCGTTGATGTGGGACAAAGTCCCAAATAAAATGATGACTTTCTATTTTGTCCGTACTTTAGTAAGATATGGCTTTCCTTTCAGCTTTAAAAACAATTTCGATATTCTAAAATAGCAACGCCGCAGACGTCAACGAATGTACTGCATTCATCCTATGTTAACTAATCGAGAGAAATACAGACATTTTCTTGCAACGTGTAGTCGAATTGAGAGACAATTATGCAATATTTTTAAGTATTTCAGAATACCTGTGACGTCTTTTGATGAGTTATGTGCTGTGCTGAGAGCTAATCAAGCAAGGAATGTATGCAAATGAGAAACAGAGCATCATTAGAAAAAAGGCTAATGATTACTTCAGCCCAAATAAAGTGCTGATTTTACATACATATTTCTTTTTAAGGTAGGTTTAAGGTAACTTGTTCCCGTTTATAGTATTAAAATGCAATGAACCCGCTATCTAATGTTTACGCTACCTAGATAATAAATCAGTGACTGCAGTTGAATCAGATGACATTGGGAAAGTGTGGCATGGCGGTTTGATGTACTTTGGCTTTGATCAGATGCAAGAACAGTTATGGGTGGATTTGAATATACAGGCAATGGTATGTGTGAATAAAATAGAAAATTATAGTTTTCTAGTGAAATGTAACAGCCGTTGCTCGTTCTCAAAACTGACATTACTGCAAATTTAGGGTCCATCTTAAAATGCTGTGGCACAGGTTTCTAATCACCTAATAATGACAGTAGAAAATACTGCTACGGGTCATCCGATTCTGGCTTAAATGACATTTCTTCTTGATGTTTGCTGCAAGTGCCTCCTCTACCATTCTTTGTGTCTCAAGAGGATTGGACGCAGCTCCATCCTGAACATCAGAATGATTTGTCTCATCAGTAGGAGCAACAGCTTCTTACAACTCTGCTGGTTTAGTGGCAATTACAGGTGACAGGAAATGTAGCATATCAAAATTTAGATATTTTTGTTACAAGGGAAGCCCTTATTGAGGCTTTCCTTTTGTCGAGTTCTCTTGTGTAACAGTCACGAACATTCTTTCATTTCCGCAACTGTGTGGCTGCAATATAAGAAAAGCGTCCTATTTCAGGTACTTTGCTACAGGCCGTACATTTACAGAACTGATTTATTCCTTCATATATGACATTTCCACTATATCCAAAATCGTTAGAGACACTTCTGAGGAAGTATGAGATAACCATCAAACCATATGGATGCATCGGAAGAAAGCTGGATTAATATAACAGAAAATGTTAGAAATCCACGTAGATTCCCCGAACTGTCGTGATGTGATTGACGGGAAACAGGTAAAAGTTGTTAAACCTGAACACAGTTGCTCTTCGCACCACAATTACAAACACTTTTTTCAATGGTGTTAACAGCTGTTTCTGATTATGGCTGTTATTTTACACTCGTAGACGTAGGTTCACATGGAAAAAGTGAGACTCACAAATTTATAAAAATTGTGACCATCATAAAATAAGGAACAATAGTAATTTAGATCTGCTAAACCCTTGATCTTCCTCTGACCCAGGTGAGCGTATTCCATTCTGCTTTATTGGAGATGAAGCATTTGCTTTTTGCAACGTTTGTAAAGTGGAAAAATATGACATTACAGAAAAGTTTATAATTAGAGTTCATCGAGGGCGCTCCAACATACAGTGCATTATTGAGATCCTATCCAACAAATGGCCGATATTTTATAGCCCTACAAATGTTAAGAACGACCTCTGTGCATTTGTAATTGGAGCACTTTGCGCTGTGCACAACTTCGTTCTCAAAAGAGATAGATTCAAGCTGGACGAAATTTTAGAAATAGTGGGTTTATTTTCGAAATCAGGAACAACGTTTTTACACATCTTCTCCCAGGCACTATGTTTTTCGATCTTACTGCTGTAATCTCTATTTCCTTAATTCCACATTACAAGACGACGTTCTCTTTCAGTGATGAAAACTCGAAAGTCATTTCTGCGTCAGAAAAGAGGACAAAATTCTTTGAAACTACACAGAAAATGCATGCGATTCAACAAACACAGAGCGCTAACAAATGACAATTACAGCACAACGACACGAGGCGGCAACTGTTTGCCCTCTCCCTGTACCTCAGCAGTTTGGTCCCATAACACCAGGAAGATCTGCAGCGGATAGGCACTTGGTGCAGGGAGTGGCAACTGTCCCTCAACATAGACAAATGTAATGTATTGCGAATACATAGAAAGAAGGATCCTTTATTGTATGATTCTATGTACAGACTTGACAGAAAATCCTAGGAAGTTCTGGTCTTACGTTAAATCAGTAAGTGGCTCGAAACAGCATATCCAGACACTCCGGGATGATGATGGCATTGAAACAGAGGATGACACGCGTAAAGCTGAAATACTAAACACCTTTTTCCAAAGATGTTTCACAGAGGAAGACCGCACTGCAGTTCCTTCTCTAAATTCTCGCACAAACGAAAAAATGGCTGACATCGAAATAAGTGTCCAAGGAATAGAAAAGCAACTGGAATCACTCAACAGAGGAAAGTCCACTGGACCTGACGGGATACCAATTCGATTCTACACAGAGTACGCGAAAGAACTTGCCCCCCTTCTAACAGCCGTGTACCGCAAGTCTCTAGAGGAACGGAGGGTTCCAAATGATTGGAAAAGAGCACAGGTAGTCCCAGTCTTCAAGAAGGGTCGTCGAGCAGATGCGCAAAACTATAGACCTATATCTCTGACGTCGATCGTTGTAGAATTTTAGAACATGTTTTTTGCTCGAGTATCATGTCGTTTTTGGAAACCCAGAATCTACTATGTAGGAATCAACATGGATTCCGGAAACAGCGATCATGTGAGACCCAACTCGCGTTATTTGTTCATGAGGCCCAGAAAATATTAGATACAGGCTCCCAGGTAGATGCTATTTTTCTTGACTTCCGGAAGGCGTTCGATACAGTTCCGCACTGTCGCCTGATAAACAAAGTAAGAGCCTACGGAATATCAGACCAGCTGTGTGGCTGGATTGAAGATTTTTTAGCAAACAGAACACAGCATGTTGTTATCAATGGAGAGACGTCTACAGACGTTAAGGTAACCTCTGGCGTGCCACAGGGGAGTGTTATGGGACCATTGCTTTTCACAATATATATATAAATGACCTAGTAGATAGTGTCGGAAGTTCCATGCGGCTTTTCGCGGATGATGCTGTAGTATACAGAGAAGTTGCAGCATTAGAAAATTGTAGCGAAATGCAGGAAGATCTGCAGCGGATAGGCACTTGGTGCAGGGAGTGGCAACTGTCCCTTAACATAGACAAATGTAATGTATTGCGAATACATAGAAAGAAGGATCCTTTATTGTATGATTATATGATAGCGGAACAAACATTGGTAGCAGTTACTTCTGTAAAATATCTGGGAGTATGCGTGCGGAACGATTTGAAGTGGAATGATCATATAAAATTAATTGTTGGTAAGGCGGGTACCAGGTTGAGATTCATTGGGAGAGTGCTTAGAAAATGTAGTCCAGCAACAAAGGAGGTGGCTTACAAAACACTCGTTCGACCTATACTTGAGTATTGCTCATCAGTGTGGGATCCGTACCAGATCGGGTTGACAGAGGAGATAGAGAAGATCCAAAGAAGAGCGGCGCGTTTCGTCACAGGGTTATTTGGTAAGCGTGATAGCGTTACGGAGATGTTTCATAAACTCAAGTGGCAGACTCTGCAAGAGAGGCGCTCTGCATCGCGGTGTAGCTTGCTCGTCAGGTTTCGAGAGGGTGCGTTTCTGGATGAGGTATCGAGTATATTGCTTCCCCCTACTTATACCTCCCGAGGAGATCACGAATGTAAAATTAGAGAGATTAGAGCGCGCACGGAGGCCTTCAGACAGTCGTTCTTCCCGCGAACCATACGCGACTGGAACAGGAAAGGGAGGTAATGACAGTGGCACGTAAAGTGCCCTCCGCCACACACCGTTGGGTGGGTTGCGGAGTATGAATGTAGATGTAGATGTAGAACACAAATTTCCAATTTTCCTCTTCCTGTGTAGCCGCGCTGCTCGGTCGCCACGTGTTAAAGGCTCTAACAGGGCCGAATTTTGAATTTTGAAACTTGCACGTAGAACGCCAAAAAAATGGTTCAAATGGCTCTGAGCTCTATGCGACTTAACTTCTGAGGTCATCAGTCGCCTAGAACTTAGAACTAGTTAAACCTAACTAACCTAAGGACATCACACACATCCATGCCCTAGGCAGGATTCGAACTTGCGACCGTAGCGGTCGCTCGGCTCCAGACTGTAGCGCCTAGAACCGCACGGCCACTCCGGCCGGCGTAGAACGCCAGAGACAGACAAAAAGAAAACCGGAAAAATCAGAGCAGAACTGAACAGCATCAAAGGAAGAACACATGAAACTGACACCTCAAAGGATTTTGAGACGTACGAGATCACCAAGGTCATTAAGGACACAAAAACAGGGAAAGCCGCAGGCATCGACGGCGTATACCCAGAATTTTTGAAGCATTGGAGCACCAATGCTCTACAATGGATGACAGAATTCTTCAACAATATATTACGGACTGGAAGGCTGCCAGCCCTTTTTAGCAGAACCAAAATCATAGCAATCCTAAAACCTTGAAAGACAGGAAAGCACTCTGAAGACTGCAAACCCGCAGCTCTCTTGAGCGTTTGCTATAAATTTCTCGAGAGGCTTATTCTTGACAGAATAAAACCCACTGTTGAGGAGAAGATAACAGCTGAACAGGCTGGCTTTAGACCTAGAAGGAGCTGCAGCGACCAGGTACTAGCAGTAACCATACATATCGAAAGGGGCTTTGAAGAAAATAAAAAATCCACAGCTGTACATATTGATCTATCGTCTGCATATGACACAGTATGGAGACAAGGAATGCTGCTGAAATTCCTACGCATCATTCCTTGTAAAAAACTAGCCACACTGTTTAACAACAGCCGGCAAATAGACACATCGAAGTACACATTAATGGCAAGAAAAGCCGCAATTACCAACTCAATGACGGCCTTTCCCAGAGCACTTCTATCGCCTCTGCTCTTCAATATACACATATCTGACCTACCAAACACTCATTCTAAAAAGTTAATTTACGCCGACGACATATGTTTAATTAGCCAACCTGTCGACTTCGAGAGATCAGAAATTACTCTTGAAAACGACCTGAAAAAGATGGATGAGTATTTCCAAGTATGGCGACTTAAACCCAACGGCATGAAGTCAGATACAGGCTGCTTTCACCTAAACAACAAGCAGGCACACTATGCTCCCAGAATCGCTTTCAGAAACCAAATGTTGAAGTACGAACCTCAACCAAAATACCTAGGAGTAACGCATGACCGCACTCTCACCTTCAGAGCCTTCCTGGAGAAGACGGCCTGCAAAATAAAAACAAGAAATAACATAATCAAAAAACTGACAGGAAATGACTGGGGAACGAATGCGATAAACCTCAGGAGAACGGCCCTTGCTCTTGTCTATTCAGCAGCAGAATACTGCAGATCTACGCGGTTAAATAGCGCCCATACAAGAGCAGTAGATACTAAACTCAATAATACTATGAGTCTGATATCGGGAACTATCAAGTCAACACCGACCCAGTGGCTCCCTGTTCTCTCCAACATCCATCTTCCACACTTACAAAGACAGGCAGCACGTAAAAAAGAGTGGCAAAAATGCCTAGACAACCGTCTACTTCCTAACCATCAAGACCTCATCTCCTAATCTCGACTAAAGTCTCGTAAACCATCATGGAAGGTGAGAAAGGGTTTAGTAAGAGACAAATTAAACATTGATGATGCTTGGCGCCGAGAATGGTCTTCCTCCAACCCGGACTCAAATAATCTAATCAAAGATCCGACCACACGCCCTATCGGATTTGAGCTACCAAGGAGATCACTCAACCGGTTCCGAACAGGGTATGGAAATTGTCACTACTGGAAACATAAATGGGGCGTGGTTGATATACCTGACTGTGTCTGCGGACACAAAAAACAGACACCACAGCACATCGCCACTGAATGCCCTTTAAGGAAATTCAAAGGCACCTTCATTTGCTTAAGGGAGAAGTTACAGCCTGGGTGAAAGGACTGGAGAACCGTCCTTGAGCAGTACTGTAATGCCAACTACATGCTCACCATATGGAACTATACAGGACTTATTATTTTATTCTATGTGACTTGATATTCTACACATTTTTCATTATCAGTATTTTATCTTATAATCAGTATGTTCTGTACATGTATCTTTTATCTCAAAATGTACCAGATGTAATCTAATGCTGTATTGTCGATGTAATCTGAAGCTGTATTTAAAGCCATACGAAATAAATAAATAAAAAAAACATGGCCGAACAGCCGCGACCTGTCGCGGGGATCAGCGGGCGCACCGGTTGGTCGCGCGACGAATTCCCCAGTGTTTAGGACTGACGGGAACTGCTTGCTAAATGAATAACGCGACTCTGACGCTCGGGAAAATCGCGCGACCATATCGTCACTGTGTAAGGGGTCGACAGTCTACCGAGCAGGCACAAACTCGCAGCTTCCCTCGAATGCTTCTTAGCGCCGGTGACGTTGCAACCCACGCGCCTACTCACGCACTGCGGTGCACACAGGCGCAAACGCCAACGAAGGAAGGGGAAACACTTCATCACGAAGTCGAGCTCTTACTCGTCACATTTTCTACACAGCCAGTCGTACTTACGGTCTAAAACGATGTACAGACTATAGCTCTCGCCTGAGGATTTTCATTGCGGCAACCATCCGCAAAAGGTAAATAAACTGGATACCGCATCAACCGGTGCAAACTGTCCCAAGTTCGGACATCAGTTGTACTAGCTGGCTGATGGAAAGGTGGTTAGGATCTAGTGGGCATCCGGTTAAGAGGATGGTTTAAATGGCAACGTGTTATTCATGCTGTAAAACTCGCAGACCGTCCAGCACTATTTCAATTGTTTAATGGAAACATAAGTGCCTTGAGAGACTAGCAACAGACTGAGTCGTCATGGCGTCCAAGAGGACAGGAAAGGAACGTCTTCTCGGGTCGAGGGCTGGCTGGGAAGAGAGGCAGAGCTCCATGCTGCACAGCCTCTCAGTCCGTACCCTGGCCTCACGTGACCGTTTCCAACCCTTGATCGGTGAGCAGCTTCTACCAACGCCGTTCTGGAAGCACCTCGACAGCGACGCCAGGCCAAAACATCACTTCTGAGTACTGCCGACTGTGAGAATGGGATTTTCACAACATCACCAAACAGGAATGGTTTGGTGTTGGTATCCGGTTGGCGTCCAGCACGAGGCGCCCAGGCCTAACCACAGCTCCCAAGAAAGTTTAGTTACTTCAAATGAAGAACTAAAATTCGATTAAAATTTTTGTTTTCCACACAGTCTGTCGGATCATATGTACAGCTGATGGACAAACAGCAGCAAAAAGCAGCATATTTGAAGAATGTGGGTTGGTTACGTTTACTCAGGGTTATATTTGAGAAAACGATAGTGGGAGACAGAGATGAGTGAACGAGGAGGCGAGATGATCAATCAGTTCTTTTAAGTTCACAATTATTGGCAGCACTGCCATACAGGTGCAACTATCTCTTTAAAAGGTGGGACACTAAAACCTCGCACAGTGTAGTTAAGTAATTGTAGTGTACACTGCCTATCATGCTACAATTTTTAAGGCATTGAACATAAACTCCCTTGAAATAATAGGGTAGTTATTAGATTATTCCTTGCTACATAACTATCTCATACATTATGTGTTTCACAGCCACTATTCACTCAGGTTCTTGCTAATACTTCTCCACAATGCAAAGAAGTTTAACTTCGCCGACTGACGCAAAATGAATAATGCAAGATGACGACCTGGTCATCTACTGACCATCTACTGAACACTAGTTATTGCAAAGCAGCTGCAGTCGACAAATCAGTTATGAGCTCAAAGAAAGTGGCATCGAGTCTTATGATCTCCTTAAGTTGAACGAGCACGATTTTCCTGTGGCGAAAACAACATATCGCGTTCTAATTTTTTTTTCTTTTTTAAATTTTGAACATAATCGCTGTTCAGCAACAGTGAATCTGAATTAATGAGGTGAGAAAATCAGTCATCCAGTATCAGGTGTAAAGGTTTATTAACAGCCCTTCGCTATTGTTGTAAGAATTGTAAAATTGTCTTCTCCGGAAGTACATGGACCTATTGTGCAGTCTTTTTTACATCATAGTTAAAAAGAATTACCATACTGAGAAGAATGTACAGAACCCCTGGATGAAAATATAACAAACAAAGAATACTTACCAGCAAAATCACATACTGGCGACGATCAATTTCAGAGCAAAGAAGCTCATATCAAGTAACACGATATGTATGACCATAGTTACTGAGTGTGTGTTTAATGATTTCCAATCCTTCCTGTAAGTCTAATTTCCTTCCTGTAATATCGTTACGCAAAACACCGCGCATTCTAGGGATAGCCGGCACTGTAGCTAAGCGTGTTCGTTCAGAGGGATAGTTGTCTCCTGCAGTATAAAAACTGAGTGAATGGATCGACGATTAACTTGAACTGCCATGGGACGTCCGCCCCGAACAAAATCAACGACCAATAATGAACAAAGTGAGATTTAAAAAAAGGGGGGGGGAGGGGTGGCGTCTTTGATTAGTAACCAAAACGTCCTCGGTCACCGGTTCGAAAACCGCCCCCCTTAAATTTTGATTAATAATAAGCACTAGTGGCGGAAGACTTCCGGCATAGGAAGTCACTCTCATTCTCCCAACGGCCTTGTCAAGGAGGGCGGAAGAGCGGACAGAGGTGCAGGGCACTCTCTTGTCCTTGGGGTGGGAAACTACCTCTTAAGGCGGAAGAATCAGCAATGATCACTGGCATGGGGATGCAAAAGGCAATAGAAACCACTGCATTAAAGACACAGAACTTATATCCGTATCACATATGGCCCGTAATTGGAAAAGTGTAATGAGGATCTCTCCATTGGCAAAAGATTCCTGAATAGTCCCCCATTCGGATCTCCGGGAGGGGACAGCCAAGGTAGAGGTGACCATGTGAAAAAGACTGAATAACCAACGAAAAGATAACGTTCTACGTGCCGGAACGTGGTAGGAAACCTAGAAAATCTGGAAAGGGAAATGCAAATTCTCTAGCTAGACTTACTAGGGATCAGTGAAGTCAAATGGAAAGAAAATAAGGATTTCTTGTCAGATGAGTATAGGGCAACATCAAGAGCAATAGAAAATTATGTAAGTGGAATAGGATTCATTATGAATAGGAAGATAGGGCAAAGAGTGTCTTACAGTGAGCAGTTCAGCTATAGGGTTGTTCTTGTCATAATCGACAGCAAACCAAAACTGACAACGATATTTCTGGTATACATGCCCATGGAGAAGTCTCAAGCTGAAGCTGAAGATCAAGAGAGAGAAAGTGTATGAGGATATTGAATGGTTAAAACAGAACATAAAGTGAGTTGAAAATCAAAGTGCAATGGAAGATAGGAATGCAGAAGTAGCATAAGGACTAGAAGAACTATTTGAAACAGTTAACGCAGAACAGGGAATCAGCGATCATAAAACGGTTACTGCAACGATGATTTCAGCCGTAAATAGAAATATTAAAAAAGGTAGGAAGATTTTTCTGTTTAGCAAAAGTGACAAAAAGCAGATTTCAGAATACTTGACGGCTCAACACAAAAGTTTTGTCTCAAGTACAGATGGTATTGAGGATCAGTGGACAAAGTTCAAAACCATCATACAATATGCAATAGATGAGTATGTGCCAAGCAAGATCGTAAGAGATGGAAAAGAGCCACCGTGGTACAACAGCCAAGTTAGAAAACTGCTAAGGAAGCAGAGGGAACTTCACAGCAAACATAAACACATCCAAAGCCTTGCAGACAAACAAAAATTACGCGAAGCGAAATGTAGTGTGAGGAGGGCTATGCGAGAGGCGTTCAATGAATTCGAAAGTAAAGCTCTATGTACTGACTTGGCAGAAAATCCTAAGAAATTTTGGTCTTATGTCAAAGCGGTAGGTGGATCAAAACAAAATGTCCAGACACTCTGTGACCAAAATGGTACTGAAACAGAGGATGACAGACTAAAGACCGAAATACTAAATGTCTTTTTCCAAAGCTGTTTCACAGAGGAAGACTGCACTGTAGTTCCCTCTCTAGATCGTCGCGCAGATGACAAGATGTATGATATCGAAATAGACGACAGAGGGATAGAGAAACAATTAAAATCGCTCAAAAGAGGAAAGGCCGCTGGACCTGATGGGATACCAGTACGATTTTACACAGAGTACGCGAAGGAACTTGCCCACCTCTTGCAGCGGTGTACCATAGGTCTCTAGAAGAGCGTAGCGTTCCAAAGGATTGGAAAAGGGCACAGGTCATCCCCATTTTTAAGAAGTGACGTCGAACAGATGTGCAGAACTATAGACCTATATCTCTAACGTCGTTCAGTTGTAGAATTTTGAAACACGTATTATGTTCGAATATAATGACTTTTCTGGAGACTAGAAATTTACTCTGTAGGAATCAGCATGGGTTTCGAAAAAGACGATCGTGTGAAACCCAGCTCGCGTTATTCGTCCGCGAGACTCAGACTGCCATAGACACGGGTTCCCAGGTAGATCCCGTGTTCCTTGACTTCCGCAAGGCGTTTGATACAGTTCCCCACAGTCGTTTAATGAACCAAGTAAGAGCATATGGACTATCAGACCAATCGTGTGATTGGATTGAAGAGTTCCTAGATAACAGAACGCAGCTTGTCATTCTCAATGGAGAGAAGTCTTCCGAAGTAAGAGTGATTTCAGGTGTGCCGCAGGGGAGTGTCGTAGGACCGTTGCTATTCACAATATACATAAATGATCTTGTGGATAACATCGGAAGTTCACTGAGGCTTTTAGCGGATGATGCTGTGGTACATCGAGAGGTTGTAACAATGGAAAATTGTACTGAAATGCAGGCGGATCTGCAACGAATTGACGCATGGTGCAGGGAATGGCAACTGAATCTCAATGTAGACAAGTGTAATGTGCTGCGAATACATAGAAAGAAAGATCCTTTATCATTTAGCTACAATATAGCAGGTCAGCAACTGGAAGCAGTTAATTCCATAAATTATCTGTGAGTAGGCATTATGAGTGATTTAAAATGGAATGATCATATAAAGTTGATCGTCGGTAAATCAGATGCCAGACAGATTCATTGGAATAATCCTAAGGAAATGAAATCCGAAAACAAAGGAAGTAGGTTACAATACACTTGTTCGTGCATTGCTTGAATATTGCTCAGCAGTATGGGATCCGTACCACATAAGGTTGATAGAAGAGATAGAGAAGATCCAACGGAGAGCAACGCGCTTCGTTACAGGATCATTTAGTAATCGCGAAAGCGTTACTGATATGATAGATAAACTCCAGTGGAAGACTTTGCAAGAGAGACGCTCAGTAGTTCGGTACGGGATTTTGTTGAAGTTTCGAGAACATACCTTCACCGAGGAGTCAAGCAGTATATTGCTCCCTCCTACGTATATCTCGCAAAGAGACCATGAGGATAAAATCAGAGAGACTAGAGCCCACACAGAGGCATACCGACAATCTTTTTTTCCACGAACAATACGAGACTGGAATAGAAGGGAGAACCGATAGAGGTACTCAAAGTACCCTCCGCCACACACCGTCAGGTGGTTTGGGGAGTATGGATGTAGATGTAGATGTAGAAGGTTACAGGATAACATGGGCTTGGAACTAGGAATAAAGAGATACGAAAGACTAATTGAGCTCTGTATTAAACTTCAACTAGTAATAGGGAATACTCTTTTCAAGAATCACAAGAGGAGGAGGTATACTTGGAAAATACCGAGTGATACGGGCAGATTTGAGTTATATTACATCATGGTCAGACAGAGATTCCGAAATCAGATTTGATTGTAAGGCGTACCTATGAGCTGATATAGGCTCAGATCACAATGCAGTGGTGATGAAGAATAGGCTGAAGTTCAAGAGATTAGCCAGGGAGAATCAATAAGCAAAGAAGTGGGAAACAGAAGTACTAAGGAATGACGAAACACGCTTGAAGTTCTCTAAGGCTATAGATACAGCATTAAGGAGTAGCTCAGTAGGCAGTATATTTGAGGAGGAATGGACATCTTTAGAAAGGGCAATCAAGGAAGATGGAAAGAAAAACATAGGTACAAAGTAGTTACTGCGAACAAACTTGGGTAACAGAAGAAAGACCTTGATCAATGAACGGAGGAACTGCAAAAATGTTCGAGGAAATTCAGGAATGCAGAAATAAAAGTCGCTGAGAAATGAAATAAACAGGAAGTGCAGGGAAACTAGGACGAAACGGGTGCATGAAAAATGTGAAGAAATCGAAACAGAGATGAATTGTCGGAAGGACTGACTGCATAGGAATTACACTGTCAAATGCGGAGGAGAGAGTGGACAGGTGGAAAGAGTACATGGAAGGCCTCTATGAGGGCGAAGATTTGTCTGATGTGATAGAAGAAGGAAAAGGAGTCGATATAGATTACATAAGGGATCCAGTACTACAATCAGAATTTAAAAGAACTTTGGAGGAATTAAGATGAAATAAGGCTGAAGGGATAGATGACGTGCCATCATAATTTCTAAAATCATTGGGATAGTCGGCAACAAAACAACTGTTCACGTTGGTGTGTAGTATGTATGAGTCTGGCGACGTACCATCCGACTTTCGTAAAAATATCATCCACACGATTCTGAAGACTGCAAAAGCTGGCAAGTGAGAGAATTATCGCGCAGTGAGCTTTACAGCTCATGCATCCAAGTTGCTGACAACAAGAATATACAGAAGAATGGAAAAGAAAATTGAGGACACGTTTGATGACGATCAGTTTGGATTTAGGAAAGATAAAGGCACCAGAGAGGCAATTCTGATGTTGCGGTTGATAATGGAAGCAAGACTTTAAAAAATCAAGACACGTACGTAGTATTTGGCTGACCTGAAAAAAAGTGTTGGGCAGGATACAATGTTGCAAGATGTTCGATATTCTGAGAAAAACAGGGGTAAGCTGTAGGGAGATACGGGTAGTATACAGTATGTACAAGAGCCAGGCGGGCATAATAGTGGAGGACCGAAAACGAAGTACTCGGACTAAAAGGGTATAAGACAGAGATGTAGTCTTCCGCCACTACTGTTCAATCTGTGTATCACAGAAGCAATGATGGAAATAAAAGAGTGTAATTAAAATTCAAAGTGAAAGGATATCAATGATATGGTTCGCTGATGAGATTACTATTCTTAGTGAATGTGAAGAAGAATTCCATGATACGGTGATAGGAATGAAAAATCTAATAAGTACAGAATATCGACTGACAGTAAATCGAAGAAAGACGAAAGTAATGAGAATAGCGGAAATGAGAACAGCGAGAGATTTAACATCAGTATTGATGGTCAGGAAGTTGATGAAATTAAAGAATTCTTCTATCTAGGCAGCAAAGCATCAAATGACGGACGGAGCAAAGAGGACATCAAACGCAGACTAGCGCTGGTAGAAAGGGTTTTTCTCGCCAAGAGAAGTCTACTAGTATCAAACATAGGCCTTATTAGAGAAAGAAATTTCTGAGAATGCACGTCTGGAGCACATCTTGTATGGTAGTGAAACATGGACTGTGGGAAAACCGGAACAGAAGAGAGTCGAAGCATTCAGGATGTGGTGCTACAGGCGGATGTTGACAATCAGGTAAACTGATAACGTAAGGAATGCAGAGGTTCTGCGCGGAATTGGAGAGGAAAGGAATATGCGAAAAATACTGAAAAGGAGAAGGAACAGGATGATACGACATCTGTTAAGAGATCAGGGAATGACTTCCATGTTACTAGGGGGGCTGTAGAGGGCAAAAACAGCAGAGGAAGACAGAGCCTGGAATACATCCAGCAAATAAGTGAGGGCGTAGGTTACAAGTGCTACCTGATATGAAGAGGTTGGCACAGGAGAGGAATTTTTTGCGAGCCGCATTAAACTAGTCAGAAGATTGATAACACACACACAAACCTCCCCCCCCCCCCCAAAAAAAAAAGAAGAAAAACGGTTTCTCCCAAATCTTTAGGGGAATTATTAGTACTTTTCTACCTAAAACTATTCTGAGTCCCTTTTCTATATAAAGAGGCGATTGACGGTTAACACTTGATTTAACACTTGATATGTTTGCTATTCCCATATGTTTTCGCGCAGGTACGCCACCTACCCATGTCTCCTATTTGGTGGATTGTGACCACATTGTCAGTCGCCGTGTGCCACCAGCCACACGGCCCTATCACTGTCTTCTAATTGTACGTACATTTTAATGTGTTAATGTGAAGTGCTTCACATACGAATCTCTGGTTTGCTGTCAGATTTCTAAACGGAGTTTCGTTGTGAGAACTATTAAATTCATCTCGACTTGATGTTCGCTCTTAATTTTGAGCTTCTTTAAAATATGACCAGACTTAGAGATTTTGTGTTCTTTTAAGTTTCGCATGTTTTTTCCGTTGCTTCCGTAAAAGTGAAAGTGTGTTGTGACCTGTTCTGTGTACCATCGGAGATCAGAACCATCTCTTATTAATTTATTTGGTATATATTTCTCAATTGCCGTCGATATGATTTCTTTGAATTTAAGCCATATCTGGTCTACGCTTACGTAGTAAGTTTGGAAGAAGTGGAGGCTACATCTTAGGAAGCTGTCAAGTGAATTTTTATTTTTTTAATATATCTATTCCACATTTAGTTTTGGTTTATTTGGATGTTATTGTTTTCAATCTTGCACCAACGATCTTGTGGTCATTAATCCCTAAATGTGTCATGATGCTAATTATTCGCTCAGAATTCTTTGTTGATAATAGGTCACCAATGACACACTAATCTTTTATTCTATAGCGTTCATTGAGATATACATAATATGACAATATTTCATTGTCCTATACATTCCAAGAATAAAAATGATTTTCACACATATCAGTATTTTCATATTGCTCTGTGGTCAAAGTTATATTGCCCCAGTACTGGGATGAGATGACGCTTTTGTATTAGCCCGCAAAAATGGCAGATTAACGGTCATTATATTAAAACAGAAAATGGTAAACGTTGTAGAAATAAAAGGTTATTATATTAATACCCTTTTATTTCTACTGCCCCCATGAACCATGGACCTTGCCGTTGGTGGTGAGTCTTGCGTGCCTCAGCGATACAGATGGCCGTACCGTAGTTGCAACCACAACGGAGGGGTATCTGTTGAGAGGCCAGACAAACGTGTGCTTCCTGAAGAGGGGCAGCAGCCTTTTCAGTAGTTGCAGAGGCAACAGTTGGGATAATTGACTGATCTGGCCTTGTAGCACTAATCAAAACGACCTTGCTGTGCTGGTACTGCGAACGGCTGAAACCAAGGGGAAACTACAGCCGCAATTATTCCCGAGGGCATGCAGCTTTACTGTATGGATAAATGATGATGGCGTCCTCTTGGGTAAAATATTCCGGAGGTAAAATAGTCCCCCATTCGGATCTACGGGCGGGGACTACTCAGGAGGACGTCGTTATCAGGAGAAAGAAAACTGGCGTTCTACGGATCGGAGCGTGGAATGACAGAACCCTTAATCGGGCAGGTAGGTTAGAAAATTTAAAAAAGGAAATTGATAGGTTAAAGTTAGATATAGTGGGAATTAGTGAAGTTCCGTGGCAGGAGGAACAAGACTTTTGGTCAGGTGAATACAGGGTTATAAATACAAAATCAAATAGGGGTAATGTAGGAGTAGGTTTAATAATGAATAAAAAAATAGGAGTGCGGGTTAGCTACTACAAACAGCATAGTGAACGCATTATTGTGGCCAAGATAGACACGAAGCCCATGCCTACTACAGTAGTACAAGTTTATATGCCAATTAGCTCTGCAGATTATGAAGAAATTGATGAAATGTATGATGAGATAAAAAAAATTATTCAGGTAGTGAAGGGAGACGAAAATTTAATAGTCATTGGTGACTGGAATTAGAGAGTAGGAAAAGGAAGAGATGGAAACATAATAGGTGAATATGGGTTGGGCGTAAGAAATGAAAGAGGAAGCAGTCTGGTAGAATTCTGCACAGACCATAACTTAATCATTGTTAACACATGGTTCAAGAATCATAAAAGAAGATTGTATACATGGAAGAATCCTGGAGATACTAAAAGGTATCAGATAGATTATATAATAGTAAGACAGAGATTTAGGAACCAGGTTTTAAATTGTAAGACATTTCCAGGGCAGACGTGGACTCTGACCACAATCTATTGGTTATGAACTGTAGATTAAAACTGAAGAAACTGCAAAAAGGTGGGAATATAAGGAGATGGGACCTGGATAGACTGACTAAACCAGAGGATGTACAGAGTTTCAGGGAGAGCATAAGGGAACAATTGACAGGAATGGGGAAAAGAAATACATTAGAAGAAGAATGGGTAGCACTGAGGGATGAAGTAGTGAAGGCAGCAGAGGATCAAGTAGGTAAAAAGACGAGGGCTAATAGAAACCCTTGGGTAATAGAAGAAATATTGAACTTAATTGATGGAAGGAGAAAATATAATAACGCAGTAAATGAAGCAGGCAAAAAGGAATAATAATGTCTCAAAAATGATGTCGACAGGAAGTGCAAAATGGCTAAGCAGAGATGGCTAGAGGACAAATGTAAGGATGTAGAGACTTATCTCACTAGGGGTAAGACAGATACTGCCTACAGGAAAATTAAAGAGACCTTTCGAGAAAAGATAACCACTTGTATGAATATCAAAAGCTCAGATGGAAACCCAGTTCTAAGCAAAGAAGGGACAGCAGAAAGGTGGAAGGAGTATATAGAAGGTCTATACAAGGGCGATGTACTTGAGGACAATATTATGGAAATGGAAGACGATGTAGATGAAGATGAAATGGGAGATACGATACTGCGTGAAGAGTTTGACAGAGCACTGAAAGACCTGAGTCGAAACAAGGCCCCCGCAGTAGACAACATTCCATTGGAACTACTGACGGCCTTGGGAGAGCCAGTCCTGACAAAACTCTACCATCTGGTCAGACAGATGTATGAAACAGGCGAAATACCCTCAGACTTCAAGAAGAATATAATAATTCTAATCCCAAAGAAAACAGGTGTTGACAGATGTGAAAATTACCGAACTATCAGTTTAATAAGTCACAGCTGCAAAATACTAACGCGAATTCTTTACAGAAGAATGGAAAAACTAGTAGTAGCCGACCTCGGGGAAGATCAGTTTGGGTTCCGTAGAAATGTTGGAACACGTGAGGCAATACTGACCCTACGACTCATCTTAGAAGCTAGATTAAGGAAGGGCAAACCTACGTTTCTAGCATTTGTAGACTTAGAGAAAGCTTTTGACAATGTTGACTTGAATACCCTCTTTCAAATTATGAAGATGGCAGGGGCAAAATACAGGGAGTGAAAGGCTATTTACAATTTGTACAGAAACCAGATGGCAGTTATAAGAATCGAGGGGCATGAAAGGGAAGCAGTGGTTGGGAAGTGAGTGAGACAGGGCTGTAGCCTATCCCCGATGTTATTCAATCTGTATATTGAGCAAGCAGTAAAGGAAACAAAAGAAAAATTCGGAGTAGGTATTAAAATCCATGGAGAAGAAATAAAAACTTTGAGATTCGCCGGTGACATTGTAATTCTGTCAGAGACAGCAAAAGACTTGGAAGAGCAGTTGAACGGAATGGACAGTGCCATGAAAGGAGGAAATATGATGAACATCAACAAAATCAAAACGAGGATAATGGAATGTAGTCGAATTATTCGGGTGATGCTGAGGGAATTAGATTAGGAAATGAGACACTTAAAGTAGTAAAGGAGTTTTGCTATTTGGGGAGCAAAATAACTGATGATGGTCGAAGTAGAGAGGATATAAAATGTAGACCGGCAATGGCAAGGAAAGCGTTTCTGGAGAAGAAAAATTTGTTAACATCGAGTATAGATTTAAATGTCAGGATGTCGTTTCTGAAAGTATGTGGTTGGAGTGTAGCCTTGAATGGAAGTGAAACATGGACGATAAATAGTTTGGACAAGAAGAGAATAGATGCTTTAGAAATGTGGTGCTACAGAAGAATGCTGAAAATTAGATGGGTAGATCACATAACTAACGAGGAGGTATTGAACAGAATTGGGGAGAAGAGGAGTTTGTGGCACAACTTGACAAGAAGAAGAGACCGGTTAGTAGGAATGTTCTGAGGCATCAAGGGATCACAAATTTAGCACTGGAGGGCAGCGTGGAGTGTAAAAATTGTACAGGGAGACCAAGAGATGAATACACTAAGCAGATTCAGAAGGATGTAGGCTGCAGTAAGTACTGGGAGATGAAGAAACTTGCACAGGATAGAGTAGCATGGAAAGCTGCATCAAACCTGACTCAGGACTGAAGACCACAACAACAACAACATATTAATACATGCAAAGAAAATACAACAATCTCAATATTAATTAACTGCAATTGGTTAACGTGATAACAATACAAAATATCTGTAACAATATTTTCCTCTGCATAATCTCGCTTTCACCAAAGAATGAAAATGTTGCTAAAGTGAATCATGTGTCTCTTCAGTTAATATAATGAACATCGCTACCCAGTTAATTCGTAAAGAAGTGTGCTGATTTTGAATGCTCGTGGCGGAGCATTGAGTCCAAGTGTAAGCATTTATGTTTTGGTTTTTGCTGAGTCTAGCCTGTGTAAAATCGTAATCTGGCTTCTTAATCGCTATAGGAACATCACAGAAAGTGCAAAACATCTGCAATGATAAACCCTAACACAGAAATGAGAATGAGTGACTGGTGCTGAAAAATGAATTAATAACAAAGCATTACCTTTTACATTTTACGTTCTAGACTTAGTCGCAGAAATAATGTCTTTGCAGAAAAATATTAAGAAGACAGCATTATACGTTAGCGGTAAACCGAATAAGGTTGCGCTCTTTTCAAATGACTGGCCTTGTATTTTGGAAGACTGAACTCTAATGGTTAATGGTTAATCGGTCTTCCTGATTTAGGTTTCCCGTGGTTTCCTTAAATTCCTTTAGGAAAATGCAGGGATGGTTCCTACTATAAGGCCAGTCTTGTCAGTCCAGATGTATGTATATTAATTATGTTTCTTTTATTCTGAACCTGTAGTACCAAGAAATCTCCCATATTTTTACAAAAATGGCTCATGGATAAAGAAAATTGTTGCCAATATTTTATTATTCCTCTTCTTAACCTGTACATTGCCTTTAGTGTTGATTCTGATCCTTACGATGCACAGAATTCCTGCATCTACTATCAGCATTGCTTTTCCCTCATTCAGTCTTATCACTTCTACCAAAGTAAAATATACGAACTTCAGCCATCCCCTTAACGGCGTACCGATGCTTTTCCTGTCCTTCACTGTAGATTCACATTTCTCATGTGAAAGCTTTCATCAAGCATAAGTGTCACATTAATACATCATTTAAGTGTAATGTTTCACCCCACTTCAGTTACTATACTGGAATCCACATTACGACGTGTGTACCACTGCCAATCATTTTCTTTTCCGTTCCGCTCAGTAACGGAGCGAGGGGAAAGATGACTGTCTAAATGCTTCCGTACGAGCCCTGATTTCTCCTGACTTGTATGTTATGTTACTCGCAGTACAATCGTTCTACGCTTAGTCGCAGATGCCGTCTCTATACTTTCTCAATAATGTTTCGCGGAAATAATATCTCCTGCCTTTCATGGATTCCCATTTGAGTTAAAGGAGCATTTCCGTAATACTTACATGTCAAACATTTGAGCAGTACTCAAGAATTAGTCACACAAGCGTTCTCTACGCAGTCTCCCTTAGAGATGAGTAACACATTCCTAGTTTTGTATCAGAAAACCTAAGTCGGCCATTCTCCTCCCCTACAACCGACATTACGTGATTTTTCTATTTAATGTATCTTTGCAACATTACGCCTTGATACTTCGTCGATGTAATTGTGTCAAACACAACACCACTAATGCTGTATTCGACCATTAGAGGATGGTTTTCTCTTCTCATCTGCATTAATTTACACCTTTCCACTTAAAGCGTACGGTGTCCTCCTACAGTCTTTCAATCATGACACATTCAGGTACACTACAGAATTAATATACATGTCGTACAATGTTGCTAGATATCCATTTCTGACGTCCGTTTCCATTGAAAATAAGCACGTGACGACATTTTGTCACAGGCTGCATTCTTTCGGTTATTATTATTATTATTATTGCTGGTAAGCAGGAAATAACGACTGTAAGTCCAAATCCGAGAATTTATTTTCCTCATGTGGGTCAAAATGTATCCAGTTATTGCTAATTTGATACACATCACATACATTGCATTCCTTGAAATTAAACATAAACCGCGGTTTCCAAAACGATAATACAATCGTTCAGGGCTAAAAGCCTTCCTTAATCCTGAGACCAGTCTTACTCCTTCTCCTCCTAAGAACAAAGGCCCCTGACGAAGTCGTCGCTCTCACCGCACGCTACTCGCAAAATCCTGAAGAGAGAAGGAACAGGAGGAGGGCACATTAATTGCGGACGTCTTTTTGGTGTGGCGCGGCACAAACAAGCGTTGGTACCTCTGATAACGGAGTCAGCAGTCGTAAATTACTCGTCTCGAACGCTTAAATTTGGACTTTTATCGGTCGAGCTGAAAGCGCGAGAGAAATTTATACCCGATGGCTTAGATTTCGATCGCTTGTCCGGTATTTTAACGAGGTGACGACCACTATCACGCTAATAAACCGTCCGATAAATTGACTGGCGCAGCGTTTCGAGTTCATACGCAGACGTTATCCGAGCGAGCGGTCACTTGCCGATCGCTCAAACTAGTGACAGCCGATTTGTACCTCGTATCTGATATCGTTTATTCACCTGGGCTCTTTAAATTTCATTGCTGAATTGTACCAAATCTAAGTAGAGTCAAGATCGTTTCGCAAGGAGTACTGTAGTATTTACAGAACGTATGCTGAGTTCACACCAAGTGTATTTAATCTGGGGATATTTATGAGCTCAGTAGGCAAGTGGGTGTCATTTCTAGAAGGTTCCAGGCTAAGAACGGAGCTAACGTTATTCACCAAGATGGTATATGTCGCTTTCTCCTTGATACAGGCTAACTGATTCGATAAAAATTTTGCTATTTGTTTTAAGTTTTCCTCTATGCCGTTCTGATTATACTCTGATACAGAGAACTAATGGTAACAGTAATGCCGAACTCTGGTCACAAACAAATGTGCAGCAAATGACAGAATTAATTCTACATTATGTGTAAAATCAAAAAAAGTAAAATTCGAAAAAGAGAAACTTAAACGAGATGAGTTATATGAACGTAAACGATGGCTAAGAAGGCATTCAAAAAATGGTTCAAATGGCTCTAAGCACTACGGGACTTCACATCTGAGGTCATCAGTCCCCTAGTACTTAGAACTACTTAAACCTAACTAACCTTAGGACATCACACACATCAATACCCGAGGCAGGATTCGAACCTGCGACCGTAGCGGTCGCGCGGTTCCAGACTGAAGCGCCTAGAACCGTTCGGCCACAACGACCGGCAAGAAGGCATTCAAACAGCAAGATAAAATCAGAATCATAATGAGAGCATCCAACAGGAGCTACTGTCACCAAGTGCTGAAGTTAAAAGAAGTCTTAGGAAACTTCTCCTCGTATATATTAAGAAATATGCTGCAGTATCTACGTACACCGAAGGAAATGTAAAATGTTACGCCATGAAACACTAGTCTAACACATATCAAATATCGTAAACGTTTTCACCACATTATGTGTATTAAACGATTTAACTTTCATTCCAGTCGGAAGTGGCGTGACGAGTGATTCTCATGGGCACGAGTTCACACTTGTATTCTTTGACGCATTGAAGTACTCCCCGAATGTCATCCTGGTGAATTTCTTGCCCCATCTGAGAAAAATGCAGCGTCAGTTGATGGAGGCTACTGGCTTGTGCCAGTAAGAAAGTATACGCCTTCCAATCGCACCCGAGACATGCTCCGTGGGTGACAAATCTGTTGACTGGACAGGCCAATTAGGGACTGGCAGCCTGATCATGAAGGACATGAGAACTAGGATCATCAGTCTTGTCACATACTAGCAAACATTCAGCCTCCAACAGTTACCACTCAGGCTTCAACAGTGGCCAAATCAGCCCTCTTCTCATATCGGTTAGAGACCAACAGCATTACTGCATGAGTTGGCTATGTATCGGTCTCGTGAATTGTTTCGTCCCGTGATCGTCACCAGCTCGTCTATGGACACACTGGCATCGATCTGACAGCCACAACCAGAAGCGAGACTCGTCGATGAAAAACAAAGAACACCACTCACAATCCCAGTTGACTCCCCGCTCTACACTGCACAAGTCTCTGTTGCCTCTGGCACCGTACTGATAAACGTACCATGGAAATTTGAGATCTCAACCTAGTTTCTGGTAATCTGGTCCTGTGCCTGTAACCACCTGCCCGTGTTTCAATTGTTGTCATCGGTCTATTCGTCTCAGCGAGTCGAGCAGTCATCCGATCTTCTTTTCCTCACTGTTCTGTCCTGAGTCCGATTCGTCAGCGCCCAATCTGCCGTCAATGCACGGCAGCCAGCTGTCTACTCGAACTGTCGATATCATCTTGCCATGGCCTCAAGGCCATGATTCGAGCCGGCCGCTGTGGCCGAGCGGCTCTAGGCGCTTCAGTCCGGAACCGCGTTGCTGCTACGGTCGCAGGTTCGAATCCTGCTTCGGGCATGGATCTGTGTGATGTTCTTAGGTTAGTTAGGTTTAAGTAGTTCTAAGTCTAGGTGACTGATGACCTCAGATGTTAAGTCCCATAGTGCTTAGAGCCATTTTTGAACCATGATTCGACCTTTCGCAATCCGAAATACTAAACTGTGACTATTGGTCAACAGCAAGAAACGCAGTTCAGCATTTCCGAGGCATACTCCCCCCCCCCTCCCCCCTTTCACAACACTTCCGTTTCCAGATTTTATACGTAATTATCTAGTTGAAAAAGTACTAGACAAAAAAGAGGCAACGGAATTTGCGGAGGTGCGTGCGGAGGTAGCTGTAATCAGCCCTGTCAGATCCCTCAAACAAACCTAGAAGGTTTGTGAAAAAACAAAATATGGCGATAAGATGCACCTGCACCTCCTGTGGGAATTTTATATTGCGATCTACGCTTGAGAAGCTCCATTGACGTTAGAAACACCCAATAGCCGTCGTGTACTCGCGTCATTTTTCTTCTGAAGGAATGGATTTTTTCAGTACCGAAAATACTAAAAATAAGCTCGCATAGAGATGAAATTTTAATCATTATATACAAAAGGCCTCAAAATAGTGTAGCATCAGTAAGATAGCGGTCGCTCAAAGTGTTCATGGAAGATAACTTTTGATTACCGTCAGGGTGCTATCGATTCGGCAGTGTTGTACGGGCGAACAGGGAACCTGTGCTAAATGCATGGAACTAGGTAACCAATTTAAGGTGTTTAAAAAAGGATAAAATTTCTTATCTCATATGCAAAAAGGAACAAAGAATACATGAGAAACTAAAAATAATTTTCGGCCCTTCTGATGCTTCTAGGACGACACATTAATAGAACAAATTATTAGCGACGTGAGTTTATATGCACAAATAGAACAGCGTAGAAGAAACACATGCAATTGAAAGATCATAGCCAGTACTATCAAACTGAACGCGTCCGAAGCTATGTCGACAGTGTCAGAAATAGGAGTCAAGCGATTGCATCTCAAAACAAGCACTGTAAGAAAATAGGAAATGGACCAATACCACCACAACTTCAGTTTTTCCTGATTAATGAGAATTACTGTCTAGACATAATAGCGTGAATCGCGTCCAAGATTCTTACAAATATCCTGCTGCTTACTTTAATGACCAGCATTGTATTTACCTTTTTTACCAGATATCTCCTGGTCAACTTTTCCTTGATCTTAAATGAAAAAATTAGGCTAGAAACTGATACTTGTTGTGTAGCTACAGGTACCCTATAAAAACTTGTTTTTATGAGACAGAGCAGTTCTCTGCAATAGATATGTTTCCAGAGTCTTTATCTGTATCTACATCTACATACTTTCTCCGCAAGCCACACCCTGTGCGTGGCGGAGGATACTGCGTACCAACTACTAGTCGTTTCCTATCCCCTTCCACTAGCAAACAGAGCGATGAAAAAACGACTGATCATATGCTCCGTCATCAGTCATCAGTCATCTAACTGGATTGATGCGGCCCGACAATAATTCCTCTCATGTGCCAATGTGCCAACCTGTTCATCTCAGAGTAGCACTTGCAATGTATGTTCTCAATTATTTGCTGGATGTATTCCAATCTGTTTTTCTAAACAGTTTTTACCATTTACAGCTCCCTCTGGTACCATGGAAGTTATTTCCTGATGTATTAACGGATGTCATCTCACGCTGTCCGTTCTCCCTGTCAGTGTTTTCCACATATTCCATTTCTCTCCGATTCCGCACAGAACTCTGGTACCGAGCGCCGTGGGTTTCGAATCCGCGCCAGACGGCATGGACCTCAATTGCCACTAGAGGTCTCTGCAGCCGTCGCGCTGTACGCCGTGGCTGCGCACGTTCCTGGCTCGCGTATAACATGAGAGCGCCACGGTGGAGCACGTGGTCCCAGGAGCCAATAGCGACGTGTTGCGAACGGACATCATACTGTCGCTGGGTGTGATTTTTGTATCTCTTGCGAACAGAAACCAGACTGTCGCCATGTTTTTTAATTGTCTGTCTACTATTTTACCTGTCTGCGTCCTGTGCATTTTATTAGCTTTGCCAACCCTTTGCTTTATGTTTTAACTTTCCACAATTTTCCGCCGTTTTACAATTTAAGTCGCCGTTTTATCGCCTGCTTTTATTGTTTCTAATCTTCTTCTTACGTTTTAAAAAGTCTGTAGGCTGCAGAGCAGTGTAATAAGCTGCTGCCAGCCCGAAATTCAATAAAGGAAAATTCAATAAAGGAAAAAAAAAGCTGAGCTAGATGTGTCTTCATTGTTTCCATTTGAACTGACTGTCGCCGAAGAGCGGCGTAATATTGCCGCTGTCGGCCCACCTTTTGTATGTGTCAAAATAACAATAAAGAAAAAAAAAAAAGCTGAGCTAGGCAATCTGAAGTTCGTGGAGTCTATCGACATCTCGGCGACAGACAGCGTGTTTACAGTACTTTGTTTTCTTTACTAGTGGACGTTGTGGATTCGTTTGGTTGTCTCTTGAAACCCCGTTGCTTCTTACGTGCTGTAGTCATAAGGTCTCGCTCGGTTGTCCGTCGTTGTTCGTGTCTGTCCTTTCCCGTTCATATGTTTGTTCGTGGGCCGCTCCCCATTGGTCCCTCCGCGCTTCGTTCTCGGCCCCTCTTTATCGTCTACAGTACCACTAACATACAGTGTCGTGCTCCAAACGTACATTCTCAGAAATTTCTGCCTCAACTTAACACCAATGTTTGATACTAGTAGACTTCTCTTGGGCAGGAATGCCCTTTTTGCCAGTACTAGTATGCTTTTGATGTCCGCCTTGCTCCATCTGTCATTTGTTATTTTGCTGCCTATGTAGTAAAATTCCTTAGCTTCATCTATTTCGCGACCATCAATCCTGACGTTAAGTTCGTCGCTGTTCTCAATTCTACTAGTTCTCATTACTTTCGTCCTTCTTCGGTTTACTCGCTGGCCGTATTCTGTACTCATTAGATTGTTCTTTCCATTCAACGGATCATGTAATTCTTCTTCACTTTCACTCGGGATAGCAATGTCATCAGCGAATTTTATCATTGATATCCTTTCACCTTGAATTTTAATTCCACTCCTGAAACTTTCTTTTAATCCCACCATTGCTTCTTCGATGTACAGATTGAATATTAGGGATGAAAGACTACTCCCCTGTCTTACACCCTTTTTAATTCGAGCACTTCGTTCTTGGTTTTCCACTCTTATTACTCCCTCTTGGCTCAGGTACATATCATATATTGCCCGTCGCTCCCTGTAGCTTACCCTTATTTCTCCCAGAATTTCGAGCACCTTGCACCATTGACATTGTCGAAGGCTTTTTCCAGGTCGTCAGATCCTATGAATGTCTCGATTTTTCTTTAGTCTTGCTTCCATTAACAACCGCTACGTCAGAATTGCCTCTCTCGTACCTTTACCTTACATAAAGCCAAACTGATCATCTTCCAACACATCCTCTGTTTCCTTTTCCATTCTTCTGTTAGTATCCTTGTCAGTAACTTGGATGCATGAGCTGTTAAGCTGAATGTCTAATAATTCTCGAACTTGTCGGCTCTTCCAGTCTTTTGTCACTGACATTTTTCCGAAAGTTAGATGGTACGCCGCCAGACTCATACATTCTACGCACCAACGAGAATAGTCGTTTTGTTGCCACTTCCCCCAATGATTTTAGAAATTCTAATGGAATGTTATCTATCCCTTCTGCCTTATTTGGCCTTAAGGCCTCGAAAGCTCTCCTAAATTATGACTCTTATACTAGATACCCTATCTCTTCCAAATCCACTCCTGTTCCTTCTTCTATCACATCAGACAAATCTCCCCCCTCATGAGACCTTCAATATACCGTTTCCACCTGTCCGCTCTCTCCTCTGCATTTCACAGTGGAATTCCAGTTGCATTCTTAATGTTGCCACTCTCACTTTTAATTTCATCGAAGGCTGTTTTGACTTTTCTATATGCTGAGTCAGTCCTTGTGACAAATATTTCTTTTTCGATTTCTTCACATTTTTCATGCAGCCATTTTCCTTATCTTCCCTGCGCTTCCTATTTACTTCATTCCTCTGCGACTTCTATTTCTGTATTCCTGAACTTCCCTGAACATTTTTGTACTTCTTCCTTTCTTCACTCAACTGAAGTACTTCTTCTGTTACCCAAGGTTTCTTCTGCATTACCTTCTTTATACCTACGTTTTTCTTTCCAACTTTTATGTTTTCCCTTTCTTCAACTGTACTGCCTACTGAATTATTCCTTGTTGCTGTATCTATAGCCTTAGATAACTTCAAGCGTATCTCGTCATTCCTTAGGACTTCCGTATCCCACTTCTTTGCGTATTGATTCTTCCTGATTAATGTCTTAAACTCTTAAACTTCAGCCCACACTTCATCACTACTGTATTGTGATCTGAGTATATCTGCTCCTGGGCACACTTTAAAATTCAGTATCTGATTTCGGAATCTCTGTCTGACCATGATGTGATCTAACTGAAATCTTCCTGTATCACCTGGCCTTTGTTACAGAGCTCGATTAGTCTTTCTCCTCTCTCATTCCTTAGCCAAAGCCCATATTCTCCTGTAACCTTTTCTTCTACTCGTTCCCCTGCAACTGCATTCCAGTCCCCCCATGGTTATTATATTTTTTTATCTCGCTTTACGTACTGTATTACCACTTCAGTATCCTCATATACTTTCTCTATCTCTTCATCTTCAACTTGGGATGCTGGCATATATACCTGAACTATCGCTATGGGTGTTGATTTGTTGTCGATCCTGATAAGATAAGAACAACCCTATCTCTAAATTGTTCACAGTAACTCACTCTGCGCTCTACCTTCCTGTTCATAACTATTTCTACTCTCGTTATACCATTTTCCGCTGCTGCTGACATTACCATATACTCAACTGACCAGAAATCCTTGTGTTATTTTCATTTCACTTCATTGACCCATACTACATCTACATCGACCCTTTTCATTTCCCTTTTCAAGTTTTCTAGCTTCCCTACCGCGTTCAAACTTCTGAACTTCAGATATTCCACGCCCTGACTCGTGAACGTTATCGTTTCATTGGTTTTTCAAGCTGTTTCTCATCGTCACCTCTCCTTTGACAGTTCCCTGCAGGAGATCCGAATGGTGGACTATCCCGGAATCTTTGGCCAATGGAGAGATCATCATCACACCTTTTCAGATATAGGTCATATGTCCCACGGATATGCATTATGTGCCTTTAATGCACAGGTTTCCACTGCCGTCTGCATCATAATGTCGCTGATCATTGCTGATTCTTCCACCTTTAGGGGTTGTTTCCCACCCCCGTGGAGCACACTTCGCAAACTGAACTGGAATTCCTTCCGGATCTGGTGACTTACTTGTTTTCAACTGTTTCAGTTGTTGCTCTATGCCAGGGATGTTTACTACCATGTCGCCTATACGGGACTCTGTGCGGAGGTCAAACGACATTGCGTATGTACGATTCTCCTGCGGGAACGATTTCTTAAGCTTCGGCTTTCGTTTTGCTGTCTTATACTGCCACACCAGACTGTTCAACGAGTGATTGGATGGAGGCCTTAGACCTGCTTAACGATTTTACATAGGAGCAGAATTCTCTCGGCTTCTCGGCCAGATCTTTTGCTGAGGTGTGACGGTGGTAGTTGTATGCTTCGGGCATTGATCTTTTCACAAATTCATGAATCTCTACTAACATTTCCCTGTCGTCATTTGCGAGTTCTCCTTTGGACCGAGAGTGCAACAGCCTTTGCTCCTCAGCAATTTTCGAACTTCGTTGTCAGTTTACGATGGGTCTTTTCAGTCCTTAATCCAGTTATTAGACACATACTTGTCCAGAGCGCAAATTACAGTCTTTTGAAACTTTGCCCATAATTCCTCGTTGTCTCTCCTACTGTAACTAAATGTTAACAGTTTATTGTCTAAATGATACGCTAACAAATCCTTATCTGTCATTTCTAGCAGAAACACTCTCCTAGCCTTCTTTATTGATTTATTAACTGTCGTAACCACAGTCGCTATGATGACATCGTAATCGCTAATCCCCGTCCCTATACTGACGCCACCGATAAGGTTCGACCTGTTTGTAGCTGTAAGGTCTATGATATTTCTGTGGCGTGTGGGCTATCGATTTAGCTGGTCAAGACAGTTTTTGGGAAACGTATTCAAACGTACTTCACGTGTTTATACACACCCTTCACTCGCCTCCAAAACTGTTTTTAATCATTTTCAGTTATGCTGCCTGTTCCTCTCTATCAAGATCTTTTTTATAACATGAAGCGATTCTTTAATCCATTGAATGAGGGAAGTAATAAAATGCTGAGTATCAGCGACAGACGTTATACTGAAACGATCGTCACAGCATAGTAATCCCCAACTACATGTACACCTACATGTACATAGATACTCCGCAAGCCACTACATGCGGTGCGTATCTTAGGGTACCCTGTACCACTACTAATCATTTCCTTTCCCATTCCACTCGCAGAGGGAGGGAAAAACGACTGTGTATATTTTTCTGTACGAGCCCTAATTTCTCGGCTCTTATCTTCTTGGTCTTTATGCGCAAAGTACGTTACCGGCAACAAAATCGTTCGGCGGCCAGCGTCAAATGGAGCTTTCCAAAAACAACGTCCCTCCAAGGAATCCCATTTGAGTTCCAGAAGCATGTCAGTAACGCTTACGTGTTGTTAGACCCTACCGGTAACATATCTCGCAGCCCGCCTCTCAATTTCTTCGATGTCTTCCTTCAGTCCGACCTGGTACGGATCCCAAACACTCGATCAGTACTCAAGAACAGCTCGCACCAGCGTCCTATATGCGGGATTCTTTACAGGTGAACCACTCCTTCCTAAAATTCTCCGAATAAAAAAAAATTCTCACCTTCCGTACCGCAGTCCTCATATGCTAGTTCCATTTCATATCGCTCGACTTAACAGTGTCAGTTAGGACACTAATAACAGTGTAACAGAACATTACAGGTTTGTTCTTCCTGCTCATCCGCATTAACTTACATTTTCCAATTTTTAGAGCTAGCTGCGATTCATCACACTAACTAGAAATTTTGTCTAAATCGTCTTCTGTCTTCCTACAGTAACTCAACTTCGACACCTTACCGTACACCACAGCATCATCAACAAACAATCGCAGATTGCTGCCCATCCCGTCCAAAAAATCGCTTATGTATACAGAGAACAACAGCGGTCCTACCACACTTCCCTAGGGCGCTCCTGACGATACCTTTGTCTCCTATGAACATTCGCCGTCGGTTACAACGTATTGGGTTCTAGTACTTAAAAGGTCGAGATACTTACGTGTCTGCGAACTTATTCTACGCTCTTACGTTCGTTAAGAGCCTGCATTTGGACACCGTATCAAATGCTTTCCGGAAATATAGAAATATGGAATCCTCCTGTAGCCCTTCATCCATATTTGACAGCATATTTTGCCTGAAAATGGAAAGCTGAGTTTCACACGAGCGATGCTTTCTAAAACCATGCTGGTTCGTGGACATAATTTTTACTTTTGCGCCGCCTAACTGCAACTGAATGAAACACAGTCTTCGTGCTATACCCGTTTCGCCTTTATTCTTTGCAAGGTATATTCAGTGACCTGGAATATGTACGTATTTTTATTATTCAGTTTACATTTTGGGACACTGTATGTATAGGTTGTAAATAGTTCTGGTGGTTGGCTTTTCTATGTGTAGTAGTACTTTAAATTCTGCTTGAAGATTCCGTCGATGATTTTCTAAATGTTGTGCTTTTGTTCCATATTTGGGGCTGTTCTTCTTCTTATAATTGTCATTTGGGTTTTTGTTTTTCATTTTTCACGCTTCACAGCAATGGGAACTGAGCGCTTGCTTTGATGCTATGTTTTGGTTTGTTTTGCCGACTGTCTGATGTTTTTGCCAAAGATCGAATGTTATTGCCATCTTTCGAGCGTAGTTTCTATATGTTTGTAATCTTTTTGTGTATGTATGTATTTGCATGTAGTGGGTGGAGGGGCGAGGGGGTTACGTGTGTTACCAGAAGGTGGAAATAGAGAGAAAAAGAGAGAGACGGGGGAAGATGTGCGTTTGTTTCAATGTGGCTGCATGTGCAAGAGGAAGATATTTATCTTAACATTTCTTTTCTTAAGTGTAGTAGAATGTCTCTACTGATGTGTGTTTACTTTTTTATCACATGTTTGACTTCAGCAATGGCTTTCTGAGTGTAAAAGTTCTCTTGCATTTGTATAAGGTTTTTGTCATGATTGTTTATTCTCATTATTTTCATACCTTGTTCCATGTTTGTAGGATGGTGGTTATGGTGTTTTAGGTGCTCTGTAAATCTGGAATGGTTTGTTTCATACTTACAACATCTGATGTGTTCTTTTCACCCTGTTTCAAAATTTCTGCATGTCATTACATCATAGTTGGTATGGAATATACATAGCCATGACGGAAAATCATCGAGTAAAACTGAAGTAATATCTGGCGTTCTCCAAAGATGTGTTGTAGGCCCCCTGTTGTTCCTGATATACAGAAACGCTTTAGGAGACAATCTGAGCAGCCCTCTTAGTTTGTCTGTAGATGATGCTGCCATTTTCTGTCGCGTTAAGTCATCAGATGATAAAAAAGAACTGCAAAACCATTTAGACAAGGTATCTGTATGGTGCAAAAAGTGGCAGTTTATTCTAAATCATGAAAAGTGTGAAGTCATGCAAATGAGCACTCAAAATAATCCGCCAAATTTCAGTTACATGATAAGTCATACATATCTAAAGGCTGTAAGCTCAAATAAACACTTATGGATTAGAACTACGAATAACTTACATTGGATCGATGACATAGATAGTGTTGTAGGGAAAGCAAACTAAAAACTGCGATTAATGGCAGAACATTAGAAAATATAACAAGTCTCCTAAAAGGGACTGCTTACACTACGCTTGTACGCTCTGTTTCGGAGTACTGCTGTGTAGTATGGGACACGCAACAGACAGATCTGACGGAGGAGATCGAAAAGTCCAAAGAAGGGCAGCACGTTTGGTATTATCACGAAATAGGAGAAAGCGTGCCAAGGATGTGATACGCCATTTGTGGTGGCAGTCATTAAGACAAAGGTGTTTTTCGTTACGACAGGATCTTCTTATGAAATGTCAACCAAGAACTTTCGCCTCAGAGTGTGAAAATATTTTGTTGTCACCCACGTACATAGGGAGAAATGTTCATCACCAGAAAATAATAGAAATCAGAGTTCTCACGATAAGATTTGTGCGTTTGTTTTTATCGCATGGTGTTCGAGAGTTCAACGGTAGAGAAACAGCTTGAAAGTGGTTCAATGAACCCTCTGCCAGGCACTTAACTGTGACTCGCTGAGTAATCATCCAGATGTAGATGTAGAGGCGTGTGTCTCTTAGGAGCGTTGTTTATTATTCGTAGCACCTTGTTTGTACGACCCACTTGTTGGTGCTACGCAAGTCATAAGAAGTCTAATAAGTGTCATTTACACGGAAATCGACACCCTACTATTTAGTGTGCTTTCCCGACGTATTGTATGTGGTACCCCCTTGTGATTTTGCGATGAAGCCGGACACCGAGGTATCTGACTTTCTCACGGAAGCCTGTTGGACGTGCGTGTAGTGTCATTTGAATAGTGTGTTGGTTTTTGCGTAGTTGTTTCGGTCTGCGCTTGGACATTACATTCTCCCACTTCTCGACGTAAACGTCCCGTCTGTAGTCGTGAGTTGTTTGATTGCTTCACGTCTCGCGCGAAGATGGCTGTGTCATCTGGGTAGTTCGAAACAACCATGTTGTGTTTTACTGGAATATCGTTAATGTGGAGGTTAAAGAAGAGGACCCTGCTATGCTGTTCTGGGGTACACTGACTTGTATACTGCGTCGTGTTGATTGTTTACCCTGAAGTCCCACTACCACAGTTTATCGAGTAATATTGGATGATGATGATGTTTGGTTTGTGGGGTGCGCAACTGCGCGGTTATCTGCGCCCGTACAAATTCCCACGCCAGTTTCATGAATGATGATGAAATGATAAGGACAACACAAACACCCATTCATCTCGAGGCAGGTGAATACCTGACCCCGCCGGGAATCGAACCGGGGAAAATATCGGAGCTAATCACAAAGTTTTAATTATCACCTCGAAAAAATCAGACTGTAACCATGGACCTTGGTATTGGTCTTCTCCATACATTCACCCTTCAATGCAACAAATTTCTCCCATCGAAGGCTGATTTATCAGAGGGCTTGATTATGACAGACTGCATTTTTGGATGATCAGGAAACGTTCCATCTTCAAAATCACCTCGGCCTCGTTCGGGAAATGGGTTCTTCAGCTGAGGAAAGAGGAAAACGTCACTGCAAGTTACTTCATGACAGTGACTGCCATGAGACAAACTGATAAACCAGAGAAGCAGCATGTGTGACTGTGTTCGGTGCAGCACGAGCTGGTGCGTTGTTGTGCAACAAACACGCTTCCTTGTAGAGTCTCCCGCTTCGCTTCGTACTGGCAGCTTCCCTTAAACTCGTCAGATTTTAGCAGCACGCCCTTACGGCGGTTTTTATCTTGTGGATGTAATCTGTCAGTACTATATTACTGCAGTCTCAAAAAGTAGTCAGCATCACTTTTCAGATGATGTTTGGGTGTACGCCTTTTTCGGTGATGATATATCTGCCTCTTTCCATTGTATGATTCGCTGCTACACCCAGCACTCGTCCATGGTGGCTAGGGACCTAAGTAAACACTCAAACAGCTGAAACGCTTGCACGGCTGCCTCGGTTCGGTAAACTTTCCGATTGGCTGTGAGCAGTGGTGGAAACCAGAAGGTGCCGACTTTTGTCATGTTCAAAGAGTCGTGCAAGATATCAAAAATTGATCTATGCCTGATTTCGACTTTTCCGCTATTCTCAGTTCTTCGCAGAGTGATGGTCCGACACTTCGTTCTTCGCCATTCAGTCTTGTTTGAAACATTTGCGAGGGTTGACCTCTGTCTCGTACGATTGTGTATTCTCGTAATACATTTTCACCAACTAAGCATGGGTTTTTGCCCTGTTGTTTCCCCTCAAATTCTGAGCACGAAACATTGCACGATTGTCCACTTTGCAAATGGGCGCTATTATGTTTAGTTCTTCTAGCTGCGTGCTATTGTGACACTAAAATTTAAGTCAGCCTCGCATATACCGAGACACATGGATGAGTGCTTACGTGAGGCCAAACAGGAAACAAGAGATTCCAGTTACTTAAAATTAAATGTATATTCCTATGTAATATTGATGGCCTTATTAGAAACTACCGCTATGTTGTATTTCATTTCTTATATTAATTTCATTTCACTGTAAGTATAATTTTACAAGCAGATTTCCCCATAAAAGAAAAATTGGAAAGTAATGAGACAAAAACAGCCAGGTTCCTTATAGACTGCATACTTGATCTTTTACACGAACTTAGCAGCTTCTACAAAATGGTGACAATTGGACAAAAGGTGGCCCGTGGGCCGGATCCGGAGCGGCCCGCAGCACAAATTGGAAGGAGAGAAAGCGATGAGCACGTATTGTATTTATTTATTGCTACAGAAACAACCCACACCTATACAGTCAACTATCGTACGTATTTTTAGACTTTTTTTAATGCTATTAGTAGTGTGTGTGGGCACTAACACCCTAAATTCCAAATACTCGAATTTGCTGCATGCAGGCAAAAATCGCAAATTTACTCCTTATTGGTCGTCGACTGGAACCGCCCACCTCATTGCCGTATTTTGTTTTTCTATCCTTCCCCATACCTAACATTATTAAATACTTCTCCATTGAGGATATACACTACTGGACATTAAAATCGCTACACCAAGAAGAAATGCAGATGATAAAATGGTATTCATTGGACAAATATATTATACTAGAACAACATGTGATTACATTTTCATGCAATTTGGGTGCATGGATCCTGAGAAATCAGTACCCAGAACAACCACCTCTGGCCGTAATAACGGCCTTGATACGCCTGGGCATTGAATCAAACAGAGCTTGGATGGCGTGTACAGGTACACCTGCCCATGCAGCTTCAACACGATACCACAGTTAATCAAGAGTAGTGACTGGCGTATTGTGACGAGCCAGTTGCTCGGCAAGCACTGACCAGACGTTTCCAATTGGTGATTTATCTGGAGAATGTGCTGGCCAGGGCAGCAGTCGAACATTTTCTGTATCAAGAAAGGCCCGTACAGGACCTGCGACATGCGGTCGTGCATTATCTTGCTGAAATGTAGGGTTTCGCAGGGATTGAATGAAGGGTAGACCACGGGTCGTAACACATCTGAAATGTAACGTCCACTGTTCAAAGCGCCGTCAATGCGAACAAGAGGTAACCTAGACGTGTAACCAATGGCACCCCATACCATCACGCCAGGTGATACGCCAGTATGGCGATGACGAATGCACGCCTCCCATGTGCGTTCACCGCGATGTCGCCAAACACGGATGCGACCATCATGATGCTGTAAACAGAACCTGGATTCATCCGAAAAAAAATGACGTTTTGCCATTCGTGCACCCAGGGTCGGCGTTGAGTACACCATCGCAGGCGCTCCTGTCTGTGATGCAGCGTCAAGCGTAACCGCAGCCATTGTCTTCAAGCTGATAGTCCATGCTGCTGCAAAAGTCGTCGAACTGTTAGTGGAGATGGTTGCTTTCTCGCAAACGACCCCATCTGTTGACTCAGGGATCGAGATGTGGCTGCACGATCCGTTACAGTCATGCGGATAACATGCCTGTCATCTCGACTGCTGGTGATACGAGGCCGTTGGGATCTAGCACGGCGTTTCGTATTACCCTCCTGAACCCACCGATTCCATATTCTGCTAACAGTCATTGGATCTCGACCAACGCGAGCAGCAATGTCGCGATACAATAAACCGCATTCGCGATAGGCTACAATCCGACCCTTTATCAAAAATGGTTCACATGTCTCTGAGCACTATGGGACTTAACATCTGAGGTCATCAGTCCCCTAGAACTTAGAACTACTTAAACCTAACGACATCACATACATCCATGCCTGTGGCAGGATTCGAAACTGCGACCGTTGCGGTCGCGCGGTTCCAGACTGCAGCGCCTAGAACCGCTCGGCCACAACGGCCGGCCCTTTATCAACGTCGGAAACTTGATGGTGCGCATTTCTTCTCCTTACACGATGCTTCACAACTACCTCACCAGGCAACGCCGGTCAACTGCTGATTGTGTATGAGAAATCGGCTGGAAACTTTCCTCATGTCAACACGTTGGAAGTGTCGGCACCGGCGCCAACCTTGTGTGAATGCTTTGAGAAGCTAATCATTTGCATATCACAGCATCTTCTTCCTGTCTGTTCAATTTCGCGTCTGTAGCATGTCATCTTTGTGGTGTAGCACTTTTAATGGCCAGTAGTGTATTAGAACACTGCGACTGTTGAAACTGAAGGTAATTTATAATGAACTGGTTGCAACCGGTTGCTTTTATAAACGTTTATTTTTCCAGGATGACATTTCTAGATGCGTGACATCCCATCTTTAGGTCTTTAATATCGTTTCTCTACTAACAGCGATGCAGAATTTCACAATGGAAGTTTTGAAAACATCTTTTGTAAAACATTATAAGTAAAGAAACAATGTTTACGACGCATAAATAAATGTAAATATCTGAAGATGGGTTGAACATACACTCCTGGAAATGGAAAAAAGGGCACATTGACACCGGTGTGTCAGACCCACCATACTTGCTCCGGACACTGCGAGAGGGCTGTACAAGCACTGATCACACGCACGGCACAGCGGTCACACCAGGAACCGCGGTGTTGGCCGTCGAATGGCGCTAGCTGCGCAGCATTTGTGCACCGCCGCCGTCAGTGTCAGCCAGTTTGCCGTGGCATACGGAGCTCCATCGCAGTCTTTAACACTGGTAGCATGCCGCGACAGCGTGGACGTGAACCGTATGTGCAGTTGACGGACTTCGAGCGAGGGCGTATAGTGGGCATGCGGGAGGCCGGGTGGGCGTACCGCCGAATTGCTCAACACGTGGGGCGTGAGGTCTCCACAGTACATCGATGTTGTCGCCAATGGTCGGCGGAAGGTGCACGTGCCCGTCGACCTGGGACCGGATCGCAGCGACGCACGGATGCACGCCAAGACCGTAGTATCCTACGCAGTGCCGTAGGGGACCGCACCGCCACTTCCCAGCAAATTAGGGACACTGTTGCTCCTGGGGTATCGGCGAGGACCATTCGCAACCGTCTCCATGAAGCTGGGCTACGGTCCCGCACACCGTTAGGCCGTCTTCCGCTCACGCCCCAACATCGTGCAGCCCGCCTCCAGTGGTGTCGCGACAGGCGTGAATGGAGACGTGTTGTCTTCAGCGATGAGAGTCGCTTCTGCCTTGGTGCCAATGATGGTCGTATGCGTGTTTGGCGCCGTGCAGGTGAGCGCCACAATCAGGACTGCATACGACCGAGGCACACAGGGCCAACACCCGGCATCATGGTGTGGGGAGCGATCTCCTACACTGGCCGTACACCACTGGTGATCGTCGAGGAGACACTGAATAGTGCACGGTACATCCAAACCGTCATCGAACCCATCGTTCTACCATTCCTAGACCGGCAAGGGAACTTGCTGTTCCAACAGGACAATGCACGTCCGCATGTATCCCGTGCCACCCAACGTGCTCTAGAAGGTGTAAGTCAACTACCCTGGCCAGCAAGATCTCCGGATCTGTCCCCCATTGAGCATGTTTGGGACTGGATGAAGCGTCGTCTCACGCGGTCTGCACGTCCAGCACGAACGCTGGTCCAACTGAGGCGCCAGGTGGAAATGGCATGGCAAGCCGTTCCACAGGACTACATCCAGCATCTCTACGATCGTCTCCATGGGAGAATAGCAGCCTGCATTGCTGCGAAAGGTGGATATACACTGTACTAGTGCCGACATTGTGCATGCTCTGTTGCCTGTGTCTATGTGCCTGTGGTTCTGTCAGTGTGGTCATGTGATGTATCTGACCCCAGGAATGTGTCGCCGGCCGAAGTGGCCGTGCGGTTAAAGGCGCTGCAGTCTGGAGCCGCAAGACCGCTACGTCGCAGGTTCGAATCCTGCCTCGGGCATGGATGTTTGTGATGTCCTTAGGTTAGTTAGGTTTAACTAGTTCTAAGTTCTAGGGGACTAATGACCTCAGCAGTTGAGTCCCATAGTGCTCAGAGCCATTTGAACCATTTGAACCAGGAATGTGTCAATAAAGTTTCCCCTTCCTGGGACAATGAATTCACGGTGTTCTTATTTCAATTTCCAGGAGTGTATATGGTGATTCAGCTGCGCCCACCTATGGGCGCCTTTCGTTTTTTTTTTTTTTCTTTTTTTTTTTTTTTTTTGCACTGAAAATCTAAGATAAAGTTCAAAGTACGATCAATCATAATCCCCAATCACATCATCCGTTATATGTATTTTCGTCGTTTGAAAACTTTGTTTTTTTTTTTTTTTTTTTGCTCATTTGACTGAGAACCTGGCCATAAACTTCCGCCCTCTTAGCTGAGTGGTAAGCGCGTCTTACTGCTATGCAGCGGTCCCGGGTTCGCTTCCCTGCTGTGTCGGATACTTTCTCCGCTTGGCGACTGGGTGTTGTGTTGCCTTCATCATCATCGTCACGCAAGTCGCCCAGCGTGGCGACACCTCAAAAGGTGCAACTTGGCGGCCGAATTACCCTAGGTGGGATCCTCTGGGCACCAGTGCTATAGAGCATTTCATTTCACCCCATAAACATTAACGTCACAGCCGCTACAGTTTTCACTTTATGTGGTTGGAACACTGCTTTTACGTCACGTGACGAGGCTGCTCTAGAGCTGAAGAACGTTTGTGGATCAGGCCCGTAGGTTACCTCAGGTTGCTCATGCCTGGTGTAATCCAATGAAAATTTGAGCGGCCCCTTCTCCCTCAAAGAGGCACCTTGATGCAGAAAACTTGCTCCATTGCGTCTTTGGGCGCCTAGGTAAGATCGAAATGTCCGAGGAACGATGGCATAATCTGCTTTCTATATCTCAATATGCATATCCTGGCAGAAGGCCATTTTTGACGGACACTTAGAAGAGTGACCTCCGAGGTCATAAAACTCCGGAACGCAACCATCTTGCCCATTCAACTTGTTCGGACTTCAGAGGTTTGCTGTTAGACTACACGGTCAGAAGATGCCAAAGATTACCGCCACATCATGACAATACGTCGATAACGTGCTATCGTTTTAATGTAGCGCGAGCAACTGCTTCGGACAAGAGTGGTGTAGCAACATACTAGATGCTGCAAGCCACTTTCGACATAGACATGTAGTAAGACAACGCAGCCTCTCCCCTTCATGGCCTGAATCGACCTCTCACAGGTGTATTTATCTCCATGATCTCTCTAGGTTATAAGGAAAGCTTTCCTTCAACAGTATTTTCAGTGCAGAGGTTACATTTATCTTCTAAATGTCGGTACGTTGGCTGCCACTTTGTAACATTTTCTTCGTTAGTACCGGTAATTCATTAACAATACCAGATCCTCACGGTAGATGATAACAGCCAAACAGTTGCAGAATAAAGACTTATTGAAATCCTTGACCACGGTTTCGGTATAACTAAATATACCTTCGTCAGATGTAAAAATACGCCTGAACAACAAGACACCTTCAGTAGAAAAAAACTTAGTAACATAAATGAGACAGAAGAAAACATGAAAACTTATAGTTTTAAGTGACCATGAAAATTACCAAAATATTTCAAGCACAAAAACTTTTAATCACTTACTAAATCACATCCTGCAGTGGAGATGCATAAAACAATCGTACCAAAGGCATCGTCAGTGGTTAAAATTAAATTATCACATACATATCTACAGCATAATTATAAAGAGATGGTCGATGCAAACACGGCATACTATCAGTACTTAGCCTGTAAACTGACGTGAAGACGGTTTGAAAGCACCAGGGCAGACAATTTCACCGAGAAAGGGCACTTGTGGTATGCGCGAGACACTCGCGCAAATTGAAACACTGGGATATATACTCATGCGCATCAAATTTTAAAGGTTTTGCTAAGTTAAACCGTCTGTCTTAATAAATGAAATATATCAGACCCATTTAAAACACCCGCATACAATAGAAAATGTAAACACCAATTTGCCTGTGTCCTAGTGTCAAGCAGGTGAAGCTTGCACTAACAAACATATCTCACGAGAGAGGGCACCACTGTCATGCGCGAGAATCTCGCGCAAATTAAAGCAAGGATACATACTATCGAAAACGAACAAAATGTTAATCGAAACCATCTGTCGTCATGAATAAAAATCGAAAACCGGCAAAAACAATCATCAAAAATACATAAAATCCCAACAAGACAGGAAAGGAGCATCTCACCAGCATCAACAGACGAGAAAACTAGCTTCTAGTCAGCCATACTATATTCCTTTAGAGCAAGAAGGGGTTTGAAACTATCCTAAAAATTTTTGTTTGTTAACTACACCTGTTCGTTAATAATAAATCCATCTTTTTGAGGCAGATGTTTGAAAATTTCTAATTCCTCGAACAGATCCAGTTTGTAACCCTTACTCACTGCATCTACGTCATCCAGGTTACGTGGCGTATGTTGCAAGAGCAATAGATGTTCAGCAAACGTGGGCTTGTACGTGTTTTCCCCATTTCTACCTAGCATGTGTTCTTTATATCTTACTTTAATGTGTCTACCTGTCTGTCCAACATAATACTTGGGGCAGTCATTACAAGTAATTTTGTAACCTCCAGATTTAACGCCAATTACTTCTCGTGCCCCAATAGTATGAATCACTCTTTGTTTTAAGCTGTTGTTTAAGGAAAAGGCAACTCTGTAACCGTATTGCTTCTGTGGAAGTCTCCTTATCTTGTATGGTACGTTCACAAAAATGGAATAGAAATTAAGTTACTACCCTCACTCTTTATCGCAATGTTATCTCCTAAGGTTGAACGTTTTACAGCTGTTTTATTCCTAACAATTTCGTCAATTAACATAAGGTCGTAACCACTGTTAATAGCTACGGATTTTACTAAAGATATTTCTTTTTCTAAACAATCCTGTTCTAAAGGTGTGTTCACGGCACGATGAACTGCAGAGTGAAAGAAGTCAATTTTGTGAGTTTGTGGATGACAAGAATCTGCTGGGATAATATTATCAGAAAAAGTATTTTTAAGAAAAATGTCGAAGCTAATTGTGTTGTCGAATAACTTAAGCTTCAAATCAAGAAAACTGAGTTCTCTCTCATCATTTTGCATCTCTTTTGTGAAATTCATTTTTTTCGTGAAAACTGTTGAAAACATGAAACATTAGTTGCAGATCTTGGTCCCTTCCTTGAAATATTATGGGTATGTCATCAACGTAACGAGCATAGAAAGAAGTCATATTACCCAACACAGGATTATTTTTGAAAAAATTCCCTTCTAAAGCATTCACAAAGATGTCAGCTTAGATACCAGCTAACGGGCAACCCATGGCTAAACTGAATGGGTTTTTTTCCTTTATTGTTATTTCATGCCTCAGATAAGGCGGGCTGGCAGCGGCCTACATACACCGCTCTTTGGCCAATAGATACAACAGATAGGCATAGAAGACAGAGAACATAAAAAGCATGGAAATACATGATGAACATTACATGATATATTAGAAGCAGTTCGACAGAAGGAACGGTACACAAAGGGTGTCACCAGTAGAAGAGGTGGCTCTGAGCACAATGCGACTTAACTTCTGAGGTCATCGGTCGCCTAGAACTTAGAACTAATTAAACCGAACTAACCCAAGGACATCACACACATCCATTCCCGAGGCAGGATTCGAACCTGCGACCATAGCGGTCGCTCGGCTCCACACTGTAGCGCCTAGAACCGCACAGCCACTCCGGCCGGCCCAGTAAAACAGAAGAAGACATCCAGTTGGAGATGCGAACGTCGGAGAACACTGATGAAAACACTGCAGCACACAACAGAGAAACACTGACACACAGAAACACTGATGACGATCATCAGCGAAGCACTCACAAACACGTTGATGAAGGGGGGCTGCCTCCAGGTGGAAGGGAGAGGTAGGAGGGAGGGAAGGAGGGGGGTGGAACCAGTGGGAGAAAGAAGGGAGAATGGCGGGAGGGGAGAAGGAAGGGGTTGGAAGCCCAGGGAGGGGGTGGAAGTGGGAGATGTGGGGGAGAGGAGGGGGAAAAGGAAGGTGAGGAGGGAGAGAGGGAGTCCTGGGGAAAAAGGGGGGAATTGGAGGGGAGATTCAGAGCTGGTAGGAGGTGTAGATGGACAGAACAAGGACATCATCAGGGAGGGGGAGTTGGCAGAAGCCACTTTAGGCAAGGGTACGGAGCGTGTGAAGATGGACGGCAGGTGGGATGCAAGAATATAGGCATGGCAGTGGGCTGGGATGGGCGAGGATGGAAGAGACAGGCGGGTGTGGGGAATCAAGCTTGCAGGACGTGTAAGGGATCCATATCCATTCGAGGAAAAGGAGAAGGTGTGTGAAGGGAATCAAGTCATATATAGGATCCACATGGGGGATGGGACATGGCTGCAATAGGTGAAGTGAAGCATGTGGCATTCATGTATTTGTAGGATCTTATAGTAGATGGGAGGGGCGGAAATCCGGGTGGGATGGGCATAGCAGAGGATAGGGTGGGCGAGGGATTTATAGGTGTGGAGGACAGTGGAAGGGTTCAGACCCCATGTGCGGCCAGAGAGGGGTTTGAGGAGGTGGAATCAGGAGCATGCCTTGGCTTGGATTGTCCAGATATGGGGGTCTGGGAAAGGCGATGGTCAAGGGTGACACCAAGGAACTTGTGGGCGGGTGTGAGGTGAATAGGATGGCAATTGATGGTGACGTAAAAATCAAGGAGGCGGAAGGACAGGGTGGTTTTGCCTACAATAATTGCTTGGGTTTTGGGAGGATTGACCTTGAGCAGCCACTGGTTACACCAAGTGGCGAACCGGTCAAGATGGGATTGGAGAAGGTGCTGGGAGCAAAGCAGGGTGGGGGTGAGGGCAATGAAGGTAGTGTCATCGGCGTACTGGAGAAGGTGGATGGGGGGGGGGGGGGGGTGAAGGCGGTGGCATGTCCGCCGTATATAGAATGTAGAGAAGAGGGGAGAGGATGGAACCTTGGGGCACATCGGCGGAGGGGTGGAAAGTAGAGAAACCCGTGTTATGGATGATGACATAGGAAGGACGGTGACAAAGAAAGGAGGCGATCATACGGACGTAGTTAATAGGAAGGGCGAAGGTTTGGAGCTTGAAGAGGAGACCGGAATGCCATACATGGTCGTAGGCACACTCAAGGTCGAGAGAGAGTAAGATGGCGGAGCGACGGGAATTTAGTTGTTCGGAGAGGAGGTGAGTGAGGTGAAGGAGATGGTCATCGGCAGAGAAGGATGGTCGAAAGCCAAATTGGGTAGAGGGAAAGAGGCGGTGCTGGTGGAGGTGTCGCTGAATGCATCGGGTGAGGATGGAACCGAATAGTTACTCATACATTTTGCCATTAAACTGTAAGTAATTATAATCGAGAAGCTAGTTTTGTCATCTGTTGATGCTGGTGAGATGCTCCTTTCCTGTCTCGTTGGGATTTTATGGTTTTTTTGATGATTGTTTTTCGCGGTTTTCGATTTTTATTCATGACGACAGATGGTTTCGATTAACATTTTGTTCGTTTTCGTTAGTATGCATCCTTGCCTTCAATTTGCGCGAGATTCTCGCGCATAACAGTGGTGCCCTCTCTCGTGAGATATGTTTGTTAGTGCAAGCTTCACCTGCTTGACACTAGGACACAGACAAATTGGTGTTCATATTTTCTATCGTATGCGGGTGTTTTGAATGGTTCTGATATATTTCATTTATTAAGACACACGGTTAAAATTAGCACAACCTCTAAAATTTGATGTGCATGAGTATGTATCCCAGTGTTTCAATGTGCGCGAGTGGCTCGCGCATATTACAAGTGCCCTTTCTCGGTGAAATTGTCTGCCCTGGTGCTTCCACACCGTCTTCAAGTTAGTTTACAGGCTAAGTACTGATAGTATGCCGTGTTTGCATCGACCATCTCTTTATAATTATGCTGTAGAGATAGAGGTGATATTTTAATTTTAACCACTGACGACGCCTTTGGCACTATTGTTTTATGCATCTCCACTGCAGGATGTGGTTTAGTAAATGACTTAAAGTTCTTATGCTTCTAATATTTTGGTAATTTTCATGGTTACTTAAAGCTATAAGTGTTTTTTTCCTTCTATCTCAGTTATGGTGCTAAGTTTTTTTGCAATGAAGGTGTCTTGCAGTTCAGGTGTAGTTTTGCTTCTGATGAAGGTGTATTTAGATATACCGAAACCATGATCAAGTATTTCAATAAATGTTTATTCCGTAACTGTTTGGCTATTATCATTTACCGTGAAGATTTTCAACAGTTGCTGCTTCAGACACGTTTAAAATTTTGAATTACCAGATCCCCTTGAAGAATCAGTGTTTTAGTAATAGTTGTCTCCCAGTGCGGCCGCTACCGCACTTTTGTCAAAGCTGTTCTCGTCTATAACAAAGGTACTGGTTTTAATATGCGAATATTTTATGATAATTTTTCTCGTTGTGTGATTTAGGACCTGTCCACCTCCACATTCTCTTAATTAAAAAGTTTAAAATATCAAGACTTGTCTGTATTGGTCCTACCGATAATTAAGTTTACATTAGATGATTCAAAACGCTGTCATATTATTTCGTAGTCGAGTGTGTTCTTTAAATCAGGTTACCAGTCTGACCTCTATACTGTTTCCGACAGTCGTTGCAAATAATCTTATACGTACCCGATGCACCAAATTTAACACTTTATTTGTTTGAAAATAAGCGTTCCATTTGCGCGAAAGCCCATTCTGAAACCAGTTTTAGGAAATATTTGCGCTGTTCTATCTGAATCCCTTCCTCTGTATTCTGTACGCACGTAAACAGATATTTGCATTTGATGTCCCTTTTCTAACGTAACAGTATCTATTCTTTGCGAGTGCTCTTCTTTAATTCTATGAGAGATTTTACGACTTACTTCGGCCTCGTAACCGTTTCTTACAGCGATTTGCTTAATACTTGCATTAAGTGAGCAAGATATGAAAATATCTTGCTCACTTAATGGTAGCTTAATCAACCTGTTAATCAAGGAAAGAAAATATGCCACTTTGTATATAGCTAGACACCACGAGATAGAAGCTTTAACAAGAATTTTCATACTATAATGTTAGGTGCATAACCTAGTTTCCTTCAGATGGAAGAAGCTTCATTCCAGGAATCAGCATGCTTTTAGGAAACATCGCTCTTTCGAAACTCATCTTCCCTTTCCCCACCTGCGAACCATGAATGAAGTGCTACGGATGCATTTCCGAAAAGCATTTGACACGGTGCCCCGATGGAGATTGTTAACGATGGCTCGCGCATGTGGAATTGGTTCCCAGATATCGAGTGGCTCGAAGAAAGTAATAGAACCGAGTGTGTTTTCCTCGACGGCAAGAGTTGATCAGAGACACGGGAATCGTCAGGAGTGCCCCAGGGAAGTGTGAGAGGATCGCTATTATTCTCTATGTACATTAATGATCTCGCGGACAGGGTGATCAACAATCTGAGGTTGTTTGCTGATAATACTGAGTTGTACGGGATTGCGTCGAAGTTGAGTGACTGTATGAGGATACAAGATGACTTAGACAAAGTTTCTAATTTATGTAAAGAATGGAAGCTAGCTCTAAATATAGAAAAATGTAAGTTAATGCGGATGAATAAGAGAAACAAACCCATAATCTTCGGATACAGCGTTATTAGTGCCCTGCCTGACACTGTCAAGTCGTTTAAACATCTGGACGTAATGTTACAAAGCGATATTAAATGGAATGAAAATGTAAGGATTATTATAGGGAAGGCGAATGGTCGACTTCCGTTTATTGGGAGAATTTTAGGAAAATGTGGTTCATCTGCAAAGGAGACCGCTTATAGGACACTAGTGCGACCTATTCTAGAGTACTGCTTGATTGTTTGGGATCCGTATGTAGACATAAATAGCTTCTTAATTTTAAATTTCTTCTTAATTTTTAAGGAATTATGTTAAATCTTTTAAACAATGTCTTATTTACATTTTATTACCACAAAGTATCAGTTCTTTTCCTTTCTGCTTCCCATCTTGCTCCCTCCCCTACACCTCACTCATGACGCTGGGATCTCTATGAAGCATAGCGGGTTTAGTAAGATGCCTGATGCCGTGAAATCAGTCACAAATGCACGATAGTGATGTTCCTTGTATTTCTAAGGAATTTTTGCTTATCACAGCTCATGATTAATCAGGCATAATTTTAAGAATTTTTAATTTTACATATTGTTCGTCTATGTTATCGGCTATTCATGTACAATTTTAAGAATTTTAAATGTTTTCAGTGTTATCCACAGAAATATTTATTTGTTAATGTTTTATTTTCATTTTATTTTTAGATGTGAATCTGATGATTAACTGTCATCGAAACTGGTTAATAAGCGTGACTATTTGAATCTGAGTCTGTTACAATAAATACATTAAAAATTAATTTTGTAGTTTTACTATTTCGTGACAATAATTAAAAATTTATGACTAGCCCCTGCAGCAACAGATGCGGCGTTCTGCACTACAGAATTCAGATATCCCTTCATGAGGCTATCGTATTTCGCTATTTCGATCTCTCGGGAGATAGTGAGAGCATCAGAACTATCACGGGAGATCGGGCGTTCTCTCTCTCTCTCCCTCTCCCTCCCTCTCTCTCTCTCTCTCTCTCTCTCTCTCTCTCTCGTTCACTTTCTGTGTATGTGTGTGTGTGTGTGTGTGTGTGTGTGTCAGGCAGCGTTAGGAAAGGCACTCGGTAACTTCTTGATTGGATCGCGGGACGGACAAGAAATTTCACTCTGCCCGTGAGCCGAGTTTAGCGAGACGTTGCGGCCGGTCTGCCGAGCCGCGGCTGTCGCCTTCTGTGACAACTCGTTCGCTGGCAGCGGGAGAATCCGCTCCACAGCCACAAACCGCATCTTAACCAGCGCGAGCCTGGCTCCTGTAAGCCGTAATAGGCTAGGCGCAAATTGAGACACGTATAGCACGTGTGACGTGACACGACACTTGGCTAACAGCTCGGAGGCTATGCCCAACCAAAATCCGGTCCCATCGTCAAACCTACAAGCCAGCGCGAGCCTGGCTCCTGTAAGCCGTAATAGGCTAGGCGCAAATTGAGACACGTATAGCACGTGTGACGTGACACGACACTTGGCTAACAGCTCGGAGGCTATGCCCAACCAAAATCCGGTCCCATCGTCAAACCTACAAAAAAATTGAAGTGTACTTCGAAATGTCTTTTCGCTTTCATTGGTGTTCTGACATGTTTGACGCATCCTGCCGCTTCCTATCCTGTGCCAATACTTAGAGCAGAATTTAAAAGCATTGTCGTCAGTTGCTTGGTAATCCAGTCAACTAAAGGAAGGGTTACGTACGTATAGTCACAGACTTTCTTACTGCGGTATGGAAGGGACGCGGGGTGGGAATGTAGTTAACAACATCCTAAAATCCTAACCGATGGGATGTGAGTGAGTTGGTGGGAGAGCCTTTAGTAATAATCTTTTGTGTTTCTCTTGTCTCTCTCGAAAATTGCAGTTTCTAACTCAAATGTTTCCCAGTAAAAACTTAAACTACATTAAATTTGCTACAAAAAAAGGTTCTACTCATTTTTGCCCAGTACTAGTAGCATCAGCTTTTCAGGGGATAGAAAAATCAGTGATTATTAAAAGTAGTGTTTACTAGTAAAAAACTGATATTTATTGTTAAATGAAATGGCTTAAGGACAAATATTAAATGTTTGTTCCACACCTAAATGCAGTAGAAACACATTAAGGGATAAATTTTGTTCTGGGGCTGTAACAGGTTTCCATGGTGTGGGGTGGAGGTTAGGAAAGGGTGGGAAGGTAGACTGTTGTCATACACTTCCTCCTTCACAGGTCTCCAAGATAAAGACCGTGGAGGCAGTTCCCCTTCTCTCTACCGCACTACATAAAGAGGAAAACAGCTACAGGGTCATTGACAAAGTTATGCTGACCCTTCCGCAGCTCGTCTTTTGAATCACTGCCGACGTAGTGTGGAGACATGCCGGAGGGAGTTTATACCGCACAAAGTCCATTAATATTACATAGATTACTGATATGAATTACTAATAATGCTAACACAAGAAGCGTATGGACAGAATTTACGTAAATCTCTGCACACTGTTCTACAGTGGTAGAGGGAAATTGATTCGCAGTCGTTCTGTGTGGCACCTGCAGCGTTCCTCCGGAAGAGGCAACTTCTCCCATCAATAGTGCTGCTCGATTTTCAGTTTAGAGACAGACTATGCCTCCTCACCATTTCCTGTCCAGTTCTCTCATGTCAGAAAACGATAACTTCACTGACCTCGTGATTATATAGTGGGCTTATTTTCGGGTTATTATTTATTTGCAGTCGTTAAATGCGCTATTGTGTATAAAAGGCTCAGCTTCTGGAACTGTCAGCTGTCTATCACACTGAGGAGCCTGCCCCCAGTGTACCATACTGTCAATATGTATTCGACAGTGTCGAGTTCACTGCCTCTACTACCAATGGCTAGAATAATTTTCGTGTCTTGAGGGTATCAATTGCATCACCAGCTCAGCTCTTCCAGCATCTGAAGAGGCCCAGAGGTTTAAACAGGCTCCTTTGCAACAGAAGTCAACACAGATCAAGCAATGCTTCACAGAAGATTACTACTCGACATTAAAAACAATCAGTCCTATCCTATCAGACATACTGTCATTCACCTTCCAATACATACCGTGGACGTGTGTTAAGCGCCCCACTCAGTGCAGCCCACTCCACCGCTGCCCACACATCCTGAATTGAAGATTCCAACATTGTTTCGCGATTGTTAAATGTGTGTTGGATGTAACTAATGTTCTCCTTCTCCTCTCTCTAACAGTTTCTTCCTCCTTCCCCTCTGTGTCCAACTCGCCCTCTTCCCCCTCTCTCTATCCATCAGCTCCTCCGCACTGCCCATGTTCATTTCCTCCATCTACCACTCTGTCCACCTCATATCCTCCCCCCCCCTCCCCTCTTCGTCCTTTCTCTGGCAAAAAGCCTTGTTTATTGTCACTACATACAGAACCTCGATTGGAAATTAAAGTCATTTAACATGGTAAATCGCTTGGGATCATTTGTATATGGGCTACGAAAGAGACCTCTCTGGCTACTGGACCTGTGACGATGCTAGCTTCGATGGGAGCATTTTCCATAATATTAATCTGTGAACAGATACGATTACAAAGTTTCGACCGATTCTGATTCCCTGGTAGCACTGTAATCATAAACTGATAAGCCATCAATACAAATTTCCTGTTTTATGTTAAGACCTACTCCGAGAAAGAAAACCATTAGCTATTCTTGTGTGTACAGTGTTTGTTTAAAATTATATACAAGGGGAAAGAATGTATATGGAAGAAACAGATTGTCTAATGGTTTCAATGTCCTGCTATTTTAGTTAAAACTGACTGCCATAAAGAAAACTAAATCACACATTTTCACAGCACAGCATATTTTCATCCTCGTAGTCGGTTTCAACAAAAAAAACTGGACACTGTTGTTTGAAACATGAAAAGCCTGTGTCCATCTGTATGTGTATTAGGATATCTGATCTAATTCAGTCAAAATCTTTCGAGGTTTTTATTAACAACGTTTCCCTTTTTTAGATGCATAGTGCAACAAAATTAAAGGACCACATTTTTGGAGAATCTTTAACTGTTTCCCATTGCGATACCTCTTCTTCTTCTCGTTTTCCTTCTGCGTTGGTCCCGCGTGCCTGCGGGGTCCACTACATGGGTCTGTTGTCTCCATTTCGCTCTACCACGGGCTGCATCTGGGTGGATGTTCACGCATTTAAGGTCTTTATGAATCGTATCAGCGCAACGTTGCTTAGGTCGCCCTTGGGTCTTCTCTCGACGACTGCAAGTGTGTAACCCGCCTTGGCAATAGAGTTGTCACCGGCCCATAAAACATGCCCAAACCATCGAAGACGACTCTCAAGCATCTTGTCTTGCATCGGAGCTACACCAAACTGTTTCCTAGTGCTGTCATTGTAAACGTGATCTAACTTGGTGAGGCCCACTGTCCACCTTAGCATCTTCGTTTCCATTACACTTCGGTGGCTTTCTGACCCAATTGTAGTCGGCCAGCACTCACAACCATACAAGGCGACTGCTCGGATGACAGTGCGATAGATTTTTGATTTTAAATTATCTTTCATCCTGCGGTCGCAAGTGACTCCGGTTGTTGCTCGCCACTTCCTCCAGTCTGCCTGAGTTCTGGTGTTGCCCTCTTCGGTGAGTCAGCCGTCAACAGTGATCGTGGAAACAAGGTACTTAAACTTACGCGAGGCATAATTTCACCATTAATCGTGATAGTTCCAATTTCATGTCTGTCTGACGTAGTGTACTCGGTTTTCTTCAAATTAACGCGCAAACCGTGTTGCGGCAACCGGTCACTCCATTTTTTTTTTATTTTGGCTCTGCAGATCAAGCTTGTTTTCTGCTGCAGCATCACGTCGTCAGCATAAAGTAGGCCCACAGTAATGGCCGGTGCAGGTCAGCTATCACGGTGTCCATTACGAGAATGAACAGGAATGGTGATAATGCAGAACCTGATGGACGCCGACTGTGATGGGGAAGTCCTTGGATAGTCCTGAGGTTGTACAGACGTAAAGGTTGTACAGACGTAACTCCTTGGATCTGCATAAAGTAACTTCACCCAGATAATAAGCTGCTCTGGCACGTCATGCTGTCGAAGAGATGCTAGATGAGACTGTGTGGCATTCGATCAAAGGCCTTTTCGAGATCCAGCAATGCTATATGCAGCGGCTTGGTTTTCTCATGATGTTTCTCGACTAAGAGTCTTGCAGCATGAATCGCATCAGTTGTGCCGCAGTTCTTCACAAATCGAGCTTGGTTTCCAGAAATCTCTGTGATCTCGCGGATCCTTTGGTCTGGAACACGCTTAAAGATTTTCATGGCATGGCAGAGAAGTCGAATTGGATGGTAGTTGGTGCACTCAGCGGGATTTCCCTTCATTTTAAAGACAGGCACGGTGGTTCTCTGTTGCCAATCAGTTGGTGTTTGTCCCTCGTCAATGATGGAAACACCACAACTCTGCCGGAAGGTCATCTGGGCCATTGGCTTTCCCAGGCTTCATTTTCCTCAAAGCAGTCTTGACCTCTTCGACTGCAGTTTCTCTTGCGGGCCCTTCAACAGCATGGCCGATGGGTATTGGTGGATGGGGGAACTCTTCTGTTGAGATCTTCTTGTAGTAGCTGCGCCATAGTTCTCAGGTATTCTTCCAGTCGCCTAGCAGATTACCGCTCTTATCACTGACTCCGTAGAACCGATGAACATCTTCCGAATTACGATGCCTTGCTTTAGCAAGTCGATATAAGTCCCGCTCTCCTTCACATTTGTGAAGTTTTGCGTATAGATCAGCATAATGTGAGGACTTGGTTGCTACTATAACCTGTTTTGCATCTCTTCGGGCTGTTCTGTACGCATTCCATCGCTCCGGCGTATTATCGGCAAGAAACTCATGATACAATCGTTTCTTTGTGTGTACTGCGTCTTTGACGGTGTCATTCCAAAGCCACGTATCTCTATGGGTCCTCCGTCGTCCTGGTTTTGTTGTCCCAAGAATTGTATGTGCAGATTCGTGAGCAGACTGTTTGTTTCTCCCAGCTTTCTTCAATTGTAATAACTGGTGGCAAAGTAATTCGGGTTATGATGTCGGCTTCCTTATCCTTGAATTCCCACCATTTGATTCTCGCAGGTCTGTCATTGCAATACCTAAATTTGAAATTTGGTTCAGAGGTGCCTACAATCTTCTTCCGTAATGGTGAGAAAGCATGTCTCCTCGAACTTCACCCTCCGGCTCCGCGACAATTCAAACACCAAGGTGTCGACACATGAGAAAAAATGACCACAGAGATGTTGGTGTGAGCTGTAAGATAGGTTAATGATATCACATAGCTACTAAATTTCCCTACAGTTTTGCTCAGCGCCGCCTTAGACGTATCACACGATGGGAAAGTCGTCACACACGCTCTTAACCACGTTTCATCCCTTCTTTTGACACCTCTGCAATGGAGGTAACAACGGCGACATCCAGCTTTGAGATGATGCGCGGTTCTCGTATGGATTGAAACGTCCCCTTAGAACAATTGTACATGACTGTGCTTAAACTGACACACAATATTTTGTTAGCGCAACGCAATCTGACTTTCAATAATACCTACAAAAGAATGGGCCCTGACTAACATTAAACTATACCTTTCAAAAATCACTTACCTCACAAAAATCATCGCTACTCAAGCTACTGCAATACAGCAAGCGCCACTACTGCCAGCTAAATAAAAGATTCAAACTACTGAAGGCACTAACTACTGATAGGCATAGTTAGCAAATGAAAGATTTTGATAGAGAACAAACAATGTATTTACCTTAATAGTCATAATATATATAGCAGTTCATGACAAATTACAAAACTCCGCCATCTCTCTCCCCACATCCACCACTGCTGGCGGCTCACCTCCAACTGCGCAACGCTACGCGCTGTTCACAGCCAGCTGCATAACACTACAATGGCGAGTATCACAACAATGCAAAGCAGCCACAGACTGCACACAGCACAGCCAGTGATTTTCATACAGAGGTGGCGTTACCAATAAAAAAAACCTAAACAGCCCCCATGCTACCCACAAAAAATTTTACAAATTTTTTTGGGCACTGGCCAATACATACTTGTTAAAATTTTTTTCACAATTACCGTAACAGAGAAATCAAATGCACACACTTATTAATACAATGTTGGTCAAATGTTAAAATTTTCTCACAGTCCATAAAGACAGTCCTGATTATTCTTCACAGTAAAACTGCAGGGTTTTTCTCAAAGCCTGAGCAGTAAAAGAAAATGCACACGGAAGTAGAGGATTTCCATGCAGTCTTGAAGAAGTAGTGTTGTCCTTCCAATGGAAAGACAGTGCTGACTCTTGACATGCAGACAGGTAATGGGCCACAACAGAGCAAACCCACAGCAGAGTCAGTCGAAGTTTTGAAGAATATTGGTAGGTAGGTCATCACAGAGTAGACCCACTGTAGTCCTGGTAGAGATTACAGTATTGGTGGGCCATCAGAGGTGCAGACCCACTGTAGTCCTTGTAGAAATAATGGTATTTGTGGGCCATCAAAGATGCAGACTCACTGTAGTCCTTGTAGAAATGGCCAGCAGCCATCTGTTGTGACTGTGCAGGTGCACAATCACCATTGGAGGGTCTTGCGGTCAATATAGCAAGTCCATAAACCACCACTTGTGCACTCACAAAGTTGTTGGAATTGTCCTCAGAACCAGCAATGCTGTTATCTAGTCCCTTGCTGAATTATTAACACATGTGCAAACACTAACAGTCCCAACTTCTCACATATTGTCCATATACTATGACCAACAGAAATGTGTGCAGTGAAATGGAACTTACAAGTTAATAATATTTTGAACTGGTGTCAATTACAATTTTATAACATAAGAATACAATTACAAAGGTACAAAATACATCATTAAAGAACATAATAATACAGATAACATTTGTAGTACAGGCTTTACAAAAGAATCGAACTAACATATACATCAGTGTTACAGGAATTATGACATAAGTGAATACATAAGAGATCAGAATAACTTTTGAAACATCAACTTTACACATGAGCATTAAAACAAAACAGAATAAATAATGTCTAAGCATATTTACAAGGCAAATAACATATTATCAATGCCAATTGTATTTGATGATAACAGTATTCCTCATCATAGTGAATGTAGCTTAGTATTAGAAGAAAAAAAATTCTATGAAACTACACAGAGACAGGAAGAAAACAAATACACAAGGGTACACAAACACATAGTGGGATAACACAAAAGGAAAGGACAGGGTTTGTTTTCAGTGTAACATTTGGTACTGCAGTCCAACCCAAAACTTCATTCCATAGATCTTTCGTCTTATTTCAACCTTTGCTTCCACCAAAAAAAATCCTATCCAAGCATGCTTTCTGTATTTATTTCACATATTTCTTACCTCATTATTTATTTCCAAGAAAATCCTACCTATACCTGCTTTCTGTACTTTTTTCGTATAACTTCTCAATGCATTTCTTCCAATTCATCGCAACTCATTCTCTTCTATAGTCTACCTCCTCTTAAGCTAACTTAAATCTACTGAGCTCAGATGCTAAACTAAGGGACGAGGCAAAGCAGCAGCACAAAACAATTAACACAAACAGCAATGACAAAATATTCAAATTCGCAAAGCAAGCAGCAATATTACAACTAATATAAGGCAATGAGCAGCAAACAAGAAAAATAAATCAGTAGTAAAATGGCTTAAAGAGTAATACAAAGTCAAATTCAGTAACATTATGCCTGGCAAACAGCAACAGCAAATGAAAAAAACTTATATCTAAACATGACATAGCTCAAGCAGAAAAAATATTACACTAAAAATGGCCATGTCTAATACCTATGTCACATCTTAACACTAGAGTGATGCATCACAATCTATTCTACAAAAGAAATTACCAAGTACTTGAAAAGAAAATTATATATGCAGTTATTGTTATCAGTCCCTTCTTATTGTTCTTTCCATTCCAAGAGTTCCTTTTTCGAAGAATGTGGATCATAAAATAATTATTTAATAGATCTGTTGACAGAAAGTGTTCACATTAGCAAATGCGTCTAAGTTTATTTTATAAAACTAATGCTGCAACACAGCTGGAAACCAGATATCAAATGAAATAAGCAACAATGTACAAAGTAAAGCATAAGAACATCATTCAGTAGTCATGAGGCATTTCATAAGTTAGTAGAAAAATCTCTCAACTAGAGAGACAGTAGTCATAATCAGGTGTATAGACATAAAAATATTTCTCGTCATTTCATTAGGCATTTCAGTAAATATCATAAATTAAGAGCTCCACAGCGTAATCATATGTTTTCAAGTTCGACCATGTCGTTTTTGCGCTGCTTTCTACAAAGGAACGTCAATAGCGAGGATAATGGCCTCCCCCCTTTTTTTTTCTCCACCTGTACCTCTGAAAGGGCCATACGCTAATGGCTTTTTTCTTCCAGGCGACTGTCGCCCAGCTGGGTGCCCACGACGCATTACGTGCAGGTGGTCACTTAACTTTCTTACCAAAATATTTACGACACCAGTTTCCGCTACAGTGACAGTCTCATATGAAAATTTCACAGGTCGAAAATTTACGTTACAAATGTGTAGAAACAAAATCCTATGAATATAACAGTGTCCAAGAAATTTTCGTCGGCATTGTAATACACTCACGCATTTACATACATTTCATAACTCTTAAAGTACGATTCTCGGTTTCCAACATCCTTTTTCACAAACCAGAGTCCCTAACTTCTATTCATTATTCATATACATATAAACACGTAATCACATTCCTTATATAGCATCAGCTTATTGATAATAAACATACCTCAACAGCATAATACACATCGTCGTCGTAATAATAACACCATAACACCTCAGTCAAATCTCAAAAACGTCGTAGCTTTCTGCAATAATGTCAATACCAAAAAAAATTCTCTGCTCATTTCAATAGTGTCATCTACCTCAAACGTACTTTAAAATCATGCTCCCTTACCAAATACATCATTCAAAGCTCTCATAGTATCACAATGGTTCCGAAAAAATATGATCAGTTCACAAAGTACAGACAAAATACAATTTCATAAGTGTGAAGTTACCCAACTGTGAAATTGCGTAAACATGTGTCACTGATGTAGTAAAAAAAATGTTTATCTCTCAGTTAAATGATCAGATAGCTGTGTAATTTGTGTGTCAGAGAAATATGGTACCGATGTGTAAAGTTGTATAAGCAAATACCATATTAGCTAGGGCTCCTTGTGCTTGCCAAACACATGGTACACAAATTAAGCGTGTACCCCCCTGAGGATTAATGTAATTATACCCTCAGGTGTTACAGATTACAGCAATGGAATGAAATGTATCACGGAAAAACTTCGTATCATTGTACTTCAAATATCTTTAAAATTAAATGTTTTAAGTACAAAATTAATCAATCAAATGCGTGTCCTGTAGCGCTAAATGTGCGTCTTGCTGTAAGATAATCTCTGTGGAAGTGTCGTAGTTATCGTCCTCCGAAAGCTAAGTTCTGCAGAAGTCAATGTACTTACCTCATGATAAACAAAAGTGAAATGCTTTGTGTATAGATATCTTAGTTATTACGCTTATTGTTGTGATGAAGAAAGTACTGTACTGTAACGTATTGTTGTGCCATGAAAAAGGCTGTCTCATTGTTGCTATACCACAAAAGTTACTACTAAAACGTGTTTTACTTTCCAGAAGAATTCATAAAACTGTGCAGATATAAAACAGATACACTGCAAAAGCAACAATGTAAATTGTGTCACACATTAGTAGCGTCGTGATATAGTCGTATAGCTGTCAAATAAACTAACCACTGTGTCATCTGGTATCTCATAGAAAGTACTTTAAATCCAGAGTGTATTTTCAAGCAAACCAAAATGTTGCATTAAAATCTCATTAGCAGTACCAGTATATGTTCTAAGTATGTAAGCCTTATAGTCGTTACATAATCGTGCAACTAACAAAGCAAGAATGTACAAATAACAACACTAGGTCGTCTGTTCACTATAAAAATGCATTCGTAAATACTGTCTAAATATGTTCTCTTGGTTCTTGAATGGATAGTTAACTTTAAAACATAGTTGCATGTTAACAGTTTGTAAGTGTGACAAAGAGTACCAGTAACGTGAAGTGAAAGATTTTATGGCAAAGACTAAGTTAAAAGGCAGATTATCTCTCAATAAACGGTTTTACATGCGAAATGTGATGTAAACCTTTACTCTTCATAGTACTCAGACTTTCAACTGAAAAGCAATTGTCACGTTTTATACATCGGTAAAGAATGCTAAAATTTTTCACAAGGCTAGCGTCTTATGTTATTTTTCTCGGAGCCAGCCGGCGCACGCGGCTGCCTGTGGTGCGAGTCATTGTCTGTTTCTTTGTTGGCACGTGTCGTTACTGGGATTAGGAGACCTAACTTCTACAAATTCGCCTTGCCGAGAGGGCCCAGCCGTGTTAGAATCCCGCCAGTTCTGATGAAATTCAGGTCTGTCGTTATGTCGGTAGTTTACATAGTTTCTTTTCTCTCTGTCATGTGGTGGAGAATTTCTCCTGGAATCTTAACTGCGTGGTGGACCATTGCGTCTGAAGTTATTCTGTCTCCCTTGATAATAATTGTTTTTGTACCCATATTGTCTGTTTCTATGGTTATCTCTGTCATATTCATTACTACGGAAATGCGAGCTTTCTCTGTAACTGTTATTACTCTGCCAGTGGTTGTCATATGGGTGGTGTCTGTTTTGGTCACGATTTGCGTTGTAAGAATAGCCTTGTCGTGTCCAGTTATTATTTCTTTCATCGCGGAATTGCGATGGATGTGACCTGTAGTGATTGTTTTCCTGTTTTCGCATCCAGCGACTGTCTGTGTCAATTTCTAATTCTTGTAGGAGTCCCTGAAAAGCTTCAATGTCGTCTTTGCAACATCCTGCCAAAATAATATGTCGTAAATGTTCAGGCAATTTGATTAAGCAAATGCGGATGAGTTCTGAGGGGCTGTATGGGTTTGAAAGATACTGATTCTTATGCAACATGTCTTCAAAATATTTGACAAGACTGGAAAATTCAGATTGTTCAAAGTGTTTCATCATCATGATGCTATGTTTTACTCGGTCTTGTGTAGCTTGAGACCAATATGCTGAGAGGAAGGCATGATAAAACTCTCCTTCACTGTGGCAATCGTGAATGACCGACCGCATTCTTACAGCTGGTTCATTCTCTAAATACCCACACATAAATTCTAATCTGTGCTCTAATGACCAGCTGGGAGGAAAACAATGAGAGAATTGATGGAGCCACGCTTGTGGATGAATGTCGTTGGCAGAATTCTTAAATGTTTTGAATTTACGTGTAGTAATGAACAGCTTATAGTCAAAATCATCATGTCGGCGAGTCGCATGTCGGTCATTGTTACGTCGTTTCGGCGGTTCCATCTCATAATTCGGTGTACCTTGCCAATTTCTTTCATAATTTCCGAAGTGTCCTGTGTTATTATTTTGTGGTTGTTCCGTATTTCTAAGTCCCTCTTCCCGTATTGGAGCGCGAGTGGCCTCTGAAATACGTAATTCTTGTATTACCTGTGTCAGCTGATCTTGTACTGTCCCGATTTCTCTTTGGTGTTGCGTATTAATTTGATTTTGATTTTGTTTGAATTTCTTAATTTGTTCATACTCTTCTGTGTCAGTGGTGGCTACAGGTCTTGTGTCATTCAGATCATCATCTACCTTTGTAGATAAGTTAGTGAACTGATCCGAAAGTTCGGCTACTTTCTCCGATAGTGTACTTATTTCCTCAGTGTGTTTTTCTGAACCAAGCTTCAGAGTATCTACTGTGTCCTTTAAGTTTTCCTGAGTTTTTGTAAGTTGCGTAACCGAATCGGTAGATGCAACTGAGTGAATTTTAGCTTGCAAGGTGTCGTGATTTTCATGAACAATGGTTTGCAGTTCTTTTATGGCTGCTTCGTGATTCTGTAATGCATTTTCATGCCGCGAAAAAATGGGTTGAAAATGCTCACAAATTTGTGTTTTTACGTCATTACAGACTTTTTGACATTTCGATTCAATGTTATGTAACTCACTAGTTAAATCTTCACGTGTTTGTTCAAGTGTGGTGTCTAACTTTTGAAGCTTTTGCTGTGTTTGTCTCTGATTTTGTTCCATTGTGTCTAACTGTTGCTGTGTTTGTCTCTGATTTTGTTCCACTGTGTCTAACTTTTTAAGATTTTGTTCCACTGTGTCTACCTGTTGCTGTGTTTGTCTCTGGTGTTGTTCCATTGTGTCTAACTTTTCAAGCTTTTGTCTCATTTGTTGCATTAACTGTAATAACAATGCACTGGTGTCTGAAACATGTTCCTCAGTGCTTTTCGGCAGTGAATTTGCACCGGCAACATTCACATTTTGACAAGCGGAAAATGTGTCTTGACTCATTTGAGAAAACGGTGAGGACGCAAAAGCTGAATCTACAGTATTTGCAAAATTGTGTCCTGTCATTTCGGATTCCTGAGGCGAGCTGTTGCCGACCGATCGATCGATAATGCTTCCCTCTTCACTAATTGTTTCACTGTCCACGCCATTGTTTGCAGCCCGCTCCATTTCCCTATGCACAGTTACCAAATTACTACTTTGAACGTCTGTTAAATCATTACACAGTGGTGCTGGCAAGCTACGCTCATCGTCACTATTATTTCTCAGTTTACTTCGGAGCCTAGTGTTACGTTTTTCACACGCCATTATTGTCACAATATTTCACACGATAACACAGAAAAACACAATTTGAAGAGCAACAATAAGAGAACACATTAACATAGCACTGAAAATAATATCTCGTTAATTGCAGCTGCGAAATACTTGGTGCAAATCTACATGCATGCCACAACTGTTTCACTGTACAACAATGGAAGACTGCAACTACAAAGGAGATTTTCTCTACAATTACGCGCTAGCAATAAACAAAAGCTACACTAATTACACAAACTACAAGAAAAAATCAGAATATTCCAGTGAGGCATCCTCGGCCAAGGGTCGACATATGAAACGTCCCCTTAGAACAATTGTACATGACTGTGCTTAAACTGACACACAATATTTTGTTAGCGCAACGCAATCTGACTTTCAATAATCCCTACAAAAGAATGGGCCCTGACTAACATTAAACTATACCTTTCACAAATCACTTACCTCACAAAAATCATCGCTACTCAAGCTACTGCAATACAGCAAGCGCCACTACTGCCAGCTAAATAAAAGATTCAAACTACTGAAGGCACTAACTACTGATAGGCATAGTTAGCAAATGAAAGATTTTGATAGAGAACAAACAATGTATTTACCTTAATAGTCATAATATATATAGCAGTTCATGACAAATTACAAAACTCCGCCATCTCTCTCCCCACATCCACCACTGCTGGCGGCTCACCTCCAACTGCGCAACGCTACGCGCTGTTCACAGCCAGCTGCCTAACACTACAATGGCGAGTATTACAACAATGCAAAACAGCCACAGACTGCACACAGCACAGCCAGTGATTTTCATACAGAGGTGGCGTTACCAATAAAAAAACCTAAACAGCCTACTTACAGGGTGAACGAGGTAATAAATATTTCAGACACATCGCCGCTCAGGATAAAAACGAAAAGGCCGGGGGAGGGGAGGGGGGGGGGGTAGAACAAAGGACGTCAATGAAACCATCTCTTCCTTTAGGGTGTTGATTCCCACACATTTCGAGGTCGAAAGCGACTTTTCGCAATGTGATGAGCAAAAGGACGGCGCTCTGGGCGAATTAGACCCCTGGCCGTTTTAATCCTGCTTTAAGAATATCGCGGGGCTGAACTCCAATGAACGTGACCTGACCCCTTTAGAGCGTCGCGTGACAGCAATTTTTGCCGCGTCGTAGAGGGTGGAACCACAACTGACCGTTCAAAATCATTCGACGAAATTTTAACTTGATCCCAAACAGCAAAGTGTTTTTATGTTTTTCGTCCCCCCCATTTTCGCCTCTTGTATGGCGTGATGATTTGGAGGGTTCGGCATTGATACATGGGGTGAATAAAATAACTAAGTGTCCCTCTGAGACCACCCAGTTTGGCAACAGCCTCGGTGTTATTCTTGCAATTTTCTTGAGCACGTTGCAAATGTACCTGTCAGATACTTCGACACCAGTCTTGTATCTGCACTAAACTTCGCCTAAGGGTGTCGAAGTGGTTGCTAACCCACAGGCTCAAGAGCAGCCGCTAGGCTGAAACGGGTCGGACGTTCCTGATAGGTACACTTTGACATGCTCAAGAAAGCTGTGTGGATGGCACGGAGGATGTTGCTGAACTAGGAGATGTTCGATGGGTACTTGTCATTTTATTCACGCATGTGTCAACGTCGAACCTTCGCGTCATCACGCCACAGGAGTTCACGTAAAAGGAGGGACGGAAAAGCATAAAACCACTTTGTTTCGGATCACGTTAATATGTCCTCGAATGGTTCTGAGCAGTCCCTAGTAGTTCCATTTAGTAGGGCACAGAACAAACTGCTGCCACCCTACTGTCCCTACACTCCAAAGGGGTGATATCACGTTCAGTGGTGCCGCAGCCTCACAATGTCTTTAGAGTTAAAACCCCAGGGGCTTGAAAAAATGACCGTACTTGTCAAGAACATCTTCATGCTGCTGATCGCACTGCAAACTCCATTTCTCGACCTCGAAATGTATGACCACCGTCCAGCCAGGGAAAGAGATGGTTTCATTGACCACCTTTATGCCTCCCCCTAAGGCCCCTAAGGCCTCTTTATGTCTTTTCTGAGCTGCATGGTGTCTGGAATATTTTCCTGGGCCACCCATACGAAACCCGCGTGATTTCAACGCTGGAGGTCGCGGTTCAAAACAAGGTGTGAAATAGGGATAAGAGGGCGTGTGGTGACGTCCATAGTAGCGACGGACAGAATTGTGATGAAATTTGGTCTCAATGTGACATCATTAACCCGCATTACGACTCACGCGAACCACTGAGATGTGACTTTTTTTTCGCATGCTGTTCGAAGCGTCACCGAACCACAGCGTGACGTCGGAGGGCGCCGCTCTTTTGCATCGCTACAGAGGGAGGTTTTAGGCATCTTTGAGACAAATTCAAAATTTATGCGTCATAAAGCGCCTAGAACCGCTCGGTCACCGCGGCCTGTGGCACAAACTCTATCCTCTGCAAGAAAGAATAGGCTGAAGACTTTCTCATGGATCCCTCAGCACCACACTTATATCATAGCGCTGACTCAAGTTCTTATGAGACATGTGGATTCTCTCTTCCCCACATGATACAATTATGGGTATTAACTCGGCCACCCACATGAAATGTAGCTCCGTCCGTAAACTGCCATCGATGTAACCCTTCATCGCCTGCTTCCTGCTGCTAACACATCATCATAAACTCTGGCGAAGCTCCGTAATTCAGCTGTGTTAGTGCTTACGTACCATTTAACAATGTCTCGATGTGATGGGACAGACCTAACCTAGTACCGACGTCCGAAAGCTGACTGGGTCTCTATGACACTTGAAAATCTCGCATACCGTGATCAATCTGTTTTAACTCCCATCATTTTCATGTATATTACAGAAAATTACGCAGACATATATACATCTATACAAACACTACTGAGCATTAAAACTGCTACACCAAGAAGGAATGCAGATGATAAACGGGTATTCATTTGACAAATATATTATACTAAACTGACATGGGTTTACATTTTCACGCAATTTGGGTGCATATATCCTGAGAAATCAGTACCCAGAGCAACCACCTCTGGCCTAATAACGGCCTTGATACGCCTGGACATTGAGTCAAACAGAGCTTGTATGGCATGTACAGGTACAGCTGCCCATGCAGCTTCAACACGATACCACAGTTCATCAAGAGTAGTAACTGGCGTATTGTGACGAGCCAGTTGCTCGGCTACCATTGGCCAGACGTTTTCAATTGGTCAGAAATCTGGAGAATGTGCTTGCCACGGCAGCAGTCGGATATTTTCTGTATCCAGAAAGGCCCGTACAGGAACTACAACATGCGGTCGTGCATTATCTTGCTGAAATGTAGGGTTTCGCAGGGATCGAATGAAGGGTAGACCACGGGTCGTAACACATCTGAAATGTAACGTCCACTGTTCAAAGCGCCGTCAATGCGAACAAGAGGTAACCTAGACGTGTAACCAATGGCACCCCATACCATCACGCCAGGTGATACGCCAGTATGGCGATGACGAATACACGCCTCCCATGTGCGTTCACCGCGATGTCGCCAAACACGGATGCGACCATCATGATGCAGTAAACAGAACCTGGATTCATCCGAAAAAGTGACGTTTTGCCATTCGTGCACCCAGGTTCGTCGTTGAGTACACCATCGTAGGCGCTCCTGTCTGTGATGCAGCGTCGAGTGTAACCGCAGCCATGGTCTCCTAGCTGATAGTCCATGCTGCTGTAAACGTCGTCGAACTGTTCATGCAGATGGGTGTTGTCTTGCAAACGTCTCCATCTGTTGACTCAGGGATCGAGACGTGGCTGCACTATCCGTTACAGCCATGCGGATAAGATGCCTGTCATATCGACTGCTAGTGATACGAGGCCGTTGGGATCCAGCACGGCGTTCCGTATTACCCTCCTGAACCCACCGATTCCATATTCTGCTAACAGTCACTGGATCTCGACCAACGCGAGCAGCAATGTCGCGATACGATAAACCGCAATCGGGATAGGTTACAATCCGACCTTTATCAAAGTCGGAAACGTGATGGCACGCATTTCTCCTCCTTACACGAGGCATCACAACAACGTTTCACCAGGCAACGACGGTCAACTGCTGTTTGTGTATAAAAAATCGGTTGGAAACTTTCCTCATGTCAACAGGTTATAGGTGTTGCCACCGGCGCCAGTCTTGTTTGAATGCTGTGAGAAGCTAATCATTTGCATATCACAGCATCTTCTTCCTGTCGGTTAAATTTCGCGTATGTAGCACTTCATCTTCGTGGTGCAGCAATTTTAATGGCCAGTACTGTATTATGAAGAAGGGTGTACGTATGTATTTCCACATCTCCTTCTAAACTACTACACTGATTTTATCCAAACCTGGTACACACATCCCTGACTACCAGACAACAATCGCTGTGAGTGTACGAACATCTGCCTGTCACAGTTCAGGAGATATGACATCATAAATAAAGAGATGCGTGAGAAATTGCCGCATCATAAATGTATTATATCGGTACTACGAACTGTATTCGCAATAAATTTCTCAGGCAGTACCCATACATGCCGCTGAATGCACCTGCAAAAGGGTATAATGGTGCTAGACATATGATGTCCTCAACAATGAGATGGATTGAAAACTGCCACATTGTGCATGACGTTTTAATTTATTACTTTTTTCTACTAACACTATTTCCAACACATTTTGCATACAGTGTCCACATGTGGCCCTGCATGTGTCTACAAAGTTTTACCATTACGTGACACAGAAATCAGGATGATGTCAGGAACACTGAGATGAGTGGAAAACTGCGGCTTTATTCATGACGTTTAGATTTATTACTTCTTTGCTGCTAACTCTAATCGCAAGATATTTCGGTGACAGCACCCACATAACACGCTGATTGTAGCTACACAAATATGCCATTATGCGACACTTAATGCAAAAGATATGACGTCCTTAACAACGATATACGTGAAGAAAATGCCGCGTCATGGATGAAGTTTTAATACAGCTCTTCTTTATTAAGACAGTCCTACAATCAAGTCAAGGGAGTCCATAACACCTGGAAGCGCATTTGACAGCTTTCAGATACAAAACAGAAATGTCTGTAGGCAAGAACGATAGCCATTAATAGAGCCACGCAGAGGCGTCGCCATAGAGACGTTTACAGATTTGAGTTATAGACACTTGGAACAGCGTACAGACACAGTTCGGGATCAAACTTCTTAATTTGGACACTGTACTTAAACATTTGTACATTATGCATATTTCTTGGCATGAGTGATCCATAATTTCAAATGGGTTTCCAGGAACACAAGGAAATGAAATTTCTTCGATACTTCACAACGAACACAGTTCATTTTTTTGTTTTTATTTCTAGTAGAAGTTGTTAAAATGAATACCTGGGAAATGCCAGTTTTGTAAGTTAGTTAACAAATACAACGTTGAACTTTTCGGATGTCTTAAACGAATCACCCTGTACTTCAGACGCGAAGACTGAGATATGAGACTTCAACGCAGAAGTACTATATGTCCATGATTTAGAACAACTTTCTGAATTTAACTTTTTAAGTTACCCGCTTGAAAATGGTACACAGACTAATTTAAAGAAACGTTAGATGCTGAATGGTGCAACACACGCAACATTAGGCGGAAAATGGTGAAAAGAATTATATAAAGCATAGTAATGGATACGGCTCAGTGTCGTGGGCAATCGAAAGCAGGATATAACGCACAAACAAGCAGCTATACACTGCAAAGCTGGTTATTAAAATTTCAACAGAAGAAACTCGACCTGTCACGAACATTTTTAACAACCTTTGTACTTCTAAGAAGGTTACAGTCTTTTCAGGGCAGTCCCTCTTCTGCGTACAGCATTATAATGGACACATCCGTCAATTTGACACACTGCGTACCCCATAATTACGTAAATTTTCAATGTACTGCTTTTTACTGCGCTGTATACTGAAGTGACAGAAATCATGGGATACCTCCTAATATCGTGTCGGACCTCCTTCTACGTGGTGCAGCGACTCGGCATCGCATGGATTCAACAAGTCGCTGAAAGTCCTCTGCAGAAATATTGACCTATGCTGCCTCTGTAACCGTCCATAACTGCAAAAGTGTTGCCGGTGCAGAATTTTGTGCCCCAAGTCAACTCTAGATTATGGCCCATAATTATTCGAATGGATTCATGTCGAGCGGTCTGGGTGGCCAAGCCACTCGCTCTAATTATCCAGAATGTTCTTCAAACCAATCGCGAACAACTGTCATCCACAAAAAATTCCATCGTTGTTTCGGAACATGACGTCCTTGAATGTCGTCTGCAAATATTTTCCAAGTAGTCGAACTGCTAGAGGACCCAGTCCACTTCATGTCAACACAGCCCACAGCATTACAATGCCACTACCGGCTTGCAGAGTGACTTGTTGACGTCTTGGGTCCACGGCTTCGTGGGGTCTGCGCCACTCTCGAGCCCTGCTATCAGCCCTTCCTAACTGACGAAGACACGATTTTCCAGTCGCCGGGGCTGCCACGAGCCCAGGAGAGGCGCTGCAGGTGATGCCGTGCTGTCAGCAAAGGGGCTCGCGTCCACCGTCTTCTGCCATAGCCCATTAACGCCAAATTTCGCGGCACTGTCCTAACGGATACGTTCGTCGTGCATTCCACATAGATTTCTGCGGTTGTTTCAAGCAGTGTTGCTTGTCTGTTAGCACTGACAACTCCAAGCAAAAGCCGCTGCCCTCGGCTGTCAAGCGAGGGCGTCAGCCACAGCGTTGTCCGTGTTGAGAGATAATCCCTGAAATTTGGCATTCTCGAGATACTCTTGACGCTGTGGGTCACAGGACATTGTATTCCCTAACGATTTCCGAAATAAAATGTCCCATGCGTCTAGCTCCAACTACCATTCCACGTTCGAAGTCTGTTAATCAAATGGTTCAAATGGCTCTGAGCACTATGCGACTTAACTTCTGAGGTCATCAGTCGCCTAGAACTTAGAACTAATTAAACCTAACAAACCTAAGGACATCACACACATCCACGCCCGAGGTAGGATTCGAACCTGCGACCGTAGTGGTCGCCCGGTTCCAGACTGAAGCGCCTAGAACCGCACGGCCACTCCGGCCGGCGTCTATTAATCCCCGTGGGAAATTTTTTCATATGAACCTCGCCTGTGTACTGCCCTTTCTCTACCTTGTGTAAGCGAGACTACTTCCATCTGTATACGTGAATACCGTTATCGCATGACTTCCGTCACCTATGTATACACACAATGAATAACTTTCATTGTATTCTATCCGTTCTGACGTTGCAAACTTAATGGCTAGCGGTGTATGTTATAATAGGTATAGTGCCCAGAACATTATAGAATTAGACGTCCTTTTACCTGGCATGTTTATTCGCATGTTTTTTTTTCTCTTTTTGTTTAGTTAAAATTTTTGTATCTCAGTCAAACATTTTTGGCGTCGCAACCATTTTGAAATACTAAATACACGATCCAGTAACATTATTGTAATCGCCGCCTTTGTTCAACGCCAACGTGCACTAACCACTCACAGATAGCAAGTGGCAGCACTAGCAGTGAAGGATACATAAAGTGCGTTGCGGGAACACGGACTACAGTGCAGTAAGTGTCGTAATGCGAAAATGGCCACGATTAAAGTATACCGTAATGGCAAAATGGCGTATTCCAAAACCTGTATCGAGGCAACTGTGGTGCGAGCAATGGCTGTCAATAGACGTGCAACTAGGGATGTATAGTTAATGAAAGAAATAGTTCTAATGAACTATTCCGAGAAGGGAACTGTTTGACGCTACCTTTCTTTTAGTGAACTATCTTTCTTTTACTCCTTGCTTCCCCTTCCTCCGGAAGTTAGTACTCGTATGTGCTTGCATGAATGCTCCCCTTCCCCCTCCCCACCCTTTTTACTGAGTACACTCCACGTCTCCGACATAAGTGTCCTTAGTTCTGAGGCTATAACAGTGATTTGTGTGAACTGCCTTGGATCAGAAGGCCGGAACTGCTCCATTAGTTCACTTACTTCAGTTCAGGTTCCAGTTCTACACTGTGCAAACAGTGTTGGATTGGAAGAACAAAACAGTTTCGTTACTTCGCTTAATTCCGTTAGCTCACTTAGTTCAAATCAAGTTCCAGTTCAGAAATGCGTGAACTGTGTGGGATCGGAAGACTGAAACGGTTGTTTTAGCTCACTTAGTTCTGTTCAGGTTACAGTTTCAAGATGTGTGAACTGTGTCAGAATGAAAGAGAAAAACCGTTCCTTTGGTTCACTTACTCGCCGCGCGGGATTAGCCAAGCGGTCTGGGGCGCTGCAGTCATGGACTGTGCGGCTGGTCCCGGTGGAGGTTCGAGTCCTCCCTGGGGCATGGGTGTGTGTGTTTGTCCTTAGGATAATTTAGGTTAAGTAGTGTGTAGGCCGAGGGACTGATAACCTTAGCAGTTAAGTCCCATAGGATTTCACACGCATTTGAACATTTTTTCACTTACTTCAGTTTAGGTTTTCTTTTTTCCAAACTGTGTGAACTGCATCAGATCGAAAGACTGAAAGTGTTCCATGGTTCACCTAGTTCAGTTCAGCTCCAGTTCAAGTCCTCCATCCCCTTGACACTTGTTTATATTTATAACACCGTTGCGTTTTTCAACCCTTATTTATTTAGTATCTTACGAATTAATTTTTGTGAACTATTAGATAGGAATGAGTTCTCCTTTTCCAGACCCTACTGGGAAAGAAAAGCGACGAAACGCTCTTGATGTCATTGAGAATAATTTAATCTTTACTGGTCCCTGCTTGCGTGCTTTCCTAGTAAAGGCTTGCGTTAAAATTGAATGCACTCAACCTATTCTAACAACAAGACTGCACGTACAAAAAAAAAAAAAAAAAAAAATCACTCAAATATACGCACTGGGTTGATTCCTGAAGGTCATTCATTTTTTGTTGGGAATAAAGCTATACCACTGGTTTATTAGTTTACATGTTTTTCAAAGTGCTCTTATTTTTATATCCTTTAGCAATAAAAATTTACTTTGTTGTTCATCGAACTATATCAATGAAAAGAACTATCTCAAAAGTAACGGTTCTGTAGAAACAACAACATTTCCTATCTCTAAGTGCAATTACAGAGCACATGAACTAAGGGGCTACCAGTAGTGTCTTCTCAACGGCCTTTCAACGAACGTTGCTGCATATGAGCCTCTGCAGCAGGTGCCTGGTTGATGTAATCATGCTTACCGCTATTTATATGTGAAGAAGGCTGGAATTTGCACGGCAGTACAGCTGGGTGTCCGCTGAGTGCAGACAGGTGGCCTTCTCAGATGTGTCATTTTATACCCCATCGGACAAATAGCGATTGGCGTATAGGAAGTGAAACGCGCGAAAGCAAAGGGTCCAGGCTGGAGGAGAGAGCGTTATGGTCTGGGGGATGTTTTCGTGGTAGTCCCTGAGCAATCTCGTCATTCAGGAAGACACAATGGATCAACACCAGTACGCATCTATCCTTGGGGACCGTGTCCATCCCTAAATGCAGTCTGCTTTTCCTTGGAACGATGGCATCTACCAGCAGGACATCGCAAGCGTGTCACAGCTTGCAGTGTACGCGCGTGGTTTGAGTAGAACAAGGATGAATTTGCCGTGCACCAATGGCCACTAAACTTCACAGGTTTAAACGCAATGGAGAATTTATAGGACCACCTCGCTCGCGCTTTTTGCACCATGGATCCTTAATCGAGAAATCTAGTCCAGCTGACGATGGCACTGCAGCCGGCATGGCTCCATACACCTATTAGTACCTTCCAGAAACTCTCTTACACTCCTTCTGCATGTCTCGCAGTGGTCGAGTGCCTACTCAGGGTTTTAACAGTTGGTCACGTAATGTGACTGGACTGTGTAGTTATTGTAGTTATAAGTACTCATATTACAATGCTAAAATCCAATATTTATCACTAATACAAAGTTCTGATCATCTGGCACACATTTTACATTTGTCCAGTATGAAGATGTTTTTATTGTTAATTTCTCAAGCAGCGTCCGTGACTTTACTAGAACCCCAAGGATAGCAAATTGGTCAGAGGGAATATCGTAACTTATTTGTTATATATGCTGGATTGGCATTTTATGTCAGCAGAGCAAGACAGAGTAGGTACACCGCAGTTCATTTATTAACAAGACAACGTAGTCAACTATTTTCGATAATATTAGAAGCTGAATAAATGAATCAAAATTTGTGCCACAAGTGGGACCTGAGCTTGTCTCTCCTGCTTTGGAGGCACATATGCTAACCGTTACACTGCTGTAGTAGTACGGCTCAAACAGCCACACGGATAGCTCTAGTCCAATGCCCTCCAAACTCAAACTTCATTTCATGTCTTCAATCCACTTTTCCCTTCTTAAACAGTCAGTACTGCCTAGGCTCTCCAACACTGGAAGAGCACCCCATCTTTGTAGGTAAAGAGGAAATCCTGCTCTTATGGAATTACATTTTCCTTGTTATATCAGACATATAGCATCAGACAGTGAAGTAAGAGAACAGGGTTCAAATCTTGTTCAAGTCCTGGCTGTGGCACAAATTTTAATTCATTTCTTCATCTGCTGTCCATTATCGAAGACAAAGTTGAAACTCATATGCCTCAAGGTAATCGTGATTCCATCAGATCAGTAGTCAAATCATATTTTTGCCATCGATGTAGCAAATACCTCTTTATGATCTACGAGGTCATAACTGGCACTATACGAAATTTTTTGTTTATGCAGCAATTTATGTTTATCAATAAAATGTTCTTCAAACTTTCTAATCAAGCTATTGAACAATTCTTACAGCGACTTTTTTCAGTGATGAAGCTACTTCCTTTCACACCTGTTTTTTGAATAACCACATTACCCTAATTTTGTGTTCACGCAATCCTCTTCTGTGTGGAAAGGTAAACATTTGGTGCCTTCTCACGTATGAGCGTATGACACAAGTCTTTTTCAGCGAGCACTCTGTAGCACATAATTTCGTTGATATACTCGGACAGTTCTTTATCCCCTTGTTTCAGGAAATTCAGCCAAATGCAACTTTTTTTATTGGACGTTGTGCTGTCGCACAAGAGGTTGACTGTTTCTTGGTCAGAGCGTTGGTCTACGTGGAGTCTCCAACCTCAGATCCGTCTCCAGACATTCCCCCTACCGTATTTCTATAGATCACACTTAGAGCATTGAAAACACTTGATCCATATTCCAGTAAGTTAATTTAAAAACAGACTAGTTTCTACATAAGTTTGTTCTAAAAGCCAAAAACAGAAATTGGTAACATTAATAGTCATGATGAGAAACTTGCCTCCCTATTTCTTGTGACACTAAAATCATTATAAAAATCAGAAAATGCAGGTAATCGAATTAAAGACAGCTCTGCACTCTGAAAATTAGTTAGGGCGATGTTATTATAATATGCAATCGAATAAATAATCTGTGTACCGTCAATGTCCTTGGACGGTAGCAACGACAGCGTAACAGAGAACTCAGTTTCCTAGAGGGGCGAACAGACGTACCAGTGGCCTTCTTCGTTATTTTTGGACGCGTTCTTGACCAAGTAACTTGCTGTAACAGGTTTCCGCGAGTTTTTTATTTGTTTATCCCCTCGGTCACGCATCTGTCACTTCTATTGACCCCATAGACGGTGGACAGGTTGACGTCAGCAGAGACGAAATATGATCGCGCCGATTCCTGTCCAAGTCCATACCATACACTTCTGGTGATTGCGCTCCTCTTGTCTTTCGTATGCGAAACAAAGTTTGGCGATATCCAATAAAATAATTTACAAAAATGCCGAATCATATATATCTTGCCGCCAGAATGTGGGTCTATTACACGATTCTTTCTTTTAGTCAAATTATGTCATTTTTTTTTTCCCTGCTCGATTCTGCTCAGTTCGTCTTCACAATTATCCGCTCTACTCAGTCTATAGCACCACGTTTTAGATGTTATTTTGTTTTGTCTGTACAGCTTATAGTGTATGGCTACACTGCAGACAAGTAGTTCCAGAAAATATTTCATAAGATTTAAATTTCTAAAACGTATTAAAATTATTCTGCTTTTCTGAAAAGCTTTTCTTTCTGTTTCCAGCCTGCTTTGTATATCCTCTTCAGTTCAACTAATGTCAGTCATGTTGCTCCCCATTGCGTTTACCCTAATCCAATGAAGAAGGAAACAGTAGCCTCGGAAACATGAACATTTCACGCAGACTTTGATGAGATTCTGATTTCTTAAGGAACTGTAAATCAAGGGATATAACTGAGATTTGATTTTCTGGTGAAGACCACTTTATAATGTGTTTATTGAAGTACGCGAGATGAAATGTTAAGTATAGCAGCACCAACTAAGTATGCTGACCGTGATGGATACGAAACCATGACGAACTGCCGGACTAAATGTATGGGCGTGCATGTACCATCCCCCCACAGAAAGATTGTATGATAAGGAAACAAAATGAGGTTTGGAAAGTAAGGTGAGTGTAACACAATTAAAACCCTCTTCTGCTGACATATTTGTGAATGATTATAGTACCGTACGTTGTTAGGGTACTTTCAGTAATACAGTGGATGAGATATGTTTATGCGACAACAGCAAATGCCTATGACCTTAATTAACATGTTTTGAACCATTTTCAGTCATTGCTTCTGCTTCGCTATCTGAAGTCATGTATTTGTGTAGTTATATTTTATTTTATGTACCCAATGTGACTTCGTCAAGTGTGTTTTCAGCAATTTTTCTTCTGAAACAACACAGGTGGTGATTTTTAAGGTTATCTGTTAACAACCCTTGTACGGCTAGCCCCTTGTACTTGATTTATATGATTTTTTCTGGTCTATTTGTACTTACTCTATGTTATGTAATATTTATTATGATTGTTTTTCTTGAATATTATTGATTGATACTTGTGCATAAATTGCTTCTCTAACTTTTTCGTGTCCACAGTCAGTTTCCTCTGTATATTAGGTTCAGTATGTGACACTGAGTACATGTACATTTTTGACGTTTCTTGGTCTCACACTGTGACCTCTAATGAATTACTGTTTCAGTTTTTGTTGTAAATGTTTTAAATTTTCCTTGTTCATTATGTTGTTGTTTATTCAATAGGTTATTGTGATTTCTATTTTATGTGGTTGGATGCATTGTCGTTATCATTTTGTTGTAATATCTAGCGATTTCCTTTGTTTCTGTTAGCCGATTTCTACGCCAAATCATTAATCTAATTGAACAACACTATGTAGGCTATATAAATTTTAAACTTATTTCGATCTGTGTCTGAAGACGTTTACTTATGTAACTGAGATATAATTGTTATAAGTATATTGGGGGTTCGTCCCTAATTTCACAGCTTTAGTTGATTTACTGTAAGGACACAGTTTTCAAATATGTTATATTTTTGAACGCGCTGTGAAAGAAAAAAATAAAACATTTTTTTGAAAAATACATTCGACGAACTTTCCACTGCAAAAATAATTCCGACAAATTATTCTTTTTCGGGATTTTGGTATGATGAGAGATCTGTCAGATCCCTCTCATATCTTTTTGCTTTTTTAATGTTTTCATTGATTTTTGCCACTTGCTTGATGTTTGTGAAAATAACCAACCACTGAAGGTTGTTTGCCACTGTATTCTTGCACGTTTGATAAATGATAATATGGATCCGCCATTCTGACACTTTCCTAATCCAACTAATATGAAAATCGAATCTTACAGACCGCAAACAGGCATATTAATAAAACTAACCTGTCAAGATGCTGGCGTGTGTATCACTACTTGCACTTTGACCGAGACGTATTCGTGCTACGATTAAAAACCAGCCAGTAATTTCACTGTGAGCCTAAGTAAGGTAGAAACAACTTGCAGTCACCCTAGAAATTAGTTCCTTTTAATAGAATATAGATAGATTGATTACCATGTTAACAGTTCTTATTGACATATTAGTTTTTTGTTGGTATGAGGTAATGTTCTGAGGTCGAGTTTCCCACGCGTGCCGTGCACCTCGTACGGCAAGCCAGTTGTCAGAGAGGGCACACATAAGATATACAGCAGAATCTGTACCCTGAGCGGTCGCTTCTCATACACACCAGGGCACCTTCATTGTTCATTCTCGGTTGTATGCACAGGCAGGACACTACACTGCTTAACGGTGCAGACTCACCTCTTGCAGACGCCGTGGAACCAATCTTGAAAAGACAGCTCTGAAATTAACAATCGTTTATACATCCGAGCACCAGAGGAGAGCTGACAAGCTGCTGATTGAATAGGAAGTTATACCCACAGCAGACGTACAGATGCCAAATGTATTTACCAGAGCTGTGGAAAGGGCTGAGACACTTCTGGAAAATAATCAGAATACTAGAGGAGGAAACGACCGTTTGCTAGTTTCTCACAGGCTACCGCCAAGACTTTGCTAAAATGTGATGTGAATCTTTAAGATGCTCATAAGAGGAGCGGAGTCATGTGGAAAATAAACACGAACCGGGGATTGATGACAGGGGCTTTAGAAGGAATTTTTTTTTTTTTTTTTGGTGAGACGCCGGAGTTCGAGAAATGAAAAGTTGAGTGAACATTCTGTTCTGGAGAGCGATGTGGAGAAGATTCAGTGACGGATATTGGTGGAGAATAGCAACTTACTTATTCTGAGAGTAATGATGAGCAGTTGCTGTTCATTTGAGAACCAACGTGGCAGCCACAATGGTCAGTATACACACTGCAATGTTAGGGCTTAACTGAGGTTAGCATCGTGTGAAGTTTAGGCACTTCGAGACCAAATGAAACTCGTTTCACAGCCGATGAGTGGCCGAGCGGTTTGAGGCGCCATGTCACGGATTGCAAGGCCCCTCCCGCCGGGAGTTCGAGTCCTCCCTCGGGCATGGGTGTGTATGTTGTTCTTAGCATATGTTAATTTAACTTAGTTTAAGTAGCGTTTAAGTCTAGAACAGGCAAACTCCCGATGAAGCAGCGGGGACATATGCACTACTGGCCATTACAATTGCCACACCAAAAAGAAATGCAGATGATAAACGTTTCCGACTTTGATAAAGGTCGGATTGTAACCTATCGCGATTGCGGTTTATCGTATCGCGACATTGTTGCTCGCGTTGGTCGAGATCCAATGACTGTTAGCAGAATATGGAATCGGTGGGTTCAGGAGGGTAATACGGAACGCAGTGCTGAATCCCAACGGCTTCGTATCACTAGCAGTCGATATGACAGGCATCTTATCCGCATGGCTGTAAAGGATCGTACAGCTACGTCTCGATCCCTGAGTCAACAGATGGGGACGTTCGCAAGACAACAACAATCTGCACGAACAGTTCGACGACGTTTGCAGCAGCATGGACTATCAGTTCGGAGACCGTGGCTGCGGTTACCCTCGACGCTGCATCACAGACAGGAGTGCCTGCAAATATGTACTCAACGACGAAACTGGGTGCACGAATGCCAAAACGCCTTTTTTCGAATGAATCCAGGTTCTGTTTACAGCATCATGATGCTCGCATCCCTGTTTGGCGACATAGCGGTGAACGCACATTGGAAGCTTGTGTTCGTCATCGACATCCTGGGGTATCACCCGGCGTGATGGTATGGGGTGCCATTGGTTAAACGTCTCGGTCCCCTCTTGTTCACATTGACGACACTTTCAACAGCGGACTTTACATTTCAGATGTGTTACGACCCTTGGCTCTACCCTCCATTCTATCCCTGCGAAACCCTACATTGCAGCAGAATAATGCACGACCACATGTTGCAGGTCCTGTACGGGCCTTTCTTGATACAGAAAATGTTCGACTGCTGCCCTGGCCAGCACATTCTCCAGATCTCTCACCAATTGAAAACGTTTGGTCATTGGTGGCCGAGCAACTGGCTCGTCACAATACGCCATTACTACTCTTGATGAACTGTGGTATCGTGTTGAAGCTGCATGGGCAGTTGTACCTGTACACGACATCTAATCTCTGTTTGACACAATGCCCAGGGGTATCAAGACCGTTATTACGGCCAGAGGTGGTTGTTCTGGGTACTGATTTCTCAGAATCTATGCACCAAAATTGCTTGAAAATGTAATCACATGTAAGTTCTAGTATAATGAATACCCATTTATCATCTGCATGCCTTCTTGGTGTAGCAATTTTAATGGCCAATAGTGTACAATCCAAACAAATAGGTCTCTTCAAAATCAAATCAAGTGCACACAAATAAATCTATAGTGTTTTAGAGCTGCAACAGCTAAGCTAATGCCGCTCATTGTGCAACATCTGACTCACATTGCATATCAACAAGACGTTGTTGGTATCACTAGAGGCTACCTGTGGTAGATACAAGGAGAGGGCCAGCAATACTGCTAACCAGTAAAGATATTGATTCTGTAATGATTAGCCGATTGTCAGAAGAATATTCAGTATTTGTAGAAATAAAAAACGCTAAATTCCGTTTGAACAGGCCTTGGAAGGCCCAACGGTACCGACCATCCTCAGACCACAGTCGTCACTGGATGCAGATATGGAGGGCACACCACTTTCCCGGCCGTATGTCAGTTTACGAGACCGGAGCCGCTACCTCTCACTCAAGTAGCTCCTCAGTTTGCGTCACAATGTCTGAGTGCACATCGGTTGCTAACAGCGCTCGGCCGACCGGGTGGTCACCCATCCAAGTGCGAGCCCAATCAGACAGCGATTAACCTCGGTGATCTGACGGGAACCGGTGTTACCACTGCGGCAAGGCCGTTGGCTTATTAGTAGAAATAGTAAAAGAAAATTAACGGCTTTTCATACCTAGCACGTCCTTAGATATCTCAAAACACACCAAAAATGAACTGAGAAAAATTGACGATATAATAACCTACAATGAAAGAATTGGTTTAGTAATCACTACGGACAGCAATTCAAGATCTGGCACGTGGCATGATCCAGCAACAAACTCCACAGGAAAGGAGATAGAAGAATTTCTGTCTTCTACTAATCTGTACCTACTGAACGAGAGGAACCGTGGACCAACTTTTGAAAAAAGTTAAAGGCAGATTAATATTGACTTAACTATGGACACCTCTCATCTGCTGCCGATGCTAAGCCAATGATCTTATGGTGAAGGAGAGAGTTTCTCCGACCATGAGATTATTACTTTTACCATGACAGTGTGCCCAACGGTACATGCTGGAAGCATAACTCAAACTAAAACATTTATTGTTAGAGACGAAAACCTGAGAGACCTTGACGGGTACTTGTTGGAAGACCTTACGTACAAACATTTACCAAACATGCATGTACGTAACTTAAAAGAAATTTGGCATAAGAAGTTCAAGCGGAAACAAATACTGGGAAGTTCTAGATACCTCGTGCAATAAAGCGTTCAACACACAAAACCATGTTAAGCACAGAACTGGGAGAAAATATGTCCCCTGGTGGACGTCGGGATTAAATGCAACGCGAAAGAAAGCTCATTATGGCAAGTTTATCAAAGGACAAGGGACAGCGAACAGTTGAGGGGGCTACAAAGGCAACAATATTGTAAACAGAAGAAGCAATACAGCACCGCTATACGGCAAGCGAAAACACAACCCCGGAAGCAATACTGCACGACGACCCCAACAAATAACCCTTGGAACGCAACCTGTCGAATAACATCAGGAAAAATAAAAAATAATACTCCCATGAAAACGCTGAGGAAAAGTGAATACATGACAACAACGGATTTAACCGAAACTGCTACCTAAATCCTCGAAGATGAGGACGATGAAACACAAGACATGGAACACCACAAACTAAAAAAATTCTCAAATGCTACGACCCAACGGATACAGCTGTTACACAGACAGAAATAGAGGAAATAATAACTAAACTGCCTGCAAACAAGACTCCTGGTGAGAATGGTGTTACTAGTAAGACCATTCGTCGATTGTACATCGTTTTTCATAACTATGTTACTGTTTTATGTAACAGTTGTCTAAAAACTCTTGCTTATCGAGACTGTAGAAAAAAAAAACTGTTATCCATTCTCAAACCTAGTAAAGAAAGCAGAACGGAAATGCTCATCAACCTTTTGTAATCGGAGGGAAACGTGTTAGAATAGCTGCCACGAACTTCGTAGAGGAGAGCATATCACAAGGACAGTATATAGTACAATAATGGTCATTCTGGATGTTCAGGGACCTTTTGACACAGCTTGGTGGACCAGTATCCTTAAAGCGCTACTAGAATTTGAATGTCCTAGGAACTTACACACATCAAAAAAGTTTTTCATCACCTCCGTTCCGAGAGTTCCGGAACCTGTACAGAAAATTGGAATAAAAATCAACATAAACATAATTTCCGCCCTTTTTATTGCCCATGAAAAGCACACATTGCATGTTGTACCAACATGCAGTGAGACCTTCAGAGGTGGTGATCCAGATTGCTGTTCACACCAGTACCTCTAGTACCCAGCAGCACGTCCTCTTGTATTGATGCATGCCTGTATTCGTCGTCAACGCCGATTCGGCGTAGATCCCTTAGATTGGTTGGTGGGTCACGTCGTCTATAAACAGCCCTTTTCAATCTATTCCCAGCATGTTTGATAGGGTTCATGTCTGGAGAACATGCTAACCACTGTAGTCGAGCGATGTCGTTATCCAGAAGGAAGTCATTCATAAGATGTGCACGATGGGGGCGCGAATTTTCGTCCATGAAGACGAATGCGTCGCCAATATACTGCCGATATGGTTGCACTATCGGTCGGTGGATGCCATTCACGTATCGTACAGCCGTTACTGCGCCTTCCATGACCACCAGCGGCGTACGCCGGCCCCACATAATGCCACCCCAAAACAGCAGGGAACCTCCACCTTGCTGCAGTCGCTGGACAGAGTGTCTAAGGCGTTCAGCCCGATCGGGTTGCCTCCAAAAACGTCTCCGACGATTGTCTGGCTGAAGACATATGCGACACTCGGTGAAGAGAACGTGATGCCAATCCTGAGCGGTCCATTCGGCATGTCGTTGGGCCCATCTGTACCGCGCTGCGTGGTGTCGTGGTTGCAAACATGGACCTCGCCGTGGACGTCGTGAGTGAAGTTGCGCATCATGCAGCCTATGGCACACAGCTTGATTCGTAACACGACGTCCTGTGGCTGCACGAAAAGCATTATTGAACATGGTGACGTTGCGGTCAGTGTTCCTCCGAGCCATAATCCGCAGGTAGCGGTCATCCACTGCAATAGTACCCCTTTAGCGGCCTGAGCGAGGCATGTCATCGAAAGTTCCTATCTCTCTGTATCTCCTCCATGTCCGAACAACATCGCTTTGGTTCACTCCGTGACGCCTGGACACTTCCCTTGTTGAGAGTCCTTCCTGGCAGAAAGCAACAATGCGGACGTGATCGAACCGCGGTATTGACCATCTAGGCATGGTTGAACTACAGACAACACGAGTCGTGTACCTCCTTCCTGGTGGAATGACTGGAACTGATCGGCTGTCGGATCCCCCTCTGACTAATAGGTGCTGCTCATGCGTGGTTGTTTACATCTTTGGGCGGGTTTAGTGACATCTCTGAACAGTCAAAGAGACTGTGTCTGTGATACAACATCTACAGTGAACGTCTATCTTCAGGGGTTCTGGGAACTGGGGTGATGCAAAACTTTTTTTGGTGTGTGTATATAACCTATAAAAACTATTTAACTGATAGAACAGTAGTGTTGGCGACTAGCAGAACCAAACTAGAAAAGAAGGTGACAAAAGTGTGCTCACAGGGGTCTTGCCGTGGCCCAGGTTTTTGGAATATACAGCATAACACAAAAACGGTAGCATTTGCAGATAACTCACTCATGTTGACCAAAGCAGTTATTGTTATTATTGTCGAGGAGTTGAGCAATAAAGAAATGTAAAAAATCACAGCTTGGGCCCAAAACAACAAAATCCGATTTGATCAACAAAAATTGAAAGTACTGCTAATAATAAGGAGAAGGCTTAAAAAGAAAGCAACAGTTAGTGTCGTTCTAAACAATACCGCTTTGCAAACAAGTTGAACGATTAAAATACTTGGGTGTAATTACTGATTCTAAATTTATGTTTAATGAACATATACAGTACGTAGCTGAAAAATGCACGGAACTTATTCATCCTTTATCTAAATCAGCTAGGCTCAAATGGGAACTTGGTTCAGGAGCAACGAAAATAATTGCCAAAGGCGCTGCAGTACCATATTGGCAAATGCAGCTGATGCTTGGATTCACCCACTAAGAAGAAAATATAACTGTACGAAGATTCGTAGAACCCAGCGCTTGATCAACATAAAGATTGCTAACCCTTACGGAACGTCTACTGAAGCGTGCATTGTAACAGGCTTTACACCAATAATTATTTAACTCCAGAACACAGCTGAAGAATTTAAAATTCCAAAAACAGAACACGTTGCACATTCTATAGACACTCTATAGATTACAAACAGTGGCCTCATCCAGCAAGTGCAATAACTTTAGAAGAAAATTACAAACTCAAGAAGTATTCTATAGAGGCTTACACCAATGGAAGCTATTCAGAGAACGGAACACATCCAGGAGTCGTAATAAACATTAATGGCATACCTTCCTATCAGTTAAAGTACACACTAATGTATGGGCGGGCCGCGCGTGGCAGACGCGCGGTTCTGAGCGTCTTGCCACGGTTCGCGCGGCTCTCCCTGTCAGAGGTTCGAGTTCTCCCTCGGGCGTGGGTATGTGTGTTGTCCTTGGCGTAAGTCTGTTTAAGTTAGATTAAGTAGTATGTAAGCCTAGGGAGCGATGGCCTCAGCAGTTTGGTCCCATATAACTTACCACAAATTTCCCAAAAAGAATGGGTAAGTCATTAACCAAGCAGAACAATTAGCAGACTTCCAAGCCTTACAGCAACCAAAGAATTTAAGAGAAAAAATGGTAAAAAGGCAGACAATCGAATTACGCTGGTTGCATAAAAAATTCCAGGAATCATAAATATTTGGTAGGAGAGATCAGAAGCAAAATTAGGGTACTGCGTGAGAGGAAATGGCAAGTTAAATTCGAACGGGCGAAAACACATGTAGGAACTCATGAGAGTGAACTGGCAGACAAGCTTGCCAAACAAACAACTCGAGGAAACGAAACAGAAAGATACAACAGAATCCCTTCATCTGTGATCATAAGAAAGTGAAAATAGGAAACAGAATGGACCTAAACTACAAAAGGGGCAATCTTCAAAGATTTTTTCCGACTGTTTTTAGTCGTCTTTCCGTAAAGTTACCGCAGTCATCTAATTTTCAAGCTCAGTGAGAAGCCACACCGCAGGATTATCCCCGACATAAGATTTGTAGCGGTTAAGACTCGAATCATAGGACGATACAATTTGGAATGCAGCCGTGTAAGGTACGTGTTTGTCTGTGGAAATAGTATGTGAGGCTGTTGCTTTCCGGGCGGGAAGGCGTGCCGGTCCCCGGCACGAATCCGCCGGGCGGACTAGCGTCGAGGTCCGGTGTGCCGGTCAGCCTGTGGATGGTTTTTAAGGCGGATTTCCATCTGCCTCGGCGAATGTGGGCTGGTTCCCCTTATTCCGCCTCAGTTACACTACGTCTGCGTTTGCTGCGCAAAAACTGTCTCCAGGTATGCCTACACCATCATTACTCCACCACCCAAGCATTTGCAGTTGCACTCGTTTGGTATGAGACTTTCCTGGGGGCGTTCACTGGGGGTCGAACCGCACAATATCCCTGAATTCGGTGTGGAGCGGCGGTGGATTGAGTGGACTGCTGTAGTGTGTTGTGGGATTGTGAACCACTGACGGCTACGGCGGGGACGAAGCCTCTCCGTCGTTTCTAGGTCCCCAGTTCCATACAATACAATACAATGTGAGGCTGCCGAGTCACCTTAACAGCGGTCGCAAGAGCGAGGAACCATTCGAAGTCGGGCATCACCCCGGATGGTGAGCATTCTTAAACTTCATGAATTGGTTTTCATCAGTCAGGATAACAATACATACAGGTGCCTTCGAAGCGCAATCTTCTAGATGCTTTGCTAGAAACTCGCTAGTCGAAAAGGCATTGAGGCACCGTAAGCAAATGTGCTCTTTACCCTTAGTTTACTCATCTTGAAGGTGAGAAGGAGGGGCACGTTTTTGATCCGAATGATAACTGCCTTTCCCCTTATTCTTCTCGTCTGAGAATTACAGCATGTTTACATGCATCTTATGCTCCTGGCAAATTTTGAGAAATGGAGGGGACCGACGGCTATAGGCTTGCTCTGCTCATCTGACTTGATTTTCTTCTCCAGGCCATAAACGTTAACCGATATTCCATTATTCTGAGCATCAAATTTAGGTATGTCCTGGATCTTGAGGGGGAACTCGATACTGTCAAAATTATAGTGTTCACCAATGTCATCTTCCATATCGAGATATACCCTGCGAATGATTCCAATAATTGTAATTTCATTCGCAAGCCAGGATTAACCACGCAAAACAAGCGTGGTTGTTTTCGTTTTCGGCATTAGTGCATGCCTTCTTATCAGCTATATCGTTAGGAAACTTCATACAGTTGGATCCTCCATTACTGGAACACAGACATGCGTAGGGATGTCAAGATTTAGTACTCGTCTGAGTGCTTTAGCTGACCCTCTACCTTTCATCTCGGAACACCGGTCCGGTGTAGCACTCACGGTGGACTCACGAAACCACTTGGTCATTGATGTGCCCCGGGTTATCACTCCATTCTCCCCCCCCCCCCCCAAAGATAGGGAAGCCTGGTCTCTTCAATGTCAGAGGCCTGTTTTTGGGAGTGCGACAGTTCGATACACCGTACAGCAGGATATATCAGATCGTCAACAACCTTGAAGAGCTCCATTTCCAGAACAGGAAGGCAAGCTTTTAGAAATCCTACAGGATCCCGTACCCCCCGTTTGGATTGTCGATCGTAATGAATGAGACTCGCTCCTCAAAGGCGCCCGCAGTAACCATGTATTCTAATTGTGTTATTTTATTACTGATCTAATTGGCAATGGCCTTGCCGCAGTGGATACACCGATTCCCGTGAGATCACCGAAGTTAAGCGCTGTCGGGCGTGGTCGGCACTTGGATGGGTGACCATCCTGGCCGCCACGCGCTGTTGCCATTTTTCGGGGTGCACTCAGCCTCGTGATGCCAATTGAGGAGCTACTCGACCGAATAGTAGCGGCTTCGGTCAAGAATACCATCTTACGACCGGGAGAGCGGTGTGCTGACCCCATGCTCCTCCTATCCACATCCTCCTCGGATGATGACACGGCGGTCGGATGGTCCCGGTAAGCCACTCGTGGAGTGCTTTTTTTTATTACTGATCTAATCTCCTTCACTTTAAGGACGGGAGGGGGAATTACCGCTAGTCACAGGATTAGTACTGCTATTACTATAACTACAACTACTTGACGACGATGATGCTGTTGCTGATGACTGCGTGGAGGAGCAGGGTAGTCCACGTTTGTCGCGGTTCGGCCAGGAACATGGGGGAGGAGGATTTAGGGCGTTGCTTCATTGTGGGCAGCCTGGCTGCGGTTCTGATTGCGGCTGTGGAGATGGCAGTTACCACTTCCCTGAACCAGTTGCGTATGGGAACGTGGTCCACGGTCGCCAGAGCGGTAGTTTGGCGGCATCGGGGGCGGGAGCGACAGGGGCGGCTACGGCTGCGGCTGCTTGCATGACGCTGGCTTCCCGCTCAGCGATGAGGTCCGTCTTATACGGTTCACAGGACCGTGTCTTGTTGGTGGATTCTTCACCGTTCCCACCACCCACGCCACTGCATACTGCGGTTGGGATGGGTTCTTTGAAGGAGAAGACCAGACAGTGAGGTCATCAGACCCATCGGATTAGGGAAGGATGGGGAAGGAAGTCGGCCGTGCCCTTTCAAAGGAACCATCCCGGCATTTGCATGGAGGGATTTAGAGAAATCACAGAAAACCTAAATCAGGACGGCCGGATGCGGGATTAAACCGTCGTCCTCCCGAATGCGAGTCCAGTGTGCTAACCACTGCGCCACCTCGCTCGGTACTGCATACAGCATGGACGTTGGAGCTGTAGAGAAACAATAACGAACACAGTTAAGTACGTCGCCCAGACATCGCCTGTTGCTGCAATACAAGAGAGAACACTGGTTATTTGTAAGCAGAGTGAGTACATGTTTATAAATGATCTATATCGCTCTGGCTCTATGACATATCCCTCAGGTCATCCGGCACCTACTCATGGCGGTGCAGCTCCCTCTCCATCTCCTTCACCCATTCAGCCATCTCCGCATCCGAATCACCGTGGATGACTAAATCGAGGTCTCCAAAATCACATACAGCAGGAACATACTGATTCAAGACAAAAAGGTATACACAGAAAACTAAGAAAAAAATCGACGAACGAATGTGTGCTTCAACGTTAGCTGTGATGTGGGTGGAATCACAACCTCTGTCCCTCCCTCGTCATGCTCCTCGAAATGATCTACGACAATAACAACAAAGAATAAGCAACATATTTCACTCATAAAATTAAATATTTGTCTAATAGTACCATATTATGTATATGCACACTACTATGAAGAACAAACTATGTATAACTTATTGCTGTTGCTGGCTTTCAGCAGCTATGCCATCAATTGTTCCCTGGATGTATACTGAAACAATAAGATGACATGTATTCAGTACTACGAAATTCTTAGTGAAAAAGTTACAGTTACCGATTTTGAGCCTGAGAACCATGTACAACAGCAAACACTCACTGACCACTAAATAACAGCAGCATACTGCATTTACAAGAAGAATGCATACATTACTTACGATGCTGTTGCTGCTGCTGTTGCCACTGCAAGCTCCCTGCCTTTCAACTCCTCCACGATTTGGTGGATGTATGCTGAACCAACAACAACAAAAAAAAACAATGAAACCTGAACAAGTGTTATGACACTTTTTTTTAAATTCGAAATCTAGACACACAGTCACTTGATACTGCGAAATCTTTTTACAAAAATATATAGCACGAAATCCGAACCGGCCTCAGTGGCCGAGCGGTTCTAGGCGCTTCAGTCTGGAACCGCGCGACCGCTACGGTCGCAGGTTCGAATTCTGCCTCGGGCGTGGATGTGTGTGATGTCCTTAGGTTAGTTAGGTTTAAGTAGTTTAAGTCTAGGGGACTGATGACCCATAGTGCTCAGAGCTATTTCCATTTCAACGAAATCCGACCTCATGTTATAATTTTAATATGAGTTTACCTGGTAATTCCCATTCCTGCGACAGTCCTGGGCGTTCGCAACCACTGCTGATGCCTGAAAAACGCTACATGTTAAGTCGGATGTGAAGCAAACTAACGATTAACGCACACGCTAGTGAGAACAAGGCAATCGAGCCGACCCGACCACAGACAATAGCAGAATGAGGACTGGAGTGGAGGGAGTAGGATTTATATACGCTCACTGTTTCGGCATTAACCAATGTTGTTGTGGTCTTCAGTTCAAAGTCTGGTTTGATGCAGCTTCCATGCTACTCTAGCCTGTGGAAACCTTTTCATCTCCAAGTAACTACGGAAACCTACATCCTTCTGAATCTACTTTGTATATTCATCTCTTGGTCTCCCTCTACGATTTTTACCCTCCAGCCGGCCGCGGTGGCGGAGCGATTCTAGGCGCTTCAGTCCGAAACCACGTGGCTGCAACGGTCGCAGGTTCGAATCCTGCCTCGGACATGGATGTGTGTGATGTCCGTAGGTTAGTTAGGTTTATGTAGTTTAAGTCTAGGGGACTGATGACCTCAGATGTTAAGACCCATAGTGCTCCGAGCAATTTGAACCATTTTACCCTCCACGCTTCCCTTGATGCCTCAGAACGTGGCCTACCAACCGATCGCTTCTTCTAGGCAAGTTGTGCCGCAAATTCCTCTTCTCCCCAATCCTATTCAGTACCTCCTCATTAGTTACATGACCTGCCCGTGCAATCTTCAGCATCCTTCTGTAGCACCACATTTAAAAAGCTCCTATTCTCTTCTTGTCCAAACTTTTTACCGTCCATGTTTCACTTCCATACATGACTACACACCATACAAGTACTTTCAGAAAAGGCTTCCTGACACTTTTATCTATACTCGATATTAACAAATTTCTCTTCTTCAGAAACGCTTTCATTTCCATCGCCGGTCTACATTTTACACCCTCTCTGCTTCGACCACTCATAGTTATTTTGCTGCCCAAAGAGCAAAACTCATCTACTACTTTAAGTGTCTCATTTCCTAATCTAATTCCCTCACCATCACCTGATTTAATTCGACTACTTCCCATTATCATTGTTTGGCTTTTGTTGATGTTCATCTTATAGCCTCCTTCCAAGACGCTATACATTCCTTTCAACCATTCTTCCAAGTCCTTTACTGTCTACGACAGAGAATTACATTGTCATCGGCAAACCTCAACTTTTTTTTTGTCTTATCCCTGGATTTTAATTCTTATTCCAAATTTTTCTTTGGCTTCCTTTACTGCTCATTCAACGTACAGATTGAATAACACTGGAGAGAGGCTACCCCTTGTAACACTTATATCGATTAGGAGTAGGTTTATTTAAGTAACCGTGCATTTGCAATTTATGAAGTGTGCATTCTGTGTTGTTTGAACTCCTTCATGTACGACAAGAAAATTAGAGTTTTGTAATGCATATACGAAAAAAGAAAAAGAATATGTTGAAATTTTAAATTACTATAATATGAATATATTTATGGTAGAAGTATGGTTGTTAAAAGCTGGTTCATGCTTAGGACGTATTTGTAACTTGTAAACACTGTAGGGAAATCCCTCCGCAACGAAAGTGGCATGGCACGATGTAAAAGGTGGGTTTAGCGGTCGAACTGAGCGGCTCCTTTGTGTGACGACGCTGTGGTTGACTAGCCTTAGCACGGTACACCTCGACGGTGCTAAGAGAGGCCATTTGAAGCTGCATTAGAAGGGATTTGCCTTGGATATGGATCTGGCAATTGTTTGGTATTCATGGGATAATGTAATGGCTCCAATATGATGAAAATCCGACGTCAAGAAGAGATTTTATAGAGCATTCGCACATCAAGAGCCGTGAGTACAATTAGCCGCCATTTCGCCTGCCACTAATCTTCAGAACTTCATACATTCAGTTATGTAATGTATATTGGCATAGACCAGTTAATTTGTATGTTGTTTTAATAATAATCACATAAAATGGCAATTCGTGTTCGAAACCATAATTTCAATTCTTATCACGTACCTACGCAGGGCCCTCACCTAATTGGTACTAAAACCGAGTATCCTGATTTAAATGAACAATTCTGGCATTTATTTGTTTAAAAGTTATTTTTTGTCTAAAGTAAAATGAGTAGCAAAAGTTGAAGTAAGAGTAAAATTTGCATGCTTTGTTAATAGACTACTGCAAGTGAAATGGTTAAAATAGAAAGTTTAAGTACAAATATTTAAAGATTAATCAATATGAAAGTGAATCCCTTAATTATTTGAAAGCTAAAAACCTTAAAAGTGAAGTTGGATAGGCTTTTGCTAAAGTATCCTTGGTTTATTATATTGTAGGATTACAGTGCAAGATTGTGTAAATATTATTGCCAAGAATATCTGCTTCACAGGTGATTAAAATACATATAAATCTTTAATGAAACGATTTTCGGTAGTACTGTTAGAAGTGAAGTTATGCACATTTTCAAAGATGGCGTACTTTTAGTACCCGTCACGAATGGTTCCTTCTGAAGATAATTAAGCCCAGTGTTGTATTTTACTACCTTTCAAAGTAATTTAAGTGAATGACTATCTTTTAGAGAGAGTTTTTACTTTTAAAATAATCAGAGAACCTTGGCTAGTGAAATTATACCAGTTTATCGGTCCCCATCATATTGTCCTCCTATTAAGAAAGAAATAATCCACTACTGTTACTAAGGAAAACTGCTATATGTAGAGGACCATAAACGGTGTATTTAAGATGTTATTCATCTTTATTTGTGTTAATCGAGAGCGTCAAGAGAGAAGCCAGTGATGTCCAAAATTAGTTCTGCGCTTCATGCAGTGATGTTTCAATATTTTGAATAAATAACGCTAATGATTGTGACTGTCATTAGTACGAGCTCGGTGCAGTTTTGCTCCCCATAATTTACTGGTATGTGTGTTATTGGTAATTGCTCCTACATACGGTACGGAGTTCACTGCGTCGGTTTGTATCCTGTTTGCTATTCAAAAGGGAAATCTCAACAAAAGTAACTTCAATAACTAATATCCAATTTTCTCAAGTATGTATTTCCAAATTAATGTGCCTAGTTGTGCTGGCGACGTTTCATTTTTTTCGTTCACTTATAATTTTACAACTTCTGTTAACTCCCAAGGTGAAGGCCATTTTGATTTTACTGACAACTTCACAAAATTCTAAATTATAGACCGATACCCTTTTCCAATAGACACATGCACAGTCGAACTTTGAAATCCTCTCAGAGGGTAACATTAGCTTGTTTCACGGCATGTCAGTGTTATATGCAGCTTTTCCCATGACAGAACTGAAGGTTCAGTTATTTGGGAATTGTGTTTTATCCTGTCTCACTCGCTCCTCAACCACAGCTTCTCTTTCATGCCTCTCGACTCTTATAACTGCCTTCTGGTGTCTTCACAAATTATAGATAGCCTTTCATTCCCTGCATTTGACGCCTGCCACCTTCAGAATTTGAACTAGATTATTCCATTCAACATTGTCAAATGCTTTCTCTAAGTCTACAAATGCTATAAACGTAGGCTTGCCTTTCCTTAACCTAGCTTCTAAAATAAGTCGTAGGGTGAGTATTGCCTCATGTGTTCCAGCATTTCTATACAATTGAAACTAACCTTCCCTGAGGTCGTCTTCTACCAGTTTTTCCATTCGTCTGTAAATAATTCATGTTGGCATTTTGCAACCGTGACTTATTAAACTGATAGTTCGGTAATTTTAACACTTGTCAGCCTGCATTCTTTGGGGTTGGAACTATTATAATCTTCTTGATGTCTGAGAATAGTTCGCCTGTCTCATACATCTAGCCCAAGAGATGGAAGAGTTTGGTCATGGCTAGCTCTCCTGAGGTTATTAGTAGTTCCAACGGAATGTCACCTACTTTCAGGGCCTTGTTTCTACTTAGATCTTTCAGTGCTCGCCCATCCAGCTAGCCGTGCAGTCTAACGCGTTGCTTCCGAAGTGGGAAGGCGCGATAGTCCCCAGCACGAATCCGGCTAGCAGATTAGTGTCAAGGTCCATTGTGCCGGCCAGCCTGTGGATAGGTTTTAAGGGGGTTTTCCATCTACCTCGGCGAATGCCGGTGGTTCCCTTTATTCTGCCTCATTTACACTGTGTCAGCAATTGCTGCGCAAACACTGTTTCTATGTACATGTAAACCATAATTACTCTAACATTCAAACATTTGCTCTTACATTCGTCACTCGTCTGGAATGAGACATTCCCGGGGGTGGGGGGGTGATTCACTGAGGGCTAAATCACACAGTAAACAGTAACACTGGGGTTTGGTTGACTGCTGTAGCCTGTTGTGGGGTTGTGAATCAATGAGGGCTATGGCAGGACAAAGCCTCACATACATTTGAGTTCTCTGGCAAATTCTTGAAGCAGTATCGTATCTCTATATCATCTTCACCTATGTCCTCTTCCATTTCCATAATTTTGTCCTCTTAGTACATCTTCCCGGTATAGACCCCCTATATACTCCTTCCACCTTTCAGCTTTGACTTCTTTGCTTAGGACAGGTTTACCATCTGACCTCTTGATATTCATACAGGTGGTTCTCTTTTCTCTAAGGGTCTCTTTAATGTTCTGTAGGCTGCATTCATCTTATCTCTACTCATATATGCTTCTACATCCTTACATTGTCTTCTACCCATTTACACTTAGCCATTTTGCACTTCTTGTCAATCTCATTTTTGAGACATTTGTATTCCTTTTTGCCTGCTTCATTTACTGCACTTTTATGTTTTCTCCTTTCATCAGTTAAATTCAATAGTTCTTGTGTTATCCAACGATTTCTACCAGCCCTCAGCTTTCTACTTACTTGATCCTCTGCTGTCTTCAGTATTTCATCTCTCGAAGCTACCCAGGTTTCTTCTACTGTATTCCTTTCCCTTTTATTGTCAATCGTTCCCTAATGCTCCCTATGAAATTCTCTACAGTCTCTGGTTCTTTCAGTTTATCAAGGTCCCATCTCCTTGAATTCTTACCTTTTTGCAGTTTCTTTACTTTTTATCTACATATGGCAAAGAATAAATTGTTGTCAGAGTCTACATCTAGCCCTGGAACTGTCTTACAATTTAAAACCTGCTTCCTAAATCTCTGTCTCGCCATTATATAATCAATCTTAACCTTCCAGTGTTTCCAGGTCTCCTCCATATATACAACCTTCTTTCATGATTCTTAAACCAAGTGCTACCTATGATTAAGTTATGCTTTGTGCAAAATTCTACCAGGTGGCTTCCTCTTTCATTCCTTACACTCAGTCCATATTCACCTACTACTTTTCCTTCTTTTCCTATTCCCATTATCGAATTCCAATCCCCCATGATTATTAAATTTTCATCTCCCTTAACTCTCTGAATAATTTCTTTTATCTCATCATACATTTGTTCAATTTCTTAATTATCTGAGGACCTAGTTTGTATATAAAGCTGTACTCCTGTTGTAGGAATGGACTTCATGTCTATCATGACTACAATAATGTGTTCACTGTGCTGTTTGAAGCAGCTTATCCACATTCCTACTTTTTTTCATTATTTTACCTACTCCTGCATTACCCCTATTGGATTTGGTATTATAACCCTGTACTCACATGACTGGGAGCCCTGTTCCTCCTGCCACTGAACTTCACTAATTCCCAATATATCTAACTTAAATTTATCCATTTCCATTTCTAAATTTTCTAACCTACCTTCCCAATTAAGGGATCTGACTTTTCACAGTCTGATCTGTAGAACGCCAGTTTTGTTACTACTAATAACCTTCACAATATTTTACCCAAGAGGACGCCATCACCATTTAACCATAGAGTAAAGCTGAATGCCCTTGCGAAAAATTACAGCTATAGTTGCCCCCTGCTTTTAGCTGTTCAAAAAATGGTTCAAATGGCTCTGAGCACTATGGGACTCAACTGCTGTGGTCATAAGTCCCCTAGAACTTAGAACTACTTAAACCTAACTAACCTAAGGACAGCACACAACACCCAGCCATCACGAGGCAGAGAAAATCCCTGACCCCGCCGGGAATCGAACCCGGGAACCCGGGCGTGGGAAGCGAGAATGCTACCGCATGACCACGAGATGCGGGCGTTCAAAAAATGGTTCAAATGGTTCTGAGCACTATGGGACTTAACATCTGTGGTCATCACTCCCCTAGAACTTAGAACTACCTAAACCTAACTAACCTAAGGACATCACACACATCCATGCCCGAGGCAGGATTCGAACCTGCGACCATAGCTGTCGCTCGGTTCCGGACTGCATGCCTAGAACTGCTAGACCACCGCGGCCGGCTTTTAGCTGTTCACAGCACCAGCACAACAATGCTGTTTTCGTTGATGTTACAAGGCCAATAGGAATGCAGTATTCTGAGGAGGGACAAAAACATCCATCTGCATGTTTGGACACATTGGTTCACACACGAACAGGAACTTGAGCAAGAGTGGAGGTGGTTTCCTGGGTATCAAGCATCAAAGGACACCGACATCTGCTCTGCAGTCGCTTGCAACCAGAAGTACCAACTTAAAAGGAATTGGTACACATGTAGGGCTTCAGTCCTGTCCCACCCAGTGGTGTGGTGACAGCAAAGTGACCGACAAGTGAGTGCAGGTTTGCACAGTGTCCTGGCCAGCATGGGCCCCTGACATGTCTGCCCTGTGTTTGATGTCAAACTTGATTGAAAGATATTTAAAAGTGTTATTACATGTGGTTAGTTATGTTGAAGTCGATTTAATAACAGTATCCTTTGCATGATTGCTTTGTCAGAAAAAAGTGATCTATTTAACTACTTCTTTTCAACATATTTTACAAGACATGCACCTTCCAAAAGATAAGAGGATAATGAGCTGTGGCCGTGCGGTTATGGCGCTGCAGTCCGGAACCGCGGGACTGCTACGGTCGCAGGTTCGAATCCTGCCTCGGGCATGGGTGTGTGTGATGTCCTTAGGTTAGTTAGGTTTAAGTAGTTCTAAGTTCTAGGGGACTTATGACCTAAGATGTTGAGTCCCATAGTGCTCAGAGCCATTTGAACCATTTGAACCATTTGATAATGAGCTTTTCTGCCAAATAAAAGAGAGACCTAATGCTGTGAACTGCATTACAAATAAATTGTATACTCTTTGCTGTGTGATTGGCATTGATCTGTATTTTGCATCATGAGATCCTTCCTCTCCAGCACAGACTATGTCTTTTATCTGTCAATTTCCATTTGAGTGAGGGGAAGGAGAGTGCGGAAGAGGACAGGGCAGGGGATTTTCTAGAGGGTGAGGTTTAATTAATTTTATCGATTTATTTAATTAGTCAATAATTTGATATCAAAAGTGTCCTTGTTCCAGTGAGGAAGGGAGGGAGGGGTTGGAGAATGGAGGGAGATTGGGAGGGATGGATTATTCCCAGGGGTCATATATCGACCCCAAGAGGTTATAAATCAATTAATCCTCACAGGGTCATAAATCAGTCAAGTTTGCCTCTGAATGTATACAACCTACAAAATCGAAGAGGCATAGAACCCACTTTGTCCTACTACTCAGCTGCCCCCAAGTACTGTTTGTACTTGTGGAAAGTGCGCTCAAACAGTAGGTAATATTTTATGTCTGTGTCGCCAATTTAATACAGAGGTGGGGACGCTAAGGGAGATTATTACAGAAAAGGGAGGTAGCTAGACCATCAATAAACCAGTTTTGGTAAAGTTATACATGAACGAATTTCCTAAATTTAGCCATTTAATGACTTTCCCTTGCATATGAATACTTATTTTACTAGAAATTAAAAATACTGATGTTCTACCTAAAAATTTTATATTGATCATACAGAAGTTTACTGTTGTGAATATAATTATCAGTATACTGTTTATCAATTTCTGTCTGAAACTCTTAAATTGATTATATAAGTTTTATATTGTAAATATTTTTCAACTATACTATCCTAACTGATTATAATTAGACTTCTTCTTTATTTATCTTGCTATCTAAACATGTAGTGTTATAAATATTGTATTGTGGCATATGGAATAAATGAAATGAATGAAATGATTAGAATTAGTAAATCTACAAATGAAACTTCTATAAACGTCTTTAAGAAATTGTGCAACATGAGTTTTCATGTCAGGTGCTGCTGGTGGTCAGCCATCCAGACATGCTTTCCTCCTGATCCATATTCCGAATATCCCACCCGCCAAAACCGCAAAAACCCCATTCTTTAACACCATAATCGCAGATTTATGATTCCTCTAGGGATCCAGACGTTGGTTGTGCAACCAGACTGCAACATTTTGATCAAACAGCTGCCATGCTGACAGAATTATAATATGTGTTACAGCAAACTAGTGACTCTTTCAAAGCCTCCAACAGAAAGTTTACTAAAAATTATCTATTGGGGAATTATTTCCAATAAAATAAATAAATAATTTAAAAACACTGAACTGACCATCGCTTTCACTACCAGCAATCTTTTACAAAATAGGTTCAAAGACACTGTTGAATTCTGTGTGATAACTCTGAGAGATAGTATGTCGTACAGAAAGTCCGTAATTTCTCCATTCTGTATAGAGAGCATACATCAGACACTACCCCTGGAAAATCGTTATTTGTCCAGAACCTAACACAAAGTAACCATTCTGTAGGTTCCAGTCAGAACAATTTAACAATTCTCGTTAACACCTCCAAAGTACTTCTATTATATACTCTAGAAAACAGAAATTTATGCTCATCACAAAACTAAGGTGGGGTCCAATCACAACACTTTAACAGTTCTCCTTAGTAGCCCCCAAAAAGGACTACTATTACACACGCTAGAAGACACAGAAATTTATGCACATGACATAAGCCGCTGTTTTTATTGAATGGGGAGTTATACTTTAGAGAAAAGTACTATTTTGATCTCTTGTGAGGACTTGTAGAATTTACCTCCTCTTTTGTTTTATGTTTTAACAACCGATGCTCCCTTTTGTAAGTGATTAAATTTCTATGCTTCTCTTTTGTCATTTTTATCAATTCACTCATCATCTTTAACTTAATTTATTATACATATCAACTTAATTCATACAACACTGTTCCATTGAGTAATACTACTATCAGGATACTTTGTCTGCTGACCCTGATGTTTATGCAGCTGTAGTTTTATCATTTTTAGCTTTGACTGCTTAGTATCATGTAGTTACTGTAAAAGAGATTATATTTATCTGTTATCCCATTTTACGTCACCAAAGGTTTTATTGTGCTTTTTACATATGTATATATTAAGCTTTAGATCTTTAATTTTGTGAGGAACACCACTCATCAATTTTCTTCAACCTTCATGTCTCCATGTGGGTCGAATATAGTTTATTAGTTGTCTCTGCATTACTCAACGCAACATTTCTGTCACTGCAGCCAAACGCTGAGTTCGCCTTGTCGACAATTTATCATATTCTATGCCTCATCATGATTACTAGTAGCATCCACTCAAGACATCAATGGATCATCATATCTGCCTTCCCATCAACATGTAGCAGTGGCCAGTGGCTGTTACGTTATGTCTCTCATACTATATCCACATTTTGGATGCTGTCTCCTTGGCAATCTGCACCGTCTCCTTAGTTTACCTTTGCTATGGTTATACCCAATGCATAGACCCAAAATTCGCTGGAACGTTGGCCGAGCGGTTCTAGCAGCTTCAGTCTGGAACCACGCGGCTGCTGCGGTCGCAGGTTCGAATCCTGCCTCGGGCATGGATGTGTGTGATGTCCTTGGATTAGTTTGGTTTAAGTAGTTAAGTCTAGGGGACTGATGACCTCAGATGTTAAGTCCCATAGTGCTCAGAGCCACTTGAACCACTTGAAGATCCAAATTCATGAACGGCCCCATAGAAGGCAGTCGTGATTCTCAGAACCGATTCCTGGTGGTTCACTACCTGGAATTTTACATAATGTAGTCTGGAAAGCTTCTTCTTCTAGCAGTTAAGTTTTGTTCTTATTTACCTTAAATTTTAATATTTGTACTCTATTTTATGTCACTAGTTTGTATGTGCATTGCAGCTGTCACATTCTAATTTGCTGTGCACCTCATTTGGTGCTACTGAAATCACATGGAAAACAAAGGGTAAAGCCTCTCCTACTTAACCCGTTTTCTGTCCACACTACCTAGCAGTCAATTTTCGTCTGACAACAGACGCCCCATTCACCACCTCTGCCTGCCTCTATTAGGGATACACATTGTTTTAATTATTTTCATGTTTATATGATGTAATCTGTAATTCTTGTTTTTAGGTGTCCCTCGAAATCTGTAAATATTCTTATATTTCAGGATTAGTCTGAAGATGGTCTGAAAGTAGACTGAAACTCTTCACAATTGTAATAAGTGTTTTTTATACAATCAAGACATTTTTATTTTTTAATTTTAACAAATATTTCTCAGAGTTCGCTGTTCTTCCAATAATTTTTACAAAAATCTTTTGCTTTTTGATTGGGTGAGGAGAGGAGAAATGGAAGGGGAGATACTGTTTTTTACTTCACACTAATACTATTGAGTTAGGTGCTTCATTTCGGGTTTGTTGAGTGGCTGTTTTATTTTTAATACGACACTGTGACTGACTGGAGATAAGTAGTGGAGGCTGGGGGGGGGGGGGGCGGGGGAGGCAGAGAATGTGTGAGTTCCTCCTGATAAGGATGCATATTTTACTGAGATAAGATGGAAGAAGTAAAGCCGTCAGGACTAGGAGGGGTCGTAAGTAGTGCTTGGGTTGCTCAGTTGGCAGAGCTCTTGTCCGCTAAAAACAAAGGTGCCGAGTTTGGGTATTCGTCCGGCAGACTGTTTTAACATGCCATGATGTTTCATATCGCCACAACGTCTCTGCAGAGCGAAAATTTCATTCTCAATTCGCCTTATGAGGGAGGTTTAAATATCTGAAACTCTTAGCGGATGTAAAATAAACTACGCCTGGTAAGTGAATATTTGTACTTGCAATTTATTTCAGTATCACTGATGGTAAAGCCTAACCTAAAATCCTAGCACCCAAAGTGAACAATCATTCATTACCCTTTAGCCAACAATTCCATTCGACTCTTTATTTTCTATAACATTACATGATATACGACAAAATAGGCGAGTACCACCACTAGCCTCCAAAGAGTTTTGCGTGGAGTAAAGAAACGGGGGATAAAGCGAGTTTTGCGTGTTACAAAGAAAGAGACGATGAAGCGATTGATGATACGACTTACCCGATTTCCAACACTAATTGACTCACAGTGCCTGAACTATTCACAAGGGGCTATAAACTGTAATTCCACTGTTAAAGTACTTCCGATGTACTTATTTGTGTTAAAATACATAAAATGGCATCAAAACTGTATTCAAATTAAGTCACGCAGTTCTTTAATACTCAATTGTAAATGAATTGATTTGGAAGCAGGCCGGTGCTACTGGTGAGTTTTTCAAGAGGGCAAGATTTGGATTTACTCAATTCTGTTGAACATTTTTTTAAAGGAAAGTCTGTCTCTCGGTTACAATGCTCCCTCAGTGAAGTATTTAACTGCTTAAAAAGTACCAAGAGGTGGGGTTTATGCGGTTTTGGTTCTGCATTATACTACAGACCGAGCTATGCACACTCATTCATCTCATTTGACAGACAGGTGGAAGATAGCAGTCATTTGCCTAATACATAAGAAAGGAAGCACGGTGGACTGCTGTAACTACGGAGGAATAAGTTTACTTAACGTGGCATGCAGTCCTCCCTAACATTTTTTAGAAAAGAACAAAACCGTTTGTAGGAAACACCACTGGAGAATGTCAAGCTGGATTCCATCCAAGCCCTCCAACTATTGACAACGCATTTGCTCCTCGGCAAATTCTTGAGAAATACTGGGAAAGGGATAGTAAAGTCCAGGTACTATTACAGATTTTTGAACAACTTACGACACTACTCATCGAGACGCACTTTATAAAAACTTGATGATACGAATTTCAAAAAAATAAAAAATAACATCAAGAGCAATAGCATGGACTGTGAGAGAAATCTCACACCCTTTCCTCATAAGAACTGGATCAAGACATGGAGATCCGTCTTGTGTAGGCTAAAGGCTCATACTATGACGGTACAGCCTACTATGGGGTACCTAGCTATTATTACTGTTGGCACCTTATATCAAGTGACAAGTGTCAGAACTTGTTCTACATGCGCCACTACAGCATCTTACCATCGGAAGCAATTGTTGGGCTGTAGTTTATTGGGGCTGCATGCTTTTGTTTGTATCTGCCACCTAAAAACTTTTGTAGTGTTACAGAAATCTGGCTGCATCGTTGCTGGAAGTTGTAGTTTTTGACATAGTAAGTGCATTATTTATTTTGTTTTAATGGTAAGTACATGTTCTTTCAGTATTTATTCACTTTCGTGCATCTCTTTTACAAGTGGTTATGAAGGAAAGCGAAAATGGCGGGGAGCTTCATATGGGATAGTAATATGTGATACAGGGAACCACATATTTGGAGGAGCTTATTTGCAAATTTATAATATTTTGGAAATGAAGAAGAAATATTATATTATGTTATATATTTTTTTCTTATTCGGTGGCTTCGCTGAAGAAATGTTTGCGATAAAAACCAAATGAACCAATCGGTGGAAGCCGTTTTAAGGAAAGAAATGGACTACTTAAAACGAGCTAGACCTTTCCGTGTACCACAAACAACGTTAGAAAGGTATGTAAAGCAGAGACAGAATCTGATAATGAAGATATTACTACAAAGTTAGGATGAAAGCCTATATTGCCATCGGATCTTGAATCCGTCTTGGTAAGGCAGCATTGCCTCTTAGTGAAGGAGCGTTCTTTTGGGCGGTAACCGGGACTGATTTAAGACGATTGGCTTACTACTTAGCCGTGGCAAGTAATATCCCAAATGTATTCAAAAAGAAACCGAATCTGCTGGTAAAAATTGGTTGCACGGATTTCTAGAACGCCATTATCAACATTATCTGTTAGAATGCCACAGGGAATTTCATTGACTCATCCGAAATCCTTTCCTGAGGAGAACGTGAATACCTTTTTCAACATGTTGGAACCAGAAATGCAGAAAATTAATTTCAATTCTAATCCGGTATATAACTGCAATGAAACAGAGATCAGTGTAGAGTAGGGCAAAAACACGAAAATGATTGCCTTAAAAGGAAAAAGATCAGTGGCATCATTGACATCCGCAGAACATGGCTGCCTCTTTACTGTTGTACCTTGTATGAATGCTTCTGAACATTATGTTCCACCTTTAACTCCATTTTCACTCAAAAACAGGAAAGTAGAGCTCACGGATGGAACTCCACTATGGTCAATCCATGCCTGTCATATTCCAAGGTGGATACAGGCAGACATTTTTACTCAGCGGTTCCGATATTTTACTGCAGTGGAAAAACCGCCGGACATTACTCCCACACTAGAAATATGGATGCCATTGATTGGGGAGGGAAAATGGTGTTTCAATTGTATGCCTTCCACCCCACAGCTCTCATATGATGCAACCCCTAGGCTTGGCATTTCTGAAACCTCTCAACACTTTCTGCTGCTAGGAAACTGAGTCGTTTACTGTTACAATAGGCCAGATGGGAAAATTATATGACAATACATACCTTCGCGCTTCAGCTGTTGACACGGCCGTTAACGATTTTAGAAAAAGTGGAACCAATCTACTGTACCAAAAGGTTTTCAGAAACTATGACTTTGCTGTATACTTGGAAATGAAGGACTTACCGAGCTCCAAGATCAGCAATCACCTGTCAATGGACTTCAAACAACTGATGATAGGTCTATAGCTCCAACAAGGGATATTTTAAGTGCTTCAGACGTGTGTTTCCTGTCATCCAATTCCAGAGCCACTGCTGACGACTTGGCAGGTTGTTCTGAACGAAACTCACCCTCGTTGAGATCACAAATTCATCTCTCAACGTGGCTGGTGCGATCTGCAGCCTTGAGTCCTGTGCCATCTATTTCTAATGCTGTAGCCCAAAGAAGTTCTAGAGCACGTTCTGCGAAGAACATATTTTCATAGCCACATTACGAACAACTGGCAAGTAGTCAAAAGAAGAACATCGTAAGAGTTGATAATCAAAAAACTACAAGGCATACACAGACTAAAGGGGTCCCAGAAGATTACGAAGAAGAATTCCTATGCACGGAGGAAGTCAACTAGCCATGATAAACAAATGGGGAAAAGATACCCACACTTGTAAGTTAGATAATTTCTTCTGGCTTAAGATGTCTATATGCCCTCAGAAATGCTTTCACGTCTAAAACCGTAACACATTCTGCGAAAATGAAGATCTAGAACGCTGTTATATGCACCATTGTCCTCTATAGTTCAGAAAGCTGGACATTAATCATACAAGAAATAAAAAACTTCTAACACTTGAAAGAAAATTGACGAGAAGAATATGGGTCCCAATGACAGACAGAGATACTTGGAAAGCAGGAAAGAATATTGAAATTTATGAGATTATGAACCAGCCTAACGTTTTACTATATCAAAAGAGCAGACGACTCCGCTGAGCAGGACAAGTAATCAGTATTCCAGAACTTATATTAACCACATTATAACAAAAAGACCCCCCCCCCCCCCCGCATGAATCATGGATCTTGCTGTTGGTGAGGAGACGTGCGTGCCTCAGCGATATAGATAACCGTACCATAGGTACAACCACAATGAAGGGGTACCTGTTGAGAGTCCAGACAAACTTGTGGCTCCTGAAGAGGGGCAGCAGCCTTTTCAGTAGTTGCTGGGGCAATAATCTGGATGATTGACTGATCTGGCTTCGTAACATCAACCAAAACGCCCTTGCTGTGCTGGTACTGCAGACAGCTGAAAGAAATGGGAAACTAAGGCCGTAATTTTCCCCAAGAGTATGCAGCTGTACTGTATGGTTAAATGACGATGGCATCCTCTTTGGTAAAGTATTTCAGAGGTAAAACAGTTCTCCATTCCGAACTATGACAGAGGGCGACATTATCAGGATAAGCAAAACTGGTATAGTGGATGAATATGGATAGGGGTAAGGAGTGAAAGAGGAAGTCACCTGGTAGAATTTTGCACAGAGCATAATTTAAGCATTGCTAACACTTGCATTAAGAATCATGAAAGAAGGTTGTTTATGTGTAAGGGACCTGGAGGCACAGAAAGGTTTCATATTGATAATATATTTCAGAACAAGCTTTTAAACTGTAACACATTTCCAGGGGCGGATGTGGACTCTGACCGCAATTTGTTGCTTATAAACTATAGATTAAAACTGAAGAACCTGCAAAAAGGTAGGAATTTAAAGAGATGGTACATGGATAAACCGAAAGGACCAGAGGTTGTAAAGAATATCATAGGTAGCATTAGGTAACGATTGACAAGAACAGGGGAAACGAATACATTAGAAGAAAAATGGGCAGCTATGAAGGATGAAATAGTGAAGGCAAAAAGAGGATGAAGTAGGTAAAAAGTCGAGGACTATTAGAAATTCTTGGGTAACACAAGAGATATTGAATTTAATTGATGAAAGGAGAAAATATAAAAAATCAGTAAATGAAGCAGGCGAAAGGGAGTACAAACGTCTACAAAATGAGGTCGGCAGGAAGTGCAAAATGGCTAAGCAGGAATGGCTAGAGGACAAATGAAGGCATTAGAACCATATATTTAGAAGCACATATCACTAGGGGTAAGATAGATACCGCCTAGAGCAAAATTAAAGAGACCTTTGGAGAAAAGAAAACCACCCACAAGAATATAAAGAGCACAGATGGGAAACCAGTCCTAAGCAAAGAAGGGAAAGCAGAAATGTGGAATTAGTATTTACAGGGGATATACAAGAGAGATGTACTTGAGGGCAATATTATGGAAAAAGAAGAGGACATATATGAAAATGGGAGATATGTTACTCCATGAAGACTTTGACAGAGCACTGAAAGACCTATATTAAAACAAGGTCACAGGAGTAGACAAGATTCCATTAGAACTACTGATAGCCTTGGGAGAGCCAGCCATGACAAAACTCTTCCATCAGGTGAGCAAGACTTATGAGACAGGCGAACTACCCTCAGACTTCAAGAAGAATGTAATAATTCCAATTCCAAACAAAGCAGTTGCATGTAACGTATGGCCATTTTGAGTAAAGTGCTAGTGGGTAAAGCTATTTTGTGATAGCGAGCAAGTGGATAACATACCTTAATATCTTCTCAAGCCCAGGGTGGTAAACAGACATTTTACATAGCTATTAATTTTGGCCCTGTAATACCGTTAATGTTAGGTGCGGATCGTCTCAAATTCATTTGAAATTCCGCTGTGACATAACAAGAATACACAGATTTATATAAATGAGAGAAATGACAACAAAACTTCTCCCTTTTTCATTCTACATTTAATTTATCACTGCTTTCAGGGTTCAAGTGATACATAACAATCAAGTTCAATTACTTTCAACTCTCAACAAAATAATTAACATTTAGACATTGAATATGTGATTATTAAATCTTCATCTCTATACATGGGGATGTTATAAGTAGCAAAACAACTAAATCTTTATCAGTGAAATTTATATGTACATTGTTGTAGCTGTTGAATGGACTAAGTTGGTGGAGAATGAAATTTTATCATTTAAACTAATCAAACTCTCATGTACTCAATGGAGGATATGTTAGTAATCAACTCTTGAAATTCTATATTCAAAGCGTACGCAGGTTGGAGTGAGCAAACTCTCGACTCAACAATTAATGTCGCCTAATGCACGTTGGTTCATTACCAATCGGGAACTGCAGCGGTGTTGTCTCCATGCTGGATCTGAAACGCTAATTCTCTATTCTGGCCTTGACTGAATCACTCAGTCTCAACATTCCTGCGTTCCTAGAACATTAAATTTTCTCTATCCAAAATAATGGCTATTGCACACTCGCCAAGGGATGGAGCGACGTGCACAATGCTCTGCCCGAAAAAATTCCCACAGGAAATGAACTACCGCTTTACATCTGTCGCCACGATACGCCTTCACTTCGCAGACGGAAACGTCTCAAAGTCTTCGCTATTTTTTCCACACATAGGTGTCGCCCGCTGCGAGACGAGAGAACTATGTTAATTTAGTTCTCAAAAATGCTTTTATACGACGTGACTCTCCGCACCATGTCTCTTCTATGTTACATAGTATGGCTTCAGCCAACCGCTTCCTCATTATAGGTGAATTTCTATTTCTCTTGCCAGGTCGCTGCTAGCCTTGTTAATGCTCTCTAGCCACTTACCCACGGTCTCAGCTGTGTTTATTTAAAAGGTGTTACATTGTCCTCGCCTTATTTCTTTCTGCGCTGCAGCTGGGCATTCTTTTGTTAACGTTAGTTGGGGTTTCCCAATGCCATTAGGCACGTGCACAGTCCACCTCCAAACTGCGTTCACTTTATCTCATTTATCCATGCCCTGTCGTTATAAAGGTAGATATTGTTTTGTTATTTGGTACAGGGGATTATTACAATTGCTTCCTGTTAACAACATAGAGTGTTTTCTGGGGATTTTATTCTGTATTATAATTATGAAGCTCATGTAATGTCCGAAAAAAGCGTACACCTTACATGCTGACAGGTGTGAAAAGTACTGAACAATCGGTTTAACAAGCTGCAGTTGCAAAATATTAACACGAATTCTTTACAGAAGAATGGAAAAAGTGGTGGAAGCCAACCTCGCAGGGGATCACTTTGGATTCTGCAGAAATGTAGGAACACCTAAGGCCACACTGAACCTTTGACTTCTCACACGAGATAGATTAAGTAAAGGCAAACCAAATTTATAGCATTTGTAGACTTAGAGAAATCTTCTAACAATGTTGAATGAAATACTCTGTTTCAAATTCTAAATGTGACAAGGATAAAATACAGGCAGCAAAAGGCTGTTTACAATTTGCACAGAAACCAAATGGCAGTTATAAGAGTCGAGGAGCACGAAGGGGAAGCAGTGGTTGAGAAGGGAGTGAGATAGGGTTGTAGCCCATCACTGATATTCAGTCTGTATATTGAGCAAGTACTAAAGGAAACAAGAGAAAAATTTGCAGTAGTCCACAGAGATGAAATATAAACTTTGAGGTTTGTCGATTACAATGCAATTTTACCACAGACAACAAATAATTTGGAGCACCAGTTGAAAGGAAATTGACAGTGTCTTGAAAGGAGGATATAAGACGAACATCAACAGCAAAACGAGGACAATGGAATGTAGTCGAATTAAATTAGGTAATGCTGAGGATATTAGATTAGGAAATGAGACACTTAAAGTATTAGCTGTGTTCTGCTGTTTGCACAGCAAAATAAATAATGATGATCGAAGCAGAGATGATATAAAATGTAGACTGGCAATGGCAAGAAAAGCGTTTCAGTGGAAGAGAACTTTGTTAACATTGAGTATAGATTTAAGTGTCAGGAAGTCTTTTCAGAAAGTATGTTCAGAAGTGAAACAGTTTAGAGAAGAAGACACTAGAAGCTTTTGAAATGTGGTCTTACAGAGGACTACTGAAGATTATATGGGAAGATCTCGTTACTAATGAGGAGATACTGAATGGAATTGGGGAGCAGAGAAATTTGTGGCACAATCTGACCAGGAGAAGGGATCGATTGGTAGACCACATTCTGAGGCATCAACTGATCGCCAAATTAGTATTGGAGGGAAACGTGTTTGGGGGGGATTCTAGAGTGAGACCAAGAGATGAATACAATAATAGATTCAGAGGGATATAGGTTGCAATAGTTACTCAGAGACGAAGAGTCTTGCACAGAATAGAGTAGCATGGAGAGATGCATCAAACCAGTCTTTTGACTGAAGACCATGACAACACCACCACCACCACCAACAACAACAACAACAGAAAGACCCCTGGGTCTGCCAACAATCTGGTGGTAGGACGACTTAAGGAAAAGACCGGAAGCTTTGAAAGTCAACCGGTTGCAAACTGCGATGGACAGAATGAAGGAAGGGGAGACTGACTGTTGACGCAGCACGTGATCTACAACAGTATTTCACAAACTGTGTTCTGCGGGAAATGAATATGTGCTCTGCGAAAAACTATTAACAACATATGCATTTTTTAAATTTTTATTATGATTTCAGTTTTACTAGTTATGATTTACGTTTTAAGTAATCACTGAATGAATCAAGCTGTTCCTATTTTCTAAAAATTTTTTTAACCTTCAAAATAAAAAAGAAATGTTTTCCATCAAAGCTGCAGGATTCTCAAAGCATGCCGTCAGAGGAGAAAAACTGGAAACTCAGGTCTACAGGGCCGGTGACCGCTGGTGTGTAAAGAAGTATTACCCCACGTTGTAACATATGATTTCCAAACTTGAAGATTTAGGAATGTCAGATTTCGGCTAGTTTTGCATCCTGACGAGATGGGGAGTTTTAAAGGTAATTTCTTTTCAGGGAATTAGTAAATTTACGAATATAGAAATTGTACAAGGTAACGAAGTAGGAAGCACGAGATGGTATTTTTTTTTTCTGCAAGGTTAAATGTATGCAGTGGAATAACACTCATGATAAGTGTTCTGTACAGCACCCTCGGTGATGTAGGGCCTATACTTGCATCTAAAGTTGAAACAACTGAAGATAACAGGAAAGAAGCCCTTTCAATCTATAATGCCTTTGGTCTCTGGAGATAGACGACGCTGGTCTGTCGTCTTCTACATCTCTTCACCTTTAAGAGGGGGCTATCGTGTAGGGTCAATTAACTACCTGTGCACTACTCTTTTCACAGGTAAGAGGACTCACTGCATTGTACCAAAGTGCTTCGGAAGTCATGTAAATACTTGGCAAAGAAGAACTGTAAAATGGGACAGTTGTCGTGAAGTGCCCGCAGAATAAATCCTCGCTGATAGGATTTCCCACTCGTCCTGCACGAAGGGATTTATTCATTTCTGTTCAAGGGACTTTACGAGTGGACAAGTACCGTTCGTTACGACTTACAGATTCAAGTGTAACTGCTCGTATCAGCTGTAGGATCTGTCTCACACAGTATCGCCGTTGACTGGTAAAGAGGTCACAACGTTTCAACGTTTCTCGTTTATTACCCTGCGATATTATGTAAGCAGGCAGCAGTTTCAATGTATGTCAGTATAAAATGTTCTAGCAACATGGAAGCCAGTTGTGAGTTAACTTGGAAAATCAATCAAAAGCGAAGGAGAATAAACTGAAAATTCAGCTAACCAATTTCTGCTCTACACGTTCTTGTAAACTTCAGTTCGAAATAAGTCGTGTCAGCTGTCAAAGAAAAAACTTGCGTGTTTAACCTCCTGATTTGCAAACGAGGCAAATGTTGACGCAAGTAATTCGTTACAGCACTCAGAATTCGATCCGAACACCATACTTAGTTTAAGACACAACACACCCTCCGATCAATTATATTCCATAACTGTGATGCTTGTCTGATGTAATAACATTCTAAAACGTTCGCAAAAGTGCGCCGGCAATGCAGCAATATGTAATGTTTATTTTATAAAAGTATCTAAATATGTATTTTGTTATCAACTAACTTTTCCATCACCAGTTTAGGAGGAGAACAAACAATATGTGGCACTGCAAAAAACTGATGGACTCCGAACAATGGGTCTCTAAATCTGTAATCAGTTACGCAACATGTAATAAGATACCACCACACAACACGATTTCAGGGAGGAATAAGGTGTTTTATGGCGATATACCACTTACACTACTGAACGATGTGCTTTGGCTGTACACGCTTACGAGATGGCTTGAGACGGGGACAGATGGACTCCGAACAATGGATCTCTAAATCTGTAATCAATTACGCAACATGTAATAAGATACCACCACACAACACGATTTCAGGGAGGAATAAGGTGTTTTATGGCGATATACCACTTACACTACTGAACGATGTGCTTTGGCTGTACACACTTACGAGATGGCTTGAGACGGTGACAGATGTGACATATCCAAAGACGATGATAGAATTTATAGGTGGAAAATAAAAATCTGTTGTAAAATTATTTATCACTTACTGTATTATATGTAAGATTTTACATACTTTGCAAGGGTAATGAATCTTCAAATTAAATATTCCAGCATCTAAATTGCCTGTACTACCTATTACAAAAACACACTACTTCCGTATTTCCACTACTGATAAAAAGTCTTACGGCAAACAACAGTTGTTTTCGTCGAAAGTTTGATGGACTTACCATGCTTGCAAGCTGTATGGAATTTCAAATGAAATATTTCTCCTTTTGAACTGTCTATGTAACCTATTAAAATACACGCAGCTTATATGCTTCTAGTAATATGCAGGAACTCAACACCAAAATTCGCGCAAAACAATCTTCTGATATATCTCGTACAATTTCTCACACGCCGCACGCACAATGGACCTTCAAATTAAATATTTCCACATTTAAATTGTATTAATTATTAAAGTACATGAAGCTCGCTTATTGGTACTACTTAAATAAATTATATGTTAACAGATGACAATAATTTGATCTAAGTAACACTTCCTAAATTCATCTAAATACCTAAGAATTGCTTGAATAAGAGAACTACTGCAGATGTAACTTACAGCTGAAAATGCACCAGTATTACTCTCATTCCTAAAAATCACCGAATGTTCGACTCCCATTGCAAGAAAATTAATTATTTCTGCACTTAAATTGCCTACGTCACTGCAGCAGAGATTTAGCAACACAAACAATGATAATATTTTATGATAAGAGTTACACGTTTCCCTCATATTCTTACTCTGTCCTGTTCTCATTTTTACTTACCAGTCTTTCACTTGATTTTGCACTACTTCAGAAGATAGTCGATGCTTCTCGAAGTTCCCCTTCAACAAATAGCACGTTATTAATGTGAGAATTATTGCCTACTAGTTTCGAAGCCAGCGTGTAAAGTAATGACCCCACCAATTTATTCGAAATCTGTTGGCTATTTTTTGGAAATTGTCTTCAAATCGTGAATGACATACTCATCTTCTTCTTCATCATAATCATCATGTTCTTCATCGTAATCATCCTCTTGTTCTCTGTCTTCCGCTTTCATGAATACATTGTTTTTAATTTCTTCATCTTTCTTTTGGAATAGTTGTCCCTGAAGCAGGTCTTGTGGGAAGTTGAAGCATATGCTCCTTATACCATCTTTTCTCCTTCTCTGCCAAAACTTGGTGAGAATTTTTGAATCCAGCATTAGGCACAGCTGGATTAGGTTCAGAAATTGTGAATAATACTTATATCTCCACCAATTAATAATAACAGACTGTATATGTTTGTTACTTTGAATTTTTACTCGCTGAGTCTGGTGGGAAATTGAGCTACAGGATTCTTTCAAGCTGCAGGTGTTTTGACATGGTGAGATTTCTCCTTCTTAGGTTCAGATCTGATTCATTCCTCTCCTAATAGTATCTTCAGTGTGCTTAGAAGCGTTTTGAAATTTTTAGCAGCTTTTCTGTACGATAAACCTCCGGCAACAGCTCGTTTTCCTATTTCAAATCTTCTGCTCACTTGAGATATAAAAAAGGATACCACTGGGTCAATGATGGTCAGCGGACAATTATAGTCACTGGACAATAATGGTTAGTTGGCAATAATGGTCAGTGGACGATGATGGTCAGTGGACATTGATGGTTAGTGATCAATAGTGATCAATGGACTTTGATAGTCAGTCGTAAGAGATGGTCAATGGATAATGATGATTGGTGGACAGTGACTGTTAGTTGAAAATGTTAATCAGTGGACAACAGTGTCAGTAGATAATCATGGTTAGTGTTTGATGATGGTCAGTGTATAATGATGGTTCATGTATTACAATGGTAAGTGGATAATGATTGTCAGTTGATAGGGTGACTGTTATAATCCTACGTTCTCTGCTCACTTAAAACATAAAAAAGGATACCACTGGGTCAGTGAAGGTCACTGGACAATGATAGTCAGTGGACAATAATGGTTAGTGGGCAATAATGGTCAGTGGACAATGATGGTCAGTGGGCATAGATGGTTAGTGATCAGTAGTGGTCAGTGGACTTTGCTAGTCAGTGGTAAGAGATGGTCAGTGGATAATGATGATTGGTGGACAGTGATTTTCAGTTGAAAATGTTAATCAGTGGACAACAGTGTCAGTAGATAATCATGGTTAGTGTTTGATGATGGTCAGTGTAGAAGGATGGTTCGTGTATTACAATCGTAAGTGGATAATGACTGCCAGTTGATAGGGTGAGTGTTATAACCCAATGTATTTAAAATCCGTGATAATCAACTATGAGGTACAAAATAGGACATAATTTGCTGCTGTGTAATTAACAGTACAAAGTAATTAATTGTTAACCCTACTAATGCTCTCACTCATTCAGTTTTTTGAGGTTCTTAATTATAGACAAAATCTAGTGGCATCGACACCTTACAGATCTGAAGTAGTAATATTTAATTATTTCAAAATTTTGTTGCTTGTTCAAGGTCTCAGCGCAGAAGCCCTTTTTTAAAATAAAATACGTTTTATTCTGTCATTACACAAGTGTCAGACAAGCCTTGACTGCATTACCTTCTCTCGTTACCTTCTCAAAAACTTTGGAAAATGGGTAAGTTGTGACACTGGCCATGAATTACTTATGTACATTGCGTCGCCTTTCTAACACAGGAGCCTGCATTTCATACATCTTTATCCACCTGTGAAAATACCATGGATTGATGATGTATTACACAAGTGGCTGAGAACATTACATATCATAATACAACAACTTTTTAATGTTCCACTGGATATTTCTTTCACTCCAGGCAAACTTTCATTCTTGAAGGTTATGACAAATTTTCTTGTTTCTGATGGGAATATATGGAGAATATTCAGTTTACTATAATCCATTCTACTGATTCTTCAGTCTAGAGTTTTTATTTTTTTCAGAATTTCTTGAACCATTTTTCTCACCTACTTTCTAACAAGCAGTTATTAGAAATGTTCGCTACCCATCTGTACCACGAAGTTCCTATTCTCTTTGTTTGAAACAGCGTTATCATCCAAGGATTCTTCATTGCCTTTCTTTTGGCAATATCGCATACTGAAACGATTTTATGCTTTAACCTGCCGAGTTCTGACAAGATGGATATATTGGTGGAACTTTTGCTAGAAAATATTTCCGGTCAGGTCTTTTAGAAACGGATCAGTCAGTCTTTTTTTAAACGCCCCACTTCTGACACACCTGGGAACTTGTAGTGCTGAATATCATGAAGCACGTTACACTATTACGTTTAAAATCAGCTTCGGGAGAAGGGGTGAGCCATTCTATTAGTATACTCTGCTTATTTAAGTCCTTTCCAAGTCCCATGTATCGCATGAATGATCTTTATAGAACGTAATTACTGATTGTCAGTAAAAATCTATTTTCATAGGTCCTTGTACCACCTGTCGTTACAAATTATCATCTCATTTTTCCCATACATACTTTATAGCGTATATGCTCCGTCTGCCTGCTGGAAGCGAAAACCTTATTACTTTTCGATGACAGTAGACAGTTGTTGGATATCTTACTGGACAAAAGAATTTACAAAACTTTACATGTACACTCACAAATCTATAAAGCTTTGACATAGGTTTCATTTGCCTTGAATACAACTGGTTTAGGATCATGGTTCTGGGATATAATTCTCTAATTACTGGGCCAAGGACAGGTATGGCGGTGTCAGCAATTGTTTTATACATTTATTTATGTATGACGGTAGTATCTGTTCCCGAAAGAACAGTTACCGTGGATGACCATGCAGCTTTGCTAGAAATGAAATGATAATTAAATGGACACCCTAGCTGCAAACAGGCGTTGATGTACTTCATTGGGGACATGTTGAAAATGTGTGCCGCGACCGGGACTCGAACCTGGGCTCTCCTGCGTACATGGCAGACGCTCTATCCATCTGAGCCACCGCGGGCACAGAGGATAGTGCGTCTGCAGGGACTTATCCCTTGAACGCCTCCCTTGACATCCACATTCCCAACATGTCCACACCACTACATTCGTAGTGCGCCTAATAGATGTTTGCCCATCATACGCATTACTCGTGGCAGATTAGTCTACCAAGTCCCGTACGAGTTCGGGCATAGCGTGTGCGTTCGCACAAGAAGGTCAATGGCCGGGAAGCCATATTTTAACTATATATGACGGTAGTATCTGTTCCCGAAAGAATAGTTACCGTGAATGACCATGCAGCTTTGCTAGAAATGAAATGATACTTAAATGGACACCCTAGCTGCAAACAGGCGTTGATGTACTACATTGGGGACATGTTGAAAATGTGTGGCCCGACCGGGACTCGAACCCGGGGTCTCCTGCTTACATGGCAGACGCTCAATGCATCTGAGCCACCGCGGGCACAGAGGATAGTGCGTCTGCAGGGACTTATCCCTTGCACGCCTCCCGTGAGATCCACATTCCCAACATGTCCACACCACTACATTCGTAGTACATTCGTATGGCTTCCCGGCCATTGACCTTCTTGTGCGAACGCACACGCTATGCCCGAACTCGTACGGGACTTGGTAGATTAATCTGCCACGAGTAATGAGTATGATGGGCAAACATCTATTAGGCGCACTACGAATGTAGTGGTGTGGACATGTTGGGAATGTGGATCTCACGGGAGGCGTGCAAGGGATAAGTCCCTGCAGACGCACTATCCACTGTGCCCGCGGTGGTCAGATGGATAGAGCGTCTGCCATGTAAGCAGGAGATCCAGGGTTCGAGTCCTGGTCGGAGCACACATTTTCAACATGTCCCCAATGAAGTACATCAACGCCTGTTTGCAGCTAGGGTGTCCATTTAATTATCATTTCATTTTATATATTTCTTTATTGCTGTCACATGTTTACTTACAGTGAAGCCTAAAATATGTATTCCATAGGAGCACAAAATTTACAGACAGAAATTATAAAACACTTAAGACTACGCAGAATTTATTATCTTTGAACAGCTTTTTGATTTTTGATTATAGGAGATCATTTCCTATATAAAAGTCTTTCAGTATTTCTTGGGGAGTGACTTCATAAATTTTCGTTAGCTACTGTCAGTCACCATAGTACAATCAGCGTTACGGTTGCTTTGTTCCTAACACCACTTTCCTATCGAGTTGCAGTGTTTTGGACCGACCGTTGGAACGCACAGAGTCGTGGCTACTTCGCCTGAGTAAGCAGGCGGCAAGCAGGCGGCGCAGGTACACTGGGCCGCATTCCGGTGTCTGCCTCTTGCCTTTATGATGTATCACCAGGATATTACGACGGTTCCCGCGTGGATTAATAGAAACCGAAGAAGGAACAACAGCCGGTATACACAGCCAAGACAGTAAATTTAGCACGTACTTGTAATTTACTTTGATGTATGCCACCTTACGGCGCTGGTTGCTGCTCCGTCGGCGCACGGCGCACGCTTAGCTTCACTCATACGTGAAGTTCTGATTCGAAGCCTACGCTTCACTGCACAAGTCACTTTATCACTTTAATCGGAAATCGTAAAATTTTATCGATTTTCCCTTCACTTTATGTAAGTATTAATTATCCCACCCTCAAAGTTGTAATAACAGTCATAACTACGTTCGACTCCCAGATGCCGGCCGCGGTGGTCTAGCGGTTCTAGGTGCTCAGTCCGGAACCGCGCGACTGCTACGGTCGCAGGTTCGAATCCTGCCTCGGGCATGGATGTGTGTGATGTCCTTAGGTTAGTTAGGTTTAAGTAGTTCTAAATTCTAGGGGACTGATGACAACAGATGTTAAGTCCCATAGTGTTCAGAGCCATTTGAACCATTTTTGACTCCCAGATATACTTTTACCCTGCTCTTTTCATACAAAGGTACACTGAAGTTCAATTTCTTACAATTGTATTGCAACGAAAATTTTCCTGTATGGTATTATCATCATATAGTTTTCTGTATCTACTTTGGGCATTTCAGGTGACCTATTAATTCACAGTGTGCCGTATCGAGTAGTTTTCTAGAGGGACGGTAGGCTAAGTGATGGTTTCTCAATTTATAGGTAATGAACACATCGCATGTTCATAGCTCCACATCAGCTATCGGAAAATCTTAACCGCAAATCTATAATCCACACAGCTGCAACTAGATTCAGCGGCGTCGAAGGAAGAGTTTACAGTTTACTACTGTATCTACTTACAAGGTATCTTTCAGTGCGGAAATCAAGACAAGACTCAATATGGACTTTTGTAGAAAGGAAAGAAACTGGAACACATTTACTGAGACGAGGAAACAAACATTAAGAAATTCGAACAGAGACACGGAAATATAAAAAACGATTAGAGGAAATACATACAAATTTGAGACTGAACAAAACTAGGGACTTCTACAAAGTTTTCAAAGAAGAAATAACAGGTTACAAGCCGATGAGCCTGCGCTTTAAAGATTCAGCTGATAACCAACTACCAAGGCAACTATGACTTACTAGCAAAATACTTCAAAATTCTTCTAATCTGTGAGGAATCAACACAACGATAATTTTCAGACAGCCTCAAAAGGAAAACCCGCCTTCAGAATCGCCATCTCTGCAAAATTTAACAATACATGGGAAAGCTGGAAAACAACAAAGTGCCAGTTGAAGACGGCATATTAGCTGAGATGTGGAAACTGAGAGACAATCGGACAGTTGTAACCATTTATGACGTTATTAAAGATTGCTGGGAGAGAGAAAGAATACTGGACTACTGGAAACAAGCCATAATCCATCTGCTACATAAGAAGGGTGACTGGACAGACACCAACAATTAGCGACGCATATGTCTACTTCCAGTCACCTACAAAATTATATCCGAAGCTCTCCTGAACAAGACAGAAGATGAAGCAGAATACACAGTTGGCAATTATCAAGCAGGATTCAGGAAAAACAGATTTTTAACAGATTTTTAACCTGAAAACTATCCTCAGGATCAGAACAACGGGGAACCTTAACACAGTCGTTACACTCATTGATTTGAAAAAATATATACCATTCTGTAGACAGACAGTCAGTGTTCCTAGCACTGTAAGAAGTAGGTACCGACAAAACCATCAGACACTCACAGAGACAACTTCAAAAATTAAATTTTTAGAAGTTTCTGAACCCTTCAGTACTAACACAGATGTTCAGTTGGCGACAGACTCTTCAATCTGGTCTTAAACAAAATCATGAGAGAGTCGGATAAAGAACTACATGAGAAAAACATCGAAGGAATCCATCTAGGACAAGAAAGGCGAAGATTGAGGTGAAATGCTTCGCTTTTTCAGACGATATTGCAGTAACAGATGCAAAGTTGATAATAGAAACACTTCATGAAATTCCAGCTAAAACCAGAGTGCCGCGCGGAATGGCCGCGCTGTTTTAGGCGAAATGTCAGAAATTGCGCGGCTCCTTCCCGGAGGTTTGAGTCCTCCCTCCAGGATGAGTGTTTGTGTTGTTCTTAGCATAAGCTAGTTGAGGTTAGTTTAAGTAGTGTGTAAGTCTAGGGACCGATGACCTCAGCAGTTTGGTCCCTTAGGAATTCACACACATTTGGTCATCTAAAACCAGATTAATAACATCATATGAGAAAAGAGAATACACTGAACATAAACACAAAAGAGAAAAATATATAAAAGCACAACAAGGAAACATCAAAACAATTGATAAGGTTAAGTATTTGAGAGAAAGGATAGAATCCAGTAGGTTAGATGATACCACTGGTAAATAAAGATCGAAGAAAATGGAATTATGGTACAATGTCACCCAAACCCTATATAATGAAAGATCAATATCATTCCAGAAAAAAATTAAACACTACGCAACAGTAATTAAAATGGAAGCACCATACGGAACCGAATGGCTAACACAGAATAAAAGAGGTGAACAAGAAGAACTGGAAAGGAAAGAAAGGAAAACAATCAGAAGAATTTTAGGACCACAAAAGAACAAAGATAATAACTGGACGAAGAGGAGAAATGAAGATCTATATGGAAACACAGAGACAAGCACAGGCATAATAAGAAAGAGGAGATTAAAATTTTACAGTCATATGTACAGAATGAGCAGGCTAACGAAGAAAATTTTAACTTGATTTCCACATTAAAAAACATCATGGGATGGCTATAGGAGACAAAAACTTGAGAAAACTTAACATCGCAGAAAACACCATATATAACAGGGAATGTTTCAGGCTACTGATCAGCACTCAAAATCCCTGTCCAACAACGAAATTCACAATCTGTGAGGGTGATGTCAAATGAACAGAGCAGGCCATCAGCCAACACATGAAGAAACTCTGGGAACATCAATAGAAAAAAATTTGTACCTTTGTCTTCAGTTCAAAGCGGTCTATAATTGGCCAAATACTGCTATTATATATAGAAAAGACGTGACCAAACTGCAATTGAAATGTGCCATTGATACAGACATTAAAATGGGAAGTGTAATGTGACTTGAACATTTACCTACTTACTTCTTGTATTATGTGTATGTTAACAGAGATGAATCCCAAACGGAAGCGTTATCCTATTCACGTTATGTCGTGTCAAAATTTATTTTAAATTCGCATTATTGGTACTATTCATACCTCTCCAACTTCAATACCTTTTGTGTACGTGGAAATAACAGTTCATCGTTGCAACTGTCATTTTATTTTTATAATTATGACACATGTACTTATCTACATTTGATTAAGTTCCATGATGCTCTTATAACTATAAATATTTACATAATGAATCCAATTTATAACACTACTGTATGCTACTGCTGTACCATAACCCTAAAGCTGGAGGCAGGTTGTGAAATAAAACTATCTTGTTAAAGCAATCATGGCATAAAGCAACAGAGCAGTGTTACCCTCTGAGAGGAATTTTGTTATACTGACCGCGTTGTACCTAACAGAGGTGGCTTATCGCAAGTGAAAGTCAGAATTACGTAAATATTCAGACAGTAACAAATAATGTTTCACCTGGCTACACTGTTTAAAGAATAAGGAAAACGGTCGCCAGCCTAATTAGGCAAGAGAAAGATTAACATTCTTGTTTAAGAAAGTAGGTATGAGTAACTTTAACGGACAAACACAACCTATATTTTGCCACACGCGAGTGCAATGAACTCTGACGCCTGCATATGTTCACAGTTAAGATTGGAAGCTGACAGAGCAGGACAGACTATTTGCATAAATATAACAGATGACGAAACACACTATTACTTTCAGGGCTTATTCAAACCGAACAAATTTTATAACATTACTATCAATATTCACTGCAGAATCATAAATTCGACGTAGGTTAAGTGTCTCTCAACTAATTACTATTCTATTTAGAATGAAAGTTAAATAGAATTCACTAACAGGTTACTTCTCACTGTATTTTAATAAATAAATTATTTTCATAAATAGTGGTAAAGGATTACCTGTGAATCTTATTACACTATTAATAAGCACTTTCAATACCCAAAAAAAACAAGTGCTTAGCAAGTATGAGTATATAACTTTCCACAACTGCAATTCACGACTTTTACTGCAGTGAGACACAATGTTGACGAATCTGCAAGAAACTGACTCACCTTTTAAATTTTACTACAGGCACCACTGTGATCATTAACTAAGCAAAACTTTATAAGCCTCAGTTTTAAGAACTTTTAATCTCTAAAAGAAACAGCAAATTGTCTTTATTACCACAGTCTTCTACTTTCAAGTAAATGATTAAATAGAAGACTTTTAACTCCACAAAAATTTGAATTAGACTGTTTCCATCACGGGGTGGCTTTCACAAGACTACATTTACTACCTGCCACAATTTCACTAAATCCACAGTAAATCTGAACACTCCCTTCTTACCAAAGATCAAACAACATTATTTAATTATTTGGCTTTGAGGCTTTTATTTTTTCCACAAACTAGGACACTCGGTAATCATAGTTCAAATGGAGAGGAACCTGAGAGGTGTTGTGATAGGGAAAAAAATCAAGGTAGGTACAAAAATTCAGTTATAAGTTACCTTATATTTGTGCACACTAAAACTTACAATGATCTGATCCATCACTGTACATTACTATAGTATTCCGTTACAGTCCGCAATGTGGTTGCAACTGCATATTGGTAGGTGGAATTGCAGGCAGAATCGCTGGACTCTGTCCCTTCTGGGTGGCGATGGTAGATACCAATTCCAGAATAGTTCCAGCTATTTATCCATCCATCTGAGGCATTGGTAAGTGACAGGAAAAGCCTCTCTCAGAACCAGCACAATATAATACTTTTACATGGCAGTGCACAGTTTGGTAGCTTGTCCCCGACTGACTCTTGTTCCACCTTTTCTACCTAGGCCAACCACAATTTGCGCGCGCTACACAGTTCCGTTCCCGACGGGAACCACTACACCTTTTACATACAAACTAACTAAGAACCCTAAGTGAAGGTCAGCGGTTTACATAACAGCAAACAAACGTTTTAAATAAAACGTATCATTTGCAAATATAGCTAGTTCTAAACAAAATAATTTAACAAATTCCAAATACATACAGTAAGTTTTGTTTCCCTCCAATTGGGACAAAGAATTTAAATGACAGATATACTACATTGCATAGAATCAAAGCATGACATCAAAGTTTTAACAAAGAAAGGAGTACACAATTTTCTGTTATCGATTCAAACACATTTACAGAAGCTCAACGATGTAACATTAAATAAAATAAAAGCAAAATAAATCAGTAGAGCATTAGAGCTATGGTGTTACAAATTCTCCTGCGTGACAAGTCGTAGTAATCTGTATTTTTTTCACATTCTTATACACAAGTGTGTGACTATTCTATTACTGCATTGTCTTCTTGGACGATCGACGTTGAGTATTCATAATTAGGTTTGTGAATGGTTCAATAAATTTATTTAACGCGAGAATTTTACCATCTATTACTACTTCTGTATTTAATTCATGTTCATTGCCAATGGTTACGTCCTGAGTTGGGGGAGGGGGCGGAGGAGGAGGAGTGAAAGGTTAGCATTTTTTATATTGTTAAATGTTTTACGCTAGTCGACGAAAGTATTTGCTATCAGTTGATGTATAATTTGATTCATCAGTCCTTGTTCCGTGACTCACTGTATATATCATCATACACGGCATAAACTTTCAGCTCTTACACTAAAATTACCGTTACTTCCACATCTACAGAAATGAGTAATCATACATGCCTTTCTACTTCACGCATCGTTCGTCTTCACACATACTCATACATTCATACACAATTATACTTCATATCAGCGGGGTCCTTACTGTTACAGCCACTATGTTTATACACTTCTTCTCTACTAATTGGGACGTGCACTTGTATCATTGCCTTAAGATTTAACGGTGTACAGAATAATGAAATGCTTCAATAGCCAGTGTACCATTCATTAATAATTGCAGAGTAATTTAGGACGGAGTATTTCTCACTCATATGAAATGTTGGTCTTGTGTCTTACCCAGTCCACAGGTACTAAAATTGAACTTATCCTGACGAAGCTCATACTAGTGAGTTCACGTATTAACTCTCGTTTTGGCGGGATAGCTTGCGTAACTCGTTGCATTTGTCACCAGTAAAACTTACCTTTTGAGAATTTTCTTTGTCACAGTACATCGTAAGTGCTTCATAATAGTACGATGTCCTGTTTTGTGTCGTAATCGCTACTAATTCCACCCCACGTTAATCTTTGCCTTTAGCTGTAGCGTTTTGAGTTGTTGGAGTTCCTATTTGTAGATGTTATTGTACATATTTGCAAACAGCATTGTTTTCACGAGTTTGTAGTATAGTGCATATCGGAGTTTTGTACACAATTGGTCACGTTCCCTTTCTTAGTCCATTTTCTTAAATTTAAAATTAAATTTAGTTATTTACATTTGTATAAAGTGTACATGTTCATTGTGTGTGACCCCATTATTCCCAATGGTCGTCGTTGGGAAGCTTAGCGCGAACGATCGCTGTTTTCCGGAGGTGGCGGAGAAGCATCGCTGCAGCCCACCACTTCAGCAACCCTCACCGCAAGTCCTTTTTCGTAACCTGATTACCACGGAAACGTTGTCCTCTTGTCGGGCTACTCTGTTTTGTGTCGGACCAGCATTCATCACCCAATACTCATTACAAGTCTCATTGTTTACTCGCCTTTCGTCCGGTGCGCCTTGCAATTGTTGTATCGACTCCTGTTGTCATGGTTCAGTGGGTTCTAGTATTCGGGTTTGTACCTACGACGTTTCTTGTGATAATTTTTATTTCCTCGATATCAAAAGTTTCTGAGTCTATTGGCTTGAGGTGGGCGCATGAGGGTGCAACCACGAATATTTTTATTACTGTGTTCAGTATGCATATTACGCAAGAAATCTGATTTCGTGATCGTGTTGCCTCCCTGACCTCGCCCTTCTTTGTAAATTCAGCAACACAAAGAGCAAATATTCAAGATCTGTTTCTGGTATTGTGACTAATCTTTCTCGGTGTTCAGCGACAACTTACATTCCAAAAATTTTAGTCTATCCATATCAGAGATAGGTTTAGTCCAGTATCTCGTTTAATTTGTATATTTCTCGATTTTTTTTTTATTTAAACCCCCCTAGTTTGATTTAGAACGGTCGCGGGTCGAACACCTATTCGTAATCTTTCCTGATCCTAAATTTGTCTAGAAACGATGTTCAGATTGATCATATATTTGACAATTTGTGCCAGATCCACTGCCGGGTGCAATGAATCTTCTTGGGTGAATCCTGCTACATAGCGTTGTTTTTCTGATTAGGTCCAGTTTCGTGGCAGTACGTTACAGAACGCTCTTCTAAAAACTTTGGGTGGACCTTTTTTGAATCAGTAAAAATCACCTGAAATTACGGGTGAAACGTCGAAACGTCTCCTTAGAAAAATTAGTGAATTACTGTGCTGGTAAACCTCTAAGTTATTTGATTTTCAAACAGCTGAGCAAAACTGAACGTACTCAGACAGTGCTCTCTTTACTTATTCTGATCAACACTAAACTGACACTCAATATTTTTAGCGTAACCCAATCTGACTTTCAAATATCCCTACAAAAGAATGGCCCTGACTAACAATAACCTATACCTTTCAAATATCACTTACCTCACCAAAATCTTCGTTACTCGAACTACTGCAATACAGCAAGCGCCAATACTGCCAGCTAAATAAAAATTCTAACTACTGAAGGCACTAACTACTGATAGGCGTAGTCAACAAATGAAAGCTTTTGATAGAGAACAAACAATGTATTTACCTTAATAGTGTTTAAAAGTCATAATATACATATCAGTTCATGACATCCAGTTTTACAAATTTACTCTCTCTGATGGACACAGGTCCAGATCATCCGCTCTCAAAACTCCGCCATCTCTCTCCCCACATCCACCACTGCTGGCGGCTCACCTCCAACTGCGCAACGCTATGCGCTGTTAACAGCCAACTGCCCAACACTACAATAGCAAATTCCAACAATGCAAACCAGCCACAGACTGCACACAGCACAGTCAGTGATTTTCATACAGAGCGCTACGTAACGTTACCAACATAAAAACCTAAACAGCCTACTTACACGGGTGCCGTAAGAGTCTTTTATCTATGAATACTGCTGAATGACATGCTCCTGTACATGTGAGTATGGTACTGACATTTGTTCCAGCGTGGGGGAGGTGGCGGGGAGGGTGAGGGGAGGGTAGGGGGGCAACTTATTTGGTTTGCAATTGGCGTTGACGATTGATTATACCTGCCGAAGTCTCTTTGAGCAGCAATGTGAATCTGCAAATGTGAAAAGCTACCTTCTATTTAATTTGGTAAATTCTCCTGCTCGTTTCCTGCGCCAGCAGTATTCGACTCATCCGAACTGAATCTTCCAGGGGCCACTTCAGTACGAATTCGTTGTAGACAGCTTTGATGTCCACTTCTACTATGCTAACGATTTTGTATTTTCTTTTAGGACATTAGTTTTTCAGCTTCGTCTACTCAAGTTCGGTGCTGCAGTACTAACTTCCTCGCGAGTGTCGGTGTCACTGTCGAATACCCCTAGGTCCGCGCAGTCGTGCACCTTCTTCACGAAAGTGTTGTCATGTTTTTCTTCCAGTTTCATATTCTCAGCCTACTCCTGCAGTTTTTTCACTTGATCGGAGAATTCGTTGTAAATGATTGTAGTTCTGAAACATCTGTCTGAACTATAGATACGGTCTTGGCTAACTAGTCAAGTGCAGTTTGCAAACTGTTTTGCTTTTCGGACACCCCATCTAACCCAACGCGTAGTTTTCTTTTGTGCTTCGGGCAATTGTGAAAATGTCTCATTAAAATTGTTCGACATTTTTGTAAATTTATGATCAAGTTTCAGACCGACATATATTTTTAAAAATTGCATTACTTCGTTCATGTCGCTCGGCTCAGAAAAACTAATGTTTCTTGACTTCTCTGATGCCCTTTCAACCTGTGCTGTGACGGTAAATTATCAATCGTTTGCACGGCAGTACATCTTAGCAAAATCCCCACTGTTCCATTCTGCGTCAAATTCGGGTCGTGCTACCATTTATGGCAATATTTTCTTCATGATGTTCAACGCCAGTTATTTCTGTTGGCTTATATATATTATTTGTTTCCTGGTTATGATTGCGCGGAATACGTTCGTTAGCTACTTTATTTTCTAACGTCTCCATTTTTACGGCCTATATCACCTATTTTCATTAGTATCAATGTCGCTATAAATTGCGTTTATCTTGGCCCTGATAGAAATTTCTAGTACGACAAACCGCATCAATGTAATTATTTATGCGACACTATTCCGTCTGGTTCGAACTGTAACATGACAAAATGCTAAAATTTACTGAAAATTTTTACTACATCTGCATAGGAACCCAACGGCCATGCCGCAGCTGTTGTAACACCGGTTCCCGACAGATCACCGAAGTTAAGCGCTGTCGGGTTGGGCTAGCACTTCGTATAGTAAAAAAAGGTCTTCTCCGTCTGAAAAGAACATAAAATGACTCCCAAAATTTGTGTAAAACTATAAAGACGGCAAAGACAGTAAGAATTTCTAGTAACATTCTTAATTGTTTAAGATACAAATCTTAAGCCGGCCATTTTCAATGAACGGCAATCGATGAACAAAATATCCAGAAAAAATGTAAAGCAAACAATTTTGTGCTAACGCTATAAGCGTTCTTATTTGTTGCTTATATGTATGAAAGTATATACATATGTCGAAGTATATAAATAAACTGTTAAAACTTTACTAACCTATAGAATTCGTTTCATAAAAGCTACGCACTCTGCTGTATAAGGGAAAAGAAGGGAACCAGCGAAGAAAATGCTCCTTTGGGCCCACAGAAAGGGCGGACACGTTCCTCTTTAAAAGACTCTAGCACAAATGTGGGGAACCAACTATCTCAGTTCCCATTCCGTCTTCCTCACCAAAAATTTCGGCACGCAGGCATATTCGCTTATTTTTGTGCTGAAAGAAAGGAGCGGAGAGACAATGACGATCGAAGAGAGAGTGCCAGTGGGAGAGACAGAGGGAGGGGACAGTAATGGCGGGAGAGAAGAACAGAGATATGGATGTAGACAACAGCAATGGGAGCGAAAGCCAGAGGAGATACTAATGGTCAGTGAGAGAAACCGGAGTAAAAGAGGAAGAGAGATAGGTGTAGAATGAAGGAACGGGAGCAAAAGATGGCGAAGAAAGCGGAAATGAAAAAAATACACACTTGCGGAAACCATACATAGGCTCGGAGGATCTGAACCCTCGCAGGCAGGGAAATTTTGACACATAGGCATATGGAGAGGGGGGGGGGGGGGGTGGAGGGGGCGCATTTTGGACAGAAATGTTAAACACTTGGGTGTAGGGGAAGAAATGACTTGGACCCCCAGAATTTTTGAGCTGCAAAGTGGTGGAGACTGTGACGTTGCGAAAGAAAGACAAAAAGAGACAGTGTAAGTGAGAAAGGGGAGAGGGGCAGTGGGATACATCGTAAATCAATGGGAGAAAAAGAAAATAGTTTGAGAGACAATACATAGACAGTGGCAGAGCATGAATACTTAACTACAGAGAGAGACTGGGTGAAAGGTCTTAGAATTCTGTGTTAAAAGAGAGCGAATATCTTCTCATCCCAAAATTTTTGATGAGGAAGGTAGAATGAGGATTGAGGCAGCTGCTTTTCCTCTCTTCTGTCAAAGTCATTTAGTAGGACTATATTCGTCGTTTTTTGCTTCGACGTTATCATTTTTCCGCAGTTAATAGTATGGTTCTGCTTAACGATATTGAGGAGAAACCAGTCAGTGATACTTCTCGTTTCGTTTCAGAGGACGTTAAGAATCTTTATACTCTTACCTTTACAGCTGACTACAAGTTTTAACTATTTCATTTTAAACATAAACAATGATGGTGCCATGGGATTCAGCATTTCAGGGACTATGACACATTTTTATCAGTGGCCTAGAAGACGAAGTTTTAGAGCCTGATCAAGCCATTACAGAGACGATATTTTTTTGCTTGTTGACGATTCTGAGGAAGATGTAGACGAAATAGTAAAAAAAATTCAGTGATATCCACAGAATAAAATTAGTTTATCGTCGAGAACGAAACTGAAAGCAGATTGCAATTCCTCAATTTGAACATTACGAGGAAGAGTAATAAGCAAGTATTTACTAATCAAAATATCCACGGGTGTGCTGCCGGTCTATAGTGTCCAACGGGCACAATATTTCGGCGATCATACATGTCGCCATCATCAGGTGAACTGACGGACTGAGCTCCTGTGAACGTGCCGGCAAGGAGATCCGTACGCTATGGCTGCGGAGGGTATTTAAATCGGCCGCCGCCGCGACCGAACCCAGTTCCCTCTGAGCAGCCATAGCGTACGGATCTCCGTGCCGGCACGTTCACAGGAGCTCAGTCCGTCAGTTCACCTGATGATGGCGACATGTATGATCGCCGAAATATTGTGCCCGTTGGACACTATAGACCGACAGCACACCCGTGGATATTTTGATTATCAAATACGCCGGGAGAAACTCAAGAATCACAAGTATTTACTATTTACACGATACCAACAATAACTGATGCTGTAATTCCTAATGATTCGATTCATACCACCAACAGGCTTCTAAAGAATATGCTTCCTATAGTTTATCAGCGGGAAAGATAAAGAGGCAGAACTAAACATCATAAAGAAAATACCGGTAAACAACGATTACGAAGTAGGTGCCGTGAAAAAAATTAATGCACGAAACTAAGGAGAATGGAAAGAATAATCTCAACGAACTAAAAGTAAAAGTTGTCGCTAAGTGGTCCTACGGATGAGTCTCACAAAATATTGCAAAGATTTTCAATCTGCACAGTGACATCGTTGCAAACAAGTAATATAGAGAGATATAACCTTAAGTATGATGTGGGTAGAAACATGGATACTTTCGAAAGATCGGGAGTTTATATAATCCAGTGATCTTCCTGTGATGACAAATGTATTCGATCAGATACAAAGAACATAAAGCTGCATTCCCTTAAGTAACTGTGACAAATCAGCTGTTGCGAATCATGCACACGAAACGGGCATCGCCTTAAGGGAATAGAGGGGAAATAGAAATCTTGCACATACAAGCAAAAGAGAGAAAACTCGACCTCATGCGAGAATTGAACGTCGCCATTCATGAAAAGGAACATGGCAATATCCTGAGGGTGAAAGACCACAGAATGAGATTTCTTAACGGGTTTTTAAGCAGATATATAATTACAAATTTGGAATGCATATTCGGCGAAATAGCTACGTACTGACGATCGTTAACTTTGAAAATGATGAGAAGTAGGCGACCAATAGAATAGCAATATGGTTGAGCCAATAGCTGTGCATACACAATAATACTGCAGATACAGTATGTTAGTTCACAACAACTTCTGAACCTTTTCAAAAGTGTCAACTTGACACTCTTGTAGCCCACAGCTTATTCGCAGGAAGTGGCCTAGTACAGTGCGGGGTGTAGGATGGGATGGCTACTAATGGAAGCCGACGGTTTAAAAGTAGGACGAGGACCGAAGGATGTGTTTTTATTCTGTTCGATATTGTGAACGTCTCCATTATGTCGATAGAGTACTTAATGTTTTAAAATCACGAACTAAACTTTAAAAGCAGAGTATGAAATCATTCTCTCTAGAAACACGTTTTAGTGCTGAGTGTAGGAGTATTATTATTGAATGCTACCAGTTATATCTGTTAGTACTATTTCAATTGCCAGATCGTAGTGTCTGATATAAGAAACCTCGTCCATTAGACACCCATGTATTTGTGACCTCAAAGCTTTTCGATGACGTTGCTATGACTTTTGTTGGTTTGAAATTCTGTCCCTAACGAATAACTACATGTACTGGGAATTATTATCCGTTGGCGATTTTTTAAAATTTTGTACGGATCTAACGCTGACGGTCATCTTCGACACGATGCCATCCACTGACCTCTCTGTTTATCCTTTGCTCCCCTTGTTGGAGGTAGACAGTGGAATTAATCATTTCCCTCTGTTTCACTATACGAATGAGTGATCTTTGTCCCACATTTTGAAACTCTGATGCCTCGAACCAGAGGTTAATTCAGCTCAAAATGATCAATGTATCCTCATTACGCCACCTTGACAGGTGTTATGGGACCTACTATCTAATAATTAGTTACAAATAAGCCTTGTTTGCGTCATTAAAAGTCTTGTTTGACAAAAGTGCTTTAAATGTTGTCGGTTACGACCCTATTTTCTGATTTGAATAAATTGTCCCCATCCATGACAAAAGAACTGTACTATCTACGTAAATGATCTGACAGCCAACCATGTCTTTTCTCATCCACAAACGTGCAACGATCCCCGAAAGATTAATGCATATGGAATTTATTACATATCGAAAAGATAGTAAGAAGTAGAATAAGAGATGTGCAACACAGTACGGAACTGTGCGACTCACATAACGTTTCTGTCCCTGGAATGTTTGTTTAGTCTTGTGTTGTCCGTTGTGCTAAACCATTATTTGATTTTCCTTTTTTTTCTCATATCCGAATACAGTAACAATTCTTTAATACAAGCGTGTTAGACAGTGATGGTGACGTGCATTATTCGTCAATATTTGCATGGAAATCAACCCCCTCTATTTAGAGTCCCTGCAGTGGAAAGTTTTTATAACACCGCTCTTACATCTTCAGTATATTTACAGTAAAACAGCTTAAATTAAGTTTATCCATTCTCTGTCTGGCACACAGCCCAAAACGTCAGAAAAATTTTTCATGAAAATTTTCCAGTCCTGAAAACTATGTCAGTAATGAGTATTACATTGTCCAATATTAACTCAAAAGACTTGATTTTATGTATTATCATATCCAGGAATTACTTACATACATAATATTTTACTCTGTTGGCCATTAAAATTGTTACACCAAGAAGAAATGCAGATGATAAACTGGTATTCACTGCACAAATATATTATACTAGAACTGACATGTGATTACATTTTCACGCAATTTGGGTGCATGGATCCTGAGAAATCAGTACCCAGAACAACCACCTCTGGCCGTAATAACGGCCTTGATACGCCTGGGCATTGAGTCAAACAGAGCTTGGATGGCGTGTACAGGTACAGCTGCCCATGCAGCTTCATCACGATACCACAGTTCATCAAGAGTAGTGACTGGCGTATTGTGACGAGCCAGTTGCTCGGCCACCATTAACCAGATGTTTTCAATTGGTGAGAGATCTGGAGAATGTGCTGGCCAGGGCAGCAGTCGAACATTTTCTGTATCAAGAAAGGCCCGTACAGGTCCTGCAACACGCTGTCGTGCATTATCCTGCTGAAATGTAGGGTTTCGCAGAGATCGAATGAAGAGTAGAGCCACGTGTCGTAACACATCTGAAATGTAACGTCCACTGTTCAAAGTGCCGTCAATGCGAACAAGAGGTGACCGAGACGTGTAACCAATGGTACCCCATACGATCACGCCGTGTGATACGCTAGTATGGCGATGATAAATACACGCTTCAAATGTGCGTTCACCGCGATGTCGTCAAACACGAATGCGACCATCATGAAGCTGTAAACAGAACCTGGATTCATCCGAAAAAATTACGTTTTGCCATTCGTGCACCCACGTTCGTCGTTGAGTACACCATCGCAGGCGCTCCTGTCTGTGATGCAGCGTCAACGGTAACCGCAGCCGTGGTCTCCGAGCTGTTAGTCCATGCTGCTGCAAACGTCGTCGAACTGTTGGTGCAGATGGTTTTTGTCTTGCAAACGTCCCCGTCTGTTGACTCAGGAATCGATACGTGGCTGCACTATCCGTTACAGCCATGCGGATAAGATGCCTGTCATCTCGACTGCTAGTGATACGAGGCCGTTGGGATCCAGCACGGCTTTCCGTATCACACCGATTCCATATTCTGCTAACAGTCATTGGATCTCGACCAACGTGAGCAGCAACGTCGCGATACGATAAACCGCAATCGCGATAGGCTACAATCCGACCTTTATCAAAGTCGGAAACGTGATGGTACGCATTTCTCTTCCTTACTCGAGGCACCACAACAACGTTTCACCTGTCAACGCCGGTCAACTGCTGTTTGTGTATGAGAAATCGGTTGGAAACTTTCCTCACGTCAGTACGTTGTAGGTGTCGCCAACGGCGCCAACCTTGTGTGAATGCTCTGAAAAGCTAATCATTTGCATATCACAGCATCTTCTTCCTGTCGGTTAAATTTCGCGTCTGTAGCACGTCATCTTCGTTGTCTAGCAATTTTAATGACCAGTAGTGTATTTACATTTAGTTTCGTAAATGTGACATCACCTCTTTTATCCACATGTAATGTATATGATTCTGCAACCAATTTCTTCTTACTTGACGAATGTGTCACTTACGACCACGCGAAAACCGAATTAATGACCATCGTCTTAGTGGTCTTATGGAGGCAAGATTTTCTATTCCCATGTACGACATTTAGAAAAGCAAAGGACGTTAATTTCATTGCAACAACTGGGTCTTCCATAAACTAATAACTCTTTTATTATATATTTAACCTCCTAATATCCTGATAAAGCAAGTTAATTTCTTCTTTCCCTATGTTATTTTTGACAAACTGAGGGTGTCTTTCCTTAGCAAAAACTGAATTCTGAACGGTAATGTTAAAAAGTTCTCCCACCTGATCCTAGTAAGTATAGGAACCCTTATGCTTTCTGCTTATAGGTTTGCTATTCGAGTGAATATGAGAAGCATCCGCTGAAACAGCACTAATACACCGGTGGGCAAAACTTAAGGACGAAAAAGCTTTCAGGTGATGTGTCGCTGCCAAGATGTGTAACTTGATGAAACTTGGACCACAGGTAGAAAGAAATGGTGCAGTACAGTACAGAGGGCAACTTAAATAAACGCGCAATGAGACGATCAGAAATGACACTTTAATGCAAAGACAACAGTTATCTTGAAGTCACCGTGATCTATTATGGTCCCGTGGAGATTAAATAAGGCGGGAAACGCTTCTTAATAGCGCGTGTGATCGCCATGGATGGCAGTCCACGCCATGCAATCTGCTGCCGTGGTGTCCTAAAAGTTGACACGAATTCCTTGGGGTAGGGTGTTCCATTCCTCCATAATTGAAACTGACAACTTTTGGATGGTCGTTGTGGAATGTGGACTTGCTGCAAAAGTCTCATCAACACATCCCACATTTGTTCGTTGGGACTAAAGTCGGTGGAAGTGGCAGGCCAGTCCATTCGCGGAATATTCGCGCGTTCCAAGCTCTCCTCCACCAGCGCGGGTCGATGCTGTCACCCACCCTCATCCAGAAAAATAACGTCTGGGGCGAAACACATCTCTGAAAGACACACCTAGCGAAGAATTACTGTGACACAATAGCGTTGACTGGCGAGTGTTCCGTGTTTAAATATCTGAAAGCCGGTTCGCCCTTGCAACATTATGCCTTCTCAAGCTTTAACGTCTGGACAACCAAACCTCTCATGCTCAATAATGTTCTTAGGACTATTACGTGTTCCCAGTTCTCGGCATAAGAGGGTGCGCAAGGCACTCAAATTCATTGTTGAGCGTGACCATTTTCGTGGACCAAATGTGATGGTGTGAGAAGCAAAACGTTGGATGGCTGTACTGACCTCAAAATCTTCCAGCACTCTCTGTATTTTACCCCTGCCACCTTCAGAATCTGAAAGAGAGTATTCCAGTCAAGGATGATAATTAGTTACATGAAAATTAAAATACGTTACTGTAAAATTGTATTATTGCATTATTTAATAGTATAGGTCCTAATATTGAAATATGTCTCCTAGCTCACTCCAACTCTGCAGAGTCGTACTGTACGAGTATTTTAAATTACTGTTATTTTCTAATTAACGTGCTCTCCAGCCCAACTACACTTCCGGACGAAAATCTCAACACCCTGAAGAACTCGTACGACATAAACGAAAGTTCGTAAGCGAATTTCTACATAAGAGAGATTGGTCTATTCAAATTTTACGCCAGTCACATAAGAGTGACGCAAGTAGCAACACTATGAGGATGTAAAATGAGAATTCGGGTCAGGTTTCCTTTAAATACACGTTGTAACGGTGGTCAGCGTTGGTTACCTTTGAGGCTAGACGTGGTGAGTTGATGTTAGTCAAGAATTGCTTTAAGGCGAAAAAGACGCCATTATAAACACTCACTGTGCTTGAACGAGGTCGTGCAATAGGGCTACGAGAAGCTGGATGTTCATTTTGCGATACTGTGGAAAGACTTGGCAAGAATGTAGTCATTGTACATGATTACTGTCAGCGATAGTCACGAGAATCTACGATCGTAAGAAGACTAGGCACTTCCAAGAAGAAAGACTATTGTGTTCAGACAATGGCCTGGCGCATTATATTATATCTGCAGCAGCAAACTGAGCAGCAGTTGATACCAGGTGGACAGAACGAACTGTTACAAATCGTTTACTTCATAGACAGCTCCGAGCCAGAAGTGTATATTTAACTGGCCCCAAACCACTGCCATTTGCGACTTCAGTGGTGTCAAGCGAGAGCTTCGTTGGACAGCAGGGTGAAGGTCTGTTGTGCTTTCTGCCTTGGTGTCAGTGATGGCCGCTTGCTGGTTAGAAGATGGCTAGTTGTGGGTCTTCAACCAAACTGTCTGTACGCTAGACGTAGTGGACCTGTACGAGGAGTTATGGTTTGGGGTGCGATTTCGAGCGACAGCATTAGCACTCTCTTGGATATCCCCCGCACAATTACTTTGCTGTACATCAGTCTGGTGATTCCACCTGTTGTGCTGCCATTCATGAACAGAATTCCTGCGGATGTTTTCCAACAGATAACGCTCGCCCACATACCGCTGTTGTAATCCAGCATGCTCTACAGAGCGTCGACATCTTTCCTTCGCCTGCTAGATCACCAGATCTGTCTCCAATCGAGTACATATGGGACATCATCGGACGAAAACTCCATAATCATCCACAAACAGCATTAGCCGTCCGTGTGTTGACCAACATACCGCAGTAGGCTTGGAACTCCATCCCACAAACTGACATTCAGCACCTGTAAAACACTATACATGCACATCTGCATGATCGCATTCGATATTCTGAAGGTTATATCGGTTATTAATGTACCAGCGTCTTACATTTGCAATGACTTATCTCGTGCTTACATTAACTTGTGATGTTTCAATGTATATCATTTAAATATGTTACCTAAACTAATGTATTCCCTAAATTTCATTACTGTGCATTGAGAACTTTTTGGTATTGCTATTTTTTTGGTCAGAGTAATCAGATGAATGATTTGAGTAATGAATTTACACTGGTCTAGGACTGACAAAGAAACTGTTTTCATGTGTATATACATATATGTATATTACAAAACTAATTATTTTATAAATAAAATTAATTTCGGGAAAAAAATATTCAACTTAGTGAGGGAAGAAACCTAACGGATGGTGGGGTACCCAACCTGCTATGTTTCAAGTAGTCCATCAAAATCTTCTTGCAGTATCCTATCTTCCATCTAATCTTCTTCTACCTCGTCTTCACTTTCTATAATACTGCATTCATCTTCACGTCGTCGTATAGCCCCTCTACCACTCGTTACATTTTTCAGTTGTCCTTTTATTGCTTAGTACTGGTCTGCTGGCCTCCCATCTGAGCATGCAGCTGCTTCTCTTTTCTCCAAAGACCTTTTTAATTTTCCTCTGGGCGATACCTGTCTTGCTCTTAGCTGTCAGTGCTTTTGTATCAGTGGGCCCCAACCTGATGGTAATTGCACCCTGAGCGTTGAAATGAAGTTTCTGATGGGTAGAAACGAAAAGGTTCGACTGTGATTCAGCCGTAGAAGTAAGTTATTAATAGCAATATTTTTTCTCAATTACAAGAAACATTTGTTCTCAGTTTCATGCATTAATATGTGACACGATAGGATGGAGGTTACAGCTTGTGAAACAAATGTAATGTATGAACTACATATTCCTCGCGTAGTCTATCCACCATACACGTACCTCGTGCATTGTGCTATGTATCTATGACAAGAAAAGTAGAACACATACTTAACAAATGCTAAAATATCTCATGATAATTTCTTCTCCAAGTCTCCAGAACATAGATTGCTTTATTACTCACTTCAAAACTGATATATAAACTAAGTGACAGCATAACACAACAATAACTACATAAGGGCTACCGTAGTGCTGCACACAGTATTACTATCATTTTTATTATTATTGTTGTTATTATCATTACTATTAGTGACACTAACCAAACACATAGCATTGTGAGCCTGAATTTTTCCAATTTTTACCAAGTCAGAAGTAAGGAGTGCAGCAGTCAATTGTCGCTAGAGAGAGAAGTGATGCAAAGGAAACGTGTTTTGTAGCAAGTGTCTACCTTCAGTGTGGATAATTAGCTTTCTTTTCTGAGATAGAGTTCTAGGTATCACTTACAGTACAGTGGGAATCGCTATATCTGTCATTCTAACCACCCACAGATATTATAACATAACTGGTACAGATCGCTTCTCGATCCTTTATCAGTTCAGTTATATTTTATTTCATGTACACTCCAAGACAAAAAAAGTCCTTCAATGAAGGAACTATCCGAATGCGAAGCAAATCATCAGATGGACACGTACATGTACAGACAAACAAATGATTACAGTTTCATAAAAATTGTGTGGTAGTAGAGAAGAAATGGCTTCACAAACTCAGCAAGTCAATAACGCTCCGATCCACCTCTGGTCCTTATACAAGCAGTTATTCTGATTGGCATTGGTTCATAGAATTCTTGGATGTCCTCCTGATGGATATCGTGCCAAATTCTGTTCAGCTGGCTCGTTAGATCGTCAAAATCTCGAGCTGGTTGGAGGGCTCTTACCATAATGCCCTCTCTCAATTTGGGAGAGATTCAACGAATTCGTTAACCAAGGTAGGGTTTGGGTAACACGTAGACAAGCAGTGGCAACTGTTTCCGTGTGCTGGCGGGTATTATCTTGTCGAGATGCACTTAAAAAAAAAAAAAAAAAGATTCAAATGGCTCTGAGCACTATGCGACTTAACATATGTGGTCATCAGTCCCCTAGAACTTAGAACTACTTAAACCTAACTAACCTAAGGACATCACACTCATCCATGCCCGAGGCAGGATTCGAACCTGCGACCGTAGCAGTCACGCGGTTCCGGACTGAAGTGCCTAGAACCCCTCGGCCACTGCGGCCGTCATGCACTCCCAGTTTGGCTTGCCACGAATAACAGCAAACGGGGAGTAGAATATCGTTAACGTACCGCTATGCTGCAATGGTGCCGCGAATGACAATCAAAGGAGTGCTGGTGTGTAAAGGAATGACGCCCCAGAGCTTCACCTCAAGCAGTCGAGGCGCATGACGGGCGATGTCGGTATCCCACCAATTTCCGGTACCTCTCCAGACGCCTCTTCGGCCTGTAATCTCAGTGAATGGAGTAGAATTGTCTTCGCTGACGAGTTCCACTTCGAAATGAGCTCCGATACACAGCGAATAATTGTATAAAGACGCCCCAGATAGTGGTGGGACACCAACCTAAGTGTTGCCCAGCATACGGCTCAACAACCAGGAGTGATGGTGTGGAGTGCCATTTATTTTCATAGCAGGACCCCTTCGGTTTTTTTTTTTTTTTACATTTTCTCCTCCATTAATTATATTTAATATCTCCTGTGATAACCAAGGATTTCTACTAAGCCTTATCTCATTATCTATTCAATCGTCTGCTGCCTTCACTATTTCATGTCTCACTCAAAGCTATCCGTTCGCCTTATACTTTCTTTCTTTCCAGTTTCTTCAGTTTCAATCTGTAGTTCGTAACCAATCAACTGTGGTCAGAGTCCACATCTGCCCTTCGAAATGACTTACAGTTTAAGATTTGTTTACGAAATCTCTGTCTTACCATTATATAATCAGTCTGAAACGTACAGTGAGTCCAGGCCTCTTCCACATATACAATTTTCTTTTATGATTCTTAAACCAAGTGTTAGTATTGATTACATTATCCTCTGTGCAAATTATCCTCTTCCATGCCTCTCCCTAAGTCCATATTCTCCTACTGTTTATCCTTCTGTTCCTTTTCCCATTATGGAATTCCAGTTCCCAGTTCTGATGTTAAATGTTCCTCTCCTTTAACTACCTGAATATTTTTTTTTATTTCATTACCACATTCTTTCAAACTCTTCAGCATCTGTGGCGCTAGTTGGCGTACAAGCTTGTACTATTGTAATGGGTATTGAGCTCGTGTCTGTCTTGGCTACGATAACGCATTCTCTATGCTGCCCTTCGTAGCTTACTCACATTCCTGTTTTCCTATTCATTATTACACCTGCTCCTTCTTTATTTAAATTTGATTTTGTATTTATGAGCTGTATCCACCTGACCAGAATTCCTGTTCCTCTTGCCACCGAACTTCACTAATTCCCACTGTATCTAACTCCAACCTATCCATTTCCTTTTTTAAGTTTTCTAATCTACCTCCCGATTAAGGGAGCTAACAGTCCACTCTCTGATTCGTAGAAAGCCTGTTTTGTTTATCTTGATATCATCCTCCGGAGATTGGGAAGGAGGACTATTCTTGCCCTGGAAAATTTTACGCACGAGGATGCCACCGTTGTTTAATCATACGTTACAGCTGATGCTTATCTACAAGGAACTGGATATCACTTGCAGAATGTAACACAGTGTCGTGAAAAGATCCTAACCAACAGTAACCAGAGTCAGAGACAAATCACGCCTTGTCAATGAGAATAGGTTTCAAACCTGATAGGGATAGCTGCTTTCAGTGAATTCATGTCCATTTCAACCAGTTTCTGGGCGAACAAAAAAAAGGAAACAGCTTACAATGGACATTGTTAACAGTGGCACCTAAAGCTGCTTGAATTCAGTGGAACAAACAATACTGAAATTATGAAAGCTGACTGCAACTGCAGTAAAAATTCATCACTGTATGATTTGCTCCTACTTCTTGAGCAGATCTATTCCCACATATACAGAGATTACTCCTACTATCAATTCTCTCGAGGCAAGAAGGTCTTTGAGCAAGGGACATACGTGCATTTGATTTGACTTTGTTCTGTAAAGTTGGTCAGAGATGTAACTCCAGCTTCCGCTGACTGCAAGACAGATGGGGCTATGGTGAGTGGCTAATTCTCTTGCTGACTCATCTGGAGAAGAAAGGCCTGTCCATTTCGTCGGCTGGACTGGCAACTGCAGTGCATGTGTTGGATTTCAGTAGCACTGCGTATACCGCGAAACAGACTTCAGCCTATTTCTCGTGTGAGTGGAAGAGAACCTAAACTCTGCGATTACTTTTCCATGTCGCTTGGTAACCATTGAGTCTTGGTCCACGCTGCTTCTCGGCGGAATCGCGAGGTAAGGTGGAAAATTCTTCAGTGTTCGATGAAGTTGTTCTAGGCGGCTTCTTCTTCCATGCCTCTCCCTAGGTCAATATTTTCCTAGCATTTTTCCTTCTTTTCCTTTCCCTATTACTGAATTCCAGTTCCCATGGAAGTTAAATGTTCCTCTCCCTTAACTATCTGAATCGTGTATATCGTTATTCCTTAAGCAAATCATCGAAAGGATCAGAATTTGGCCAAGTTTCTATTGTGGTTAGTTAGGCACTTGTACTGATGTACGCGTAACAGGTGATTGATAATACATGTTTTATGCAAACACGTGTGAACATTTAGCGTCCTCCCTCACTTACAATGTTCTTTTGATGCTTACTTCATTTCGTAAAGTTTCTTACTTATTTTTTGTATTCAGTGAAAGTAACATGAGCTCTTGTATATCGGAAGTTTCATACTTCTGAATTCATACTTCTGCTGAATTTTGTAAATTTAATTTGGTAAAGATGGCTTTGAGAAGCGTGACGATATTCAGGTAACGTTCTCGCTGCATTGCTCGCTCGCACCACTCCTTTACCATTTCAGTAACTAACTCCCTAACAATGTAACACAAGCGGAAGCGCCAAAGAAACTGGTATAGGCATGCGTATTCAAATACAGAGGTATATAAACAAGCAGAATACGGCTCCGCGGTCGACAACGCCTACGTAAGACAACAAGTGTCTGGCGCAGTTGTTAGATCGGTTACTGCTGCTACAATGGCAGATTATCAAGATAATAGATAAAGATAGTCGGCGTACGAGCGATAGGCCACAGCATCTCCGAGGTAGCGATGAAGTTGGGATTTTCCCGTCCGACCGTTTCACGAGTGTACCGTGAATATCAGGAATCCGGTAAAACATCAAATCTCCGACATCGCTGAGGCTGGAAAAAGATCCTGCAAGAACGGGACCAACGACGCCTGTAGAGAACTGTTCATCGTGGTAGAAGTGCAGCCCTTCCGCACATTGCTGCAATTTTCAGTGCTGGGCCATCAGCAAGTGTCAGCGTGCGAACCATTCAACGAAATATCATCGATATGGGCTTTCGGAGCCGAAGGCCCACTCGTGTACCCTTGATGACAGCACTACAAAGAGCTTTACGCCTCGACTGGGTCCCTCAACACTGACATTGGACTGTTGATGACTGAAAACATGTTGCCTGGTCGGATGAGTCTCGTTTCAAATTGTATGGAGCGGATGGACGCGTCCGGGTACGGAGACAACCTCATGAATCCATGGACCCTGCATGTCAGCAGAGGGCTGTTCAAGCTGGTGGAGGCTGTGTAATGGTATGGGGCGACTCAGACATGTGACACATAGGTAAGCATCCTGTCTGATGACCTGCATTCATTCATGCCCATTGTGTATTCCGACGGACTTGGGAAATTCCATAATTGTTACAGAGTGCCTCCAGGAACGCTCTTCTGAGTTTAAACTCTTCCACTGGCGAGTAAACTCTTCAGATATGAACATTATCGAGCATATCTGGGATGCCTTGCAACTTGCTCTTCAGAAGAGACCTCCATCCACTCGTACTCTTACGGATTTATGTACAGCCCGGCAGGATTCATGGTGTCAGTTTCCTCCAGAACTACGTCAGACATTAGTCGAGTCCATTCCACGTCGTGCTGCGGCACTTCTGCATGCTCGCGGGGGCACTACACGATAATAGGCAGGTGCACCACTCTCTTTGGCTCTTCAGCGTATTTTGTGTAAGTGTCTTTTTGTAAATATGGTTTTAATTGTTAAAGAATCATAGTTTCACTATAGTTTTTGAATGATAGTCACTTCTGCGTCATTCAGTAAATGAATATCTTCCATCGTCTCCTCACGTAGGTTTAGTTTTGTAATTGTGTGTTGTCAACGTTGCATTTCGCGGAACACAATGGTTAAAACTAAAGCGTAAGCGTAATATGCTTAGCATAGTTGCGTTTAATTCCGTTGCACTGCGCAAGGCTTTCTTTAGCTGGTTTTCTACTGCACTGAATTTTTATTTTCACCGCTTTGGAGCAGAACTGCGTTACCATTGTCACAAGCAAGTCAGAAAACACGCTAGGGACAATTTAACATCATTCAGAATACAATAAGATAATTCATAGTTAAAAGTTGTGTTTCATAATTATTATCATGTTTAGTGTAGATAATGCTTAGACCAGATCTCATTTCTTATGCAGACAGCCTTATTCTTACAGTGCAGTGTTACATTCGCGTGCACATTATTATGGCTTAGGGTACTCCCCTGGCCACCAGAACCCCCCCCCCCCCCCCCCGGATTTAAGCTCAATCGAGAATCTGTCTGACCACCTCGATGGGACCATGGATCCTCAACCGACAAACCTAGCACAGCTGGCCTTGGCACTGGACTCTGCATCCATGTCGGTACTCTCCATAACCTCACCAACTCTCTTCTTGCATATCTCGCTGTGATCCGTGCTGCAAAGGGTGGTTATTCGAACTTTTGACAGATGGCCACATAGATGTTGCTGCACACTGCATTAAGTTATGGGATTCTCATTTGTGTTTCTTGTTTAAATACATTACTCCGATAATGTTTGTACATTAATGTTTGCTTCTGTCTATTTCGAGTCGTGAGGAAGAATGCCGCAATGTGCTGACGGCAGTAGTTTCGTCGCTACCGCCAGAGATAATAAGCCGACCACTGTCACTTACTAACCGACGGCCAGCGTGGAGAGGAAGATGCTGCTGGCGATTTTTGCCGATCCCCGCCCTCAGTTGAATTATTTACCAAAAATACTGTAATTGAAAATACATGTATATAGTTGTATTAACTGATTAACATGGAATGAGATTATGTATCAGTACGCTGATTGTCGTCTGGTGTAAATAACTTTCGGGCGTTTGTTTGTAATAAAGTCCACAAGAAGTCAAAATGAATAGCTCGAGATATCGTTCAAGAAGCATACAGGGGTTGATTACTAACAATATCAAACAGAGAGTTACTCTGTATTGATTAACAATTACTGTGGAGAACAGAAAAGAACTTGAGACTGATGATTTTCGCAAATATGAAAGCTCAGCCAGGGATTAATAAGATTGTGCCCGCTCCAGGTTTTATCATTGACAGTTTCATGGGCGTATAATAAGGGGAGTTGTCATGAAGTATAAACTTGAAGCCGACCCCCACCATATTAGTTACCGCAAACATTATGTTTTCGTGGAAATGTTTCTATATAAAAAATGCCAGCTTGTGTCACTTGTGGGTGTACATTCTGATTATAGTTTAAAGTGGGTAGGAAACACATTTCTTTCGTAAGCGGACTAGTGGTTGCGCTTTTTACTTTTACTGTAGTGGTCTTATTTCTCTCATTTTGCTTTAGATTTCCTTTCAGTCCCACACGAAAAGCTCTCTGGGTGAACGCTGTGAGAAAGAGTGGAAATCGACCCAACATGTTCTCCTTATTTTCACTAATAAGTCCGAACATCAGTTTCATCAGTCCGTATTAAGGAAAACGTTGGATTACGAAAACAGCCTGTTCATTCACAGTCTTGAAATCTTGACTATTCGAAAAGTATAACAAAAAGAATGTTACATTAACGAGGCGAAATGCGTGCTATAACCGGATCAAATATGCATTTTAGACCACAAAAAGTCTCAAAATGCGTTCCTGAACTTGTGTTATTCACAAAAGCGCTTTAATATTTTGAAACAACTGTTTCGCGGAAACGGCAGAAGTTAAGAACAAGAAGCAATGGTATACAGTACTCTGCTAATTTTTTTGGGAGTGTAACATGGCGGCACCAGCTTCAAGTCACCATACAGCGTAAGACTGTAGCGCCATCTCCCATTATTATAACTCTATGGATAATTTTCGAAGAAGTTAACATTTTGACAGGGACAGTTGAAAGTACTGTTGTACAAGATAGAATCTTTCTAATCCGCTAATTGCTTGTTAGGAAACCTCAAAAATCTAGTTGTGGCTTACACCCTGAATAAGAGAAATCCGAACGGTGTCAAAAAAATTAAATGAAATATTTAGTTGAGAGTGATTAAAAGAAGACTGAACTTCTGCTGTACTTATACACCGGAACCAGGAGCTGCTATCTTTTCTGTCCGGTGTGCTTATACATATAGGCGACCCTTTTTTAGGGGTCCGTACCTCAGTCTCTAATAACGGAACCCTTACACGACTGCTCTGTTGTCCATCGATCTGTCTGTCTGTCTGTTCGATTGAAAGATCCCCTTTCTCAGGAACGGTTAGACATATTTTTAACCTGATACGTCTAACCGTTCTTGAGAAAGGTGTCGCACAGCAAGGACTGTGGTGTCTTGGACGTGTAATACTTTTAACCTTATAAGTCACTTCAGTCCAAAGATACGGCCATTTACGTCACATATTTTGATACTCAAAAACTCACTCACCACAATCTATACTGTGATTTCCCTTGACCTAGAGTCATTACATTTGTCAAGAAACAAGGTTTCACAGTACAAGCAAAGGAAAAAAAATCCGAAAGTTATTAATTTGTAATTATATAACTCTAAAAAGTATTTTTTTTTTACATCTGTCTGTCTGTTCGTCTGTTGAGACCCTTTTTCTGGAATAGTTTGAAATATCAAGTTAAAATTTGTCCCACACTAAGATCTCTGGTCCCTTGGCGGCTTTGCAAAAATTGTAAGCTTCTAAAACAGTGAAACCAAAAGATACGGCCACTTATGACACATATTTTGATAGTCGAAAAGCCACTCATTAAAATGTATAGGGTGCTTCTCGTTGACATACAATCATTAAATTCGGCAAGAAGCAAGGTTTCACAGTACAAGGAAAGTGAAAAATATCAGTCTTGTTAAACTGTAATTATACCACATAAAAAATATCCTTCGCCATTAGAACATAGCTTCTTTTTGTATGTCTGGGCTAGCCTGAGGGACCACTGTAAAGATTTTGATACGGCCTTGAAATTCCCAGGACCAGTATCTCACCAGTGTCGATGTCGACAACAGACAAAAATTGTTGTACGGAACCCTTAGTGCGCGAGTCCTACTCACATTTGGGCAGTTCTTCTTCCCGTGGTTCGTCCCGATATGTACCGAGGAACTAAAAATGTTACAGCCAAAGAAAGTATTTTTAAAACTTCCTGGCAGATTAAAACTGTGTGCCCGACCGAGACTCGAACTCAGGACCTTTGCCTTTCGCGGGCAAGTGCTCTACCATCTGAGCTACCGAAGCACGACTCACGCCCGGTACTCACAGCTGTACTTCTGCCAGTATCTCGTCTCCTACCTTCCAAACTTTACAGAAGCTAGTAATATGCAAATGGGTCTCCTATACCAATTCCAAACCCTACCCCAGAAAAATCATCCCATTACACAGTCAGTTCTCAAAAGAGAAGCACCTTCAGCCACTAGAGAGCTGTACTAAACGTCAATGAGTGTCCACAGAGAACGACATTGTCGTGGTCGGTGTCTAGTGTCTGGTGTCAACGTGTGCTAGTTATCCACAGTCGTAGATTGGGCGGTCCACAGAGACCTGAGGGGAACACTAGTGGTCTTTCAGGCACAATATCATAACCCCATAGGGTTCAAGGATACTACTGAATGTCACAGTAGTGTAGGCTGACACTTCAGATGACGTTCCTACATTATAGAGATTGTAATCCTGCCTACCCAAGTGAATACTTTCTGATTTACCATCCTTCATTTGGCTCCTGCTGCTCTTAGTGAGTATGCCTGATGGGGCTGGTGCTCTGCTTAACACGCTGTCACCGAACCCTGTCACTGAGACTGGAGATCATGCAGTGCTCCGCTACGCAAGCAGACAGGTGTCTCGTCGTCTGAGTGAGAGAGGGCGGCAGAGCGGGCCACCGTACTATACATATTCAAGGCCGCCGCCGTGCCGACAGGTGGTGCGGACAGGCGTTCGGACCTCTGCAAAAGCAAACCCGTCCGAGCGGCCCCCACCTCCCACGCACGACGTGCTAGCGGCGGTCCACAGCACGCTCTGCACTAAGTCCAGGCAAATCTGTCCTGCAGGTGCTCATGTTGTGCAGCTGCAGATACACGTGGGATTTCAAGCACTATGTCGTTTCCTGCAGAGTGATGGCTAAACAGCATTTTGATGCTACATATACCCAGCACGCATAAATGAGAGTAAGTGACCAGTAAGTATGGAAATTTTATACCGACTTTTCTTTATTTTTCGATATGCAATACTGCTTTTGATGTGCGTTAAACGTGGATTACTTCTAGATTTTGCCGTAAAAGCTCTACAAATTACTTCTTGACGAGGATGGAAATCCTTATTATCACTTTCTTGTGCCTTTATCCTGCACTGTTGAAGCCGTCGTAGGTTTCGTAACCCGCCTGGAAGGCGGCGCGTGGATCTGCTCCTGAAAACTGAAAGGTTGGCCGAATGTAGGAACTGAGTAGGAGCAGGAAAAGGTAAAACACGTCGGTACTGCAAGTAAGTAAAAGTGGTTTACTGGTGCATGACTATATACAGAGGCATACATAACTTTGTACGTAGGTGCGAAGCCTTAGACCCGTCGTAAGTAGAGCAAAGTCTCTATATGAAGCGAAGCTGAAGCGAAGTGTCCCGGCCGTCTGCTCTTAGTGAAATGGGCTGAATCTGGAGTGGGGCTCGTAGAGCTCCACAGCACCGGCTGGAGCGCGCTGTCGTCGGTGTCAGTCGTAGTGCCAGTCTAAGAACTTGCACCTACGCCGTGGCATCGTAGCTATCCGATACCACAGTAGGGATGGCCAGATGCCATTCCCATCGCCGCCCAGTTACCCCCTGGGACGGAACAGGTGTACCCAACTGTTTGCGTGTAGTGCTATCTATGTGAAAGTGATCGAATTTTTTCTAAATAGTGCAACTTAGGCTGCACTTGTACACCGGCGCAGTATTCACCTAGTGGGATGCCCAGACCGCCTTAAACCACATCCAGGCTGGCTGGCACTCCGACCCTTGTCGTTAAACAGCTGCTTGGATTCGATGTGGGGCCGGCGCGCCTTCCCGTCACGGAAGAGGCACATTAGCACGTACGGCTATCTGGGCGGGTACTCTCGAGAATGAAAAATCATCTCAAAATCTGAAAGGCATACGAAGCGTAGCCGTAGATATTTAATCATAAACTCGGAAAAATAAAATAAAACTAGCTGTGATCTTCCAAATTGTTGATGGTAAAACGAGGTCTCTTTGTGAGGCAGCCGCAACTGTAAAACTCCTCGTACTTGTTATTACATAGTTTTCCCTAGTGTTCCCGGTCGTGCAGCACGGCTGCTGTTATGGCCCCTCTTTTACTTTTTTGACATGGAACTTTTGTTCCGTCAGAACACTGGGGGTGAGGACGACTTCAGACGGTTAAGTGATTTTATTTTTTTCACAACATGATGGAACATAAATTCTTCCGATACCGGATATGTATGCAACAAAAAACTGGTGATCCAGCATCTGTTCTCAGTGTCTTCATTTTACAAAACTGCTGATCCTGTTAGTCTTTCTATGAGTATTCGCTCCTCAATGCAACACATTTCTTCCGACGATAGTTGATTTGGCAAATACCTCGATTATACAAGTCTGCATTTTGTCTATTCAGGAAACGTTCTACATCGAAAACAACATTATCATCCTTCTGGAAGTACTACCGAGGAAACGCAGAAGTCGCCGAACGACTTGTCTGTAGAATACGCCACGTGGTGAGACATTTCATAGCCCGTTGAAGTTGCACGTACCACTGTTTGCTTTGCTCTTTTGCCTCAGGGACGTAGTAATGCCTGCAGCAATCGTCCATAGCAAGTAAGAACTTCATTTGGATTGGCCTGACACACAGCTGCAACATTTCTCCTGTTGCGTCGGTTCGGCGAGCTTTCTGAATAGGTGTGCGCAGTCGTGGAACTTAGCGGGCGGCGACGTTATTTTTTCATGATCGGAATGTCGTACAACACGGTGAAAACTGATGAATGAATGATTTTTCACTCTTTCTAGTATCACCTCGATTGTGATACGCCACCCTCGAGCACCAGAGCCTCCACTTGCGATTCCCAGTTATTCTCTGGATGATGGCCTGCCATTTCGTTCCTCGTCGTTCAGACTTGCGTGACCAAAGTCGAAACCTCTGTGCTACCCAACCGCTGTTCCATATGATAGGTTTGTCACCAGTTTGAGCAATTGTGGTTTGGGTTCTCCAGCAATTTTTTACGGTACTGCAGCGCGAGGATTTCATTGTCTACCAGGGCTGCAGACATGTGCCCGCAAACAAACAGAAAATGTATTATTTAACTTATCACACACTGACCCAGGCTGATGAACGAAATTAAAAGTTGACTTATGTAACTATATTTTTCAGACGATAATTAAAACTTTCAACTTTCCATTGAACTTAATGGGTGCACACGGGATTGATTATTAGACAGACAACAGGACCGGTTAGGCGGCTCGTCTAGCTGCGTTATGGTGATGTGGCGCAAGAAAGGGCTAGCTACTTTGGACCAACGCACTTCGGCAGCAGCCAGCAATCATAAAGCTCCCACAGTCCCCCTATTTGCCATCATTCTTCTGACTGGTTTGATGCGATGCATCACGAATTCCCCTAATGTGCCATACTCTTCCCCTCAGAGTAGAACTCGCGCACACGGTCTTCAATTATTTGTTGGATAAAGTTCAATCTCTCTTCCCCTGCCTTTTTAAGCCTCTGCCGCTCCCTCAAGTACCATGGAAATTATTCCTTGATACCTCACTAAATGTCTATTGTCCTGTTGAATAATACTTGTCGTCTTTTATTATTGCAAGGTACTGGTATGATCAGCTTCGCCGAATACCTCTTTTCTGATTTCCTTTATCTCAAGAATGACCATGCAGTTGGAGCATACGTTCACTTGCCTGAAACAAGTACCAAACACAAAATTTCTGATTATTGGGCTAAATTTATTTAAATATGAATTAATTAAACTGATAAAAAGGCGCCATGTAACAGATAATTTGATGATTTAGTAAAATAGCAATCCATGTTTTAGATGTACAATAATCATGATACATTTCACTGAAACATTATTAATGGAAGGTGCAAACTGACTGATTTTAAGGATCGTGACTAGGGATGACGCTGTGAGATATAAGAGCAACGAATCTAGCAATAATTAACATTTATTTCCTCGTCAAAAGTAACACACACACAGACGTTAAGTTAAAACACAGTTACTTGGATCGGTGGCGCGTGAATCTCGACACATAGTAATTATACAAAATAACAACTGAACCGACACGTGTGGGGGCAAGTCTAAAATTACGGATTACAGTTTATCAAGGACACATACACCACGTTCACACTGATCGCTCACACAACGAAAGATAGAATTTAGAAGAAAACTTCTGTACTCCGCATGTAAGCTCAATGGATCAGAGTGCGACTGGTTGTAACGGTCAGTTGCAGAGAACAAAGCCCACTTCTGAAATTCCGCACAACTCAATAATTTTGTAAATAAATTTGCCAAACATGAGCCCATCTTCTCCGTGATGAAACTGAGGCTTATGATTTACAAAAAAAACGCACGTGGTGCGGAAGAGTGCAGGCTACTGCATTGGTAGGAGTAAAACACAAATTGGACGGAAAATTAAATAAAATTTAACATAAATTCCACAAAGCACATGACCGAAAAGACATGCCGCCGGAAAGACTCTGAGGACACATGCGCTCTTTGCCTATGGCCGTCTAATTTTTACGTGCTCCTTGCTTTGTGTGTCAGGTGCTATCTTGCTTTCTTCAATTTCTCTACTTCAGGGAATGAGGTCCCCAATTTGGTGTTAGGCTCATCATTACGCACATCTCTCGTACTGCTAATTACTCTTTTCGGTTCGCTCTCAATCTGCAATGTGTCCTCACTTGACTGTTATTTTCATTCAGCAAGTACTGAAATTCCTCCAGACTTTCACTACGAGTAGCAGTGTCATGAGCGATCTCATTATTTTTTAAAAGACATCATAGTAGCCGTTGACTGTATGACACACTTATTATTACGATTGCAATTTCGGCCTTAGTTCCATTTTCAAATAACACTGCAAAAGTTACCTAAACACAAAAGATACAAAAATGAAGCACAGGGTGTATACAAATAAATAAACAAACAAACATTTCATTAAGATAGTAGCGTAATTATAAAAACTGGTGAGAAATATACATAACATACATTGTCAGGAAATAGGACTATCTGATATGAGTACATGTCATCGTCAAAATGCAGCCTTTTGAATGTGAGAGTCCCCAAGATCCGATGAGTACGACACTTACTACATCGTAAAATGTTGTTAAATATGTGCTGAATTGTCAATGTTACCATCGTTCTAATAATCTATCGCAAATAAAGCTCAGGTGCACTGACAATATGTGGAGCTAAGTCTGTTGGCGCGAAAATACATTTACTGAAGGTACTGCCTGTGCACGTAGCAAAGATAGTGCACACCAAGGATACAACTTATAAGCTTTATATCGTAAAATCTTTTCAGCTGTCGACGTCATACAGCTTTCTAAATAGTGCTATTATTGTAAGGGGCAGTACGATAGGATGGGAGTATTTCTTTATAAAATAATAGAGGATAATACATGTGTTATATGTTAATAAGCTCTCACATTGACTTAAGTGCCCGTAAATCAGATGAAGACAGAGCTCTGATGTATAATACTTTGTGTGCGTATACATTTTACGAATATGAATAGCGTAAAACGCTCGCCAGCAATCCAATTCACTGTGCAGCACCACAAATCAGGACAAACATCACAATGCCTCCGGACAAATACAGGATGCATCCTTCAACCAGGATCTATTATAGCAAACAATGCTAAGAAAATATGTATACTATTCCATCGAAATTGCTTAAAATGTTTTCGATAAGTGTCCAAAATAACTGTATAGTTCTAAGAATCACTGTTGAAGTAGATTGATACAATAAGTTACATTCTTCGGAAACGATAAAATGTTGAGGCTACATTTCATTTATAAAACATACAAAAATAAAATACATTGGAGTATGCTTTTCTTCCCTCGTTATAGTCCATAAACTTTTCTTTACAGTAAAATATACCGGGATTACTGATAAAAGTTGTTATTTATGATTTAAGACAAAACTGGTCAGATACATCACATAAAAATTGGCGATCCTAAAATACATAAAATAAGAGAATAGATACATTCCAAGTGGTAGCGGATGTGACACTTCACAGTTACTAATATAATTTTTAAGTATCCACGTATTTTATTATAATACCTCCTTTACGCGCTTGTCTATACAAAATGTCAGGGTGGTAAACTCCCATCAGATGTCAAAGGTATTGCGCCCGAAAGCCATTTTACAGTCTGTCATGTGTACATTAAACGAACTGGAAATTATCTCAAAATCTTTTACTTTTTAAATCAGTTTGATCATTAAGTAGGTCACTAGGACAATTTTTAATAAAATTGCGAAACTCTATTTCTTCTAGAATTTTCATGATCCTACTTTTAGCCACAGTATGCAGTATTTTAATGGATGAATCCATGTTGTTGACCATATGTTTATTCTCAGTTAGGTAGTGGTATTGTTCCCTGTCTGCCTGATGTGTTTTTTAAATCTGTCGTTAAATGCCTGCCCAGTTTGTCCAATATACCATTTTGTGCATGAGCCACATTCTATTCTGTAAACCCCTGATCTTGCAAACTGGTTTGTTCTACCTGTTCCATGCCTGATTTTTTATTTAATATATTGTCTGTGTGAAGGCTGGTCCCCACGTTGGTTTTCTTAAACATCTGTGCAATTTTATCTGATACTACTCCTAAATATGGTAATTTGGCAAACTTAGTTTTTTATAGTTAACATTATCGCTTTGAAGTGTGATTTTATCGGTTATACCTGCTCTGCCTTTTCTAACTTTCCGTTCAAATATTTCTGTGACCATTTCCGCTCTGAAACCATTGTTAATCGCTACTTCCTGCAAGATATCTAGCTCCTTGTTTATTTCGTCATCGTCCAGCGGAACTTTATTTAACCTATGTATCATAGAGTTAAAATAGGTTCGCATATTGCACAGTGGGTGGCAAGAATCATTACTTATTATGCAATCTATGGTGGCTGTCTTACGGAAAATTCCAAATTTAAGCTGGCTGTTAATATTTGAAATTTGAGGTCCAGGAAATTTATACTTTTGTTAACTTCCATTTCTTTCGTAAATTTTATATTTGGATGCAAGCTGTTAAGTTGGTCATGTCGGTAACAGATCCCTCAAGAAATACTAAAGTGTCATCCATGTAACGTTTATAGTCCGAATTTTCTTGGTTGTCTGTTCACAATTAGCGAAAAAACTTGTGTCTAATGTGTTTATGAAGGTGTCAGCTAAAATATACGACTGAGAAGTTGATCTCATTATTGTTATTCTCCCTTAATTTTAATACAACTACCCAATCTTTCTTTCCGTCATGGCTTCTTCTATATGTAGATCGAATAGCAACGGCGAAACACTAATTCGCAGTGTTATATTTTTCTTTGTAATTTGAGCACTTCCTTTTCGGTTTTCTGTTCTTGTTTTGTAATTTTGGTTCTTGTACATATAGTATATTAATAGCCTGTCCGTATTTCATATATCTTGCACCATTTGACGTAGTCGACCGCTTTTTCTAGGTCGACAAATCCTATGAATGTGTTTTGATTTACCTTAAGTCTTTTTCCATCGTCAGGTGCAATGTCACAAATATTTCTTTGGTACCTGTACATTTTCTAAAGCCAAACTGATCGTTCTCTAAAAAAATCTTCTGCTTTCTTTCCCGTCCTTCCGAGCATTACTCTTCGATACATGAGCCATTAAGCTGATGTGGAACACTTCTCTGCCGTTGGTATCTTAGGGAATGTAGAGATGATATTTTTCCGAAAGTCTGATGGTACGTCTGAAGACGCTTAGATTCTACAAAGAAAACTTGGAGAGTCGATTGGTTGCCCATTAATCCAACGAATTTAAAAATTCCCATGAATATTATCGATCCCTTCAGCCTTATTTAATCACAAATTTCGATTAAACTCTGTTTCTAACACTCGATATTGTAAGACTTCCGTGTCGACTCGCATTTCTTCTTATATCTCGTCGTCAGTTCCATGTCCTCATAAAGGTGTTCAGAGTAAATGCACTTTCCATCTGCCCGCTCTCCCCTCTGCGTTCGTTGGCAATGGAATTACCATTCCATTCTTTATACGACGCTCTTGCTTTAAGTTTCACAGTTCTTTTATTCTTTCTATAAGCCGAATAAGTCCTTCTGACCTTTTTATTTTTGAAATTCTTCACGTTTTTCCTGTAGCCATTTCGCCTTGGCTCCCCTGCAGTTCCTACTTAATTCATTCCTAAGTGTCTCACAATGCGGTATTTCTATCTTTCCCCAAGCATCTTTGTACTTCCATTTTTTGTCGGTCAACGGAAGTACTTCTTCTCTTACCCTAAGTTCTTTCACACTTACCTTCCTTGTATCTATAAGGGGTTCTTAAATGAAAAGAAGACAGATGGAAAATGGTAATTAAACTGTTTATTACTTCAAACGTAATCACCATAAATATTAATACATTTATTCCACTGTGAGACAAGAGGACCAAGGCTTTCACGTTTGCGGTCGCCTGTGAGTTTGAACCTCTTCGTCCGAAGCAAACCGACGGCGACAAATGCCTTTCTTCAGGGATCGAAAACTATGAAAACCGCATTGGGAGAGATCGGGAGTGTATGGAGGATGTGTAAGAGCTTTCCATCGAAATTTTCGAAGCAAATCGACGGCCACGAATGCCTTCCTTCAGGGCTGCAAAAATATGGGAATCGCATGGGGAGAGTTGCGGACTGCATGGAGAGTGTGTAAGGGCTCTCTGACGAGGCTTCTACAGAATATTCGCAACAACCATGGCAACATGGAGGCTGCTGTTTCGAGTATGCTGCAGTACAATCATGGTTCAATAGGCAACCATAAATGATTTCCACGGTAGGATAAACGCATTAGCAGTTACGGTGATTACTTTTGAAATAATTAACAGTTTACTTACTTTTTTAGATCTGCCTCATTTTCATTTGACTGCCTCTTAAAAGCTGGTCTGTCCAAGATCTGTGACTCACTTTTCGGAGATTTCGAGTCCTCTTAAAACGAACTGAATACTGTGGATTTCATTATCGCACTTCTCAGTTCTTCAGTATGTCATCTATCTTCACAATGATTCATCCAGACGTTTCTCTCAGGTTAAGACTAATCGTCATCATCACTAAATTGTGATCCGAGTCTCTATCTGCTCTTGGGTACACCTTGCAATGCAATATCTGATTTCTGAAACTCTGTCTGGCCACTATACCACCCATTTGGGATTTTTCTCTGTGTCCAGGCCAGTTTTAGGAATGATTCTTCGATCTGTGACTTTTTTTTAAACCGAAATTTATTGTAGAACTCAGTTGGTCTTTCTGCTCTCTCATTTCTATTGCCTAACCTATGTTCTTCTGTAACTGCTTCTTCTTTTTCTTCTCATACTACAGCGTCCCAGTCGGTTATCACAATCTTATTTTCATTATCCTTTACACACTGAATTACACGATCAATATAATCGGGTATTGGAAATTTGTGGTAAAGTCTTATGGGACCAAACTGCTGAGGTCATCGTTCCCTAAGCTTACGCACTACTTAATCTAACTTAAACTAACTAACGCTGAGGACAACATACACATACCCATGCCCGAGGGAGGACTCAAACCTCCGACGGGGCGAGCCGCGTGGACCGTGACAAGGCGCCAAAGACCGCGCGGCTACCCCGCGCGGCCAATATAATCGTATACTCCATCTCATCATCTTCTGCTTCTTCTATTCCAACTTCTACTGCATGAAAACGGAGCTCATGTAGTTGCCTTTCACATTTCCTAGCTTAACATTCAGTCCTCTGACTTTCCATGCCACGACTCGTAAAATGTTAAACTTCCAGTGATTATTCTTTGTCTCATCGTCGACTTCTCCTTGGCAGTCCCCTCCCGGAGATCCGAATTGGAGATCAATCCGGAGCCTTTTGCCGACAGAGAGATCATGACTAATTTCAGTTACGGGCCACATGTCCTGTGGCTTCACATAGTGTTTCTTTAGCGCAGCGGTTTCCATTGCCTTTGCATAAAATTGCCGTTGATCATTGCTGATTCTTCTGATTTTCGGGGTAGGAGATACCCTGAACCTCTGTTCGTTCCTCCGTCTTCTCGGACAAGACCGTTGGCAGAAAGAGGTTGACTTCTTATACTGGAGATATTCAGCCGTCATTGTTGAGGACTTTTTACTCGAAATTTAAGCAGTAGCTGAGATCCAAACCGGGACCCCCGGACGTTTTGATTACTGGTCTGAGACGCTACCCGTAAGCCACGAGCTACATTTGCCTTGTTACACGGAGGTTTTGATTGTCAAAGACGCTGACCTTACTGCACGAACTACAAATGACTTACAACATTGTGATAAGTGGGCCAAAGAAGTACGTATCCTGGCAAAAAGTAGAAGCACTTAACCACAACAGTAGAACGTCAATGGGAAACCGTAGTTCGTTACATCTATTCTCCGTAGCAGGAGCTCTTAGTGGGCACTTGCTCTCCCTACACCGCACTCGGCCCCTTTTCAGAGGAGCCTATGCGCTCTCCTGCTGTCTCGTCCCCTGCGACAGCTGAAAACAGCGTGCAGACTGTAGGTTCCTCTCACAATGGGATCCTTGTCGGCGCTGGCTGTGCTAGTGGCGCGTCAAGGTGGTGGCGGCGCGCTTTTTAACGAGATGTCCGCTCCTCTGTGCGGCGCGCACAGGCCACAGCAAGAGGATTAGGGAGCGCACCGCAGTCGTAAGCCGCTTTGGCAGACACCGCTCCGAGCCTTGCCGGTGCGCCTCAGCTGTACACGGTCTGCTGGAGCTGCTCGGTCAGCTCCGTCGCACCTGCCGGCTGGGCAGCGCAGGTTGGCTGTTATCAGCCGACCACCCAAACAAGCGAAATACGTACGCGAGTGCGACGAACATCGGTTTCCTCCATTCGGAAAGTGCCAACCTGTTTCGGCTATTTAATGCTCTTAACGGTTTCTTTATCTTGTACTCGACCACATTCATCGAGAGATGTCGTTCATAGCGTAGTACAGTGATGATACTCTCGTGCAGACAACACCCACGTCAGCGAACGTAGTGCTACTAAGCTCACTAGGCTTAATTACCCTTTAAGAGCGTACACTGGTCGCTTTCGAATGCTGACACGGTGTAGAACTGGAGTAGATATACAAGGAGAGAACGGCCCCAAGATAGGATGCCACCCCCAGATGAGGTCATCAATAACTCATGCGATTTCTCCACCTCCCACCCCTGCCTATCAGAAAGGCTAGTTGCCCTGCGTATAAAATAGTGACAAATTAATATTCTGGTGGGAAATTCAAATTTTTTACTGGAAATAAAGAAGAATAGCCCAGTTGTGCTAATGTGTTTCCTGTGGAGGGAGGGTTTTTGTCCTAAGCATTGTTGTCCTAAGTATAAAATGGAGCTAGCTGACTTGGAATACCACCCTTGGCTCAGATTGCTGAGACTTGGAATACGAGCACTAGCCCAACTAAGAGTTAAAATCCAAATGGCTGACCTGGAATACAAAATGGCGATCGAACAAAGCAACCATGTATACTGTCACACCAGTGAGAGAAGGAAAATGGATCTGATCTGCTCCTGTACTGTCGCTGTACTCCACTACCCCCATGCCACCAGCATCCGTGCTACCCACACCACCTGTGGAGAGCGTGACAGCCGTCCCATCTGTGCCACCACCATCCCTGGGGGAGCAGCCCTGACTTACTCCACTAAGTTATAGTCTACATTGTTTTCTGTTTGGTAGGAACTCATGCATTTTAATTTAAACAAATACCCTTGCCAAAGACAGCTCCCTACTCCACTATCACGAAGTTCACAGTCAGCAGACCAGTCAAGAAGTCTGCCATCATGCCATCCACAGTCCCAACACTAAGGGCCACGTCACCTTCAGACATGCCAATATGCACCAGCGGCAGCTCCATTCAGAAAGACACCACACACACAGTGCTGATCCAATAACCGTAAATGAACTGGAGTATCGAAGTTCCGATTCCCTAAGCTAGTATGCTGTTGTGACAGCACTGTAGCCACAGTCTGTGTGACTAGAGTTAAGATGAAGGGAAACATGAAAAATGCAGGAACACACTTGTACTTTAACCTGAGTGACAGAGAGTAAATCCACTTGCAGAATTTTAAAGAGAAGCGGAGTCTACTGGTATCAAACTATAAATCACTCATCCCAGACTTAATATTGAATAGCCCACTGACGCAGCCTGAACTCAGTTCAACACTCGTCACTGTCGAAAGTAGTTGAGGGGAAAGAAATAGGGGAGATATTCAGTTGCAGTTTTATTTAAAAACCGCTGCATGCCACATCGCGCCACGCTGATCATTGGTAGACTTGTGGATGCCATCTTGTGTCAACGCCAACACGCTTTACTGTGCAGTGCCTTCCAGACCGTGCTAGGACAGGCTGCATGTCGCACTGGGGACATCGTCTCAAGCTGAAAGACCACTGTATCTCAACACCAGTATTGCTAAGAGAGCACAGCATGACATCAGACTGCCTCGAAATTCATTGCTACAAAGAGGCTGCTTTCACCTCTGTAGGTGCATATACACTCCTGGAAATTGAAATAAGAACACCGTGAATTCATTGTCCCAGGAAGGGGAAACTTTATTGACACATTCCTGGGGTCAGATACATCACATGATCACACTGACAGAACCACAGGCACATAGACACAGGCAACAGAGCATGCACAATGTCGGCACTAGTACAGTGTATATCCACCTTTCGCAGCAATGCACGCTGCTATTCTCCCATGGAGACGATCGTAGAGATGCTGGATGTAGTCCTGTGGAACGGCTTGCCATGCCATTTCCACCTGGCGCCTCAGTTGGACCAGCGTTCGTGCTGGACGTGCAGACCGCGTGAGACGACGCTTCATCCACTCCCAAACATGCTCAATGGGGGACAGATCCGGAGATCTTGCTGGCCAGGGTAGTTGACTTACACCTTCTAGAGCACGTTGGGTGGCACGGGATACATGCGGACGTGCATTGTCCTGTTGGAACAGCAAGTTCCCTTGCCGGTCTAGGAATGGTAGAACGATGGGTTCGATGACGGTTTGGATGTACCGTGCACTATTCAGTGTCCCCTCGACGATCACCAGTGGTGTACGGCCAGTGTAGGAGATCGCTCCCCACACCATGATGCCGGGTGTTGGCCCTGTGTGCCACGGTCGTATGCAGTCCTGATTGTGGCGCTCACCTGCACGGCGCCAAACACGCATACGACCATCATTGGCACCAAGGCAGAAGCGACTCTCATCGCTGAAGACGACACGTCTCCATTCGTCCCTCCATTCACGCCTGTCGCGACACCACTGGAGGCGGGCTGCACGATGTTGGGGCGTGAGCGGAAGACGGCCTAACGGTGTGCGGGACCGTAGCCCAGCTTCATGGAGACGGTTGCGAATGGTCCTCGCCGATACCCCAGGAGCAACAGTGTCCCTAATTTGCTGGGAAGTGGCGGTGCGGTCCCCTACGGCACTGCGTAGGATCCTACGGTCTTGGCGTGCATCCGTGCGTCGCTGCGGTCCGGTCCCAGGTCGACGGGCACGTGCACCTTCCACCGACCACTGGCGACAACATCGATGTACTGTGGAGACCTCACGCCCCACGTGTTGAGCAATTCGGCGGTACGTCCACCCGGCCTCCCGCATGCCCACTATACGCCCTCGCTCAAAGTCCGTCAACTGCACATACGGTTCACGTCCACGCTGTCGCGGCATGCTACCAGTGTTAAAGACTGCGATGGAGCTCCGTATGCCACGGCAAACTGGCTGACACTGACGGCGGCGGTGCACAAATGCTGCGCAACTAGCGCCATTCGACGGCCACCACCGCGGTTCCTGGTGTGTCCGCTGTGCCGTGCGTGTGATCATTGCTTGTACAGCCCTCTCGCAGTGTCCGGAGCAAGTATGGTGGGTCTGACACACCGGTGTCAATGTGTTCTTTTTTCCATTTCCAGGAGTGTATGTAGGTACATCTCTCACTGGTGTACCAGTATACCTGGTTGCCATGTTCGATCACCTTCTTGTATTGCAGGTCAGCTATTTGGATTATGACGTCTTAGTTGGGCTAGTGCTCCTATTCCAAGTCTCAGATTGACGTGTCATAGAGCCAGGTGTAGTATTCCAAGTCAGCTAGCAAGTCATTTTGTCCACTAAGGCAGTGCATACACACCACAGTGTGCATGCTTTCTGGTGTACTCCTAGGACTGCACGATTTTAGACTTAAACAAATCAGAACAGGAGTGCATCCTGTTGCATTGGAGGAACACAATAGAAAAGTTAAGACGTTCCGTAGCTGGAGTAGTCTGCATTGTTGGTGGACACTGCTACCACCGCCAACTCTCCAGTGCTGCAGCACACTCCTACCCTCTAAGAGATGGGCTCCACTACCACAAACATCAGACAGTTATATTCTGTGTTTTCTTTATGTAACTACCATTAGATAAGTGGACTGGATGGTCTTGAGTGTATCTGGCCAATTTCATCTCCCCTGTATGATTCCAGAGCAGCAGGCGCTGCATCATACAGTGAGGAATGCAAACCTTTCGCCCAATACATGTTGTTTCCTCCCACCACAAGTGAGGATATCAACAAATCGGTCTTTCATTTCGAGAAATGTGCTCCTGACCGGGGTGACTATGTTGAGTATAAATACGTAGAGATAAAGAATAAATGTGTAGAATACTAATTACATCTCCTTTGTTTAGAACGCTTTAAGAGTTTTCACATAAAAAATTCGGAGGGTTTAATTTTCAGCGTACCCTCATAGCTCTCATAGTTTTTCTAGGCAAACCACAGGTGGCTCTGCCATCCCATTACTATTCCATTTACACACTGGTATCTTGATGTATTACAATATGCAGATCTCCCCTAGATCTATCGTACTACACACAACAGAAAGAAGTGTTTGACAACCACACATGATCTACTAGTGAAAGAGATCTAGTTCAGATAACCATAGGGCTTCCTAACATTTTAAAATTAGGATAAGCGAATTCCTAGGTATTTTAAAGTTAGGATCAATTTAGGATGAGTGTGGTAGGTTAAATTGTTTAAATGGTGACATCAGAAAGATGATAAAATTGTTTATGGAACGCATTTGTTCACATCCTATCCTAAAATGTTAATCTTGGGTAACTGGGTTGGATGAAAACTGCCTGTTCCTTCTTGGCTGTTAGCGACGGCGCAAATTTGCAGCAACGGTCCAACCTGGTGGGGACTGGGGAAGTTCAGCTTGGCACTGTCCTGCAAAGACAAGGCTCATCTCAGCGTGGTCTTTGTTAATGAAAGACACAGTTGTTCCTATCCTATACCAGGAGTGGTGGCGGTTCTTGTATAAGCATAGTACAAGTGGCCTGTAACATCATAGGAAAACCAATGGTTTTTTTAAATTTTCTACCATTTTAAACACAGAACCGAATTCTGTACTTAGCATAAATGGCCTGGCAATCAAGTAGGGTGTGCCAGAATCCACCAGATTAGTCAACTTGGATTGTGACGTCATGGCATTATGCTTGTATTTCCACAACAACGCAGCTTATGCTCATATTCCCAGGTCAGCCATTTTGGATTTTATACTTAGTGCAAGTGACCTGCTTCCATCATTTTGCAGTTTCAACCAATAGGATAACTCCCCACATTTCTTTTCCCAAAAGTTTACACTTAGGAGAACGTGGCTAGGTCCACAATCATGGTTTACCTTATTTTATATGTAGGGAAACTGATCTGTTTTTGAAGTTTCCATCAATTATTGAATTCCCCGTAGTTTTATGTACAGGGCAGTTGGCCTGCATTGGAGGCGAAGAGGGGAGGGAAGAGGGGGGGAGGGGGGCGAACTAGCAACAACACACAGTCATAGGAATTGGGGCAGGGGGCGAAATGTGACAACAGTGAAGTCTGTGAAAAATTCGATGCAGGTAAACTACTGATGTTACCGGCTGGTGTCTAATTTTTCAATCAGCACTCATACATAATTGTATGAGTGCGTGGTGTCTGTTCTTTCAGACATGTCTGAAAGCACAGACACCACGCCGAATCCACAGCTTTGATAAAGTATACGTAAATTGAAGGCGGAGGGAGGGGGTGGGGAGGAAAGGAAAGGGAAGGGATTACTGATGTCACTGGTAAATTTATGCAGAATCAGTGCTGACGAGTGAAAATGTGTACCGGACTGGGATTCGAACCCAGGATCTCCTGCTTACTAGACACATGTGTTAACCACTGCACCATTCGGGGCACACTGTTATCACAATTGCATGGACTATCTCAGCACATCTCACAGCACACCCACATTACCACAGAGTGCCAACTATCCGCATGTCCCGTCGGACATGTCCGAAAGAACAGCACCACCCAGTCATCCACATGCTTCATTGCAGATGCACAAGTGTGTCCGACCTCCTGATGGAATCTCAGAGTGGTAAGCATGGTGGAAACGGACACAGATTGTGGATAGGTGGCGCTCGGTGGCAGTCTGTGCATGTTCTACAATCCTGTGTCCCGGATGGCACAGTGGATAACGCACTTGCCTAGTAAGCAGGAGATACCAGGTTCGAATCCTTGTCCAGTACATAGTTTTACTGGTCGTCGCTGATGTCGTGTTATGTCCCGATGCACTGACATCAATAATACCTTTCCTTTCCTCCTTCCCCCCCCCCCCCTCCATTTTCAATTTACTCACAGATAAACTGTAAACGTGTGTTTACATTCAAGCATGGCTCTGGAACACCTGAATCAGTTTCAACCAAAGTCATGGGGTGATTCCGTGAAGATGTTACAGACTCTCAGGGATGATGGAGAAAGATAAATGTATCAATTTGACGTAAGGAACCCTGGTCCGGAAAGACTGAGTCGAAAGTTATATGCAAAAGTCATTCTGATACTTCTGACAGTGTCCCAGTACTGTTGTTGCTAAGGTTGTAGGGTAGGCAACTTCAGAGGTGGTAGTGTGGACCAAACCAAGAATTAAATGATAAATAAACATGGGTCTAAAATGCATACCTCTAAGAGCTGTGGGCACTTGTTTAGTGTTTCACACTATCGAAGACGAACAAGTGCCCATAGCTCTCAACGTATACATTTTAGAGCCCATGCTTACTAGAATCATTTCCTTGTTTTAGTCCATGCTACCACTTCTGAAAGTTGCCTACCCTACAATCTTACCAACAACAGTACTGGTACATGTATTCCACTGTCAGAGGTATCAAAATGATTTTCGCTGGTAACTTTCGACTTGGTCGTTTCTGGACTACAGTCCATTACCTCATATTGATACTGATTAATTTACCCTTCTCCATCTTCCATGAAAGCTTGTAATATCATCACGTTATCACGTTGTACATGACGTAGCACCAGGAGACAGTTACCCCAGGAGTAAGACACTCATAGATAATAGGGCTGGAGAGGCAATGTGATGACATTTAAGAATAACTGTTGAAGGCATAGATAAAATTCATCCAAACTTGATTTAAAGGTGACGTCTATCTGGAAAAATGTTTTAAAAAATTCTCAAACGAACTTAATTAATATCGAATCCGTAAGTTTTCGGGTTTTTTGGCTGATCAGTGAGAATTTTTACGACATTACTTCCCTAGTTGTTAGGTGGCGGTAGAGAAAAGTACCATGTAAAGCATCATGTACTTTCAGTCAAACTCAGTATACAGAACTTGCTACAAAGATAATAAATACTATGGATCAATGGAACACTCAAGGGAATGGGGCTGGGGATAGAGAAGCATATCTATGGAACACCTGGAGAAATTTGAACTAAACGAAATACACATCCAGTTTTAAACACGGCTGTTTTTTCAGCAATCGTTTAAGATTTCCAAACATATGAATTATACAGCCAACCGGATGCATATAACGGTTCGGTACATTGACCTAGGTTCCGAAACCTGCTAAGGGTGTCTTCATCAGAATGAAATATTGAGAAACCCTATAAAATAATACATAGAAAATGAAGTATGACAAAAAACACATTAACCAAGACGACAATAATCAAGGCGTATAGAGGTTACTTACGTAAAATCACATGCGCGAAGGCAATATGAAACGTCCCCTTTCAAACAATTATACACGAGACTGTGCTTAAACTGACACACAGTATGTTTAGCGCAACGCAATCTGACTTTCAAAATTCCCTACAAAAGAATGGCCCTGACTAACATTAAACTATACCTTTCACAAATCACTTACCTCACAAAAATCTTCGCTGCTCAAGCTACTGCAATACAGCGAGCGCCACTACTGCCAGCTAAATAAAAGATTCAAACTATGGAAGGCACTAACTACTGATAGGGATAGTTAGCAAATGAAAGATATTAATAGAGAACAAACAATGTATTTACCTTGATATCATCATATATATATAGCAGTTCATGACAAACTACAAAACTCCGCCATCTCTCTCCCCACATCCACCACTGCTGGCGGCTCACCTCCAACTGCGCAACGCTACGCGCTGTTCACAGCCAGCTGCCTAACACTACAATGGCGAGTATTACAACAATGCAAAGCAGCCACAGACTGCACACAGCACAGCCAGTGATTTTTATACAGAGGTGGCGTTACCAATAAAAAACCTAAACAGCCTACTTACAAATAGTCGGAATTTCAGTAGCTATGCTCAAGTCTAAAATAAAATAGCTTTCCAGCCTTAGGACGTACGCCTAGCTAGGAACAACATCAGACTGACCAGCCCAGCGTCTTACATTGCTGCCACAAAAATAATACAAGTTGCGCCGCCTATAGGACGCGGATAGTGACACGTGCCCATTTGGAACATTATAACAGAAATAATTGGAAAAACGACCGTTAATTATAAAAACAAATTACGATAGAAGGGAGCTTAATGTTTTTTTGAAAATATGCAGTAGTCAATCAGATGACGTATAAGAAACATGTATTAGGCTTTACAAAAATTACTATTACATAAAGGACAGAATAATACAGAAAATTTATACTAACAGCTGTACGATCCAAAAAAATATCTACATGAAGGTAATTATAGTAGTATCTATGAAAGAGATTCGAAGAAAATGATGTTGTTCTTAGAAATATGCTTGAAAATCTCCAGGTCTTCGTGCACGTCGAGCCTATGACCTTTCTTTTCTCTATGTAAAATGTAAATTTCTTCAACACCTTTCGGTTTGTGACTGGAAATTAACAGAATATCAGCAGAAGTGGAATTATATACATTAGTGCCTCTTTTTCCCAATAATGTTCTTTGTGCCAGATACTGAAAGATGTTCCAGTTTGTCCCATATAATAAACGGGCCAAGTATCACAAGTGATTTTATACGCTCCTGAATTGTGTATAGAAGCAACTGTGAAATTGAGATCAGGAATCAGATTTTTTTGCAGTTTATTGTTAGTGGAAAAGGTACCATTGCATACGTATTTTTAATAAGACGACAAATTTTATAAGAAATGGGGCCTAGGAATGGAATCAAGGAAACGTTTTCGTACTTGTTACTGTCAGAAACAGCACTCATGCTAAAGTGGTCACTTTAGCGTCAGTTTTAACTTTGAAGATCTTGTCAACTATCGAGGGATCATAGCCGTTATTAACTGCAATAGTTGTTATTATATTCGTCACTTCATTGAGCTTGACAGGCGAAAAAAAGTACAGAAACTGCAGGATGAAATGCTGAATGAAAAAATGATTTTTTATGGGAATGGGGATGCACGGAACTAGCGGGCACAATTACATATGTATTAGTTGCTTTTCGAAAAACACCGAAAGAAAGTCTGTCATTGTCAACAGCAATACTGAGATCCATGTAATTATGCTGACGATCGTTATTTTCTAATTCACAAATGAAGCTGATTTTTTCCCTGAAGACCATTGAAAATTACAAACAAACACTGAATTCCTTCCTGGGAACCACTGTATGCAATCAAACTGTCGTCTACATACCGCGCATATGACAAAATACCCAGATCAGCAGCAGAAAAATTACGGAAGAATTTCTCTTCCAGCGAATTGTTGAAAATATCGGTCGAGATGCCTGCCAGTGGAATATCCATTGCCAGCCCGTCAGGCTCATGGTATAGTTTGCCACTGAAAACAGAATAGTTGTATTTTACTACTATTCTTAGCAAACGAATTAGGTCAGTGATTAGCTCGTCAAAAATATTTTTTTAAGTACGTAGGTTATTTTAACAATGTCAATCGTTGTCTGAACAGGTACGTTAGTACAAACTCCGTCCGCATTGACCTTCGAAGACCCAATGGTACCGACAGGCCGGCGTATCATCCTCCACCCACAGGCGTCACTGGATGCGGATATGGAGGGCCATGTGAACAATACACTGCTCTCTAGGCCGTATGTCAGTTTCCGAGACCGAAACCGCTACTTCTCAATCAAGTAGCTCCTCAGTTTGCCTCATTAGAGCTGGCTGCATCCCGCTAGCCATCAGCGCTCGGCAGACCGAATGGACACCAGTCAGGTGCTAGCTCAACCCGACGGCGCTTAACTTAGGTGATCTGACGGGAACCGGTGTTACCACTGCGGCAAGCCCGTTGCCACGTTAGTATAGGGTTCGTAATGTCTAATGATAACAGTATAGTATCTTGATAACACTGCAGAGCTTTTATTTTACTTACTAGACTTCGACTATCGACGACAGAATATTTATTTAAAAAAACAAAGGCTTTTTTAATTTTATCGTGAATAAAACGTACTAACTCTTCATATGCAATGTTCGTACTGTCCACAACTGGACGTATGGCATGGTGACTTTTATGTACACTACTGTCCATTAAAATTGCTACACCAAGAAGAAATGCAGATGATACACCGATATTCATTGGACAAGTATATTATACTAGAACTGACATGTGATTATATTTTCACGCAATTTGGGTGCAGAGATTCTGAGAAATAATTACCCAGAACAACCACCTCTGGCCGTAATAACGGCCTTGATACGCCTAGGCATTGAGTCAAACAGAGCTTGGATGGCGTGTACAGGTACAGCTGCCCATGCAGCTTCAACACTATACCACAGTTCATCAAGAGTAGTGACTGGCGTATTGTGACGAGCCAGTTGCTCGGCCACCACTGACCAGACGTTTTCAGATGGTGAGATATCTGGAAAATGCGCTGGCCACAGCAGTAGTCGAACATTTTCTGTATCTAGAAAGGCCCGTACAGGACGCGCAGCATGCGCTCGTGCATTATCCTGCTGAAATGTAGGGTATCGCAGGGATCGAATGAAGGGTAGAGGCACGGGTCGTAACACATCTGAAATGTAACGTCCACTGTTCAAAGTGCCGTCAATGCCAACAAGAGGTGACCGAGACGTGTAACCAATGACACCCCATACCATCACGCCGGGTGATACGCCAGTATGGCGATGACGAATACACGCTTCCAATGTACGTTTACCACGATGTCCCCAAACACGGATGCGACCATCATGATGCTGTAAACATAACCTGGATTCATCCGAAAAAATGATGTTTTGCCATTCGTGCACCCAGGTTCGTCGTTGAGTACACCATCGCAGGCGCTCCTGTCTGTGATGCAGAGTCAAGGGTAACCGCAGCCACGGTCTCCGAGCTGATAGTCCATGCTGTTGCAAACGTCGTCGAACTGTTCGTGCAGATGGTTGCTGTCTTGCAAACGTCCTCATTTGTTGACTCAGAGATCGAGACGTGGCTGCACTATCCGTTACAGCCATTCTGATAAGATTCCTGTCATCTCGACTGCTAGTGATACGAGGCTGTTGGGATCCAGCGATCCAGCATGGCGTTCCGTATTACCCTCCTGAACCCGCCGATTCCATATTCTGCTAACACTCATTGGATCTCAACCAACGCGAGCAGCTATTTCGCGATACGATGAACCGCAATCGCGATAGGCTACAATCCGACATTTATCAAAGTCGGAAACGTGATGGTACGCATTTCTCCTCCTTACACGAGGCATCACAACAACGTTTCATCAGGCAACACCGGTGAACTGTGTTTGTGTATGAGAAATCGGTTGGAAACTTTCCTCATGTCAGCACGTTGTAGGTGTCGCCACCAGCGCCAACCTTGTGTGAATTCTCTGAAAAGCTAATCAACGGCACATCACAGCATCTTCTTCATGTCGGTTAAATTTCGCATCTGTAGCACGTCATCTTCGTGGTGTAGCAATTTTTAAGGCCAGTAGTGTATTTTAAACCGGGGACGCAATTTTGGGGCCTTTGGATACAATGACCTAGGTTTCGACACCTACTAAGGATGTCTTCATTAGAATGAAATTTTGAAAAACCATATAAAATAATGCAAAGAAAATTTAGTATGACAAAAAACACATTAACCAAGATGACAAATGTCGTGATTTACAAAGGTTACTTACGTAAAATTACACCACGGGAGAGCAATTGTCAGAATTTAGAGCAGCTATGCTCAAGTGAAAAATAAAATGAAACACTTTCCAGCCTATGTTATTTATGTCTAGCTTGGAAAAATCTGACACTGATCGGCCCAGTGGCTTACATTGCCGACACAAAAACAATATAAGTTGCACCGCCTGTTTTTTCCAATTATTTCTCCTACTACGTTTCAAATGGACACATGACACAGTCCACGCCCGATGTATCATTTCTTCCGCGAGTGCTAGTCTTGCTAGTCTCGCAGTTTCGCAGAAGAGCTTCTGAGAAGTATGGAAGGTAGGAGACGAAGTACTGACGGAATTGAATTTGTGAGAACGGGTGGCGAGTCGTGCTTGGGTAGCTCAGTCGGTAGAGCACTTGCTCGCAAAAGGCAAGGTCACGAGTTCGAGTCTTGGCCCGACACACTGTTTTAATCTGCCAGGACGTACCAAACAGTTATTTGCATCCGGCTGACTGTATAATTCCTGTATTTGGAAATACAGACGCGTTCCACGACATAAGAAGGAAGCTGTAAGTCATTCAAAACATGGGAGAGCAGACATGTAAGCATAACTCTGTAACGCCAAAACAGGTTTCAGCCAACCTTCATTGTTGTTGTTGTGGTCTTCAGTCCTGAGACTGGTTTGATGCAGCTCTCCATGCTACTCTATCCCCTGCAAGCTTCTTCATCTCCCAGTACCTACTGCAACTTACATCCTTCTGAATCTGCTTAGTGTATTCATCTCTTGGTCTCCCTCTACGATTTTTACCCTCCACGCTGCCCCCCAATACTAAATTGGTGATCCCTTGATTCCTAAGAATATGTCCTGCCAACCGATCCCTTCTTCTAGTCAAGTTGTGCCACAAACTTCTCTTATCCACAATCCTATTCAATACTTCCTCATTAGTTATGTGATTTACCCATCTAATCTTCAGCATTCTTCTGCAACACCTCATTTCAAAACCTTCTATTCTCTTCTTGTCCAAACTATTTATCGTCAATGTTTCACTTCCATACATGGCTACACTCCATACAAATACTTTCAAAAATGATTTCCTGACACTTAAATCTATACTCGATGTTAACAAATTTCTCTTCTTCAGAAACGTTTTCCTTGTCATTGCCAGTCTACATTTTATATCCTCTCTACTTCGACCATCATCAGTTATTTTGCTCCCCAAATAGCAAAACTCCATTACTACTAGAAGTGTCTCACTTCCTAATCTAATACCCTCAGCATCACCCGACTTAATTCGACTACATTCCATTATCCTAGTTTTGCTTTTGTTGATGTTCATCTTATATCCTCCTTTCAAGACACTATCCATTCCGTTCAACTGCTCTTCCAAGTCCTTTGCTGTCTCTGACAGAATTACAATGTCATCGGCGAACCTCAAAGTTTTTATTTCTTCTCCATGGATTTTAATACCTACTCCGAATTTTTCTTTTTTTTTTCCTTTATTGCTTGCTCAATATACAGATTGAATAACATCGGGGAGAGGCTACAACCCTGTCTCACTCCCTTCCCAACCACTGCTTCCCTTTCGTGTCCCTCGACTCTTATAACTGCCATCTGGTTTCTGTACAAATTGTAAATAGCCATTCGCTCCCTGTATTTTACCCCTGCCACCTTCAGAATTTGAAAGAGAGTATTCCAGTCAACATTGTCAAAAGCATTCTCTAAGTCTACAAATGCTAGAAACGTAGGTTTGCCTTTCCTTACTCTAGCTTCTAAGATAAGTCGTAGGGTCAGTATTGCCTCACGTTTTCCAACATTTCTACGGAATCCAAACTGATCTTCCCCGAGGTCGGCTTCTACTAGTTTTTCCATTCGTCTGTAAAGAATTCGCGTTAGTATTTTTTGCAGCTGTGACTTATTAAACTGATAGTTCGGTAATTTTCACATCTGTCAACACCTGCTTTCTTTGGGATTCGAATTATTATATCCTTCTTGAAGTCTGAGGGTATTTCGCCTGTTTCATACATCTTGTTCACCAGATGGTAGAGTTTTTTCAGGACTGGCTCTCCCAAGGCCGTCAATAGTTCTAATGGAATGTTGTCTACTCCGGGGGCCTTGTTTCGACTCAGGTCTTTCAGTGCTCTGTCAAACTCTTCATGCAGTATCGTATCTCCCATTTCGTCATCATCTACGTCGTCTTCTATTTCCATAATATTGTCCTCAAGTACATCACCCTTGTATACACCCACTATATACTCCTTCCACCTTTCTGCTTTCCCTTCTTTGCTTAGAATTGGGTTTCCATCTGAGCTCTTGATGTTCATGCAAGTGGTTCTCTTATCTCCAAAGGTGTCTCTAGTTTTTCTGTAGGAAGTAGCTATCTTACCCCTAGTGATACTCGCTTCTACATCCATACATTTGTCCTCTAGCCATCCCTGCTTAGCAATTTTGCACTTCCTGTCGATCTCATTTTTGAGACGTTTGTATTCCTTTTTGCCTGCTTCATTTACTGCATTTTTATATTTTCTCCTTTCATCAATTAAATTCAATATATCTTCTGTTACCCAAGGCTTTCTACTAGCCCTCGTCTTTTTACCTACTTGATCCTCTGCTGCCTTCACTACTTCATCCCTCAGAGCTACCCATTCTTCTTCTACTGTATTTCTTTCCCCCATTCCTGTCAATTGTTCCCTTATGTTTTCCCTGAAACTCTGTACAACCTCTGGTTTAGTCAGTTTATGCAGGTCCCCTCTCCTTAAATTCCCACCTTTTCGCAGTTTCTTCAGTTTTAATCTACAGATCATAACCAATAGATTGTGGTCAGAGTCCACATCTGCTCCTGGAAATGTCTTACAATTTAAAACCTGGTTCCCATGTTTATGATATTCTACCCGGAAGAAGATACTATTTATTTAAGACACCACTAGAACTTCTGCCAACGGCCTTGCCGCAGTGGTAACACCGGTTCCCGTCAGATCACCGAAGTTAAGCGCTGCCGGGTTGGGCTAGTACTTGGATGGGTGACCATCCGGTCTGCCGAGCGCTGTAGGCAAGCGGGGTGCACTCAGCCCTTGTGAGGCAAACTGAGGAGCTACTTGATTGAGAAGTAGCAGCTCCGGTCTCGGAAACTGACATACGGCCGGGAGAGCGGTGTGCTGCCCACACGCCCCTCCATATCCGCATCCAGTGACGCCTATCGGCTGAGGATGACACGACGGCCGGTCAGTACCGTTGGGCCTCCATGACCTGTTCGGAAGGAGTTTAGTTTTTTATTAGTATTTCTAGGGATTTGGTGGAGGACTTGAAGGGAATGACATGGAATATAATCGGAAAGTAACTGTACCCGAACAGTATTTCATTCTTGGCCCTATCTAATTATAATGCGGATTAATAAGTAACCGGGAAACGCCGGAAATCAGATCTTCCTCATTGTTGAGCAGTAACGCTATGCCCAGGCTGACCTTTGGGTTGAACACAGCAGTGACTTCATTGCCCTGTTGGAGGAGATACTCCTGTGCCTCCTTCCAATCTCTGAAGTGCATTACACGCCAACAGCACGACTTACAGTTTAACTTGGACTCCGAACCACGGTGAAACTCGCCATTTTTCTCAGATAAATCGCTGCCGGAGGTGAACGAAGCAATTAAATGTTGGGAAAAATCCTAGGGCTACCTGAAGAATAAACCCCACAGCTTTGCATTTGGTCTCAAACACATAGCCATAGTCTGGTGATATGTTATGACATTAACGTGCACGTAATCTTAGCTTAGTTGATAGAGACGCCTCTCAGCCATTTCTGCGACTTCAGTCTACATCTACATCTACCCTCTGAAAATCTATATGAAGTGTGTGGAAGGGTGTTCTTCTCTTTACATCCGTTCCAACTGTGTATGGAGTGCGGAAAGAATCACTGGTGCTGTTTCTTCGCCTGCTGTAATGATTCTAATAGTGTCATCGTGGTCCCTACATGAGACATGCGTACAGAACTGCAGGTTATTCTTCACTAAACATCGACTCCCGAAATCTTGAAAATTTAAGTAGTCTTTCGCGGAATCACATAACATGCCATCCAGTCCAAGGTTTACAGCATTTCCGTGATGCTTTGGTTCAAATGGTTCAAATGGCTCTGAGCACTATGGGACTTAACAGCTATGGTCATCAGTCCCCCTAGAACTTAGAACTACTTAAACCTAACTAACCTAAGGACATCACACAGTCATCCGTGATGCTTTCCCGTACATTAAACAAGCCCTTCTTTGTAATACATTCGATATACTCTATTAGACCTATCTGATACAGGTCCAACAAGCTTTAGTAATATTCTAGTATGTAACGCATCAACGTTCTGTGTAGAATCTCCTTCGTAGCCCATCTGCATTTTCCCAACATCCTACCAATGAATCAAAATCTACTACTAACCTCAATTACTAATTTATCTGCTACGAGGCTCCGCGTTATGACCCTGAAGGATCATTCAGGCCCGACCGCCCGCCATGTCATCCTCTGCCATTATCGTCATTGGATACGATATGGAAGGCTTGGGGGTCTGTTGTACATCCTTCTCCCGGCCGTTGTTGGTTTTCTTGAGCTTGGAGTCGCTATTTCCCACACAAGCAGTTCTTCAGTTAGCATCACGAGGCTGAATGCACCCCGCTGCAGTCCTCCCATCAAAGAAAATTCCATGCTGGTGCCAGGGATCGAACCTCGGTCCTCCACATAGCAGCCAATCACGCTGACCGCTCAGCTACACAGGTGGACTATTAATCTCATCTGATCACTCGATTTCACATAACTGCTAATAGTTGCACCTACGTACTGGTATGTGTTGACTCAGTCCAGTTGTGACTCATTCATATTGTAGTGATATAGAAGAATACAAGGGTGAACGGAAATTAACTCCCTATTAAGACAGTTTATAACTTTTTAATACTTAATCGATTTTCGTGAACCAAAAAAAAAAATTTCCTTACAACGCTAGAATTGTTACGCATAACTAAAATTCAACATAAGCACCACCATTATCTACCAGTTTTCGTATACGGGTGTGGATGTTTGTGTGAGACCTTTGAACATTTCCAAGAAGCTGATGAATATTCTCCCCTAGTTCATGAAGAGTTTTTAGTTTTATGGGAACGTCCTCTTTCGTCCACCCCCAGAGGAAGTAATTTACTGGGCGTTAGGTCAGGTCTACCTGCTGACCATCCAGAGGGGCGCAACTTCTCAACCAGCGGCCTGGAAAATGGGGTCGAGCCGCACACGGACAAATTACGCCAAGTGAGGCAGGACCCATCTTGTATAATGATTAGCTCATTGTAATTGTTCTTTGTAGATAAAATACCGTGAACATAATTTTCAACCTTATCAAGGTCCAGTTTTGAATTCAGTGTGCCCTGAAAAAGATATGGCGCCACAACTTTCGTAGATGTGATGTGATACCGCGTCACACACTGTGACCTTTGGGCGATGTTGACTGTGTTCAACAACTACCCTCAGATCCTCTGTTGCTCAATAATAACAATTGTTCCGGTTAGCAAACCCCCCCACCCCCCACCCCCCAACATGAAACACGGCTTCATCTGACAACAAGATATTACCGAAAATATCGGACCACTGTTCATACCATATAGAAACTGCGTCCATTAGCTTCGAGTGGCAATTCCTTGTGGTCTTTGTATCTACCGAGGCACGAGGTCGTTTCACACTTCGCCCCCATCTCCGTACTTGTACCATGGATCACCAGACATCGTACTATCCTCATGCTCATAAACTAAGGATAATGCTGATACATGGTGAAACAACGCCCTGGTGGGCGGTTTGCGGGTTTAAATCACCTCTGGGTATGACCATACGGTGCATTTGACTTGCGGGCGTCGTACGGTGGCGCTGGCAGCAGTCCACATACGCAGAGGTGTGTTGGTGCATGTCAGAGTACGGTGCAGCGAGTAAGTGTGCAGACGTTTTCAGACGTGCTAATGGTGACTGTGTGTTGAAAATGTCTCAAAGAACACGTATTGATGACGTTTTGACCGGTAGAATACTAGGGCGACTGGAGGCTGGTCAAACACTGCAGGTCCTAGCACGGGCCCTCCGTGTGCCACAAAGTGTGATCTCAAGGTTATGGCAACGATTCTAGCAGACAGGAAACGTGTCCAGGCGCTACAGTGTACAACACACAAGAAGACCTATATCTCACCATCAGTGCCCGCAGACGGCCACGGAGTACTGCAGGTAGCCTTACTCAGGACCTTACCGCAGCCACTGGAACAGTTGTCTCCAGACACACAGTCTACAGACGAATGAACAGACGTGGTTTATTCGCCCGGAGACCTGCAAGGTGCATTCCACTGACCCCTGGTCACAGGAGAGCCCGTAAAGCCTGGTGTCAGGAACACAGTACATGGTCATTGGAACAGTGGTCCCAGGTTATGTTCACGGACGAGTCCAGGTATAGTCTGAACAGTGATTCTCGCCGGGTTTTCATCTGACGTGAACCAGGAACCAGATACCAACCACTTCAAAAATGGTTCAAATGGCTGTGAGCAATATGGGACTCTACATCTGTGGTCATAAGCCCCCTAGAACTTAGAACTACTTAAACCTAACTAACCTAAGGACATCACACACATCCATGCCCGAGGCAGGATTCGAACCTGCGACCGTAGCAGTCGCGCGGTTCCTGACTGAGCGCCTAGAACCGCTAGACCACCGCGGCCGGCCTACCAACCACTTAATGTCCTTGGAAGGGTCCTGTATGGAGGTCGTGTTTTGATGGTGTGAGGTGGTCTTATGATTGGTGCACGTACACCCCTGCCTGTCTCTGACAGAAGAACTGTAACAGGTCAGGTGTATCGGGACGTCACTTTGCACCAGTATGTCCGCCTTTTCAGGGGTGCAGTGGGTCCCACCTTCCTCCTGATGGATGATTACGCACGGCCTCACCGAGCTACCATCGTGGAGGAGCACCTTGAAACAGAAGATATCAGGCGATTGGAGTGGCCTGCCTGTTCTCCAGACCTAAACCCCATGGAGCACTTCTAGGATGCTCTAGGTCGACGTATTGCTGCACGTCTTCAAACCCCTATGACACTTCGGGAGCTCCGACAGGAACTGGTGCAAGAAAGGGAGGCTATACCCCATCAGCTGCTCGACCACTTGATCCAGAGTACGCCAACCAGTTGTGATGCCTGTGTACGTGTGCATGATGATCATATCCCATATTGATGTCGGGGTACATGCGAAGGAAACAGTGGCGTTTTGTAGCACATTTGTTTCGGACGGTTTTCTCAACGTATCACCAACACCGTGGACTTACAGATCTGTGTCGTGTGTGTTCCCTATGTGCCTATGCTATTAGCGCCAGTTCTGTGTAGTGCCACGTTGTGTGGCACCACATTCTGAAATTATCCTTAATTTATTTGAAAAAAGAGACAGCATTGGTCGTATATTTTTACTATTGCAGAATCGATTTTCTGTCACTGAGTGACCATCTTCAGTGCTATATTGTATAACTTAAATTGGGATGCACTGTTGACACTATGCATTACGGCGATCACATAGACAGGAACTGGTGCAAGAAAGGGAGGCTATACCCCATCAGCTGTGATCGCCGTAATGCATAGTGTCAACAGTGCATCCCAATTTAAGTTATACAATATAGCACTGAAGATGGTCACTCAGTGACAGAAAATCGATTCTGCAATAGTAAAAATATACGACCAATGCTGTCTCTTTTTTCAAGTATACCTGTTATCTGGTCGTTGTGCACAAGACAACATGGAGTCGCCAATCCTTAATTTATTAGCATGAGTTCGGGATGCCAGCCGAGCTCACTCACGGAAGGGGGATTGTCCCGTTGTTCGCCACTGGTACCTGCAATAACATAAATGAGATATAATGTGAAGAACAAAATGTTTTTCATTTCATGGAAATTAGTTAAGTATTAAAAAAGTTATAAACATTTCAATAGCGAGTTAATGCTCGTCCACGGTCTACATTGTTTCGTTTTGTAAAGTGCACAGTCTATATTTCTGAACATTGAAAGGTGGCTACACTGAGCCACAGCGCCAGAGATCGCGCTAGAGAGTATTGTTCCGCCGCCTCCACTGGCAGTGATTATTGAGATGTCGTAGTGGGCAGTGCTTGTCGAGGACTCGTAGTAGTCAGTTCGTGTTGAGATGTGCTAGTGGGCAAGGCTTGTCGAGATGTTGTAGTAAGGAGTGCTTGTTCCATGTTTTATGCAGTTGTTTGATGGGATAGACAACAGATGGTTCGAATGGAAATACTGTAATGATCAGAGTGCTTTTCGTCAATATATATGGAGGTAAAATATTATGTGTTTTTTTTCATTATTTCAGTGTCTTAAATAATGCGTCATTACAGGTTCAGTCAACAAAGCATCTGGCTTGTGTTCTTGGATTAGAGTGTAATTCTGGTTTTCTTGAGTAATTATGGTATTTCTATTTTCTTTAATTAATTCAGTATAAATGATATTTAAAATTTCTTGTGTTATTGAAGAAGAACCGTGCCAGATACGTACGTTGAGTCATACTTCCACACACAGAACAGTTATACTTGTGCTTTGGTTTCGTAGGTTTTATAGTTGCTGGGGACTTAATTAATTAATTGTGTTAATGAAAATTTCCGTTTCATTCTTTGTTATTGTTCTATGCAGTCAGATAGCGTGATAATACTAGTCAGGGCCAACCGTTACGAGACTTCGTAACCGAACAGACAGCTACTAAAGCAAAAAAATAAAATTATTTGCATTTTATTTTAATTAAGCCCCCATGCACGTGGCGACCGTTGCTTCGGATCGTCCCTTAGAATTCTTCTGATTGTAGAAATAGTAGACAGTAGGATTGTTGTAGTAATTTGTAGTTTAGTAATTGTAGTCTATATTGCATATCTAGATTTGGTAATTGACATTCTTCTAATGGTATTTTGCAATTTTTTTTTGTTGTCTTGTCTACGGGTTTGATAATTTAGTGCAATTATTTCAATTGTTCGTTAATCGTGGTTGAGGGAAGCATTTCGTGTGAATGATATTGTTGGAGATAAAGAGCCATTGTGTGTAATTTTCGTACAGTGACGAGTTTTGTATGTTTTGTAAATGATTACGCGATCGATGAAAAAGGCAAAAATGATGGATAGTCAGAATGATGAAATTGTTGACATGGCGAACTCGCCAACACAGGAGAATAGTATGATGAATAATGAAGTGGAAAACAATTTAATAAGTCGGGAAAATAGTCCGGAACCATTTCAAAATTTTTCTCAATCAGAAAATTTTCAGAATTCGAGATTAACGACAGAAGATTCTGGAATAGTATCGAACACAGATAGCTTTACAGCTATGACGAAGGAAACTGGTTTTGCGGGATATGTTAGGGGCGAAAAGAATTTTGAAACACTTAACACGGAGCAGTTGATGAGTGCAATATTAAATTTGGGATCACGGTTCGACTCACTAGACTCACAAATGGGAACAATTAAGACAGAGATAGGAACAATTAAAACTGATATGGGAACAATGGAAACACGGTTAGGATCTGAATTAAAAACAGTGGCAACACTTTTAGAGACAGAGATGGAAACAATGGAAACACAGTTAGATTCACGAATAGGGACATGTTTCAAAAACATGAAAGATGAATTAAAGAAAGAAATTAGAGAAGAAGTACAACCGATTTTGAATTCTCACAATAATAGATTAATTGCAGTAGAGATTAGACAAAGGGAACAAGATAGAGAACAGGAAGAAAGAGATCGTGTGATAGTACAAAAATTTTCAGAGTTAAATTTACAACGTGCACACGATAAGGAAGAAATATTTGAGAGAATCGAGGAATCCGTACCAAATGACAGATTAAATAACCTGACACAACAATATGAACAGTTAACTACCAAATGTGTCAACACTGAAACCCGAGTCGCGACACTTACGGAAGACGTAGGTAAACAGAAAGAAAAAATAGGTGACTTATCGGAAAGAGTTGAGGAGATTTCAGATAAATTGACAAGTCTTAGTTTAAATGGGGATAGAGATTCAGATGATATAGCTCCATTACCATTTGCAGAAACCGAAGAGTACCAGAACATAAATAAGCATGTTGAAAATCAGGAAAAAATTAATGAACGCGTTAAAAGGGAAGTTGAGGCATTACGAAAGCAAGTCAAACAAATCGAAGGCGAAATTATAGGAAAAGACAGCAGAAGAAATTTAGAATCACAGATAGCAGAGGGCTTTGAAGAAAATAATTTGTTTCATTTACGGGACGCAACAAGAGAGCGCCAGGCGCGCGAACTTGACAATAATCGACATTCAAACTGGGACAGACGCGGTAGGTCTTTGTCGCCACGAGGCGAAAACTTTGACTATAAACACTTTTTGACTGTTCGGAAATTTAAGATCTTTCGTAATTCTAAGAATGACATACATCCATGTGCATGGTTAGATCAATTTATGTATGCACTCCCACCAAATTGGCCACTAAGTCACAAACTGGAATTTATGTGTGGATATTTAGAAAACGAACCGGCGACGCGGATGCGTGCACTCATTAGAGATTGTAATAATCTGAATGATTTTTATCATGCATTTCTATCGGCGTATTGGTCCGAAAACACGCAAGACAGAGTCAAACACAGTCTTATTATGCAGCGTAATTTCAAACAGTCTGAGTTCCGCACGCCAGCAGAATATTTTGAAGACATGATTCGAAAGAATCAGTTCCTGTCCAACCCTTATAGCCCGACTGAATTAATTCGCATTTGTTTAACTAAGCTGCCACAATCTATAAGACAAATTGCTTTAGCCGGAAGATGTAAAGACGACATAGAGACTTTTAAGACTTTGTTACAAGAACTTGAGTATGACAACGACGACGGCACTTCTTGTAATTTTTTCAGTAACAGTAATTACAACAAATTTTCAGAGAAAAGGGATAGTGATCGGAACGGGCGTTACATGGGTAACTTTGAGAATGACAGACGAAACAGACAGGACAATAGATACCAGCCTTATGACAATAACAGACGTTCTAACAGAAATTACACAGACAATTGTAATAACGGTAATTCCTACCGGAATGATCAATCATACGGAAACAGTAATCGGTATCATCAAGACAGAAATTATCCATACAGTAATAGAAATTCTTACTACAGAAATAACCAGGGTAGTAGATACAACAATAATTTCAGAAGTGACAGTCGAAATTATACAAGAAGTAGTTATGCAGACAGACAGGAAAACAGAAATTTTAGTAACAGACACAACCAAGAATTTGCATCTAACAGACAGGAAGGACCTAATTGGCATCCTCCGCGTGATAGAAATTCAGAGAGACAAGTGGAAATAGTAGAAATTGATCCGCGAAATGACGGGAATAATCAAAGACGTGACGCAAACAATCGACCATGACTTGCAGCTTCGGCTTCTGGCAGCAATATAGACGGTTCAGAAAGTAATGACACTACAACTTTACACTACGTACGCCTGGAAGATATGAGAGACATTTTGCTAGGCGAAAAGGAAAATAATGTAGACGCATTTTTACATCCTGTTATTGAAGTACGTGTGGGTAAGAATAAGTTCACTGCAGTTTTAGATTCTGGGAGCCCATTGAACGTCATTAGTGAATCAGTTTTTCGTATATGTGAAAGAACTATTGCCTGTCCTTTGTTACCTATTTCTAAAACTACAATTCGAGGAGCGATTTCTGGAAAAGGTGTGGAAGTTAAACAACAGACCAACCTAAATTTCATTTGTCAAGGATACGAATTGTCTGCTAATTTTATTATTGTTCCATTACTCAGTACACAGATTATATTAGGTATGGAGTTTCTTAACACACATAAGGCAATTTTGAACTTTAAAGAAGGAAGTGTGAATTTGACTGTTGCAGGAATGCCGAAATGTTTGAAATTTTTCGAGGGTTTAGCAAGATCTGAATCAGATACAAAATGTTTAAGGTTTCTTACTTCTGATGTTTTCGTTGAGCATTATGACGACAGTGTGTTTATTCATGACAATGACAATAGATACAGAGACGCGATGGAGGATGTAATTAGTAGCGAAGAATTAATTAATGAAAAGGTTAAGAAAGCTGAAGTGCCAGATGACGTTGCAAGAGAAGAGCTGCACCATATTTTGACTTCACATGCTACAGTGTTTAGTCATCACACAGGAACTATACAAGGCTTACAATATTTATTTAAGGTAAAAGAACACATACCATTTCGCGGGAAAACGTACGCTATTCCTTTGGCTTACAGAGACAAGGTTAAGAATGAACTTCAATACATGTTAGATCAGGGCATTATTGAGCCAGCTGTCAGTCCTTATACCAGCCCACTACACGTTGTTCTTAAAAAGGATGGGTCAATTCGTTTGGTTCTGGATTCCAGACAGATAAATAATATCATCATTCCTGAAACTGACCGCCCACAAAATTTAGATGAACTTCTTCAACATTTCCATGGAATTAAAGTTTTATCCATGATTGATATGCGCGCAAGTTTTTGGCAAATAGAACTCCACCCTGATTGTAGAAAATACACTGCCTTTTTAGCCTTTGGTAACTGTTACCAGTTTCGGAAATTACCGTTTGGACTTACTGTATCTTCTGCAGCATTCATTCGTAGCTTAAATGAAATTTTACCTGTTTTTCTTCGTGACAATATTACTTCATATGTTGATGATATTCTTATTGCTAAACATTCTTGGAGTGTGCACAACAAAATTTTGGATTCATTATTAAGTATTTTTGCAAGAGTTGGCATTACTGTGAACTTGGAGAAATCTGAATTTGGTCGTTCTCAGGTGAAATTTCTCGGTCACATTATTTCTACAGAAGGTATTCTTCCTGATCCAGAGAAATTAGACGCTATTCGTAATTATGCTGTACCTACCACAAAACGTGATGTTCGTAGTTTCCTTGGTGTCTGTAATTTTCTTAGACGCTTTGTTAGATTGGACAATTTGGCCACACCTCGTTTATGTGAACTATCTGGAAAGAAATCTAATTGGTGTTGGGATGAGGAAGCTCAGTCAGAATTTGAACAACTTCGTGATGCTTTAGTTGCTGCTCCACTTCTTTCACATCCGGATCTATCTAAAGATTTTTGTTTGGCGACGGACTCATCATACAAAGGCCTAGGTGCACACTTATTTCAAGAGATAGAAGAAGACGGCGTTGTAGTACAGAAAACTATTGCCTTTGGAAGTCGTGTTCTCTCTAAATCAGAAAAGAATTATTCGATTACGGAACTTGAAGCTTTGGCTGTTGTTTGGGCTTTCACAAAATTTCGCACATTTTTGTATGGCAGACATACTAAGGTTTACACCGATCATCGAGCTTTGGAATTTCTTATGTCGACAAAATTAACTCATGGCAGATTGTCACGATGGGCGTTGTACCTACAGGAATTTGATTTTAGTATTGTTTACATACAGGGATCTTCAAATATTGTTGCTGATGCTTTATCACGTGCACCTATGGGTTTGAAACAAAGTGCTGAAGAGGACTGCAAAGAAAACCATTATTGTTTGATGTACATTCAAGGTGTTGCGTTTGAGAACTTTATTTCGTCTTCGCTCCAGGACATCGCTAAGGAGCAAAATAAGGATCCAATCTGGAAGGACATTAAGGAGAAGTGGAGGAGAAAGGAAAGCGTAGCGATTAGACAGCATTATTTAGTTCGCAATGACATTCTTTTCAAACGAAAATCGGTCGACAACTCTGTTTGGTTAGTTTGTATTCCTGATGAGTGGGTCAATAAATTGATTTGGTACACACATTTCAGTTATGCGCACTTTGGTCCCAGAAAATGCTTTCATAAATTGCGAGAAAATTGCTACTTCAGTAATATGGAAAAACGTATTCGATCTGTTCTTGCCAAATGCAAATTATGTCAAAAGGCTAAGCCGCCAATTGTTTCTCACAGAGCACCGTTGTTTCCTATCATTCCAGCGAAATTAAAGGACATGGCTGCAGTCGATTTGTTCGGTCCAGTGGTTCGTTCTACTAATGGTTTTGCGTACATTTTCGTAGCAGTGGAATTGACATCAAAATATGTGTGTTTTACACCTTTACGCAAAGCGACAGCTCGTTCAGTATCTAATGCTTTCATCAAACATTTTCTTAAAGAAGTGGGTCATGTTGATAAGGTTATATCAGATAATGGATCACAGTTTCGCTCTAAAATTTGGCTTCGTACTCTACGGCGTCGTAAGATTAAATCAATTTTCATTTCACTTTTTCACCCTCAATCTAACGCTTCAGAGAGATGGATGAAGGAAATCAATAAATTGTGTCGTATTTATTGTCATCAGAATCACAGAACTTGGGATCAGTATCTTCATATTTTTCAAACATTCTGAATGAACTCCCTAATGACTCAACTTCTTTACCGCCTCTATTGATATTAAAAAATAAAGTACCAACAAATCGCATTTCTGAAATCGTTCCTTTTCCGCCTTCACGGAAACTGCGGCATTCTGAAGTTGTCAACCTGGCTCTACAAAATATTGCATCTGCGGCTGCTAGAAGAGAGAAATCAGCGAAACGTCCTGGTCGTTTAAAAATTTTGTCAGTTGGTCAAAAGGTGTTAATTAAGTCTCACCGTTTGTCTCATAAAGGAAAAGGCTTATGTCGCAAATTTTTTCTGCTTTATAACGGTCCATATAGAATTCGCAAAATTATTCATGATAAAACTATTGAAGTAGAAACTCTTAAATCACGACGCTCTAAAGGAATACATCATATATCTAACGTTAAAATTTTTGTGGAATGACATACATTAGAGAAACTAACAGCTACATGTAAACATGCGGAGAATACAAGGATACCGCGCTGTGTTTTGGCGGCGGCACATACTCAAAGCAACAGTCAGTCTGCGCGCCGCACAAGGCAGTCGTTGACCGCAAACAATCACTTCCTACGTCACGCGTCTACAGCTGATCGAGCGCTCAGTGCGAATGCACTGACAGACGTAAACAAATACACAGTCTAATTTCTCCGACTAAATTCTGTATAAAGCTATGGTGACTTTATAAATTATGTTATTAACGTTCAGTATTTTTCAGGATATGGTTGTATAAAATATTTAAGACCTTCAGGTAAATTCTGTGCGTGTCCGACGTTAAGACGACTTGCTATGGAGAAAATTTCAGGAAGAATGTAATTTCAAAGAAAAAAGTAATAAACTAAAAAAGGGGAACTATTAATTGAGTTATTTTTCAGGTAACATAATTCCACATAGGTACGTATTTTAGATGTAATTTGCTGCTCGCGATTACGTGATTCATACTTTGTGCTAATTTCATGTTCTATGAATTTACTTGTGAAGCGACGTGCTTGTGTACATTTGCTGATTTTGACAATTATTGATTAATGAACAGTGTTATTACTTGCGTATATTATGCATCGCTTGGCTGCTATGCTTTTTCACTGATGTCATATGTTTTTATTATGTGCCTGCTGTGCTTATTTATTTAAATTGTAATTGTCAACTGATTAATTGTGCTGACTGTGGTTATGTATGTAGGTCATACTTTGTGATTTATCTGCTTGCGCCTTCATGTTTACTTATTAAGATTACATATGAACATTTATTTGCTTATGCTGATATGATGCTAATGACTTGTTTATTACGTAAGATATATGTTTGCTGCTGTGCGTATGGATTGCATATTTACACACTTCTGTTTGTTGTCACAACTACTCTTCAATTTAGAATATAGCAATGCTGATATACTGTGTACGTACATAGAGTTTAGGTTACACTGTGGTATTAATTATAGATTGTTCGCTTGGCAGAGCCTCGTTGTAGGAATTGTGCTGTATCCATTTGTTGACATTCTGTTCTCTACTGGTATATTTACTCGCTATTGCATGTTTTGCTTACGCTCAGTGCCTGATATTTTTAAGATAAGAAAATGAACTGCTATAATGCCACGAACGACATTAGTACAAGAAACTTCATAGAAGTCACATGAGATGGAGGTTTTATGGAAGCTGTATAAATTTATGCTAATAGGAAGGAAGCTAACGACATGACATACCAACACTAGGTTAGACCATTGACAGTTATTACACTGCATTTTTCGTGAGTAATTGAAATAGGAAGTGACACTTGACACAAGAAATACTCCACATGTTTGCTTCTGTTTGCCATAATTCTTGAAGTGGTGTACACACTGTGAAATATTATGATCATTAACACTTCGTAATCGTACTTACTTACTGAAAGTTATTCAAACTAAAGGCTGTTAGAGGTCAGGTATGCATTTCTTTTATTTAATGATGGACAAGGAACCAAAATGTATCTTATAATTTATAATGAGTAGAAAATTTGGGTCAGATGGATTACACAGAGGTTGTGTGTGGACACTGTCTTCGGATTGTATGGGATGCTGAATTGAAGTTTGCACTAGGATATTGTCTGTACTTGTTCGAGGAGACTGACTAGAGGAAAGAGTTGTTATGGAAGTGAAATGATATTGGTGCTGAGGTTTATATATATCGACGTATTGAAGAGGTATGATTGAGGTATTGAGATTATGTGAAGTTGATGATTATTGGAGTTTTCGTGGACAAGAGGTAAGGTAAATGATATTGATGATCGGCGTATTGAAGAGGTATTATTGAAGTATTGAGATTATGTGATGCTGATGATTATTGGAGTTTTGGTGGATAAGAGGTGAAGTAAGTGAGGAGCATATTTTTTTTTTCGTTGGTCTATATGGAACAAGGAGGATAAAGATGGCAGACTAGAACACTAAAGTAGCAGGAAGATTATCTACACACACACTTTGTTGAATCACTAAGCAGTATATACTTTTTTTTTTGGAGAGAGGAAGTAATTGCTTATCTTGGCTCACTGACAGTTGTTCAGCAACCGTACAATTTGATCTGGCTTGGCAAACATTGGTCTTGACATGATGACTATGACGCTGACTAACTATTATTGACTGTTATACATTGCTGCCACTACTACTTGATACACATGATGAACATAAAATTTTGACAGAATTGCATTTACACAGTTAACACAATTCAATTACACAGTAGCACTAATGTGGATGAAAGATGAGTGAGTGTTTTTTGTGTGTTTTCCTTTCCCTATCCCAAATTGGTACCAACCTATCTCCTACATATTATTTTACTTGTTGTTGTGGCTTGCACTGACACCCATAAAAATTATAGGTTTACTGATATTTGTGTATTTGTAATATTTAATATGACAATTATCTGATATCATTTGTGTGTTTATTATGATTTGTATGTTTAGTGTAAAAGCATTGTATGTGTATTCAAACTATTGTTCATGCCTGAACTGTCTGATTAGTGATGGTGCTGCACTTTTCAACATGATGTGTGACATTTAGTCATGTTTAATTTCTGCTGATGAACAGTGTGATTAGTGAAAGTGAATATTATGGACTGGTGTCAGCACCTGTTCAACATTGCTGGGTGCCACTGATGGACTGATTCTACTGAAATGGTGTTACTTGTTGATGTCTGCACCTGCTCAACATTGCTGGGTGCCACTGATGGACTGCTTCTACTGAAAAGATGTCACCTGTTGATGTCTGCACCTGCTCAACATTGCTGGGTGCCACTGATGGACTGCTTCTACTGAAAAGATGTTACTTGTGGGTGTCTGCACCTGTTTAACATTGCTGGTGCCACTAATGGAACTGCTTATACTGAAATGGTGTTACTTGTTGGTGTCTGCACCTATTCAACATTGCTGGATGCCACTGATGGACTGCTTCTACTGAAATGATGTCACTTGTTGGTGTCTGCACCTGTTTAACATTGCTGGGTGCCACTGATGGACTGCTTCTACTGAAAAGATGTCACCTGTTGATGTCTGCACCTGCTCAACATTGCTGGGTGCCACTGATGGACTGCTTCTACTGAAATGATGTCACTTGTTGGTGTCTTCACCTGCTCAACATTGCTGGGTGCCACTGATGGACTGCTTCTACTGAAAAGATGTCACCTGTTGATGTCTGCACCTGCTCAACATTGCTGCGTGCCACTGATGGACTGCTTCTACCGAAATGATGTCACTTGTTGGTGTCGGCACCTGCTCAACATTGCTGGTGCCACTAATGGAACTGCTTATACTGAAATGGTGTTACTTGTTGGTGTCTGCACCTTTTTAACATTGCTGGGTGCCACTGATGGACTGCTTCTATTGAAATAATGTTACTTGTTGGGATTTGCACCTGTTGACCATTGCTGGGTGCTACTGCTGGAACTGTCAACTACTTGTTTCTTGGGCTATGGAAACCGTTTATGTGAATATTTGTATAAACAGATTTTTTGTGTATTACTGTTTGTGAAAAGTTATGAGACTCTTACCTGCACATATTCGTCATTGCTGACGCTATTGATTGAACTGTTTAACCACATAATACTTGTGTGAACTGTTATGTAAAGTCACATGTATGAAAGAATTTGTATTGCTTACTGTATTCTATATATTAGGTTACTGAAAGGTCAGTGCAAAGCCAAAATTTTATCTAGTTATATGATATTTACGCATTAATATTATCTTTTATTTTTGTCTGTATTTTTTTGACGAATTTGGTGGTATTTTCACCACCAATGCTGGCAAAAATACCATCAAATTCTAGCCCGTGGAGGAAGGGCATATGAAAGGTGGCTACACTGAGCCACAGCGCCAGAGATCGCGCTAGAGAGTATTGTTCCGCCGCCTCCACTGGCAGTGATTATTGAGATGTCGTAGTGGGCAGTGCTTGTCGAGGACTCGTAGTAGTCAGTTCGTGTTGAGATGTGCTAGTGGGCAAGGCTTGTCGAGATGTTGTAGTAAGGAGTGCTTGTTCCATGTTTTATGCAGTTGTTTGATGGGATAGACAGCAGATGGTTCGAATGGAAATACTGTAATGATCAGAGTGCTTTTCGTCAATATATATGGAGGTAAAATATTATGTGTTTTTTTTTTCATTATTTCAGTGTCTTAAATAATGCGTCATTACAGGTTCAGTCAACAAAGCGTCTGGCTTGTGTTCTTGGATTAGAGTGTAATTCTGGTTTTCTTGAGTAATTATGGTATTTCTATTTTCTTTAATTAATTCAGTATAAATGATATTTAAAATTTCTTGTGTTATTGAAGAAGAACCGTGCCAGATGCGTACGTTGAGTCATACTTCCACACACAGAACACTTATACTTGTGCTTTGGTTACGTAGGTTTTATAGTTGCTGGGGACTTAATTAATTAATTGTGTTAATGAAAATTTCCATTTCATTCTTTGTTATTGTTCTATGCAGTCAGATAGCGTAATAATACTAGTCAGGGCCAACCGTTACGACACTTCGTAACCGAACAGACAGCTACTAAAGCAAAAAAATAAAATTATTTGCATTTTATTTTAATTAAGCCCCCATGCAACATGGTAGGTAAGTTTCCAATCTTTGCACCACATTGAATTCTTATTAAGACTGGATATTTGCGCAACTTTTTAGACAATGTTAGTTTAGATCACCGCATCACTGCAAGATGTCTGAGGCTATTATTAATACTACTATACAACACACTTCTCTGACACCTCAGGTCACTTCTACATTGGTCTAAGATACTCCTTCCAAGACAGAAATCCTCAGCTCAGACACAAATTTCGTTTAATCTATTTGAGTAAAAATGTAAAAATTCGTGTGTTTAAAATCGTGTATCACCTAAAAGTTCTTGACCAATTGTTTTGAAATTTTGGTACAACATCGCATTCCAATACAGGAGTGTTTTTAGGTACCTATTTCTTTAATATATCATACACGATACATGAAACGTTTTGAGATTTCTTCCCTATAATATTGGTTGCCTTTTAGAGTTACACACTACTATTTTTAAAACAGTAATTGCAGACTCAACAATAAATAAAAATACCACACGTTATTAATGAAGGAATAAACAAATGTGTGGATAATGGTGTTTTCAGTGTGTTACAATTAACAAATTACCATAAAATACAGATACGGATAATGTTAGAAAAAACACTGTGAATGCCAAGAATGGCAATAAATTAAAAATGTTTAAGAACTCGCTGCAATTACAACTTACAGGTAATGAAATATTAAAAAGTAAGTGGCCACAAACACAGCAGATGGCACCAGACGCCAGGAATGGCAGTAAATAAGGTTTTAAGGCTTACTGCTAAAATACAAATATCGAATGAGTTCTCTCAAAGTAAATGACCACAATTATGCCTGAAGGCCTTACACGCCAGGAACGGCAATTATATTAAAAAATTTAGGAACCTTCTGTAAAACAGCAAATACAAGCAAAAGTTAATTAAAAGAAACAAGTAACTGACCACCAAACGGGTGAAATAACCTTGTAGCACAACCCTTACAGTGCCAGATTTTTTCCAGAAGGCGACCGTAACTATTAACTAGACATACATAATCTTTAATGTAGTCATTATAAGGTATGGTAATAAATAATGCAATAACAAAATACAAGGACCAGTCACAGACGGTGCTCCAGCAATCGACCTCTGAGAAGGTGCGGCAAGAAACACTTTCGCGAGCGATGAGATAGGCAGTCAAGAGTTGCATTCACTTCACAAGATCGTAACTGAGACTAGTGGCAGTCTAACGAACGACTAATGATAATCTTGCTGAAGCTACCTGACGTCCAAGAAACCAAATGCAAGAATGGAACAACACGCCAAAGCCGGAACCGGCGAACAGCACTACTACCCAGAATACTGTGCTTAGAGCGACCGGAACGAGAAAGGAATCATGACCACCAGAGCAGAAGAATCACCAACGGCCTACAATCAAGAATGCTGTCAAAACTACACCCTTACCGGTCAGTAGCGGCAAGGCGAGGAAATTGCCGTTACATACACTAATCCGCAGGGCAGGAACTGGGGCGTTAGCGGCCACCAGGCAATAAAAATATCACTGGTTGTACTTAACAAACTGTAACAAGCTGAACGCAGTAAATAGTAATAAGAAGTTGTGGAAAGCTAATCAGATCCTCTTTCTCCAAGCACTCCATTCGCTGCTCTTCGCCTCGGCGACACTATGAGCAGCAACACGAACCGTAGTCACTGGAGAATCGCGAAATGTCACAATGGTGGAGGTTTCTCTGCTTAAATTGAAAACACTCATCTTAAAGCCTGCAGGATCTGGTTTACGACGAGGTCGTGCACCCTCGTGACCACAGCCCTTCCATCCAGCAGTCCATGCGCGCCATTAGCGGTCCCGGCGTGTTCTTGCACTGCACGGACCTGGCTCCTCCTGAGTCCCCAACCGAACTCCACACTCACACGACCCGGAAAAACAACGATGTCGCCCCAAAGACAGGCCAACAGTTACTACATATCGATAACCGCCGCTGCTGCCACAACGCTTGCGAAACGAGTGGCGCCAGTCAAGACGAGAAGAAGACAAACAATCGCAACCATGCCAAAACTGAAGGATACGGTGTGGCCTCCAACAGAGGGCGGAAACTTACAAACAGCACCAACGGGACGGCTCACCGTCAATACAACTTTCCTGTTGGCTAACGATGTTTCATTATATATATATACGTTTATTACAGTAACAATGTTTTACCTCAATGTAGTGTCAAAATTTCAAAGTAACTGATCAAAGCTTTCGGAGATTAACGATTTTGACCATTTCGACATCTACATTTTTATAACGTTTCCCCTTTTATTGCATATATATTAAATATACCCAGGAGAATATATGGACTTAGATCACAAATTAGTAGTGATGAAGAGTAGGCGGAATTTTAAGAGACTAGTCAGGAAGAATCAGTGCACAAAGGAGTGGAATACTGAGGAATTAATACATACGTTTGAAGTTCTGTGAGGTTAAAGGTATTGCGATGAGGAACAACAGACTAGGGAGTTCGGTTGAAGAGGGATGAGCAACTCTAAGAAGGACAATGGCAGAAATTGGAAAGAAAAATGTGGGTACAAAGAAGGTAACCGGAAGAAACCGTGGGTAACAGAAGAAATACTCCAGTTGATCAATGAAAGCAGGAAGTGCAGAAATGTTCAGAGAAATTCGGGAATACAGAAGTACGAGGCACTTAGGAAATAAATAAATGGGAAGTGCAGGGACCTAAGGCGAATTGGCTGCACGAAAAATGTAAAGAAATCGAAAAAGAAATAATTGTCGGAACGACTGACTCAGCGTACAGAAAAATCAAAACAAACTTCAGTTAAATGAAAAGCGAAGGTAGTACCATTAAAGAGTGCAATAGGCATCCCACTGTTAAATGCGGGGGAGAGAGCGGATAGGTGGAAAGAGTATATTGAAGGCCTCTATGAGGGGACGACTTGTTCGATGACGCGATAGAAGAGGAAACGGGAGTCGATATAGAAGAGATATAGAACCCAGTATTAAAATCAGAATTTAAAAGAGATCTAGAAGACTTAAGATGGAATAAGGCAGGCAGCAGATATAGGTAACATTCCATCACAATGTAGATGGAATAAGGCAGGCAGCAGATACAGGTAACATTCTAAGATCATTGGGGGAAGTGGCAAGAAAACGACAACTGAACTTGGTGTATAGAATGTATGAGTCTGGTAACATCCAACTATCTGACTTTCAGAAATATTCCATTCACACAATTGAGAAGATTACAAGAAGCGGCAAGTACGAGAATTATCGGACAAACAGGTGAACAGCTCGTGTACCGAAGTTGCTGACAAGAATAATATACAGAAAAATGGAAAAGAGAACGTGTTAGGTGACGATCAGTTCGGTTTTAGGAAAGGTGAAAGCACCAGACAGGCAACCCTGACGTGGCGGTTGATAACAGATGCAGGCTTAAAGAAAAATCAAGGCATATTCAAAGGATTTGTTGACGTGAAAAAAGCGTCCGACAATGTCAGGTGGTGAAAGATCTTCGAAATTCTGAGAAAAATAGGGATAATCTGGTGGTATACAATATCTACAAGAGCCAAGAGGGGATAATAAAAGTGGAAGAGGTCGAACAAAATGTACCGATTAAAAAGGGTGTAAGACAGGCATGTAGTCTCACGCTACTACTGCTCAATACATATAACGAAGAAACAGTGACGGAAATAAGAAGGAAGCCTCAAGAGTGGAATAAAAATTGAGAGTGAAAGGATATCAGTTATAAGATTCGCTGATGTCATTGCTATTCTGAGTGCAAGTGAAGACGAATTTCAGGATCTACTGAATGAAATGCAGAGCCTAATGAACAGAGAATATGGATTGAGAGAAAATCGAAGAGAGATGGAAGTAATGAGAGGTAGCGGAAGTGAGAATAGCGAGAAACTTAGAACTGCAGATCACGGAATAGATGAAATTAAGGAATTCTACAACCTAGGCAGCAAAGTAACCCTTGGAGCAAGAACATTGTTTCGGTGCGGTATGGGTAGAGGTAGGAACACGTGCACTCAGGAACGTTGTCGGAGGCGATGGTTTCGCTGGTCCAGGCACCTTGCTGTGAGAAAGTACGATGTCGCATGAGCGTATTGGCCGCGAAACCTTTGAACGTGGTACATTCATCGGGCAACATTGTACTGCTTACCCATGTGTGTCTTTTCAGAGATCCAGTCTCCCTTGACTTCATTTTTATGGATGACAATGCGTGGCCGCATCGAACTGCGCAGGTAGAAGAGCTCTTGGAACGAGAAGATATTCACTGAATGGACTGGCCTGTCCGTTCTCCCGACTTAAATCCCGTCGAGCATGTGTGGGATTCGTTGGGGAGACGTCCAGCAGCACGTCCACATGCACCAACGACCATCAAGCAATTGCCAACGTCGCAGGTAGAGGAATTGAACGCCATACCACGAGTCCAGGGGACCATCATAAATCGGGCTGACTTCACTGTAATTATTGACTTTGGCAAAAAGTGCCATTTCTTTTCGTCTCAGTGCGTATTTCTTTCAGTTACCTTTGGTACTATACTGTAGCATTTCTGTGTATGTGTGGTCCATGTTTCATCGAGCTATGTTACTTGGCAGTGACACGTCATGCGAAAATTACTTTTGTCCTTACATTTTGCACAGCAGCGTATACAGGGTGGTCCATTGATCGTGACCGGGCCAAGTATCTCATGAAATAAGCGTCAAACGAAAAAACTACAAAGAACGAAACTTGTCTAGCTTGAAGGGGGAAACCAGATGGCGCTATGGTTGGCCCGCTAGATGGCGCTCCCATAGCTCAAACGGATATCAATGCGTTTTTTTAAATAGGAACCCCCATTTTTATTACATAATCGTGTAGTATGTAACGAAATATGAATGTTTTAGTTGGACCACTTTCTTTGCTTTGTGACAGATGGCGCTGTAATAGTCACAAACATATGGCTCACAATTTTAGACGAACAGTTGGTAACAGGTAGATTTTTTAAATTAAAATACAGAACGTAGGTACGTTTGATCATTTTATTTCGGTTGTTCCAATGTGATGCATGTACCTTTGTGAGCTTATCATTTCTGAGAACGAATGCTGTTACAAAGTGGTTACCTGTAAATACCACATTAATGCAATAAATGCTCAAAATGATGTCCGTCAACCACAATGCATTTGGCAATACATTCCTCTCAACAGCGAGTAGTTCCATCATGTTGGAAGTGCATCGCCATTCTGTCATGCAGTGAAACATCTTGTAGTAACATCGGTAGAACATTACGTAGGAAATCAGCATACATTGCACCATTTAGATTGCCATCGATAAAATGGTGGCCAATTATCCTTCCTCCCATAATGCCGCAACATACTTTAACCCGCCAAGGTCGCTGATGTTCCACTTGTCACAGCCATCGTGGATTTTTCGTTGCCCAATAGTGCATATTATGCTGGTTTACGTTACCGCTATTGGTGAATGACGCTTCGTCGCTAAATAGAACGCGTGCAAAAAATCTGTCATCGTCCCGTAATTTCTCTTGTGTCCAGAGGCAGAATTGTACACTACGTTCAAAGTCGTCGCCATGCAATTCCTGGTGCATAGAAATATGGTACGGGTGTAATCGATGTTGATGTAGCATTCTCAACACCGACGTTTTTGAGATTCCCGATTCTCGCGCAATTGTGGCTGAGCACTTCCTGTTTACTTAAATAACGCAGCTATCCGGCGAACGGTCCGGACACTTGGATGATGTCGTCCAGAATACCGAGCAGCATACATAGCACACGCCCGTTGGGCATTTTGATCACAATAGCCATACATCAACAAGATATCGACCTTTTCCGCAATTGGTAAACGGTCCATTTTAACACGGGTAATGTATCACGAAGCAAATACCGTCCGCAATGGCGGAATGTTACGTGATACCACGTATGTATACGTTTGTGACTATTACAGCGCCATCTATCACAAAGCGAAATAAGTGGTCCAACTAAAACATCCATATTTCTTTACGTACTACACGAATATGTAATAAAAAATGGGGGTTCGAATTTTTAGCCGGCCGAAGTGGCCGTGTGGTTAAAGGCGCTGCAGTCTGGAACAGCAAGACCGCTACGGTCGCAGGTTCGAATCCTGCCTCGGGCATGGATGTTTGTGATGTCCTTAGGTTAGTTAGGTTTAACTAGTTCTAAGTTCTAGGGGACTAATGACCTCAGCAGTTGAGTCCCATAGGGCTCAGAGCCATTTGAACCATTGAACCAATTTTTAAAAAAACGTAATTGATATCCGTTTGACCTATGGGAGCGCCAACTAGCGGGCCAACCATAACGCCATCTCGTTTTCCCCTTTCAAGCTAGACAGTTTCATTCTGTGTAGTTTTTTCGTTTGGTGCTTATTTCGTGAGATATTTGGCCCGGTCACTATCAATGGACCACCCTGTATATTAACAGTTTCTGGCCCCGGCTAACTGATCTCAGCATCAAACAGTTGGTTTATAATGTAGTTGACGATGAATTTTTCAGTGTAGAGAAATAACTTAACTTTGCCCCATACCCGGGGCGCCTTTGGCGGCTTTGGCTTTTGCTCCAGTGCTGTGGCTGGGATTTGGGGCTTCCCAGAAGTGCGTGCGCTTTCTTACTTGACGGCCGTGACATCTGTTGACCGCAATTAGCATTTCGCCACGCCGTCCATCAGGCGGAGCACAAAGACTCGGTGGGAGGTCTGCCACCGCAGAGGTTTGCCAGAGCTCTCTTTGAGGGCCAAACCGGCGTCGTCGCGTCGCCGTAAAGCTTCGTGGTTATTTGCCTGCCACACATTACAGCTCGCAGCGAACAAGTTAAGAGGTTCAACTTTTCGTCGAGTGTACAGGGGAAATTGGAGGGGTTTTGCAGGAAAAATAAAAAATTAAAAAAAAGAGAGAGGAAGAGAAAACGAGACGGCTGATTTCTGGTATGAGTATTCATTGCCTTTTTTTAGCTATGCAAATTTTCCATCATCATTTTTACCGTTGAGGTTATCAGTGTTTCATGAATAATGTAAGTATTTCCAATTGCCTGTTTTTTATGTTAAGACTCTGGAAAGCAAAGCATTTGATCAACATAGCTTGAGGCGAATGTCTCAACGCTTTATAATGAAACGCAACGGTTGATTCCTTGCCGCTTAGTTGTGTGATAAGCCAGTCATCTGTCATTTTGAATTTCACAAAACTTAACTCTTGACAAATACCAGGCCTACTTGTGTTCGATCACTGTTTCATTGCCGTAGGACACGACGGCAGGCCTGAGGTGGTACTTGTACTGTTTTCACGACTAACTGACATTTACATAGGAGGGGCCGGCCTGGAGCTAGAGGACAGCGTACCGACGAACACATTGTTTTTTGATCGGTACTTTAATCTAGCGACTGGTTTTAGAATAACATGAACGAATGCGCCATAAGCAGTTTCCGTCATTTTCTCCAGTTTTTGTTGTTGTGTGACATGAGGGTGTGTTCTGCGCAGAATTTGTAAATACATCCCGTTCTACACTCTTAAGTATCGTATAGTGCAGTACATTAAAACTGCTTGGAATATACTGTTAATTCTTCAATCACAGTTTTTTTTATGATGGGTGAAATTCTGTATTGTCTAGATTCTTTATATAACATGTATACAGTTAAGCCATACTTTGTACTTTGAAACAGAAGAAGGTCTTTTATCATGGAACAAGTTGCATTTCCTTAATGTTTGAATGCTTTTACCTATCTTGAATATGGAAACTGGTTCTAGTTTCTAGCAGCTTCTATTTCAAAAGATGATTAATGTGTAAATGGTTTTTTAATAATACTTCTGCTTGATTTGATTTGACTTACTGATTATTGGTACGTAGTAGTGTAATAATAATGTAACATGTAGACGATTAAATACAATATTGACGTTAAGTCCCATAGTGCTTAGAGCCAAACAGAATATTGACAAGATTTTCTCGATTGGAAGTATTTTAAATTTCTACAGAATATTTGGTCCAAGGCATATGAACATGTTGTACTTTGGAACATATTTTCAAATTTGGGAAAACCTCAATTTTCCGGAGTAGTTTTCTTACTTTGAGAAAAAGACTGCACCACATAAGAAATTAATATCATCATTTAAAAATGGAACTAGAAAATACAATAAACTTCTATTACAGGTCTGGCTAAAGTCTGAAAAGTGTGTTACGGCACAGCATTCCCACCAACTTTCTATGAGGGTATGACATGCTATGCAGTTCCTGAATATTCGCTATTGTCAACTTCTGCTCGTGGTCACATACGAGAAGAGTGCAATCACAAATTAACTGTCAGTCGCCTTAGTAACATTATGTTTATAAATCCGCAGTCTCTTTCTTCGTTTTTGAGCACCAATGCCTTTTGCCACCCCTATTCTCCCACACATTTCTTAACTCGTCGTCCGAAGCTCCTCTCACCTTTAAGTAAATGGTTTAAAACTACTTTGGCGAGACTGTAATCATCCACTTAATGTTTTACATCTCTTATCCATGGATACATGGTAACGCTAATTCATTTTCTGTCAATTATTTCGAGCACAGTTAAATATGTGACAAGCCTCACTTCCTAAAACAATGTATTTTTAAGACGAACAATTATATTCAATTAATAATCATTTCGCAGAGTTTATCATACATAAAATGCGTAATAAACTTTGAAATCTGTCGCTACTAACTGTTTTTCAGCTACCTAACGGTGCATATAAGTTACGACTCCGGTATTCATGCCTTGAAAATATTTCCTTTTTTCATAAATTTCACTCATGAATTAACAACAAAGCGGTCAGAAATATGTGACAGTGAGTGAAATATGTCGCAGTGAGCAACAGAATACATAAAAGAGACTTTAATATGTGTTAAAGTAAGACTAAAATTATATCCAATTTATTCAATTGTGCTCATATAACCTGCAAGTTTAAAGCTCTTTTCTTATAGAAGAGACGCGTGCTAGGCTGATAAGACTGCCTTTCGTATGGCTTAAATCCTAATAACAAAAGAATTAATTGATGAAATGTTATGTCTCATAAGCTTCTTGGTTGCAGCACGTGTCTCGATGTTCTTTGCAACTGACGACTTGACAGGGCTGAAAACCGTTTAGGAAGTTAGTAAATAATCCATCTCCTGAAGGTTATTTATTAAGCATGATAATATACAATGCAGTGGCATGGATTGTGTTTAAGCATATCGTTTACCGTAAGCTGCATTAGCTTGTGCTATTACTCATAACAAAGGCTAACTGCGCACATGTGCCACTCACTCAAATAGTTCGTAAACTTGATGAGTGATTTCAGGAAAAAATAATGCGTTAGAGATTTTAAGTTAATTTCAGTTTTGTTCAGAATACACTTGGAAATTCCGGTACGAAAGGTACAGATGTCCACAATCGGACCACATAGATCTACATCTACATCTCCACTCCGCAATCCACCTCGCGGTGTGTAGTGGAGGTTACTTTATGTACCACAGTCGCATTTCCTCTCTCCTGTTGCAGTCGCGAATAGTTCGTGGGAACAACGGCTGCCGATAAGCCTCAGTGTGGGCTCGAATCTCTCAGATTTTATCTTCATGGTCTTGTCGTGAGGGATACGTAGGAGGAAGCAATACATTTGTTGACTCTTCTAGGAACGTACACTCTCGGAACTTCAGCAATAAAGAACGTCGTCCTGCAGAACGCCTCTGTTGCAGCGTCTGCCACTAGAGTTGGTTGATCATCTCCGCCACGCTTTCGAGTTTACTAAATGAACCTGTAACGAAACGCGCCGCTCTTCTTTGGGTCTTTCTCTGTCTCCTCTGTCAGCTCTATCTGGTACGGACCTCACACTATTGAGGAATATTCAAGTGTTGGTCGAACGAGTGTTTTGCAAACTATATCATTTCTTGATGGACTACACTTTTCGAGTGTTCTTCAACGAATCTCAGCCTTCGCGACTTCTCTGTACACAATAGTATCAGCCGAAAAAAGTTTCATGGAACTTTCGACGTATTTATATTTATAGGTCGTACAACACTTCCCTGGCGCACACACAAAGTTACTTTCATGTCTGAAAGACATGTTCCGTTGTGTTTCTTAGAAACTTTTCAACCAGTCACACAGTTGGTCTGATATTTCATACGTTCGTATTTTATCCATTAAGCAGCGCTGTGGAGCTGTATCGAATGCCATCGGATAGTCTAGGAACATGACGTCTACTTGAATGCGTGAATTCACTGAGTAATGTTGATGCATTAATTTGTTCTGAAAGTGGTGCTGATATTCAAGACAATAAAAGCGGGTTAAAAGCTCTGAGCTATCTGGGGAAGTTAACCTTGCATTACTGAGCAAATATTTCACCAGGTATCCAGTCTAGCTTACCAAATTCCCAACCAGACTAACATTAATTATAATCTTTTAGTAGTCATCTTACGATAACCGGTGATATATATATAAAAGGACAGTTTAAATAAAAAGAAATAAATCAGTTTATATTTGGACATTTATTTTAACATTGATCATTGTTCTGTTAAAATTTCAGCATATTAAACTTGATTACCGGTCAGCCATCACTCCAGGGTGAATGGCGGACAGTGGTGGGCTCGCGCGAGCCTGGCCGAAAGGCGAAGGTGGGATCTGGCCGCGTGGCAGCTGCCTTACCCCTTTCCAACAGGTACGGGGTGCTTCCTAGTGGTGATGACATCGTTTCCGAGCCACCACAGGATGCCTCGCCTGTTGGGCCAGTGGCCGATTCTCCGGCAAGGTCCCGACAGTCACAGAGGGCGGGCCTATTAGTTATAGGGAGCTCCAACGTTAGGCGGGTTATGGAGCCCCTCAGGAAAATAGCGGGTAGGTCGGGGAAGAATGCCAGTGTGCACTCGGTGTGCTTGCCGGGGGGTCTCGTCCGTAATGTGGAGGAGGCCCTTCCGGCAGCTATTGAACGCACTGGGTGTGACCGGCTGCAGATAGTAGCACATGTCGGAACGAATGACGCCTGCCGCTTGGGTTCTGAGGCCATCCTTGGTTCCTTCCGGCGGCTGGCTGATTTGGTGAAGACAACCAGCATCGCACGCGGAGTGCAAGCTGAGCTTAATATCTGCAGCATAGTGCCCAGAGTCGATCGCGGTCCTCTGGTTTGGAGCCGTGTGGAGGGTCTAAACCAGAGGCTCAGACGACTCTGCGACTATAATGGTTGCAAATTCATCGACCTCCGTTATTGGGTGGAGAACTGTAGGGCCCCCCTAGACAGGTCAGGCGTGCACTACACACCGGAAGCAGCTACTAGGGTAGCAGAGTACGTGTGGCGTGCACACGGGGGTTTTTTAGGTTAGAGGGACCCCCCCCTTGGGCGAAACGATAAAATACCTGACGGCTTACCAGAGAGAACATTATCATCGTTGATAAAGAACGTCCGTCCTCAGAGACCAAAAACAGGAAAAGTTAACGTAATATTGGTAAACTGCAGGAGTATCCAGGGCAAGGTTCCTGAATTAGTATCTCTTATTGAAGGAAATAGTGCGCATATAGTATTAGGAACGGAAAGTTGGTTAAAACCGGAAGTGAACAGTAACGAAATCCTAGACACAGAATGGAATATATACCGCAAGGTTAGGATAAACGCCAATGGTGGAGGAGTATTTATAGCAGTAAAGAATTCAATAATATCCAGTGAAGTTATTAGCGAATGCGAATGAGAAATAATCTGGGTTAAGTTAAGTATCAAAGGTGGGTCAGATATGATAGTCGGATGCTTCTATAGACCACCTGCATCAGCAACCGTAGTAGTTGAGCGCCTCAGAGAGAACCTGCAGAACGTCGTGAAGAAGTTTCGTGATCATACTATTGTAATAGGGGGAGACTTCAATCTACCAGGTATAGAATGGGATAGTCACACAATCAGAACTGGAGCCAGGGACAGAGACTCTTGTGACATTATCCTGACTGCCTTGTCCGAGAATTACTTCGAGCAGATAGTTAGAGAACCAACTCGTGAAGCTAACGTTTTAGACCTCATAGCAACAAATAGACCGGAACTTTTCGACTCCGTGAATGTAGAAGAGGGTATCAGTGATCATAAGTCAGTGGTTGCATCAATGACTACAAGTGTAATAAGAAATGCCAAGAAAGGAAGGAAAATATATTTGCTTAACAAGAGTGATAGGGCACAAATCGCAGAATATCTGAGTGACCACCATCAAACGTTCATTTCTGAGGAAGAGGATGTGGAACAAAAATGGAAAAAATTCAGAAACATCGTCCAGTACGCCTTAGATAAGTTCGTACCGACTAAGGTCCAAAGCGAGGGGAAAGATCCACCGTGGTATAACAATCATGTACGAAAGGTACTACGGAAACAAAGAAAGCTTCATCATAGGTTTAAGAGTAGTCGAATCATAGCTGATAAGGAAAAGCTGAACGAAGCGAAAAAGAGCGTAAAGAGAGCAATGAGAAAAGCATTCAACGAATTCGAACATAAAACACTGGCAAACAATCTAAACAAGAACCCTAAAAAGTTTTGGTCATATGTAAAATCGGTAAGCGGATCTAAATCCCCTATTCAGTCACTCGTTGACCACGATGGCACCGAAACAGAGGACGACCGAAGAAAGGCAGAAATACTGAATTCAGTGTTCCGAAACTGTTTCACTGCGGAAAATCGTAACACGGTCCCTGACTTCAGCCGTCGCACGGACGCCAAAATGGAAAATATTGAAATAAACGATATCGGAATTGAAAAACAACTGCTATCACTTAGTAGCGGAAAAGCACCCGGACCAGACGAGATACCCTTAAGATTCTACAGTGATTATGCTAAAGAACTTGCCCCCTTTCTATCAGCAATTTATCGTAGATCTCTGGAAGAACGTAAAGTACCTAGCGACTGGAAGAAAGCGCAGGTCGTTCCCATTTTCAAGAAGGGTCATAAATCAGATGCGAATAATTATAGGCCTATTTCGCTTACGTCAATCTGTTGTAGAATAATGGAACATGTTTTGTGTTCTCGTATTATGACGTTCTTAGATAATGCAAATCTCCTTCATCATAACCAACATGGATTCCGCAAACAGAGATCATGTGAAACTCAGCTCGCCCTATTTCCCCAAGAAATTCACAGTGCCGTAGACACTGGCGAGCAGATTGATGCCGTATTCCTGGACTTCAGGAAGGCATTTGATACGGTTCCGCACTTACGTTTAGTGAAAAAAATACGAGCTTACGGAATATCGGACCAGGTTTGTGATTGGATTCAGGATTTCCTAGAAGAAAGAACACAACATGTCATTCTTAACGGTTCAAAATCTGCAGATGTAGAGGTAATTTCGGGAGTACCGCAAGGAAGCGTGATAGGACCTTTATTGTTTACAATATACATAAATGACTTAGTTGACAACATCGGTAGCTCCGTGAGGCTATTTGCAGATGACACGGTTGTCTACAAGAAAGTAGCAACATCAGAAGACTCGTACGTACTCCAGGAAGACCTGCAGAGGATTAATGAATGGTGCGACAGCTGGCAGCTTTCCCTAAACGTAGATAAATGTAATATAATGCGCATACATAGGGGCAGAAATCCATTCCAGTACGATTATGCCATAGGTGGTAAATCATTGGAAGCGGTAACGACCGTAAAATACTTAGGAGTTACTATCCGGAGCGATCTGAAGTGGAATGATCACATAAAACAAATAGTGGGAAAAGCAGGCGCCAGGTTGAGATTCATAGGAAGAATTCTAAGAAAATGTGACTCATCGACGAAAGAAGTAGCTTACAAAACGCTTGTTCGTCCAATTCTTGAGTATTGCTCATCAGTATGGGACCCTTACCAGGTTGGATTAATAGAAGAGATAGACATGATCCAGCGAAAAGCAGCGCGATTCGTCATGGGGACATTTAGTCAGAGCGAGAGCGTTAAGGAGATGCTGAACAAGCTCCAGTGGCGGACACTTCAAGAAAGGCGTTACGCAATACGGAGAGGTTTATTATCGAAATTACGAGAGAGCACATTCCGGGAAGAGATGGGCAACATATTACTACCGCCCACATATATCTCGCGTAATGATCACAACGAAAAGATCCGAGAAATTAGAGCAAATACGGAGACTTACAAGCAGTCGTTCTTCCCACGCACAATTCGTGAATGGAACAGGGAAGGGGGGATCAGATAGTGGTACAATAAGTACCCTCCGCCACACACCGTAAGGTGGCTCGCGGAGTATAGATGTAGATGTAGATGTAGATTCATAACTAAACTGGTTCCTTGTTTAGGATTGTGAAAATGTGAGTTTGTAATCTTACGGAACACATCAAATATGGAGCCAAGATTGGGAGACTGCATATAACACTGCATTCATAAAATAACACACGAAGAACGTTGAAACATATGAAATAGGAAATTAACCACAACCAACCGATTCAATTTTCACCCAAATAAGTTACGTTCATAGCGCAATCCTGTCCGTCATGAAATTACCACACACTGGTATACTAAATTCATACTAACTCTCTGTGAAATATTCCCGAAAAGAATAGCTGAGGGCTACTTTGATGATTACACTACATGCTTCACGTGGTCAACTTGGTTTACACAAAGAGTGTAACTCCACAATAATTTTGATAATTGAAATAAATTACATCGAAACACAAATTACAAAAGAAAAACCTCGAACTGGTTACTATCATCTTACTATTAACCTGATGGGTCAAACAATTGTATAAGCACGTGGTACTGGTCTCACAAAGTACACCCCACGTGGGTTGAACGTAAAGAAAAGTTGCTATATTGAAAAATATTGTCAAGACGAGATGTTATAATCTCACGCACATTCGCATTTAAGATTGATCATTTAGTTAAAGTTACGGATCATCCACACGTGGTTCCACTTTACTCACAAAGTAGTGACAAAACAACTACCGGAATATATTCTGAACTTCACACTCGAATTACACTGCATTGCAATTTAAGATAACATTAGATATTTTAGAGCTAAACCTGAAATAAAGGTGATTAAATTTTCAGTTAGGCTGAACTTAAGAAATCCATTGTCCTACGGACTTAGCAGAGACGCGCTTAGCCGGAGATCTCACCACTTCAGACGCTCGCCACGTCTGATTACCTGCGCTACTACCGAACGTGCTTCACAGATACAAACGGAAGTGACCAGAGAGGCAGCTTCCTATACAAACATGACAAGGGACGGACAGAAACACGCTAAGAATGGAAACCTCTCTGCTTTTAGAAAGCGTAGCTACCTGTTCCGACGTTGGTCCTACTGTTCTCTAGCAGACAGGCTTGTCTGCTACCATCAAGCATGCAACTAGAAATACATTTGCTCATTCATCCTTTCACACAGAAGGGAAGGGGGATGACAGTATCTTATCATATACAGTATATAAAAGAAAGCGGGTGTAGGTTCCTTATGAGACTGTTCCATATGAGACTGTGTGACATGAATTACATATAAACTGTGTTTTAAAGTGTAGTAGTGTGACAGATCGTTCTGGTTATGTGTAAAAGTAACACGTTCCACTGCTCAGTCTCCTCCCAGATAGTCAGAAACACCACAGTAAATTTAGAAGTGGAATTTATGCCGTAAATGACAACAGATTTAAGAGATTAACATGAAAGGAATCCAACAGAGACCTTTCAACTGCTTTCTGAGTCTCGTAGGCGAACAGAGCGAGCTGGGTTTCACAAGATAGTTTTTTTCGGAACCCGTGTCAGTTCCTATAGCGGAGGTCTTCGACCTCCAGAAATGTCAAAATACGCGAGCATAAGCATGTTCCAAAATTCTACAACTGACCGACGTCAGAAATATAGGCATATAGCTTTTTGTGTCTGCTCGATGATCCTTCTTGAAAACGGGAATGCTTGTTTCCAGTCTTCAGGAACAATTCACTCCCGCAAACGGTACACTGCAGCTACAGCTGTACAAATACCGCATATTAATAAAAGCGGAAATGAACCCAGCAGGGCCTATACTTTCAAATCACCGCTCTACCATTAAATGAGTGGAAACATAACATGAGATTCGACCTATATCCACGCATAGTTCAACGACAAACCGATACTGATCTTTGCATATTCGGACAAAGCCTCGACTGGAACAAAGAAATTTAACTTTTGCTCATGCATACACAACCGCAATCACGTCAATACAGCTCAAGCATACAAGATTCTAACCAAAATTCTTGCGAGCTGCAGCTGAATATTTTCCATCTCAAATCATGCACAAGACTAAAGGTCTGAATGTTTAAAAAGTCGTCGGCGTGTAGTGCGCTGTAAAACAACGTCTCCAGCTCGGAATGTAGGGAGGAAGGAGGAAAGAGCAAGAGTGTTAAGTCCGCATAAACAAGGCCCAAGCGAGCTCGATTCTAACCGCCTAGCGACCTGATTGGTTGCCAAGTATTGCTTGCAGTTATGCTGCGTGACCAAAGATATGACTGTGGTAACAGCTGAAAAAGTGGACAATGCAGTCTTCGTATCATGCGTGTGTCTCGCACAGACAGACATGTTCCTTTTATTCCCACATTGTAACTAATCAGGAAACAAAAATAAGGGTTTAATAAAGAATTAGTAATCTTTAGGTCATATGTCTCAGCAACACTAGCAACGATGACAATCAGAAGATTTTACAGAAAATGCATTTCAAGGAAAACGTATTATAAACTGGAAAGTGACACTGAATATTCAGATAAAGTTTCCGTATACGAAGCAAAATATATATTTGTTCCCTAAACACACTGCAAAAGAAGCAATTCAAAACTTTAAGCCTCTGAAACAGAACATACGTCTGTAAGGAATTTAAATGTAACAGAACAAATTTTTTGAAAGATATTAGCCATGAGTGAAATTAATAATAAGTGGATGAAGGCTTTGAATGCGTGCAGTCAACAGTTGAAAGTCGTAGTCTCCGATCAGTAAAGGAATACAGTTATTATGGTTTTATTTGTGGTCTTCACTGCGGAAAGTGGTGATCAGTTCTCCCCGCTAGTCGACCCTGTTCAGGACTTTCCAACTCTACAACCTTATGAAGTTGCTTACTGTAGGCAAGCTTTGTTCTTCCACTTTAATTTTTACTGCCCTCCCCCCCCCCCCTCCCCCCACACTGCCACTTTATATCTTGATACGCGAACTGTCGATCGTCCACCTTTCACTTCTTACATGTCCAAAGGAACCTTGCATTGTAATTCAGAACAACATAGGCACTGCAATATCGTATTTATTCGCCTACACCGGGCAAGTGACTTTTAAGCAAAATGTCGCACCTGTTCGGGAATATACATAATGGATGTGCGAATACATGCTGTAGGCGCTTGGTTGATGGAAGTCTGGGCGTGTCCGTGAGCCGTGCACTAATAGCCAAATGGTGAGTCGCCTTTCGGCACGCTAGACGCTCGGACGTCTTGTTTACGTCCTCGTCGCGCAGCTCGCTCGCCGAGTTGTTTACGTGATTCTGCCGTTTTAGCGTTCTGTATTTCCTTCGAAAGAGAATGGCTTTTTTTGTCATCAGTCTTCTGACTGGTTTGATGCGGTCCGCCACGAATTTCTCTCCTGTGCTAACCTCTTCATCTCAGAGTAGCACTTGCAACCTACGTCCTCAATTATTTGCTGGATGTATTCCAGTCTCTGTCTTCCTCTACAGATTTTCCCTCTACAGCTCCCTCTAGTGCCGGCCGGAGTGGCCGTGCGGTTCTAGGCGCTACAGTCTCGACCGCTACGGTCGCAGGTTCGAATCCTGCCTCGGGCATGGATGTGTGTGATGTCCTTAGGTTAGTTAGGTTTAATTAGTTCTAAGTTCTAGGCGACTGATGACCTCAGAAGTTAAGTCGCATAGTGCTCAGAGCCATTTGAACCAAGCTCCCTCTAGTACCATGGAAGTCATTCCTTCATGTCTTAAAAGATGTACCATCATCCTGTCCCTTCTCCTTATCAGTGTTTTCCACATATTACTTTCCTCTCCGATTCTGCGTACAACCGCCGGCTGCGGTGGCCGAGCGGTTCTAGGCGCTTCAGTCCGGAACCGCGTGACTGCTACGGTTGCAGGTTCGAATCCTGCCTCTGGTATGGCTGTATGTGATGTCCTTAGGTTAGTTAGGTTTAAGTAGTTCTAAGTTCTAGGGGACTGATAACCTCCGATGTTAAGTCCCATAGTGCTCAGAGCCATCTGAGCCATCTGCATACAACTTCCTTATTCCTTACCTTATCAGTCCACCTAATTGTCAACATTCGTCTGTAGCACCACATCTCAAATGAGAACGAGGACTGCTCGCCTGAAGATGGCTGGCAGTTGTCCCTTTACGGGGAGGCGATGGCTTCAAATGAAAGAAGGTTCGACAAGCTACGTGGTAAGAGAGCAAAACTTTTAAGTTGTTGAAGTTTTTTAATGAGATTTCGGGACCATGGCATAATACCCAAATTTGCCAGAGTGACACATTTTATTAAAACGACCACTGCACGGAAAATAATGGAGAAGGTGAGCCGTGCTATTGTGAAGGAGAGAATTTGTTATACGAGACGAAGGTTAGATGCCATCTCAGAAGAATTATTCTGTCTACACTTGAATATTGCAGAACTTCTTTCTCCTGTATCATGGGACTGGGTGGATAGAGTGACTTCAGCCAAGTTCCATTGGGTATATAAGGCTGCTAGTTCCCGGCAGATGTCGAAATTTGATCGCTTGGTGCCACAACAGCCGACGCCACAGGAAATAACTGCACGAAGTTCCGTTGTTAATTTCACGGAGAAGATTTTAGACGATGCGACGCTGTCAGTTTTGGGCAAAGGTCTTAATTTTGCATCTACACAAAGTGCCGTACCTCTTATAAGTTTCGTAAGTGGTATTGAACAAGCTGTACGTTGCCTTCCTATGAACGCTGCTGAAGAAATAAGAAGGGAAACTGGTCGGGTTCTTCTGAAAGCTCCTCCCCAACGCAGTGATATAACCGCTGAAGAAAGGGCTGCACGACGGAACCCTCGAGAAGATCTGGAAATAGTGGTGCTGAAAGCTGATAAGGTAATTCTACCGTTTTACTACCTCGTGGGATGTATTTGGAGAAGATTTATAGTCTACTTAGTGATACTATGTATAGGATGATTGATCAAGACCCAACAGCACGTTTGTAACGGAAAACGTGTGCACTTCTGAACTCTTCCTCGCTAGCTCCAGAGACCATCAAGCTGTTAAGACCACGTGGCAGCGTACCACCGAGACTGTATGGTCTTCCTAAAGGTACATAAAGAAGGTCTGCCTTTACAGCCTATAGTGAGCAATATTGACGCACCCACATATGATTTAGCCAAACACCTGGCTTCTTTATTGAGACCATTTGTTGGCCAATTTTCACATCATATACGGAACTCTGCTGATTTTATCAACAGACTGGGGGCTCTCCACCTAAGTAGTTCGGATCTTCTAGTGAGTTTTGATGTAGTTTCCCTTTCCACAAAAGTACCTCTTGCGCATTCCTTGACTCTAATTGGTCAACAGTTTGAATCGGACATCACTGCTTAGTTTCGAGATGCTCTCTCCTCAACTTATTTTATGTTTAACCAGAAATATTTTGAAAAGTCAGACGGTGTCGCCACGGGCAGCCTCTGTCTCCTCTGGTTCAAAATGGCTCTGAGCACTATGGGACTCAACTGCTGTGGGCATCAGTCCCCTAGAACTTAGAACTACTTAAACCTAACTAACCTAAGGACATCACACACACCCATGCCCGAGGCAGGATTCGAACCTGCGACCGTAGCAGCAGCGCGGCGCCGGACTGGAGCGCCTAGAACCGCACGGCCACCGCGGCCGGCTGTCTCCTCTGGTGACTAACCTATTTATGAACGATTTTGAGGAGAGAGCACTTGAATCAGCGGTTTGTAAACCAACTGTTCTTTTTTTTTTTTTGGAGATACGTCGGTGATACTTTCATAGTGTGGCCCCAAGGAGAAGAAAAGTTAATAGGGTCTTCTCATCATCTTAACTCCATCCATGAGAATATTCGATCTACTATGGAACTAGAGAAATATGGTTACCTTCCATTCCTGGATGTTTTGGTTAAACGGAAGAGTGACGGCTCGGTGGTACAGTCTGCTTATCGTAAGCCCACTCACACTGATTTGTACTTGCATTCTTCAAGTTGCCATCACCCATCCCAAACCATGAGTGTACTTAAAACCTTTGTGCACAGGGAACATACTGTGTCGTATGCAAAGAATTCGTCTAAGGAACTTGTACATTTATGGACAGTGTTCAGAGACAATGGATACTCGACCCGGCCAATTAACATGGCCTTCTCAACTAGAGCCAGGAAGCGGGAAGTGGATAAAGAGGAGAGCGCGCACGCCAAGTACCTAGCTTTTCTTCCCTTCGTTGGAAATATCTCCTTCAAAATAGCGAGGATTCTTAACAATAAATTTTCATGTGAAAGTGGTTTTTCGTCCACCTTCTAAGATTTCGGATTTCCTGGGATCGGTGAAGGATGATTTGATACTGCGGAAGGCAGGAATTTACAAAATTCCGTGTCAATGTGGTATGGCCTGTATGAAACAGACAACGCGTACATTGGAAGAGTGTTGTACAGAACATCAACGTTGCACTCGCCTACTGCAACCCAATAAGTCTGCAGTCGCGGAACGTTGTATTTCCAATGGACGTTCAATGGTGTACGACTAAACTACTATTTTGGTCACAACAACATCTTTTTGGGACTCCATTGTCAAAGAATCTGTTGAAATACGCATCGCGGGAAATCTGATGAATCGTGACAGTGGTTACCAATTGAATAACGAGTGGAATCCCGTCATCTCCGAAATTTACTCAAGATGAAGACGCCAGAAGACTTCGATAGCTGCAGCCAGCGACAATACCGACAGCAGCTGAGTCTTGCAGTTCCACCAGCGATGGCGCTGTCGCTGGGCGGTGTGTTCCTTCTGTCTCCGCGACTGCAATGCATGCGCGGCAGTACCATCAGCGCACTATATAAGACGGAGCGGAGAATGTCTTCGTCCCCATCCTATGTTACCATCCATAATGCCAATTCCCACACCTTCTCCCCCTCTGCAGGTCTGCCCCAGGGCTCTGTCCTCTCCCCTCTCCTCTACCTCTTGTACACGGCAGATATGCCCAACACCCCCCCCCCCCTCCAGTACACCTCTTGCAATATGCCGATGACACCGCATTCCTCACCCTCGCTCCTACCCTCCAACGGTCCCAACGCCTTCTCCAGAATCACCTTGACCTTTTTGCCGCATGGTGTAACCAGTGGCTCCTGAAAATCAATCCTTCCAAGACCCAGGCAACATCGTAGGTCGTACCACTCGCTCCTTCCGGCTCCTGGATTTCTCCCTCACCGTCTGCGCCCGTCCTGTCCTCCTCACCCCCCCCCCTCACCTAACTTGGCCTCACCAATGACCGTCATCTCACCTGGATCCCTCATCTCCACTCCATCCAATCCAAAGCCCACAACTGCCTCTGATTCTTCAAACTCCTATCTGGCCGGACATGGGGGTTGCACCCCTCTACCATCCTGCACACCTACAAATTCTTAATCCGTCCCATCCTCTGTTATGCCAGTCCTGCCTGGATATCTGCCCCCCCCCCCCCAAATTCTATAAGTCCCTCCAGATCCTTGAGCGTCATGAACTCCGCCTCGCCTTCCGTATATGCCTCCCATCCCCCACACAGATCCTCTATGACCTCATTCCTTTCCTCCATCTGCTCCTATTCCTGCATACTCTACACCTCCCGCCGCCTTGATCCCCCTAACCCCCTGGTTGCTCCTCTCCTCACCCATCCCCGCCCCCTGCCACGTCTTCACGGTTGTGTCCCCCCTACCCTCCATCTCTACACCATCTCCTTTCCCAAGGTGGCTTCCATCAACTCCCCCTCCCAGATGATGCCCTCACTCCCTCCATTTATCGCTCCTATCCACTCTGATCCTCAACCCCCCTCCTTTCCTCCATCCTTTTCTTGGGCTCCCTCTCCCCCCCCTTCCATCCTCTTTTTTCCCCACCTACCCTCTCTCTGCCCCCCTTCTCTTCCCTGAGTCCTTTTGCATTTCCCTCCTCTGCCTTTTCCCATTCCCTCTTGCGTCTGCCCTGCCCCTCCCCCCCCTTATGGGTCCTCTCCCTTGTTTGGTTCCCCCCTTTTGTTTTTCCTCTCCTCCCTCCTTGGTTTCCCCCTCATCTGTCCAGGTCCACCCCTCCCCCCCCCCCCATCTGCCCTAGGCTATGGTGTGTCCTCTTTATGCCGACATTTTAGTGCAGTGTTTACAGTGAGTGTTCAGTGTTGTGTGTCTCTTCCGAAGTGTTGTGAATGGCCATCATACTGTCGCTGGGTGTGATTTTATATCTCTTGCGAACAGAAACCGGACTGTCGCCATGTTTTTTAATTGTCTGTCTACTATGTTACCTGTCTGCATCCTGTGTATACTTATTCGCTTTGCCAACCCTTTGCTTTATGTTTTAACTTTCCCCAATTTTCCGCCGTTTTACAATTTAAGTCCCTGTTTTATCTCCTGCTTTTATTGTTTCTTAACTTCGCCTTACATTTTAAAACGTCTGTAGGCCGCAGAGCAGCGTAATAAGCTGCTGCCAGCCCGCCCCCTTCGGGGGGAATCGAAATACAATGAAGGGAAAAAAAAAGTCTTCGTCAGTCCTCGTTCGGCTCACCTGAAGATGGCTGGCAGTTGCCCGGCCGAAATATCGTGCAATGAAGTTTACGACGACCGGATGGAAGCCCGAAAACTTTTTGAACAGTTGCTGATGCTCTTCATTAGCATGCGGAGAACACAACCCCAGTTCTCGACGGTTTTCCGCTGGAGTTTTACCGCACATTCCATGACATCATGGGCCCACCCTGGACTGCGATGTATGAAGAACTGATGAACCCTGACTTTCCTCTCCCACTCGAATTCGTAGAAGGCTGGCTTATCCCGGTCCCCAAGCCATCGGAGGTCGGGGAGTTGGACATTATCGGCCATTGACCATGTTCAATTGTGAGATCAAGATTTTTACCCGGATACTTGCCTTCGGCGCTTCATGTCTCAAGTCATTTCTCTGGATCAAACGTGCTTCGGTGATGACAGTAACATTCAGATGGCACTCAGCGATTACCATTACGTCATATCCCTGGCCACGACCTAGTCGCAGTGCCTTAGTGACAGTGGACTTCGACCATGGCTTTGGTAGGACGAGTCATGACTTTGTAGAAAACGCACTCCGACGGATGGCCTTCTCCCACAGGTATATACACATCGTCTTGCGGCTTCTCCGAGGTGCCACGTCGCGAGTGCTGGTCAATGGCCGAGTGGCGGGCCCTATTACTATAATGCGGTCTGTCCATCAAGGATGTCCGCTGTCGATGCTCCTTTTCGCCATCGTCCTTGAGCCACTGTTAAACTGTTTGAGCAGATGGTTGACAGGGATAACAATGAGGGGGCATAGTCTTATCTGCCGCCCCTATGCAGATGACGTGGTGTTCTTGGTTCTATAGGAGGACGAAGTGCGAGAGGCATTGGCATGAATCAACCAGTAAGGGACTGCAGCGGCCAACCGTCTGAACCTGACGAAATCTAGTGCTATGTTCATCGGTAGAGGTCTTCCAGCACAGAGTGTGGCCACATTGCCATAAGCGGCCAAGCTGAAATGTTTGGGGATCACCGTCACGCGTGATGTACAGCGCACGATCTCATTTAAGTATAAACGTCTGCATCAAGCTATCTGCGCGAACGTTCGTGGCAACCTTCTGAGAGCACTGGACATGTTACAACGGGTGGATTTTGTTAACACTCATCTAGTCTCGTGACTACCCCATTTGGCACAGATTTTACCGATGCCAAAGGCAATGGCACACTGACTGCAAGCGGCGTTCGGCCGCTTTGTAAGCGCGGGTCTTATCTTCAAAGCCCGCTACGACATGCTGCCACTCTCTCCTCGAGATGGCGGCCTCTGCCTCGTCAACGTTCAAGCGAGAGCAGCTGCCCTTTATGTAAGCACGATGTTAACCATCGTGGACCCGCCACCGAACCGGATTATCGGGAAGACTGATGGACTAACTGGCCCCTCCCTCTCGAGCGGCATCCGTTACAATAGTCCATATTTTTCCTCTCTCACATTCGTCAGGACCTTTTTCAGCGAATACAGTTATGTCTATGGTGACTTGGCCAGGAACCCTACGGCACGTGATGTTTACCACCTAATGATGAGAAATCATACTCAGAATGTTGTGTAAAGCCGATATCCTACGATCGCATGGCCCGTGGTTTGGCGTTCTGTGCACCATGTCCTCCTCGAGACGAGCGCTCGTGCGACCCGGTATATGGTCGTTAATGGGAAATACATGACACAACTTCGTCTACATGCCATAAAAATGACAGATTCGCCTCTGTGCCCTCGTTGTCACACACTTGATACGGACGAACATCGACCGATGTGTGGATCTTCTACAGAAGTGTGGCAGCTGTTTCAGATGATGCTTGCCTTTCTTCTACATACGGCTCCCCATGCCATTACACCGAAATCACTTCTGTTCCCGGATTAGACTTATTTCCCACATACGAAGACCAACGCTGTGATCTGGATAAAAGGCCTCTCGATCTCTTATTTGTTCCATGAAGGCGACAAGAGTGTTCTTGATTTTTGGACGTTCCTGCAAGATCGCTTTACTTTTCTCGTGCGCCATCCGCGATACCGGCAGTACTATGCCACCTTTTTGGGTAGTGCCTTCTTCGATCCCCCCTGCAGTTGAGGTGTCCCACCTATCCCTGGCTGCCTTCAGATTCAGAGTGCGTCTACTGTGCGTCTAAGTTGGCGGGACGCGGATTCCATTTTGTTTGTTTTGCCAGGGCGTTTTCTTTAATTCCATTTATGTTTAATCTGTTATTGATGCTAATTACACATCACTATTTTGGCCTATAGGGTGTCCTATGTGATAAATAATAATAATAATAATTTGGTATGATATAGGATCTGAATTAAAACTGGTGTTGAAAAAGTATACATCTTTAAATTTTCAGGAAACATTCTTTTAACGAATAAGTCAGTAAAAAAAATGGTGTGGCTACCGCTCACCAAAGCGGGAAATCCGGGCTCGATTCGTGGTCCGGCACAAATTTTCACTGTCGTCATTCCATTCTGCAGCTGATGGTTGTCCAAATTCACATTTGCGAATACATTTAACGTGTCTGTCGAAAACTCCTGCTTAATCTGACTACTGCTGGGGGCCCTCAGATATCTTGACGTTGGGAAATATATGGGGCGATCAAAAAGTTTCCGTTGGAGTGGGGTATTGCAGCGTATATGCAACCCAGCGGGACTCCGGTACCGGTATATAAGCACCGACATTTAGGAACGGGGCCTTGGAATAGAAACTTTTTGTTCGCCTCTTATAGTACAACCATTTACTAATTACATTCAAAAGTGGCATACTTCATCCTGTATCCACCACTTCCTTTCTTAATCTAAGAGAAGTTCATGGAGGCACATTAAGGCAAACACAGTATTTGTTAAAAATAACCTGAGCCAAAATTTCCAGAAATGTTTTTCTAATTTTCCTGAAAAACATGAATAATTTTAGAGAAAGAATTTTTAGTACTAAGACACATACCCTCTACAGTAGAAGCGCGATTTGATTTGGAACTTCTATAAAACCGAAACATGTTAGCAAACAGGCGCTAAATTGTATCTTTTCCCAAGAAAAGATTTGGTAGCGTTTAAGTGTTTTTAACTATTGTTTCACCTTTTGTGGGAATGTTACTGCAAGATTAGATGAGTTTAATATCCCTCTGTTCACATCAAGTACCTTCTGAATTTTTTCCACGTTTTTATTCAGGATCGTCCTTACATGTCTTTCTCGAGAAAGTCGATTCTCATAGAAAATTCCCTGGAGAAAGTTTTTGTACTTCCATGTTGAGGAGTCTTTGTCGAGGAATCCTGCCTTTGTCGGAAATCCTCTGAACAAATTTTTTTACCGAGAATTACAAAAGCTATTAACTCGTCTTTGTAAAGGAAGAAGAGCCAATTTGACACAAATTCTTCTTATTCTTTACCTACGTATCCTTGTGACATAGTTTGGGCTATATTAGTCTCAACTGCTGTTAGACCATAGTCATAAAATAAGGATGGAGCCACAGTTACAGGAACTAAGTAACAGATATGGTTGTAAAATTGTTAGTAGCATCCTCAGTCATTTATAGATCAAAGTTTCTATAATTTATCAGTTGAGCTATGGAAGGTTGATAATTATATGGCGCATCAGTTGCTTCTGATTACAGAATCCAGGCCGCTTCGTACCTTAGAGTAAGAGAAGTTTATACTCTTCTAAAAGACTATTTCTTTCGATGTGATAAATGAAAAGATCTCGAATGCGAAAACTGCCAGCCAGCATTACATACAGTTCATAGCTCCTCCTTACAGCTGTGTTCTACAGAATGCCGCTAGTTAATTCCAAAAGAACTCAGTAATCATCTTGCTGTTCCGCACGCTAGGGCATGTGTGTGTGTGTGTGTGTGTGTGTGTGTGTGTGTGTGTGTGTGTTGTTTGTTCATTCTCAAGAAATCTGAAACTGCTATTGTACATCGCCAGGCACTTCATTGCTACCAGTCATCTAAACCTTCTTGTCATCCTCCTTTGAGGTTTGTTATTTCTTTTTAAAAGATCGTGTCTGGACCGGGAGTTGTACTACGACAGGCAACAGTCCCTCAAAACTCACTCAAAAATGTGATGAAGTCACGATTACACAATTTTTCTAGATTTTCACAGTCACCATTTACCTAACTTATGTTGCCTACTGTCGTACCACAAGCAAGTGTCTGCATTTTCTCGGCTCTACATACTTCTCCACTGTGAGGCAAATGGCAATGGCTTGCTCTTATGACGATATTGGGATTTCAGTCTCTCAAAGCAACTGGTACTTGCCTTGAAAAGCTGTCATCAGTTTATTGACCTCTTCCAATATCTGTGAGTGCTGGGAGCAGTTTTCCAGCCCAGTGAAACACTAACTCATGGCAGTCGTTAACCTGAAATTTGTGTTTTGTTTTTGTGTGTCTCGCCTCGCTACCATTTTTTGAGGTATTTGATCAAAAGTATGATTTATACCAGGTTATCTGTATCATAAACGAAAGTTTCTGCGACAGCCATTCATCTGTAATTCCTGACTGTGTTTTCTGGCGTTGAAGCAATGTCAAATTCTACCCTCTTCCGTTCTTAAGTGTTCGAAAGCAATTGAGTGAGCTACACTATGTAACCAAAAATATCCGAACACCCACAAAAACATACGTTTTTCATATTAGGTGCATTATGCTGCCACCTACTGGCAGGTAGTCCATAACAGCGACCTCAGTAGTTATTAGACATCGTGAGAGAGCAGAATGGGGCGCTCCACGAAACTCACGGACTTCGAACGTGGTCAGGTAATTGGGTGTCACTTGTGTCACACATCTGTACGCGAGATTTCCGCACTTCTAAACATCCCTAGGTCCACTGGTGCCGATGTGATAGTGAAGTGGAAACGTGAAGGGACACTTTCAGGGCAAAAGCGTACAGCCCGACCTCGTCTGTTGACTGACAGAGACCGCCGACAGTTGAAGAGGGTCGTAATGTGTAATAGGCAGACATATATCCAGACCATCACGCAGGAATTCTAAACTGCATCAGGATCCATCGCAGGTACTATGACAGTTGCCCGCCCGGTTAGCCGGGCGGTCTAACGGGCGTATTAGTGTCGAGGTCCGGTGTGCCGGCCAGTCAGTGGTTGGTTTTTCAGGCGGTTTTCCATCTGCCTCGGCGAATGCGATCTGGTTCCTCTTATTCTGCCTCAGTTACACTATGTCAGCGATTGCTGCGCAAACATTATCTCCAAGTACGCGTACACCATAATTACCCAACCACGTAAACATTGAGGTTACACTTGTCTGGTGTGAGACGTTCCCGGGGGGTCCACTGGGGGCCGAACTGCACAATAACCCTGGGTTCGGTGTGGGGCGGCGGTGGGATGAGTGGACTGCTGTAGCCTGTTGTGGGGTTGTGAACCACTGAGGGCTACGGCGGGGACGGAGCCTCTCCGCCGTTTCTAGCTCCCCACTTCCAAACAATACAATACAGTACTATGACACTTAGGCAGGAGGTGAGAAAACTTGGATTTCATGGTCGAGCGCTGCTCAGAAGCCACTCATCAAGCCAGTAAATGCCAAACGACGCCTTGCTTGGTATAAGAAGTGTAAACATTGGACAATTGAACAGACGAAAAACGTTGCGTGTAGTGACGAATCACGGTTAACCGTGTGGCGATCCGATGGCAGGGTAGTGTATTTCGAATGCCCTGTGAACGTCATCTGCCAGCGTGTGTAGTGCCAGCAGTAAAATTGGAGGTGGTGGTGTTATGGTGTGGTCGTGTTTTTCATGGAGGGGGTTTTTGCATAGCACTATCACAACACAAGCCTACATTGATGTTTTAAGCACCTTCTTGCTTCCCAATATTGAAGAGCAATTCGGGGATGGCGATTGCATCATTCAACACGATCGACCACCTATTCATAATGCATGGCCTGTGGCGGAGAGGCTACACGACAATAACATCTCTGTAATGGTCTAGCCTGCACAGAGTCCTGACCTGAATCCTATAGAACACCTTTGGGATGTTTTGCAATGCCAACTTTGTGCCAGGCCTCACCGACCGACATTGATACCTCTCCTCAGTGCAGCACTCCGTGAAGAATGGGCTGCTATTCCCCAGGAAACCTTCCAGCACCTGACTGAACGTGTGCCTGTGAGAGTGGAAGCTGTCATCAAGGCTAAGGGTGGGTCAGCACCATATTGAATTCCAGCATTACCGATTAGGGTCGCTTCGAACTTTTAAGTCATTTTCAGCCAGGTGTCCGGATACTTTTGATCACATAGTGTATGTCATACAAATGGTCCATTATTTCTACAATAATACCCCTTTTTCCTTGTTTATAGTTCGAGTCAAATGTTTTTGTGAAACTTCCTATTCATTTGAATAACTTATCAACGATACAGTTACTTCTTCCAATAGTAATATATGCGTACCACCAAAAAAAGGAGACTGTTTGTATCACCTGGGCTGCGTTTTCCTCATTTATAGGTCTTAAGACTTCTAGATTGTAGAAAAAACGTTTAAAAGTTGCCAATGTACAGATAGTTTGGCTCCAGTGATTTGACTAGAAGCCTAGGAAACAAGACAAACTTGGAACTGATTTCTTAATTTATGTGATAAACTACCAGACGAAGCTGATATCTTTTTATAAGTCAAGGAAGTATTTGTCACGGAAGTTCTGTTGAACAAGACTCACTAATTGCTTCAATTAATAACTGAGAAATCATCTATGAAAGACAACTTCATCTCTGATTATAAAATAAGTATATTAAGCACGTAACATAATGAAAACACAAAGGTTATGAAAAAACTGTCGAATAATAAAGATAATAATATAATCTAAGCCTCATCATAACATAGTTTATCAAATAATGTTTGTGAAAAATCCGATAGAACAATTCTCAGGGAAAACACTTTATGTTTTCTACATTTTATGTCAACAATAGCAAATTACATACTGCTTGAAACATCCCCTTAGAAAAATTATATACATGACTGTGCTTAAACTGACACACAATATTTTTAGCGCAACGCAATCTGACTTTCAAAAATCCCTACAAAAGAATGGCCCTGACTAACATTAACCTATACCTTTCACAAATCACTTACCTCACAAAAATCTTCGTTACTCGAACTACTGCAATACAGCGAGCGCCACTACTGCCAGCTAAATAAAAGATTCAAACTACAGAAGGCACTAACTACTGATAGGCATAGTTAGCAAATGAAAGATTTTAATAGAGAACAAACAATGTATTTACCTTAATAGTCATAATATATATAGCAGTTCATGACATCCAGTCTTACAAATTTCAAAACTCCGCCATCTCTCTCCCCACATCCACCACTGCTGGCGGCTCACCTCCAACTGTGCAACGCTACGCGCTGTTAACATCCAGCTGCCCAACACTACAATGGCAGACAACAATGCAAACTAGCCACAGACTGCACACAGCACAGCCAGTGATTTTCATACAGAGCGCTACGTGGCGTTACCAATAAGAAAACAGTAACAGCCTACTTACATAGCCCCCATGCTCCCCACAAAAAATTTTACAAATTGTTTTGGGCACCGGCCAATACATATTTCTTAAAAATTTTTTCACAATTACAGTAACAAAGAAATCAAATGCACACACTTATTGATACAATGTTGGTCAAATCCTAAAATTTTCTCACAGTCCATAAAGACAGTCCTGATCATTCATCACAGTAAAACTGCCGTTTCTTTTCTCAAAGTCTGAGCAGTAAAAGACAATGCACACGGAAGTAGTGGATTTTCATGCAGTCTTGAAGAAGTAGTGTTGTCCTTCCAACGAAAAGACAATGCTGACTCTTGACATGCTGACAGGTAATGGGCCACACCAGAGCAAACCCACAGCAGAGTCAGTTGAAGTTTTGAAGAATATTAGTAGGTAGGTCATCACAGAACAGACCACTGTAGTCTTGCTAGAGATTACGGTATTAGTGGGCCACCAGAGGCGCAGACCCACTGCAGTCCTTGTAGAAATAATGGTGTTGGTGAGTCATCAAAGGTGTACACCCACTGTAGTCCTTGTAGAGATGGCCAGCAGCCATCTGTTGTGACTGTGCAGGTGCACAATCACAATTGAAGAGTCTTGCGGATAATATAGCAAGTCCATAACCACCACTTATGAACTCACAAAGTTTCTGGAATTGTCCTTAGAACCAGCAGTGCTGTTATCCAATCCCTTGCTGAATTACTAACACACATGCAAACACTATCAGTCCCTACTTCTCTCATATTGTCCATATACTATGACCAACAGAAACGTGTGCAGTGAAATGTAACTTACAAGTTACTTAATCTGATGAACTGTTGTCCATTACAATTTTATAACATAAGAATACAATAACAAAGGTACAAAATACATCATTAAAGAACATAACAATACAGATAATATTTGTAGTAATAGGGGCTTTACTAAAGAATAGAAATAAACATATACATCAGTGTTACAGGAATTATGACATAAGTAAATACATAAAAGATCAGAATAACTTTTGAAACATCAACGTCACACATGAGCATTAAAACAAAATAGAATAAATAATGTCTAAATATCTTTACAAAGTAAATATCATATTATTAGAAAAATTCTACAACATAACTCTTATTAGCTAAACACATAAAGACAGGAAAAACACAAATATACAAGAGTACACAAACACATAGGGGGATAACACACTGGAAAGGACAGGGTTCGTTTTCAGTGTAACATTTGGTACTGCAGTCCAACCCAAAACTTCATTCCATAGATCTTTCGTCTTATTTCAACATTTGCTTTCAGCAAAACATCCTATTCAAGCATGCTTTCTGTATTTATATGTTCACATATTTGTTACCTCATTATTTATTTTCCATTATCTTACATCATTTATTTCCAAGAAAATCCTACCTAAACGTGTTGTCTCTAAACCCTACTTTTTTGTTCATATCCTCTTTCAAAATACTTTTTTTTGACCAAACCATATTCTTATAGCTTCTCAATGCATTTCTTCCAATTCATCACAACTCGTTCTCTTATATAGCCTACCCCATTTTAAGCTAACTTAAATCTGCTGAGCTCATCTATATACTAAGGACGAGGCAATGCAGCAGCACAAAACAATTAACAGAAACAGCAATGTCAAAAAAATGGAAACTGGCAAAGCAATTGCAATATTACAACTAATATAAGGCTATGAGCAGCAAACAAGAAAAATAAATCAGTAGTAAAACTGGCTTCACAGAGTAATACAAAGTGAAATTCAGTATCACTATGCCTGGCACACAGCAGCAGCAAATGCAATAACTTATACCTAAACATGACAAATCTCAAGCAGAAAAAATAGTACACTAAAGACAACAATGCAGATAAGGGAAATGTCTATTTACATCTTAATGTCTATGTAATTAAAGTGGTGCACCACAAAAACTAATTCTACAAAAAATTACCAAGTACTTGAAAAGAAAATCATATATGCAGTTACTGGTATTAGTTCCTTCTTATTGTTCTTTCCATTCCAAGAGCTCCTTTTTCGAAGAATGTGGAACATAAAGTAATTATTTAATATATCTGTTGACAGAAAGTGTTCACATTAGCAAATACATTTAATTTTATTTTATAAAACCAATGCTGCAACACAGCTGGAAACCAGATATTCAACAAAATGAGCAATCTCTCAACTAGAAAGACAATAGATGTAAAATGTTTCTCATCATTTCGTTAGGAATTTTAGTAAATATCATAAAATAAGAGCTCCACAGTGTAATCATATGTTTTCAAGTTTGCATTTGCGATGCTTTCTACAAAGAAATGTCAATAGCAAGGATAATGGTCCCTCCCTTTTTTTCTCACCTGTGCCTCTGAAAGGCACACACTAATGGCGTATTTTCCAGGCGATTGTCGCGCAGCAGGGTGCCCACGACGCATTACGTGAAGGTGGTCACTTAACTGTCTTACTGAAATATTTACGACACCAGTTGGTCAAGAATTTGCGTTACAAATCTGTAGAAACAAAATCCTATTGATATAACAGTGTCCAAAAAATTTTCGTCGGCATTGTAATACATTCACGCATTTACATACATTTCATAACTCTTAAAGTACGATTCTTGGTTTCCAACAACCTTTTTCACAAACCAGAGTCCCTAACCTTATTCGTCGACACTTCTTCAATATTTCATCATAAGATACGTCGCATAATCAAATAACTCATATAGCATCATCTTATTGATCATAAACATACCGCAACAGCATAATACACATAGTCATCATAATAATAACATCATAACACCTCAGTCAAATCTCAAAAACGTCGCAGCTTTCTGCAATAATGTCAAAACCTAAATAAAAAGCTCTGCTCATTTCAACAGTGTCATCTACCTCCAACGTACTTTAAAAAGTCATGATCCCATACCAAATATATCATTCAAAGCCCTCATAGTATCACAATGGTTCCGAAAAAATATGAACATTTCACAAAGTACAGACAAAATACAATTTAATAAGTGTGAAGTTATCCAACTGTGTAATTGCGTAAACATGTGTCACTGACATAAAAAAAATGTTTGTCTCTCTCAGTTAAATGATCAGATAGCTGTGTAATTTGTGTGTTAGAGAAATATGGTACCGATGTGTAAAGTTGTATAAGCAAATACCATATTAGCTAGGGCTCCTTGTTCAAAAATGGTTCAAATGGCTCTGAGCACTATGGGACTAAACATCTTAGGTCATCAGTCCCCTAGAACTTAGAACTACTTAAACCTAACTAACCTAAGGACATCACACAACACCCAGCCATCACGAGGCAGAGAAAATCCCTGACCCCGCCGGGAATCGAACCCGGGAACCCGGGCGTGGGAAGCGAGAACGCTACCGCACGACCACGAGATGCGGGCGGGCTCCTTGTGCTTGCCAAACACATGGTACACAAAGTAAGCGTGTACCCCCCTGAGGATTAATGTAATTATACCCTCAGGTGTTACAGATTACAGCAATGGAATGAAATGTATCATGGAAAACTTTCTTTGTAATTCAAAAATCTTGAAAAATAAATGACTTAAGTACAAAATTAATCTCTCAAATGCGTCTCCTGTAGCGCTAAATGTGCGTCTTGCTGTAAGATGATCTCTGTGGAAGTGTGGTAGTTATCGTCCTCTGAAAGCTAAGTTCTGCAGAAGCCAATGTACTTACCTCAGGATAAACAAAAGTGAAATGCTTTGCGTATAGATATCTTAGTTATTACGCTTATTGCCGTGATGAAGAAAGTACTGTGTTGTAACGTATTGTTGTGCTACGGAAAAGGCTGTCTCATTGTAGCTATACCACAAAAGTTACTACTAAAACATGTTTTACTTTCCAGAATAATACAGAAAAATTGTGCAGATATAAAACAGAAACACCGCAAAAGCAACATTGTAAATTGTCACTCATTAGTAGTGTCATGATAAAATCGTGTAGCTGTCACATAAACTAACCACTGTGTCATCTGGTATCTCACAGAAAGTACTTTAAATCCAGAATGTATTTTCAGGTAAACCAAAATGTTGCATTAAAATCTCATTAGCAGTACCAGTATATGTTCTAAGTATGTAAGCCTTATAGTCGTTACATAATCGTGCAACTAACAAGCAAGAATGTACACACACAATAACACTGTGACGTCTGTTCACTATAACAATGCATTCGTAATTTCTGTTTAAATAAGTTCTCTTGGTTCTTGATTCGATATTTAACTTCAAACATTGTTGCATGGTAACAGTTTCTAAGTCTGACAATGCATACTAGAAATGTGAAGTGAAAAGTTTTATGGCAAAGACAAAGTTAAAAACCAGATTATCTTTCAATAAACGGTTTTACATGTGAAATGTGGTGTAAACCTTTACTCTTCCTAGTATGCAGAGTTTCAACTTCAACGCAGTTATCATGTGGTATACGTTGGTAAGGAATGCTAAAACTTTTTTCAAGGTTAGCGTCTATGTAATTTTTCTCTGAGCCAGCCGGCGCACGTGGCTGCCTGCGGTGCAAGTCATTGTCTGTTTCTTTGTCGGCGCGCGTCGTTATTGGGATTTGGAGGTCTAACTTCTACAAATTCACCTTACCCAGAGGGCCCAGCCCTGTTTAAATCCCGCCAGGTCTGATGAAATTCAGGTCTGTCGTTTTGTCGGTAGTTTACATAGTTTCTTGTTTGTTGGTCATGTGGCGGAGAATTTCTCCTGGAATCGTAACTGCGCGCTGAACTGTTGCGTCTGAAGTTATTCTGTCTCCCTTGATAATAATTGTTTTTGTTCCCATATTGTCTGTTTCTATGGTAATCTCTGTCATATTCATTACTACAGAAATGCGATCTTTCTCTGTAACTATTATTACTGTAGTGTCGGCAGACTTGCCAACACTACACACACTAATTGAAAGAGGCGGCCAAGATGCATGCGCTAACTCACGAAGGATGGAGTGAGGTCTGAAACAGGATACGTAATGAATGCTATAAAGAAATGTACGTAGCTTCTCGAATACTTAACTTTAATCCATCCTTTGAATACATCGTTCTTGATGAGACATCTGGAGATTGTGGCGATACAAGTGAGGCTCTTTAGATACAAGCTATCTAAGGCTAATGGCGCCTTGCTAGGTCGTAGCCATGGACTTAGCTGAAGGCTATTCTAACTCTCGGCAAATGAGAGAAAGGCTTCGTCAGTGCAGTCGCTAGCAAAGTCGTCGTACAACTGGGGCGAGTGCTAGTAAGTCTCTCGAGACCTGCCGTGTGGTGTCGCTCGGTCTGCGATCACTGCCAGTGGCGACACGCGGCTCCGACATCTACTAACGGACCGCGGCCGATTTAAAGCTACCACCTAGCAAGTGTGGTGTCTGGCGGTGACACCACATTCCTCCCCCGCAAATCGGCGGACGGTTGTGTGATAAGGCTTCCGCCCGCCGTGGGGAGGACCCCATGTTGACCTATGCGATGAGGTGGGGAGCCTAACAACAGGCGAGGCTGTGCCACCCGCACCCGGCCATTCGGTCCGAGGGGAGCTAGGAAACGCCTGGAAACCTAGTCCAAGGTGCACGTCAACATGCGGAGTATGCGCCCGTAGAGAGACAGGAGGGGCCGAAGGGTCGACCTTCATGTGGTCGGGGCACCCGACGGCCGAAGACATCTGGTCCGGAGCGGGCAAGAGTTCCAGTGCGGAGGACGGCTGGTCACGGGAAGCGATCGGCGGCGTGTGACCCAGGGAGGCGCCATGCGGTTGCAGCGACACGTCCACTGCGGGCGGCGCCAGCGGGAGAACAGGCGGCGACGGCGGCGCGTCGCCATGAGGCAAAATGGAAGGCAGCGTCGGTAACACCTGGGGATGAGGCGAGCCAGTAGATGGGTCCCCAGGGCGCTGACCGGACAGCACCGTCGCTGAAAGCAGACGGGGAGCGGCAGAACCCAGGCGACGGCAGAGGCGCAGCTGATTGAGAAGCCGACGCACCTCACCAGAGGCCCCCAAAACCAAATACATCGCGCGGCCGAGGCAGCGAAGAATGCGCCCTGCGAGCCAACGCCGTGATCCTCGATAGTTGCGATAGAATACAACGTCGCCTGGAGCGAAAGCAGGAGTCCACCGCTGCACAACAACCTGATGCGGCGGATGCAGCAAAGACATCAAGGTTCGATGAGGATGACCGTGGAGCAACTCAGCCGGCGAGCGACCATCTCGGGGCTGAGAGCGATACGAAGACAAAAAGAGCATTAACGCGTCCTCCCGCGAATGCGACTCTTTCAACTTCAACATCTGTGACTTGAAAGTCCGGACCAATCGTTCAGCGGCACCGTTCGACTGAGGCGAAAACGGCGCGGATGTCAGATGTTGAATACCATTGGCTGTGCAGAATGACTGAAATTCTGCGGACATGAATTGTGGGCCATTGTCGGAAACAATAGTCTGTGGAAGACCTTCAATACAAAAGATAGCAGACAACGCTTGGATGGTGGCAGATGACGTCGTGGAAGACATCCGGACAACAAAAGGAAAATTACTGAAAGAATCGACCACAACCAACCATCGAGCATTCCAGAATGGACCAGCAAAATCGATGTGCAAGCGTTGCCAAGGGGAAGTGGCTTTCGGCCATGGAAAGAATTTCCGCGGCGGTGCGGATTGTTGTTCGGCACACGCCACGCAAGAAGAGCACATAGTCGTAATCGCAGCATCGATTCCGAACCAAGTACAGTGCTGACGAGCAAGTTGTTTCGTTCGCACTATACCCCAATGGCTGTGGTGAAGAAGCCGTAAGACAGAGGACTGTAACGAACGCGGGACCACGACTCTGGACTGATCATTATCAGAATGCAACAACAAAACACCACGTCGGACAAAAAGTCTCTCCTTGTGAGCATAAAATCGGCGAACCAGCGGATCCTTGATCCGTGACTTTGACAAGGGCCATTGCGTAGCAACAAAACGCAAAACGGTAGCAAGGACAGGGTCAGCAGCTGTGGCTGCAGCTACATGACGAAAATCAATCGGAAACGATTCGACCACGTTATCGGTTTCCGCATCAATGAACATGCAAGCAAGTTCGGAAGAATCGAATGCTTTATCCTCAGCAACAGGCAAACGGGACAACGCATCAGAGTTTCCGTGCTTAGCAGTGGACCGATACAAGATATCGTAGCGGTACTGTGAGAGGAAAATCGACCAGTGAATGAATTTCTGCGCTGTACGTGGAGGTACAGGCTTGTTCACTGATAGGACCTGATTGACTATAGACATGTTAAACAACTGAAATAAATCTAAACCAAACAAGTTCACTGCAGAAGAAGAACGAAGGACGTAAAATGACACAAGTTTTGTTTGTCCCTTGTATGTGGCAAGAAGAGTGCACTGTCCTAACACAGGGATAGCTTGTCCTGAATAACTATTTAACTTAACATTTGCGGCACGCAACGGAGGTTTGCCCAGTTGTTTGTACGTGTCGTGATTGATCAATGAAACTGCAGCTCCGGTATCGAGCTGGAATGGGATCACTTTGCCTTCAAAGTCCAAGTCTACAAAAAGTTTATTGTCCTGCCGACGACAAGAGCGACTGTCTCGTGCAATTTGAACTGAGACAGGTACAGAACCACTTGCGACTTTACGGGATTTCCGGCGACGTCGACACACACTTGTTGTGGGACGAACACAGTCACTGTTAGAGAAAGTGGCACTGGACGGAGTGGAATTAACTACATGAATGTCCATGGGCGAAGGTCCACGAGCCTGAGTGTCCTTGGTTCGATTTCGGCACGAAGCAAAGGTCCTGGAATTGTTGTGATTGTCTGATCTGAGCTTTTTCTGGCAAACACTTTGAACATGTCCTTTCGTATGACAATAAAAGCAAATAGCTTGGCGTGACGGGCACTTGTCACGCGAATGTCTAGTTGCACACCGTGGGCATGATTTCACTGCATTTGCTTGCTTACGCGGCACACGTGTGTGAGTGCTAGGCCGCAGCTGCGCAGACGTGCGCGAGGGCTGTTTAGCGTTCCGTGCAGCGCGCCCGGCGGGCTGGTTAATGTGACACACGGCTGGCGAAGTTTGAAATGATTCCTGAGCAAAGTCAAGTGTGTCTTGCCTATCCAATAAGTCTATCACTTGTTGAAGGGAGGGATTGACTAGTTTCAAAATCTGTTCCCGTATGCGAACATCAGAAACGTTCTGTGCTATGGCATCACGTACCATTGTATCTGAATAAGGAAGTCCACATTCACACTCAAAAGCACACTCCCTAGTAAGTCCTTGCAATGTTGCAACCCACTCCCTATTAGTCTTACCGTCCGTACGTTTTGTACGAAAGAACGTATACCGTTTTGCAACTACATTAACTGCTTCTTTGAAATAGGCATCTAAAGCAGACAAAATTTCGTCGTAGGGCAGAGTTGCTACGTCGCGTCGGGGGAATAATTTCACAATCACACGGTACGTTTGCACCCCTACACACGATAATAAGTGAGGCTGCCGCTCGTTACCTTGAATTCTGTAGGCGGCGAGATGGAATCCAAATTGTCGTGACCACTCCGTCCAGGTTTCCTCGTCCGCGTGAAACGGAGAAACTGGGGTGCAACTGTGTGTCGTGGCTGTGGTAGCGGTGAAGCGGCGGCTGCCGCATCGGTTTGCAGTGCACGTTGACCCTGGACGAGCTGGCCAAGGGCATCCAATAACGCCTGCGTCTGCTGATTCTGCAAGCGATAAAATTCGGATAGTACATCTGGCGAAGCCATGACACAAGGAAATGTAAGCAATTAGAAAGAACAAGACCCTTTTTTGACTCGTCGCCAAAAATGTAGTGTCGGCAGACTTGCCAACACTACGCACACTAATTGAAAGAGGCGGCCAAGATGCACGCGCTAACTCACGAAGGATGGAGTGTGGTCTGAAACAGGATACGTAATGAATGCTGTAAAGAAATGTACGTAGCTTCTCGAATACTTAACTTTAATCCATCCTTTGTATACATCGTTCTTGATGAGACATCTGGAGATTGTGGCGATACAAGTGAGGCTCTTTAGATACAAGCTATCTAAGGCTAATGGCGCCTTGCTAGGTCGTAGCCATGGCCTTAGCTGAAGGCTATTCTAACTGTCTCTCGGCAAATGAGAGAAAGGCTTCGTCAGTGCAGTCGCTAGCAAAGTCGTCGTACAACTGGGGCGAGTGCTAGTAAGTCTCTCGAGACCTGCCGTGTGGTGGCGCTCGGTCTGCGATCACTGCCAGTGGCGACACGCGGCTCCGACATGTACTAATGGACCGCGGCCGATTTAAAGCTACCACCTAGCAAGTGTGGTGTCTGGCGGTGACACCACAATTACTCTGCCAGTGGTTGTCATATGGGTGGTGTCTGTTTTGCTCACGATTTGCGTTGTAAGAATAGACTTGTCGTGTCCAGTTATTGTTTCTGTCGTCACGGAATTGTGACGGATGTGACCTGTAGTGATTGTTTTCCTGTCTTCGCATCCCGCGACTGTCTGCGTCAATTTCGAATTCTTGTAAGAGTCCCTGAAAAGCTTCAATGTCGTCTTTGCAACATCCTGCCAAAATAATATTTCTTAAATGTTCAGGCAATTTCATTAAGCAAATGCGGATGAGTTCTGAAGGGCTGTATGGGTTTGAAAGATATTTATTCTTATGCAACATGTCTTCAAAATATTTGACAAGACTGGAAAATTCAGATTGTTCAAAGTGTTTCATCATCATTTACTCGGTCTTGTGTAGCTTGAGACCAATATGCTGAGAGGAAGGCATGGTAAAATTCTCCTTCACTGTGGCAATCGTGAATGACCGATCGCATTCTTACAGCTGGTTCATTCTCTAAGTAGCCACGCATAAATTCTAATCTGTGCTGCGATGACCAGTTGGGAGGAAAACAATGAGAGAATTGATGGAGCCACGCTTGTGGATGAATGTCGTTGCCAGAATTCTTAAATGTTTTGAATTTACGTGTAGTAATGAACAGCTTATAGTCAAAATCATCATGTCGGCGAGTCGCATGTCGGTCATTGTTACGTCGTTTCGGCGGTTCCATCTCAAAATTCTGTGTACCTTGCCAATTTCTTTCATAATTTCCGAAGTGCCCTGTGTTATTATCTTGTGGCTGCTCCGTATTTCGATGTCCCTCTTTCCGTATTGGGGCGCGAGTGTCCTCTGAAATACGTAATTCTTGTATTACCTGTGTCAGTTGGTCTTGTACTTCCCGGATATCTCTTTGGTGTTGTGTATTAATTTGATTCTGATTTTGATTGAATTTCCTAATTTGTTTGCACTCTTCTGTGTCATTAAAGACTACCGGTTTTGTGTCATTCACATTATCATCTACCTTCGTAGATAAATTATTTAGCTGATCCGAAAGTTCAACTACTTTCTCTGATAATGAACTAATTTCCTCCATGTGTCTTTCTGAACCAATTTTCAGAGTATCTACTGTGTCCTTTAAGTTTTCCTGAGTTTTTGCAAGTTGTGTAACCGAATCGGTAGATGCAACTGAGTCAATTTTAGCTTTCAAGGTCTCATGATTTTCATGAACAATAGTTTGCAGTTCTTTTATGGCTGCTTCGTGATTCTGTAATGCATTTTCATGACGCGAAAAAATAGGTTGGAAATGCTCACAAATTTGTATTTTTACGTCATTACAGACTTTTTGACATTTCGATTCGACTTTATGTAACTCAGTAGTTAAATCTTCACGTATTTGTTCAAGCATGGTGTGAAGATTTTGTTCCATTGCGTCTAACTGTAGCTGTGTTTGTCTCTGGTGTTGTTCCATTGTGTCTAACTTTTGAAGCTTTTGCTGTGTTTGTCTCTGATTTTGTTCCATTGTGTCTAACTTTTGAAGATTTTGTTCCATTGTCTCTAACTTTTGAAGATTTTGTTCCATTATGTCTAACTTTTGTAGCCTTTGTCCCATTTGTTGCATTAACTGTAATAACAATGCACTGGTGTCTGAAACATGTTCCCCACTGCTTTTCGGCAGTGAAGTTGCACCGGCAACATTCACATTTTAACAAGCAGAAAATGTGTCTTGACTTATTTGAGAAAACGGTGAGGACGCGAAACCTGTATCTACAGTATTTGCGAGATTGTGTCTTGTCATTTCGGAATCCTGAGGCGAGCTGTTGCCGACCGATCGATCGATAATGCTTCCCTGTTCATTAATTGTTTCACTGTCTACGCCATTATTTTCCGCCGCTCCATTTCCCTATGCACAATTACCAAATTACTACTTTCAACATTAGTTAATTCATTACTCGGTGGCGCTAACACACTGCTTTCGTCTTCACTGTCATTTCTCAGTTTACTTTGGAGCCTAGTATTACGTTTTTCACACGCCATTATTGTCACAATATTTCACACGATAACACAGAAAAGCACAATTTGAAGAGCAAAAATAAGAGAACACATTAACGTAGCACTGAAAATAATATCTCGTTAATTGCAAGCGCAGCTGCGAAATACTTGCTGCAAATCTACATGCATGCCACAACTGTTTTACTGTACAATAATGAAAAACTACTACTACAAAGGAAATTCTCTCTATAATCACGCGCTAGCAATAAACAAAAGCTACATTTATTACACAAACTACAAGAAAAAATCAGAAGATTCCAATGAGTTATCCTCGGCTAAGGGTCGACATATGAAACATCCCCCTAGAAAAATTATATACATGACTGTGCTTAAACTGACACACAATATTTTTAGCGCAACGCAATCTGACTTTCAAAAATCCCTACAAAAGAATGGCCCTGACTAACATTAACCTATACCTTTCACAAATCACTTACCTCACAAAAATCTTCGTTACTCGAACTACTGCAATGCAGCGAGCGCCACTACTGTCGGCTAAATAAAAGATTCAAACTACGGAAGGCACTAACTACTGATAGGCATAGTTAGCAAATGAAAGATTTTAATAAAGAACAAACAATGTATTTACCTTAATAGTCATAATATATATAGCACTTCATGACATCCAGTCTTACAAATTTCAAAACTCCGCCATCTCTCTCCCCACATCCACCACTGCTGGCGGCTCACCTCCAACTGCGCAACGCTACGCGCTGTTAACATCCAGCTGCCCAACACTACAATGGCAGACAACAATGCAAACTAGCCACAGACTGCACACAGCACAGCCAGTGATTTTCATACAGAGCGCTACGTGGCGTTACCAATTAGAAAACAGAAACAGCCTACTTACATGCTTAGACAGTTATCACATGCTACTAGAAACAAATGTCGCATGTCCAATTCACAAAAATTCATATTAATTTCCATTAATAACGTCTATAAGGATCACCATACCACCCATCCATCTACACACACACACACACACACACACACACACACACACACACACACGAGAGAGAGCATAATTGACAGCTCGAATGTAACAGAGCAATGATACTTGTTTCTGAGACAATTGTTGCTGCTTGAATTAAGAACCGGTTTTGAACAAGATTTTGTTTTCTTGGTTTGTTATAACATCCCTCTGTAGTCGACATTTCATAAAACGTGTAAAAGTGTCTACTCTGCTCAGAACTTTGGGTATTATTGAAGGAGACAAATGATGTATATTTTTTAGGAGCCTTATTCTATTACAAACCCTAATTTGCCGCAGGTTTTCTTGTCTATTTGATGAATCGCATATCTCCTTTACCGTTGTGTTACGCAACGTTTATATTGCAAAGTAAATCAGTTTTATACAAGTTATCATTTACATTAAAGGATGAAGAACCAGTGAGAAATGACAAAAAATCAAAAAGAAGCTCAGACCAATCATTTATGTATTTCTGAATCCCACTGAAAATCTTAAATTCATATTAATCGCTATTTACGTCTCCTAAGTTGTAAAGGAGCCCATTTTTCTTTTTCCATAAATATCAAATATGATCTATTGCACACGTCGTTACCTTTAGGATAACTTACCACAGTAATTTTTCTTATAATTTCTCATTTTATTGGTACTCAATTTAGTTTATTAAGCGTGATTATCACGACTCTTAATTGTTACATTGTAATGAAAAGAATGTCTGACATCCTCAGCATTTGAAATAGAAGTTCCCCTCTCTGAGAACCGGATACTTTCACAGTTGTTGTATTGTCATAATAAGAATCATGAAAAAAATAAACGGACCATCTGTCGGCACAAGTAGAAACCACTGACTTCCAGGTAACGTTACTGACGTAAGTGAGGAATGAGTCCTAGTTTACTGGCAAGTGGCAGAGAATAATTACTGCGCAACGAGGGATCTGAGCATTATTCCAATATCGTTAAAGATTTCATAACTAACGTAAATATAGAACCAGTCGATTAAAATCAAGGGAAACAAACCATTCGATTAGCAGATAAGGGATTTTCAATAACCTTTTTTAACACACGAAGAGTTACAGATAGTGCCATAAGTTTCTTTATTGTGGGGCCTTCAGCATCTATTATGTTACAGTGGTGCATTATGCAGAGAACTGATAGACAATATGCTGCTTGATATTTTATTTTTGTATACAAATTTATTTCGGCATTTTTTGCCTTGACCAGTACAAGTCCCGACGTTGTAGATGGACATATGTCAACTTTGAGTAAACAACCAGGTGTCAGACATGAATTTCTATGGCTGTCAAAGCAATAAAAAACGTATTATAATAAGTTACAGATATCTTTGGTTCAACTCATGTTCAACGAATTTAATAAAACAAGTAACGGCTGGCATGTTCCACCCACTAAAGGCTGCATTCTCTCCAACGATACCCTGTTCGGATTTTTTATTGCCAGTTCGTATATAAGCGAACCCCGCCTCTGTTTGCAAATCACTCTAATTAATCACAGTATCAACGCTTATTTGCATGCATAAAAGTTCCATTATTACTTGCTGTGGATTCCAATTACATTACATTAAACCAATGCAGGCGTTAGTGCTTCCTTTCTGTGATGCTCTTGTCCGACAACATGAATCGAGTTTTGCTCTCAGAAAGTCTAGAGCGGAAGCAACTTTTGCCTAAAGTTTCCACGAAAATAGTAATTAACTGAGAAATGTACCTGAAATTCAAAGTGAAATTACACTGATGAACGTTTGTTTTTCTCCTTCTCTATCCTCAGCGTAACACAATCTCTCTGTTCATAGTAAAAAAAAATTCCAGGATTTAATTTAGCGATACATCAGTACACACAACTGGCCGGCCACCACTGACGTCAACAACGACCCTGACCAGTCTAGACGTCGAGTAGAGCTATTAAGTGCCATGTTGTGCTTTCAATCTCCAATAAGGCTTATTTGAAAGTATTGTGTTAACCATTATGACAAACAAAATATGAATCACTATATACGTCAGGAGGCCAATAGAAAATGACTGTCCGGGAGCTGCAGAGATCAACATTTCAAAATCGGTATCACCATCGTTCTAGTAGTGTTCAAAACAATGCATTAACTTGCGCCATGAACACCGAATGAAAAATGGAATGCCACAGTGATCACAAATGTCCGAATCATTAAGATCGAAGGTGAACTCCTTGGGAGTTACAAACTGTGCAGCACTTTCAGCTAGATATCCACTCTTAAAGAATGGATATAGAATTATATTGGTGTAACTGTGTGATGAGAACTGATGGAATATGATGGCATGCAACCGAATACGAAACAGTCTGTTGTGGAGATTATCGTGAAAGTGGCTGTCTTTAACGCGTAGCTGCAGAAAGTTCGCTAATATGTTTTATAAGCACGGAAAAAACATCCAGAGGCTGAATTTATCCAGTGGTTCCAGGTGGTATAATTGCAATGTCACACACTTTTCAGGAGGGATACTTTGTCCTAAAGAAGCAAGTTATTTCGACCAGCTGTTGCCCAAAAGCAGTGCTGGTACCACAGTTGTAGTTGTCTTATGCCCATTTTCCCTCTCTCGCATCCTGTGACGTAAAACTCTCTACTGCCCTTGCAAGATCGCGCACACAAGAAAAAATCGTAAAGGGCATAGCACCCCCAGTTTCTCGCAGCACAAACTTTCAAGCCAGTTTACCGTCTTGATTAACTGTCCACGAATGCGTTGACACTGATGTTAGTTGATCTTGATAAAGCTCTCTTGGTGACTCTTATTTGCAGGATTCCTTTCAGATGCATTTCATCTTCAAACCCCGATTGGTTGGAGTTAACAAGGAATTCCTTACTGAACGATGCAATAAGTTTGTTTATCTCATCTACAAATTTTCGGGCCGATTCCGCAGCTTGTTGTGCATAGTCACGTTGAGACTTTGTTTGAAATTTCGTTTTCTTTCATCATATGTCTTCCAGTTCTGTAGCACTGTTGGAAGTTATGCAACCATCCACTGCTTCCCTTGAAATCACTGTACTCCATGTCACGTGCAATTTGATGTACATAACGTAGCAGGTCACCAACATATACATACGATGAACTGTATCGAGCATCCTCGAAACACGCAAACACCAGTTTTTGTAAGAAGTGCGCCTTGTCGTCACCCGAATATCCGTAGTTTTTCTCAGGAAATCATATTGTTGCGGACTTATTAGAAATCTGTTCCTTTTTCTATGCTGCGGATGATCTTCCACTAATTATGTTTAGTACTCGCTGCTTGGACAAAGATTGTCCTTACTACGATTCACTGGGGACGAGATTTGTGGCTCCCTGTCCGACAAGGATGATGAACTACATTGCTCGACATATGTTTCAATATTGCTTTCACTTGTTCAGCACGTAACGTTATCATTGTATTCCTCACGTAAGTTTACCGCACAGTCGAGTGTGCAGAAACGCTAATATCTAATCTGCCACTTTTTTCTCACTTTGCGGAATTCCTTTGGTACCTTTCTGATGAAATGTCAACTTCATAAACATTTGTTATACATATAGTGCAATGTTTGCTTTGTTTATCGTTGTCATTGCTCTACTTTGTATCATCATCAGTAGCACTGTAACACTGTTGTGTGTTACTTGTCGTCTAAGCAGTTCAACTACTCTCCCTAGCCTCATACTGTGCTCACGATTGGATACATCCACTCCTGCCCCTTTCGTCATTAGCAACCGATAATGCGTCTGCATGGTAGACAATATGTGGGGAGTCCATAGCCGTAAACATCACTGGCCTTTTGCGGCTTAGCACTCAAAGGGTTTCTTGTAAGTCCGTATGACAGATGCGATTATGTGATTCCATTTTAGCATTGCCATTCAATTTAAAAATACTCATATATACCAACAAAAATAAACAACATTTACCAGTATTCCGTATGGTATTCTGCTTGCATTCTTGCATTTATGGCCCCACTCGCTGCTGTTCTCTACATACTCCCACGGAAAACTGCCAAAGACGCTGCTTTCGTAACACTCGATGACTCTGACTATCCTTATTGAGCAACAATGAAAAGTGTGTAGAACTAAAAATAGTCATGGAGGTAATCTATACAGGATGTCCGAAAGAATAGACACCATCTTCATATACAGTTAAGGCTAACCGGTCATTGACCTTCGTCTTCTGTGCGGATGCACACGTATTGCCCGAAATCTTACGGGACCCGGTAAGATTGTCTGCCACGAGTAATGAGTGTAATGGGCAGGGGTACTACGAATGTAGTGTGTGGACATTAAGTTGGGAATGTGGGTCTCACGGGGAGCGTGCAGGGGATACGTTCCTGCAGTCGCACTATACTCTCTGCCCTCGGTGGCTCAGATGGATAAAGCGTCTGCCATCTAAGCAGGAGATCACAGTTTTGAGTCTCGGGCGGGGCACATATTTTCAACTGTCCTCGTTGATGTATATCAACGCCTGTCGACAGCATAGGGTCTTTATTTAATTATCGTTTCATTGTAGAGCGCTGCATGGTCACCGATGGTATCTGTTCTTTCGGACATTTCCGAAAGAACAGATACCATCTTCATATATAGTAACAGAGCAGTGGAATTGAGGCAGTGTCTTTGGCGGTAGTCTCTGTAATACATGTTCTGTAATCACTTTTGCAAGTTTTAACTGTCAGTGCAATATGACTGCTGAATCTTTTTTTTTTTTTTCGAACTGTACAAAATTGTTTTGAAAGAAGTTCGGCGGACATTGCTCCCACACTGGCAACAGCAGCAGTGTGAAGGGAAAATTCAGTAAGAGGCAATCACAATGCTCCATTCACAATACATCCTTTGTGTGGGGTATAGGAGCACCTACAAACAAGATGCGGGCAAGGTATCTACTGGAAGTTCTGTGACGTACGACAGTAACATGATGTCTTCTTTGGTCGAGTGCTCAGAGACATGTCCAAGCAGACCTCCACCTCAGGCGCGATGCTGTCCCTTACCAGCCATTGTGGTTACGCAGCATCTCCAGACCACCAGCTGTAGAACAGTGCTTCGAGAAGTGAGAAAAATAGCGTCCCCAAGCTCCAGCAGCAGCAAATATAAAACTAAGCCCACTCACCGTTTCAAAAAAGTGATGAACACCACATCAGCTGTAGAACAAGAAAGTTTTCTCTCTCTCTGATAGTGCCTTCAAACCAGCAGCTAAAACTCGAAAAGTGGTGAGCGTCCTGTTTACAGTTACATAGATATTTATCTCGACTTCCAAATATCATCGTTTTGGCGTGTAAAATCAGATATTCGAGCCGATATCGGTTTCGGGATCTATTTCCCACAAAGCATGTGAAGTGGCTCAGGGAGGTTTCACAAGGGAGCAGTGATTTCTTTTTAGAGCCTGTGTTCGAGTGTGGCTGCCTGCATACACCGTAAAATTGATGCAAACTATTGTGTGGCAATCTTTTTCGAGGGCTTACTTAGAGACATATTCAGTTTAATTCAGTAACTCCTGAAGCGGCCCGTTTTTTGTATAGGATGGGCCCCCTCCACGCCGACGTGGTGACCAAACCAAAAGTTCTACTGTCACCTCCGTATAAAATGTTAGTTTTCAAATCAGGAGTCACAGGACGCGGGCTGTGATGTTGTCCATGCGTCTGGGTAGGATTACTCATTGACATGGTCCTCAGGAGACAGTAAATGGACGAAAGCGATCGAAGGGTAGCGGTTTGTAGTACAGAGGGAAAATAGTGCCAAGGCAAGCGCCAAGGGGAAAAAAAACCATCTGCGACAGTAGGACGGGTTGCAAGGGCAGTAGCGGTTTGCTAGCTGCGGCAGTGCATGCAAGGTGAGGTTATGTTGGTGCGAGGTAACGTGCATCGTTACCTTTGTCGCTGCGGGTGCTCTTGTACATGGGTCAGTCCGGGCGCTGTAGCTGGGCTCCTGTGAATTCTCCTGGGCCTGCTACAGCGGCTGCGTCCCTGTAACAGCCCGACGTCGTCATACATTAGTGGGCGACCAGCCATAGATCAGCTCAGTGTAGGGGGTGTGTGTGGCTGGTTTGTGTGTTGTGTACAGTACGGCTTCCCTGCGATTGCCTGTTTTACAGCGGGTCGAGCATCTGGGGTTGCCAGTAGTTGCTGTGTTGCAGGGGCTCGCCAGTACTGTTGTGCTGTTGGGTTAGCGTGCTGTGGATCATAGATGTGAAGCGGCTCGTGCTCAAAGACAATTGCTTATCTCACAAAAGCTATCGAAGTGTCTCTGAGATAGTTTCACAAGCCTGCCACGATTCCGTTTTTGGAGTCTGTGTCCAGGTTTGCTGCTATACATCGCAAAAGTAAAGCAAACTGCTGTGCAGAGATCTTTTTTTTTTTTTTAATGTGTATTTATACTCGTATTTAGTTGGATTTATTAACTCCTGAAGCAGCAAATCTCTATCTCTAAGTCTTTGTGCAGTGGTATAATTCGTTTCTATTATATCTTCAAGTTATGTACGTGACAATATTCCGCAACACCAGATGCAATAGCTCCTGAAGCAGTTCGTGTTCAATGACAAAGGGTATCCAAGCGCTGGGATTGGAAAGGGGGGAGGCCGCGGGTATTTCCAACGTGACAAGAAGTGCTTAGCAGCTACCGCGTGACCGTGCCATAATCCGGCGTAGCCACTTGGTGCAGCTAGCCCAGCACGTTGCCCGCCTGAGTCTCTGGGCCCGTTGGAAGAGGCCACACACCGAGGTGGGTGAATGTCTTGCCTCTTGCACATCAGAAGAATGAATGACTGACTGGACTGTTATCGAACGATCTAAATTTACGGCACAAGCATTTATCAGTATGACTTGTGAAGCATAACTTAGCCCATATTCATTATTTCACGAAACTTATTCGTCTTCACCAAATATCAATGCTATCAACAAATTCCTCAGATGCTAATATACTCCTCCTTCTTCAGCGCCGACATCTCATCCATTGAACACAGTAAATAATTATGCCCATCCTCCCAGTCCAGCAGCTAGACAAAGACTAAGTCCTTTTCTCCAGCCGCGATTACGAATTACGTCATGGGAGAGGAGAGGGGGATGGACGGCAGTGCCCTCTGGTGATGGTACTGTGATCAATTGGACCCCAAACCTCATAGTGAACAGATTAGATTGAGCTACTGCTTATGACAACTCAAATTGTTTAAATAAACAGTGCATACAAAATAAAGACTTCCATCTGTCCTATCCAGCATACCAGAACAGACTGAGTCCTTTCCTCACCAATTTCTATGTGGAGGAGAGGAGAGGAGCAATGCGTACAAAATAAAGACTTACAGCCATCCTATCCAGCAGCTCAGCACTGACTGAGTCCTTTTTCCACCAGTTTCCGGATGTTGGAGGGGAGAGGAGGGCGGAGGGGGGGGAGAGGTGGTTAGGTTAGTAAAGGCAGCCCAATTGACCTATTTTCCTGCCAAAATTTGAACTCGCCATCATGACGACACTGCGACGTTGCCACATCTATGGCCGCCATTTTGATCGACCATCTTTAATAAATTTGGCAACAGTGCAATGTGGGGCCGCGACCCCCTCGCCCTACTTATTATTTCATGCAGTGTTCCTTTTCTTTTAGCATTGACAGCTCTACCCAAACGTCGCTGCACTCGATCACTAAGTGTAAGCCATCCGCCTATGCGTTGTCCTTGGTGAGAGGTAATGCCTGAAATCTGGTATTCTCGGCACACTCTTGATTCTGTGGATCTCGGATTATTGAATTCCCTAACGACTTCCAAAATGCATTGTTCCCTGCATCTAGCTCCAACTACCATTCCGTATTCAAAGTCGATTAAATCCCGTCGTGCGGCCCCAGTCACGTCGGAAAAATTAACCCATGAATAACCTGAGTTCAAATGACAGCTCCGTCAATACACTGCCTATTTTTATATCTTACTTAGCGACACTATGGCCAGTTGTAAATGGGCACATCCCTGTCCCATTACTTTTGTTACCTCAGTGTATGTATCTATGCGTATTCACTGAACCTTATTATTGAAGTCAAGACATTCTCTCTCTTTACAATTCCACCCATGCCCCCACTACCTCACTCCTCCACCCACCAACAAATTCACTGGACTCTTGGGAATACGCAAATAGTTTCGTTTTTTGCTTATGAAAAATTACTAGATTCGACGGTTGGCCATTACGTGATCCTTTTTTTTTAAAAAAAAAAAAGATGAAATAACCCCAGCAATTTCGGATAAAATACTGGTTTGTTGTTTTGCTGTGCTCTTCGGTCAGAAGACTGGTCTCATGTAGCTCTCCTGTCTAGTGCGTCCGGCGCAGACCTCTTCATTTCAGCATTACAAACCTGCTTATTACATTCCAGAGGAAGTGTCCTACCAACTGATCCCTTCTTTTAGCCAGATTTTACCACAGATTCCTTTTCTCCCCCATTAGATTCAGTACCACTTCATTAGTTATCCGACCTAACCATGTAATCTTAATCCCTTGCCGTATTTTGACGAGTTCGACTCATGGAAACAAATGCAGAGTAAACGTAAACATCAGAAATCATACTCTTGGGTATGAAAGTCGTGCCAAACTTTTGTATGTCGGATATGGCTCTATTCAACACGTACATTACCCAAAAAATAATATATGATCAGAGAAATGAAACATACGTTGATTATCGAATAAATATAGCAGAGGTATTGTTAAAAAATGTCAAATGACAGACTACGAAAAGTGTGAAAAACCATCACTAGGTCAAAGGCCTCTTCAAGTCCAAGCGCAATGTTAGGCGCATTTCCCAAAAATTATCGATGCGATACCCAGAAGAAAAGATAAGGAAAAAATAAAAATGAAGGATGTGCAAGGTTCGCATAAATCACAAAGTATGAAGCGAAACGACGTGGAATGCACAGAGAGTAAAGTGACACAACATCCAACACAGCGCTTTGGAAACTACCATACCATGAGGAACTACTGATTTTAGAGTTGTAGGTATTTTCCTATAAGACATTCGTTCAAGGGAACCATTTTTTCCTGTAATTACGTTTTTTTGTTCATAATATCTACTTTTAGGTGTCACGCTGTTAATTCGTTCTGAAGAAGTAACACCTGCAGAAGCTGCCCAAAAAGATTATAATTCCTATTAAAGATTTGCTTATGTGCAAATTTATATTTATATTCCGAAGTACTGTCTGAAAGATTGTATTACAAAAAACACATAAAAAGTGAACAAGAATGAAATTAACAAGAACGTCTACAGTAGTATCACAATATCTGTATGTCGGCTTCTATTGCGATATTCTTGCCCTTCACATTCGCCTGTTCGCAGGCGTCGCCTCTAATCGCATGGGTACGGATTTCTTCGAAATAAATGGTACAGCAAGGGGTTCAGCATATTTCTGAAGCACCACGTTCTGAAAGCTTTTAGTCTCTCCTTGTCTGGACTGTTTACCGTTCATGGTTCACGTCCGTACAAGGTTAACCAACCGACAAACACATTCGAAAAAGGTATTTTGACGCTTTTATATCCGATGTTAAAATATTTCTCTCCGCAGTAATGTTTCCCTTGGTATTGCCAGTCTGTAGTTTATATCATCACCACTTAGGCAGTCGTCATTTTCTTCTGCCCAATAACAAAACTAATTTACCACTTTTAACGTCTCTTTAGCACATTCCAATCAACAATATGAAAGGCTTTCTCTAACTCTACAAGTCCTGTAAACGTATGTTTGGCTATCTGCAGTTCGGTTTCTCAGGTAAGTCGCAAGGTCAGTGTTGCCTCTAGCATTCTTATATTTCTCGGAAACCAAAACTCAGCAGTAGTAGGGAGATTGGGGGCGCCAACCCCAATTTTGATACCAAATTTATGCGCAATTTAATTAAGTTGATCAATTAATCACGCCCCAGCCTCCCGTGCCCCCACCAAGCCCACCCCGCCCCCGATCAAGCCCGTCCCCACCCTGGACGACGTCATATGTTTTTCTAAGCCTGCACATGGGCCGCATCCCCCGCCACTTCCCCACGTACAATATTGGTGGGAATTTCAAATTTTGGTGGAAATTTCGAAGTTTGGCGGGTATTTCGTATTTTGATGGGAGTTTCTTTGTCCCACAGGCTATGCTGACGCCCCACCACACCCGGGAATTGGTGGAAAATTAAAATTGGCAGTACCCTTTCCAGGACTCGAACTCTGGTCCTTCTGGACGGAAAGCCCAAGTGCACTCCCCTCACACAATTATTTCACCAGAAGCACTTGGAATTGGCGGGAAATTAAAAAGTGTGGTGCCTTTTCTTGGACTCAAACACTGGTTCTACTGAATGGAAAGCCCAAGTTCCCCCCCCCCCCCCCCCCCAACTCATGGAAACGGTCTAGATACAGGAGAGCAAGGTTAGGTTAGTGTACTTTATTTATTTTGGTCAGGAAAATGAAGTAAAAAAAGTTGTTCAAATGGCTCTGAGCACTATTGGACTTAACATCTGAGGTCATCAGTCCCCTAGAACTTAGAACTACTTAAACATAACTAACCTAATGACATCACACACATCCATGCCCGAGGCAGGATTCGAACCTGCGACCGTAGCGGTCGCGCTGTTCCAGACTGTAGCGCCTAGAACCACTCGGCCACTCCAGCCGGCCGAAAATGAAGTAAAGGTAGGTCCTAATTACTTAATTAATAGTAAATATCGGGACTAATTAGACAACTATATGCGCAGCGCTACACAAGGATGGCCTAAAATCGCAATACAGCTCAAAAACTGACGATACCATACAGCTGGTGTTATCCTGCTGGGAAAAAATTTCGCAGTACCACTACAAACTAGTGACAGACACAATCAAACTCTACCCTTCACCTACGAGCTGGCGAGAAAAAAGGCAGTGGTGTAAGGTATTATCTTTAAATCGAAGCCAATACATACTACCACAACTGATGGAAAAAATGCATCACAGCTCTAATTACACTTTAAAATTGTCGTGATAAAACCAGCACTTGTAATAAACGGGTCATAATGCAACACATATACTAGGGAATATCGTCATTCCGAAAGTACGGTATAGCACCATAATCGACTGCATCTAGTCACTCCCAACCAAATATTCTAAAGAGGCAGTGCATTTGTTCTATTTTTTCTGTATGGCTATGTCTTTGCTTGTGTTGTGGATGGCTGCCCTACACCTCACCCAATACTCCCACTGCTGGATGACCCTATCCCGGACGTACTACATTGCGGATCCCCCAGCGGGAGGATGGGGTGGGGTTTATTGGAGCCATTCGCAGCACATGCGTAGAATAGACATACAGAAAACTAGAACAGTGCATAGTATCTGTAGAATATTTGCTTGAGAGTGACTGGGCTCATTCGAGTACGGTACTATACTGTCCGACTAATGTGTTGTCCTGTACCGTACGTAACAATAAAACTTATGAAAGATTGTCGCTTTCTATCCGATAGACATCTAGCACACAAAATAGCGGAATGGGGATGATTATGTTCCATCATCGCCGATCTTTAAGAGTGGAAAAGTAGGCATGATAGGCGCAGCAGGTGGCATGGTTTGATGTTATTACTGGCGAATCTCGAAATCGAGACGCCGTGATTGTTAATATGCATGCATAGAGTCTATAAGTATGTGTGTAGTGCTTTCAGTGGTGGACAGTTGGGGCTCGAAAGTACAATTTTCTAACTGTTTCTAACTGCCGGGGTTGCACAGTCTGTAGGTACGGGGAAGGGAATCTCTCGTGGTCAAGAATGCTATGTGCAGTCGACACACTGTGAGCACCGAATAACTTATTACTAGGATAAAAAAAGCACCTGATACCTACAGTTTGCCGATGTCCTGAAATGGTTGTGGGGATCTATGAGAGTTGGGTGATGTAAACAAAAGTAGCGAAGCTCATATGGTAAGCGATAAGAGCACATACTTATGGGGAAAAAGAATATCAGAGCAGCAGCAGAAATCATTTCTGTACATATCTCAACTCCCCATTGCAGATCTCTACACGGCAGAGTGGAAGTCAGATGAACGTGTGAAACTGTGTCAGACATTAGTTTCCACCAAGTGCCTGACTACATGAGTCTGCAGACAAGCTCTTTGATGTGCCTTAGCAGTACACAGATTTGTTTACAGACTACGAGTTTCCAATCTGCACCATTCGCTGAGTCTCATCAAGGTACGAGACGGCTGTTACTATACATTTAATGGCCTTTCTATGCAAAATGTGTGTATGTAGATCATTAGGAAGTGGTGAATTCTCAAAGGCGTGTGTGTAGGACAGGCAAATATCCTCGTATAAAATCAAACAACGCGTAGACATGCCTACCATATGACCACATACCTACGGTAAAATATTAAAAACTATATGAAAAAGACATAAATCCATAAAAATCGACGAAAACCTGGTACAATTACGACAAATCGATGGGAAATAAGTAAAATTGAGGGAAATACGACAAAATATGTAAAACTGCGTAAAAATCTGTAAAATTACTTAAATTGAGTGAGAATACATAAAATTAGAGAAAAAGTACCACGAAATGCGGGGCATTGAGGAAGGTTGGTGGGTATACGATCACGTAAGACCGAGAAAAGCTTAAAAATTATTCTCTGACTGCATTCACTTTTAACCCACCCCCAGTCCCTGTAAACTACGTGGGTTTTCGTAACACATACTCCAACAAAGGCGACATATGTGTTACACCAGGCTAGACATATGCATCCCAATCCATAGCTGCGTTCTCACACGTGCAGTCGAATATATACATTTCCTAATTACGGTTGGTTCTCACAAATAGTGTTATTCCTTAAGTATTAAAGAGAAGACTCATTGCGGTTATCAGAGCATTCCCTAGAATGTTCTGTAGGAGAGTGGATCAATGTCACATGTATCACCTTTAATAGTGTGAAAGAGTCTACTCGAGAGGTGAGGTGTTAGGATGAAATTGCTATATTAGCCTACACATGACCTAAGCTATATGACATGAGACCAGGACTTCTCTGTGCAAGAGGAATGCTACCAGAGCTGTGGCGATGCTACTGTAAACAGAAATAAGACTGTGACATCCCCTTTGGCTACTGATCGTGGTGCTTACTCCCTCATAAAAGGTTGCTGCTTCTTCGTGTGCATTTTCCTGCATCAGCGTGTGTGTGTGTTACCTCAATGTATAAGCTACTAAAATATTCAAGTCGATTTTTCTTCCCTCTATTTCCTAGTGAGACATAGCCGCATCCGTCAAAATCGATACTACTACTGTTACAAATGACATGCATGGCTGACGTGGGAAGCGTGACTGAGTGTACGTACGTTACCGACCTAAAAAGACGTTTAAAATCCATTAATTTCCTAAGAGACAGAACAGCTGTCTCCAGACTTCGTTCTAGTCGGTTTATAAGCAGCTCGAGCTGTGGATAAACACTGCCGATGCCTTCCTAGGATACCGGAACAGTGTAGAAGGAAGCAGTTTTATCTTGTTAAAATTTGCCACCATGATGAATGGGTTAACATACTCGCGGGGTAGCTGTATGTCTGATGTTGGACAAATATATCACCCATTAAAGTGTTAAGAGAGTTGCATTCCACACGAATAATACTTCGGAAATAGTATGGCTTTAACAGTGTAGCATTTTTAGGTGCAGAACCGTGTAATGATTGGAGTGTCCATTTATGCTCTATGATCATTTCTCTCATGCTGGTACCTTCCTAGTACTGACTCTGGACAGTGGAATAATGCTTAAGAATTGATTGCATTCTTGATTTACGTGAAATGTTTCAAACGCCATACATATGGACCTCCATAACGTATAAACCATCTGTTACAGCAACACAACACTTTCATGTCTACTATACACCGATAAGAGGTGCTACCCTCCTTGACACGCACCCATCTGGACGTTTCTTGTTTCTACCCATTCCTTCAATAGCTGATCGTTCTCGTCTGTTTTACTGTATTCCCAAGTGATGCTGTGCTTTTGGACGGATGCCGTATGTAAGATTAGTGTTGCATGAAGGATTGCTCAAGGACAATGTGGGAGGGAGCTGTCAATCTCCGACTTTATCCTACAAATGCGACAATACTTTGTGACGCACATCCACACAATGAAATATGACCAGTCGTAATCGTAAATTCTGTACTATGATCGATGTGCTAGAAATATGGAGATAACTTCTTTGCATCGGTATAGGAAGCTCTCTGGTATACTTTGGTGTACATGGTCGACTAGATGTACTGCAAAATCACATAGCTGCATCTGCAATCTAGTATATGGTACTTGCAAAGTAGTGGAGGGGTGATTCAGTGATGCTATAGAAATTGGGTAGCACTCTACCGTTTCATTGACTGGCACTGAAATTACAGAACAACACGTAAAATTGTTAAAACTGATCTGACTATCAATTGCGGTGTGTACTACAGCACATCGACCCATATCAACGGAGTCTTTCCCATCCTGTTCATTACCACGTAATGATTGACTGACACCACTCAATTGAGATGGAGGGTGCCTTGGCAGAACACTGGATATCTGTCACCAGTCGCTTTGGAGCATGGATTAAATGTAGAAGTCATCATCTTCATACAGTTGTTTGGAAGCGCTCCTCAATCCTGCAGACTCGTCCCACTTCCTTATGTTGCGATGCCCTTCACATGTTTTAAATTTCATTTTTTTAACTATGTTTTCACCAATAAGAGAACAATACCTTTTTTTTTATTTGTACTGCCTCGTGCATGTTGTGAACAGCACCTTCTGGTGATGCTCAACACTGGAACACTAATCATGTACTTGACTGCAAAATGAAGGAGCAATGCTTTTCGAAGTGGAAGACCGAGACATCCGCTACCCTGTCGATGGGGAAGATGAGATTAACTGTACAGGTCATCACCTTCGAATAGCTGTTGGAAGCACTCTACAATACCACAAACTCTTCGAGTTTCCATATGTTGCGATGTCTCCCACATTTTTGTCAATGAGAAACACCACTTCTGTGCTTTATATCTACCAGTCTGTGTTGTGGTAGCTGTATAGCTTATGCCATGTGACGTTCAGCTTTCTGTGAGAGTCAAAGGATAGAAACGTGTTAATGTTGATTTATCAGCAGCTGACATGGACCTCAAAGTCATGGTAGAAAAAGCAAAGTGTATGGCAGTGTACACTGATTGTATGTCTTACAAATGAAAAAGCAATGTATTAAACTGCTTATGAAGGACAATACAGGAACCCTCTCATGTGATTGGTAGTCTGTTGGATATGGTTCTCCTAGAGTATAGGTGATGGAACTTTACACTGATCTGTGGAAACGACTTCGATCACAAGCCACCTGCTCCAATGAACCAATATCTGTATATTAATAGGATCTCCACATATGGTCAATGCCAGAAAGCAGACTGTATTTGTTTCAGATATATCAAAAAATGGCTCTGAGCACTATGGGACTCAACTGCTGAGGTCATTAGTCCCCTAGAACTTAGAACTAGTTAAACCTAACTAACCTAAGGACATCACAAACATCCATGCCCGAGGCAGGATTCGAACCTGCGACCGTAGCGGTCTTGCGGTTCCAGACTGCAGCGCCTTTAACCGCACGGCCACTTCGGCCGGCTCAGATATATCAGAAGACAGGAACATGGTAATATCGAGTTCTCTAACAGATGACATTAGCGGAGTTTTTATAGTTCGTAAGTTTCCCCTGTTGGTTGGTACAAAATATCAAGGTGGGAGAGAATATTTGGGCGATAGACATGAGTGGACCCTGAGGGACGCAGATCTCCTCTGGATTGCAGTACTTGTATGTACTTTGGAGATGTGCTGCAGTGCAGCAGCAACACCCTCTTCCTCCTTCCATGCTTTGTATGATGTGGAGTCTTCCTAATTTTCCCAACAAGAAACATCACCGTAACTGCTCATACTATCTTTCCTGCTACCTTGTGTTGCAGGGGAAAGCTTTGTTTGGGGCTAACCTTACAGATTGTACATAATTAGCGGAGCTACGACAACATTTTCCCATTTTCAACGAGTGGTCAAAACGCGCTCCTGTCACATTAACTCAGCTAGTCCTGTTACTTCACAAAATGCAGAAGGTCTTAGATAAACCACTGTCTGACTTTGGTTCAGGAGCGACTTAAACTGGGACTATGACGTGGACAAAGCTGCAGGGAGGGCGGGGCAGAAACTGAGGAGCAGTTTCAAGGTGCAGAGGGACTGTCTAAAAACCAGCACTGGAGTTTTTGCCATATGGGATGCTTAGCAGATAGGTTAGAAAAAAGTGTCTCGTTTCGGGATATGAGAGTGGCACGAATATGATTTAGCAGCGGCTGTAATCATTAAAAGATGTCTCTACAGGATCCAACCCAAGTATGTGGTAGTATGGGTAAACTTGATTCGAAATCACAGACAGTATTTCTACCAGAAATCGTAATGTTGTAAGTGACACGTGTGAGTCTGTAGTCTCAACACTGCTTTTTATGCAGGGTGTCGGTAACGTTGTCGCTACGATCGTGTTTTTAATATCGCGGTCCTTATTCGAAATGTATGGTGTGGGCTGTAGGATCCGTCTGCGGTCAGTTTCAAATGTCGATTCTCAAAAGTGTTCCTCGAAAGGAACATCGTCTTCCCTCCATGGATTACCATTTGACGTACCTGGTGAGTGTAGTCCGACTACTGAAAAAAATTACTGGTCATGCAAATTGACTCTAATGATCAATGTAATTACTTAGCCTGTCAAAAATGGTTCAAATGGCTCTAAGCATTATGGGACTTAACATCTGAGGTCATCAGTCCACTAGACTCAGAACTACTTAAACCTAACTAAGGACATCACACATATCCAACCCGAGGCAGGATTCGAACCTGCGACCGTAACAGCAGCGCGGTTCCGGACTGAAGCACCTAGACCCGCTTTTTTTTTTTTTTTTTTTTTAACAATGAAAATTTCCGGACCGAGACTCGAACCCGGATTTGTCGCTTATCGCGAGCGATCGCCTTACCGCTTTTTTTTTTTTTTTGCCGGTCTGGTGTAACAATGACAAACATAAACTGCTTCTAGCATTTTTGTTTTAAATATATAAGAAGATGACTGTTATAAAATAAAATATTTCTGGGAAACGTAAATAAGTGGACTTTTGTACATAATAGTAAAAAAAAATCCTGCTTCTGTCGGTACAAAACAATAACGGTCTACATTCCTCCTTTGGGCGCGTACCTCGCTAATCCCGTTATACCTCTCGTTGGTGTCTGGTACGTCTTCACGTGTGGTTGTGGCCCTTCTCCACTGTCCTGGTCCTTTCTTGTTCTGATACTTATAATCAATAATTACATTCTCCTACCCGGGACACCCCAACTGGGTGGGGGATCAAGCAAGGCACTCCTCTGTGTCTATAACATTGCACTGCGGACACAGTGGCTCGTCCGCCATATGAATTGTATGCAACCTGGAACGAGTCACGTATTTCCCATTTACCACCTGATACCACAGTGCGCGCGTTCCCGTAACTGTTGGTTGGCGGCGCTCTACGGCATTATTCGGCCGTCGTCGAGTCAAGATGTGATATATATCACGTGCCGTTGCCGTCCTGGTAGTCGGTAGTTCCATATGTACATAACTGTGTTCCACAAAAAAGGTTCGCATATGGGCAAGCGATGGTGAAATGTGAGACACCGCTACTGGAGCCGAACGTGAAGGTGGAGCGAGTTCGTCTATCAAGGTGCCCGTCAGACTTGTCTGGTGTCGTGTCCACCATTGTGGTTACATAAATAGCCACTGCTCGGTCGCGTACGTGGACTAGTCCAAGACCTCCACGACTACGAGGAAGCGTGAGGGTTTCGTATCCGACCTTAAAAAGCAGACCTGTGCTCACAAAATATCCTAGTGCCGCCAGGATTCGGCGGGCCAACACCACCGACATAGGAAGAACTTGTACAAGGTGGGGGATGCGAGAGGCTAGATAAGTGTTGGCAAAGGTGACCCGTTGTATCATATCCAGTGCCCTTAACCTGTGACTTCGGACACTCGCGCGAATTGTTTTCAGAAGATGTCTGTAACTCAGTGCCACCGTGCGTCGGACGTCTGTAGTGAAGATAATTCCTAGGCATTTCATCTTGGTAATTGGCTGTAAGTGTGCTACACTTCCTGGCGGGAGTCCTCTCCCGATGTTCATCGCTCCCGACTGTGCCATGTTCAGGCGACTTCCCGTAGCCATACAATACAAATTAATCCAATGCACGGCCACCCTTGCCTCGTCGCCTGACCGTGCTAAAAACACTAGGTCATCCGCGTATGTTCTGCATATAAACTTGTTGTGCCTTATCGTCATTCCTTGGAGTCGATTCCGGAGCCCGCAGAGCAGCGGCTCGACAGCGATGGCATATAATATCATTGACAGCGGGCACCCTTGTCTGACCGATCGTGAGATGGTGATGGGCCCCATCAAGCGTCCGTTGACGAGCACTTTGGATGCGGCTCCGTTGAGTAGTCGCATGACGACGGTGACAAAACTTCCCGGAAACTTCATTTGCTTCATCACGTCCGTGAGATAAGCGTGGCTCAGCCTGTCAAATGCGCGATCGAAGTCTATCGATACCAATACAACCCGGAGACGACATGTTGATGCCAGTGCGATAACATCGCGGTAGTCGCTGAGTGCCGTTTGTATATTGCTATCTCCTCCTAGCTGGGTTTGGTCGAGTGATATCACTTAGCGTATTACGCGTTTAAAGCGTGCTGCAAGTATCCTGGTGTAGATCTTGTAGTCGCAATTAAGAAGGGTCAGTGGCCGGTAGGCCTGTATCCCTGTGCCGCCGGATGGTTTGTGGATGGGGATGATCATTCCTTCCACGAAGGAGGGTGGAAGAGGCACGTTGGGAGACATCAATTCGCAGTACTTGGCAGTCCATCGTGGAGTCATAAGATCTTTAAATGTAAGATAAAACTCCAACGGAAACCCGTCGGCCCCGGCGATTTGTGCGACGCTCCCTTATCAATCGCTTCTATTACGTCGTCAACTGTGACTTCACTTGTTAACTCCAGGTTGGCCGTCTCGTCGAGACACGCGGAGAGCGTTCGTCGGACCTCATGAAAGGCTATCTGATCGTGTTCCTCTTCTTCGTAGAGATGACCGTAGTGTTCCACAAAAGCGTTGGCAATGTCTTTTTGCGTTGTCATACGGCGACCATCTGGCAGTACGACCGTCTGTATTAAGGTTCTGCGGCTACGTTGTTTTTCTCTGATAATGCGATACATCGACGGTGATTCTCCACGGACTCGTTCAAAGGCCCTTGCACGGATTGCGACACACTCCAGACGGCGGCGCGTTATGGAAATTATTTGGGCCTGTGCTCGTTTTATACCGGCACGACGCTCCTGTGAAGGTGCTTGTACAGAAAGTTCGCGGAGCATCGTGAAATAAAAGTCCGTCGTGTGTCGCCTCCACATCATCTGCTCTCTGCCGTATGCAATTAACGCTCGGCGCAATGCAGGCTTAACGCATTCCAGCCACCACTGCAATGTCGTCGGATATGTCGGGAGGCGTCGTTCACACACATGCCAAGTGTCTTCGATTAAGCGTTTGCTCTCAGGTTCCCTGAGGTGTGCTTTATTCAGTTTCCAAACACTGCGACTCCTCCACACTTGTTGACGAGTCAGGGAGACCATGCATATATATGCTATGCGATCTGAAAAGGCGACAGGCCACAATTCCCCATCGAGGATCGCAGGTTCGAGACGACGTGTTACGTAAATGCGATCGAGACGACTTGCAGAGTGACTCGTGACGTAGGTGTATCCACGTCTGTCGCCATGTATCGTCTGCCATGTATCAATGAGATTCATGTCCTGTATGAGTTGCCGCAGTTCCGGGCATGAAGTATAACGTGGGTGTTGATCTTTTGGTGCGAGCACGCAGTTGAAGTCGCCTCCAAATAAGACATGTTCATACCGACCTAAGAATAGTAGTGCAATATCCTCTGCGTAAAATCGGGATCGGTCGCGCCGTCTGTCGGACCCCGACGGTGCGTAAATGTTAACGACCCGTACTCCCAGCACTGTGAGCGCCAGTCCTCGCGCTGACGGCAGGTAGACCACGTCCTCGGCTACTATGCCGCTAGGTAGAAGTATCGCTGTTCCGCTGCCGCCGTCGGTAGTAGGTGTAATGTACGTATCGTACTCATAGAGGTCGGGGAAGCTCTCAACACATACTTCCTGCAGCAGAACGATGTCGACGTCTGACGCATGCAACATGTAATAATTGCAATTTGACAGGCGTTCTGATCGTATTAATATTAATAGAGGCTGTTCGATATACCTGCCGCTGTTACTCAGTGCGTAAAGCGCACATGAACGCTTATGTTAATTTGTGTGCTGCTGCCCGGTGACATGCTGTCTGTGCGTCAGTCTGCATCTTCTGCGCGGTTAACATCCGGTGGACGCAGCACTCGCCATTGCGGGTGCGTCGTCGGTCTGTGGGTCAGTATCGGATTCGTCGGCCCAGTTCCTGTGCTGGAGGTCCAGCTCCCGTCGTGTTTCTCCGGCCTGGCTGACCGAAGGCGATGGCGTTGCTCCAGGGGGTGGAGGGACTCCTTCCGTCGGCTTTCCGTCCGGTGTGTCTGTATTCAACCCCTGTCTAGCATGATTCGCGTCGTACTGCTGTGTGGGAGGTAGAACCTCCCGTTGCGCATCCAGATGCACTGTATCGACGTTACACCCAAGTCCGTCTGGCGTGGACTTCAGTAAGCAGGAATCCGAGGGCGCTAGCCGTTGTTTCTTGTGGCGCTTCGGCGATCGTTGTTTGCGCGTGTGCGCCTCCGTATCCGAGTGCGGAAGTGACTCCCGGTGCTCAGGGACGAAAGCAGCTGTCGGCACAACCGCAGGATCAATTTCCATACCTCCTACCGATCCTTTCCGCTCGGTTAAGGGCGTCGTCGGCGCCGGAGCGGCAGAGGTGTGCGTCGTTTCGTCACTGGAGGCGGTCTCTGCTGCAGTCGGTTGCAATAAACTGTCAGGATTCTGTAGCTGGTCATTCTCCGGGATGGGATCTGTTCGAAATGCGTCCGCATACGTTAGTGGCAGCGGCGTCAACGTGGAGTGAGGCACGGGTTCGCCGGTTGGAACGTGCACTATCCTCCGCTGCATACATTCGGAACGGACGAGGCCCTCTTTCCCGCAGCCTGAGAATGTTTTGGGCTGTCCATCGTAGATGACTATAGCTCTGCATCCGCCGATGAACAAGTACGAGGGTACATGTCGTGTCAGTTCTATTCTTTGACGCACCCCATTGAGAACGGGGTAAGTCGTGAAGTTGGACCATTTTTCCTCAACGTGGCTAAGCACTCTTCCATATGGGCGTAAGGCGTCAATGACCAAGTCAGACGGAACCTCGAAGAGAAGTTCGAAAATACGTATGTTTCGTAAGCCCAGTCCTGCGTGATCAATAGTTACTTCTCCAACATGTCCATCACAGTGACGAAATTTGAGTCCATGGTTAGTATCTCGGATGATTTTGTCACATACTGCATCGTTAATCAGCTTGACGTAAACGACACTGCTCACTATGGAGACGTGTATTCCGATAAGTTCGTTGTAGTCAAGTTTAAATTCGTCTCGTAGGAACCTTTCGATTTCGTAGGCTTTCGGTCTCGAATATTCATTCGAAAAACTAATCTTGAGAGTCGACTTTCGGTATGCATGTGCCATTCTATATCGAGTCGTCTAAACGCGCGAGTACGCCGAAGAGGTAAACAACTGCGCGAGCGCGAACGTCTCCGGCAGGGACGTAAACAAACGTCCGTGCCGTAGCACTGCCGAAGGCAGACTTGCTCGGCCACAGTTAGCCTATTAAATTGATATCAATGACATTCCAGCTGGTGGGTGGCGGAGATGCCTGGGGCACCACGGAATGCTTCTTGACAGACGTTTCTTTTTTCTTTTTTTCGTTGCGAAGGTATCGTTAAACGAAATTTCAGTCTCCTACCTACATAGGGCAAGACAGGCTATCATTGCTTGTTTCGTAAATGCTAGTATGATATAACATAGCATTGGTAAAACAATATCCCCAACAGTGTACAAAACAGCTACATCCTCTTGAATTATAGCTTGTTGTTGTCGAACGTAAAATGAATGTGTTTTTTTCTGACATGTGAGCCAGTGACGTGAAGGATTGTATTCTATAAAGTTATTTCACATCTTTGAAATGTTTGTAATACACATGTGCATGACAGTTTATTTACAGACACTGAAAGTGAGAGACGCTCTCATGTCTTATAATTTGTTCATCAAGCTGAGAGAAATTGTTTCATATGGATCGTTTTTTTTTTTTCCTTTGGAGATTAAATTCTCGCTTTTTCTTTCCTCCAATGATGGTTTCGAGATAACGATGACATTCTGCGGCGATCGGTAATTTTTGTAGCAAAGTAGTTGAATTCTTTTTTTTTCCTGATCATTTGTGACTGTATCGGTGCACTTCATTGGATGTCACAAAAATAATGAGATGCAAATTGTATCCTGCAGTCGAATGTAAAAACTGTAGCGATTTTGCTCATAAAACTAAAAGAAAATGGACTATGCCTATTTTCATGGAAAGAGATCATTTATTATCGTCGCGATTGTGTGTTCCTTTTTTAATAGTTGCTTTATTATAGGAGTCACGTTGATGTTAAATACAAATGGCGTGTTGGCCGAGTTCCGTAAGAGGTCGCAGCTGTCCCTTTAGACAAACAACTCGTGGACAGGTTAGCCCTCATTTATCACGGTTTTGTTCTGAGGGATGCAGGCGTCGCACTCTACTGTATGAGTAGTTCTTGTCTGCGTCGATAATGCTGACCGCCCAGCAGCGTACAAGAGGGGGCCGCATTGTACTGAAGACACTGAGGTGTGAGGCTGCAGTCACTTCAGGCGGAGGACTTCCTGTTGTGGAGCAGCCAACTTCTGGAAAAGCCGTCTGGAGCATTCTCCAGAATTTCGTTGTTGTTCCAGAGGGGTCCAGTCCTTCCGAGAAATACGTTTAACAGATTGCAAGAATGAGTTGCGTTCACGTTAAATACAACTGTTCTCCATCGCAGAATGGCAGGCTGCTGGTGGCGAGGGGGGGGAGGGGGGCGCTTCTACGGGGTATGGTTGCCGGGCACGAGTTGTAGACACTTGTGAGAAGGGAATACTTGTGAGAAACTGAAATGTGGGGAGACTTGTAAGAAGGGACACTTGTGAGAAACTGGAATATGGGGACACTTGTGAGAAACTGGAATGTGGGGACACTTGAGAGAAATCCGGAATACTGAGGGACCGGCACAGGGTGTGTCGCAAATGCTGTGCCATTACCTGCTCGGCCACTACCTGCTGCCACTTGGTGTGACTGAGCGCTCGGCTTGTGCCGGCCTGGGCAGCTGCCGAAGGACATTTCACACTCCTCCAGTGCAGACAGGTTACATTATTTCACAATTTTTTTGAGCAAGGAAGAGTGGCGTTAGTCAAATTAGAAATCGGAGCTGATTTTGCCCACACGATGTCAACCATTAGTTGCAGCACAGTTATGCTTAAGACCGTTTTCATCGGAATTTTTGTTCTGATTAATCTTACACAGGGCATAGCTTTCGCTCAACCTCATTCTTAGCGATGTATTTTACAGAAAAATGTTTTCCATCTTTCAACCCCTCACCCAATATTTGATATTATAGGAGTGGCAAACTTTTACCATATATTAAGAGGAGCCAACTAAAGAATTTGGTTCTCGGTAGAAACTTTTTTCTTTAATTATTTCGAAATAAACCTCAATTTTCCCGCACCATTCAGGGAAGTGTACTGAGGTCTAATGTGAGTCCTGCTAGCAATTAGCGTTAAGGAATACAATTTATGTATTGAAACAAGATGTATTCATCCTCCACTCAAACAGACATTGTTTCTAAAATTCTCTACACAAAAATGCTGATTGCGATTGTTAGAAACGCTATGACTTTTCAGACTTCATTTGCAAGAGATATTTAGCTGACTTCGCGTCGTTTCCAGGGAACACCATGAGGTGGTAGTCTCTCTTCGTCTCCCATTATATTTATTTACAATATTTACAGGATGATTATTTATTTACATTTTTTACAATAGAGCGATCGAGTGTTGCTGTACCTTCACCCATTTCCTTTTCATTGTAATTTCCGTGCGTACGCCACGCAAGTAAGAAATGATTTTATATTGCCGTCAACTTGGAGTCTTGTAAGGGCCTTAGAAACTATCTCATCTCTCTTAATTGCGTACTTCTTTCTTCTTTTCCCACCTAGATTTAAAACTAGTCGTTCAAAATTGGTACGCATGATATTCTCGTTCTCTCTGAGAATTTTTGCTAAGGAGTAAAATGTATTTATCCTCCTATTCCATCCTTCTGAAACATAGTTGGTACGGTGACGCCTTCCTGCGCAGTTCCATATATCCCTTGACATGTCTTCATTATCCAGCCATCGTTCAGTTTTTCATTATCTGGCGTGCTCTCCTGAATGCGTAGCCACCCATCGTCTAACATGTCCAGCGGAATGTGAGCCAAAGCGAAACACAATCTTATGTGAAACCGAATTTCTTCGTTTTCCTTGTAGGCAACAACAAGGCCGCAATTCTGCACTTGCCTCCACAAGCACTGATTGAAATGGTAGTTGCAGCCATTAATCTTATTATCAGGAAACAAATGTGTTACTGATTGGATGATTGCAGCTTGAAAATCCATCATGATAGCTGTAGGATTCCATCCAGGTACGCTGTTCTTAACAGCTGTGAAAAAGCGATCGTACGTTTCTCGCTTTTTATTGGGTAGCAAGGCGTACATGGTTAGAACTGTATTTGTTTCCTCCACAGAACTAGAAATATCACCGTTATAAATCACTAGAGGCTTCCCCTCCATTGTCGTGGTGAATTCCATCTTTACAACGGCAATACTGAACTGCAGTGCGCTACATGTTTTGTGTCCACAGCAGAACTGAGCTGCGGTGCACTACCTGTTTGGTGTCCCTGTAGATCGCCCGCTACCTGTTCGGCGGGTCTCCTCACAAATGTCGCTCCTCACAACTGTCGCTCTTCACAAGTGTCCCAACCCTGCCGGGCACAGCCGAGCTCTGACCATGGAGGTGAAGTGTGGGGGCTCTGTCGCTATATTTTAAACAAACCAGTTGCACTTGACGCAACCGTCCTTTTATCTCCTGTTGTTTAGTTGACTATACACGCTATTGTGGCGCAGCGGTGGCGGAGGGGCACGGCGTGGCAGCTGGTCGTTTGAAGAAGTCTGTGTCCTTCATGTAGGTGGATGAAGGGAGGGATGTGAGAGGGTCTCGATTTTCGACATTTTGTGGACACTTCACGAAGAGAACGTTCATTCAATTACGGCCCCCTCTGCAGTCTTTTGCGACGACGGTTTTCCCCAGTACACATGTTGTAAGTAGGCTGTTCATGTTTTCTTATTGGCAACATTACGTAGCGCTCTGTATGAAAATCACTGGCTGTGCTGTGTATAGTCTGTGGCTAGTTTGCATTGTTGTCTGCCATTATAGTGTTGGGCAGCTGGATGTTAACAGCGCGTAGCGTTGTGCAGTTGGAGGTGAGCCGCCAGCAGTGGTGGATGTGGGGAGAGAGATGGCGGAGTTTTGATATTTGTAAGAATGGATGTTATGAACTCCTATTTATATTATGACTTTTGATTACTATTAAGGTAAATACATTGTTTGTTCTCTATCAAAATCTTTCATTTGCTAACTATGCCTATCAGTAGTTAGTGCCTTCAGTAGTTTGAATCTTTTATTTAGCTGGCAGTAGTGGCGCTCGCTGTATTGCAGTAGTTCGAGTAACGAAGATTTTTGTGAGGTAAGCGATTTGTGAAAGGTATAGGTTAATGTTAGTCAGGGCCATTCTTTTGTAGGGATTTTTGAAAGTCAGATTGCGTTGCGCTAAAAAAAATATTGTGTGTCAGTTTAAGCACAGTCATGTATAATTGTTCAAAAGGGAACGTTTCATATGTCGACTCTTAGCCGAGGATACCTCACAGGAATCTTCTGATTTTTTCTTGTAGTTTGTGTAATTAGTGTAGCTATTGTTTATTGCTAGCGCGTAATTGTAGAGAAAATCTCCTTTGTAGTTGCAGTCTTTCATTGTTGTACAGTAAAACAGGTGTGGCACGCTTGTAGATTTGCACCAAGTATTTCGCAGCTGCAATTAACTAGATATTATTTTCAGTACTATGTTTATGTGTTCTCTTATTTTTGCTCTTCAAATTGTGCTTTTCTGTGATGTCGTGTGAAATATTGTGACAATAATGGCGTGTGCAAAACGTAACACTAGGATCCAAAGTAAACTGAGAAATAATAGTGACGACGAGCGTAGTTTATCAGCACCACTGTGTAATGAATTAACAGACATTCGAAGTAGTAATTTGGTAATTGTGCATAGGGAAATGGAGCGCGCGGCAAATAATGGTAAAGACAGTGAAACAGGTAGTGAACAGGGAAGCGTTATCGATCGATCGGTCGGCAACAGCTCGCCTCAGGAATCCGAAATGACAGGACACAATTTCGCAAATACTGTAGATTCAGGTTTTGGGTCCTCACCGTTTTCTCAAATAAGTCAAGACACATTTTCTGCTTGTCAAAATGTGAATGTTGCCGGTGCAAATTCACTGCCGAAAAGCACTGAGGAACATGTTTCAGACACCAGTTCATTGTTATTACAATTAATGCAACAAATGGGACAAAAGCTTCAAAAGTTAGACACAATGGAACAACACCAGAGACAAACACAGCAACAGTTAGACACAATGGAACAAAATCTTCAAAAGTTAGACACAATGGAACAACACCAGAGACAAACACAGCAACAGTTAGACACAGTGGAACAAAATCTTAAAAAGTTAGACACAATGGAACAAAATCTTCGGAAGTTAGACACCACACTTGAACAAACACGTGAAGATTTAACTACTGAGTTACATAACATCGAATCGAAATATCAAAAGTCTGTAATTACGTAAATACACAAATTTGTGAGCATTTTCAACCTATTTTTTCGCGGCATGAAAATGCATTACAGAATCACGAAGCAGCCATAAAAGAACTGCAAACTATTGTTCACGAAAATCATGAGACCTTGCAAGCTAAAATTGACTCAGTTGCATCTACCGATTCGGTTACGCAACTTGCAAAAACTCAGGAAAACTTAAAGGACACAGTAGATACGATTTCAACACAAATGGACACTCTGAAACTTGGTTCAGAAAAACACAAAGAGGAAATAATTTCACTAACGGATAAAGTAGCCGAACTTTCTGATCAGTTCACTAACTTATCTACAAAGGTAGATGATGATCTGAATGACACAAGACCTGTAGCCTTCACTGACACTGAAGAGTATGAACAAATTAGAAAATTCAAACAAAATCAAAATCAAATCAATACACAGTACAAAAGAGAAATCCGGGAAGTACAAGATCAGTTGGCACAAGTAATACAATAATTACATATTTCTGAGGACACTCGCACTCCAGTACGGAAAGAGGGACATAGAAACACGGAGCAACCACAAAATAATAACACAGGAAACTTCGGAAATTATGAAAGAAATTGGCAAGGCGCATTGAATTTTGAGATGGAACCACCGAAACAAAGTAACAATGAGCGATGTGCGCCTCGCCGACACGATGATTTTGACTATAAGCTGTTCATTAGTACACGTAAATTCAAAACATTTAAGAATTCTGGCAACGACATTCATCCAAGAGCATGGCTTCATCAATTCTCTCATTGTTTTCCTCCCAACTGCTCATTGCAGCACAGATTAGAATTTATGTGTGGCTACTTAGAGAATGAACCAGCTGTAAGAATGCGATCGGTCATTCACGATTGTCACAGTGAAAGAGAATTTTATCATGCCTTCCTCTCAGCATATTGGTCTCAAGCTACACAAGACCGAGTAAAACATAGCATCATAATGATGAAACATTTCGAACAATCTGAATTCTCCAGTCTTGTGAAATATTTTGAAGACATGTTGCACAAGAATCAGTACCTGTCAAACCCATACAGCCCCTCAGAACTCATCCGCATTTGCTTAATCAAATTGCCTGAACATTTACGACATATTATTTTGGCAGGACGTTGCAAAGACGACATTGAAGCTTTTCAGGGACTCTTACAAGAATTAGAAATTGACACAGACAGTCGCGGGATGCGAAAACAGGAAAACAATCACTACAGGTTACATCCGTCACAATTCCGTGACGACAGAAACAATAATTGGACGCGACAAGTCTATTCTTACAACGCAAATCGTGACCAAAACAGACACCACCCATATGACAACCACTGGCAGAGTAATAATAGTTACAGAGAAAGATTGCATTTCCGTAGTAATGAATATGACAGAGATTACCATAGAAACAGTCAATATGGGAACACAAACAATTATTATCAAGGGAGACAGAATAACTGCAGACGCAACAGTTCAGCGCGCAGTTACGATTCAGGAAGAAATTCCCCACCTCGTGACTGACAAGAAAGAAACTATGGAATCTACCGACATGACGACAGACGATATGATCGTAACGACAGACCTGAAGTGCATCAGAACTGGCGGGATTCAAACAGAGCAGGGTCCTCTCGACAAGGTGAATTTGTATAAGTTAGGTCTCCAAATCCCAATAACGACGCACGCCAACAAAGAAACAGACAATGACTCGCACCGCAGGCATCCACCTGCGCCGGCTGGCTCACTGAAAAATAGTATACACCCTAACCTTGAAAAAAATTCCAGTATTCTTTACCAGCGTATACCACATGACAATTTTATTCAAGTTCAAACTCTGAGTACTATGAAGAGTAAAGGATTTCACCACACTTCACATATAAAACCGCGTATTGAGAGATAATCGGCTTTTTAACTTAGTCTTTGCCATAAAATTTTTCACTTCACATTTCTAGTATGCTTTGTCAGACTTAAGAAACAGTTAACATGCAACAATGTTTGAAGTTAAATATCCAGTCAAGAACCGAGAGAACTTATTTAAACAGAAATTACGAATGCATTGTTACGGCGAACAGACGACACAGTGTTATTGTGTGTGTACATCCTTGCTTGTTAGTTGCACGATTACGTAACGACTATAAGACTTACACACTTAGAACATATACTGGTACTGCTAATGAGATTTTAATGCAACATTTTGGTTTACTTGAAAATACATTCTGGATTTAAAGTACTTTATGTGAGATACCAGATGACACAGTGATTAGTTTATGTGACAGCTACACGATTTTATCACGACGCTAGTAATGAGTGACAATTTACAATGTTGCTTTTACGGTGTTTCTGTTTTATATCTGCACAGTTTTTCTATATTATTCTGGAAAGTAAAACATGTTTTAGTAGTAACTTTTGTGGTATAGCTACAATGAGACAGCCTTTTTCGTAGCACAACAATACGTTACATTATAGTGCTTTCTTGATCACGGTAAGGTACGTAATAACTATGGTATCCATATGCAAAGCATTTCACTTTCGTTTATGATGAGGTAAGTATATTGACTTCAGCAGAACTTTGCTTACAGAGGACGATAACTACGATACTTCCACAGAATTATCTTACAGCAAGACGCACATTTAGCGCTACAGGAGACGCATTTGAGAGATTAATTTTGTACTTAAGCCATTTATTTTTCAAGATTTTTGAATTACAAAGAAAGTTTTCCATGATACATTTCATTCCATTGCTGTAATCTGTAACACCTGAGGGTATAATTACATTAATCCTCAGGGGGTTACACGCTTACTTTGTGTACCATGTGTGTCGCAAACACAAGGAGCCCTAGCTAATATGGTATTTGCTTATACAACTTTACACATCGGTACCATATTTCTCCAACACAGAATTACACAGTTATCTGATTACTTAACTGAGAGAGACAAACATTTTTTTTACTATGTCTGTGACAGATGTTTACGCAATTACACAGTTGGATAACTTATGAAATTGTATTTCGTCTGTACTTTGTGAACTGTTCATATTTTTTGGAACCATTGTGATACTATGAGAGCTTTGAATGATGTATTTGGTATGGGATCATGATTTTTAAAGTACGTTTGAGGTAGATGACACTATTGAAATGAGAAGAGAATTTTTTTTAGGTTTTGAAATTATTGGAGGAAGCTACGATGATTTTGAGATTTGACTGACGTGTTATGATGTTATTATTACGATGACTATGTGTATTATGCTGTTGCGGTATGTTTACGATCAATAAGCTGATGCTATATGAGTTATTTGAGTATGCTACGTATCTGTTATCATGAAATATTGAAGAAGTGTCGACGAATAAGGTAAGGAATAATGAGTAGTGGTTAGGGACTCTGGTTTGTGAAAAAGGTTGTTGGAAACCAAGAATCGTACTTTAAGAGTTATGAAATGTATGTAAATGCGTGAATGTATTACAATGCCGACGAATATTTTTTGGAGACTGTTATATTCATAGGATTTTGTTTCTACACATTTGCAATGCAAATTCTTGACCTGTGAAATATTTTTATATGAGACTGCCACTGTAGCAGAAACTGCTGTCGTAAATATTTCCGTAAGAAAGTTAAGTGACCACCTGCACGTAATGCTTCGTGGGCACCCAGCTGTGTCAGACGCCTGGAGAAAAAGCCATTAGTGTGTGCCTTTTCAGAGCCACAGGTGAAAAAAAAAGGAGGCTATTATCCTCGCTATTGACATTCCTTTGTAGAAAGTATCGCAAAAACGACACAGTCGAACTTGAAAACATATGATTACACTGTGGACCTCTTAATTTATGATATTTACTAAAATGCCTAATGAAATGATGAGAAACATTTTTACATCTATTCTCTTTCTAGTTGAGAGATTGCTCAATTTGTTTAATATCTAGTTTCTAGCTGCACTGCAGCATTGGTTAAAATAAAATTTATAGATGTACTAATATAAATATTTTCTGTCTACAGATCGAGTAAATAATAATTTTTTTCAAAAAAATGAGGGAGCACAAAATGACATTTACCTTCACAGGAACTGCATGCATAATTTTCTTTTCAAGTACTTGGTAATTTATTTTGTAGAAAAAGTTGTGGTGCACCACTTTAATAACATAGATATTAAGATGTGAATATACATTTCCCTTATCTGTGTTGTTGTCTTTAGTGTACTATTTTTTCCGCTTGAGCTTTGTCATGTTTAGGTATAAGTTATTGCATTTTATGCTGCTGTTTGCCAGTCATAGTGCTACTAAATTTCACTTTGTATTACTCTGTTAAGCCAGTTTTACTACGAATTTATTTTTCTTGTTTGCTGCACATTGCCTTATATTAGTTGTAATAGTGCATTTGCTTTGCTAATTTATGCTGCTTGCTTTGCCATTGGTATTTTTTATCATTGCTGTTTGTGTTAATTGTTTTTTGCTGCTGCATTGCCTCGTTCCTTAGTTTAGCATCTGAGCTCAGTAGATTTAAGTTAGCTTAAGATGGGGTAGGCTATATGAGAGAACGAGTTGTGATGAATTGGAAATGCATTGAGAAGCTATAAGAAAATGGCTTGGCCAAAAAAGTATTTTGAAAGAGGATATGAGCAAAAAAGTAGGGTTTAGGGACAACAGGTTTACGTAGGATTTTCTTGGAAATAAATGATGAGGTAAGATAATGGAAGATAAATAATGAGATAAGAAATATGTGAACATATAAATACAGAAAACATGCTTGGATAGGATTTTTTTTGCTGGAGCAAATGTTGAAATAAGAGGAACGATATATGGAATGAAGTTTTGGGTTGGGCTGCAGTACCAAATGTCACACTGAAAACAAACCCTGTCCTGTATTTTTGTGTTATTACACTATGTGAATTTGTGTTTTTCCTGTCTTAATGTGTTTAGCTAATAAGAGTTATGTTGTAGAATTTTTCTGATAATATGTTATTTTCTTTGTAAAGACGTTTAGACATTATTTATTCTGATTTGTTTTAATGCTCATGTGTGAAGTTGATGTTTCAAAAGTTATTCTGATCTTTTATGTATGAACTTATGTCATAATTCTTGTAACACTGATGTGCATGTTTATTTCTATTCTTTTGTAAAGCCTGTTTTACTACAAATGTTATCTGTATTATTATGTTTTAATGATGTTTTTTGTATCTTTGTAATTGTATTCTCATGTTATAAAATTGTAATTGTCACCAGTTCATCATATTATTAACTTGTAAGTTACATTTCACTGCACACGTTTCTGTTGGTCATAGTATCTGGACAATATGTGAGAAGTAGGGACTGTTAGTGTTTGCACGTGTGTTAATAATTCAGCAAGGGACTGGATAACAGCATTTCTGGTTCTAAGGACAATTCCAAAAACTTTGTGAGTGCACAAGTGGTGGTTATGGACTTGCTATATTATCCGCAAGACTCTTCAATGGTGATTGTGCACCTTCACAGTCACAACAGATGGCTGCTGGCCATCTCTACAAGGACTACAGTGGGTCTGCATCTATGATGACCCACCAATACCATTATTTCTACAAGGACTACAGTGGCTCTACACCTTTGCTGACTCACCAGTACCATTATTTCTGCAAGGACTGCAGTGGGTCTGCACCTCTGGTGGCCCACCAATACCATAATCTCTACGAGGAATACAGTGTGTCTGCTCTGTGATGACCTACCTACCAATATGCTTCAAACCTTCGACTGACTCTGCAGTGGGTTTGCTCTGTTGTGGCCCATTACCTGTCTGCATGTCAAGAGTCAGCACTGTCTTTCCGTTGGAAGGACAACACTACTTCTTCAAGACTGCATGGAAATCCACTAATTCCATGTGCATTTTCTTTTACTGCTCAGACTTTGAGAAAGACACTGCTATTTTACTGTGATCAACGATCAGGACTGTCTTTATGGACTGTGAGAAAATTTTAGCTTTTGACCAACATTGTATAAATAAGTGTGTGCATTTGATTTCTTTGTTATTGTAATTGTGAAAAAAATGTTAACAAATGTGTATTGGCCAGTGCCCAAAATTACTTGTAAACTTTTTTGTGGGGAGAATGGGGGCTATGTAAGTAGGCTGTTTATGTTTTCTTATTGGCAACGTTACGTAGCGCTCTGTATGAAAATCACTGGCTGTGCTGTGTGCAGTCTGTGGCTAGTTTTCATTGTTGTCTGCCATTATAGTGTTGGGCAGCTGGATGTTAACAGCGCGTAGCGTTGCGCAGTTGGAGGTGAGCCGCCAGCAGTGGTGGATGTGGGGAGAGAGATGGCGGAGTTTTGATATTTGTAAGAATGGATGTTATGAACTCCTATATATTGTGGTGTCACCGCTAGACACCACACTTGCTAGGTGGTAACTTAAATCGGCCGCGGTCCTGTAGTACATGTCGGACCCGCGTGTCGCCACTGTGTAATCGCAATCCTAGCGCCACCACATGGCAGGTCACAATACACGGACTAGACCTCGCCCCAGTTGTACGGACGACATAGCTTGCGACCAGACCTACCAAGTCTTCCTCTCATTTGCCGAGAGACTGATAGAATAGCCTTCAGCTTATTCCATAGCTACTACCTAGCAAGGCGCCATTTGTATCAGTGCTTATAGCTTACTACTATTCAAGAGATGTATTCCAACAAGAGAATAAAGTTAAGTATATTATTCCAGCTACGTACTGTTCTTCTTATTCATTAATAAGTCTCATGTTCCAGTACTTCACGCCCGTCTGCGTTAGTTTAGCGTGCACTTTCAGCCACTTCGATCTACAAGGTGTTGGCCCAGCTGCCGACACATCACATGGCGACGAGAGAAAGTGTTTTTTCTGCTTTGGACTGATTTGTTCTTTTTTCCCTTTTTGTGCTCTGATTTGCTTGTGTCATGGCTTCGCCACAATCTCCAGATGTACTGTCCGACTTTTTTCGCTTGCAGAATCAGCAGACGCAGGCGTTATTGGAAGCCCTTGGACAGCTCGTCCAGGGTCAACGTGCGCTGCAAACCAATGCGGCAGCCGCCGCTTCATCGCTACCGCAGCCACACAACGCTGTCGCACCGCCATTTAGGCCCTTTGAGGCCGAGTGCGAAACCTGGACTGAGTGGGCCAGCCAGTTCCAGTTTCACCTAGCAGCATACAGAATTCAAGGTAAAGAGCGGCAGCCGTTTTTGCTTTCTTGTGTCGGTGTGTCTACCTACCGTGTGATAGTGAAATTGTTTCCCCGACACGACGTAGCAACTCTGTCGTATGAAGAAATTTTGTCGGCTTTAGATGCCTATTTCAAAGAAACAGTAAATGTAGTTGCAAAACGGTATACGTTCTTTCGTACAAAACGTACGGCCGGTCAGACTAATAGGGAGTGGGTTGCAACTTTGCAAGGCCTTACTAGAGACTGCGCGTTTGCCTGTGAATGTGGCCTCCCATATTCCGATACAATGGTGCGTGATGCAATAGCACAGAACGTTTCTGCTGTTCGCATACGGGAACAGATTTTGAAACTCGTAAATCCCTCCCTTCAACAAGTGATAGACATATTGGATAGGCAAGACACACTTGACTTTGCTCAGGACTCATTTGAAACTTCGCCAGCAGTGTGTCACATTAATCGGCCCGCCGGGCCCGCTGCACGGGACGCTAAGCGGCCCTCGCGCCCGTCGCAGCCGCGCTCGCAAACACGTGCGCCGCGTAAGCAAGCAACTGCAGTGAAATCATGCCCGCGGTGTGCAACTAGACATTCGCGTGAAAATTGCCCGTCACGCCAAGCTATTTGCTTTTACTGTCAAAAGAAAGGACATGTACAAAGTGTTTGCCAGAAAAAGCTTAGATCAGACAATCGCAATAATTCCAGGCCTTTTGCTTCGCGCCGGAATCGAACCCAGGACAATCAGGCTCGTGGACCTTCGCCCATGGACATTAATGTAGTTCATTCCCACCCGTCCAGTGACACTTTAGCTAACAGTGACTGTGTTCGTCCCACCCAAAGTGTGTGTCGACGTCGCAGGAAATCCCGTAAAGTCGCAAGTGCTTGTGTACCTGTATCAGTTCAATTTGCACGTGACAGTCGCTCTTGTCGTCAGCAGGACAATAAACTTTTTGTGGACTTAGACTTTGAAGGCAAAGTGATCCCATTCCAGCTCGATACCGGAGCTGCAGTTTCATTGCTCAATCACGACACGTACAAACAACTGGGCAAACCGCCATTGCGTGCCGCAAATGTTAAGTTAACTAGTTACTCAGGACAGCCGATCCCTGTGTTAGGACAGTGCAGCCTTATTGCAACATACAAGGGACAAACAAAACTTGTATCATTTTACGTTCTTCGTTCTTCTAGTGCAGTGAACTTGTTTGGCTTAGATTTGTTTCAATTGTTTAATTTGTCTATAGTAAATCAGGTCCTATCAGTGAATCAGACTGTGCCTTCCGCCAGTGTTTCTAGTCTTTGTGAAGAATTTGCAGACATTTTTGCACCGGGCCTTGGTTGCGCTAAGAACTATGCAGCACATTTGGAATTGCAAGACAACGCGCAACCGAAATTTTTCAGAGCGCGCAATGTTCCCCACGCATTGCGTGATGAGGTCGCAAGAACATTGCACGATTTAGAATCTCAAGGTGTAATTGAACGTGTGCAGGCTTCTCTCTGGGCCTCACCCTTAGTAATTTTGCCAAAACCTTCCGGAAACCTGAGACTTTGTGTGGACTTCAAGGCAACTGTGAATCCACAACTTGTGACTGCAACTTTTCCTTTGCCCCGCCAGGAAGATCTTTTTGACAAACTGTGCCCGGGAAAATATTTTTCAAAATTGGACCTAGCAGATGCGTACTTGCAGATACCTGTGGACGAAGAATCCCAGCGCGTCTTGGTGGTAAACACGCATCTTGGCTTGTATCGCTTCAAAAGACTGCCATTCGGGTGTGCATCCGCCCCTGCATTGTTTCAGCAATATTTACAAACTATTTGTGCGTCGGTCCCTACTGCTGCGAACTATCTGGACGATATTGTGATCTCCGGACAGACAGAAGCCGAACATTTGCAAAATCTCCGAACATTATTTCAGGTATTGCGTCAGAATGGTCTTCGCTTGAGAAAGGACAAATGTGTGTTCTTTGCTCGGGACTTACCCTACCTGGGGCATGTCATAAATGCCCAAGGTATACATCCGAGTCCAGAGCACCTCCGTGCCATACAGGACTTACCTGCTCCGCAGAATTTGAAACAGCTACAGAGTGTGTTGGGTAAAATAAATTATTATCATAAATTTTTGCGCAATGCTTCTTCCATTTCAGCTCCGCTTCATCGCTTACGCCGTAAAGGTGTTCCGTTCGTCTGGACGACGGAATGCGAACGCGCCTTTCGCCAGTTGAAATCGGCGTTACTTTCAAATACTTGCCTTACGCCATTCGATCCCCGAAAACCCCTTTTGTTGATGGTAGATGCATCGGATTTCGGGATCGGTGCTGTGCTTGCGCACAAAGATGGCTCGCATGATCGCCCTATTGCCTTTGCGTCCAAATTGCTCTCATCTGCGCAAAGAAATTATTCACAGATAGAGAAAGAAGCTTTAGCTCTCGTGTTTGGTGTTACCAAGTTCCATGACTTCTTGTATGGTCGTCACTTTACCATCATCACGGACCACAAACCTTTGACATCGCTTTTTCATCCGAACAAGCCTGTACCTCCACGTACAGCGCAGAAATTCATTCGCTGGTCTCTTTTTCTCTCGCAGTACCGCTACGATATCTTGTATCGGTCCACTGCTAAGCACGGAAACGCTGATGCGTTGTCCCGTTTGCCTGTTGCTGAGGATAAAGCATTCGATTCTTCCGAACTTGCTTGCATGTTCATTGATTCAGAAACCGATGACGTGGTCGCATCGTTTCCGATTGATTTTCGTCGTGTAGCTACAGCCACAGCTGCTGATCCTGTCCTTGCTACTGTTTTGCGTTTTGTTGCTACGCAATGGCCCTTGTCAAAGTCACGGATCGAAGATCCTTTGGTTCGCCGTTTTTTTGCTCACAAGGAGAGACTTTTTGTACGACGTGGTGTTTTGTTGTTGCGTTCCGATAATGATCAGTCCAGAGTCGTGGTCCCACGTTCGTTACAGTCATCTGTCTTAAAGCTTCTCCACCAAGGACATTGGGGTATAGTGCGAACGAAACAGCTTGCTCGTCAGCACTGTACTTGGTTCGGAATCGATGCTGCGATTACGAATATGTGCTCCTCTTGCGTGGCGTGTGCCGAACACCAATCCGCACCGCCGCGTAAATTCTTTGCATGGCCGAACGCCACTTCCCCTTGGCAACGCTTGCACATCGATTTTGCTGGTCCATTCTGGAATGCTCGATGGTTGGTTGTGGTCGATGCTTTCAGTAATTTTCCTTTTGTTGTCCGGATGTCTTCCACGACGTCTTCTGCCACAATCCAAGCCTTGTCTGCTATCTTTTGCATTGAAGGTCTTCCGCAGACTATTGTTTCCGACAATGGCCCACAATTCATGTCCGCGGAATTGCAGTCATTCTGCCAGGCCAATGGTCTTCAACATCTGACGTCCGCGCCGTTTTCGCCTCAGTCGAACGGTGCCGCTGAACGATTGGTCCGGACTTTCAAGTCACAGATGTTGAAGTTAAAAGAGTCGCATTCTCGGGAGGACGCTTTGTTGCTCTTTTTGTCATCGTATCGCTCTCAGCCCCGCGATGGTCGCTCGCCGGCTGAATTGCTCCATGGTCGTCCTCATCGCACCCTGCTGTCTTTGTTGCATCCGCCGCATCGGGTTCCTGTGCAGCGGCAGACTCCTGCTTTTGCTCCTGGCGACGTTGTCTATTATCGCACCTATCGCGGTTCACGGCGTTGGCTCGCAGGGCGCATTCTTCGCTGCCTCGGCCGCGCGATGTATTTGGTTTTGGGGGCCTCTGGTGAGGTGCGTCGGCATCTCAATCAGCTGCGCCTCTGTCGTCGCCTGGGTTCTGCCGCTCCCCGTCTGCTTTCAGCGACGGAGCCGTCAGGTCAGCGCCTTGGGGACCCACCTACTGGCTCGCCTCATCCCCAGGTGTTACCGACGCTGCCTTCCATTTTGCCCAATGGCGTCGCGCCGCCGCCGCAGCCGCCGCCGGCGCCGCCCGCAGTGGACGCGTCGCTGCAACCGCCTGGCGCCTCCCTGGGTCACGCGCCGCCGCTCGCTTCCCGTGACCAGCCGTCCTCCGCCATGGACATCTTGCCCGCTCCGGACCAGATGTCGTATTCGCCCGTCGGGTGCTCCGACCACATGGAGGTCGACCCTTTTTTCTCATTACGTGCGCATACACCGCATGTTGACGTGCACCCTGGACTAGGTTTGCAGGCGTTTCCTAGCTCCCCTCGGACCGAATGGCCGGGTGCGGGTGGCACAGCCTCGCCTGTTGTTAGGCTCCCCACCTCATCGCATACGTCAACATGGGGTCCTCCCCACGGCGGGCGGAAGCCTTATCTCACGACCGTTCGCCGATTTGCGGGGGAGGAATGTGGTGTCACCGCTAGACACCACACTTGCTAGGTGGTAACTTAAATCGGCCGCGGTCCTGTAGTACATGTCGGACCCGCGTGTCGCCACTGTGTAATCGCAATCCTAGCGCCACCACATGGCAGGTCACAATACACGGACTAGACCTCGCCCCAGTTGTACGGACGACATAGCTTGCGACCAGACCTACCAAGTCTTCCTCTCATTTGCCGAGAGACTGATAGAATAGCCTTCAGCTTATTCCATAGCTACTACCTAGCAAGGCGCCATTTGTATCAGTGCTTATAGCTTACTACTATTCAAGAGATGTATTCCAACAAGAGAATAAAGTTAAGTATATTATTCCAGCTACGTACTGTTCTTCTTATTCATTAATAAGTCTCATGTTCCAGTACTTCACGCCCGTCTGCGTTAGTTTAGCGTGCACTTTCAGCCACTTCGATCTACAAGGTGTTGGCCCAGCTGCCGACACATCATATATATTATGACTTTTGATTACTATTAAGGTAAATACATTGTTTGTTCTCTATCAAAATCTTTCATTTGCTAACTATGCCTATCAGTAGTTAGTGCCTTCCATAGTTTGAATCATTTATTTAGCTGGCAGTAGTGGCGCTCGCTGTATTGCAGTAGTTCGAGTAACGAAGATTTTTGTGAGGTAAGTGATTTGTGAAAGGTATAGGTTAATGTTAGTCAGAGCCATTCTTTTGTAGGGATTTTTGAAAGTCAGATTGCGTTGCGCTAAAAAAATATTGTGTGTCAGTTTAAGCACAGTCATGTATAATTGTTCAAAAGGGGACGTTTCAATGTCGCATTATGACCCATTCATTACGAGTACCGGTTTTTTCACGACAATTCTGGAGTGTAGTTAGAACAGTGATGCATTTCTTTCCAGCAATTATGATAGCGTGTACTGGCTTCAGTTTAAAGGTAGTAGTACCTTACACGCTTGTCTTTTCTCCCGCCATCTTGCAGGTGAAGGGTAGAGTTTGAGTGTGTCTGTCACTAGTTTCGAGTGGTGTTGCGAAATTTTTCCCAGCAGGATAGCACCAGTTGTATGGCGTCGTCAGTTTTTGAGCTGTATTGCAAATTTTGGGCCGTCCTTGCGTAGCGTTAAGCATAAAGTCGTTTTATTAGGCCAGATCTTTATAATTAATTACGTAATTAGGACCTACCTTTACTTCATTTCCCTGACCAAAATAAATAAAGTACACTAACCTAACCTTTCTCTCCTGTATCTAGACCGTTTCCATGTGTTGGGTGAGAGCATTTGGGCTTTCCATCCCGTAGAACCAGGGCTTGAGTCCCAGAAAGGGCACCGCCCTTTCTAGGTTCCCGCCAATTCCAAGCGCCTCTGGTGGTATAATTGTGTTGGAGGATGCACTTGGGCTTTCCATCCAGAAGGACCGTAAAATGTACCGCCAATTTTAACTTCATCCAGTTCCAGGGCGGAGGGGTGAGGTGGAACGTCAGCACAACCCCGAGACAAAGAAACTCCCACGAAAATACGGAAATCCCGCCAAAATTCGAAATTTCGACCAAAATTTGAAATTCCTACCAAGAGGTACGTGGGGGAAGGGAGTGGGATGGGGAGGGAGGGGTCGTGGTGAGGGGGCTGGGGCCCACATGCAGGCTGAGAAAAACACATGACGTCATCGAGGAGGGTGGGCGTGACCGGGGGCGGGGGGTGGGCGTGGCTGGGTGCGTAGGTGGCCGGGGCGGGATTGTTGGAGGCGGGAGGTTCTTAATTGATCAATTTAATTAATTTGCATATCAATTTGATATCAAAATTGGTGGTGGTGCCACCATCTTCCTAATACTATCACCTTCTTTGACATCAGTTTCTACCAATATTTTCATTTTGCTGTATAATTTGCGGCAGTGTTTTGCAACAGTGAATTATTGAATTGGTGGTCCGTCAGTATCACCATATCCCTGTGTCGGTCTTTTTTGGAAGGGGATTTTTACATTTCTTCTTTCATATACAATGCATACCAAATTTACATCGTTATTTATCTGAGAGATGTCAATGTTTTTGAAGAAATACTCCAAGTCAATAGGTTTGACGAGAAATGTTGTCGAAGTTATGATTACTTGATGTGACTACGGCGTCCTAATTCAAACACTGAAACCGTTCCGAGTAAAGTGATGGAACGGCTAAGCTACTACATCCGTGTTCAATGGAAAAGGAGTTCCAGCTAACATGATTTAGGACCAGAATGAGATTTTCACTCTGCAGCGGAGTGTGCGCTGATATGAAACTTCCTGGCAGATTAAAACTGTGTGCCCGACCGAGACTCGAACTCGGGACCTTTGCCTTTCGCGGGCAAGTGCTCTACCATCTGAGCTACCGAAGCACAACTCACGCCCGGCCCTCACAGCTTTACTTCTGCCAGTATCTCGTCTCCTACCTTCCAAACTTTACAGAAGCTCTCCTGCGAACCATGCAGAACTACCACTCCTGAAAGAAAGGATATTGCGGAGACATGGCTTAGCCACAGCCTGGGGGATGTTTCCAGAATGAGATTTTCACTCTGCAGCGGAGTGTGCGCTGATATGAAACTTCCTGGCAGATTAAAACTGTGTGCCCGACCGAGACTCGAACTCGGGACCTTTGCCTTTCGCGGGCAAGTGCTCTACCAAGTGAGCTACCGAAGCACGACTCACGCCCGGCCCTCACAGCTTCACTTCGGCCAGTATCTCGTCTCCTACCTTCCAAACTTTACAGAAGCTCTCCTGCGAACCATGCAGAACTAGCACTCCTGAAAGAAAGGATATTGCGGAGACATGGCTTAGCCACAGCCTGGGGGATGTTTCCAGAATGAGATTTTCACTCTGCAGCGGGATGTGCGCTGATAAGAAACTTCCTGGCAGATTAAAACTGTGTGCGCCGACCGAGACTCGAACTCGGGACCTTTGCTTTCGCGGGCAAGTGCTCTACCAAGTGAGCTACCGAAGCACAACTCACGCCCGGCCCTCACAGCTGGAAACATCCCCCAGGCTGTGGCTAAGCCATGTCTCCGCAATATCCTTTCTTTCAGGAGTGCTAGTTCTGCTTGGTTCGCAGGAGAGCTTCTGTAAAGTTTGGAAGGTAGGAGACGAGATACTGGCAGAAGTAAAGCTGTGAGGGCCGGGCGTGAGTTGTGCTTCGGTAGCTCAGATGGTAGAGCACTTGCCCGCGAATGGCAAAGGTCCCGATTTCGAGTCTCGGTCGGGCACACAGTTTTAATCTGCCAGGAAGTTTCATATCAGCGCACACTCCGCTGCAGAGTGAAAATCTCATTCTGGAAACATCCCCCAGGCTGTGGCTAAGCCATGTCTCCGCAATATCCTTTCTTTCAGGAGTGCTAGTTCTGCATGGTTCGCAGGAGAGCTTCTGTAAAGTTTGGCAGGTAGGAGACGAGATACTGGCAGAAGTAAAGCTGTGAGGGCCGGGCGTGAGTTGTGCTTCGGTAGCTCAGATGGTAGAGCACTTGCCCGCGAAAGGCAAAGGTCCCGAGTTCGAGTCTCGGTCGAGCACACAGTTTTAATCTGCCAGGAAGTTTCATGATTTAGGACATCCGTGTTTTTTCTCATTCTCCTCAGGCGAATCTGGGGCCTTCGGTAAGGCCAGAAGCGATTCTTTCTTCTCGCCTTTCGCCGTATCAGCGAGTGACCCATCTCTGATGACTTGTGCTGGCCGTTGTGGCCGAGCGGTTCTAGGCGCTTCAGTCCGGAACCGCTCTGCTGCTACGGTCGCAGGTTCGAATCCTGCCTCGGGCATGGATGTGTGTGATGTCCTTAGGTTAGTTAGGTTTAAATAGTTCTAAGTCTAGGGGACTGATGACCTCAGATGTTAAGTCCCATAGTGCTCAGAGCCATTTGAACCATTATTATGACTTGCACGTCGACGAATGGTTAATTTCTAGGGTATCTGCTTACTCAAAACCTCTGTACTTTAACCGATACCAGTTCGACATAAGACACTGTTTATTGTGGCCCACCTTGTAACACGACGGCCAAACATCTTTTACAATCAGTTGAGTTATTCAGTTACACAGATAACGCGTCGGTCTCACGTCATGTAGAGGCGACAGATGACGTTATCTCCTACATTACTCCAAAAAATGTGTTAGTCTACTCTGTACAGTTGATTACAGAATCGCTGTTTTGAATGTCTTGTTTTTGTGCAGCATTACTGCATTAACAAGAGACGCAATGCTGCAGGAAAAGCCGTGATGTATCCGAAATGTGGAAGGAAAGTTGTCACTAGAGCCTTATATATTCACTCTATAGACATCCGGTAAACAGAAAAGAACACCAGAAAACTGGAAACATTTGCCCAGTACACAAGACAAAATCTAACAATTTGAGATGCATCTCCTCTACCATTAGAAGGTCAAGGTACCTATCATTACAAGAGCCCCAATCAGGAGCTGATACCTGAGGATTTCGCAACGAAACCATAATACTTATGAGAAAGGAAAGAAACTTTGTGAATAAGATATTAAGAAACAGAGCACATTGGTAACTTTTAGATTAAGAAGTAGCACTGAAGTATAAGTCCATGAAGAATAAATTACAGACGATGTTGCGAAAAGAAGAACAATACTCTGTGCGTACATTCAAAGAATGGTCCTAGGAGACCGACAAAAAAAACTGAACAGCATGTTGAAAAACTAAAAAGCAAACCCAACTGGCTTATGAAACTGCACGATGACTTAGAAAAGCAGCATTAATAATCAATAAATAGAAGGTAGATCATAATAGAGAAAAACTGATAAGTGGGAAAGTTTCACTATTCCAAAAGGACAGAGAAGACAGCGGAAGACAGGGAAGAAAAACGTCAAGGAGTACTGAAGAAAGCGTAGAGCTAATTTAGGGGCTGAAACCTAGTCGTTAGCTGGTATGAGACAGAAGAAGTAGAAAAATGGACTGTTGAGTTATACATTAGACTTGTTGCTCACATTATTCTTCACTTAACTGCACTGCCAATACAAATTACAGTTTCTTTTAATAATAGTAATGTATAAATACTTTATCTAGGCAGCTTATTCTTTCAGACGCTTTTACAGCGTCACAAACCATCGTTTAACTAGACAGATGAGACTGCAAATGGCAAAACACCCAGAAACAAAACGAGATTTTCACTCTGCAGCGGAGTGTGCGCTGATATGAAACTTCCTGGCAGATTAAAACTGTATGCCGGACCGAGACTCGAACTCGGTACCTTTGACTTTCGCGGGCCAGTGCTCTACCAACTGAGCTACCCAAGCACGACTCACGCCCCGTCCTCAAAGGTAGGAGACGAGATACTGGCAGAAGTAAAGCTGTGAAGACGTGGCGTGAGTCGTGCTTGGGTAGCTCAGTTGGTAGACCACTTGCCCGCGAAAGGCAAAGGCCCCGAGTTCGAGTCTTGGTCCGGCACACAGTTTTAATCTGCCAGGAAGTTTCACCCAGAAGCAGATTACGCCTCACATCACTGCAAAATTAAACAGACATCCGGTTATTGCATCTGAAGATTTACGTTTTGGAATTAAATTCATGAATCAATTGCAAGTAAAACATTCCTTCAAGAAGGCGACACGCTTTCATTAGTCCTTTAAAACGTAGTGCTGGTTTAGTCTCATAAGAGACTGGAGAACGGACAAGAAAAATTCGTGATAAGAAGATTCAGTGTGAAATGAAATGGCTCTGAGCACCATGGGACTTAACATCTGAGGTCATCAGTCCCCTAGGACTTGAGAACTACTTAAACCTAACTAACCTAAGGACATCACACACATCCATGCCCGAGGCAGGATTCGAACCTGCGACCGTAGCGGTCGCTCGGTTCCAGACTGAAGCGCCTAGAACCGCTCGGCCATTGCGGCCGGCTTGAGTGTGAAATATCACAGTTTTATAAACGACACTGGAATAATTCCCAAGAAAAAAAATTGTTGCCAAAGCAATGATAAATGCTCTTTATGAAATTTTATTTTAGTTCTCGCCCACAGAAAACACGACGCATTGAACACTGTAAAAATGGTGAAACGTGCACGCTAACACGACTTGGGATTATTGGAAGACTTTATAAGGCGCAATTCTTGAAAGAATAGAAACGGTGAAAGACAGCTAATTTTGGGAGATACGGATATAACATTTGGCTTATAAACTTTTACTAAATTGGTACATTAACAAAAAATTTCCATCATTCGAAATAAAAGTCAAATATTATTTGACAATAAATAAGCCAAGTAAGTTTCTACGTATATCAAAATACACAGCGTTGGACAAAAAAGGGAAAAACAAATTACTAGCAATGAAGAAAGTAGTGACGTCAAATTATATGATCACATGACAACAAAGACAGCAATTAATATAGGGCAAAACGAAGATTTACACAGAAACGATATGAAAAAAGAGACTAAAGCTCTACGCCCACCTTCACGGACCTATCAGTAATAAGTCAGCCAAGAAAATAAAAGAAACCGCGGAAACCTGCGATAGCTTGAACAGACAAGATTAGATTTGATCGGACTGAAGAGTACGATAGACTATATCAAAAACAGATCTGTCACATTCCGAAGTAAAGGACCAAACTCCAATCTCTGTAACGAAAAAATAGAGACTGAGTATTCACCAATGAAAGAAGTAATTCTGCGTATAAAATAATAATAATACCATTGCCTCAGAAGCGCTCTGCTAAAGGACAAATTCTTAACAGCTACGTGCTATGACTGTGGAGACAGTATGGCCGAATTGCCAACGGTGGCGCCATATTGGGTCTTTCGCGGTGTCGCTTATAGTTCGGCTGCTACATTGTTTTCAAGTTGCTAAAGAACTCCAAGTTAACGTCGTGTTAAAGTGTTGTCTGTAAGCTGTGTAAGTGTCACTAAATCACAGTTCATACAACGGATTCTATACTACTATTGATTAAGATGGAAGCAGTTATCTTCAGCAAAATGATCATTAAAACCACCGAATATCAGCCGCGCACAACACTGACGTATGTTACCTGAAACAATATTCTTCGCAACTCGTGCGTAATTAATTTTGGCTCCATACATCAGCTAGAAAAGTTTGTTATAACGTTCGTTCTATGAGCACTGTTTTTTAAGAACCAATCTGACACAAATTATTTTCATTAAAATGAGTTCGGGACCACCGGTGCACATTTATTTTTACACATTTGTATCACCTTCGACATTTATTCTGCAGAATTGCGTAATTTAAATTTGAATTTGCCGCTGAGATAATTGTTAAGATGGCGGCAGACAATTGATAGAGACTTTCTATTGTTAGACCAAATAAGTAAGTATTTGAAATGATTATTAAATTCTATATACTATACTTTCATGTTGTGCACTATTTAGATCTCATCAAGCAAGCATTTGATTTGTTTCTAAGGAAAACACAGACAAAAACGCGATACAAATCGCTATCATCAATGGCTGCGCTCCTTGCAGCGGAAAGAAATAATTAACACAGATAATGCTTACTGAGAGAGGAATTAAAGTTATAAATAATTATTCACTCATATTTATAATAATAATGAACTCTATTTTCAAGTAATAATTAGCAAATAATTACAGTTTCTTAACAGACCTCAGTTTGATATGCGTCCGCAACTTACAAAAGCCAACCAACAAAAGGTAAAAACAAAGGAAGACAAACGCAGATCATAAAAGCAATTTACAATTATCATTGTCTTTGTATGATACACATCGATATGTCCAATTATATCATAGAATATTATATAAATAATTAATATTTATAAGTTTTCACTGTTTTTTCATACGTCGAATAGATAATGTTTATAACTGTTAGAGGCATAATTTCCTCTCGTCGCACTGTAGCCAAAAATTTATCACGTGGATGTTACAATGCCCCTTGGGCTGAGAAAAAAATTAGTTTATCTATTGTATTTTTTTATCAGTCCATGTAATCCACGTAGATTTGCTAGTCTCAAGATGTAAATGTTGTTTTAGACATGATAAAATTATAGTTGAATCGAGTACTTTAAATGACTTCAGTGACTGTATTATCTCGGAAATTGCTGCGGATACTTCCCGGAATAACATATCCCCCCCCCCCCCCCCATTTGGGTTCACTGGACTCGGAAAACCGGGAATAAAACCGTCCAAGGGGCTTCAAGAAATCAGGCTTGACATGATAGTCATAAAATATGCTGGAAAATGCAAATTTGTGACTGTTGTAAGCATATGAGATAATGAATGTTTTCTCATGGTGGTCTATCATAAAATTTCCAAAGTCACTCATTTATCGAATGTCATAACAATTTGCCGCTGACGTCGTAAGACCGCCCCTGTGTCAAGCCGTTGGAACGCAGGCAGGTAGTGGCTGCTGCTGGACCGCCCCCGGCCGAGTCGGTGGGGCGTCGGTTCCCACCGGCTGCATCGTGGTTTGGATCTGCTGCTGGCTAGAAGTCGCGCTGCAGCAGGTCTTGTTTCTCCTTTCCCACGTCCCTCAGTTTAAGATGGGTACATGAAATGTCAAAATATAAGCATCAGTGACAAGATAATTACTGTTCTCATCCTGTGGAAAAGTTTATTAGTGTCCATTTCACTCGCATTCACACGGATGGAATTAGACTGTTTTTGGAGTATGTTCTGTATTTTGACACTGTTCAACACAATGTACTGATTCACATGTAACTTTATCACAATATGCATATTTTGAATACTGCACCGTTAATCATACAAGTGTCCGTAGTGTGCTTCGTTTACTTAAGCGGAATGTAAATATTTTCGCGACGAGCTGCGTAGCCAACGTTGCATTATTGTTTTGCCGCGCGGCTGGCTGTACAGTCTGTCACATTAAATTTGGCACGCGGAGACGCTTAATATCAAACTACTAAAGGTCATCAGCTCAAATTAATTATTAATACAGTCAACAGTACTCAACGGTCATAGCGTTGTTGCTAACTTTGACACTCCCAGAGCGTTCATAAGGTTACGTGATCACACTTTTTATCACTGTTCATCATTATTCACAATATAAATCACAGTCCTTCACGCGTCCACTAGTTCCAGTGAAACACGTTTCACTGTTCTGATTGCTGTCAGTAATTTTCCAGAGTACTTAACAGACAATCTATATGCAAATGACACTTTTCAAATAATGAGGTCTGGTACACTTGCACGTAAGTTCATATTACCATGACTGAATAACAAAATTTAAAATTTTACACTGTCACATAAACATTATCTTGACCATGACATCATTACTGAACTATCCAGATAACAGTACATTTCTATTTTTATTACAGATACGTATTTTTATATATTTCTATTATCTAACCAGAATGCTGCTCATAAGAGCATTTGAAATGACTTTGTAGTGAAACCGTGTACGTAAATCAGTACACATTCAGATTTCGCTTCACTAGTGGTGAAAGCAGTTTATTTTATTTTTTATTTATTTATTTTTTTTCTCAGTCACACAGCTCACACACCACCAACACTCACTACGTGTGTGGAACTACATGACTCGATCTTACGAAAATATTTTTGTTATATTCATTCTTACACACGAACAAATATATTACTTAAGCATTTTCATCATTTCTATCCTATGTATAGGAAGGTAAAATTCCTCACTTTTAATTCATCAACACTCAAGTGTTTATCAAGTTATTTATCCCTTTGAGAGTAAAAATACATGTATTATGGGGATTCTCTACTCCTTGTTCAAATAATTCAATAACATTACACTGTAATACTTGACATAAAAGCTTATAAACTAATACATACATAATATTATCAAATTATTACTGCTAATTACTTTACCATAAACATTATATTCACAGTTATGGGGTAGTGCACTTGCACTTCTGATTGGTCCTTTGTATCACTTCGTTTTTCTTAGTCCAGGGGACCGAGTAAGATGCTCTGCAATAGGTCTTGTGCGGATGTACTTTCATATGATACTGGTAATCTTTTATGATTCCAGGGCGTTCAGTGAATACTTAGAGGTATCCGGATAGTAATTCTGTTAATTGTCTAGCCTCTGAAGCATTAATGCAAGTTGCCTCCTGTACTTTGTCTTCTATTGTTGTGACGATGTCACTCAACGTTGCTGGGTGCATCGTTATTTCGATTTTTGTGACACATCTGTGGGTGCTTATGATCCAACACTAACAACTTCTGTTTGCTGAAAGGAAGTTTCATTTTTCTCATCAGCGGAAGGTTCGCACCGAACTCCCGATTCAGCATTAATGTTATGGGTCGCTGTTGGTACTTAGGTGCACATGTCCCACGGGCGTGATCAATTACAGCTTCCCTTTCCCGAAGGAACTCAAGACCCAGAAGCACCGGTACTGACAAGTTATCCATTAGTAGGAACGTGCATAATAAGCGATCATTTCCCAAGGAAACTTCCACCTGTGTCTGGTATTTTATACTCTGTGACTTTTTTCCCAAAGCCCCTATAACCTTACAATTTGCAACCGGCAAATTCGGCAATCTCCATATCTCCGATACCTTCTTGAAAAACTGTGTGTTCATAACTGATACATTCGCACCTGTGTCAAGCAGAATAGTAGTTGCCACACCATTTACAGCTCCGGTGACACTTGCTTGGATATTTTCCCTTTGTGGCTTATCAGAGACAGCAGGTTCCTGATATAGCTCATCTTCGATCCTGTTGCCATCCTGATACCGTATCATGTTTATTTTTTGTTCCGTCGACCTATTGCCTTCATTGTTGGCCTCGGTCACCTGGCGAAGGCCTACAGGGATCGAAATTAGTTTGTTGGCTTCTGAGTGTTTTGTTTTGTTTCCGAAGGTACCTCCACTATTCTAACATTTTGTGAGTTTTCAGTCGGAGGAGGCCCGCTTGGATCCCACCACGGTGGATATTGATTGCTTGGTATAGGTATAGCCTGTACATAATTTATTGGCTGACCTGAATTGATAGAATTTTGCTGCGGCTGCCAATGACTTGGCCCTGGCTGTCGCCAATATTCACTGTCACCCCGCATATTTTTAGGCTTGTCTATATGGACTGTCTGACCTGTTGTCATTTCGTCTCTTTCGGTTGCTATTGTTATTGTTTGGGTTTTCATTGTGGTACGGCCTCCGATTACCATTCGGTTGTTGGTGTTCTTCGGCCTTTTGATAATTGCTGTTATTATTATTAGGATAACCAAAATTTTGGTTGTAGGGATTCCTACTACTATTATTATTACTGTATTTTCCGTTACTATAAGGTTTACTTTTATTTTTCTTTGGACTACCTTCGCCCCTATTTCCTTTATTTCCATTCCATGAATTTTTTCTATTAGGACTATTATTATTGCTGATCACGTCAGAATTTTTTCTGGCGTCTTCTTGCACTAGATCCCGATAATCAATTACAGACAGAAATTCTTTCAGATCGGTGTCTGTAACATTAAATAATTTTTCTCTAATATGTATGGGTAATCTAGCTTTTAACACTCGCAATAAGTCTCTGGTGGTTACTGGCTCATCCCAGTACCGGGTTATGTTGATATATTTTTCAAAGTACTTTCTTAAGGAACCTGACTTCGGAGTGTACATTTCTGCATTGTAAACAATTTTACGGAGTCGCTCTTGAGTAGACGCTGACCAGAATTGATCAAGGAACGCCTTCTCAAAGTCGTGGAAAGTCTTGCAAGTTTCTGCTCCATTTAATGCCCAGAGCGACGCATCACCAGAAATATGAGAAACCACAAGCTGTATTTTCTGTTCTTCCGACCATGATTTTGGAAGAACACTTTTGAAGTTTCGAATGAAAACTACTGGATGTATGTTTTTCTTGCTTTCTTCGTTAAATATTTGAAACTGTCTACGCTTAATCAGGCTTTCCTCATGCATCAAAGTAGTTAAGTGCATGGAATTGCTATCATTCGCAGGTGGTGTGGTTACTTTATTACAAGTACATTCTATTCCACTACTATTGTTCCTTGGTGTCACATATTGCTCTGGTAATATCGGTTGATTACCAAAATTTGGTCTTCCTTGTGGTGCATTAATATTCGCCGTCAGATTATCTGCGATATTTTGCCTGTCAGTACCAGTGTTGTTATTACTGCATACTGTCAGATTTTCAAAGTTTTGACTTTCAGAGCTCAGCACCCTGGCTACTTCTGTTCGGACTTGCTTTCGGATATCCAAGGGAATGTCCTCCTGCACCGTTTCCACAGCGGTAGCCAAAGCTTGGAATTGGTTCTCTAGTCTATCTACTTCAGTTTGAAGACTATTGACCTGAACTGGAATGTTTGTTAACGGTTCAATAGTAGTTTTCACTGCATCGATCTCCTGCTTAAAATGAGTAGTAATAGCATTATCACGATCGACCAACACTTGATTTATCCTACGGACAATTTCTTTATCTCTTTCCAGAAAAATATTGTTTATATTTTCCATAAATTTCTTTTCATTTTCTTGGTCCCTGAGCTCCTGTTGCTGTTTTTCTATAAGCTTTTCCTGTCTACGTTTTTCCTTTTCCTGCTGACGTTGTTTTCGACGCTCCTGCTCTTTAATAGTAAAATTTTCAAATAATGCTGTTAGCATATCCTGTATGAACATAGCTTGAGCATTGCTAACGTCTGCCCCTTGCCCAGAAGAAATATTGTCATTAATTCCTAACTCGTTGAATCCAGGAGTGTCAGTTTGTTTTGGCAACTCCTCGGTTTTACTATCACTCGGACATCAGTTTCTAAATATCATTCATAGTTAAATTTTCTAATAATTCGACAGAAATATGGGTAGATGGTTCTACCTGAGACTCTGATGTCATCTCTGCATCAGTACGCTCATTCGGTTTACTTTTCTTTTGTTTAACCATTGTATCACCAATATAGCACAACAAATATATAAATCACTAACAAGCACCAATTGACACAAAAAATCTTATAACTAACACATATACACAAATAACACTTAAAAATATTATTCTCGCAGCCAGAATATTCAATTATTACTACTTATGGCTGGAGGTATTGATTTTAATTTTAAATTGCACACGCCGCGAGTGTTGTTAGTGTACTGCTATGTAATTACAGAACATGAACATCTGTTCCTACCTGTATTGATTGAGAGTGGTGGACTGCACTGCTTATATGAAGTTACTCGTGTGTCGGGCACCAGTGCAGATACAGATTTGTACAGCAGTTCGGTAGGAAGATGTCAATGCTCATGAAACAAATGAATAAATAATGATTAATAGTTTGTTTTGGTACTCCGTACCCGTAATAGATCACAATTTCAATTATTAAAATGAATAAATGTGCATTGGTGGGCCCACGTTGGCCGCCAGTGTGGCGTTCGCTGTGTTATTCAGTGGTTTGGTATTTAACTAATTTGTAAATGGAAATGATAATCTTATTTTATTACATTGAGTAATTACAAAATAATGTTTCTCCCGGCTAAAGATTTGATCAAGTTGCTAAAGAATTCCAAGTTAACGTCGTGTTAAAGTGCTGTCTGTAAGTTGTGTGTCACTAAATCACAGTTCATACAACAGATTCTATACAACTATTGATTAAGATGGAAGCAGTTATCTTCAGCAAAATGATCATTAAAACCACCGAATATCAGCCGCGCACAACACTGACGTATGTTACCTGAAACAATATTCTTCGCAACTCGTGCGTAATTAATTTCGGCTCCATACATCAGCTAGAAAAGTTTGTTATAACGTTCGTGCTATGAGCACTGTTTTTTAAGAACCAATCTGACACAAATTATTTTCATTAAAATGAGTTCGGGACCACCGGTGCACATTTATTTTTACACATTTGTATCACCTTCGACATTTATTCTGCAGAATTGCGTAATTTAAATTTGAATTTGCCTCTGAGATAATTGTTAAGATGGCGGTAGACAATTGACAGAGACTTTCTATTGTTAGACCAAATAAGTAAGTATTTGAAATGATTATTAAATTCTGTAAACTATACTTTCATATTGTGCACTATTTAGATCTCTTCAAGCAAACATTTGATTTGTTTCTAAGGAAAACACGGACAAAAACGCGATACAAATCGCTATCATCAATGGCTGCGCTCCTTGCAGCGGAAAGAAGTAATTAACACAGATAATGCTTACTGAGAGAGGAATTAAAGTTATAAATAATTATTCACTCATATTCATAATAATAATGAACTCTTTTTTCAAGTAATAATTAGCAAATAATTACAATTTCTTAACAGACCTCAGTTTGATATGCGTCCGCAACTTACAAAAGCCAACCAACAAAAGGTAAACACAAAGGAAGACAAACGCAGATCATAAAAGCAATTTACAATTATCATTGTCTTTGTATGATACACATCGATATGTCCAATAGATAATGTTTATAACTGTTAGAGGCATAATTTCCTCTCGTCGCACTGTAGCCAAAAATTTATCACGTGGATGTTACGCTATTTAATTTTGTCACACGTCCTACTATGATGAACAATATCAAACATTCATGAACTCTGAGAGCTTTACAATGACATTTGACCGAAACTGGAACTTTGGATGGTTTACGAATTCCAATGTGTTAAAAACAACTTTCCGTTTCAATCGTTACTACAAATTCAAGTCTCTCTGAACAATGTCGGTGTATCGCTGTAGGACGACAGACCAGGTTTATAATATATTTTCTTCTTCATCTTGCGCGAATGCTAACTGTGCAGTAGCACCTACTTGTGTCCTAGAAAGGCAGCACTTTACGGAAATAAGCTTTGACATCAGGGTAAACTCTGCTCTCAGCCAGTTGTAGTCTCATCGAAGGAACACACGATTTGAACGCACCGTGCGGATTGTTCGTTGCTCAGCCACTCCTGAAAGGGCAGTTTTCACCGCAACAGACCATGGGGAACGAACAGGCATCGATGAGGAAACGGAGCTACTCTGTAAATTGGTTTTGTGCGAAAATCTGGCGGAAAATGGACAACTGGCAGTTTCACATTTGTTTCCTCGTCGATATGAAGCAAAGAAATACTTAAGCCTCAACCGATAGTTATCCTCATTTAAATACAGATATTGTTCTGTCAGTAGATGATGGGAACACTAATGTTGTTATGAGTAAAGAGGATTATCGAAGTAAAAGTGTGAGTATTTAACGTCAGGAGAGTACCAATACTAACAAAGGATCCTACAGCCAAAGTAAAAGTGTGAGTCTTTTAATGTCAGGAAAGTACCAATGCTAACAAAAGATCCTACAGCCGGTGTTCTACAGAAAACTAACAGTCCCATTTATTTTTTTACTTCAGTTCAAGAAGAAGATAAAAGAACCTCACTGAATCAGTTCCGGCCTACCAAAAACTTACAAAACTGAGATTTCTCTGACACCCATTTTTAGTAACACGAAAACATCCACGTATAAGAATAATTTGTGAGACAAGATGGAAGGGAAATGGAAATATCTACACTGATCAGTATAGAGTAATTTATATTGATGGTGAGAAAACAGGACATCATGGAATGACAGCTTTAAGGTGATTCGATGAACGTTCTGCCAGGCACTTAATTGTGAAGTGTTGAGTAAACATGTAGATGTAGATTAGATATTGATTCTCGATGGGAAAGTGCTGGCAAAGAAAGGAAGAGGACGGCCTAGGATGAAGTATATGGAAAGCATAGAGAATGGGATCGGGTGTGACAATTACATGGAAATGAAACGGTGGAAGAGAGTGGTTGGATCGACAACGCATTAGCCTCTGGAATATGAATTATGTATCAAAATAATAACAAGATATCTGGCAACTCGTTTAGAACATATATTTTGGAAAACTGAGTCATACATAAAAAACTCACGTCATTTCAGAGAGAAATTTGAAGGGCTAACTTTGAAACCTGATATGTACTTGTAAGCTCTGACATATTGTGTTCATTTTCAATCATTCCAGCAAATGAAATCATGATCTAATGCAGGTATTTTTCCATGGCATTTGGCTGCTCTTTTTAGAAATTTCAGCACTTCCAGTCAGTTCCAGTGGGAAAAGGAATTCCGTAAGTAAGTCAATGGTATTGCGACGGATCATCCGAGCTCTAATTTTTGTACAGAAGAAGTCGAATAATCAGCTCTAGAAAAAGCAAATGCGAAACCATGTCGATGGTATCGGTTTGTGGAGGGGCTTAGAAGAAAATTTTTATACCTAAATAATATAAATTCAGAAATCTTGTTTACCATCGAAGTGGAAAATGGCAGTGATATATCTTTCTTGGAAGTTTTGGTTATGAGACACAATTATGACAGGGAAGTCACGCGTGTAGACAAATATTTACATAAGAACAACTATCAAACACACCGAAAAAGCGACGCCATTACAAGCCATGTTGACAGAGCCAGAAGAATTTGTACAGCGGAGCATCTCCACGTCAAATTAAAGCACCCAAAACAGGTTTCCCAAAAAAATTAGTATTCAAGAGAAGTAGGCCAAATGACAAGGATGAAAGATCAACACGGTAGAACACGGTTTGCCTCCCTTTCATTAAGACCGCCACTGATCAGATCGGTGAATTTTACGGCAGCAGGACACCAGAGCGGTTTTTGGACCAACAATGAAAATATATCAATCCCTCAGATCTGTGAAGGATAAATGCCATGTCGGCTTGTGGGCTATATAAGATCTAATTTACCTGTTCTAAGATCTACAATCGAACTACAAATGGAAGCATAAAGACTCTTCTGGAGGAACACGGAAGTTTTGAAGTCTTTGTCGACTAAGGAAACTGAAAAATAAGCTGTACCAAAGCATGGTCTTCAGCAGGAAACCATGAAGTGAAGTTTCAGAAACCAAGATTTTATCTACAACTAGCCTATGTGCCCCTCCCCCTCACTCTGTCCATCTCCTCTTCTCCCACTCTCCATCCCTCTCCTCCTACCCCTCTCTTTGTCCATCTGCTCCTTCCCCACCTCCTCCTCCCCCTCTATCTTCTCCCTCCACCTCATCTCACAAGTGTCTCCCCCTCCCCTCTTCCTGAACATCACCTCCTCCCCCCTCTCTCCATCTGTCTCCTCCTCCCCCTCCCACTGCCCATATCCCCCTGCTCCCTTCCCTCTGTCATCACCTTCTCCTCCCTCTCTCTGTCCTTCTCTCCTCTCTCTCTCTGTTCATTTCGCCCTCCCCCTCTCTATGTCCATTTGCTCCTACCCCCTTCTCTAAACGTCATCACCACCCCAACAGACGTTTGCTGGTTCTCACATTCAGAGTACTACTTTACAAATAGTAAGGAGTACGTATAACAAATTTGGTTTAAATCGTTCCAGGAAGAGCTTTCTCTGTGTACGTACGTGTGACATATATTTAACATATCTCACACACATTTGTACACATAGTTCAGCCGCATTTCTAGCGAATTTCGCCCTGAAGTTTCGTTTTCACACAACTGAATGTTTACGACGTGTTATCTCCTGAACTGTTACTTGTGCAATGGTATAATTTTGAAAGTACATTGAGCGCTGTATGTGGATACTGTCTGCGAAATTTGCTGTGAATTTTATACTGTTAGTAGGAAACAGGTAATAAACTTAAACGTCAAGAATTATGCAGGAGTTTTACACGCATCTGAGTGTTTATGATTTCATATCTCCTGAACTATGTTTCATACGATGATATAATTTTGCAGGTACATTCAATGCTATACGTAAATACTGATTCAAAATATTTCACCAATACAACTGGTAGTAAAGATGTAATAAATTAAAACGTCAAGCTTGATGCGACAGTTTTACTGCGTGAACAGCGAAAATATAGTAGGCGTTAAACTTTTATTTTTTCATCATTTAGAGAGGGTTTCGCGGAAAGAAGCTTCTTACACGTCTGAAATTATGTGTAAAGTTTGTTGTGAGGCACTAAGTGCTCTTATTCTCGAAAACCGGATGAATACAATCCGGGTATTCGAGCGTTGTGGGCTATATTCAAAAAATGGTTCAAATGGCTCTGAGGTCATCAGTCCCTTAGAACTCAGAACTACTTAAACATAACTAACCTAAGGAGATCACACACATCCATGCCCGAGGCAGGATTCAAACCTGCGACCGTAACGGTCGCGCAGTTCTAGACTGAAGCGCCTAGAACCGCTTGGCCACACCTGCCGGCTGGACTATATTTCTTTGTCATTCCCACCCCCATTCCGTTGATAGGTTGGTGGTTCTTACCCCATCCCCCCACCCCACAGTGATTCTTTCCAAATTGTAGGGTGATATGGGTACTAAGCTTGGTTGAAATAGATCCGTTTCTTTAGGAGGAGATGTGGAACATATTTATATACATACAAATATACATACATTCATTATTTTAAAATGTACGACACGAAGTATTATCCATGGCTTTTTAGGCAAGCTATCAAAATATGTAAATATATGGACGGTTATAACAGAAATGAAGAAGACAAGAAACTTAATTATCTACGGACAGTAGCCCTACAGAATCGACTCATAAGTTCTACGTATTTTTGAAGTTAATTTCTTTCCTCGGATCACACCCCTTTTTCACGATATTTATACCGCTCCGATCGTCACTCGGTACCACGAGAACATCTGCAGGCGTCCAACTCAGCTCTGGACGAAACATTAGGAAAAAAAATTCATATAAATTACAGAGTGCAACAGTAAGTCGTCCTTGTTTATATTTTATTACACCAATCCAGATTTCGGCTAGTGGCTAGCCGTTCTCAGTGCACTATTTTCTATTCTCGACACAAAGTATTCAAAGAAATGTGACTGACGCCGAACAACAGGGACTTGCATGCATCGAGAATAGAAAATAGTGCGTTGAGAATGGCTAGCCACTGGCCGAAATTTGGATTTGCGTATAAAATCTAAAAAAGGACGACTGATTGCTGCACTCTATAATTTATAAGCCACATAACAGTCGCTGAGTGCACCCACTTTCCGAATGGAAGGTAGCCTGATAAAAATTTTCATGTATGACTATTATACTATGCGAAAGATTCACCAGCAAATACAACCAGGTTTACCGCTTTAACCACATACTCGTGAAAATAAAACCTCCTTTTAACTATTACCAACTCGGTGTTGTTGTCATATCCCACATCATTATTCCAGCGTTTAAAAAGGTATGGATCTCGAAAATCGCTGCTACCATGGCATTACACCAGGTCCTCTGCGGACCCATTGGCATCGACCTCCCGCCACAAATAGAAGTGAGACTCATCGCTGAACACCACAGAACACCACTCAGAGCCTTAGTTGCCTCTTGCTCTACATCTGCATGTCTCTGTTGTCTGTAGCATGTTATCAGTGGCGGACGACCCGTCGCAATTCGAGACTGTCCGTATCCTCTGCATGAATTTCAGCTGTTGTCATTCCTCCATCTTTCAGAGACAAACGAACAAACCTACGATCTTCCCGTGAAGTAGTCATTCGTAAAGAATCCTTGCCTACTCTTTTTGCTACATTGTTGTCCCGAGTCTATCTGATCACCACCTCGCAGCAGTCAGCAAATTACAGCCAATATCTGTGCGATCTGTTGTTATGATCTACACACACACCGCAAGCCACTATGAGGTGCGTGGCGGTGGGTACCCTTACTACTATCAGTCTTTTCCTTTCCTGTCCCACTCGCAAACAGAGCGAGGGAAATACAGCTGTTTGCATGCCCCCGTACGAGCCCTAATTTCTCTTAGTTTATCTTCGTTGCCCTTACGCGAAATGTACGTTGGCGGCAGTAGACTCGTTCTCCAGTCAGCTACAGATAGCGGTTCTCTAAATTTTCTCAGCAGTGTCCGTCGAAGAGAACATCGCCTTCCCTCCAGGGATTCCCATTTAAGTTCACGAAGCATATCCGTAAAGCTTACGTGTTGTTCGAACCTACTGGTAACAAATGTAGCAACTCGCCTGTGAATTGCTTCCATTTTTGTCTTTAATCTGACCTGATGTCTAGATGTGTTCCCGTTTACAGGTGAACCACACTTTCCTAAAATTCTTCCGATAAACCGAGTGTGTGATACGCCCTGCTAAACCCGCAGGACAGGAATTGTGGAAAGGGGCCAAAATGAGCGACTGTCAGTTACACTCTAACACATATAACCTTATTTATTTGACCAAACATTACAGTACAAATTCTTGAACTTAGTTATCGGCTGAATACGCCACTCTATCTTATGCGTTAAGGGCACAACCACTTTAATTAAAAAAAAAAAAAAAACGGCCAAAAGCCATTAACTCAAAATTCAGACGCCAAAAAGAATATTTTGAAGGCAGAAGGCCTCGCGTTAAGTAAGTTCTATCGTTTGACTGAAGACCCAAACAATCTAACACTTGAAAAGTAAGGAGCTTTAATTTTAAAGCGGCTGAAGGCCCTGTGACTTAAAACACCACTAAAAACAATTCAACTTTAATTCAAAACCATCGGCTATGAGCCATACAGAAACACACAACAGAAAATAACAAAGGTAGTGCAGCTAACGGCGCTCAGAAGTTTCGAGGGTTGGCCAGCACTTGAAATACTAACGTTCACTTAGGTGAGATAGGCAATCGGCCCAACCATTCTCGATCCAACGACAACCCAACCAACAGGCAGTCAATGGACCCACCGACAAGGTAACTTGCGATCCACTCGACCAGCACACAACTGGGAGTTCAATGCAAACGTAAAAGGCCTGGACGTCCACAATCAAGCATACATTAAGCTGTCGAACTACACACCGTGCTGGACAGTGACAACACGGTGAGGAAAGGACACTGCCTAAATTTAGGTCAACGGCCACGGCAGGTAACCGGAACGTTAACGGCGACAAGACAGAAAATTTCGCTGGTGCACTTCAATTGCAAGTAACCAAATACAGCTAGACTCAACCGGACGGTGGCTAAAGCTTCACCAACTCTAACACACGCGTTGTTGCTCGCGGGATTGTCCCAACAGCCAACAACGAGAACAAAACAGCACAATGAGAACAGTCTTGACTTGCTGGTAAATTAAATCCAAACTCAACTTTCGTGTCCAGGGTCGGTGAGCCACGGACGTCGTAGCAATGGGAACAGCCCCACACTCTCCGACAATGCGCAGAGCCCACCAGCGGGCCTGGCTAAACCACGCCCCGTGGAGATTTCCTCGCTGCTCCACGCCAACCCACCAACTCCACACATCAGCAAGGCGACAGCACTAAAATAACTGAGCAGTCGACATCACAAACTACACACAGTTTGTAAGAGGTCCGATCAGATGTAATTTCGATGTATTGCTCATGCGCTGTCTGCGATATGCAAGGTATAAGAAAATCTCTGACCAGAGAGCGGTGTTGACTGCAGTAGGAACTGTGTAGATGTAGTAGTAAGTTGTTGCGAGTCTGGAGTCTGCTCTGGTCTGGTCTGGTGTATCGTGTTTGCTGGCCCGGTCGCAGTGCAGCGATGTCGGAGCCTGAGTATTAATGTATAAGGTAAAAAGCAGCCTCGCCCATATGTAGTAATGTTATCTCAAGTCGCATGTAAATGTTTTTAAACTCTCGTAATAATAATCTTCCTCATAAAAAGTAACTTTTAACAACCATTCATTTCAATTTAAAGAATTTACTAATTTCTCCCATCCATGATCATCCCGATTATTGCAACAGAAAAATCAGTTGCTTCCTTTCACAAATGACAGATAGGTCGGCCAGCATTGCACAGAGCTGTGCCGGAAAAATTTATTGTAAGAGCAGATATATCCGGTGACTTCATTGAGGTAAGAATTTTTCCTTTTTTTATTCAGAATGATCTTTCAGGGCCATGACGCAGCACTGGTGTCGTCCAAAATTTACCAGGTTAAATTCACAGTGAATTATTGAAAAGTCATAAGTGAGCGACAATTTAATTGAGAGGTTGGTTACATTGTTTTATTAGCAGGTTACTCAATTCATTTTTTTATTGGGACGTTACACTGAATGTGAACGACACAATTATAATTTTTACTGTTGAGAGGGTTAGGAATTTTTCTGTTTTGAGCTTACACTGTGAAAGAATTTTGTTTTGAGCTTACACTAAACGTGAATATTATTTATGTTAATATTTTCTGTTTTGAGGTTACGCTAAATGTGAATGAATTTTGAGCTTGGATTAAATCAGAAAGAATTTTGTGTGGAGGTTAATGTGAAAAGAATTTTGTAGGGAGATTATAAATGGGAACGAATTTTTTGGGGAGATTAAATGTAAAAGAAGTTTGTAGGGAGGTTAAAAATGTAAATGAATTTCGTTTTGAGTTTACACTAAATTAGAATCATATTCATATTATTTAAATAAATTTTGTGGGGAGGTTACACTTGGCGACAACCGGCCAGGAAAGTATTTCTTTATGAATCTCTGAGAAGTAGTCATATATCTGCTCTTATTTACTTAAATGTTGTTTGCATCTGGCGCAACGCATTTACTAATTTGTCACTCTTTCTTTCACAGATCATCGGCAATTTATTGCTCTTTGTTGTAATTGTGTTTGTTCCATTTTTGCTTCGTCTTTGTTTCATTTTGTGCTTAATATTGAGTTGTGAAAATGCCGCAAAAACAGTACATCGCGATGTGCAATGAGTAAACAAAACCTGACTCGAATAATTGACCGATAATACTTGCAACACTCAGTGTAATAGTGATAATCCTCTAATTATAGATAATCAGTGCGTGCCGATCACTATTATTGATTTTGATCCTAATGATGAGCAAACAAATGCAATTATGTCCACAGTAAATGTAACAATTGATGACGCGGCACGTTCCGTTACAATGAACGCTGTCCAGTTTGACACGCCTAATTTGAAAACTTTACGTAGCGAACAGATAATTGTTTCTAACGAAGGTGAACAATGTACTCAAAGTACGTCAGATTTATTTGATTCCGAGTAGTGACTAACAGTGCACATCCAATTGGCGAACCTTTTCAAGAATCAGAAAATGACCAAATGATTACACAAAACGTGACAAATGCACATACACCATTTCACAGCATAGAAAATAGAGTCGCTAATTTTGGCTTGGATCAAATTCTGGCAGTATTGCTACAGCGGAATGAAATACTAGATAACCATTTCAAACAACTTAATGAAATATACGACAAACTTAATGAATCGTACAAACAACGTAATGAAAAATTCGACAACCATTTCAAACAACTTAATGAATCGTGCAAACAATTTAATGAAACTTTCAAACAGTCGAATGAAAAACACGACAACCTTAATGAACAGAACAAACAACTTAGTGAACAGATTACAGGCGTTTCCGTGCAACTTTATGAGACTAAAGAACAACTACGTGAGGAAATTAAGGCTTGTGCTAAGAACAGTAGTGATGAAATTAGATCTGTGGCACAAGAATTAAGTAATACACATGCAGCCACAACTACATTACTTAGAGATGAAATTAGTGCAGTCGCTAAACAATGCTCTGAAAACGCAACACAGTTACGCGACGAGTTTAAATTAATGTCAGCAGAACTTTCACGCACACTGGACGCGAAAGTAGTCGCGAAATTTGACCAACAGAACAGCCAAATCGACGAACGTTTTAATCACCACCTACAAAACAATGAAACGCGTTACGGTAAATTTATACAGGAACATAATAAAGTAAAGCAACAAGTCATGGAAACAATTACTGCACAGAGACAGGAAGATAAGCGTAAATTGTTTACGAAAGCAAAAACATACGAAGACAACAATATTGCTACAGTATCGGACAAAATTAAACAGTTGAACACCGAATTGCATGATGAAATCTCCGATCTTATAACAAAAACAGACATACACACATTAGACTTTCAGACAATGACCAACAGACTTTAAAAGTTGGAATTAATACAGGATCCCGATGCCATTAAAGCAGACGTTAAAAATTGAACAAAACCACACGTAAAATACAAAAACAAATTAATGCTTGTGATATAAAAAACGATGATCAGGTAAAAGTACTGACTGAAAAATATGATGAATTGGCCAGTCGTATTGACGTTATCGAAAGGAATAATGACACCAATTCAGACGATACGTCACCTGTTTCGTTTAATCAAACTCCCGAATTCCAAAATTTACAGCAGACAATTAGTGAGATAGGTTCGTCCAATAATACGTTACGTAGAAAATTGTCAACTTTACAGCAAGAAGTGACACAGATGAAAAACGTTTCAGCCTCCAACACGGCACAGCATACGCCACATTCCGAACATTTCTCAGACGCACACAGCCAGTGTAACTTAGGTAATTTACAGAGACTACGTGACTTAGAATCTGAACAGACACAGACAAATAGATTTTCACACAATCCTGAACCTGTTCACACATTCAGAGACAATAATTTTGATTACAAGCACTTTCTATCCGTTGGGAAATTTAAGAATGACAGAACTCAGATTCACCCTTTTGACTGGATACGACAATTTATTTTTGTACTTTCACCAGCTTGGCCTGTAATGCAGAAACTAGCATTGGACTGGATACAACAATTTGTTTTTGAATTTTCACCGGCATTGCCTGTAACGCAGAAACTAAAATTTATTTGCAGCGCGTAATAGACCTCAGGGGATTCATTACGCTACATCTACATCTACATCTACATTTATACTCCGCAAGCCACCCAACGGTGTGTGGCGGAGGGCACTTTACGTGCCACAGTCATTACTTCCCTTTCCTGTTCCAGTCGCGTATGGTTCGCGGGAAGAACGACTGTCTGAAAGCCTCCGTGCGCGCTCTAATCTCTCTAATTTTACATTCGTGATCTCCTCGGGAGGTATAAGTAGGGGGAAGCAATATATTCGATACCTCATCCAGAAACGCACCCTCTCGAAACCTGGCGAGCAAGCTACACCGCGATGCAGAGCGCCTCTCTTCCAGAGTCTGCCACTTGAGTTTATTAAACATCTCCATAACGCTATCACGGTTACCAAATAACCCTGTGATGAAACGCGCCGCTCTTCTTTGGATCTTCTCTATCTCCTCCATCAACCCGATCTGGTACGGATCCCACACTGATGAGCAATACTCAAGTATAGGTCGAACGAGTGTTTTGTAAGCCACCTCCTTTGTTGATGGACTACATTTTCTAAGCACTCTCCCAATGAATCTCAACCTGGTACCCGCCTTACCAACAATTAATTTTATATGATCATTCCACTTCAAATCATTCCGCACGCATACTCCCAGATATTTTACAGAAGTAACTGCTACCAGTGTTTGTTCCGCTATCATATAATCATACAATAAAGGATCCTTCTTTCTATGTATTCGCAATACATTACATTTGTCTATGTTAAGGGACAGTTGCCACTCCCTGCACCAAGTGCCTATCCGCTGCAGATCTTCCTGCATTTCGCTACAATTTTCTAATGCTGCAACTTCTCTGTATACTACAGCATCATCCGCGAAAAGCCGCATGGAACTTCCGACACTATCTACTAGGTCATTTATATATATTGTGAAAAGCAATGGTCCCATAACACTCCCCTGTGGCACGCCAGAGGTTACTTTAACGTCTGTAGACGTCTCTCCATTGATAACAACATGCTGTGTTCTGTTTGCTAAAAACTCTTCAATCCAGCCACACAGCTGGTCTGATATTCCGTAGGCTCTTACTTTGTTTATCAGGCGACAGTGCGGAACTGTATCTAACGCCTTCCGGAAGTCAAGAAAAATAGCATCTACCTGGGAGCCTGTATCTAATATTTTCTGGGTCTCATGAACAAATAACGCGAGTTGGGTCTCACACGATCGCTGTTTCCGGAATCCATGTTGATTCCTACATAGTAGATTCTGGGTTTCCAAAAACGACATGATACTCGAGCAAAAAACATGTTCTAAATTCCTACAACAGATCGACGTCAGAGATATAGGTCTATAGTTTTGCGCATCTGCTCGACGACCCTTCTTGAAGACTGGGACTACCTGTGCTCTTTTCCAATCATTTGGAACCCTCTGTTCCTCTAGAGACTTGCGGTATACGGCTGTTAGAAGGGGGGCAAGTTCTTTCGCGTATTCTGTGTAGAATCGAATTGGTATCCCGTCAGGTCCAGTGGACTTTCCTCTGTTGAGTGATTCCAGTTGCTTTTCTATTCCTTGGACACTTATTTCGATGAATATGTACCGTAGCGTGCACAGGGCCCCGAGCCATAGTAGTGCTATTTCAGCTTTAGTTTTCTGCACTGCTACCTTCTCTTTTACTATCCTTTATATCTATCAAAACAGCTCTTCAACTATCGATCTATCTATGATTAAGAATGAGTAAAGAAAACCCGATGTGACAAGTTTTACCTGAAAGTGACAGTTATGATTTTACGCTCCGAAATGACAAGAAATATCAGAATAATTTTAATATCAAACAAAATTTTAATCATCAGTATAGTCAAAATTATCAGCAATCGCAGACACGTTTCGGCAACAATAGAGGTTTTTCCAAACAACAGCAACAAAACCAGCCGGTTAGCATACCTAACCAACAATGTAATGCGCAAGGTCAACCAAGCTCTAATGTTTCGCCGCCTACACGTAAGGCGTCGGCTCCACCAAATAGTAACGCACAGCAACAAAGAAATAACTACGTACAGAAAACACATCATTTTGACTCGTATCGCAACGCGCCGTATATAAATGACTATCATGACAGACGTAAAAGTAATGAGCACAATTTTCAGCGTACGTTTAATAACAGTCGGTCTTACCAGCAGCAAAATCATCCGCAACAACAGATTATCATGAATGAACCAGACAGTAGGTATCATCCCGAACGTAATACGTCAGGAGGAAATAACAGAACAGTACAAATAGTTGAAATGCCACAGCATCCTCCCGCAAATAATAGCACGTCAGATAGAATTTGACTAGATACAGTACAGGTTGGATCTTCCAGCAACGTAAGCAATACTTTTGACACACAGAATCTTGTTCACGAAAATGTTATTAGTTTTAACGACATCCGATACACATTTTTGCATGAAATACAGAATCATAATGTATGTAGACGACATCGTTATCGCATAAGCTAACTGGTCTGAACACAATCTGATTCTTGGACAACTGTTACAAACTTTTCGTGCACAAGGACTCACAGTTAATCTCAGTAAATCGCACTTTGGCAAAACTTATATAAAATTTCTTGAACATGTAATTTCAGCAGAAGGCATTGCGCCTGACCCGGAAAAACTTCAAGCTTTACGTGACATTACTGTTCCTACAACGAAGAAACAACTACGCAGCTTTTTGGGTTTAATTAACTTTTTTCGTAAATTTATTCATTACTCTGCTTTAGACACCCCTAGATTATGTCAATTGACAGGTAAAAACACTATTTGGTCCTGGAATCGCCAAGCACAGTCTGAATTTGTCCATCTGAAACAAGCTTTGTTGAATGCACCACTTTTATCACATCCAGATCTTACTAGAAATTTTTCCATTGCCACCGACAGTTCTAACACCGCTTTAGGCGTACACATTTTTCAGGAAATTGAAGAAGATGGTTTTACAGTAATTAAAAACATCGCCTTTGCGAGTCGCATTCTGTCACCTGCTGAACGCAATTATTCTGTTGCAGAACTTGAAACATTATGTGTTGTATGGGCATTTACGAGATTTCGGCATTTTCTTTATGAAAGACATACGACCGTTTACACAGGTCATAGAGCGATACAGTTTTTACTTTCAGCAAAATTTACACACGACAGATTAAGCAGATGGAAACTTTATTTACAGGAATTTAATTTTACAATTCTTCACATTCCCGGTAAACAAAATATTGTAGCAGACGTACTATCCCGTTCTATCAGCAACAATCAGCAAGACATCGCAACCAACTTCTGCCAAGCAAATTTTAGCGTCATGTATATTCAACAAGTTGCATTTGAAAATTTCATTTCGTCGTAATTACGAGATATAGCACAAGAGCAGAGCAAAGACAACGTGTGGAAAGAAATTAAACAGCTTTGGCAAGACAAGAATAATGTTACCATCAGAAACCATTACACTGTACGCAATAACATTTTGTTTCGCCGCTCTCACCCTGATAGCAACAACTGGTTACTATGTATTCCTGACGAACTGGTTAACAAATTAATTTGGTATACTCATTTAAGTTACGCACATTATGGAGCCACAAAATGTTTTCTTATACTGAGACAGAACTGTTATTTTGCCAACATGGAGAAACGTATTCTACGAGTTCTAGCGTCATGTAAAATCTGCCAGAAAGCTAAGTCAGACACGACCTCACATATTCCTCCGTTACATCCCATTGTACCTGTTAAATTGAGACACATGGCCGCTGTAGACATTTTTGGTCCGATTCCGAGATCTAATAGAGGTTTTTGCTACATCTTTGTCGCTGTTGAACTCACTTCGAAATTTGTAACCTTCACACCGTTACGCAAAGCTACTGCTAAAAGTATTTCGAATGCATTTATAAAACACTTACTATTTCATGTAGGGCATGTATTGAAAGTAATTTCCGACAATGGACCACAGTTTCGATCTGCTATATGGACACGTATGTTACGCACAAGAAACATTTCTCCGATCTATATATCCAGGTATCACGCTTCTTCGAACCCTTGTGAACGACTAATGAAAAAAATTGGTAAACTATGTAGAATATACTGCTATAAAAAACATTGATTGGGATACACACATACTGTCATTCCAGGATGTAATTAACTCCATACCAAATGAATCTACTATGCTATCTCCGACTGTTATATTGAAAAATGTTGAACCACCTAACAAAATTAAAGAATTAGTATCCTTTCCTACATCTCGTCGACTACGTCACCATGAAATAATTGACATTGCGCTGAACAACATCAAACGTGCCGCAGAGCGCCGGAGAAGACAGCAAAAACAGGTTTGTACTAGCCGTGACTTTCACATTGGACAGAAGTTATTAGTACGCACACATTATTTATCCAACAGAGGAAAGAGTAGATGCAGTAAATGTGAGCTTCTATATGCAGGTCCATACAGAATTCGCAGCATTCCTCACCCCAATGTAGTACACGTCGAAACTTTGAGAAACAGAAAAAGTAAAAGCAATCACCATCTCTCCAATATTAAACCCTTTATTGAATGAACATACTTTATGATTTGTCGCACTGTAATGCCATTTGCAGATATTTATATGAATACTTACTGATTATCATCATATTTTTTCTTCGCAAGTGCCCGGCAGGGTAAGGTTAGCTGGTCACTTTTCTTGTCGTTACACATCAGACCGTGCAAATTTTTCCAGATAAACTTACATATTTTATGACCACTTATGCAATTCTATCTATGTGACTACTTACTGATGATTATCGTATTTTTTCTTGGCAAGTGCCCGGCAAGATAAGGTTAGCAGGTCGATTTTCTTGTCGTTATATATCAGACCGGTCACATTTTCCATTTTTCGTCTATGTCTGATTGTTTTCCTGTTTTGTTTGTATGCACTACGAAATCTTTAAGATATAACAAACACCAGTTGACTTTAACATTTTTCCTTCTGATATCTCAATATTTTGTCTATTCTACACTTTTGGCTACTGCATTATGAGACTGTGTGTACATTTTTGCACCTGAACACTCTATGTTTTTGACATAATACGTTTTCTGTCATGCTATGCTGTATGCTTAATTATATCACTAGAAACAAGTTTTTATTTAATGGGTATATGATGTAAATGCAAGATATTAATCCTTATTCATCACTTTCAGAAAGCAATAACGTGCAAAAGAAATAAATTAAACAAACCACAGTGGATTACTATGAAATGGGAATTTGACTTTCGGAATGAACAAAAGAAAATGGAATACCTTGCGATGAAAAGTATATGGATCAGAATTAACAAGCATTAACAAGAATATACTATACACATCGTATGATAGCAGTCTTAACTAATTTTTTTTCTTTCAGAATACGGGGCGATTGATGCATGCTGTCAGACAGAACTACACATCTTAGTTTTAGTGATGAAATATGCTAGAAATAGGAAACTCTATACTATGAATAGTTGTATGAAGTAAATGGTAATATGAATAATGAATAATGAAGTGTCTTTTTTGCAGATGATAATGAATGATGATGAATAGTTATATTAAGAATATGCTAATATGAGTAATGAGTTTTTTCTTTGCAGGTGATGATAGTAATGAAGTTATGGTAATATGAATAATGAAGTTTTTCTTTGCAGATGAGAATAATGATGAAGTTTATATATTTACTGTTAGTTAAGAAATGCTATGTAGTTATTTAAGTATTTGTTGCAGTTCGTTTTGACAGTATGTCTTATATCGTATGGTATAATGACTGAATGTTTTGGAAAGGACAGCTAGAGTACATAAATATTGAGTACACGTTTCATTACCTGTTAATTCGAAGTTCACTACTTTCCACTATAATATGCGATTCTTCTTTCAGCTGAATAATCCATTTTGCATTTTTTCCAGGAGAAGCTATTCATGAAATTAATGTGCTATAAGCAGTTAGTTATTAAACCTGTTCTAGTACTTGCATTTTTTTACCCATTTGTGTGTGTCATTCATGAATGTGATCACATATACTCTACTTGTTTCATAACCTTGCTACAGCTGACTCATGACAAATGACGTTACTAATCCTTATTTGTAGCAATAAGTCAAAAGCAAATATTTTCATGTCCCAGCAATTAATTATCGATCCAAACGCAATGCATTGCTGGCACAAAAAAATGTATTACCAGTCCCAAATAATGCTACTAGTTTAAGTGATATTTATAGTACTAAATATAATGCAGATTTCTCAGATGTATTAAATCCATTATATCTATGTATTATTGGACCACAGACCTTGAGTAATAGTTATAGTGTGTTACATTTTAAATATGTCCTATGTCGCTTGAATGATGAGTTCTGAGCAATTTTGTTATACTCTATAAATGCTATGCCAATAATTAACTCTCATTTTGAATGATGACTTCTGAATAATAGTGAATAATGTTTTACAAAACTATATGAATACTTTGTAACTGGCCAATGAATGCCACTGTTTTCTTATATTTTTAAATTTGTCTTATAATACTTACATGATATCATATATGAATACCAGTAGCTTAATGCTACACTCATGAACTCCTGTTTTGAATGATGACTTCTGAATAATGCATAAAAATGTTTTGTAACTGGCCAATGAGTGCCAATGATTACTATAACTAGATAAATTATGTTAATGCTATGCCATTAATTAACTCTTGCTTTGAATGATGACTTCTGAACAATGCATAAATATGGTTTGTAACTGGCCAATGAGTGCCAATATTTAGTGTAATCAGATGACTTATGAATACTGTTCTGTAATACTCCATACATAGTACAGAAATGTTTAGTAACTAGGCAATGAGTGCCAACAATTACTCAAATCGGTTGATAGACTAGTGTAATTCTCTATGATGACTAGCATAAGACTTAATGTCCTTCACCTTCTGACCAAATTACCAGAAATTACTGCAATATCCGTTTGTCCTGTCTATCCTCATGATCATGGAGCACTATATTTGGTTTTTGCACTAATTCTACGTTGGTGTACCTTACAAGAATGTGGTGTTGACACATCATGCTGTCCACCTCCGTGAACGATGGAGATGTTATTATGGTCCCACTGTTTGGTGTACCTAATGTACTACCAAAATGATAACATTGAATATTAATACGACATTTCAGTGTCTTGGCTACACTGATTAATACTTCAGGGAAGAGAACTTCAGATTGTCTCACTTGGTGTTGTGCTTCTGTAGAAAGATATGGACTTTCAGTGCAGCTACGTGCAACCTACTGTGCTACAACCATGATGCAATCCTTCCCTTTCCTTTCCTAGTTCTTACAAAATGGTAATATATATATATAGTGTGTGTGCAATTTATGTCATTTATTAATATGTTTTGTACTGATTGCGTATCCTAGTTCTTGTAAAATGGTAAAAAATATGTACAGTGCATGTGCACTTTATGACATTTGTTAATGTGTTTTGTACTCATTGCGTATACATTTTGTCATTGCTTGATATGTTCCGTACTCAGTGCATGTGCTCTCTATTTCATTTCATGTTCTGCACTTACATATATATGTATATACTCTGTGACTGTAAACTTAGTTAATTAAGTAGATTTTATAAAAAATTGTTGCTCATGGCAAGTCCAATTGACTCACCATCGCAGCCAAATTTTTGCCCCTCCAGTGGAGGGTTATGTAAGAGGTCCGAGCAGATGTAATTTCGATGTATTGCTCATGCGCTGTCTGCGATATGCAAGGTATAAGAAAATCTCTGACCAGAGAGCAGTGTTGACTGCAGTAGGAACTGTGTAGCTGTAGTAGTAAGTTGTTGCGAGTCTGGAGTCTGCTCTGGTCTGGTCTGGTGTATCGTGTTTGCTGGCCTGGTCGCAGTGCAGCGATGTCGGAGCCTGAGTATTAATGTATAAGGTAAAAAGCAGCCTCGCCCATATGTAGTAATGTTATCTCAAGTCGCATGTAAATGTTTTTAAACTCTCGTAATAATAATCTTCCTCATAAAAAGTAACTTTTAACAACCATTCATTTCAATTTAAAGAATTTACTAATTTCTCCCATCCATGATCATCCCGATTATTGCAACAGAAAAATCAGTTGCTTCCTTTCACAAATGACAGATAGGTCGGCCAGCATTGCACAGAGCTGTGCCGGAAAAATTTATTGTAAGAGCAGATATATCCGGTGACTTCATTGAGGTAAGAATTTTTCCTTTTTTTATTCAGAATGATCTTTCAGGGCCATGATGCAGCACTGGTGTCGTCCAAAATTTACCAGGTTAAATTCACAGTGAATTATTGAAAAGTCATAAGTGAGCGACAATTTAATTGAGAGGTTGGTTAAATTGTTTTATTAGCAGGTTACTGAATTCATTTTTTTATTGGGACGTTACACTGAATGTGAACGGCACAATTATAATTTTTACTGTTGAGAGGTTTAGGAATTTTTCTGTTTTGAGCTTACACTGTGAAAGAATTTTGTTTTGAGCTTACACTAAACGTGAATATTATTTATGTTAATATTTTCTGTTTTGAGGTTACGCTAAATGTGAATGAATTTTGAGCTTGGATTAAATCAGAAAGAATTTTGTGTGGAGGTTAATGTGAAAAGAATTTTGTAGGGAGGTTATAAATGGAAACGAATTTTGTGGGGGGATTAAATGTAAAAGAATTTTGTAGGGAGGTTACAAATGTAAATGAATTTTGTTTTGAGATTACACTAAATTAGAATCATATTCATATTATTTAAATATATTCTGTGGGGAGGTTACAAGTTTCACCAACACTTGCACGAAGGACTAGACAATACTAACGGCAGCGACTGTGCAATAACAAGGACGAATCACGAGTTGGCACACGCAGGCAACCCATAAGCGATCGCCGGCCAACATACACGTCGTCCGACAATACTACCAACCGACGTCCTAGCAAGGTGGTCCACACTCATGTGATACGCATCGGCAACCGTCGGGCGAGTCATGGCTGTCCGGACCTCACTGCAGCCGCATCCCGACTGAACTTCTGCCGCGTCCTAAGTCAAACACTGCCAGGTCCGAACTGCACTGCTAGAGCCTCCCAACTCACTGGCAGATCCGAAGTAATAGCAGTCCGCAAAGATAATATGCCAGGGGTTATATCGATAAGCGCCGCTGCTGCCTCTCGCGGGCAGGCAAGGCGGCAACTCTGTGACACCAGTAATTGAAATTAACATAACGAGGTGGTAGTACAGTAAAAACAGGATGTCAAATGAGATATGGCACGAACACGAGCTACGCATGGCTGAGAGTGTAAATTAAAGGGGGTCACTGCTTTAAGCGGGGCATTACGCGGAATCGGTAGCGACGAGCGAAAAAGTGTACCAGACCGGGACTCGAACCCGGGATCTTCTGCTTACTAGATACGTGTCTTTCGACATGTCCGAGAGAACAGACACCACGCAGTCATATAAATGAAACGCCTAGCTGGGCACTGGATCCACCTTCTTCAGTGCGGATGAACAAATACGTCCGATCTCCTGTGGGAATCTCAGAGTGGCGAACATGGAGTCAAGGCACAGTGACTGCTGATAGGGGGCGCTCGGTGGGAATGTGGATCAGCCACGAGGCGTGCCGAGGTAGTCCGCGCTGTTGCGACAACGCTTTGTTCCGGGTGGCGCAGTGGTTGACGCACTTGCCTAGTAAGCAGGAAATCTCGGGTTCGAATACCGGTACCGTACACAGTTTCACTCATCGCCTCTCATTCCGCGTAACGTCCCGCTGCAGCTGACAGCAGTGATCCTCTCTGATTTACACATAACGTTTCACAGCGGCGGATTCCGCGTGGTGTCTGTACTTTCGAGCATGTCCGAAGGAACAGACACAATGCAATCATAAAAGCTAAGTCTTCCCTACTACAGTCCTCACATGCCTCATTCCATTTCATGCTGGTTTGTAACGTTACCCCTAAATAATCGCTGGAACTGTGTCAAGCAGCATACTTATAGTGCTGCGTTCGAACTTTACGAGTTTGTTTTTCCGATTCAGCCACATTAACTTCCACTTTCTACATTTAGACCACCAGCTACAAATTTTTTCTAAGTCGTCTTTTACCCTCTTACACTCACTTGACGACACCTTCCCTCACACGCAGCACCAATAGCAAACAGCCTCTGATTGCTGCTCACCCTGTCAGCCAGATCATTTATGTGTATACAAAATAACAGATCCTATCACACTTCCTTGGGGCACTCCAAACGATACCCTTGTCTCTGATCAACACTTGCCGTTGACTGCAACGTACGGGTTACGTTACTTAAGAGATCTTCCAGCCACTCACATATCTGAGAACCTATTCCGTACGCTCGTAGCACTCTACAGTGGGGCACCGTCTCAAATGCTTTCCGGACATCTATGAATATGGAATCTGCGTGTTGTCCTTCATTCATGGTTTGCAGGGCATCATGTGAGAAAAAGCCAAGCTCAGTTTCGCAAGAGCGATGCATTCTAAAACCGAAGCTTTCCATCTCAAGTAAATTGACTATATCCGAGTGTGGTAAGGAATTCTGCAGCAGACCAATGCAGAGGACAATTCTTTTTACCCTGCTTGTATACAGAAGTCACCTACAATTTCCTCTCGTTGGGCGAGAGATTCGCGATGAATGTAAGGGGCCAGTGTACCAAAATACTGGCTGGAAAACCGGTGACTTACACTACTGGCCGTTAAAATTGCTACACCACGAAGATGACGTGCTACAGACGCGAAATTTAACCGACGGGAAGAAGATGCTGCTATATGCAAATGATTAGCTTTTCAGAGCATTCACACAAGGTTGGCGCCAGTGGCGACACCTACAACGTGCTGACATGAGGAATGTTTCCAACCGATTTCTCATACACAATCAGCAGTCGACCGGCGTTGCCTGGAGAAACGTTGTTGTGATGCCTCGTGTAAGGAGGAGAAATGCGTACCATCACGTTTCCGACTTTGATAAAGGTCGGATTGTACCCTACCGCGATTGCGGTTTATCGTATCGCGACATTGCTGCTCGCGTTGGTCGAGATCCAATGACTGTTAGCAGAATATGGAATCGATGGGTTCAGGAGGGTAATACGGAACGCCGTGCTGGATCCCAACGGCCTCGTATCACTAGCAGTCGATATGACAGGCATCTTATCCGCATGGCTGTAAAGGATCGTGCAGCCACGTCTCGATCCCTGAGTCAACAGATGGGGACGTTTGCAAGACAACAACCATCTGCACGAACAGTTCGACGACGTTTAGAGGAGCATAGACTAACAGCTCGGAGACCATAGCTGCGGTTACCCTTGACGCTGAATCACAGGCAGGAGCGCCTGCGATGGTGTACTCAACGACGAACCTGGGTGCCCGAATGGCAAAACGTCATTTTTTCGGATGAATACAGATTCTATTTACAGGATCATGATGGTCGCATCGGTGTTTGCCGACATCGCGGTGAACGCACATTGGAAGCGTGTATTCGTAACCGCCATACTGGCGTATCACCCGGCGTGATGGTATGGGGTGCCATTGGTTACACGTCTCGGTCACCTCTTGTCGGCATTGACGGCACTTTGAACAGTGGACGTTGCATTTTAGATGTGTTACGACCCGTGGCTCTACCCTTCATTCGATCCCTAGGAAATCCTACATTTCAGCTGGATAATGCACGACCACATTTTGCAGGTCCTGTACGGGCCTTTGTGGATACTGAAAATGTTTGACTGCTGCCCTGGCGAGGTGGCCGAGCAACTGGCTCGTCACAATACGCCAGTCACTACTCTTGATGAACTCTGGTATCGTGTTGAAGCTGCATGGGCAGCTGTAGCTGTACACGCCATCCAAGCTCTGTTTGACTCAATGCCCAGGTGTATCAAGACCGTTATTACGGCTAGAGGTGGTTGTTCTGGGTACTGATTTTTCAGGATCTATGCACCCAAATTGCGTGAAAATGTGATCATATGTCAGTTCTAGCACAATATATTTGTCTAATGAATACCCGTTTATCATCTGCATTTCTTCTTGGGGTAGCAGTGTTAATGACCAGTGGTCTATTTGTTTCCAACTTTTTCTGTTGCTTCTCCACGCCAGGGATGACTACTTCCATGTTTTCGATCCAGTAATAAAAGGAAGAGGTCACCGTGAGAAAAAGATCGAATAACCAACGAACGGATAACGTTCTACGAGTCAAGGCATGGAATGTCAGAAGTTTGAACTTGGTAAGGAAGCTAGAATATTTGAAAAGGAAATTGCAATGCTCAGTCTCTAGGTGTAGAGGGCATCAGTGAAGTGGAACAGAGAGAAGACAAGAAAATAGTAGAACGGGAGTAAGATTTGTTATGAATAAAATGGCCGGACAGGGAGTGAATTATTGTGAAAAGTCTATTGACAAGGTTGTTTTCATCATAATCGACAGCAAGCGAAAATCGACAACAATAGTTCAGGTATACATGCCGAAGTCGCAAGCAGAAGATGAATAAATAGAGAAAGTATTTGAGGATATTGAACTAGTAATTCAGTACGTAAAGAGAAACAAAAATCTAACAGTCATGGGGAGTTGGAATGCGCGCTGTAGAGGAAGGAGCAGGAGAAACTGTTACGGGAGAATATGGGCTTGGTAGTAGAAATGAGACAGGAGAAAAGTAATTGAGTTGTACATTAAACTTCAAATGGTAATAGCGAATACTCTGTTGGAGAATCTCAAAAGGTTGAGGTTTGTTTGGAAAATCCCGAGAGATACGGGAAAATCTCAATTGTGCTACCAAGGCCAGGTAGTGATTTCGAAATCAAGTATCGGATTGTAAGGCGTATCCAGAGACACATATAAGCGCAGGTCACAGTTCATTTCTGACGAAGAGTGGGTTGAAGTTTAAGAGACCAGCCAGGAAGATTCAGTGTGCAAAGAAGGTGGATACGGCAGTACTAAGGAATGAAGAGATACGCTTCAAGTTCAGTAGACAGTTCAGTTGAAGAGGAATGGACATCTCCAAAATGGCAATCACAGAGTTCGGAGAGGAAAACATAGGTACAAGGAAGGTAACTGCGAAGAAACAATGAGTAACAGAAGAGATACTTCAACTGATCGATGAAAGAACGAAGAACGAAAGTGTTTAGGGAAGATAAGGATTACAGGAATACAATTCACTTGCGAATGAAATAAATAGGAAGTCCAGAGGAACTAAGGTGAAATGGCTACATGAAGAATGTGAAGAAATCAAGAAAGAAATGATCTGCGGAAGGATTGAGTCAGCATACAGAAAAGTCAAAACAACCGTCACTGAAATTAAAAGTAAGTGCGTTTACATTAAGAGTGCAAAGGGGTTTCCAATGTTAAATGCAGAGGAGAGAGGGGATAGGTGATAGAGTACACTGAGGGCCTTTATCAGGGGGAACACTTACCTGATGACGTGATACAAGAATAAAACAAGACTCGATAGGGAAGAGACAGAGGATCCTGCAGTAGAATAAGAATTTAAAAGAACTTCGGAAGACTTCAAATCAAACAAGGCAGACGAGAAAGATAACATTCATTCTGAATGTCTAAAATCGTTGGAAAAAGTGGCAACAAAATGATTATACATGTTGGTGTGTAGAACTCATGAGACTGGCGATATACCATCAAACTTTCGAAATTCCCATGATAGCAAGAGCCGATAACAACGAGAATTATTGCACAGTCAACTTGACATCTCATGCATCCGAGTTGCTGACAAGAATAATAAACCGAAGAATGCAAAAGAATATTGAGGATGCGTTAGATGACAATCAGTTTGGCTGTAGCAAAAGTAAAGGCATCAGAGTTCTGGCGATGCGGTTGAAAATAGAAGCAAGACTGACGAAAACGTTCATAGAATCTGTCGATCCGGTGCAAGACGTTTGAAATCCATAGTAAAACATGAGTAACCTACAGGGAAAGACGGATAATATGTAATATGTACAAGAACCAAGAGGGAACAATAAAATTGGAAGACCAAGAACGAAGTGCTCGGATTAAAGTGGTGTAAGACAAGCCTTTCTCCTCTGCTGTTCAGTCTATGCGCCGAAGAAGCAAAGAAGGAAATAAAAGAAAGATTCAAGACTGGGACTAAAATTCAAGGTTAAGATTCGCTGATGACATTGCTATCCTCAGTGCAGTCTGTTGGATGGAGTGAACAGTCTAATGAGTAGAGAATATGGATTAACAATATATCGAAGAAAGATGAAAGTAATAAGAAGTAGCAGAAATAAAATCAGCGAGAAACTGATCATAATTGGTAATCACGAAGTAGATAAAGTTAAGAAATTCTGCTAACTAGGCAAAAAAATAACACGTTATGGAAAGAGGAGGGAGGACATAAAAATCAGACTAGCACAGCCAAAACGGGTATCCCTGGCCAAGAGAATTGTACTAGCATCAAACATACGTTTTAATTTGAGAAAGAACTTTATGAGAATGTACGTTTGGAGTACAGTATTTAATGGTAGTGAGGCATGGGGCTTGGGAAAGCCGTAACAGAAGAGAGGAGCCTTTGAAATGCGATCCCAAAAGACAATGTTGCAAATTAGATGGACTGATAAGGTAAGTAATGACGAGGTTCTCCGGCAGAATCGGCGAGGGAAGTATTTTTTCGAAAGCACTGACTAGAAGAAGGGACAGAATGATAACTTTCCTGTTAAAACAACACGGAATAATTTCCTTGGTAGTAGAAGGAGCTGTAAAGGGTAAAAACTGTAGAGATGGACAGAGATTGGAATACATCCAGCAAATAATTGGTGGCACTGGTCGCAAGTGCTACTCTGACAAGGGAACCTCCCCATCGCACCCCCCTCAGATTTAGTTGGCACAGTCGATAGGCCTTGAAAAACTGAACACAGATCAATCGAGAAAACAGGAAGAAGTTGTGTGGAACTATGAAAAAAATAAGCAAAATATACAAACTTAGTCCATGCGCAAGATAGGCAACATCAAGGAGAATGTGAGCTTAGGAACGCCGAGGTCCCGTGGTTAGCGTGAGCAGATGCGGAACGAGAAGTCCTTGGTTCAAGTCTCCCCTCGAGTGAAGAGTTTAGTTTTTTATTTTCAAACAATTATTATCTGTCCGACCGTACGTCCGATGCGAGGTAACTGCGTCGTAGTATGGGGACGCTACACCTAAACAAACACACGACGTCAGTCTACAGCGCACGGAAGAGAGCACGGGCAACGTAGAAGAATCTTTTTACCCATTCGCCAAGTGTGCAAGTTAGGTGGGTCGACAACATATTCCTGTCATGTGACGCACATGCCGTCACCAGTGTCGTATAGAATATATCCGACGTGTTTTCCTGTGGAGGAATCGGTTGACCTATGACCTTGCGATCAAATGTTTTCGGTTCCCATTGGAGAGGCACGTCCTTTCGTCTACTAATCGCACGGTTTTGCGGTGCTGTCGCAAAACACAGGCACTAAACGTACTACAGTGAACAGAGACGTCAATGAACGAACGGACAGATCATAACTTTGCGAAAATAAAAATAGTAAACTTTTCACTGGAGGGAAGATTTGAACCAGGGACTTATCGTTCCGCAGCTGCTCACGCTAACCGCGGTACCACGGCGCTCGTGAGCTCACGTTCTCCTTGATGTTGCCTATCTTGCGCATGGACTACGCAGTTTGTATATTTTGCTTGTTTTTTACATACCTCCACACAAGTTCTTCCTGTTTTCTTGATTGATCTGTGTTCAGTTTTTCAAGGCCTATCCACTGTGCCAACTTATAACTAAATCTGAGGGGGGTGCGATGGGGAGGTTCCCTTGTGAGATGAGGAGGTTAGCACAGGAGAGGAATTCCTGGCGGGCCGAATCAAGCCAGTGCTCTGAATGGAAAATAGGACTTAGTGCTACTGCACTATTCCCTCTTCTGCGTCATTTAATTGACACACATTTATCCGTGGGCAATATTACAGCAGCAAAATCCATCATTTCGTTCTATTGTTTTCTCTGATCTTGAACGGCATGTTCATGATACGAAGTATCTCGAACTGATGAGTTTTAGAAGTGTCTAGCATATACTAGCGTTGTCCTCTGAGATCCAAAACAACAAAAAAACGTCAGAGTACAAATACATTTGTTCGTGACAATATGTCTGCCGCCATTACTGAGCCATCAGTTTGTTTAAGAGCCACAAGAAAGGTCCAAGATCCGTCAGCGGTAGCAATCAAGAGCTTGAAAGGAATGAAGTATTATCCATTCAACCTCTTTTTTAATTACTGCTGATGCACTGGAAAGCGAAGAAGTGTTCCTGATTTCGAACCGAAATTAACAGCCGGAACACGTGGCCTACAATTACTGTTATCCCAGGAGAGAGGTGTTCTGAACATGTGTCCCACGAACACTACCATAACTAATATCCAATGGTGCCTTAGCCTTACGGTGAGGGAACAGTCGGTTGATAGTATATTGTAGTATATGACGAAAATACCAGAAAATGCATTTTCATTTTAAATACGAAATCTGTAATTTTTAGAACCATTATGGATCAGCTCTCCGTTGAATGGAGAACCAGAAAATATAAAGAGCTAAGAATTCTGTGAGGACGTCAAAAAGTACCTTTATTTTACCTGACTGTCAGAGTTAAACTGCGTGTCATATTGTTAAAGATTATCTTCGAATTCAAAATAGTCAATGAACTAAGTGCTGCCGGCCGCCGTGGTCGAGCGGCTCTAGATGCTTCAGTCCGGAACCGCGCTGCTGCTACGGTCGAAGGCTCGAATCCTGCCTCGGGCATGGATATGTGTGTTGTCCTTAGGTTAGTTAGGTTTAAGTAGTTCTAAGTTCTAGGGGACTGATGACCTCAGAAGTTAAGTCCCATAGTGCTCAGAGCCATTTAAACCATTTTTTGAACCTGCACCCCTCACTGCATGAGAAACACACATCAGGGACTGATGATCTTAGCAGTTAAGTCCCATATGGTTTCAAAAATGGTTCAAATGGCTCTGAGCACTATGGGACTTAACATCTGTGGTCATCAGTCCCCTAGAACTTAGAACTACTTAAACCTAACTAACCTAATGACATCACACACATCTATGCCGGAGGCAGGATTCGAACCTGCGACCGTAGCGGTCACGCGGATCCAGACTGAAGTGCCCAGAACCGCACGGCCACAAAGGCCGGCCATATGGTTTCACACACATTTGAAACACACATTTGTGAAAGTAATGAATGTGAAAGTGCAGTACTCAATAAGGAAACAAATCTGTGGGAATAATCTGCAATAAAGTAAATTGAGCCGTGCGTGGCTCGCGTTCGTGCCGTTTATTGCTTGACAGCTAATCTATGCAGTGCCGCCGTCTCCTTTTTTTTATTCGAGTTACTGGCGTCACTAAGTTGCTGGTTTGCTTGCCCGTGAGTGGCAGCAACAGCGCTTATCGATAAGTCCACTGTCGTACTATCTCTGGAGCGACCGCTAGAATTTCCAGGCCGTGGTTGGTCGGTACACAGGGCCAGTGGGTCTGGAGAGCCAGTACTCGCCTGACTGTTGGAGACACATACATGCACTGTACGACAGAAGGAGAGTTGAGCAGCTACGACCGTTGGTTGATCGTTCGGTTGGTCGTCTCATGGGGCGACGTGTATTTGGTCTTTTGACCGTTGCTGGGCCTCGTCCTTTGGTCATCTTGCCGGACGTGAGTTGGTTCCTTCATTGTGCAGAGATGTCGGGTGGCTAATGGGCAAGTGTTGCTTCTGCAAGATTGTGTCTGAGCCAGTGTGCCCGGGTCGCCGTGTCTCCGAGTTCCGAACGGACATGGAGTTGAGTCGGGATGGAGCTGCAGTGAGGTCCGGACAGCCTAGACTCACCCGACTGTTGCTGACACACATGACTTGAGAGGGGACGACCTTGGTTGGTCGTTTGGTCGGTCGTCTCATCGGACGACGTATATTTGGTCGCCGACCGCTTCGGGTTATTGGTTGGTTGGTTGGTTGGGGGAAGAGACCAAACAGCGAGGTTATCGGTCTCATAGGATTAGGTAAGGATGGGGAAGGAAGTCGGCCGTGCCCTTTCACAGGAACCATCCCGGCATTTGCCTGGAGCGATTTAGGGAAATCACGCTTCGGGTTGTGTGTGTCGATTTGTCATTTGACCTGGTTGTTCCACAGTGATTGCTTTTACGATTGTTCGAGTTCTTGTGGAAGTGTTTTCGTGGAACTGTGTAAAGCTTGTGTAATTTTGACTGAACGGTTATGTTAATGCTGTCTGTGTACTGGAGTAGGCAGTCGGTCGGTTGGGACAGGGCAGCGAGGAAGTCTCCGCGGCAAGGTCATTAGCGTAGTGTGTTTCTCCTCGCCGAGTTGATGCTGTTCGTACCACGGGTACTTTGACAGCCTTTAGTGTTGTTCATATTTTTGAGTGGTTACTGTGCCTTGGCTGTTTTTAGACGCCCTCAGCTGATATTTTCCGTTGTCGTGCCGTTGGTCGGCGCAGCGGAATTGGTTAGCTTGTTGGTCGGTCCTTCATCCGTCCCTGGCTCGGGTTGCCAACTGATTACTTAATCTTATTCTTGGCTGCCTATCTCACCTAACCTTACGTTAGAGTTACCTCCTCAGAGCGACCTTTGGAACACTTCTGAGCACCATTGTTCTGTTGTTTTTAGATTGTGATTTTTGTCTCAGGTACGGTGCGAGACCTTCAGCCGCCTATTAATTTTGTTTGTTTTAAATTTAAAATTAGGCCTTCAGCCGTCTTAAATTAAATAAAAATTTGAAAATTCACTTGTTTAAAACCTTTTTAAATTTTCTTTTCCATTCGAAATTCTTGTTATCCAGGCCTTAAGCATCTGCTGTTCTCTGTCCAGTGTGTGGCCTCCAGCCGAGTTTTTATGTTAAATTTTGTAACTAAGGCGTTCAGCCGTCTATATTCCTTAATGCAATTTTAATAACTTGTGTTCGAGCCCCCAGTTGTATTGTTTTTGAATGCTTTTAGGGGCATGTGTGATTGTTTTAGGAAAATAAAGTTTGTATATTTTGTGCAACTGACAGTAAATGATTTTGGTCCCTTTCCACAACTATAACCTGATCTGCTCTGTCTGCGAACCCAGATTTCATAAATAGTACTTGTTATAATTTGAGGTACTGAAATGCCCATGAGGTCGACGTAAGGCGCCAAAATGAAATAAAATTCGAATAAATGATAAAGCAAAGAGTCACATTTATTATTATCACTCACAAATCATCAATACAAATTTATAGTGATGGCCAATTTGAGTGAGAATATTCACGATAGTAAATGGGCATGTTGGATGGGAGGAGGGAGGGAAGGAACACTTTATCTAACCACTTGTCGGAGTTCGTGTTGGGTGCATGCATGAGCTACTGATGTGTTGTTGGCTTGAAATATCGATTTCCCGACGAATCGATGTGGCGTATCGAGAACATTGATCTTTGAGTCCCAACGCTTTTTTCCAGTGTCAAAAGCTGTGTTTCGAACTAATGTCGCACGTGTTTTGCATCCTTTCTCAAAATCTACGGTCAACGATACAAGAGGGAACATGGCTGCATTAAACTCTCTGAAGAACCCGCTTTGCACAACACCACTAAATGTGGGTGCATTGCGTGTACAAGATCAAATCACAAGTACATGGTCATTAATTAACTGCGAACATGTTCATTTTAATGCTGCACTCTTTTGACCCACAGTCGCTGTCACTACTAACCAAACAGCGGCGAACGCAGACTAAAAACAACGCAACGGGAGCGTCACGGTGTTCCATAGTAGGTCGCTCACCACGGCAGACGGTTAACTGGCACTTTGCGTGACTCCCACGATAGCTTCTTTCGGAAAGCTCTGTCTGGCCCACTCTTTGCCTGTGAGTAAGCTGCCCGAATGGCAAAGCGTGATCCCGCGCTCTTGCCTACGGGCACATTGTGAACCAATTTGAGGTCGTCATCCGGCTTGGTGGACCGTAAGTGAGCTGTATGAAATTTTTCACCTCGACTTCCTGACGTTACAGAAACAGCAACATGCTGCCCTGGATTATCATCGTCTGCGTGTATTTTACACTGTGCAGATCTCTCTCAATCAACAACCGAAGTACGAGGTCGGTAATCGTCCTGCCTATTCCTACCATGATGGCTAGCATTGGTATTGAATTTCGCTGCCTGACATCCTGTAGTACACGTCTCCACTTCCTTTTTATTCCTCTTATTTAAGGCTCTCACGACAACATATATTACAAATAACTTCCTAAACACGGAAAATACCCTGATCAGTGAGAACCTTATGACCACTGACCTACTATCGATATAAACCCATCCAAGCTATAGCAGCGTCACCTGACGAGGAATGACAACTAATCAGACACATATATCAGTGAGCGCGCTGTCCATGTGTTGAATAGGGAAGGCGCCCGATCTGTCCGAGTTGAACCAAGGGCAGACTGTGACGACCCAGAAGCTCGGCACGAGCATTTCGGAAACTGCACGACTTGTCATGTGTTCGAGGAGTGCTATGGTGTCTTCAAGCTGTGGCGAAACCAAGGTGAAAGCACGTCTAGACGTAATGGGGTTCGGCGGCTATCCATCAGCACAGGTGTCGACCGTCGTAGGCTGGGAATGTGGTGGAACTAACATCAGACTTTAACGGTGGGCAAGGTAGAAGTTTGTCTGAACACGCAGTGCATCAAACACTCCTAACGATGGGCCTTGGCAGCCGACGATCCATGCATGTGCCGGTGTTAACACCACGACGTCGGCATCTACTGCTGAAATGGGCATGTGACCATCGGCTCTGGGCGTTGGCGCAGTGGCAGAGCGTTGCATAGTCTGATAAATCCCGATATCTTCTTCATCATGCCTATGGGAGGGCACGAATCCGTCGTGCCAGGGAACAGCTCCTTGACACCTGTGCTGCAAGACAGAGACAAGATGGCGGCGGTTCCATTATGCTCTGGCGAACAATCATATCAGCATTCATGAGTCCAGTGGAGCTTGTGCGAGGCACCATCGTACACTGGTTGCAGACCACGTACACCCCTTCATGACGATCATGTTTTCCGACGGCAGTGACATTTTTCAGCAAGATAATGCGTCATGTTACATGGCCAGAAGTGTGATGGAGTGGTGTGAGGAACACAGTGGTGAGTTCCCATTGACATGCTGCCTCCCCCAACGCCCAATTTCTCTCATCTAGAACTGATCGAACACATTTGGGATGTAATTGAACGTGGCGTCAGGGCTCGTAGCCCCATACGCGGAATTTACGCGAATTACCTCATTTTCGTGCGCAGATCTGGTGCCAAGTCCCTCCAGCGGCCTACCAAGGCATATTGCTTCCAAACCACAACACATCGCCACTGTTATCCATGCCAAATATGGACATACTTGCTGTTGGGTAGGTGGTCATCATTTTCTGGCTGATCAGTGTATATCAGATTAGTTTAAAAAAAGACACATCTAAAATGGGATACCATCCCTGTAATTTATCATCTTATTACGACATATAACAGTTTTACACTGTAGTGCAATGTAATGAGCATTGTATAATACTTTTAATAACAGCTTAAGCCAGAAGATAAAGAAGTTACTACATGTTCAAACATAAAATTTCTTAAGGCACCAGCCGTATTACGAAGACATTGTTCTGCTATCAATATCTGTGAGGTGATGAGTGCTTGTATAATTTCAGACAATATTCCAAAAAAAATCATATATATATATATATATATATATATATATATATATATATATATGTATGTATGTATGTATGTATATATATATATATATATATATATATATATATATATATATATATGAGAACGAAATTTTCATTTAATTAAAAAAATAAATTTATTGAATTAAAATTCAATACAAAAAACTAAATTTAAAAAAATACAAAAAATTCTATAAGTATTCAAATATATTAACATGAACTGAGACATTTATATTTTGTTTCTTACCTCAATAAATAAAATATATTTCAACAATTATCTCTAATTTTGATTTAACAATGTGGAAGAGTAATTTCATTTTTATCATTAAGAGTAATAAACTTTTTCACCATGTATACTTACCAAAATTTCAGCTGTTGAAATAGTGTAACTTTCATTTATTTTTTCAGCTCTAATAATTTAGTGTACACTTAACACAACTGTTACTATAACAGTTAAGTTCATTAACTAGATTTTCAATGCTACCATTCATATTGATTATATTATGCTTTTATTAATATAGAAAAAAATTAGAATTTCCATAATTATTAAGGTTGTCAACCATTTTAATTTTTTTAAATCTGAAATTGAAAACTTGAAACATATGAAAACACTAAATTGTTGAAATTGAGAATTTACAATATTTAGAAAATTTAGATTTAAAAAAATGGAAACAATTTTAAAAATTACATTTGAACAAATATATTAATTTTTAAAATTTTAAATTTTCCAGTTTTTGTTTTCTCAATCCTCATGGAAATATTTCAAATGGAAATGTAAATATGAAGTTAACATTTCTATAACTTTTTCTAATATTCTATTCATTTATGCCATCAAAAATTTTCAGTTTAAGTCTCAGTTGTGAATCATAAGTTCAATCCTCACATAATTAGTAAACAGTTGTATCATGGGTATATTTTCATTAACAATACACATAATTTAATTGTTATTTTTTGAGTAGTTAAGATATGCACACCTCTAATTATATTTGTTACATATATACAATAATTTTCAATGAAATTGAATGAATTTACATTGATATTTAATTGTTATTCTTTAAAATCTCTCAAAGCTTCATAACGTTTTAAAAAAATTATTTGGTGGATCGAGAATCAATAGTTCTTGAGGATAAATTTCATTCTCCATTATTTGTATAAATTTTAATTTAGCATGATAAAATAAAAAAAAGTTAATTGATTATATCTTCAATTAGATTGTTAAACAACGAAAATAAAGAAGGCATATAAAATTCAACCGAATTATAATAATTAATAATGCCTAGTTCAAAATTTCTTTTTTTCATTTAATCCAGCAAATGCAGTTGTTTGTAGCTCAAAGAAAGGAATTGGTATATTTCGATTTTTCAGTCATTGTTGATCTAGTTCATGTGAATTTCTGATATTTATTTAATAACAGGAACAGGAATTTCCATACTTTTTACAGCATAATTACTTTCCTTTAGAAGTGTACTGTTATTATTATTATCAGTCCGTCGACGAATAGAATCTTCTTGATCCATCCTTGAACTTCATGTAACAATTACCGTTAAATATCCTTCCCAAATTATTTAACATCCTTAAAAAAACACCAAATAATTCTAATGGTTAAAGTGCTTAATTTCATTTGTTTTTTATTTTATCATTCTTAAAAAAACGTCCTTCCATAGTTCGTTCAATTGATTGAGATTAAGATTTGATGAAGAAATAAATGGATAATCTATTCTAGATAAAACATTGTTCACATTTTTAATTGTAACAACACCAAACAATTTTGGCACATAATTATCAATTAATTTAACATCCATCTTACAATGATAAAACTCGATTCCATCTCTGTGAATAACACTGACGGTCATATAAAGTTGTGAGTGATTAGCAGGTATCCATAAATCAACAATATTAATATTAATATGTTTCTTTGTTGGGAAGATTTAAATTAATTTTTGTTTTCTCATTAACATAAAGTGGGTAAAATTGATAATTGTCTTTTTTGTTCACGATTTATTAAGGAAAAAATGTATTACTTGATTTTTAAAGTTACTGTTACACAAGCACTATTAAAGTCAATCAAATTATCATTTTCATCACTGATAGTAGTTATTAGAGTTTGAATACTACAAAAATTGGCATATTTATAACATTAGTTTTTCTTTACAAACGATCATTGTGATTAACAAACATTCTGTCAGCTAGATTCAAATTTGAATCTATTAATAGAAATGGAAAAATTTAAGGAACATTACTACAAATTGTTTTTTTATTAGCTTCAAGAATTTGATTATTAAATCCTAAAATTTGTTCAATATGATTTTCTTTGACCAAAATAATTTAATATCACTTTCAATAATAACTCTATTTCAAAGTTTGACTTCTTTAATGTGTATATTAGGTGTTTTTAATTGAATAAATTTTTCCATATTTTTCAAACTACATTGACCAACAGGAATTTCTAACATTTCCTCATTAGTGTATAAATTATTATTATGTGTTGTAATATTTTGATTTACGGATTGAATAAAATACCAATTAATGAAACATTTTTATAAGATTCTTTTATTCGAACTTTTTATATCTTATTTTAAAACTAGATGAATTATCAGTAAATTGAAATAATCTACTTATTTACATTAATAAAAATTATGTAAATAAATGACAGATTGGAATATAGGATTACCTGGAAAGAATTTAAAAAATAAACATTGTACATATTTAGCAAATTCTATTCAGCGTTCAATTATTGGGTCAATTGGTTGTGGGAAAACAACACTAATGTGGGACAATTAAAATTACGCATCTGTATGGTTAAACTGCATATTTATTAAAAAATTTTGCTCTACCGCAATATTAAGAATTTATAAGAAGGTATGAAAAAATTAAAGACAAAATTAATGAAAACATTACCACTTTTAACGAAAAAATGATGAAATTATTCCATTATATGATTGTGAAAATAATTTAGTTGTTGTTTTTGACGAATTCATTCTAGAAAAATGAAGATAAGAGTTGGAGAATATTTTACTACAAGTACACATAAAGGAATAAACTGAATATATTTAATTCAAATTAAAAACCAAAACAACTACTTAGAGATGATCTAAATTTTGAAAATATTCTCAGAAAATGACACAAAATTAAACCATATTTACCATCAGTTGTGCATAGCAATTTAATATTTGATGATTTTAAAGAAATGTGTTGTAAATCTTGGAATAAAGATGAATTTGGTTTTATTATACTAGATATGACAGGAAAAATTAATAATGGTAAATATAGAGATAGATAAAGACTTTTTTCAACATTAAACATAAACGTTGAACATAAAAACATTCGACATAAAAACATTGAAAATGATAAACATAAACATTGAATGAAGAATAAAAATTATTCTTGTGTTTTTATCCTCAATAAATGTTTTCAAAATATGACCCAGTGGTCTTAAAAGCGCTAGACAAAATGAAAAGATAAAAGAACAATTAAAACAAGAGTTTAAAAAATGAGAAGATCCAATAAGAATGGAATAAAAAATTTAAAAAAAGATCAACCAGTTATTGATGTAATTGGACAAGTTAAGCAAGACATTGAAGGATAAGGTAACAATGTGTTAAAAGAAATTGAAGAAAATAGGGATGTTGGCATAGTCCCTTATATCTTAACATTATTTTGAAGAATATAACATTATTCCAACAACTACACAATATGATACTGTTAAAAGAGATCATACATTAAGTGAATACGAAATACAATTTTCATTGACAAAATATGGAGAAGAAATTAAAGATGGAAAAAATTAAAAAACAACGAATAACATGAAATCTCAAAAAAAGAAATAAAAGTGAAAGGATGTTAGAATATATTAATAATAAATTTGATGGATTTAAATGAACTATTGGTGAGATAACATTTGATAGGCCATATGGATTAATGAATCATTTAATTTAAAAAAACAAATAACTATGGACAATATGAATACATTATTTACAAGTTGTGATTTAGCAAATAATGCAGATATATTCACTTAGGAGCATTATACTAATCCAAATCAAATAATATCAAGTAAAAGCAATAAATATAGATTTCTGATAAAAGAAAGTGTGAATATTTATCTTCCAAAAAATTACCAGTGCATTTTGATTCAAGTTTAGGTTCATGTATAGATGAAAAAATGGGTGAATGTTAATTTAAAAATACTTAGAAAAAGCCATCGAATTTATTTGGATGTTCATCAATTAATTGATAGTTTAACAGTTATCCATTAGGAAGAATTAGCTGAAAATAAAAATTATTACAATGTAAAATTTGGGATAACTCAAAATTTCATAAATAAATTTAGTGACTTTATTATTAATTATCTGAAAGGAATTCCTTATACAATTACATTTTGAGTAATTTACCACACACACAGAAAAGTTGGAAAGGATAAATAAATACATTAATTAATAAATTACCATTCGAGCTACATATACCTTACTATAATTATGGTCGTCCTGGAACAAAATTAGGGGAACGATTGACTAGAGGTGATAGTAGGATGTAATCCATTAGATGTAACATGTAAAGAACATGATGTTTTTATACAGATAATAAAGAAATAGAAGAAAGACATGAAGCTGATAAAAAAAATCAGTTAGCTGCAAAAGAAAGTATGTATGCATCAGATGCTTCAGTTGGTGAAAAATTAACTTCAAGTCCAGTTAGAGGAATAATGTATAGAAAACGAATATCAGGACCTGGATTAAACTTTGATGAAAATGGATGACAATTATAATAAATTCTTTTATTAATTTTTAATCTATATAAATGAATAACTTCAGTATTGATTATTCTAAACTTCCAAATCATGAAATAACACCAAAGTCAGTTAAAGTAAAATTAAACAATGAACAATTAAAATCGTATTGAACCATTTTTAACTGATACACAAAAAACAAGAAAGATAAAAAAACTGTTTATATAATGATTATTACATTTGATATTCCTATAGTGAAAAATATTATTGACTACTTAATGAACAAAAAAGGAACAGAACACACAGGTGGATTTTTACCATTAACGTTGTCAACTTTATTATTTTTATTTGGTGCTACTTCAGCAGCTGCATCTATTGCAAATGAAGTTGTATATAAGAAAATAGCTGATAAATAATTAGAAGAAAAAAGCCAATATTGGGAAATGGAAAATAAAAGAAAAGGTTTGAAGAAGGTACAAAAGTCAAAGAAATAACCAAAAAATATAATAATCCTTTATCTACCTTTGATAGAAGAATTAGATAAGTATTTAAAAACAAAATATTTTCATGATTTTTTATCACTGATGCATTACCTGATAAACCAAAGAAATAGATTGTGGAATAGCTGATTTAGATACATCTGATCGTATTGTCACTCACTGGTTTTAGTACTATAAGAACAAAAATTAAAAATTTGTTTGTGATTGATCTGGTGGAAATACAGCAAAACATCAAGAAAATCATTTAGGAAAAAGTGATATATATTATAACATCGAAATGATACAAAATTTTAACCAATTTATTTGCAGTCATCTATGTCAATTACTTTAAAACTATTATATGTAAACTATAAGTTAAATGATATTTTAAATTGAATAAATGGACAGTTTTGGAAATTAGATAAATAAACAAATTAATGGAGAATTAAAAAATGAATTGGCATCAGTTGGAGCAAAAAATGTAGAAGCAGTAATTAAGTCAAAAATAGAAAATATAATTAAACAATTTCATAAAGAATTATATAACACTTTTAATGTAGTTAGAGGATATATTGATTTTAAAGGTAGAAGAATAGTAGATACAAAAGATCTAGAAAATGGTTATAATGCTGTTACTAAACAATACTCACAAAAAGAATATGTTACAAGACCTGAATATAAAAGTATTTTAAGGCAGATGAATAATTATATCAGTAAAATTGATTTTAATGAAAAGATTAATCAACTAAGAAAAATTAACTATCAAATTATCTTACAAAAAGAAGAAATAGTGTGGTGTAATTCTTTTTTAAAAAAATTATATTTTGATCAAATTGTTATTCTCTTACGAAGATTCAGAAATCTGTTGTGAGTTTTGCACCACTTCTTGGTGGGAAGAGCAATGACGTTTCAAAAAACTTAAGTACTGTAAGTAATAGTTTATATTTAAGCTGAAATCGTTTGCAGAAGGTGCAGCATTCTCAAGATTAAGAACAGAGTTCGCATTGCCACTAAATTTATTTGTGTCGTGATCATGTTCGATCACAACCAGATATTAGACATAGAAACTATGAACAGGTAAACTTAAGGGACCAGACAGAGCTGGATATTTTCTTTGCTATCCTACACCACACATTAAATAAAGTTGGATTTAAATCACAAACAATGTAAAATAGCAATGCACCTTCTGCCTTAACTACAATGTTTGCCGACATACAGTCAGTCCCTGGTAGCTGTATGAAAACTATAAAAACACTGTTATTTCTGTTGCTATTAATAGGAGATGTATAGCATAGAAATCCTTTAAGTAATAAGCAGGCACTACAGCATTCGAGAGCACAATAACCAATTTAATTACCTTAGTCAGTATTTTTAACAATAGGCTCTGTATATTTCAATTTTATATCGTGCTGGCTGTTTCTTTAAATGAAGTACTATAACATTTTCGACATTTCATCTTAGCTGCACACACAAATTCTTACATAGCACTGCACAATAGTAATATTTTATAATAAATAATTAGTGATTGTAGATCACGCCATATACGCGTCCGCCATCATTAAAATATATCACGACTGTGGTAACACAAGAGGATTACAATTCTTCAGCTGTCAAAAAATAAGAAACACAAAATATCTCTATCGATACAATTTATAAACAATTCGTATTCTGCAATGTGGCGTGTAAGATATTCTTTGAAATATCAGGTGGTCGCTGCTCAGCGACGATCTAAAAAATTTTGACATAAATTGTATGCCTTTTATGAGCCTGCATGGTTAGATTATTGAATATAAGTTTATTTAAGCTATCGAAACAGATACTAACATTACAATAGAAAAAGCTTTTTCAGATTATTTCTGAAAAACATAGTTAACTCCATACTTAAACTATTTAAGTCATCATAAAGTTAAAGTATACGATAAAAAAATTATTGAATTCACATTTATGACTGGAGGCCAACAAAAAAGGCACAATTTTTATGAATATGGTTTTATTCTTAAAATTTTGTGCAAAGTTTGTCCCATACACATTGATTTCTGAATAGAAACAATGATGCTTGGACACCTGCCACAACTAGATTAAAAATTCTTTTCTAGGAAAAATAATCACAGGTGATGAGACTTGGTGTTGTCAGTACAAACAAACCACAAAACGAGGAAGTTCAAAATTCACATGCAGGGTCAACGATTTGATGACATAACGCACATTCAAGCGAAAGTGGAGTGCGAGTTGTAGAGCATTCCAAACAAATAGTTTTTCGTTGTTCACTTGGTTGTACGACCGTCCTTTGCATTAAACTCAAGTGTGGGGATACCTTTTGGAACACGTGAAGCATTAAAACAACCATTTTTAAGTTTCTCTCATTTTTGTTAATCCAGTCTCGAAACGATTTGAATTAATTAATTTACTTAATAAGTAAGTCTCAGAACCACTTAGAAAACATGAACGTGAAAAAAGAGTGTCTGTTCTAAGAGTTGTCAGGAGTACTTTCTCTGTTGCTTCAGCAGATATTTTCAATTTCATTTTCGAGTTATTTAGCTTTTTCCAGCCCAAATAAACAGTGCTCATCACGTCTTTCGGGCAACACCCAGTGTCAACAGAAAGCAGCAGTCTGTTTCCCGTTAAGAATAAAAATATTTTTAAAACGAAATTTTACGTTGCTCTTCGATAGAAATGGCCCTGTTTAGTGTAGTGTCATACGTGTTTTATCGATATGTGCAAACAGGGGCAGTGAAACAGGAAAAATAACCAGCACTCCACAGGCGAATTACTCCCCTGGGCCACAATGACTGCTACTGGCAACCGTGCACATGCAGTGTTACTGAGTCGCTGCTGGCCTTCTGTTTAGTCTTCGCGTTTCACTATGTTGATTCAGATCGATAAAACGAATTCGTATTAGACTAATCTGAGATCGCTGTGTCGAATGGGCACATGTTGTTGTTGTTGTTGCTGCTGTTGTTGTTGTTGTTGTTCTCTTGAGTTCGAAGACTGGTTTAAGGCAGCTCTTTAGCTCTATCCTGTGCCATCGTCTTCATCTCCGAATAACTAATGCAACCTACATCGTTCTGAATATGCTTACTGTATTTATCTCTTGATCTCTCTCTATGATTTTTCCCTCCTTACTTCCTTGCAATACCGAATTGGTAATCCCTTGATGTCACGGCTTATGTCCTATCAACAAATCACTTCTTTTGGTCAAGTTGTGCCACAAATTTCTTCTCTCCCTAATCCTCTTCAGTACCTTCTCATTAGTTATGTGATCTACCCATCTAATCGTCGACATTCTCTTGTAGCACCACATTTCGAAAGCTTCTAGTTCTTTTTGTCTAAACCCTTAATCGTCCATGTTTCACCTCCATATTTGGAGGTAATTTTCACACTTGGCAGTAATTGCTTTCTTCGGTATTGCAATTTTGCATTCTTGTTGAATTCTGAAGGTATTTACACCTGCATACCAGGGGGAAGAGTTTTGTCATGATTGGCTCTCCTAAGGCTAACAGTAAGTCTGACGGAATGTTGTCTACTCCCGAGCCTTGTTTCCACTTATCATCTTCATCTACGTCCACTTCCCTTTCAACAGTATAGCCTTCAAATTTATCTCCCTTGTACAGACCCACTATGAATTAAGATTTAAAAATTATTTCGTTTGTAACGGGAAAGAAATCGGTGCTCTCTGTTGAATTAGAGCGATGCAGAGGAAATTTCACAGCGAACGATTTCGGATAATTTCAGTACTAGTTTAATTTTAAGTCGCTATACGTGATTGCACCGTTTAGAAATGTCATAAACATACACTACTGGCCATTAAAATTGCTACACAAAGAAGAAATGCTGATGATAAACAGGTATTCATTGGACAAATATGTTATACCACAACTGACATGTGATTACATTTTCAAACAATTTGGGCAAAAAGATCCTGAGAAATTAGTACCCAGAACAAACACCTCTGGCCGTGATAACGGTCTTGATACGCCTGGGCATTGAGTCAAACAGCGCTTGGATGGCGTGTACAGATACAGCTGCCCATGCAGCTTCAACACGATACTACTGTTCATCAAGAGTAGTGACTGGCGTATTGTGACGAGCCAGTTGCTCGGCCACCATTGACCAGACGTTTTCAATTGGTGAAAGATCTGGAGAATGTGCTCGCCAGGGCAGCAGTCGAACATTTTCTGTATCAAGAAAGGCCCGTACAGGACCTGCAACATTGAAACTTCCCCTTTTAAACAATTATAAATTACTGTGCTTAAACTGATACACAACATTTTTTTAGCGCAACGCAGTCTGACTTTCAAAAATCCCTACAAAAGAATGGGCCCTGGCTAACATTAAACTATACCTTTCACAAATCACTTACCTCACAAAAATCTTGGTTACTCGAGCTACTGCAATAAAGCAAGCGCCACTACTGCCAGCTAAATAAAAGATTCAAACTACTGAAGGTACTAACTACTGTTAGGCTTAGTTAGCAAATGAAAGATTTTAATAGAGAACAAAGAATGTATTTACCTTAATAGTCATAATATATATAGCAGTTCGTGACAAATTACAAAACTCCGCCATCTCTCTCCCCACATCCACCACTGCTGGCGGCTCACCTCCAACTGCGCAACGCTACGCGCTCTTCACAGCCAGCTGCCTAACACTACAATGGCGAGTATTACAACAATGCCAACCAGCCACAGACTGCACACAGCACAGCCAGTGATTTTCATACAGAGGTGGCGTTACCAATAAAAAAACCTAAACAGCCTACTTACATAGCCCCCATGCTACCCACAAAAAATTTTACAAATTTTTTTGGGCACTGGCCAATACATATTTGTTAAAAATTTTTTCACAATTACAATAACAAAGAAATCAAATGCACACACTTATTGATACAATGTTGGTAAAAAGCTAAACTTTCTCACAGTCCATAAAGACAGTCCTAATCGTTCATCACCGTAAAATATCAGTGTTTTTCTCAAAGTCTGAGCAGTAAAAGAAAATGCACACGGAGGTAGTGGATTTCCATGCAGTCTTGAAGAAGTAGCGTTGTCCTTCCAACGGAAAGACAGTGCTGACTCTCGACATGCAGACAGGTCATGGGCCACAACAGAGCAAACCCACAGCGGAGTCAGTCGAAGTTTTGAAGAGTATTGGTGGGTAGGTCATCACAGAGCAGAGCACTGTAGTCCTGGTAGAGATTACGGTATTGGTGGGCCACCAGAGGTGCAGACCCACTGCAGTCCTTGTAGAAATAATGATATTGATGGATCATCAAAGATGTAGACGCACTGTAGTCCTTGTAGAGATAATGGTACTGGTGGGTCATCAAAGATGCAGACCCACTGTAGTCCTTGTAGAGATGATAGTACTGGTGGGTCATCAAAGATGCAGACCCACTGTAGTCCTTGTAGAGATGGCCAGCAGCCATCTGTTGTGACTGTGCAGGTGCACAATCACCATTGAAGAGTCTTGCGGATAATATAGCAAGTCCATAACCACCACTTGTGCACTCACAAAGTTTTTTTAATTGTCCTTAGAACCAGCAATGCTGTTATCCAGGCCCTTGCTGAATTATTAACACACGTGTAAACACTAACAGTCCCTACTTCTCACATATTGTCCATATACTATGACCAACAGAAACGTGTGCAGTGAAATGTAACTTACAAGTTAGTAATTTGATGACCTGGTGTCATTTACAATTTTATAACATAAGAATACAATTACAAAGGTACAAAATACATCATTAAAGAACATAACAATAGAGAGAACATTTGTAATACAGGCTTTGCAAAAGAATCGAAATAACATACACGTCAGTGTTACAGGAATTATGACATGAGTACATACATAAAAGATCAGAATAACTTTCGAAACATCAAATTCACACATGAGCATTAAAAAAAACAGAATAAATAATGTCTAAACATCTTTACAAAGAAAATAACATATTATCAGAAAAATTCTACTACATAACTCTTATTAGCTAAACACATAAAGACAGGAAAAACACAAATATACAAGAGTACACAAACACATACCAGAATAACACAGGGGGAAAGGACAGGGCTTGTTTTACTGCAGTATTTTGCAAACAAAACTTTCTTTACTTCTTGGAGATCTCCCTTCATTCTTCATTATTTCCAAAAAGTCCTATCTATACCTGCTTTCTGTACTTTTTTTTGTATGACTTCTCAATGCATTTCTTCCAATTCATCGCAACTCATTCTCTTATATAGTCTACCCCCTCTTGAGCTAACTTAAATCTACTGAGCTCAGATGCTAAACTAAGGGACGAGTCAATGCAGCAGCACAAAACAAATAACACAAACACCAATGATCAAAAATACAAATGGCAAAGCAAGCAGCATAAATTACAACTAATATAAGGCAATGAGCAGCAAACAAGAAAAATAAATCAGTAGCATAACTAGATTAACAGAGTAATGCAAAGTGAAATTTAATAGCACTATGCCTGGCAAACAGCAGCAGCATCTAAATATGACAAAGCTCAAGCAGAAAAAATAGTACAGTAAAGACAACAATGCAGACAAGGGGAATGTATATTCACATCTTAATGTCTATGTAATTAAAGTGGTGCACCACAAGAAGTTATTCTACCAAAAAAATTACCAAGTACTTGAAAAGAAAATTATGAATGCAGTTCCTGTGAAGGTAAATGTCTTTTTGTGCTCCCTCATTTTTTTGAAAAAAATTATTATTTACTCGATCTGTAGACAGAAAATATTTATATTAGTACATCTATAAAATTTTATTTTAACCAACGCTGAAGTGCAGCTAGAAACTAGATATTAAACAAAATGAGTTAATAAATACATAAAGCAAGCCATATGGCATTTCTCCCAACTAGCACGACAATAGCTGTGAAATGTTTCTCATCGTTTCATTAGGCATTTTAGTAAATTGAATTAAGAGCTCCACAGTATAATCATATGTTTTCAAGTTCGACCGTGTCGTTTTTGCGATGCTTTCTACAAAGGAACGTCAATAGCGAGGATAATGGCCTCCCTTTTCTTTTTCTACCTGTGCCGCTGAAAGGCACACGCTAATGGCTTTTTTTTTCGGGCGGCTGTCGCCCAGCTGGGTGCCCATGACACATTACGTTCAGGTGGTCACTTAACTTTCTTACCGAAATATTTACGACACCAGTTTCTGCTACAGTGACAGTCTCATATAAAAATATTTCACAGGTCAAGAATTTGCGTTACAAATCTGTAGAAACAAAATCCTATTGATATAACAGTGTCCAAAAAATTTTCATAGGCATTGTGATACATTCACGCATTTACATTCATTTCATAACTCTTAAAGTACGATTCTTGGTTTCCAACATCCTTTTTCACAAGTCAGAGTCCCTAACCACTATTCACTACTCCTTACCTTATTACACATATACTGTACATATTCGTCGACACGTCAATCTTGCGACGATACTTCAATATTTCATCGTAATAAATACATAGCATACTCAAATAACTCATATAGCATCAGCTTATTGATCAGAAACATATCTCAACAACATAATACACATCGTCGTCGTAATAATATCATAACATCTCAGTCAATTCTCAAAATCGTCGTAGCTTCCTCCAATAATTTCAATACCTAAAAAAATTCTCTGCTCATGTCAAAAGTGTCATATGCCTCAAACGTACTTTAAAAATCGTGATCCCATACCAAATATATCGTTCAAAGCTCTCATAATATCACAATGGTTCCGAAAAAATATGAACAGTTTACAAAGTACAGACAAAATACAATTTCATAAGTGTGAAGTTATCCAACGGTGTAATTATGTAAACTTGTGTCACTGACGTAGTAAAAAGATGTTTGTTTCTCTGTGAAATGATCTGATAGTTGTGTAATTTATGTGTTAGAGAAATATGGTACCGAAGTGTAAAGTTGTATAAGCAAATACCATATTAGCTAGGGCTCCTTGTGCTTGCCAAACACATGGTACACAAAGTAGGCGTGTACCCCCTGAGGATTAATGTAATTATACCCTCAGGTGTTACAGATTACAGCAATGGAATGAAATATATCACGGAAAACCCTTGTATCATTGTACTCCAAATATCTTTAAAAATAAATATATTAAGTACAAAATCAATCACTCAAATACGTGTCCTGTAGCGCTAAATGTGCATCTTGTTGCAACATAATCTCTGTGGAAGTGTCGTAGTTATCGTCCTCCGAAAGCTAAGTTCTGCAGAAGTCAATGTACTTACCTCATGATAAACAAAAGTGAAATGCTTTGTGTATAGATATCGTAGTTATTACGCTTATAGTTGTGATGAAGAAAGTACTGTACTGTAACGTATTGTTGTACTACGGAAAACCCTGTCTCATTGTAGCTATACTACAAAAGTTACTACTAAAACCTGTTTTACTTTCCAGAAGAATTCAGAAAAACTGTGCAGATATAAAACAGATACACCGCAAAAGCAACATTGTAAATTGTCACTCATTAGTAGCGTCGTGATAAAACCGTGTAGTTGTCACATAAACTAACCACTGTGTCGTCTGGTATCTCACAGAAAGTACTTTAAACCCAGAATGTATTTTCAAGTAAACCAAAATGTTGCATTAAAATCTCAAGTTAAAAAAGCACATTATCTCTCAATAAACGGTTTTACGTGTGAAATGTGGTGTAAACCTTTGCTCTTCCTAGTACGCACTTTCAACTTCAAAGCAATTATCATGTTGTATACATCGGTAAAGAATGCTAAAATTTTTCTCAAGGCTAGCGTCTTATGTTATTTTTCTCGGAGCCAGCGGGCGCACGCGGCTGCCTGCTTGTGCGAGTCATTGTCTGTCTCTTTGTTGGCACGCGCCGTTATTGGGATTAGGAGACCTAACTTCTACAAATTCACTTTGACGAGAAGGCCCTGCCCTGTTTAAATCCCGCCAGTTCTGATGCAATTCAGGTCTGTCGTTACGAATATGTCGTCTGTCGTCATGTCGGTAGTTTACATAGTTTCTTGTTTGTCGGTCATGTGGTGGAGAATTTCTCCCTGAATCGTAACTGCGCGCTGAACTGTTGCGTCTGAAAGTATTCTGTCTCCCTTGATAATAATAGTTCTGGTTACCATATTGTCTGTTTCTCTGATTGTCTCTGTGATAGTCATTACCGCGGAGAGGTGATCTTTCCCTGTAATTATTACTACTCTGCCAACGGTTGTTATACGGGTGGTGTCTGTTTCGGTCACGATTTGTGTTGTGAGAATAGCCTTGTTGCGTCCAGTTATTATTTCTTTCATCGCGGAATTGCGACGGATGTGATCTGTAATTGTTGTGCTCCTGTTTCCGCGTTCCCCGATTGTCAGTGTCAATTTCCAGTTCTTGTAACAGTCCCTGAAAAGCCTCAATGTCTTCTTTGCAACGTCCTGCCAATATAATATGTCGTAAATGTTCAGATAATTTGATTAAGCAAATGCGGATAAGTTCTGAGGGGCTGTATGGGTTTGACAGGTACTGATTCTTGTGCAACATGTCTTCAAAATATTTGACAAGACTGGAAAATTGAGATTCTTCAAAGTGTTTCATCATCATGATGCTATGTTTTACTCGGTCTTGTGTAGCTTGAGACCAATATGCTGAGAGGAACGCATGGTAAAATTCTCCTTCACTGTGACAATCGTGAATGACCGATCGCATTCTTACAGCTGGTTCATTCTCCAAGTAGCCACACATAAATTCCAACCTGTGCTCCAATGACCAGTTGGGAGGAAAACAATGAGAGAATTGATGGAGCCACGCTTGTGGATGAATGTCGTTGGCAGAATTCTTAAACGTTTTGAATTTACGTGTAGTAATGAACAGCTTATAGTCAAAATCATCGTGTCGGCGAGCAGCATATCGGTCATTGTTACGTCGTGTCGGCGGTTCCATCTCAAAATCCAATGCGCCTTGCCAATTTCTTTCATAATTTCCGAAATGTCCTGTGTTATTATTTTGTGGTTGTTCCGTATTTCTGTGTCCCTCTTCCCGTACTGGAGCGCGAGTGTCCTCTGAAATATGTAATTCTTGTATTACCTGCGTCAACTGATATTGTACTTCCCGGATTTCTCTTTTGTACTGTGTATTGATTTGATTTTGATTTTGTTTGAATTTTCTAATTTGTTCATACTCTTCTGTGTCAGTGAAGGCTACAGGTCTTGTGTCATTCAGATCATCATCTACCTTTGTAGATAAGTTAGCGACCTGATCCGAAAGTTCGGCTACTTTCTCCGATAGTGAACACATTTCCTCAGTGTGTTTTTCTGAACCAAGTTTCAGAGTGTCCATTTGTGTTGAAATCGAATCTACTGTGTCCGTCAAGTTTTCCTGAGTTTTTGCAAGTTGCGTAACCGAATCGGTAGATGCAACTGAGTCAATTTTAGCCCACAAGGTCTCATGATTTTCATGAACAATGGTTTGCAGTTCTTTTATGGCTGCTTCGTGATTCTGTAATGCATTTTCATGCCGCGAAAAAATAGGTTGAAAATGTTCACAAATTTGTGTTTTTACGTCATTACAGACTTTTTGACATTTCGATTCAATGTTATGTAACTCAGTAGTTAAATCTTCACGTGTTTGTTCAAGTGTGGCGTCTAACTTTTGAAGATTTTGTTCCATTGTGTCTAGCTTTTTAAGATTTTGTTCCACTACGTCTAACTTTTGAAGATTTTGTTCCATTGTGTCTAACTGTTGCTGTGTTTGTCTCTGGTGTTGTTCCATTGTGTCTAACTTTTGAAGATTTTGTCCCATTTGTTGCATTAATTGCAATAATAATGTATTAGTGTCTGGAATCTGTTTCTCTATGCTTTTTTGCAGTGCATTTTCACCGGCAACATTCACATTTTGACAAGCAGAAAATGTGTCTTGACTCATTTGAGAAAACGGTGAGGACCCAAAACCTGAGTCTACAATATTTGCAAAATTGTGTCCTGTCATTCCCGATTCCTGAGGCGAGCTGTTACCGACCGATCGATCGACAATGCTTCCCTCTTCACTAATTGTTTCACTGTCCACGCCATTGTTTGCCACCCGCTCCATTTCCCTATGCACAGTTACCAAATTACTACTTTGAATATTAGTTAATTCATTACACGGTGGCGCTAACACACTGCTTTTGTCTTCGCTGTCATTTCTCAATTTACTTTGGAGCCTAGTGTTACGTTTTTCACACGCCATTATTGTCACAATATTTCACACGACAACAAAGAAAAGCACAATTTGAAGAGCAAAAATAAGAGAACACTTTAACATAGCACTGAAAATAATATCTAGTTAATTGCAACTGCGAAATACTTGGTGCAAATCTACATGCATACCACAACTGTTTTACTGTACAACAATGAAAGACTGCAACTACAATGGAAATTCTCTCTATAATTACGCGCTAGCAATAAACAATAGCTACACTAATTACACAAACTACAAGAAAAAAATCAGACGATTCCAGTGAGGTATCCTAGGCTAAGGGTCGACATATGAAACGTTCCCTTAGAAAAATTATACACGACTGTGCTTAAACTGATACACAATATTTTTTAGCGCAACGCAATCTGACTTTCAAAAATCCCTACAAAAGAATGGGCCCTGACTAACATTAAACTATACCTTTCACAAATCACTTACCTCACAAAAATCTTGGTTACTCGAGCTACTGCAATAAAGCAAGCGCCACTACTACCAGCTAAATAAAAGATTCAAACTACTGAAGGTACTAACTACTGATAGGCTTAGTTAGCAAATGAAAGATTTTAATAGAGAACAAACAATGTATTTACCTTAATAGTCATAATATATATAGCAGTTCATGACAAATTACAAAACTCCGCCATCTCTCTCCCCACATTCACCACTGCTGCCTAACACTACAATGGCGAGTATTACAACAATGCCAACCAGCCACAGACTGCACACAGCACAGCCAGTGATTTTCATACAGAGGTGGGGTTACCAATAAAAAAACCTAAACAGCTTACTTACAACATGCGGACGTGCATTATCCTGCTGAAATGTAGGGTTTCGCAGGGATCGAATGAAGGGTAGAGCCATGGGTCGAAACACATCTGAAATGTAACGTCCGCTGTTCAAAGTGCCGTCAATGCGAACAAGAGGTGACCGAGACGTGTAACCAATGGCACCCCATACCATCACGCCGCGTGATACGTCAGTATGGCGATGACGAATACATGCTTCCAATGTGCGTTCACCGCGATGTCGGCAAACACGGATGCGACCGTCATGGTGCTGTAAACAGAACCTGAATTCATCCGAAAAAATGACGTTTTGCCATTCGTGCACCCAGGTTCGTCGTTGAGTACACCGTCGCAGGTGCTCCTGCGTGTGATTCAGCGTCAAGGGTCACCGCAGCCATGGTCTCCGAGCTTATAGTCCATGCTGCTGCGAACTGTTCGTGCAGATGGTTGTTTTGCAAACGTCCCCATCTGTTGACTCAGGGATCGAGACGTGGCTGCACGATCCGTTACAGCCATGCGGATAAGATGCCTATCATCTTGACTGCTAGTGATACGAGGCCGTTGGGATCCAGCACGGCGTTCCGTATTGCTGTCCTGAACCCACCGATCCCATATTCTGTAACAGTCATTGGATCTCGATCTACTCGAGCAGCAATGTCACGATACGATAAACCGCAATCGCGATAGGCTACAATCCGACCTTTATCAAAGTGGGAAACGTGATGTTGCTCCTTACACGAGGCATCACAACAACGTTTCACAAGGCAACGCCGGTCAACTGCTGTTTGTATATGAGAAATCGGTTGGAAACATTCCTCATGTCAACACGTTGTAGGTGTCGCCACCGGCGCCATCCTTGTGTGAATGCTCTGAGAAGCAAATTATTTGCATATTACAGCATCTTCTCCCTGTCGGTTAAATTTCGCGTCTGTAGCACGTCATCTTCGTGGTGTAGCAATTTTAATGACCAGTAGTGTACCTTCTGTAGTGTTACCCATCTTATTTTACCGAGATTACTAAGCAGGTTCGCTGTCACATATTAAACAGGCCGTACACGAACAATAGCTGACAAATATGTAGCTGCCCGATTCACTGTTTACGTATCGACTTGAGTCAGGAACGATGCGGCAGCGGTGGGCAAGTAAGCACCGGCGCAGTCTACACAAGATTTCACGGGCACGCGCACGTTTCCTTTTCCTTTTCTGTTCAGGTTTTGAAACGAGTTGTGCCACTGTGCGGCGCGACTGCGCAGTGCGGCAGCACCTGTCTGGGCGGCTAGCTGCCCTAGCGCGGTAGCTGGCGGCCCGGCGCCTCACGCCCCGCTGCCTGGCGCGGCGCCCGCCTGTGCTGGCGCCCGGCCAGCCTGCACAAGAGGACACGTGCGCCAGACGGCGAACCACTCCCGATGGCCGCGGCGTCCCCTGCGCCAAGTGCAACAACCCTCGACGTGTCGGTGCCAGGCCGGAGCGTCGCGAGTAGTGCTGCAGGCCGCACAAAGTAACTCGGCCCGTAACTGTGCAGACGGCGCGGTAGCGGATGGAAGAACGGTAGTGACGGTGGTGGCCTCTCCGGCAGCAGGAGAGATGTAGTTCGACTGCTGAAGCCTACGCACAAACGCGTGTCGAGCATAACTTGTGGGCTGCACGTAGCTAGTTTCCAAATAACCGTACGAGGGACGTTAAGTAAATAATGTAACACATTTTTTTTTCCTTTGAGCAGGTTGGTTTTATTCAAACCAATGAACTTTCGTGAGTTCCTCTCGGGTGCACAGACTTACGTGGGGCCTTGCATTATCATCGAGAAGCATAAGTTCGTTTTCATTCTTTCAGTGACGAACACTTTCCTACTTTGCAGGGGTCACAGCTGTTTGTGGCCGTCTGGCAAACGGGAGATTGAAAAGGTTTGCCTATGAATATCTGCAACGTTATGGTTTCCTGTCAAAAGAAACTTAATGACAACTCTCTCCTTGGAACGAACCTCCATTGTAGTCTGCCTGTAAACTCAAGAGCGAGCAGTGCTTTTGGTGGGGGAAGCGGCCTTTTCCGGATGAACCCTGCCACTGGCCTACAGGAGCACCCAACATTAGTTGCCTCTTACTTGTCTAGCGGTGTAAATCGGCGTGGAGTGATAAACGTCGTTTCGGGTCTTGGGATCTTAGTTGCCAGTGTCAGTCAATTACCTTTGTATAGTTACTGATATACTTCGGTATCTGGAGATGATGGATAATCGTCCTGCATTGCAAGAAAAGGTGAATAATACTAAGAAGAGGAGGTGTTTGCGGAGTAACGAGAGTTCGATCGTCTCTTTTCTTATTACAGGGTGTGTTAAAGAGGCGACAAAAAAGAACTGTTGCCTAATATTACCAGTCCCAATCAAAAGCCGGCCGAAGTGGCCGCGCGGTTCTGGCGCTGCAGTCTGGAGCCGCGAGACCGCTACGGTCGCAGGTTCGAATCCTGCCTCGGGCATGGATGTGTGTGATGTCCTTAGGTTAGTTAGGTTTAACTAGTTCTAAGTTCTAGGGGACTAATGACCTCAGCAGTTGAGTCCCATAGTGCTCAGAGCCATTTGAACCATTTTGAACCCAATCAAAGGCTGCAATTTATGCAAACGTCAATCTCGCCACAATAGGACACATAAGAAAGAAATGCGAAAATAAACGGCCATAATTCTGGGAGGAAAGCCATCGTTATAGACAGTTTCGCAAAATCGATCATTCGACAAACGATGGAGGACTCTTACATAAACCCAAAAATGTTGCCAACATTACGGAAATTACTTACTGCCGTGAAACAAAAAATCCATTTCCTTGGCGAAAAGATGTTCTACATAAGAGACTGCGTGAAATGGGATTTACCCGGAAAAAATCTGTATGTAAATCAAAAATTCTGGCAGAGAGCACGGATATGATTGACTGGCTATGTAAGCACCTAATCCATGCGGGGAAATTATTGGAGCTAGACGGAAATTTTTTTTATTCTGATGAAACTTGGGTGGGCCCTGGCGTTGATGTCATTATGGACGATATTAGCGGAAGCTGTAGGATGATGATGGTCAATACTGGAACAAAAGATGGGTTTTTACCCAACGCACAGTTCATTCACAAAGCCGCATGTGCAACAGGAGACTAACATGGACAAATGAACTACAAATATGTTTCAAATTGGATATCAGCTAAAGTAATTCCGAATCTGCCACCGAACTGTGTTATTGTTGTGGACAACGCTTCATATCACAACAAGGAGCATAACAAAACTACAACGTGGTCCTCAGATAAAAGGGAAATGATTGAATGGTGATTAAAAAATAAGATGTAAGCTGATTTGTCAATGGGAAAAACAAAATTATTTGATTTAATTAAACAACACAAGCCGGAAGACAAAGCATCGGAAATTAATAAAATACTTGAAACTCACGGGCACACTGTGCTGCGACTTCCACTTGTAGCCTCCCTCTTACTAATCGGCCTATCCTGCTTGCGATATAGCCGGCTGGTGTGGCCGTGCGGTTCTAGGCGCTTCAGTCTGGAACCGCGTGACCGCTATGGTCGCAGGTTCGAATCCTGCCTCGGGCATGGATGTGTGTGATGTCCTTAGGTTAGTTAGGTTTAAGTAGTTCTAAGTTCTAGGGGACTGATGACCACAGATGTAAAGTCCCATAGTGCTCAGAGCCATTTGAACTATTTTTTGCTTGCGATATAAAATAAGACCGTGGATCGCGTGTATGCCTGATGGATTTTTTTTTGTAATTGTATAAGGCTATCTTTCCCGAAGAAGTGATACGTACAATTAGGAGGAAAATGTACAACCGACCCTAACCGAACAGGGCTATAATTTGTAAAATGAAAGTTATTTTGTGCAATTACTCACGGACAACACTGGACAGAAAAGGGATACCACTGATCATGAATCCAAAAGTTACACTAATGAACGGAAAGGAAATAATTAACGGACGCCAGCCTACTAGGGCAATTTACATCCAAAATCCTGTACATCTACATCTACATCTACATCTACATTTACACTCCGCAAGCCACCCAACGGTGTGTGGCGGAGGGCACTTTACGTGCCACTGTCATTACCTCCCTTTCCTGTTCCAGTCGCGTATGGTTCGCGGGAAGAACGACTGTCTGAAAGCCTCCGTGCGCGCTCTAATCTCCCTAATTTTACATTCGTGATCTCCTCGGGAGGTATAAGTAGGGGGAAGCAATATATTCGATACCTCATCCAGAAACGCACCCTCTCGAAACCTGGCGAGCAAGCTACACCGCGATGTAGAGCGCCTCTCTTGCAGAGTCTGCCACTTGAGTGTATTAAACATCTCCGTAACGCTATCACGGTTACCAAATAACCCTGTGACGAAACGCGCCGCTCTTCTTTGGATCTTCTCTATCTCCTCCATCAACCCGATCTGGTGCGGATCCCACACTGATGAGCAATACTCAAGTATAGGTCGAACGAGTGTTTTGTAAGCCACCTCCTTTGTTGATGGACTACATTTTCTAAGGACTCTCCCAATGAATCTCAACCTGGTACCCGCCTTACCAACAATTAATTTTATATGACCATTCCACTTCAAATCGTTCCGCACGCATACTCCCAGATATTTTACAGAAGTAACTGCTACCAGTGTTTGTTCCGCTATCATATAATCATACAATAAAGGATCCTTCATTCTATGTATTCGCAATACATTACATTTGTCTATGTTAAGGGACAGTTGCCACTCCCTGCACCCAGTACCTAACCGCTGCAGATCTTCCTGCATTTCGCTACAATTCTCCAACGCTGCAACTTCTCTGTATACTACAGCATCATCCGCGAAAAGCCGCATGGAACTTCCGACACTATCTACTAGGTCATTTACATATATTGTGAAAAGCAATGGTCCCATAACACTCCCCTGTGGCACGCCAGACGTTACTTTAACGTCTGTAGACGTCTCTCCATTGATAACAACATGCTGTGTTCTGTTTGCTAAAAACTCTTCAATCCAGCCACACAGCTGGTCTGATATTCCGTAGGCTCTTACTTTGTTTATCAGGCGACAGTGCGGAACTGTATCGAACGCCTTCCGGAAGTCAAGAAAAATAGCATCTACCTGGGAGCCGGTATCTAATATTTTCTGGGTCTCGTGAAAAAATGAAGCGAGTTGGGTCTCACACGATCGCTGTTTACGGAATCCATGTTGATTCCTACAGAGTAGATTCTGGGTTTCCAAAAATGACATGATACTCGAGCAAAAAACATGTTCTAAAATTCTACAACAGATCGACGACTTTTTCCATAAACACTCAACATTGTCAGTGTCGGAACAGAAATTTTCGTTTTGATCTGTTAGGTAGTCTGAAATCTGCCTTCCATTACTCTTGTTAAACAGATAAACCTTCCTCCCTTTTTTTGTATTCCTATTAACTTCCATATTCAGGGATGCTGAAACGGCCTTATGATCACTGATTCCCTGTTCTGCACATACAGAGTCGAAAAGTTCGGGTCTGTTTGTTATCAGTAGGTCCAAGATGTTATCTCCACGAATCGGTTCTCTGTTCAATTGCTGAGGTAATTTTCGGATAGTGCACTCAGTACAATGTCACTCGATGCTCTGTCCATACCACCCGTCATAAACATCCGAGTGTCCCAGTCTATATCTGGTAAATTGAAATCTCCACCTAAGACTATGACATGCTGAGAAAATTTATGTGAAATGTATTCCAAATTTTCTCTCAGTTGTTCTGCCACTAATGCTGCTGAGTCGGGAGGTCGGTAAAAGGAGCCAATTATGAACCTAGCTCGGTTGTTGAGTGTAACCTCCACCCATAATAATTCACAGGAACTATCCACTTCTACTTCACTACAGGATAAACTACTACTAACAGCGACGAACACCCCACCACCGGTTGCATGCAATCTATCCTTTCTAAACACCGTCTGTACCTTTGTAAAAATTTCGGCAGAATTTATCTGTGGCTTCATCCAGCTTTCTGTACCTATAACGATTTCAGCTTCGGTGCTTTCTATCAGCGCTTGAAGTTCCGGTACTTTACCAACGCAGCTTCGACAGTTGACAATTACAATACCGATTGCTGCTTGGTCCCCGCATGTCCTGACTTTGCCCCGCACCCGTTGAGGCTGTTGCCCTTTCTGTACTTGCCCAAGGCCATCTAACCTAAAAAACCGCCCAGCCCACGCCACACAACCCCTGCTACCCGTGTAGCCGCTTGTTGCGTGTAGTGGACTCGTGACCTATCCAGCGGAACCCGAAACCCCACCATCCTATGGCGCAAGTCGAGGAATCTGCAGCCCACATCGTCGCAAAACCGTCTCAGCCTCTGATTCAGACCCTCCCCTCGGCTCTGTACAAAAGGTCCGCAGTCAGTCCTGTCGACGATGCTGCAGATGGTGAGCTCTGCTTTCATCCCGCTAGCGAGACGCAGTCTTCACCAAATCAGATAGCCGCCGGAAGCCAGAGAGGATTTCCTCCGATCCATAGCGACACACATCATTGGTGCCGACATGAGCGACCACCTGCAGATGGGTGCACCCTGTACCCTTCGTGGCATCCGGAAAGACCCTTTCCACATCTGGAACGACTCCCCCAGGTATGCACACGGAGTGCACATTGGTTTTCTTCCCCTCTATTGCTGCCATTTCCCTAAGGGGCCCCATTACGCGCCTGACGTTGGAGCTCCCAACTACCAGTAAGCCCACCCTCTGCGACCGCCCGGATCTTGCAGACTGAGGGGCAACCTCTGGAACAGGACAAGCAGCCATGTCAGGCCGAAGATCAGTATCAGCCCGAGACAGAGCCTGAAACCGGTTCGTCAGACAAACGGGAGAGGCCTTCCGTTCAGCCCTCCGGAATGTCTTTCGCCCCCTGCCACACCTTGAGACGACCTCCCACTCTACCACAGGTGAGGGATCAGCCTCAATGCGGGCAGTATCCCAGACAACCACAGTCGTAGTTCGATCGGAGGATGCGTGGGACGCTGGCCGAAGTGGCCGTGCGGTTAAAGGCGCTGCAGTCTGGAACCGCAAAACCGCTACGGTCGCAGGTTCGAATCCTGCCTCGGTCATGGATGTTTGTGATGTCCTTAGGTTAGTTAGGTTTAACTAGTTCTAAGTTCTAGGGGACTCATGACCTGAGCAGTTGAGTCCCATAGTGCTCAGAGCCATTTGAACCATTTTTTTGATGCGTGGGACGAGCTGGCCGTCCCCGACAAACCCCCATCCGGACCCCCACAGTGATGCCCATTGGCAACAGCCTCAAGCTGTGTGACCGAAGCCAACACTGCCTGAAGCTGGGAGCGAAGGGATGCCAACTCAGCCTGCATCCGAACACAGCAGTTGCAGTCCCTATCCATGCTAAAAACTGTTGTGCAAAGAACTTCTGAACTAATCTACAGAGAGCGCAAACAAATCGACAAAATTCAAACGGTTATTAAAATACAAGATTGCCTAGTAAATGCAGTAATGCTGCTACTTGCGCACTGCTGACACACTGCTCGGCGGCGCAAGGAGACTACGCGATTTTACACTATTCAGGTACTGAAACGCGATGCTACAACTCTCAAATACTATAATACGCCCGAAATTTATGAATTAAACAATGCAAGTACCAAAAACACGCAAAGAAATTAAGAATTAAACTATGTGACAAATGAGTGAGCTAGGAGTATACGACTTGCTGCTACAGCTGCTTATCCAACGACGGCAGGGAGCACACTGACTGTGACCAACCGACACTGGCCGTTCAAAACAAAAACAGAAGGCAAACGACTACGCTATTTTACACTATTCAGGTACTAAAACGCTATGCTACAACTCTCAAATACTATAATACGCCCGAAATTTATGAATTAAACAATGCAAGTACCAAAAACACGCAAAGAAATTAAGAATTAAACTATGTAACAAATGAGTGAGCTTGGAGTATACGACTTGCTGCTGCAGCTGGTTATCCAACGGCGGCAGGGAGATGATGGGAAAGAAAAACACGTATTATTAAACACTGACGTGGCAACCGAAGGTTTTTGACACTAATTTTAAGTGAGCATGTAATGATAAAGAAAACTGAGAAGTTACTCTTACCTTATGTTTGGCATTAAATTTTGAAAAAGGCAATCTGGTAATGATTTGAAAATATGTAATTAAGCTGTATGTTAGTACTGAACTTCGTTACATGAACAATGACTTTCAGTGACCTCAACAGAACGTCATCAAAGAAATTTAGAAAAAAAACAAGCACTTTTTACGTTGCCATTACTTATTTTGCAAACTGGATTTCATATTATTGTCTGAACAACTCAGCCTTTTTTACTGACTTGAACAGAATTAAACACTAGAATATGTACCAAACCAAACAGCCATGTGCTCCAAGCTATATGTAAAATAAATAAAACTTCTGCACTCTTAATATCTGATTTGGATTATTTCCAGTGATTAATCCTCAAACTTTAAAAATGAAATTTCTTTGCTTTAGTCATATACTGAAGCCTCTGTTGTACAACAGTTAACTGAAAGTAGACTGAGGCTAAAATTCTTAAAAGAGAAATTATTCACTAATAAACTGGCTGTAAGTATTCACTTTGTTTCTTATGACACTCAGTTAGCATATTTGGAAAAAAAGGAACAAGGATCCTGCTTGGTAACAATGTCTGGGGGCAATGAGGACACAGTCGCCCTGAGTTTAAATTATTATTCTTTAAATAAATCTCATCAATCAAATCGCATTCAGTTGTGCTGCTGGGTTAGCCATTAATACTTTCTACCAATGAACAGTTGAAAGGTGGCTACACTGAGCCACAGCGCCAGAGATCGCGCTAGAGAGTATTGTTCCGCCGCCTCCACTGGCAGTGATTATTGAGAACTCGTAGTAGTCAGTGCTTGGGGAGAGCTCGTGGTAGTCAGTGCTTGTTAAGAACTCGTAGCAGAGAGTGTTTGTTGAGATGTGCTAGTAGGGTGTGCTTCCTGAGATGTGATATTGAAAAGTTCTTGTTGAGATGTGATAGTAGCGAGTCGGTGTGGAGAGATTGTAATGTGTAGAGTGCTTTTCATCAATATAAATTAAGGTAACAAACTACTTTTCTTTTCTTTCTCATTATTTCAATGTCCTGAATAATGCGTCATTACAGGTTCAGTCAACAAAGCATCTGGCGTGTGTTCTTGTATTAGAGTGTAATTCTGGGTTTTTTGCGCAATTATAGTATTTCTAATTTTCTTTTATCACGTCAGTATAATTGGTATTTAAAAATTCTTGTCTTGTTGAAGAAGAACCGTGCCAGATGTGCGTTGAGTCATACTTCCACATACAGAACAGTTACACTTGTGCTTTGGTTTCGTAGGTTTTATAGTTGCTGGGGACTTAATTAATTAATTGTGTTAATGAAAATTTCCATTTCATTCTTTGTTGTTGTTCTATGCAGTCAGATTGCGCAATAATACTAGTCAGGGCCAACCGTTTACGAGACTTCGTAATCGGACAGACAGCTACTAAAGCAAAAAATTAAAATTATTTCATCATATTTTAATTAAGCCCCCATGCACGTGGCGACCGCTGTTTCGGATCGTCTCTTGGAATCTTCTGATTGTAAAAATAGTAGACAGTAGTATTTTGTAGTAATTTGTAGTTTAGTAATTGTAGTCTATTTTGCATGTGTAGATTTGGTAATTGTCATTCTTCTAATGGTATTTTTTTTTTTGCAAAATTTCATTTCTGTTGTCTTGTCTACGGGTTGGACAATTAGTGCAATTATTTCAATTGTTCGATTAATCGTGTTTGAGGGAAACATTTCGTGTGAATGGTATTGTTGGAGATAAAGTGTCATTGTGTGTAATTTTCATATAGTGACGAGTTTTGTATGTTTTGTAAATGATTACACGATCGATGAAAAAGGCAAAAATGATCGATAGTGAGAATGACGAAATTGTTAACATGGCGAACTCGCCAACAGAGGAAAACAGTATCATGAATAATGAAGTGGAAAACAATTTAATAAGTCGGGACAATAGTCCGGAACCAATTCAAAATTTTTCTCAATCAGAAAATTCACAGAATACGAGATTAACGATAGAAGATTCTGAAATAGTATCGAACACAGATAGCTTTACAGACATGACGAAAGAAGTTGGTTTCGCGGGAAACGTTAGGGGCGAAAAGAATTTCGAACCGGCTATTATGGAGCAGTTGATGGGTGCAATATTAAATTTGGGATCTGAATTAAAAACAGTGACAACACGGTTAGACTTACAAAGGGGAACAATGGAAACACGGTTAGACTCACTGGGATCACAAATGGGAACAATGGAAACACGGTTAGACTCACAAATAGGAACAATCAAAACCGCGATGGGAACTTTGGGATCTGAATTAAAAACTGATATGGGAACACTGGAAACACGGTTAGATTCACGAATAGGGACATGTTTCAAAAACATGAAAGATGAATTAAAGAAAGAAATCAGAGAAGAAGTACAACCGATTTTGAATTCTCACAATAATAGATTAATTGCAGTAGAGATTAGACAAAGGGAACAAGATAGAGAACAGGAAGAAAGAGATCGCGTAATAGTACAAAAATTTTCAGAGTTAAATTTACAACGTGCACATGATAAGGAAGAAATATTTGAGAGAATCGAGGAATCCGTACCAAATGACAGAATAAATAATCTAACACAACAATATGAACAGTTAACTACCAAATGTGTCAATACTGAAACCCGAGTCGCGACACTTACGGAAGACGTAAGTAAACAGAAAGAAAAAATAGGTGACTTATCGGAAAGAGTTGAGGAGATTTCAGATAAATTGACAAGTCTTAGTTTAAATGGGGATAGAGATTCAGATGATACAGCTCCATTACCATTTGCAGAAACCGAAGAGTACCAGAACATAAGTAAGCATGTTGAAAATCAGGGAAAATTTAATGAACGCGTTAAAAGGGAAGTTGAGGCATTACGAAAGCAAGTCAAACAAATTGAAGGCGAAATCGTAGGAAAGGACAGCAAAAGAAATTTGGAATCACAGTTAGCGGAGGGGTTTGAAGAAAATAATTTGTTTCATTTACGGGATGCAACAAGGGAGCGCCAGGCGCGCAAACTTGACAATAATCAACATTGGGACTGGGACAGACGCGGTAGGTCTTTGTCGCCACGAGGCGAAAACTTTGACTATAAACACTTTTTGACTGTTCGGAAATTTAAGATCTTCCGCAATTCTAAGAATGACATACATCCATGTTCATGGTTAGATCAGTTTACGTACGCACTTCCGCCGAATTTGCCACTAAGTCACAAACTGAAATTTATGTGCAGCTATTAAAGTCCTCAGGGGATTCACTACACTAAGTGAATATGTGCCGTAGCGTTCACAGGGCCCCGAGCTGTAGTGGTGCTATTTCCCTTTTAGTTTTCTGCACCGCTGCCTACTCTTTCACTATTCTTTGCATCTATAAAAACAATTCTTCTTCTATCCATCTATCTAGACAGTAGGTAAAGAATAACCGGATTTGACTGTTTTACCCAAAAGTGACTTTAGAAATTACCGTTTGGACTTATTATATTTTCTGCAGCATTCATTCGTAATTTAAACGAAATTTTACCTGTTTATCTTCGTGACAACATTACTTCATATGTTGACGATATTCGTATTGCTAAACGTTCTTGGAGTGAACACAACAAAATTTTGGATTACTTATTACGTATTTTTGCAAGAGTTGGCATTACAGAGAACTTGGAAAAATCTGAATTTGGTCGTTCTCAGGTGAAATTTCTCGGTCACATTATTTCTACAGAAGGTATTCTTCCTGATCCAGAGAAACTAGATGCTATTCGTAATTATGCTGTTCCTACCACAAAACGTGATGTTCGTAGTTTCCTTGGTGTCTGTAATTTTCTTAGACGCTTTGTTAGATTGGATGATTTGGCCACACCTCGTTTACACATTTCAGTTATGCATATTTTGGTCCCAGAAAATGCTTTCATAATTTACGAGAAAATTGCTACTTCAGTAACATGGAAAAACGTATTCGATCTGTTCTTGCCAAATGCAAATTATGTCAAAAGGCTAAGCCGCCAACAATTTCTCACAGAGCACCGTTGTTTCCTATCATTCCAGCGAAATTAAAGGACTTGGCTGCAGTTGATTTGTTTGGTCCAGTTGTTCGTTCTACTATTGGTTTTGCGTACATTTTCGTAGCAGTGGAAAAGACATCAAAATATGTGTGTTTTACACCTTTACGCAAAGCAACAGCTCGTTCAGTATCTAATGCTTTCATCAAACATTTTCTTAAAGAAGTTGGTCATGTTGATAAGGTCATATCAGATAATGGATCACAGTTTCGCTCTAAAATTTGGCTTCGTACTCTACGGCGTCGTAAGATTAAACCAATTTTTATTTCACTTTTTCACCCTCAATCTAATGCTTCAGAGAGATGGATGAAGGAAATCAATAAATTGTGCCGTCTTTATTGTCATCAGAATCACAGAACTTGGGATCAGTATCTTCATATTTTTCAAAACATTCTGAATGAACTTCCTAATGACTCAACTTCTTTACCGCCTCTATTGATATTAAAAAACAAAGCACCGACAAATCGCATTTCTGAAATCGTTCCTTTTCCGCCTTCACGGAAACTGCGGCATTCTGAAGTTGTCAACCTGGCTCTACGAAATATTGCGTCTGCGGCTGCAAGAAGAGAGAAATCAGCTAAGCGTCCTGGTCGTTTAAAAATTTTGTCAGTTGGTCAAAAGGTGTTAAGTCTCATTTTTTGTCTCATAAAGGAAAAGGCTTATGTCGCAAATTTTTTCTGCTTTATAACGGTCCATATAGAATTCGCAAAATTATTCATGATAACACTGTTGAAGTAGAAACTCTTAAATCTCGGCGCTCTAAGGGAATACATCACATATCTAACGTTAAAATTTTTGTGGAATGACATACTTGTGAGAAACTAACAGCTACGTAAACACACGGAGAGTACAAGGATACCACGCTGTGTTTTGGCGGCGGCACATACTCAAAGCAACAGTCAGTCTGCGCGCCGCACAAGGCAGTCGTTGACCGCAAACAATTACTTCCTACGTCACGTGCCTACAGCTGATCGAGCGCTCAGTGCGAATGCACTGACAGCCGTAAACAAATACACAGTCTAATTTCTCGGATTAAATTCAGTATAAAGCTATGGTGACTTTATAAATTATGTTATTAACGTTCAGTATTTTTCAGGATACGGTTCTATAAAATATTTAAAACCTTCAGGTAAATTCTGTGCGTGTCCGACGTTAAGACGACTTGCTATGGAGAAAATTTCAGGAAGAATGTAATTTCGAAAAAAAAAGTAATAAACTAAAAAGGGTAACTATTAATTGAGTTTATTTTTCAGGTAACATATTTCCACTTTTGTACGTACTTTGGACGTAATTTGCTGCTCGCGATTACGTGATTTATACTTTGTGCTAAATTTTACGTTCTATGAATTTACTTGTGAAGCGACCTGCTTGCGTACATTTACTGATTTTGACAATGTTTTATTAATGAACAGTGTTATTACTTGCGTATATTATGCATCGCTTGGCTGCACTGCCTTTTCACTGATGTCATATTTTTTTTATTATGTGCCTGTTGTGCTTATTTATTTAAATTATAATTGTCACCTGATTAATTGTGCTGACTATGGTTATCTGTGTAAGTTATACTTTGTGATTTATCTGCTTGCGCCTTCATATTTACTTATTAAGATGACACACGAACATTTGCTTATGCTATGATGCTAATGACCTGTTTATTATATAAGATATGTATTTGCTGCTGTGCATATGGATTGCATATTAACACATTTCCTTTTGTTGTCATAAGTACTCTTTAATTTGGTGTATAGAAATGCTGATATACTATGTACAAACATAGAGTTTAGGTCACACTATGGTATTAATTATAGATTGTTCGCTTGGCAGAGCCTCGTTGTAGGGATTGTGCTGCATCCACTTGTTGACATTCTGTTCTCTACTGGTATATTTACGCGATATTGCATGTTTTGCTTACGCTCAGTGCCTTATATTTTTAAGATAAGAAAATGAACTGCTATAATTCTACGAACGACATTGATACAAGAAACTGCATAGAAGTCACATGAGCTGGAGGTTTTTAGGAAGCTGTATAAATTTATGCTAATAGGAAGGAAGATAACGACATGACATACCAACACTAGGTTTAGACCATTGATAGTTATTACACTGCATTTTTCGTGAGTAATTGAAATAGGAAGTGACACTTGACACAAGAAATACTCCACATGTTTGCTTCTGCCATGATTCTTGAAGTGATGTACACACTGTGAAATATTATGATCATTAACACTTCGTAATCGTACTTAATTACTGAGAGTTATTCGAACTAAGTCTGTTAGAGGTCATGTATGCATTTCTTTTATTTAATGATGGACAAGGTAAACAAAATGTATCTTATAATTTATAATGAGTAGCAGATTTGGATCAGATGGATTACACGAGAGGTTGTGTATTGACATTGTGTCTTCGGATTGTATGAGATGATGAATTGAGGTTTGCATTAGGATTTTGTCTGCACTTGTTCGAGGAGACTGACTAGAGGAAAGAGTTGTTATGGAAGTGAAATGATATTGGCAATGAGGTTTATATATATCGACGTATTGAAGAGGTATGATTGAGGTATTGAGATTATGTGAAGTTGATGATTATTGGAGTTTTCGTGGACAAGAGGTAAGGTAAATGAGGTTTATATGTATCGACGTATTGAAGATGTATTATTGATGATATTGATGATAAGGTCTATATGTAGACGTAAAAGGTATTATTGAAGTATTGAGATTATGCGATGCTGATGATTATTGGAGTTTTGGTGGATAAAAGGTAAAGTAAGTGAGGAGCGTATTTTATTTTTTTTTTTTTGTTGGTCTATATGGAACAAGGAGGATGAAGATGGCAGACTAGAACACTTAAGTAGAAAGAAGATTGTCTACACACACTTTGTTAAATCAATAAGCAGTACATACTTTTTTTTGAGAGAGGAAGCATTTGCATATCTTGGCATACTGACAGTTGTTCAGCAACCGTACAATTTGATCTGGCTTGGCAAACATTGGTCTTGACATGATGACTATGACGTTGACTAACTATTATTGACTGTTATACATTGCTGCCACTACTACTTGATACACATGATGAACACAAAATTTTGACAGAATTGCATTTACACAGTTAACACTATTCAATTACACAGTAGCACTAATGTGGATGAAAGATGAGTGAGTGTGTTTTGTGTGTTTTCCTTTCCCTATCCCAAATTGGTACCATGCTATCTCCTAAATATTATTTTACTTGTTGTTGTGGCTTGCACTGACACTCATAAACATTATAGGTTTACTGTTATTTGTGTACTGTAATAGTTAATATGACAATGACCTGATATCATTTGTGTGTTTATTATGATTTGTATGTTTAGTTTAAGAGCATTGATAATAACGGGTACCACTTGGAAATGTTTAATTTCTGCTGATGAACTGTGTGATTAGTGATAGGGAATATTATGGACTGTTATTTGCACTTTTTCTACATGATTGGTGCCACTAGAACATGTTTAATTTCTGCTGATGAACAGTGTGATTAGTGAAAGTGAATATTATGGACTGCGGTCAGCACCTGTTCAACATTGCTGGGTGCCACTGGTGGACTGCTTCTACTGAAGTGATGTCACTTGTTGCTGTCTGCACCTGCTCAACATTGCTGGGTGCCACTGATGGACTGTTTCTACTGAAAAGATGTCACCTGTTGCTGTCTGCACCTTTTCAACATTGCTGGGTGCCACTGATGAAACTGGTCTGCACCTATTCAACATTGCTGGGTGCCACTGATGGACTGTTTTTACTGAAATAATGTGACTTGTTGCTGTGTGTACCTGGTCAACATTACTGGGTGCCACTGATGGATTGCTTCTACTGAAAAGATGTCACCTGTTGATATCTGCACCTGTTCAACATTGCTGGTGCCACTAATGGAACTGCTTATACTGAAATGGTGTTACTTGTTGATGTCTGCACCTGCTCAACATTGCTGGTGCCACTGATGGAACTGCTTATACTGAAATGGTGTTACTTGTTGATGTCTGCACCTGCTCAACATTGCTGGGTGCCACTGATGGACCGCTTCTACTGAAAAGATGTCACCTGTTGGTGTCTGCACCTGCTCAACATTGCTGGGTGCCACTGATGGATTGCTTCTACTGCAAAGATGTCACCTGTTGATATCTGCACCTGTTCAAAATTGCTGGTGCCACTAATGGAACTGCTTATACTGAAATGGTGTTACTTGTTGATGTCTGCACCTGCTCAACATTGCTGGGTGCCACTGATGGACTGCTTCTACTGAAATGATGTCACTTGTTGGTGTCTGCACCTGCTCAACATTGCTGGTGCCACTAATGGAACTGCTTATACTGAAATGGTGTTACTTGTTGATGTCTGCACCTGCTCAACATTGCTGGGTGCCACTGATGGACTGCTTCTACTGAAAAGATGTCACCTGTTGATGTCTGCACCTGCTCAACATTGCTGGGTGCCACTGATGGACTGCTTCTACTGAAATGGTGTTACTTGTTGGTGTCTGCACCTACTCAACATTACTGGGTGCCACTGATGGACTGTTTCTACTGAAAAAATGTCACTTGTTGGTATTTGCACCTGTTGACCATTGCTGGGTGCTACTGCTGGAACTGTAAACTACTTGTTTCTTGGGCTATGGAAAGCGTTTATGTGAATATTTGTATAAACTGATTTTTTGTGTATTACTGTTTGTGAAAAGTTATGAGACTCTTACCTGCACATATTCGTCATTCCTGACGCTATTGATTGAACTGTTTAACCACATAATACTTGTGTAAACTATTATGTAAAGTCACATGTATGAAAGAATTTGTATTGCTTACTGTATTCTATATATTAGGTTATTGAAAGGTCAGTGCAAAGCCAAAATTTTATCTAGTATGTGATATTTACGTATTAATATTATCTTTTATTTTTGTCTGTATTTTTTTTGACGAATTTGGTGGTATTTTCACCACCAATGCTGGCAAAAATACCATCAAATTCTAGCCGTGGAGGAAGGGCATATGAAAGGTGGCTACACTGAGCCACAGCGCCAGAGATCGCGCTAGAGAGTATTGTTCCGCCGCCTCCACTGGCAGTGATTATTGAGAACTCGTAGTAGTCAGTGCTTGGGGAGAGCTCGTGGTAGTCAGTGCTTGTTAAGAACTCGTAGCAGAGAGTGTTTGTTGAGATGTGCTAGTAGGGAGTGCTTCCTGAGATGTGATATTGAAAAGTTCTTGTTGAGATGTGATAGTAGCGAGTCGGTGTGGAGAGATTGTAATGTGTAGAGTGCTTTTCATCAATATAAATTTAGGTAACAAACTACTTTTCTTTTCTTTCTCATTATTTCAATGTCCTGAATAATGCGTCATTACAGGTTCAGTCAACAAAGCATCTGGCGTGTGTTCTTGTATTAGAGTGTAATTCTGGGTTTTTTGCGCAATTATAGTATTTCTAATTTTCTTTTATCACGTCAGTATAATTGGTATTTAAAAATTCTTGTCTTGTTGAAGAAGAACCGTGCCAGATGTGCGTTGAGTCATACTTCCACATACAGAACAGTTACACTTGTGCTTTGGTTTCGTAGGTTTTATAGTTGCTGGGGACTTAATTAATTAATTGTGTTAATGAAAATTTCCATTTCATTCTTTGTTGTTGTTCTATGCAGTCAGATTGCGCAATAATACTAGTCAGGGCCAACCGTTTACGAGACTTCGTAATCGGACAGACAGCTACTAAAGCAAAAAATTAAAATTATTTTCATCATATTTTAATTAAGCCCCCATGCACAGACTTACTTCAGTGCTGTGCATACGACGAAACTCGGAGCCGACGAGAAAACTGTGTTGCTGGAACTGCTGCTGTTGTTGAAGATGGTAGCATATTGTGGATCCACGGCTAATTATAGGAATGGGAGATCGTAATTACAGCCTCCTCCACGCGTCCACTGTCCGTACTCGTGCTCTAGACATCTTCCCGGCGCGCGTAGGGGATGCCACTGAAAATGGTACTCTCTACTGCGTGAGCGTTAACACCACACTTCCGCACACTACAAGCGCTTGAACCCGTATTTCTCTCCGCGCGTTCCTCGCAATAACTCCCTAACCAAAGATTTTACAACGCACAAGCACTGCTATTATCGTTGCTAGTCTATGCAAATAACAATTTCTTTGGCTTTTTCCCAGAGCTTACAAGTTTCACAGTAAGACACAGATAAACACGATGAAACGTCAACAGACTTCTACCTAAATGTACACATACAGTGAAGCAATGTCCTTACTTATTAAAAGAAAGCATTTAAATTACAAATATTTACATACAGAATGAGATTTTCACTCTGCAGCGGAGTGTGCGCTGATACGAGACTTCCTGGCAGATTAGAACTGTGTGCGCCTACCGAGACTCGAACTCGGGACCTTTGCCTTTTGCGGGCAAGTGCTCTACCACTGAGCTACACCTACATCTACATCTACAGGATTACTCTGCAATTCATATTTAAGTGCTTGGCAGAGGGTTCATCGAACCACAATCATACTATCTCTCTACCATTCCACTCCCAAACAGCCACGGGAAAAAAGAACACCTAAACGTTTCTGTTCGAGCTCTGATTTCTCTTATTTTATTTTGATGATCATTCCTACCTATGTAGGTTGGGCTCAACAAAATATTTTCGCAAACGGAAGAGAAAGTTGGTGACTGAAATTTCGTAAATAGATCTCGCCGCGACGAAAAACGTCTTTGCTCTAATGACTTCCATCCCAACTCGCGTATCATATCTGCCACACTCTCTCCACACTCTCTCTCCTGTTACGTGATAATACAAAACGGGCTGCCCTTTTTGTACCCTTTCGATGTCCTCCGTCAATCCCACACCGCACAGCAATATTCTAACAGAGGACGAACGAGTGTAGTGTAAGCTGTCTATTTAGTGGACCTGCTGCATCTTCTAAGTGTCTTGCCAATGAAACGCAACCTTTCGCTCGCTTTCCCCACAATATTATCTATGTGGTCTTTCCAACTGAAGTTGTTCCTAATTTTAACACCCAGGTACTTAGTTGAATTGACAGCCTTGAGAATTGTACTACACACCAGGAACCGCGGTGTTGGCCGTCGAATGGCGCTAGCTGCGCAGCATTTGTGCACCGCCGCCGTCAGTGTCAGCCAGTTTGCCGTGGCATACGGAGCTCCATCGCAGTCTTTAACACTGGTAGCATGCCGCGACAGCGTGGACGTGAACCGTATGTGCAGTTGACGGACTTTGAGCGAGGGCGTATAGTGGGCATGCGGGAGGCCGGGTGGACGTACCGCCGAATTGCTCAACACGTGGGGCGTCAGGTCTCCACAGTACATCGATGTTGTCGCCAGTGGTCGGCGGAAGGTGCACGTGCCCGTCGACCTGGGACCGGACCGCAGCGACGCACGGATGCACGCCAAGACCGTAGGATCCTACGCAGTGCCGTAGGGGACCGCACCGCCACTTCCCAGCAAATTAGGGACACTGTTGCTCCTGGGGTATCGGCGAGGACCATTCGCAACCGTCTCCATGAAGCTGGGCTACGGTCCCGCACACCGTTAGGCCGTCTTCCGCTCACGCCCCAACATCGTGCAGCCCGCCTCCAGTGGTGTCGCGACAGGCGTGAATGGAGGGACGAATGGAGACGTGTCGTCTTCAGCGATGAGAGTCGCTTCTGCCTTGGTGCCAATGATGGTCGTATGCGTGTTTGGCGCCGTGCAGGTGAGCGCCACAATCAGGACTGCATACGACCGAGGCACACAGGGCCAACACCCGGCATCATGGTGTGGGGAGCGATCTCCTACACTGGCCGTACACCACTGGTGATCGTCGAGGGGACACTGAATAGTGCACGGTACATCCAAACCGTCATCGAACCCATCGTTCCAACATTCCTAGGCCGGCAAGGGAACTTGCTGTTCCAACAGGACAATGCACGTCCGTATGTATCCCGTGCCACCCAACGTGCTCTAGAAGGTGTAAGTCAACTACCCTGGCCAGCAAGATCTCCGGATCTGTCCCCCATTGAGCATGTTTGGGACTGGATGAAGCGTCGTCTCACGCGGTCTGCACGTCCAGCACGAACGCTGGTCCAACTGAGGCGCCAGGTGGAAATGGCATGGCAAGCCGTTCCACAGGACTACATCCAACATCTCTACGATCGTCTCCATGGAAGAATAGCAGCCAGCATTGCTGCGAAAGGTGGATATACACTGTACTAGTGCTGACATTGTGCATGCTCTGTTGCCTGTGTCTATGTGCCTGTGGTTCTGTCAGTGTGATCATGTGATGTATCTGACCCCAGGAATGTGTCAATAAAGTTTCCCCTTCCTAAATTGCTTTGCAACTGATACTGGTCTTCATATGACCTTACTAGACGGTAAATTACAGCATCATCTGCGAACAACCTAAGAGAACTGCTCAGATTGTCACCCAGGTCATTTATATAGATCAGGAACAGCAGAGGTCCCAGGACGCTTCCCTGGGAAACACCTGATATCACTTCAGTTTTACTCGATGATTTGCCGTCTATTACTATCGAAGCACGACTCACGCCCGGCCCTCACAGCTGGCAGAAGTAAAGCTGTGAGGGGTGGGCGTGAGTCGTGCTTCGGTAGGTCAGTGGTAGAGCACTTGCCCGCAAAAGGCAAAGGTCCCGAATTCGAGTCTCGGTCGGCGCACACAGTTTTAATCTGCCAGGAAGTTTTATTTACATACAATTCAAAACAAGAAGTTATACATCGGTGGCAGGTGCCATGCATCATGCATTTTCGGTGTTACACTCTATACAACAGTCACTCAAATCCAATTGAAGAGGCGTGGGCAAAAGTCAAAAATTTCGTCAGAGGGAGAAATGTTACCAAGAATATTTGCAAGACAAAGTTGCTGCAATTGGAGAAAGACGGTATGTAGAAATTTTCTGGGTCTCTATTTTTTTATATCAAATTAAATTGTGTAGTAACCGAAAAAACGTATACAAAAACTTCTCCCAATTGTTACAAGTTTTGAAATGATAAGTCAAGATGACTGGAGTGCATACTGCCTCCACGTCGAGAAACTTGAAAGATAGTACTAGGTTAAGGATGGGATTTTTTAAGACATACTATATATGATAGTGATTAACTTAGAAAGTGGTGACGCCGACAACATCGATAATAACAGTGATACTGTTGATAATGACCCCTAAAATACGATGTATGTAAATAAGCAATGAATAATTTTTTTACAAATTACGTTGTGTGTGCTTTCAAGCCTTACTATGTTCACACATATAAAGTTACTTCTGATAGAAACGGACTGCATGGTAGTAAAAGGGTTACACAGTTTTCCAAGATAAATACAGCCAAATGTGGTCCAACGCAATAAATACCTTTGTCATTAGTTGTACACAATCAGTAATAATTTGTGTCCTTTCTTCTCCAGCAATATGCCGCTCTCTGTATGAGCGTATTTAACTGCCCACAGTTCATTCTTTACTTGGACCAACAGTGCCTGTAAGAGTAGTTCAGATAAGTGAATAAGTATGGATGTCGAATTAAGATCACTCCATGATGCACCAAAAGAGTGACTGCTGATACTAATCCAAATAATTTTGGCAGAAATACCCTGGATCAAAGGGCTTTAGTTTGCTCCTCCTTTGCAGGGCTGGAGACAGTCGTGTATCCAAAGGAGTGGAGGGGAGAGTTCTTTAGACTCATTACACTCCCCCACACAGAAAAAGACATTTTAGTGGAACTCATTTATATCTGTTACTTAAATAAAGCAAAGTGTGAGGTGTATGTCTGAGATCTCCTCCCAAAATCCTGAATTGATTTCAGCTAGATCCGGCACAGAGGTAGCAGGCCTTGTAAGAGTATCAGCACTGTGGAGTTCATAACCTCCGTACTCAAGCAGAAGAGGAAATAAAGGAAACAAAACGTGTTTTTCCAGCCCCTAGCATATAGGCTACCTTGCATGACAGGTGTATTGTGTGAGAACAGTATTGCCCCGCGAAATCAACTTACTATGCAAAGCAGCCTACATATCGGGGGAAAGAAATGGTTTCCCAGGCCCCAATATGTAGGCTGCTTTGCCTGGAAAAATATATCTTGCCCCTGACATGTAGGCTGCTTTACATAATAGGTGTGTTGTGCTGGGGTAGTATCAGCCTGCTTTATCGGCCTGCACTTCATGGCAGCCTGTATGTAAATGATTTTAAGCCCCTGATGTGTAGTCTGCCCTTCACGAGCTGTGTGTTGTGGGAGTAGCATCGGTCTGTTTTATTGAACTGTACTGCAAGGACTACATGTGTCACTGAATGTGGTTGGGGACAGCTTGAGCTGAATAGAGGAGGGTATGGAGTAAGGGAGAGAAGGAAATGTACAGAGAGAGAGGATGGTTAAAAAAAATGGTTCAAATGGCCCTGAGCACTATGGGACTTAACATCTATGGTCATCAGTCCCCTAGAACTTAGAACTACTTAAACCTAACTAACCTAAGGCCATCACACACATCCATGCCCGAGGCAGGATTCGAACCTGCGACCGTAGCAGTCGCGCGGCTCTGGACTGAGTGCCCAGAACCGCTAGACCACCGCGGCCGGCAGAGAGAGAGGATGAAGGGGGAGATGCATGAGGGGTAGTGGACAGTTTAAAAATGAAGAGGGGTAGGTGAAGATGGAAACTGAGAGGGGAGGAGTGTGTGGTCAGTGGCAGGAAGATATGGTCACTGAGGGGAGTGAGGAGAAGGAAATGAAGAAAGAGAGGGGAAGGAGGAGATGAAGTGACAGAATGGGAAGGAGGAGACAGAGGTGGGAGAATGAGGCAGGCAGACACAGAGGGAGACAAGGAGGTGTCTTCAATACATGTGTCGAACACATACAAAGGCAAAGCCACGGGGAATAGGTCATTTTCGATATTTTCCAAATTCCAGTTAACTTTCGGGGAAAAAAAGTAGCTCATTAACTAAGAGCCTTGAAAATAAGAACGAATTCTAGAAATTTCACATTACGATTAGCACATAATACTTTAATGTTCTTTCCTGAGGACTGTCCACCGTTGATAGGTGTAATGGACTGGCTACAATTGTGGCTGATAACTTTACTCCATGAGTTATCAGCAAATGCTAAACGATGAAAAAGCGTAAAGCCACTGATGAGCTGCAACACACTGACTATCCGATCAGTTGCATGTTGGTCCATCTTTGATATGCAATACAGGAGCGTTTCTGAATAGCCAAGATTCCACTACTCCTTGGCAGCGTTTGGAGGGTAAGTGGCACAAGATGTCTATACACATTTTACACAATTCCCGTACATTACAGATTAGTAGTATCTAGACACCGACTTTGGGCTGAATAGCATCCCAAATGTGTTCCATCCTGTTCAGATCAGAAAAATTTGGTGGCCTCGACACAACGCGAGTTCTCTGTGAAAACAGTGTAGCACGATTCTGGCCATGTGACACTGACAGTCATCCCACTGGAAGATGCTATCGCTGCAGGAGAACACATCAAAGATGGAGGTTTGCAATAATCTTCACTTAGTCTGTAATTCTTATGAAACTTATTGCCTTCTAACCTGTTTTACAGAACGGACCAGCCGCCAACCTTCAGTTCTCTGATGAGACGCGGATGTCCAGCACCCTGTCTTCTGCTCCTGGTTTCACCGCCCTTCAACCAGTTTCCATGGATGCTCAGGGTAAATACAAGCGAATAGCTGACCAGTTTCGCCGTCTCAGAGAGGTTCGTTCCCAGGCGCTGGGCCTTAACAACCTGCCTTTTATCAGAGTCACTTATGTCAACCGATTACCCCATTTGTGGCCCATTCCTTTCCCATTGCCAGAATGATTTCCCTCTCCTTCGCTTGAATACTTTCCCTATCGCGTCACTTGGATCTCCAAGGAGAAAAGTCCATAAACTACTTTACAGTAGCTAACAATGCTGTGGAATCAGTCTGCTACTAACTAAAGACTCCTCCATCTTGCACTGGGAGATGATCCATGTGCCTTGAAAGTCTAACGTGAATCGTGGAATATTTAATGCAACGTAGATACTGTGGGACCTGTGTGATTAACTACCTTCTGTTTAAAACTGTGTCCCGCTTGTAATAGCTGAACATATAAATTTCGTTTGAAGGGGACGTAGTATATTATTATAAAAAGTCTATCAATTCCCAAGATTTCACATACCCACGGTCTACTCTCCCTCAGACAATATGCAATATTTGACTCTGCCCTAGCCTTCTAAGAAAATTGTACTGACTATACACACTGCGCGACAAAAAAAATGAATCACTCAGAAAGGGAAGAGGAAAAGAAACTTAATAGACACATCAAAAAACGTTTGGCATCACCCCAGTTCCTGTAACAGCTGAAGATAGACTTTAGCTCTGGGTATTGTATCACAGACACAGTCCCTCTGACTGTTCAGAGATGTCACTAAACCTGCCCAAAGATGTAAACAGCCATACATGTGCAGCGCCTATTACATGGAGGGGACCCGACAGCCTATCAGTTCCAGTCATTTAACCATAAAGGAAATACATGGCTGGTGTTGTCTGTAGTTAAACAATGCCTAGACGGTCAATACCGCGGTTCGATCGCGTCCACATTGCTACATTGTTGCAGGAAGGGCTCTCAACACAAGGGAAGTGTCGAGCCGTCTAGTGAACGAAAGAGATGTTGTTCGGATATGAAGCAGATAAAGAGAGACAGGAACTGTAGATGACATGCCTCGCTCAGGACGCCCAAGGGCTACTACTAAAGAGGATGAACGCTACCTACGGATTATTGCTCAAAGTAATCCTGACAGCAACGCCACCATGTTGAATAATGCTTTTCGTGCAGCCACAGGACGTCGTGTTGTGAATCAAACTTTGGACAATCGGCTGCATGATGCGCAACTTCATCCTGACGTTCATGGCGAGGTCTATCTTTGCAACCACGACACCAAGCAGCGCGGTACAGATGGGCCCAACAACATGCCTAATGGACCGCTCAGGATCGGCATCACATTCTCTTAACCAATCAGTGTCGCATATGCCTTCATCCAGACAATCGTCGGATTGGCAACCCGGTCAGGCTGAACGCCTTAGACACACTCTCCAGCGAGTGCAGCAACGTGGAGTTTTCCTGCTGTTTTGGGGTAGCATTATGTGGGGACGACGTACGCCGCTGGTGGTCATGGAAGGCGCCGTAACGGCTGTACAATACGTGAATGCCATCCTCCGACCGATAGTGCTACCATATCGGAAGTATACTTATGGACGACAATTCGCGCCCCCATCGTGCAAATCTTGTGAATGACTTCCTTAACAGTAACGAGATCGCTCGACTAGAGGGTCAGCGTGTTCTCCAAACATGAACCCTATCGAACAAGCCTGGGAGAGATTGAAAAAGGGTGTTTATGAACGACGTGATCCACCAACAACTCTGAGGGATCTATGCCGAATCACTGTTGCAGAGTGGGACAATCTGGACCAGCAGTGCCTTGATGAACTTGTGGATAGTATGCGACGAAAAATATAGGTATGCATCAAAGCAAGAGGACGTGCTACTGGGTATTAGAGGTACCAGTGTGTACAGCAATCTGGAGCACCACCTCTGAGGGTCTCGCTGTATGGTTGTACAACACGTGTAAGTAGGCTGTTTAGGTTTTTATATTGGTAACGCCACGTAGCGATCTGTATGAAAATCACTGGCTGTGTTGTGTGCAGTCTGTGGCTGGTTTGCATTGTTGTAATATTCGCCATTGTAGTGTTGGGCAGTTGGCTGTGAACAGCGCGTAGCGTTGCGCAGTTGGAGGTGAGCCGCCAGCAGTGGTAGATGTGGGGAGAGAAATGGCGGAGTTTTGAAATTTGTAAGACTGGATGTCATGAACTGCTATACATATTATGACTTTTGAACACTATTAATGTAAATACATTGTTTGTTCTCTATCAAAATCTTTCATTTGCTAACTATGCCTATCAGTAGTTAGTGCCTTCAGTAGTTTGAATCTTTTATTTAGCTGACAGTAGTGGCGCTCGCTGTATTGCAGTAGTTAGAGTAACGAAGATTTTTGTGAGGTAAGTGATTTGTGAAAGGTATAGGTTAATGTTAGTCAGGGCCATTCTTTTGTAGGGATTTTTGAAAGTCAGACTGCATTGCGCTAAAAAATATTGTGTGTCAGTTTAAGCACAGTCTTGTATAATTTTTCAAAGGGGACGTTTCATATGGCGACCCTGCCAGGATACCTAACTGGAATCTTCTGATTTTTTCTTGTAGTTTGTGTAATTAGTGTTGCTTTTGTTTATTGCTAGTGCATAATTGTAGAGTAAATCTCCTTTGTAGCTGCAGTCTTTCATTGTTGTACAGTAAAACAGTTGTGGCATGCATGTGTATTTGCACCAAGTATTTCGCAGCTGTGTTTGCAATTAACCAGATATTATTTTCAGTGCTATGTTAATGTGTTTCGAACAATCTGAATTTTCCAGTCTCGTGAAATATTTTGAAGACATGCTGCACAAGAATCAATACCTGTCAAACCCATACAGCCACCCAGAACTCATCCACATTTGCTTAATCAAATTACCTGAACATTTACGACATATTATTTTGTCAGGACGGTGCAAAGACGACATTGAAGCTTTACAGGAACTCTTACAAGAATTAGAAATTGACACTGATAATCGCGGAACGCGAAAACAGGAACACAACAATTACAGGTCACATCTGTCGCAATTCTGTGATGAAAGAAATAATAACTGGACACGACAAGGCTATTCTCACAACACAAATGGTGACCAAAACAGACACCACCCGTATGACAACCGTTGGCAGAGTAGTAATAATTACAGGGAAAGATCACCTCTCCACGGTAATGACCATCACAGAGACAATGAGAGAAACAGACAATATGGGAACCAAAATAAATTTTATCAATGGAGACAGAATAACTTTCGGCGCAACGGTCCAGTGCACAGTTGCGATTCAGGGAGAAATTCTCCACCACGTGACCGACAAGAAAGAAACTATGGAATCTACTGACATGACGACAGAAGATATCATCGTAACGACAGACCTGAATTTCATCAGAACTGGCGGGTTTCAAACAGGGCAGAACCCTCTCGGCAAGGTGAATTTGTAGAAGTTAGATCTCCTAATCCTAATAACAACGCGCACCAACAAAGAGGCAGACAATGACTGGCACTGCAGGCAGCCACCTGTGCCGGCTGGCTCAGAGAAAAATTACATAGACGCTAACCTTGAGAAAAGATTTAGCATTCCTTACCGACATATAAAACATGATAATTGCTTTTCAGTTGAAAGTCTGCGTACTAGGAAGAGTAAAGGTTTACACAACATTTCACATGTAAAACCGTTTATTGAATGATAATCTGCTGTTTAACTTAGTCTTTGCCATAAAACTTTTCACTTCACATTTCTAGTATGCTTTGTCAGACTTAGAATCTGTTAACATGCAACAATGTTTGAAGTTAAATATCCAGTCAAGAACCAAGAGAACTTATTTCAACAGAAATTACGAATGCGTTGTTATAGTGAACAGACGACACAGTGTTGTTATTTGTACATTCTTGCTTGTTAGTTGCACGATTACGTAACGACTATAAGGCTCACATACTTAGAACATTTACCAGTACTGCTAATGAGATTTTAATTCAACATTTTGGTTTACTTGAAAATACATTCTGGATTTAAAGTACTTTCTGTGAGATACCAGATGACACAGTGATTAGTTTATGTGACAGCTACACGATTTTATCATGACGCTACTAATGAGTGACAATTTATAATGTTGCTTTTGCGGTGTTTCTGTTTTATATCTGCACAATTTTTCTGTATTATTCTGGAAAGTAAAACATGTTTTAGTAGTAACTTTTGTGGTATAGCTACAATGAGACAGCCTTTTCCGTAGCACAACAATACGTTGCAGCACAGTACTTTCTTCATCATGGTAATAAGCGTAATAACTAACATATCTATACGCAAAGCATTTCACTTTTGTTTACTACGACACTTCCACAGAGATTATCTTACAACAAGACGCACAGTTTAGCGCTACAGTACACGTATTTGAGTGATTAATTTTGTACTTAAAACATTTATTTTTAAAGATATTTGAAGTACAATGATATAAAGGTTTTCCGTGATACATTTAATTCCATTGCTGTAATCAGTAACACCTGAGGGTATTATTACATTAATCCTCAGGAGCGTACACTCTTACTTTGTGTACCATGTGTGTGGCAAGCACAAGGAGCGCTAGCCGATATGGTATTTGCTTATACAACTTTACACATCGGTACCATATTCCTCTAACACAGAATTACACAGCTATCTGATTATTTAACAGAGAAAGAAACATTTTTTTTACTATGTCAGTGACAGATGTTTTCGCAATTACACAGTTGGATAACTTCATAATTATGAAATTGTATTTCGTCTGTACTTTGTGAACTGTTCATATTTTTTCGGAACCATTGTGATACTATGAGGGCTTTGAATGATATATTTGGTATGGGATCATGACTTTTTAAAGTACGATTGAGGTAGATGACACTATTGAAATGAGCAGAGAATTTCTTAGGTTTTGAAATTATTGCAGAAAGCTACGACGTTTTCGAGACTTGACTGAGGTTTTATGATGTTATTATTATGACGACGATGTGTATTATGCTGCTGAGGTATGTTTATGATCAATAAGCTGATGCTATATGAGGAATTTGATTATGCTATGTATTTATTATGATGAAATATTGAAGAAGTGTCGACGAATATGTATATGTGTAATACGGTAAGGAATAATGAGTGATGGTTAGGGACTCTGACTTGTGAAAAAGGATGTTGGAAACCAAGAATTGTACTTTAAGAGTTATGAAATGTGTGTAAATGCGTGAATGTATCACAATGCTGTCAAAAATTTTTTGGACACTGTTATATTTATAATGCGTATTTTGTTTCTACAGATTTGTAACGCAAATATTTCGACCTCTGGAATTTTAATTGTATCCAACTGTCACTGTAGTGGAAACTGATGTAAATATTTCGGTAGGTCACTGTAAGCACCCAGCTGCGCGACAGTCGCCTGGAAAAAAGCCATTAGTGTGTGCCTTTCAGAGGCACAGGTAGAGGAAAAAAGAGGCCATTATCCTCGCTACTGACATTTCTTTGTAGAAAGCATCGCAAATACGACACGCTCAAACTTGAAAACATATGATTACACTGTGGAGCTCTTAATTCATGATATTTACTGAAATGCCTAATGAAATGATGAGAAATATTTTATGTCTATACACCTGATTATGACTACTGTCTTTCTAGTTGAGAGATTTTTTTACTACCTTATGAAATGCCATATGGCTAATGAATGATGTTTCATGCCTTCCTTTGTACATATTTGCTCATTTTGTTTAATATCTAGTTTCCAGCTGCACTGCAGCATTGGTTAAAATAAAATTTAATGGATGTACTAATATCACTATTTTCTGTCTACAGACCCAGTAAAGAATAATTTTATGATGTACTTTCGTAGAAAAGAGAGCACAAATAGACATTTCCCTTCACAGGAATTGCATAAATAATTTTTTTAATGACTTGGTAACTTTCTTGCAGAGTAAGTTTTTGTGATGCATCACTCTAGTGTTAAGATGTGACATAGGTATTAGACATGGTCATTTTTAGTGTAATATTTTTTCTGCTTGAGCTTTCTCATGTTTAGGTATAAGTTATTTCATTTGCTGCTGCTGCTTGCCAGGCATAATGTTACTGAATTTCACTTTGTATTACTCTGTTAAGCCAGTTTTACTACTGATTTATTTTTCTTGTTGCTGCACATTGGCTCATATTAGTTGTAATATTGCAATTGCTTTGCTAATTTAGATTTCCTGTTGCATGCTTTGCCAGTTTGCATTTTTCTTTTGTCAATTCTGTTTGTGTTCATTGTATTGTGCTGCTGCATTGCCACGTCCCTTAGTTTATGCATCTGAACTCAGTAGATTTAATTTAGCTTAAGATGGGGTAGGCTATATAAGAGAACGAGTTGCGATGAATTGGAAGAAATGCATTGAGAAGCTATAAGAAAATGGTTTGGCCAAAAAAGTATTTTGAAAGAGGATATGAACAAAAAAGTAAGGTTTAGGGACAACAGGTTTAGGTCGGATTTTCTTGGAAATAAATGATGAGGTAAGATAATGGAAAATAAATAATGAGGTAAGAAATATGTGAACATATAAATACAGAAAACAAGCTTGGATTGGAAATTTTTGGTGGAAACAGATGTTGAAATAAGACGAAAGATCTATGGAATGAAGTTTTGGGTTGGACTGCAGTACCAAATGTTACCCTGAAAACGAACCCTGTCTTTCCTTTTGTATTATTCCGCTATGTGTTTATGTATCCTTGTATATTTGTCTTTTTCCTGTCTTTATGTGTTTAGCTAATAAGATTTATGTTGTAGAATTTTTCAAATACTATGTTATTTTCTTTGTAAAGATGTTTAGACATTATTTGTTCTTTTCTGTTTTAATGTTCATGTGTGAAATTAATGTTTCGAAAACTATTCTCATTATTTTATATATTCACTTATCATAATTCCTTGTAAAGCCTGTTCTACTACAAATGTTATCTGTATTATTATGTTTGTAATGATGTATTTTGTACCTTTGTTATTGTATTCTTATGTTATAAAATTGTAATTGACACCAGTTCATCAAATTAAGTAACTTGTAAGTTTCATTTCACTGCACACGTATATGGACAATATGTGAGAAGTAGGGACTTAAAGTGTTTGCACATGTGTTAATAATTCAGCAAGGGACTGGATAACAGCATTGCTGGTTCTAAGGACATTTCAAACAAATTTTTTGTGAGTGGACAAGTGGTGGTTTATGGACTTGCTACATTCTCCGCAAGACTCTTCGATGGTGATTGTGCACCTGCACAGTCGCAACAGATGGCTGCTGGCCGTCTCTACAAGGACTACAGTGGGTCTGCATCTTTTATGGCCCACCAGTATCATTATTTCTACAAGGACTACAGTGGGTCTGCACGTTTGATGGCCCACCAATACCATTATCTCTACAAGGACTATAGTGGGTCTGCATCTTTGATGGCCCACCAATACCGTAATCTCTACCAGGACTACAGTGGGTCTACTCTGTGATGACCTATCTACCAGTATTCTCCAAAACTTCGACTGACTCTGCGGTGGGTTTGCTCTGTTGTGGCCCATTACCTGTCTGCATGTCGAGTCAGCACTGTCTTTCCGTTGAAAGGACAACACCACTTCTTCAAGACTGCATGGAAATCCTCTACTTCTGTGTGCATTGTCTTTTACTGCTCAGACTTTGAGAAAAACACTGCAATTTTACTGTGATGAACGATCAGGACTGTCTTTATGGACTGTGAGAAAATTTTAGCTTTTGACCAACATTGTATCGATAAGTGTGTGCATTTGATTTCTTTGTTATTGTAATTATAGAAAAAAATTTCAAATCTGTATTGGCCGCTGCCCAAAATAATTTGTACAATTTTTTGTGGGGAGCATGGGGGCTATGTAAGTATGGTGTTTAGGTTTTTATATTGGTAACGCCACGTAGCGCTCTGTATGAAAATCACTGGCTGTGCTGTGTGCAGTCTGTGGCTGGTTTGCATTGTTGTAATATTCGCCATTGTAGTGTTGGGCGGTTGGCTGTGAACAGCGCGTAGCGTTGCGCAGTTGGAGGTGAGCCGCCAGCAGTGGTGGATGTGGGGAGAGAAATGGCGGAGTTTTGAAATTTATAAGATTGGATGTCATGAACTGCTACATATATTATGACTTTTGAACACTATTAATGTAAATACATTGTTTGTTCTCTATCAAAATCTTTCATTTGCTAACTATGCCTATCAGTAGTTAGTGCCTTCAGTAGTTTGAATCTTTTATTTAGCTAGCAGTAGTGGCGCTCGCTGTATTGCAGTAGTTAGAGTAACGAAGATTTTTGTGAGGTAAGTGATTTGTGAAAGGTATAGGTTAATGTTAGTCAGGGCCATTCTTTTGTAGGGATTTTTGAAAGTCAGATTGGTTTGCGCTAAAGAAATATTGTGTTTCAATTTAAGCACAGTCTTGTATAATTTTTCAAAGGGGACGTTTCACACGCGATGTGTGGTTTTTATGAGCAATAAAAAGGGCGCAAGTGATGTTTATGTTGATCTCTATTCCAATTTTCTGTACAGGTTCCGGAACTCTCGGAACCGAAATGATGCAAAACTTTTCTTGATGTGTGTATTTTGGGAGTGTAGGTGATGTTACTTTAGTGATTATAAAATTGAGGAAAATTTACAATGAATTTGACAGTATGTGGTGGTTGTGGTTGTTGTTATAAAGCCGTTTTATCCCTTCCTGAGGCAAGCTGGCCAATGTAATTGTAACAATTCTTTGATATTGGCACTGAAGTGGAATCGACGACAGAGATGACCCCACACTTTTACTATCAGGAACAGGTCTGGTGAGATTTCTGGAGTACCTCAACATAACGGAGCCGATTCTTAGAGATAGATGCAAACTGTACATGAGAACTGTCAGGGTGAAAAAAGGCCTCACAATCCTGTCGCATGAGAGGACGCAAGGTGTCCGTGACAATCCACTGTCCCATCAGACGTTTCCTCAGTCAGTACGAGCCATACACTCTCGTCATATTCGGTGGCTCCCCACACCAGGACACCAGGAATAACACTGACGTCTCTCCAAAACACTGGATGGAATGAAAATGGTCTCTCCCCATTCTTGCAGATGATGGTCATCTGGGGTAGTGCGGAAGCACAATTCATTCTCAGTACACCACAGTTCGTAGGCGTTCCATGCTGTCCGGCTGTGGCTGGTCCCGGTGGAGGTTCGAGTCCTCCCTCGGGCATGGGTGTGTGTGTTTGTCCTTAGGATAATTTAGATTAAGTAGTGTGTAAGCTTAGGGACTGATGACCTTAGCAGTTAAGTCCCACAAGATTTCACACACATTTACACATTTACACATTTTTTGCTGCCCGGCTACATCTTCAATCCAAACACAGCCACTTGTATTGTGGTGTCAATGGCAGCCTACGTATGTCTTAATCCAGCTGCTGTTGGTCTCCCACCATGCAGGATGTTGCAGAATGTTTCAGGGAGCCGATTACCTGTTCTCTGTTGGCAGATGCAGCAGTGAAATGTTACGAAAGTCCTTGCTGCACAGTACAGCAATACTCTCTTATGGTGACCATATGTGGTCGACCGGAACCTTGATGACGAGTATGTCTGGCCTCTCGTCCCCATACAATCTAAAATCAGGCTGCTCTCACATCCGAATGCCCCACTAATCTAAATATTGCGCGATTTGACCAGCTGGAAAAACGGAGACCCAAATGAGGCCAATTTCAAAGTCTGACATGTACTGACAGCACTTTCTTATATGATTATTTGACACCTCCGTCCCCTTCACAGTGGTCACTCGATATCTGATGCTGTTCACGCCCTTTATATAGCTTCCCTTGTCCGGTAACAACACTAATGCATTAAGCTAGCCATTCTGTCACAGAAATTCAACTCTAATCATTTTCATACTCTGCGATGTTGTGTACATGTATGAAGTTTCATTAACATTCAACCATGTCTTCAGGATTTTTCACACTTTTTTGTCAGGGAGTGTCTTTGAAAACGTCTATATATGAGCCCTTTGGCTCGCCTCTATTCTTTTATTCATCTTTAATTATGCAACTGGAGAGGAGATGAATTACTTTAATGGGAGTCACTGTACCACAGCGTATGAGGTGCTTTCATTTGTCTTCCTAATTTTCTGTAATCTATCACGCTACTGGGTATATTAGTTTGCCTTATGGATGAGGTTTGGAATTGAGGAGTGCTGTGAATATGAGACAGATGACTTGTAGTGAGGACCAGCGAAACGAGCCACGGGGAGCCATGGTCATGCCAGTCATCACAGGAGGAGAAGTACAGGTATAACGTCATTGTCATGTTGGGGGGGCGGGGGGGGGGGTTTAAAGTCACTTTGCCGAACGGTGAGCAGGCGGAAATGCTATTGTTAGGTGTGTAACACAGTCTGTGGGATGGCCAAGATAAAAACCCTTTGCTCCAGAAGACAGAACTCTGAAAGTGGATGGTAGAAACTAGGAATTTGTTGAAAGAAGTACTTGAGCAGATAAGCTTCTCCTGGATTTCCTAAAAACATGAACAGCCCTCACTTACTTAATGTTCAGAAGTTTTAGCGAAGTCAGCAACTAGCCTTATGGACCCTTCTGTTACTTTTTCACACGATCTGTAAGCGAGGCTAGCTGATGGCTAAATAAATACTGCTTGCTGTGTAAGAAGTGTCATCAGGTGGACGTAACACTTAACGGAAAGATTAAAAAAAGAAAAAAAAAGGAGGCGAAGAAATTCAGTTCATTGACTACTCGACGTTTCACCATTTCTTGGCGCCATATTTTGGAAAAGAAACAATTACGCAGTTGGTCGGCTGTAGTAACTTTTGAGAGAACTCGTGGACGCTTTTTGTTGGCGGGAAGAAAGGAGAAATCCTATTTTTTGATACTGAGAAAATATGAGATGCAGACAAGTCGTGGACAGGGGACAGTGGCAAGAGTTGCAGCTGCACTCTGAAGTGTCAGAGTCGTCTAAGGTCCGATGTTCTAGTACTCAACTGCCCTGTCGCAGTGCTGAACTTCATACCAGAGACCTGTGATGTCTCCACTCTGCTCACATTACATTGAAGATTACAGTAAACGTCGCTTACAGCTTTGATATATTAGGCCAATTCAAGATAGGTTTCACTGTATGATATCCGACAGGGCTTCGTGTTATCTTTAAAATTCCTGGGTTCGTTTTGCAGACAGTCACTGTGATCGTTATAGTCAGGTTGCAAATCAGTTCACTACGTCAGATGCAAAATTATTTAGCAACTCCATCTCGTTTAGTAACTGTGACAACCCAGAGATTTAGTTTGCAGGTCTCACCATAAAGTACATCACTGTTAAGTTCAAATTCACATAACTGTTTTTAATGCTTAGTAGTAACTCTTTTGTAACAAAACATGTGGTACACTTAAATTTTGAGATTTTATCACATTCAGTCCCAATGATAAATATTATATTAATTCCCATACCTTCATATTCACTGCTAGTCCCTCAATAAATGATAGCGTTAGTAAATCCGTTGTGTACATTAAATTCAGCACTGAATCTCAAGGGCGGGCCTGATTTGTGATTATCTTACATTCAGTTAAATATCACTTTCACGCTACCCAATTTTATTGCAACGATGGTGATTTCCGCTTCAACATTGTCAGCTTACTTTCTAGGATTTCCAGCCCAAGTTTCCTGCGCGTGCCACAAACCCGTTCCATATCTGTTCTTTCTAATAATTCTCCAATTAGACTTTGTGTATTCGCCATACTCTTAACATATTTTCTTCTTCACAAGCCTTCCTGCTGTACAGCAATATGTTCGAAATGTACAACTGTATCAACATCAATCCTTGTTTCAGGTATACTTTTGTTGATCAATAGAGAGTTTTTCTACTTCAGAAGCTCTCAAAATTTTAGGAAATTAAAACTGTGGAGCCACCACAAGTCGCATGTAACTTTCTCGTGCGACTTGGGACGGCTCTACAATTTTTGTTACATTCATTTTTTATATTGCATTGGCTATTCTTTCACTTTTACTATATCATGAGCTAAATTTGAAATCCATCATTTCCTTATTCACATTTAGATTAACATAACATTGAACTTACCAAACAGATTTCTTGTAAATCTTTCAGCGGGAAGAGTTTACGTCGTCTGCAAACTTCGACATTAGTATCTGTTCTCATCGCACTTGTATTCTTCTGAAATTTTCTTTCATTAACTGAATTACTAGTTAAAGAACACGATCAGTTCTGAGTAACAAATCCGCAAACTGAAAAACTATTGATTTCACCCATTGGCTTGAGTTGCTTCAAGCAGACTATAAGCTCAAGAAGCAATTTTTTTTTTTTCGTCGTTATAAGCTAGGTTAAGTAATTTCCACATTTTTGCTCACACTCCTCTGATGTTAAATTATCATATTAATTTCGTTCAATTGTAGTTGGTACGCTTCACGTTCAAATTGGGTTTCATATGAATTGAATTAATAAAAAGAAATTGCATAAATTTGCGTGGTTTTACCTACGTGATTAACTGATGTGTCAAGACCGATGGTTAACGGTATCCTTAGATGAATTTACTTCGTTGAATCGATATAGATCAGATTGGTTTCCGAGATACATCTAATGATGGAACCAATATTCAGAAGCTGATTATGTACTTTGTATGAAAAATCAGCATCAATAAAGTGCCACCTGAAAAGCCTGTAATCTTTCAAGTAAGAAATTACATTGGGTTTATTTGCCTCCGGAACAGCAAACTTTTAGGAAATTAAAACTGTGGAGCCACCACAAGTCGCATGTAACTTTCTCGTGCGACTTGGGACGGCTCTACAATTTTTGTTACATTCATTTTTTATATCGACCAATGTTGTTCCTACTCAATCTACATATTTCTCTGTTTGCTCTTCACGGAATTCGTTACGTTTTTTAATGCGTTATCTACTTTATTTCGACAGAAATTTGCTTCAGATTCATATAGATACACGGAACTCTCTTTGCAATCTCATAAAAAATAGGTTTTTGTGTTGCAAGCTCAGGAGCTGCAACCTGACACCAACTTACTTTGAAGTAGTTCACGAGCAAAAATAGCGCACCCAGCCAGGCAATTTGTCTTCCAGATTAACTGGAAGGATGCCCAATCCATTTACACGGTGAGATAGTCGGCCAGCGTAAATATTACGATGTTGAATTGCAGGCGTATGCAAGGAGTTGAGGCCAAATTCTGTGATCTCATATTAATATTGAAATCTTTAGAGATTGACCAAAAGACTGTTGTTTCCTATCCTGAAAGTAATATCAGTGGTAGTCGAACGTAGAAAGAGAAGATAACACAAAGGATGCATTCGATCGTTATTTTGAAGTCTAGTTGAATCATACGCGCAAACGGGATGGCTAGAGGGTTCCTGTAGCACAAGAAAGAAAAATAAATCACACTGTAGGGAAAGAGACTAAATCAGATCGTCTTTAGGCCGCTCGTGCGTACTGCCCCCTGTTCCAGCCACATGTGATTTTGACTTTACCATCACCTGAGTAACAGCTAGTACAGGTTCCGAGCCAACAAACGGAGCCGTCGCACCTGTCCTGCCCAATCTATCACCTTGTTCATTGCCACCAAATCCTAAGTAACTAGGGACCCATAATAGGTTTAGCCTGATGCTTTCCCCTAGACTCGCAAGGGCTTCATGTCAGGGCTGACAAAGATTTCAGATCCGTTTGTCAGTCCGAATGAATGTAAATGCCACGGTACTTGTAGCATCTACGCTGATTGTCCTCCGCGTACACATAAAATACAAACAGTGTACATGGAACGTCTATCTGCAAAGTAGATACTCAATCGGCTACGGATCCGCCACTAAAATTTTACTTGATAAGTAATAGAGAAGAGCATGATCAGTCATTTTCCCAAAACCAACCAAAACAAAATGGCTCTGAGCACTATGGGACTTAAATGCTGAGGTCATCAGTCCCCTAGAACTTAGAATTACTTAAACCTAACTAACTTAAGGACATCACACTCATCCATGCCCGAGGCAGGTTTCGAACCTGCGACCGTAGCGGTCGCGCGGTTCCAGACTGTAGCGCCTAGAACCGCTCGGCCACTCGAGCCGGCAACCCCAACCAATAAAATTCCACTTCGTAAGTAATAGAGAAGAGCATGATCATTCATCCACCCAACAACAACAACTATCACATGGCCTAGCAAATAAAGTTTCTATTAATACACACCATCCAACGATGTGCCAGCAATAACTATTTAGCCGGCTACATCTACATCTACATCTACATTTATACTCCGCAAGCCACCCAACGGTGTGTGGCGGAGGGCACTTTACGTGCGACTGTCATTACCTCCCTTTCCTGTTCCAGTCGCGTATGGTTCGCGGGAAGAACGACTGCCGGAAAACCTCCGCACGCTCGAATCTCTCTAATTTTGCATTCGTGACCTCTTCGGGAGGTATAAGTAGGGGGAAGCAATATATTCGATACCTCATCCAGAAACGCACCCTCTCGAAACCTGGACAGCAAGCTACACCGCGATGCAGAGCGCCTCTCTTGCAGAGTCTGCCACTTGAGTTTATTAAACATCTCTGTAACGCTATCACGTTTACCAAATAACCTAATGGGACATACAACATGTCTTTTACAGTCTCATCGCAAAGTATTCCCTTGTACAACGTACCGAATTACCAGTGTGGTGACTTTCCTCAATATATTACGCAATGTATCGGGTGCAAAATGATGCTTCTATGTAGGTATTTAGGAGCATGACAAGTATAACTTTACAAAGTTGTCGCAGACAGTACGATAAAGAGGGAAATGGCGATGTCCGAAAGTTCAGCAAGTCTGGTTGCAAAACACTCGTGCATCCTGCCCTCTTTAATCCTAAATAGGACATGAGCACATAAATGCAGTGTACAAAGAGGCATCAGCATCTCTCCTTAGCCTACAAAAATGTAGAAAGCCCATCCCTCTCGATCTGAAAAAAATATTGCAGAAACACTTACACTTCGTTATCCTGCGAGGTCTTCCTCAGGGAAGCTTAAATATGCACAGCTATTCTGGCATGCAGACAAGTGCAGATATTTCCACACCCTCCGTCATCTCTACTGTCTCATCAACATACACCGTTCCTCATATCTCTCTTCGACCTTAACATTCTTTTCTGAACACGTAGCAGGAATACCTGTTCCCCGTTGGAGCAAAATCATCTCTGTCACACTTCATCTTTGAGCCACTTTCTCTAAGTCCCTATCAGTAGCAGGAACCAGACTCTGGAATAACCTGGGGCATTATATTAGGGAACTGAATAATATCTCCAGCTTCAGAAGACAGTTAATGACGTATCTACGCTCTTGTCTGAATATGGAAGAATCACCAGTTCCCACCAGAGCAAAATCATTGGTGTGAAACTCCAACGATCAGCAATTTTCTCGAAGTCCTTAGCAGTAGCAGGAATCTAACTCTGGAATAAACTCGTGCATCATATTAGACATCTGTGTAACATCTCCAGCTTGAGAAGACAGTTAATAGCATACCTGCTTAAGTTACAATGAGGATTACTATCGTCCCTGTACGTATTCGTTATCCCTGTTCATCCTTCTTTCCAACTGGAACTTCCTTATTTCCCACTAAGCTGGAGCACATTCCTTAAATATCTTTTGTCCAGAACTCTCTATACCAGAAAACATCTTGTTCACTTATAAATTCTCTACGTATCTGCCACTATCATTATTCTTATTATTGTCATTATCATTATTATTATTTCCATTATCAATATGAAAATTGGTTGCAGCAGCAGTAGTAGTACTATTGACATTATTAATTCATAGTCAGTATTTTTAGTCACATTTCACTACAGATGATCAATCGCTTTAATATTGTTTGCCATATTACAATTCCCCCCCTCCCCATGAACCATGGACTTAGCCGTTGGTGGGGAGGCATGTGTGCCTCAGTGATACAGATAGCCGTGCCGTAGGTGCAACCACAACGGAGGGGTATCTGTTGAGAGGCCAGACAAACGTGTGGTTCCTGAAGAGGGGCAGCAGCCTTTTCAGTAGTTGCAGGGGCAACAGTCTGGATGATTGACTGATCTGGCCTTGTAACATAACCAAAACAGCCTTGCTGTGCTGGTACTGCGAACGGCTGAAAGCAAGGGGAAACTACGGCCGTAATTTTTCCCGAGGGCATGCAGCTTTACTGTATGTTTAAATGATGATGGCGTCCTCTTGGGTAAAACATTCCGGAGGTAAAATAGTCCCCCATTCGGATCTCCGGGCGGGGACTACTCAGGAGGACGTCGTTATCAGGAGAAAGAAAACTGGCGTTCTACGTATCGGAGCGTGGAATGTCAGATCACTTAATCGGGCAGGTAGGTTAGAAAATTTAAAAAGGGAAATGGATAGTTCAAAGTTTGATATAGTGGGAATTAGTGAAGTTCGGTGGCAGGAGGAACAAGACTTTTGGTCAGGCGAATACAGGATTATAAATACAAAATCAAATACGGGTAATGCAGGAGTAGGTTTAATAATGAATAAAAAAATAGGAGTGCGGGTAAGCTACTACAAAGAGCATAGTGAACGCGTTATTGTGGCCAAGATAGACACGAATCCCATGCCTACTACAGTAGTACAAGTTTATATGCCAACTAGCTCTGCAGATGACAAAGAAATTGAAGAAATGTATGATGAAATAAAAGAAATTATTCAGGTAGTGAAGGGAGACGAAAATTTAATAGTCATGGGTGACTGGAATTCGGTAGTAGGAAAAGGGAGAGAAGGAAACGTAGTAGGTGAATATGGATTGGGGGGAAGAAATGAAAGAGGAAGCCGCCTGGTAGAATTTTGCACAGAGCACAACTTAATCATAGCTAACACTTGGTTCAAGAATCATAAAAGAAGGTTGTATACATGGAAGAAGCCTGGAGATACTGACAGGTTTCAGATAGATTATATAATGGTAAGACAGAGATTTAGGAACCAGGTTTTAAATTGTAAGATATTTCCAGGGGCAGATGTGGACTCTGACCACAATCTATTGGTTATGAACTGTAGATTAAAACTGAAGAAACTGTAAAAAGGTGGGAATTTAAGGAGATGGGACCAGGATAAACTGAAAGAACCAGAGGTTGTACAGAGTTTCAAGGAGAGCATAAGGGAACAATTGACAGGAATGGGGGAAAGAAATACAGTAGAAGAAGAATGGGTAGCTTTGAGGGATGAGGTAGTGAAGGCAGCAGAGGATAAAGTAGGTAAAAAGACGAGGGCTAATAGAAATCCTTGGGTAACAGAAGAAATATTGAACTTAATTGATGAAAGGAGAAAATATAAAAATGCAGTAAATGAAGCAGGCAAAAAGGAATACAAACGTCTCAAAAATGAGATCGACAGGAAGTGCAAAATGGCTAAGCAGGGATGACTAGAGTATAAATGTAAGGATGTAGAGACTTGTCTCACCAGGGGTAAGATAGATACTGCCTACAGGAAAATTAGATCTTTGGAGAAAAGAGAACCACTTGTATGAATATCAAGAGCTCAGATGGAAACCCAGTTCTAAGCAAAGAAGGGAAAGCAGAAAGGTGGAAGGAGTATATAGAGGGTCTATACAAGGGAAATGTACTTGAGGACAACATTCCATTAGAACTACTGACAGCCTTGGGACAGCCAGTCATGACAAAACTCTACCATCTGGTGAGCAAGATGTATGAGACAGGCGAAATACCCTTAGACTTCAAGAAGAATATAATAATTCCAATCCCAAAGAAAGCAGGTGTTGACAGATTTGAAAATTACCGAACTATCAGTTTAATAAGTCACGGCTGCCACATACTAAGGCGAATTCTTTACAGACGAATGGAAAAACTAGTAGAAGCCGACCTTGAGGAAGATCAGTTTGGATTCCGTAGAAATACTGGAACACGTGAGGCAATACTGACGCTACGACTTTTCTTAGAAGCTAGATTAAGGAAAGGCAAACCTACGTTTCTAGCATTTGTAGACTTAGAGAAAGCTTTTGACAATGTTGACTGGAATACTCTCTTTCAAATTCTGAAGGTGGCAGGGGTAAAATACAGGGAGCGAATGGCTGTTTACAATTTGTACAGAAACCAGATGGCAGTTATAAGAGTCGAGGGACACGAAAGGGTAGCAGTGGTTGGGAAGGGAGTGAGACAGGGTTGTAGCCTCTCCCCGATGTTATTCAATCTGTGTATTGAGCAAGCAGTGAAGGAAACAAAAGAAAAATTAGGAGTAGGTATTAAAATCCATGGAGAAGAAATAAAAACTTTGAGGTTTGCCGATGACATTGTAATTCTGTCAGAGACAGCAAAGGACTTGGAAGAGCAGTTGAACGGAATGGATAGTGTCTTGAAAGGAGGATATAAGATGAACATCAACAAAAGCAAAAAGAGGATAATGGAATGTAGTCGAATTAAGTCGGGTGATGCTGAGGAAATTAGATTAGGAAATGAGACACTTAAAGTAGTAAAAGAGTTTGCTATTTGGGGAGCAAAATCACTGATGATGGTCGAAGTAGAGAGGATATAAAATGTAGACTGGCAATGGCAAGGAAAGCGTTTCTGAAGAAGAGAAATTTATTAACATCGAGTATAGATTTAAGTGTCAGGAAGTCGTTTCTGAAAGTATTTACAGGGTGTTTCAAAAATGACCGGTATATTTGAAACGGCAATAAAAACTAAACGAGCAGCGATAGAAATACACCGTTTGTTGCAATATGCTTGGGACAACAGTACATTTTCAGGCGGACAAACTTTCGAAATTACAGTAGTTACAATTTTCAACAACAGATGGCGCTGGAAGTGATGTGAAAGATATAAAAGACAACGCAGTCTGTGGGTGCGCCATTCTGTACGTCGTCTTTCTGCTGTAAGCGTGTGCTGTTCACAACGTGCAAGTGTGCTGTAGACAACATGGTTTATTCCTTAGAACAGAGGATTTTTCTGGTGTTGGAATTCCACCGCCTAGAACACAGTGTTGTTGCAACAAGACGAAGTCTTCAACGGAGGTTTAATGTAACCAAAGGACCGAAAAGCGATACAATAAAGGATCTGTTTGAAAAATTTCAACGGACTGGGAACGTGACGGATGAACGTGCTGGAAAGGTAGGGCGACCGCGTACGGCAACCACAGAGGGCAACGCGCAGCTAGTGCAGCAGGTGATTCAACAGCGGCCTCGGGTTTCCGTTCGGCGTGTTGCAGCTGCGGTCCAAATGACGCCAACGTCCACGAATCGTCTCATGCGCCAGAGTTTACACCTCTATCCATACAAAATTCAAACGCGGCAACCCCTCAGCGCCGCTACCATTGCTGCACGAGAGACATTCGCTAACGATATAGTGCACAGGATTGATGACGGCGATATGCATGTGGGCAGCATTTGGTTTACTGACGAAGCTTATTTTTACCTGGATGGCTTCGTCAATAAACAGAACTGGCGCATATGGGGAACCGAAAAGCCCCATGTTGCAGTCCCATCGTCCCTGCATCCTCAAAAAGTACTGGTCTGGGCCGCCATTTCTTCCAAAGGAATCATTGGCCCATTTTTCAGATCTGAAACGATTACTGCATCACGCTATCTGGACATTCTTCGTGAATTTGTCGCGGTACAAACTGCCTTAGACGACACTGCGAACACCTCGTGGTTTATGCACGATGGTGCCCGGCCACATCGCACGGCCGACGTCTTTAATTTCCTGAATGAATATTTCGATGATCGTGTGATTGCTTTGGGCTATCCGAAACATACAGGAGGCGGCGTGGATTGGCCTCCCTATTCGCCAGACATGAACCCCTGTGACTTCTTTCTGTGGGGACACTTGAAAGACCAGGTGTACCGCCAGAATCCAGAAACAATTGAACAGCTGAAGCAGTACATCTCATCTGCATGTGAAGCCATTCCGCCAGACACGTTGTCAAAGGTTTCGGGTAATTTCATTCAGAGACTACGCCATATTATTGCTACGCATGGTGGATATGTGGAAAATATCGTACTATAGAGTTTCCCAGACCGCAGCGCCATCTGTTGTTGAAAATTGTAACTACTGTAATTTCGAAAGTTTGTCTGCCTGAAAATGTACTGTTGTCCCAAGCATATTGCAACAAACGGTGTATTTCTATCGCTGCTCGTTTAGTTTTTATTGCCGTTTCAAATATACCGGTCATTTTTTAAACACCCTGTATATGGAGTGTAGCCATGTATGGAAGTGAAACATGGTCGATAAATAGTTTGGACAAGAAGAGAATAGAAGCTTTCGAAATGTGGTGCTACAGAAGAATGCTGAAGATTAGATGGGTAGATCACATAACTAATGAGGAGGTACTGAGTAGGACTGGGGAGAAGAGAAGTTTGTGGCACAACTTGACTAGAAGAAGGGATCGGTTGGTAGGACATGTTCTGAGGCATCAAGGGATCACCAATTTAGTACTGGAGGGCAGCGTGGAGGGTAAAAATCGTAGAGGGAGACCAAGAGATGAATACAATAAGCAGATTCAGAAGGATGTAGGTTGCAGTAGTTACTGGGAGATGAAGAAGCTTGCACAGGATAGAGTAGCATGGAGAGCTGCATCAAACCAGTCTCAGGACTGAAGACCACAACAACAACATATTACAATTATTATTTCGTAGGTAACTATGGTGTAAAGAAAGTACTATATGTGTAAAAACCTGACCCGATGTAAGAGAGGCCCTAATGGCCCTAATCAGATCAGGTTAAACAAATAAATAAAATAAATATCCCAGAATATATCGCCAGTGTGTGGGACTCGTTCCAAACAGGACTAACAGCGGATAATGAACGTATGAAAAGGGCAGCACAAATGGTACAGGCTCGTTTGGGCCATGGGGAAGCCTCGATGCTGAAAAATACTGAAAAGGGAGACTCTTAAACACAGAAGCAAACTATCACTTAAAAGCCTAGTTACAAAGTTTCAAAAGCCACCTTCAAGTGACGAATCTGGGAATATACAACACCCTAAGTAAAACATCCGTAGGAATCGCAAAGACAAGAGTATACTAATTATAGAGCACGTAGGGACGTTTAAGCAATCATTTTTCCGCCCTCCGTACGTAAGCGGAAAAGGAAGAGGCTCTAATAACTGACACAATGGATAATACCATCGGCCATGTACTTCTCATTGGTTGGACGTAGGTGCAGATGTAAGAGAGACAACGTGAAGGACGCTCAATTAATTACTTGACAATCAACGCATAACTCAAGCTGAAGGAAAGAAAACAACAATCCATACTCAGTTGACAGCTAACTAAAGTTCGTAAACACCCTGCTACTTCTTTGTCAATACAGTGGGAACTATGTGTAACATTTAAGATACTGTTATTCCCATAATTTGTTTCTGTATCCCAGAGGTGAAAATACCGCTACGGTTGTAAAGTTGTTTTATTATCACACTCTGATAGTGAAAGAACTTTACAACTGTAGCGGTAATTTCAACCTCTGGTATAATGCTCAGTTGCGGATGTTCTTCCAACAGGATGCTTGTTGTTGGTGTGTATTGTTGGCTATGAGTAGTGTTTCTGGAAATTTCTTTTGTTGTTACATTTTCAAAATATTTTTAAACACAAATTTCTTGATCAAGTTTGTTTGATTTATGACATTACACAGGTTTAGACCGTTGTAAGTCATCATCAGAACCAGTATCCGAAAGTAACACGTTAAATCGCCGTCTAATCATCGTAGTCGTGATTTTAAGTGAACACGTCGACCGTTAGTTGAGGACTACACATATTAAGTACTTAGCCAAATACTGACACTGATAACGACTCGTTTGAGTTTAAACTGGTTGTTGTGATAAAAACACCCAGTATCTTCGAAACATTCGTAAATAGAAGAGTATTTTACAATTAGATCTCGTTCTGCACTTGCGCAATGTCATATTCCATTGAAATTTCCTGGCACATTAAAACTGTGCTCCAGACCGGGCCTCCAAGATGGGACCTTTGCTTCTAGCGAGCAACTGCTGTAACAACTGAGCCTCCGGAGTATGGCTCACGACTCGTCCTCACATCTTTACTTCCGCCAGCACCTCATACCCCACCTTCCAAACTCCACAGAAGTTCTCCTGTGAAACTGCAACAAGGGATACTGCGGCGACAAGGCTTGGAAGGTAGGAGATGAGGTACTGCCGGAAGTGTAGCTGTGAGGACGGGTCGTGAGTCCTCCTGACGTAGCTCAGTTGGTAGAGCACTTGCTCGTGAAAAGCAAATGTCCCAAGTTGAGTCCTGGACGACACACAGTTTTAATCTGCCAGGCAGTTTCGCATTAGTGCACACTCCGCTGCCGAGTGAAAATTTATTCAAATTCCACTGCCATATTTTCACTATTAAAGAAGACATGCTGGAGTATTGGTAAGGAACCAGTTAGTTAAAATGTTGACCGTCACGGCATGTGGAGGCATTCGCGAGATTTTGCAAAGTTAAAATGGTATGTCAGATTATAAGCAAACTTTTTAATTCATTTCGTTTTTATATATTGGACCTTAGTTATTTGAAAATCAGTGCCACTACAAAATCAGTAAAATCACGCAGATCCGGTAGTCATCAAACTACAGAAGGAAACGACTCACTTACCTCCACACGCGATATGAACCAATAAGTTTACTAGATGTTTCCATTCAAAATACACACAAATGAATCAGACCAAGGAACAAAATTAATTTTCGATTACACGTGGAATTGTTTTTTATTTCCTATGTGTTTGCCTTCCTGATGGAATGCATTTCCATATTGGCTGACTCTTCAATAAACAAACGTGAGCCGGCCGCGGTGGTCTAGCGGTTCTAGGCGCTCAGTCCGGAACCGCGCGACTGCTACGGTCGCAGGTTCGAATCCCGCCTCAGGCATGGATGTGTGTGATGTCCTTAGGTTAGTTAGGTTTAAGTAGTTCTAAGTTCTAGGGGACTGATGACCACAGATGTTAAGTCCCATAGTGCTCAGAGCCATTTGTGAAACAAACGTGACTCATGTGGTAAAATTCCATCACACCATGTCCGTATTGTTTGTGCTGTCACCACAGAGTGTCTTGGTCAGTTTTTCATATGACGCTACACAATTACGTCGTATTATTGCGTCGTTTTGTGCGTACAGATTATCCTGCATGATTCTTAAGTCATCATAGTCCTCGCATGGCAGTGCACTATCTTGCAGGACCAATGACGTCATAGTTTACCGATAGATATTAATATCTTTGTTTTGGAGCCGTAGATAATACATCGGTTATCTTCTGTGGTAAGCGTCATCATTGTAAACTGAAATAAATGAATGTGTTTTTAAAAGAAGGGCTAGACATTGTGTACGATTTTTGTCTCTTGTATTAAATCATCTGTTCGTTCCAGTTCACACGGTGCTTATTTTCATTCTTAGTGAGTTTGAGATATTCTGGAAGAATTGTTTTTCATTCCCGACAATTTTTACTTTTTGATTTTTGTATGTAGCTATGAATTTATCTATGTCTATTAATATGGAAGACTTGAAGCAGGATTCGTCAACTACGGTACGGAATACAGATTTTACAGTTGCTTTTTTTCGCCTTCGCTAGTACTGGTATCAACTGAAAAGTAAGATGCTAGTAGAAGCGGAGGCGAAACAAGTAAAACCTGTAAAATTTGATCCCATATTTCAGTTGACCTACATAGGTCAACTGACGAATACGATGCTAATGCTTGCGAAAGCGAAAAAGTCGACATATACAACTCATATATGTCAACTGAGGAACACCATGCTAACGTTACTTCTGTCCCTTTTTTCCTTTCTTTTTTGCACTAGTATCCCCATTCTTCAATTGAACTATATAAGTCAGCTGAAGAATAGGATACTAAGACTCAAAGTAGCGTTATACTTAACATTTTTTGTTCGAAATATGAATGTATGTGATATATGTCTACCATCTTTCTCTCCATCCTGCATTCTTTTGATTCTTAACATTCGTCTTTGCTGTTTATTTCGTGCAATTCATCATCATTGGCCAAAGCCGACGGCTTGTAACCCATTCTTGAGTAATTCCGATAATTACGTTGTGAATGTTGTATAAGAATATTTTTTTCGCTGAAACACATGGTTTCAGCCATTCTTCACCACTCTTCACAGCCAGACATAAATCTCCCTCGACGACAAGAATGTGTCATACAATTATTTATCAACACCGATGACAACAATCACGTCACAGCACAGGATAAGCGTGTCACATAACTTGTATGCTACTTGTATTGTTGGTGGTAGAAACTATGTAAATTATTTTTTGTTCTTTTATCTAGAAGATCATCACCCTAGGTAATCTTACCTTCTGGATGTATAATGTAAATTTCAGAGGAATTCCTTTAGCGATCTTCTAGTGACCAATCACTCATACTAGTAGTTCTCATTCTCCGGACATTGACTTACAGCATGCTTATTATACGCTGGTACACGAAATCTAGATAGACTTTGTCATGAAAGGATCTGTTATCACACACTGCATCTGAGAAGGGAAAGGGTATCATGAGCTCGCTTCCTTCGCGTCGAAATACTTACAAGGGAACAGTCTATTTCGACATTTCGAAAACTGCCTTGAAATTTTTTATGCAGAAATAATAAATCGAAAGAAACACGATGTCAAAATTTTAGTTCCTAAGACATACTGTCACTACTTTTTTTGTTTTAATGTTGAAAATTGCCAAATGCGTAACCCGCCAGATGGCTGGAGTAATATAATTCTTACCATAGGTGGGAGACAGCACATGCCCAACACGGCAGCCAGATGTCTTTCATTGACCAACATCAGTAAACAGATAACACCCCACGACATCATCATAATTTGTAAAGCGAATGTCAGTTGCTATTTTCACTGACAGAGTTGTCCACTGTTACCGTTCCTCGAATTTGCAGCTCATTTAATGTTTATAAATTAGCAGTTGCTTTTGCACTATCACTAAGTGTTAAAAATGGAGGTAAAACTAAATTAATTTTATTTGTGTTTTTTTTTATATGCTTGCTGTTAGCCTACTTCTCCATAAGATCTACATATGGTTTATTTACTAGTTAATTTCTTGGACCATCTTTCGAGTGATGTCTACATTTGGTCGGAAATTGTTGGAACATTAGTAGTCTCATTTTTAGAAAATATTATAATTTTAATTATTCCACACAGTTTTAATCAAAAATATACTAATTAATTTTGGACCAAACGGGTAGTTCCAAGCCTGTGGAGTAGAAGAGTTGCTGGGACAAGAAATGTTAAACACTATTTAAAAGAACTTATTTATTTTACTAGATACGCAGTGTCTTGTAATTTCAAATGACAATCACTAATATCTGTTAGAGTCTAGGCAAAGCTTTCTTCTACTTGCAAAACCATGACAGTTTCAATTATATTTACGAAAGACCTTGCAATAAAAACAAATCTCGAAGAATTTAAATTACTTTACAAGTGATCAAAGCATCGGCATTAAGACCCCCAAAAGATTTCATCAATTTTAAAGTTTTTTGGGTAAACTCTACAATAACTTTTAAGAAAAACAAATATTCACAATTTTCAAGAAATAAAATCACTTGAAAGATAAGCAAGGCACTGGCAAGTAAGCTAACACCTTTTACAATAAATGAACATCAAGCGCCTCGTTTCCAAAACAACTCCGTTTATACGGCGAATTTAGATTGGGCAGTCGTCTGGTACTAACCATACATGGCTCCTCTAATAGTCGTTAGTTTGGCCTTACGTGAACACAGTTTCCACATGTAGTGATGACAGCTCCTGCAACACAATTGTTGAGCACTTACTGTATGACAACCAAGCAATGTCAATAAAATATCTTGGCCCTTAGTAACAACAGAGCTTGTCGTAGTTGGTTGATTTAAAGACAAGGGTTTTAATTTACACAAAAATGTTACTTAACTGGAATAAGACCTAGATAAGGTAACTGCCAAACCAAAGGGCTAATTTAATTATTACATCAAACACAATACCTCAACAAGTTGGTGCAATGTAAAGGAAGAGATTTAAACTGCAAGAAGCTCGCCAAACTCGACAGACAAATTTAAATGCGAATGAACAGTATCTCACTTGCTTGGTGTAATACACTGTTTAAATTTAAGGAGGTCTATCCGTCCTGTTGATGAACTTCACAGAGGCTTGTTTCAGTACAGATTTTTAGAGCAGAATGAGTTGTTAGTAAATGTAAAACTATCACTGCGCTAGTGCTGGACTACCGTTCTCATATACATTTGCCACACTACAAGGCACATATAAAGATGTGTGCGTTACACGTGCTAGGACCAATAACTTGTTCGATAAAGTATCTCTGGAACAGTGCCTTCAATGGGAAGTAAACAGCAACCGCTTTGCTGAAAGTGCGATCCACCCGTATCTGAGCCAAGTTAACACGCGTCGCTTGCAGACGCCGCGACACCATGTACTCCACTCAGCTGGGCAGGACCCAACCGGCACAGACAACCGCCTGACCACAAAGGACACCAAACACACAGCGGCTCTCCGTGCGGCTAGTTGCACTACGGATCCAGCTCTAACGTACGCGAGGAAGCACTCAATCCGCGGTCCTTCTCTCTCTCTCTCTCTCTCTCTCTCTCTCTCTCTCTATCTGTCGATCTACCTCTCTCTCTCTCTGTCTGTCTACCTTCCTATCTACCTCTCTCTCACTGCCTGTCCCTGTATTCTTCCTATATCACTCATCTCTCTGGCGCCGTCGTGCGCACCCTTTTTAAGACTAGCTGCGCCAACGTTTCTCTGTTATCCTAGCTGCCATTTAATGCGAGATACTGAACCTCGATCAAAGCTGGAGCAAGACTGACTGCGCCATGGCTCAGTTAGAAGAAAGAGGAAGTAACTCTAACGATCCGGTGAACTTTGGTTCCAACAATGACTGTTGCGTTAGTTAAAGTCCAGAGTAAAAATACTACACTTTCCTAGCCCAAAGAAAACATGGAGAGTAAAAGAATTCAGTGACAATGAAAAGGCTTTAAGTGTCTGGGTAAACGAAGGAAGAGGGAAAACTTTAATGTTAAGATGCCTGCAAAGCTGGTTTCGTTTCGTAACATCTCAGTGTGATTTGTAAAAACGGAAGAGAGATTTACACGCAGCAATAAATATACGCCAAAATGAAACTCGCGACGGTGTGAGAGAAAAACTATTCGAAATATTTACAACTGCTCGTTTGAGTCAGTGCACCGCTACCGAGGGAAATCTGCGAGGCTAGGCCCTCTGCATTGCAAATGAGACGAACATTACTGCTTTTCAGGCTTCTCAGACCTGATTAAACAGACTGAGAAAATGATATGGAAAAGGAAGCCACCAAATTACGAAATTTACTTCAAATAAATATCTAGGGGAGATGTCACTAATAGGCAACATTATAGACAAATTCGTAGCTTCTTGTTATCCCCTAAAATACTGTGTATAAAGCAGGCAGTTACGTTTCGTGCAACAACTGCGTGCAAATCGCAGTTCATTATTTCAAGTGAGAAGATAGAGCCGCTTCTGCAAGCTACGAATGATATGAAACATTAGTATACAACAGTGCCAGTGATCAGTATCAGTGAATTATGGTTTCCGCAGCTCTATATCTGCACCAGGAACCTCCAAGCAAATTAGGACCAAAAATTAAAAAAGGACTTCTTGGTTGCCAAAATCCTGTACCAGTTGTAGAAAATAATTCAATGCTTTTGTTGGCCTCGTGGCCTTGACATAACGACACTTCTGTCTTGAGGAGAAGGATGACGACGGCGACGAAAGGACTGTTATTATAATTCGGATTCCACGTGCAACTAATAGTGTGACTGAAACCCTCAATAAAGAACTTTTGCGACACTATAAAGCTTTTTTCAGAAAACTGTCGCCAGTATAATTTCCGATAGCACATTCTCATTTCCGTTTCATGAGGGTAACAGTACTGTTAAACTTCAGTCATTTGAGCATTGTCAGTTCAAGTCGCCACGTTTTACAAATTTGATCAAGTATGCCTGGTTCACAGCACAATCTACAAATCAATTACTCGTTAAAACCAACCCCAAGAGACCTTACCTCCTTGGAGGCTTGAAACGACTATTATCATAAGCGGCCATTCACACCCAGTTGCATGACTTTTTTAGCACGACAAAATACATGAAACGAACAAACTGGACCACCATTTAAAATACACTGAGGTGGCAAAATTCATGGGACAGCGATATAAACATCTACAAATGGCGGTAGTGTCGAGTACAGAGGCTATAAAAGGGCATTACGTCGGCGTAGCTATGTAATTTGCACTCGGGTGTTTCACGTGAAAACTACGACATGATTATGGCCGCACAACGGGAATTAAGACTTTGAAAGCGGAATGTTAGTTGGAGCTAGACGCATGGAACATTCCATTTCGTAAATCGTTAAGGAATTCAATATTCCGAGATCCAAAGAGTGTGCCACGAATACCAAAATTCAGGCATTAGCTCTTACTGTGAAGAACGCTGCGGCCTATGGCCTACACTTAACAACCGAAAGCAGCGGCGTTTTCATATAGTTGCCGATGCTAACAGACAAGCATCACTACGTGAAATAATCGCTGAAAATAATGTGGGACTGAAACGTCCCCTTAGAAAAATTATAAATGGCTGTGCTTAAACTGACACACAATATTTTTAGCGCAACGCAATCTGACTTTCAAAAATCCCTACAAAAGAATAGCCCTGACTAACAATAACCTATACCTTTCATGAATCACTTACCTCACAAAAATGTTCCTTACTCGAACTACTGCAAAACAGCAAGCGCCAATACTGCCAGCTAAATAAAAGATTCTAACTACCGAAGGCACTAACTACTAATAGGCATACTAAGCAAATGAAAGATTTTGATAGAGAACAAACAATGTATTCACCTTAAGAGTGTTCAAAAGTCATTTTATATATATATACACTCCTGGAAATGGAAAAAAGAACACATTGACACCGGTGTGTCAGACCCACCATACTTGCTCCGGACACTGCGAGAGGGCTGTACAAGCAATGATCACACGCACGGCACAGCGGACACACCAGGAACCGCGCTGTTGGCCGTCGAATGGCGCTAGCTGCGCAGCATTTGTGCACCGCCGCCGTCAGTGTCAGCCAGTTTGCCGTGGCATACGGAGCTCCATCGCAGTCTTTAACACTGGTAGCATGCCGCGACAGCGTGGACGTGAACCGTATGTGCAGTTGACGGACTTTGAGCGAGGGCGTATAGTGGGCATGCGGGAGGCCGGGTGGACGTACCGCCGAATTGCTCAACACGTGGGGCGTGAGGTCTCCACAGTACATCGATGTTGTCGCCAGTGGTCGGCGGAAGGTGCACGTGCCCGTCAACCTGGGACCGGACCGCAGCGACGCACGGATGCACGCCAAGACCGTAGGATCCTACGCAGTGCCGTAGGGGACCGCACCGCCACTTCCCAGCAAATTAGGGACACTGTTGCTCCTGGGGTATCGGCGAGGACCATTCGCAACCGTCTCCATGAAGCTGGGCTACGGTCCCGCACACCGTTAGGCCGTCTTCCGCTCACGACCCAACATCGTGCAGCCCGCCTCCAGTGGTGTCGCGACAGGCGTGAATGGAGGGACGAATGGAGACGTGTCGTCTTCAGCGATGAGAGTCGCTTCTGCCTTGGTGCCAATGATGGTCGTATGCGTGTTTGGCGCCGTGCAGGTGAGCGCCACAATCAGGACTGCATACGACCGAGGCACACAGGGCCAACACCCGGCATCATGGTGTGGGGAGCGATCTCCTACACTGGCCGTACACCACTGGTGATCGTCGAGGGGACACTGAATAGTGCACGGTACATCCAAACCGTCATTGAACCCATCGTTCTACCATTCCTAGACCGGCAAGGGAACTTGCTGTTCCAACAGGACAATGCACGTCCGCATGTATCCCGTGCCACCCAACGTGCTCTAGAAGGTGTAAGTCAACTACCCTGGCCAGCAAGATCTCCGTATCTGTCCCCCATTGAGCATGTTTGGGACTGGATGAAGCGTCGTCTCACGCGGTCTGCACGTCCAGCACGAACGCTGGTCCAACTGAGGCGCCAGGTGGAAATGGCATGGCAAGCCGTTCCACAGGACTACATCCAGCATCTCTACGATCGTCTCCATGGGAGAATAGCAGCCTGCATTGCTGCGAAAGGTGGATATACACTGTACTAGTGCCGACATTGTGCATGCTCTGTTGCCTGTGTCTATGTGCCTGTGGTTCTGTCAGTGTGATCATGTGATGTATCTGACCCCAGGAATGTGTCAATAAAGTTTCCCCTTCCTGGGACAATGAATTCACGGTGTTCTTATTTCAATTTCCAGGAGTATATATATATATACAGGGTGTTTCAAAAATGACCGGTATATTTGAAACGGCAATAAAAACTAAACGAGCAGCGATAGAAATACACCGTTTGTTGCAATATGCTTGGGACAACAGTACATTTTCAGGCGGACAAACTTTCGAAATTACAGTAGTTACAATTTTCAACAACAGATGGCGCTGCAAGTGATGTGAAAGATATAGTCGACAACGCAGTCTGTGGGTGCGCCATTCTCTACGACACTTGAAAGACCAGGTGTACCGCCAGAATCCAGAAACAATTGAACAGCTGAAGCAGTACATCTCATCTGCATGTGAAGCCATTCCGCCAGACACGTTGTCAAAGGTTTCGGGTAATTTCATTCAGAGACTACGCCATATTATTGCTACGCATGGTGGATATGTGGAAAATATCGTACTATTGAGTTTCCCAGACCGCAGCGCCATCTGATGTTGACAATTGTAACTACTGTAATTTCTAAAGTTTGTCTGCCTGAAAATGTACTGTTGTCCCAAGCATATTGCAACAAACGGTGTATTTCTGTCGCTGCTCGTTTAGTTTGTATTGCCGTTTCAAATATACCGGTCATTTTTGAAACACCCTATATATATATATATATATATATATATATATATATATATATATATATATATATATGTTTATGACATCCAGTCTTTCAAATTTACTCTCTCTGATGGACACACGTCCAGATCATCCGCTCTCAAAACTCCGCCATCTCTCTCCCCTCATCCACCACTGCTGGCGGCTCACCTCCAACTGCGCAACGCTACGCTCTGTTAACAGCCAACTGCCCAACACTGCAATACCAAATTCCAACAATGCAAACCAGCCACAGACTGCACACAGCACACTAAGTGATATTCATATAAAGCGCTACATGGCGTTACCAACATAAAAACCTAAACAGCCTACTTACATAGAAAAACATATTCATTAGTGCAGCTTGATAAAATTTGGCATTAATGTGCTACGGCAGCAGACGACTGACTTCTCTTTGCTAACAGCACGATATCGCCTGCAGAACTTCTCCTGGGCTCGTGACCATATCAAATGGACCGTAGATTATTGGAAAACAGTGTGTTGGGGTGACATGAAGAAGAAATAAAGTCTTTATTATAAAATCATTAAGTTTTATTTCTCATGATCCATAATTTAGCTTGGTCAGATGAGTGTCTATGGTTCAAATGGCTCTAAGCACTATGGGACTTAACGTCTGAGGTCATAATACCCCTAGACTTAGAACTACTTAAACGTAGCTAAAATAAGGATATCACACATATCTATGCCCGATTCAGGATTCGAACTAGCGACCGTAGCAGCAGCGCGGTTCCGGACTGAAGCACCTAGAACCGCTCGGCCACAGCGGCCGGGAGATGAGTCTCTATTTCAGTTGGTAAGAGCTGTGGCGGGGTTCGAGGTTGGTACAGTCGCCACGAAGCCATGGACTCAAGTTGTCAACTATGTACTGTGAAAGCTGGCTTTTGGCTCCATAATGGTGTAGGCTGTGTTTACATGGAACAGACAGGTCCTCTGGCCCAGCTGAGCCGATCATTGACTGGAAATGGTTATGTTCGGCTATACGGAGACTATTTGCATCTACTCAGGGACTTCATGTTGTGGATAGTCATTTGCCGTGTCACTGGGCCACAACTGCTCGCGACTGATTTGAATAATATTCTGGACAATTCGAGCGAATAATTTGTCCACCGAGATCAAAATGGTTCAAATGGCTCTGAGCACTATGGGACTCAACTGCTTTGGTTATCAGTCCCCTAGAACTTAGAACTACTTAAACCTAACTAACCTAAGGACATCACACACATCCATGCCCGAGGCAGGATTCGAACCTGCGACCGTAGCACCACCGAGATCACCCGGCATCAATCCCACCTAATATTTGTGGAACATAATCGAGAGGTCAGTTGGTGCACAAAATCCTGCACCGGCAACATTTTCGCAATCATGTTTCAGTATCTCTGCAGGGGACTTCCAAAGACCTATTGAGTTCACGCCACGTCGAGCTGCTGCATTAGCCCAAGAAAAACGATCTCTGCCACTATATTAGGAAGTATCCCATGACTTACGTCACCTCAGTGTAGACACAACATACAGATAACACACAGCCGGAAAAGAATTGCAGCACCCAGAAGAAATATGTCCAGCACCACCATGGTATAACATGTGAGCGCTGAGAGGTTGTACAGTTAGTGACTGATTTGTCACAGTCATCAGCAATTAAATGGTTCTTGCTAGGCCTGCCTGTGCATTCACTGTTTTTATTCCCCAAGCAGTAACTGTGCTGAATTTGGAGGTAAACGTTGTATGCAACATTCATTCTAGTGTACAACCATGGCCCCCTGATGATTTTGGACTCTTTGGAAAACTTTGGCCGTTGCATGGGGTTGCACTGTGGACCATAAGGAAGCTGGATGGACGTTCTGACGGACTACTAAACATATTGTATACAATGTACCACTGGTATGTCCCTGCTTCCAGAAGTGGTCTCTGAAACATTCCCACACCTGTAGATCAGATTCTGGACATCCGCACGTCAAGATCGACGCACTGTGCGAGCAGTGGTGGCCGACCGAACAACATCCAGGGAAGACATCTGGGCACATGTTCAAGTGCTGTGTTACCAAGGACCACTGAGAACCGTCTGTTTGCAGCAGGACTAAGATCACGTATGCCTCTGGCCAGGCTACCACTGACACTACGGCACATTAAGCACGACTAATCTGGTCTCGTGAAAGAGCCGACTTGATGATGGTGTAGTGTGTCGAATGATTAAAGCGATTAAGTTAGTCAAAGGTGAGAGTTCGACACTAATGTAGTTAAAATGTGAAGGAATATTGGGAGCCAGAAGTCGTATGTGTGTTACTTCTGTTGTGCAGATCTGTGACATGGTACCGTGACGCAAGTGGGTTGGCGGAGCACCGAATTAAACAACACGGAGGAGAACACTGTGTCACAAGAAGCAGCTCGCCACATGCCAGAGTGTTAACATCGAAGGCGGTAATCGGGTCAGTTACATTAATCGAGCAACACCAAAATTTTCCACCGACCTACTGGGGACGAAGAACCGCAAACATCAGCGGCAGAAAGCCGTATTTAAGGACCGGCAGCCAGCTCGCCATCATCGACTGTCTTGAGTCGTTGGAATCACGCAGATCCTGTGGCACAAAGCGCCAGAAGAGTCGTCACTTAGTCACCGTCATAGTGCAGGTCGTCTCCTAGGGGGCGCCAGAGTGACGCCGCCGCTGTAATCATCATCATCATCACTATTATCAGACACCGTCAGCAGGGAGCAGCCTGTAATGGGAGTCATCGTCTGGGGTGCATTGTGGTAACGCACTATCGCCATCGTCCTGGTACTCTGCCTTCAAAATCAAAGTGACAGGGGACAGAGCCGGGGACCTTGGTTGGGTTACGCCAGACAGCTAGACAGCTGCCGCCGGGGATGGTCGCTGGGACAGGCCACTGACCTGTCCAACCACCGCCGCCGCCATGCTCCCCCCCCCCCCACCCCCCCACCCGCGATTACAACAGAGACCAGCGACGCGCCGTTCCAGTCGCTGCGGTACGACCCAGCAAGGCCGCAGTGCTGCTGCCGAGGCAGCGGATAACAGTTACAACAGTGCAGCTACGGTCGCAGCAGCAGGAGCACGTATGAGCGTCTGCCAGCCACTTTCGTCGCCGCTGAGAGTGTTACCAGTGGAAGCAAACCTCTCCCTGACGGCCAACAACCAATGTATTGCAGCTGATCAATTAATCTTGTTATTCTATTGTTAAGAGCCATCTCTGGACACACTCACACCATCTTCTTCCTCAGGCCCAGCGGAGAACCCACGTTCGAATCTGATGACGAGCAGTACAGCCCCCTGCCTGTTTACACAGGTGTCACGAAGACTTCTGGGGCACCGTAGGGGCTGGACCTCGTGGAGCTAGAAGTCAGCAGTGTGGAGCACGTACAGCGACGGTTTGCCACGCGGCGAAGGAAGTAAATGCCGATTTCAGTTATTTTGATTCCGAGTCTGTTGTCCCTTTTCCTGCCTTTCGCCTGGCTCATTTTTGTATTGTTTGGATATACTTTTCTCTTGATTAAATTGCAGTTATGGCGAAGGAACTTTCAGCAGCTGAGGTTATTGAGCGACTTAGGAATCAGGTAGATAAATTACAGACAGAGTTAAATGATCTTAGAGCGGCGGAGAGGGAACAGTCACATCCCAACCCACCGACACTGGATGGCACTGCTGTCGGCTTGGTTAACTTGTTTTCATTTTGTACTGGCAACACTTTTGCAGTTATGGACGGCTATAGAGACACCATAGCTCAGTATTTCTGCACGGGATTTCCAGCGACTTGTTGAATCCACGCCACATTGATTTTCTGTACTACACTGGCAAAATGGAGATCCGATTGACATTAGGACGCATCTTATGACTTTTATCACTAAAGTGTATTCACGTTAAGAGGAGCGCCTCTCTCCACCAGTGCTTCTCAGACCACACTAATATTCTAAGCGCAGAAGATTAGTCATAAATAATTTAAATACGTATTATAAACATACACGCTCAATATTTCTAACAAGAAAACATCACAAATAAACATTTAACAATAAATACATGCTGCTTCTAACAAGCGTCTTTCTGAACTCTTTTCAATATTAATGTCAGCATTTACATATGTAGCAACACTTATGTGTCGCTTCAGTCTTGATTATTGGATAAATGAAAATTTAATTAATTAACCAGAAAATCAATCTAAAAATTGTACATACAGCACAGTGAAAAATAGAGAATGATTCAATTTACAACATATGGCGTTCATTTGGTGTGTATGTGTACAGAAACCGTAGTTCTGACATATTTTAAAACTTTTCAGTTACTGAACGAACGAACGAGCTCCTCTTCCAGGCGTCAACGGCCCAAGGGGTGCTGACCAGCAGTAATTGATATATTAAGTATAATAGCGAAATGTGACTTTCAGTGATGATAGTTGGTGTTATCTATTGTCTAACATCTAGATTGTAAATACAGGCTGTTTATAAATGAATATCGGGGTTTAAACGCTTTATAATATTTATTATATTAAATTTACAGTTATAAATGATAAGTCAAATGAAAGAGCAGCTCAAACAGTTTTACCAAGAACCTTATAAATGTTCAATTTGAGCACCATTTGACACACAGCACACATCAAGTCTACAGCCGAGTTCTTCCCAAACGTTGATAAGTATGTCTTCAGTGATTGTAGCAACAGCTGCTTCAATCCGGTATCTTAATTCAGGGAGGTCTGCTGGTAGCTGAGGCACTTACACACGATCCTTGATGAAGCCCCAAAGGAAAAAAATCGCATGGCGTTGGGTCAGGTGAATGTGGAGGCCATGCAAAGCAAGCCCTGTCATTGGGCCCCTTACACCCTACCCAGCGCTTCGGTACAGTGAAGTTCAACCAATCACGTACTTCACTATGCCAGTGAGGTGGCGCGGCATCTTACTGGAAAATGAAGGTCTCTGGCTCATCTTCTTCCAACTGAGGGAAGAGCCATTGTTCTAGTGTATCAAGGTAAGATGTGCCAGTTACAGAAGGTGCACCAAAAAAGAAAGGCCCATAAACTTTCCGCCAGGATATGGCACAAAAAACAGTCACTTTAGGGGAATCTCGTTGCATTTGTAACAGCTCGTGAGGATTTTATGAGCCTCAGATGCGCACATTGTCAGTGTTAACATGACCACTAAGGTGAATGGTCGAATCATCACTGAAGACAATATGATCCACAAAATCTTCATCGTCATGAAACAACATTTCGTTTGCGGAGTTGGCACGTAATCCATGGTCTGCCGGCTTTAGAGCTTGTAATAACTGTAAACGAAGTTGTAAGCGGTTTCTTCAAACTTTCCAAACAGTCGACACAGGAACTTGTAATTCACGACTAGCCTTCCGGACTGATTTCTTTGGGCTACGAGTGAACGACTCTCTCACTCGCTCAACAGTCTCTTCACTAACTCTTGGTCGTCCTGTGCTCTTCCCTTTACAAAGGCAGCCGGTATCTTCAAATTGATGATACCATCTACGAATGTTATTATCACTTAGCACTTGGAGGATCACAACCGAACTTCAGCCGGAACGCACGTTGCACAGTAACTACAGATTCAGTCTTTGCAAACTGCAAAACACAAAACGCTTTCTGTTCACTAGTCGCCATCTTCGCTACTACCGCTGTCTAGCGGACTGCTGCGGAAACACTGCGCGCTGCACATGCACACTGGTGCCAAACACAGCTGTTCGAGTTGATCTTTCATTTGACATATCATTTATAACTGTAAGTTTATCGCAATAAATATAAAGTGTTAAAACCCCAGTATTCATTTATAAACACACTGTATAGCACAAAGCGTTTATGCGATGTTAATTTTTAATTAAGCAACATTGTTCTTATATTGTGCTGGTGTTACTTCTGTAATTTTTACTACATAATTATTATTTAAACGCAGTACACGCTCCTCTGCGCCGTGATGACCATGATATACTTGGTTTTTGATATGGCCTTTCAGTTATTTACTACAAAAGATAATATTCTGAGGTAGAAATTGTCCGCCGCATTGCAAAACCGCCAGCTTTGAAGTCTCCACTCTTTTGTGCCAGCACTGACTGTTTCACCCTACTTCCAGTACACTGGGTAAACCATTCAAACAGATCCCTTCCTGTCATTCAACGCGCTGCCTTTCGCCTCCCCCAGCCAGGCCAGCACTTGTGTTGATAAGGTAGCAATTGTGACACCTCGCCAAAGGGGACGTTACCTTACACACCTACACTTTATATTGCACTTACTATGCTGACTGACATACACTGAAGCGCCAAAGAAAATCGTGTAGGCATGCCTATTCAAATACACAGATATGTAAACAGGCAGAAGATGGTTCTGTGCTCGGCAACGCCTATATAACACAAGTGTCTGGCGCAGTAGTTAGATCGGTTACTGCTGCTACAAAGGCACGTTATCAACAATTTAAGTGAGTGGTATTATAGTCGGTGCACAAGCGATGGACACAGCACCTCCGAGGTAGCGATGAAGCGGGGGTTTTCCAGTACGATCATTTCACGAATGTACCGTGAATATCAGGAATCTGGTAAAACATGAAATCTCCGTCATCGCTTCGGCCGGAAAAATATCCTGTAAGAACGGGACCAACTACGACTGACGAGAATCGTTCAACGTGACAGAAGTGCAACCTTTCCGCAAATTGCTGTAGATTTCAACACTGCGCCATCAACAATTGTCAGAGTGCGAATCATTCAATGAAACATCATCAATATGGGCTTTCGGAGCAGAACACCCACTCGTGTAACCTTGATGACCGCATGACACGAAGCCTTACGCCCCATGTGGGCCCATCAATGCTGACATTGGACTGCTGATGACTGGAAACACATTGCCTGGTCGGACAAGCCTCGTTTCAAATTGTATCGAGAAGATGGACGTCTACGGGTATGGAGACAACCTCGTGAATCCATGGACCCTTGTGGAGGCTCTGTAATGGTATGGGGCGTGTGCAGTTCGAGTGATATGGGACCTCTGATACGTATTTATACGACGCTGACAGATACGTACGTAAGCATCCTGTCTGATCTCACGCATCCATTACATCCATTGTGCATTCCGACTGACTAGAGCAATTCCAACAGGACAATGCAACACCCCCACACGTCCAGAATTGCTACAGAGTGACTCCAGGAACACTATTCTGAGTTTAAACACTTCTGCTGGTCACCAAACTCCCCAGACATGAACATTATTGAGAATATCTGGAATGCCTTGTAACACGCTGTTCAGAAGATATCTCCAGCTCTTCGCTCTCTTACGGATTGACGGACAGCCCTGCAGGATTCATAGTGTCAGTTCCCTCCATCACTACTTCGGTTATTAATCGAGTCCATGCCACGTCATGTTGTGGCACTTCTGCATGCTCGGGCGGACCTACACGATATTAGCCACGTGTACCTGTGTCTTTGACTCTTCAGTGTCTAAAGCAGCACCAAGATCTTACATCATTTTATTATTTACTCTGTTCAATCCCCAGGTATCATATCCTTATACCTCCAAGTTTTAATTTTTTCTCAGGCACTTATTCACTTGAAGCTTTTCTGCCTGTGCTGTCTTGTACGATACATATCGCGCTCCCGTAGCTCACTTGCTGGTCCTTCTGCCGAGCACTCGAGGTGGTAGCACTAACTGCAAACTTCGAATTCTGCAACTACACAAAAAAAAAAAAAATGGTTCAAATGGCTCTGAGCACTATGGGACTCAACTGCTGTGGTCATCAGTCCCCTAGAACTTAGAACTACTTAAACCTAACTAACCTAAGGACATCGCACACACCCATGCCCGAGGCAGGATTCGAACCTGCGACCGTAGCAGCAGCGCGGCTCCGGACTGGAGCGCCTAGAACCGCACGGCCACCGCGGCCGGCAAGCTACACAACATGTCTCGTTTTTTTATTAGAAGTGTTTTCACATGCTTAATAACTAAAACTGTATAAACATTCAACAGTTATAGCTAACAATAAGATAATTTTATTACTTTAAAATATGGAAATCATACACACATAAAAAAGTTTTGCATCACCTCGGTTCCGAGAGTTCCGGAACCTGTACAGAAAATTGGAATAGAGATCAACATAAATATTATTTCTACCCTTTTTGTTGCTCATCAAAACCACACATTGCATGTTGTACAACCATACAGCGAGACCTTCAGAGGTGGTGGTCCAGATAGATGCACACACCGGTACGTCTAATACCCAGTAACACGTCCTGTTGCATTAATGCATACCTCTATTCGCCGTGGCATATTATCCACAAGTTCATCATGGCATTATTGGTCTAGATTGTCCCACTCCTCAACGGCGATTCAGCGTAGACCCCTCAGAGTGGTTGGTGGGTCACGTCGTCCATAAACAGCCCTTTTCAACCCACCCCAGGCATGTTAGGTAGGGTTCATATCTGGAGAACATGCTGACCACTATAGTCGAGCTATGTCGTTATCATGAAGGAAGTCACTCACAAGAAGCACGCGATGGGGGCGCGAATTGTTGTCCATGAAGACGAATGCCTCTCCAATACGCTGCCGATATGGTTGCACTATCGGTCGGAGGATGACATTCAAGTATTGTACAGCCGTTACGGCGCCTTCCATAACCACCAGCGGCTTACGTCGTCCCCACATAATGCCACCCCAAAACAGCAGGGAACCTCCACCTTGCTGCACTTGCTGGACACTGTGTCTAAGGCGTTCAACCTGACCGGGTTGCCTCCAAACACGTATCGACAATTGTCTGGGGAAGGTATATGCGCACTCATCGGTGAAGAGAACGTGATTCCACTCCTGAGCGGTCCGTTCGGCATGTTGTTGGGCCCATCTCTGTACCTCGCTGGATAGTGACGTGGTTGCAAAGATGGACCTCGCTAGGGACGTCGCGAGTGAAACTGCACATCTTGCAGCATATTGCGCACAGTTTGAGTCGTAACACGACGTCCTGTGCCTGCACGAAAAGCATTATTCAACATGGTATCCTTATTGTCAGGGTTCCTCCGAGCCTTAATCTGTGGGCAGCGGTCATCCACTGACGTAGTAGGCTTGGACGGCCTGGGCGAGGCATGTCATCGACAGTTCCTGTCTCTCTCTATCTCCTCTACGTCCAAACAATATCACTTCGGTTCAGTCCGAGACGCCTGGACACTTCCCTTGTTGAGAGCCCTTCCTGGCACAAAGTAACAACGCGGAAGCGATCGAACCGTGGTATTGACCATCTAGCCATGGTTGAATTATAGACAACACGAGCCAAGTACCTCCATCCTGGTGGAATGACTGGAATTTCATGGTTGTTTACATCTTTGGGCGGGTTTAGTGACCTCCAAACGCAGGAGGTCTGGGAACTGGGGTGATGGAAAACTCTTCTTTCTTTTATGTGTGTATATGACACCTGAGGACTCAATACCAACTTCGTTTACGTCAGAGGAAGTGGTTTTTTGTTTCTTTTTTTTTTTAGCTTGATTAGAATGCTTCACTGCCATGTTAGAACACATAGGTCTGAGCTTTGTATCGTGTGAGCAGTGGAAAGTGTGCCTTTGCTTCATTACTGACAGGAAGTTCTTCACACATTCCACAAAAAATAAAATTAAGTTTGGACAAGTAATGTTAGCTCGGTAGTGATCCGTCTGGTAATACCAGGAAAAGCAAAAACGCTTTGAAAAATTTTTCCGTAATAATTTTAAGTATTTTGAATTATTTATTTACAATTGTTGTAAGTTTTGATGCCACGTGTGTATTTTGAACTATCTTGAAATCCACAGTAAATATGAGGAATATGTGTAATGCATACGACTTTTTTCTTGTAATAAAGTAACATGAAACCGAAAAGTTGTGTGCATAAATCTCTTGCTTAAGTCCTGAAGTATTATATATGATACTACCTACAAAAAAATTCACTACTGTTTCAAATTTATTTTGAGGGTCATTCACTGTTAACTAGCATTAGCACAAATACGTTAACACAACAGTAGCCAACTTGTACTTTTATTACGTGCTAGGGACTGAAGAAGATGCCATATGGTATCTTGTATTTGCGTCAGAACTCAGTCATGGCATAAAAGTCATGACATAAAAACAAATGAGGGCGAAAAACAGTGAATACAAATATAAAACCAAAGTATGCTATTTTACAAATTATTTCAGCCTTTGTGCCCTGCCATTAAACGTTTTTAAATATTTGCTTCTCTCTTTGTTACGATTATTAATTCCTATGCCTGCAATAACGTGTACATCTAACTTTAAAATTATCGAGATCGGTGTGTTAAAAAATTCTTAACAATTTAAACGTCGTTATGTATCATACGCACAGGCTTTCACTTCACTGCAGCTGCGTTTTGAAGTTGGCTGCAGTACTGTTTGTCGTCCAGTCTGTCACATCGAGTTTATCGATCGCCAGCCGATCAGTTTGCCTACATATACGCAGATTCCCAACTCACCGACAGGAGGGGTGGTTTTCTGCTGTCAAAACACGACTTTGTGTAGTTTACCATAACACTTCAAAGTAGCGGATCCCCATTGTTCCAGTACTGACCACCGTACCCAGAGAAATCGGTACAAGGTGCAAGATAAATAACAAGCAAATGACGCTAAGCTCTGACGAATCACACTCGAAATGAAATCAGATTTTCTCCTTCCATTTCACTCCCACTTCCACTAGAAAGCATGACCTTCCTGCTAACCGAATCCACATAAAACTCAGCAAATATCGAGTGCGAATAAATTTCACTGTTGCTGCTTATAATCATAAATTTAAATAGAGAGCTCCACATAACACTCTGCCCACCAAGCCCACTCAAGGCTGAGGTGTCCAAACAACAAAAATGTTCATAAATGTACTCCAGTAATAGCAGCTATTTGTACCCCATGCAGTAAATTTGACCCTTGTGATTGAAACACTGCAGAACTACCACGTTAAAAATTAACTAATTTTCTTAGTGTACCATATACATACATACACAAGTCTGTTCAAAAAAACACATAATAAAAACTAACCCTAATGCCCCAAAGAAATAATTATAAAATAATTCGCAACATTTTTTTTTTACATTGAAATTATATAAACTTTTCTATCATAAAAACATACATCATCTTCCGACCTCCACACAAAAGAATTTGTGTCTTCGATCTTCGACCATAATGCCTCTCCTTTGCTATTAGTTTGTTATTACACAATTGAATATGTTATTGCTCAACTTTAGTATGTAATTCTACGATAATAAAAGCACTTACATCAAAAGAAATCTTACATACTTCGCGCCAGATTACATCAGTTTATTGAAACACGTATTGCTGAAATATGAATATAGCACTGCAGTAAATGTACTTTCTACAAGTGGCATTAAATTTTAATTTCCGTTTCTTTCCTTCTTTCTCGAATTTGAGGCATTTTTCTCAAAATTCAGTGCTGTCTAACATTTTCTAAGAGAATCGGTACCTAATACAACGTCCTTCACTAAACCACAGACAATGTAACAACTCATACTAAAATCCTAGTAACATCTAATTCCGTATGGGCTTAGTCAACCTGTAGCAGTTTTCATTTTTGTTGGAATGACTGGAAAAATTACTTGTCTCTGATGTTTATTCCTTAGTACAAAATTCTCAGAGACCACTGAAACTTTACTTCCTGAATTAAGAAGTGCAGATGTGTTCTCAACATAGGCTGTACATTTTCAGGTACTTACCTTTCCAAACGTTTTTCCCTTACTAAATCATTTTCAGTTTCCCTTCCTTTCTCTTCCCCTCCGTGGTACACGCTTCAAATGCAGATAAACTTCAGCATCAATGTCTCCACTGTATAATTCATCAAAATCTTCTTTCACCCTAGTTTCATCTTTTCTGCACTTAAGTTCCCTTGCGACTTTATTATACCCCCACTAAAAGCAATAAAAAATGTGTGCATCAAAGAGCATAATCTGCAGTCTACCACACTATATTCACATGCATCTTTCAGCATCCATTAAAAATTGTCTTTGTGAAGAGCCATCGGCTCACCTCTCCCTATAGAAATAAATCCACCGATTCCCTTCTCCGAAATATCTATCTCGGTGGTTCAACATTCTCACACATAACCTCATCAACTAAATCACCATCCCCATGTGCTCCAGTCAATAATTCAGTTATCTTCACCGATACTCTTAAGTTTTATCTCCTGCTAATGGGTCCATTATAATGGTGCTTTCGCCACCATCCCCCATCAGTCTACTTTCAACTACGTTACTAATGTTGTTGCTACTGCATCGTACGCCATTGAAATTCTCTATACACTTGATCTCTATCGGAATTTTCCATCCAACATAAATCCTTGCCATCATTTTCTTCCCCCGAATTGAATAAAACGTCCAGGCTCTTAGTCTCATTAACTAAATTAAAATCGCATTTCGTTATCTTTAGTGCATTCTGTCTTTTGCTGCGCCATTTCCACCAACTTTAAAGTTAATAATAAGAGAAAATAGCATCCATTTTACATAATTGTGCCTTCTCCATGGCATGCTTGTGCCCTTAGCAGTTCTTCCATCCTATCTCTCAGTTTTATCGCAGTTTGATCCTTCCATCATCAGACCACAGATGCGGTGCTACCTGATTTTGTGATGTTCTATTTCGATTTTGCGGTCAGTGAATTGCTGGTCCCTCAAATCTTCGGTTTCGATAATGAGCACTACTTGAAAATGGTTATTACTATGACGTCACAGAAAATTAATAGATTATAATTGAGCTGTAAATTATTACTATTATGGTTGCGACTTTAGTAATCATTTTAATGCGTATTTTGATTGACATTCCCCAGGATGTTATGAAAATTCTATGGCTTACATCATAGTGCCTGCTCCAGTTTCTCTATAAAATCTAAAAATTTGTCCATCAAGGTTGTTAGATTATGCACAAGATCCAATTGAAAATGATCTGGTAATAGTATTTTCAGCATTGTAATCTTAGTCAAGTAACCGAGCGGTCAATTTACGTGCATCTATTTCCCCAGTTCTCACACACAAAATTCCCTCATCGACATACCATAATTTCTGTAGCTGACTCTGTTTAAAAATTCGTTTTGAAGCCATGTTTGCTTCGCCACTCCCCAGAACTACTTATAAAATAAATTTCCAATACTTCGTAACCTGTAAACGAATCTTTTACAAGGTTTTGCCAGAACTGAGCTTTTCCTTCTAAATGCCGTTTTACGAACTTAATTTTCGATTCATCCAACATGCCTGGCACAAATACAGTTCTGAAAACAGCGAGAAAATCAACTAGATGGTATCTCCTGCCGTTTGCGAACTCTTTACACTTGATGCACAAAAACACGGTATTCTAACTGCGGTAGCACACTAACAAATTGCCAAAGAATTTAATTCAGTGCGCACAGACTTAATTTGGTGTTTTCGCTGCAATGCTTCGCCAATGATTTCTGGTTCAAAGTTCTTTCTACTTTTCACAATTTCATGCCGGCATCCGTTAATTTTTACCAGTAAATCTCTTATTACCTTTCCCGATTCCTCTTCGAGCATAATTTGCTAATAGCTAAGTTTTAATTCATATCTTACACATTCAGTCTGATTTTTTAAGTTCTCAATATCAGCAGCTAAAGTTGGATGAGCTTGCAGTGTTAGCGCCGTCTGACCTCCTACAATATTTCACAGTTAGGACTGTTTGGACTGCTAATATTATCTGAACCACACAGACTCCTTGACTGTTTAATCACCGCTACTGAGGAGTCGGCGCTGCACTTTAATCTGTTACCCTCCCTCCGGCCTACCACGCCGTTCGCCGGCGGCCACCAGCATCTCCTTCCCTCTTCCTCACGCCAACAGTTTGCTCCTGTTCCAGTTTGCACCCTGGTGCCTGTGCTGCTGCTCCGCCTGCCCACGATGTGAGTTCATTATGGGATATCTCCCTCCTCTTCTTAATCAGACAAAGAGCTAGATACTAGTAGGGTAATGGGGTACTACAGTACTACTGATATCAAATTGATATGCAAATTAATTACATTGTGACAGTTGATTGATTTATGACCTTAATCTATTGTTCTGATAAGTACTTTATGACACCCTTTGGGTTGATTTACGACACCCTGGGGATCATCCACCTACTGAGAAAGACCACCCTCAAGCCCTCCCTCTCTCCCTCCACCACACTGACAACTGTGGGAAACCCCCTCGCTGATACAAGCACACCATTGATATCGAATTAATCGAGTAATTAATTAAATCAATAAATTAATCACTGCTCCCCTTTCTGGAACATCTCTCAGCCCTCCCTCCCATCCCCCCACTCCCCTTCCACTCCCCCACCTGGAAATTGGTGGCAGAAGTCTAGGTCTGTGCTGGAGAGAAAGGATCTCACGACAGCAAATTCATATCAATGTCAGTTACATGGCAAAGGATACACTTTTTACTTATAAAATCCATTTGGCATGGGTTGGATCTCTCTTTTATTTGGTGGAAAAAACTCACCATTCTCTGCTGTTAGGGAAGTTGCATATAATTTAAATTGAGTTGAAAAGAATTAATGAAATAGCTTTTTTCCAGTCGCACAAGGAATCTCTTCACGTTATCAACACCAACAAAACTCACCCGAAGTAAATACGCAGTTAAAAATTATTTGATTGCATCTTCACACTGATTGCAGGGCACACTTGCCAGCTGGAACATTGCCTACCCATGCGAAAACTGCCTCATTGGGTCACTGCCTCGCCAGGTTACACCATGCACCAGTGTCTGAGAGGTATCACTATGTCCGCTCAGGCTCCGAGACCGCTGTCGGGTGCCACAACATCAGCAGTCTTTCGCTGTTAGCAAACACTAAGTTCCTACTACCTGTTGTACGCCACTGGTTGGGAAAATTCCGAGCAACCTCTCTAAACCAGCGGACCATAGGGTCTCAGAACGCTGTGCTCATTTTCTTGTGACCATCCAGCAGCCAGGTCATCCCCACAACTGCCCTATCCTTTTTTCGCAGTGGTGTCCTTTGCCACTTCAAGTGGCTACTTCTAGTTGCAGCACCCGCACAAGCTGTTCCCTAACACACACCTTCCATACCAGGTCAGTGGAAACAACTGCTCTATATTCCCACACTGCTCTGCAGATACTGAGTTAGTTCACAATACCGCCAAAAGAGGACGCTGGGAGACGCAACTCCTCAACCCTCCTCCTTCCAATTCCATCCTCTCCTCCCTCTCACCCCTCCAGTTATTTCCTGTAGGACAAGATATCAGGTGGCAGCACAACTCTTTAATACTGATACCTGGTAAATTCGTCTCAAAACATGTGCTCTCTCTCCCTCTCTCTTTCTCTCTCTCTCTCTCTCTCTCTCTCTCTCTCTCTCTCTCTCTCTCTCAGGTGGCTAATTTTTGCCTAGCGAGTGTCTTTCATGTACTACATTAATCACTTCTTTGTCCTTAACAAAGCACTGAATACCTGGTAAGTCCTCAGCTTGGATATCTTGGAAATATTCCCTCATTCTGTGCGACTGATGACGTATTAATTAAGTAAATCGATACCCTCTGCAATCAGGCAGTTTTCCCTGAATTCCATTGGTGGATACTGGGACTTGGGATTTGATCCTGCAACTGCCCTGTTTCCAAAACCCTCTGCATACCTTTTGGCGAACAATAGCACAGTTATATGATTTGGCGCGACGCCCATTCCATTGGAGGTAACTATGAACTTCAGATTTCAGCTCAACTGCATGATGTGTTTAAAGAATCTGTGGAGGGGTTGGATTGATGTTTGTGCTTTCAGTACCAATACTGGAAAAAATAAGGAGGATAGGGTCTACCGTGTGACAGAACAGTAACAACAACAAACACCACTACGAGACAGAGTGCACAGCAATGTATTGAACACCACTAAGCCGCAATTATAGAAGTTGTTTCATGGCTAGATGCCCGAGACCACTAAAACACGTATACATACAGCCCACTCCCCCCCCCCCCACACACACACATCCCCTCCCCCAAGGTATCCATACTCAGTGCGCTCATCCCCTCATACACCACCATAAGTGAAAATGCTCAGAGATCAGAGAAACTGCCGCTGTGACCGTAGCCACAATTGTGAATGTGCGTGCATGACAGATTGCATCACCATGGCCATGCAGAGCATGAGAGGATGATTGGGGTGGTAGGAATTCAGATTTATCAATACTTCCAGCACCAACACTTCGCAACGATAAATAATGAATCGCTCGATTTTCCATGGAGAGTACATGCAGCACACACAATCACAGACAGCCCAACGCATTAGTTAACTATTCAGCTACCCAGAGAGCGCCACGATGGCCGCCGCTGGGACTTATACCCGCACATGCAGGCAAGAACCGACTAGCCACCTGGCCAGAACTTTTCTTTGTAGCTGCAGCTCACGACAGCCTTAAGCCAGAAATGTCAATATGTTCCGGTCACTGGCTACCTCTGGCACACACCTGAGCAGCTGGCAGAGTCGTCCTAAGAAATCATCCATATAGTTATCACTGCAGTTACAATTAAATATTACGATTACATCCCCAATCTGATAACATTCGACAATGAGCGAAGTATTAGAAACACCTCCTCCTGACATCTGTGGCTCTGGCACGAATCTCACATTGAAATATCAATATCTACATCTTCCTTATGACTGTAAATGATTTTCCATATAAAATATTTCATCCCCATTACGGCTATCGATGCCTGACATCGCAATTTTCCACATAAAATCCATATCTCACTTATGACCGTACATACTCATTTTCTGTGTACATGTCGGAACACTGACCACAGTAACTTTACATCTCAACACATACTTTATAAGCCTACCGATCACAGCAAATCTTTCACACTTCCCCGACTAAGTATATACTTCTCAAATAACTGAATTCTGGTGACATCAATCAATATTCAGCAAGAATCCACCACGGATGGACATGCCTCATTTGTTTTTCTTGGGAGTGGCACCAGTGTGTTAGGAAGAGAGACGTAATCGTCTTACTAGCAACCAGCTATTAAAAACACGATCGCCACGACTATGTTACTGTCACCCTGCATAAAATGTGGACTTGGTTCTACAGGCGTACACAAGTATCACTAATGATACACAAGTTAAAAACTATGTATGCTTTATAAAATGAGGTATGGTATTGCTACCGCATGAAGTGGTCTTTCACATAAATATCGCAGCATTGAATACAGATGGTGACGGTGAGGGTGTGTGTTAACGGACCGTAAGTGCCGGTGCACGTCGCCAGACCGAGCGAGGTGGCGCAGTGGCTAGCACACTGGACTCTCATTCGGGAGGACGACGGTTCAATCCCGCGTCCGGCCATCCTGATTTAGGTTTTCCGCGATTTCCTTCAATCGCTCCAGGCAAATGCCGGGATGGTTCCTTGGAAAGGGCACTGCCGACTTCCTTCGCAGTCCTTCCCTAAACCGACGCGACCGATGACGTCGCTGTCTGGTCTCCTCCCCCCAACCCAGCGTCACCAGAGGTGTAAGCTCGTAATAAAATCACCATTCTCGGCGAATTTAGAAAGCGATTCGGCTAAAGAACGTGGTATTAGGCCGATATTTGCAACTCCGTCATGCCGTTGGCAGATATTTCCCATGCTAATAAACAGTTTTTATAACGCTTTTTATCTCGATGCCACGTAGACAGTGTAACAGAAGTTCTGCGACACATCTAGGGGATTATAGGCGAGTGAGGATGATCGTTGATTGTAAATTATCACGTTGCCCAGATAGTGTGCTATGTGGGGAATCACTTAAAAATGTGACACTTAATTTAAGTCATAAGATGTTTTCAAAATCTTATGAGCAGTACATCAGCTTTTCAGATTTATCTCTTATGCTTTCTGGTAGAGATTCTGTCTGAGATTTGGAATCAAGTCTCTCCATTGAACCACATATTTACGTTGGATTCTATTGAGATGTCTTATGATGGTTACAACCACTATTGAATCATATTTGTGACACTCTCATATCTCGGTGTTCCATTTTTCAAACAGAGCCTCGTACCGATGGTGAATATTCTGCCTAGGTATATGATCGATGTTTCGATGTCCTAGGTGACAGTCATCCTGACCTAATCTTTGCACACTGTGTCATTCATTTTTATGACTTACAGAGTATAAACACATGTGGAACGAGGTGGTATTCTGCAGAACTTAAACCCATAGAGCACGGATAGTATGCAACATCTCATGTCAATTACAGTAGTGGAGAAATGGAGTGACACCTAGGCGAGCATGTAGATACCCTCATACCCCGAATTTTTTGTCATAATTTCACACATTGTATGTGTTTCCTATTAATTTTCTAATTTTATCACGTTTTCTATAGCTTCAACGCATTTTACTCAATTACTCGATGACTAAACGACCACTCCCGACGATCTGTCATGTCAAGAAAACGTCTCGTCGCGAAGATCTCATGATACCATCAGCCAATGACGTTGCATCATGGTTCCCAATTTCTGTCTCATCGCTAAACCACTCCCTCCATAACTTTGCGAGGATCAGACAGATGTGGACATATCGCAAACCCTGATACAAAACGTACATCACATGACACAAATACTGTTTCTTAGTGTAGGAAATAGCTATCACCAGAGAGTAGGTGCAAAACCTACATTGCTCAACGAGAAAACTTTATGAATTCAACGAGAACACTTTATAAATTCAGTAAGATTTTATTACGATTTGCCACCTACCCCCTATGTGAATGGAGTCAGAAAGTATTCCCGCATTTGTGGGATAAAGTCAGAGATTCTAACATTAAACCCACTATTCTGAAATGAGGCACCCCTTCGTCGAACCTATAGGCTGAGGACCCTGAGAAAAACTCCATACGGCCTCTCTCTACGCATCTCGCAACTATTTCTCTGTCTTTAACCAACCCCCTGCAACACTGTTCCCGATTTAATTTGAAACTGACCAGCGATAGGAGGGTACTATACCTACTACATTCAATCTCTCGTGAAGGAACAGAATGAGCTGAGTTCCACGTAAGCAATACACGTCAGTATTTTGGTTTCACAAAGGGTATAGCACCTGTTAAAAACTTGTTCTGACCTGCGCTAGTGATACAGAGCGATTTTCTCGTTCCAGTATTGTAACTGCCTTTCTGTAAAGATTGTTCAGTACCAACCTAACTCGCATCACCCACCCTATTTACACTTGATCTCTCTAGATGCTTGCCTACTGAGGAGTTTAGCACTCCTTATTGATATGTAATAGATACAAGCTTGATGCCGCCACCTGTATCAAAGAGTTGCCAAACCTGATGCTTTGTGAGACTGGATGTAACTAGATGGGTGAGCGGGTTAGATGGAGGGGAGGAGGGAACTGCAGGGAGAAGTGGGGGGGGGGGGGCTGCTTCTCCCAGTGTCCTCTGCTGTTGGTATTATGAACAAACTTGGTACCTCCACAGCAACGCGAGCACAAAAAGCAGCTACCTCCACTGATCTGGTATGGGAGGTGTGTGTTTGGGAGCAGTCTGTGCAGGTCCTACAACCAGAATTAGCCAACTGAGGTGGCTAAGGACACTGCCATAAAAAAAAAGAGCGCTGCAGTTCTGGAGGTGACCTGGCTGCCCGAGGGTCACAAAACAATTACTGCAGTATTCTGAGACACTATAGCCTGCTGGTTTGGACAGATTGGTCGGAATTTTCCCAGGAAATGGTACATGATAGGCAGTAGTCACTTGGGACGTGCCAATACCATGAGACAGCTGGCAGTTCAGCGGCCGACAACAGTCTCATGGTCTGAGCAGTTGTACAGCGCCCTCTTGGACACCAGCACATGGTGCTGCCTAGCGAAGCAGTCGGCCGCGCAATATCCCAGCCAGCACGTCTGCCCTGCGGTCAGTGCGAAGATGCATGAAAAGGTTTTTAACAGTAGAATTACGTGCAGTAACTTATATTGATGTCGATTCCTTGCACGATCGAAAACAGCGATCTATTTAATGACTTCTTTTCTATGTATTTTACAAGACCTGAATAATCTCAAACAGCAGAGAATAATGAGCTAAACAAACAGCATATCCTTCGCTATGTAACTGACATTGATTTGAATTTCCTGTCTTGAATTCCTTCCTCTGCAGCACAGACTGAGTTCTTTTCCCGCCAATTTCCATATGGGGGAGAGGAGAGTGAAGTGGGGGATAGGAGGGGAGGGCTGAGGGACTTCCCAGGAGGTTGAGGGGGTAATTAATTTATTGATTTAATTAATTCGTCTATTAATTTGGTATTAAAAGTATGCTTGTATTGGTGATTGGGTTTCCCAGAGGTGTCAAGGAGGTAAAGAGGGAGAGGGAGGGGGAATACTGCAGGGCTTTCTCAGAAGGATGGATTATCCCCAAGGGGTCATAAATCAACCCGCAGCAGAACAAAAGGTTAACGTCATAAATCAATCAGCTGTCACGATCTAATTAATTTGCATATTAATTTGATAACAAAAGCCGGCCGAAGTGGCCGCGCGGTTTTGGCGCTGCAGTCTGGAACCGCGAGACCGCTACGGTCGCAGGTTCGAATCCTGCCACGGGCATGGATGTGTGTGATGTCCTTAGGTTAGTTAGGTTTAACTAGTTCTAAGTTCTAGGGGACTAATGACCTCAGCAGTTGAGTCCCATAGTGCTCAGAGCCATTTGAACCATTTGAATTTTTGATAACAAAAGTGACACAGTGCCCCATTAACCTACTATTCTGGTTTCAAGGCCTTACTCAGGGTGTAGCTCCTATCACGACTGAGCAATGACCCCCTTATTCTAATTTACATTCTTTAATGGCAAAGTCCGAGAAGTTAGACGACCGCATAAGTACAGCTGCCATCCATTTGGTGTGATCCCCATAGGCAATTTTCCGTGACTGCCGACTCGTAAAGCTTCTGCAGTCTGGTGTGCCGTTGGTGCTCTCAGCAATGAACTTCGACAGCCGCTCTGTCTGACCCATATTCAGGATGGTCAGAAAAAGTTTGAGCTTGTAAGAGTCTTGCAGGGCACATTGTACTGAGAAACAGTTGTTAAAAAATAGATGCTTTACGCCGTTTCGGAGTTAATTAGCATTGAAGTTAATCAGTCAGACCGTTGCGCACTCAAATTAAAGCAGCCCGCCAGAGACTGTGTAGCCAAACGTGTTCTTCGTCGGGTTTCCTAGAAAAGAACAACAAAGTTAAACAAAAATTGGGCACTGGACGGTGGGAAGGATCGAACCCGAGCCAAAGTGTCAGCAGTGTCATGTGCTATCATCTACGCTATGGGAACGACTGAAATTAATTGTGTCTGGGCGGCTCCTTGATCTGCGAGGGCAGCTGCCTAATTTGTGAACTTCGACGACAATTAATTCTGAAGCGTCGGCACCTATTGAATTATTTCATTGACACTTATTTCTTAGCACGAACTATCTTACAACTCCCTTACAAGCCTCTCCGTAGTCTAAGGTCATCCTTTCACAAAAAATCAGGACCCCTGGTTTAGCTGGTGGGCGAATGACTGCCTTCTCAGAGAATTCGTCCTGTTTTGTTGGATAAAGAGCCACAAAATGAAATAAATTCTATGGCCGCATCCTCCTGAAATTTCTCTTCGATTTCCGCCAGTTGTACAGTGGGTGTAGGATCGTATACCCGTTCTTCCAAACACTGTCGTCCTATGTTCAGGTTCTTGGTTGAGAATGTTATTATCAGAGGGCGAGCGCTATGTACCAATGATTTGAGCACTCTATTCCTCCGCGCCAAGTGGCGGCAGCTGTCTGCAGCAGATAAAAGTTGGTGTTCATCTTCTTCCAGTACGTGCTGTGGCCAAACTTTCAGTCCACTCTTGTTTTACCAGAACATTCAAACAGGGGAGTACTCCTTCCACTTCGACTTCCATAGTGAAATTAGTATTCTGATGTTTGAAACTGAGGTGACTGAGGAAGTCATTCACCTTGTCTCTTCCAAGTGTCCACAGATGGAATGTGTTGTGTAATTGTCCGGAAAAACAGGTAGGATAACACAGAGCTAATTACACGAGTTCCTCTTCGAAATGTTCCATATACATGTTGCCAAAAATTATGAAAGTGAACTCTCCACGGCCACTCGTGAAAAAGCAGATGGATTTTTTCCATCTGTTTTGTTTTCTACACAAAAACAACCAAATTTTTTCGCTACATTTTGTCTCGTTTCCAAAACAAGTGACATGCAGCATTTACTTAGAAATCTCAAATATTGACTCATGGCTAACTCAACTTAATTTTGTCGTCCATTACATCCTTTTGGTTACTAGGAGTAATTGAGTCTACTAGAAAGGTAAAAGTATAATCATAATTTGTAAACATCGAACAAGAACAACACACAAGTTTAATTTTGATTATGGTAAACTTATTAAAAGTGGTAGTGGGAGCCATGTCAGGATCGGTCCGCGGTTTGAAAGTGAATAGTTAACATTTATGACGGACGCGCTCTTGTTTTTTGATTTGTTTCCATTATGTGTATTCTGCTTGCGAGAATGAGCAATCCATTCACCTTGAAACTCATGAACACTATCGTGAAAAAAACTTGAGTGATTATTGTACCTCTAATTAACGAACATCGTGAATGAACTGTTGAGATTTTCAGGGGCGTATAACGAAATTGTCATCGAAACTAACCATTGATGTATTCAGTAATTCGTGTGATCGAATTACCTAAATCAACCCCAGAAAAGTAACTATATTTGATGACTTGGTAAAGGTCTGGGCTAAATTCGGACTGTGATGATTTTGGATAAATGGAACTGTTAATCTCGTACCACAACAGAAAAAATTACTTCCCAATGCGACGATCTGTGTACTTGCGCTAATTTCTTTTTCTAATGTAAAATCTGGTCATCGGAGTAAATGAGTGAACTCCACAGGTAATGAAGTGTGTGTTAACATCGACTAAACTATTGATTTGTACACATTTCTGAAAGCAACCAGTCCATACTTATGCACACTTTCAGCTTCAGGGTGACCACGAGGAGGTACTCCGTGGAGAGACTTCGAATTAAAGGTGAGTAACGTCGCACATTCCTTCCGTCTTCTCGTAGTAGTCACTATCGCAAAGAAAATACGTTGACTCCAGCACGTCTCAAAAGGTTGATCGTTTCCGCGTAAAGTCTCTGACCAGTAAGACCCAACGAGTCTTATAAAGACACTCAACTGAAAAGAGAAAGTAGAGCCTCACATGAACGTCTTTACAGTTCAAGTTATTAAGGCGTCCAAGAAAATCAGTGCAGGTATCATATGAACATCTCCCGCGTCAAATGTAGGCTAAACCTTAAGATATTTTGCGACAGAGTACGTCAAGGTATCAATGTTAGTAACAGTGGGTCATAATGGCACCCCATCTTTTGTGAACATTCGGAAGTCCACGAAGTCTCGGTGAAACTGGTGCTCTCTGTCATAGCTACTTAGCAATTGCGCCTCGTGAATCAGATTCTTTGAGAAGTGCCATAGTATTCCAGTTCACGCTCTTAGCTGGATCAGTGGCGAGCTTCCGATATGTACTGTCTTTTAGTAGGTTCTACATTTTTCTCAGTATAGCCCTTGTGAGATAGATTTACAGTTTCGTTGCCTTTGTCGTCTGGTAAGACCATGATACCTAGATCAAAAAAATGGCTCGAAGCACTATGGTACTTAACATCTGAGGTCAGCAGTCCTCTAGACTGAGAACTACTTAAACCTAAGTAACCTAAGGACGTCACACACATCCATGCCTGAGGTAGGATTCGAACCTGCGACCGCAGCAGCCGCGTGGTTCCGTACTGAAGCGCCTAGAACCACTCGACCACAAGGGCCGGCATCTGGATCTTCTCTTAGTTACTGTGTGACTGCCCTTCCCTGCTAGAGATGTTTGATTTCAATGATTTTGTTCGTGTGACAGCACAACAGATTCCATGGTGTGCTTCTTCGGCTCCTTCTGGTAGACATCGTGAAGCTGCCTGTTTCACTTCTCTGATGATGAATCACCCAATTGCTTGGCTGTGTGATTGATAACAGTCTTGCACGGAGCATCAGAAGGGTGTCTCTCTGATACATGCTCGATTTTTGGTCTTTGCCGTTCGGTGGACTGCCTTTGTGCAGAGTCTGCTGTGGCGTATGTGACACCCTCAGTGCATTCCCACGTTCAGGAACTGAACTGGTTGGCTAACTATAGATGTAATTTCAATAGTCCTCTGTTAGCCGAGTCCAGGCACAAACGAGTAAAATGTGCTTCTTTCCCATGCCATGGCTAGACTGGCAAGATTTCTAATTCCTCTGGCTACCACAGGTGAGTGGATGAGATGTATTACCTTGGTGAATTTCGACACCATACGTTCTTCACAGCCACTCGTCAGGAATTAGGCTATCTTCTCCCTGATTCTTCAACTGGTGCTGATGAAATTGGGTATCGAAATAGTTTAATCGTGAACGACAGGATGTCATCGTCCAGCGGGCACAATATTTCGGCAAGCGACCACGCAGGCATCATCAACGGCGCTGATGAACTTGGTGCTTAGTGATCGGCGCAGCGCCTTTATCTCTTCTTCCTCCCTCCCACCCTCCCACCACGCGACCCTTGCGATCTGCCTCCGTGTTCACTGTCCGCACCCAGCACCTCCTCCCCACACCCTCAAACCGCCCACCGAGCGAGGTGGCGCAGTGGTTAGCACACTGGACTCGCATTCGGGAGGACGACGGTTCAATCCCGCCTCCGGCCATCCTGATTTAGGTTTTCCGTGATTTCCCTAAATCGTTTCAGGCAAATGCCGGGATGGTTCCTTTGAAAGGGCACGGCCGATTTCCTTCCCAATCCTTCCCTAACCCGAGCTTGCGCTCCGTTTCTAATGACCTCGTTGTCGACGGGACGTTAAACACTAACCACCACCACCACCACGACATCAAACCGCCAACACACTACTCTGTCCTTGGTTCGCGCCCAGGGACTTGGGCTGGAGGCACGTCTGCTGTCGTTCCACTTGCCCCCCAACGTCTCTTCGTCGTGGGATGTCTCTTCTTAATCAAAGCGCGGGTTTCCAGGCCTTACTAAGGACGTAGCCGCCATTACGGTTGATCAGTGCTATTCTTACTCGAATCTTGATAAATTTTTCAGTAACACAGTTCCAGAAGTTGTTGTAGAATTACTATAGTGCATTCACTGTACGATGCATGATCTTTACATCTACACTGAAGATATTCACCAGTGTTTTATAAAGCAAACAGTTCTGTACCGCACTATGGTAAAAAATTAAATGTCCCACTCGTAAATGTGATTTCGTTCCATTAAACTGGAAACAAAACATATTTTCCATCGTGTTACATTTGTATCAAGATAGGGAAAAATTAGAGTAATGTAAGAGTAATGATTATGACAAGCAAGAGAAGAGTTAGGCTGCGTTCGAAAAAGCATCAAGGTTATCACGAAGAAGCAGGAAAGATAATTGATTACAAGATTATAAATAATAATAGTAATAATAATGTCGTAAGGTTCAACGACGTGTGCAACCCTTGGGCACCGCTTCGGCGACTTGCTTCTCCCCCAGCCAACTGAATGATGTGAAGACCGGAATTATACTAATATGAAATGAGCGATTTTATAACAAAAAAAAAAAGATCAGAAACTGGTAAGGTAGAGAAAAGTTTATGTTGAGGCGAAAACTGATTGAGGGACCGATACATAAGTGGCACCACACAGGGTGCCAAAATGTAGTAAATGAATTCATTTCATAGGACTGATATGCACATAAGGTCGCCGGTTGCGTGATTGGTATGCGAATGATTCCATGTTGAGAGCCACAAAATGACATGAAATGAGGTCAGTTATGGTAGCTCAAATGGTTCAAATGGCTCTGAGCACTATGGGACTCAACTGCTGTGGTCATCAGTCCCCTAGAACTTAGGACTACTGAAACCTAACTAACCTAAGGACATCACACACATCCATGCCCGAGGCAGGATTCGAACCTGCGACCGTAGCAGTCGCACGGTCCCGGACTGCGCGCCTAGAACCGCGAGACCACCGCGGCCGGCGAGGTCATCAGTCCCTTAGAACTTAGAACTACTTAAACCTAACTTAAGGACATCACACACAACCATGCCCGGGGCAAGATTCGAACCTGTGACCGTAGCGGTCGCGCGGTTCCGGACTGAAGCGTCTAGAACCGCTTGGCCACAACGGCCGGCCAGTTAGGGCAGCCACATGGAAACATTTACCTTCGTGATTACTGTCATTCACAGATCAACAACACAACAGTAATTTAAAGGCCCATTTAACTCACAGACGCGTCTCTGTAATTGGGCAAGCAATGGGAGAATAAACCGCTTCATCTCACTAATCGACGGAGTTAGCTTTATTCACTGGCGTGGCTTGTTGATCCGAACTCATGATGTATGGCTTTGACAGGCAGCTGGTAGCTATCATCGCCTCTGTCCTGCGGCTCTGAGGTGCCAGTTTGGGCGGCTTAACTCCGCATTTACAGCGTAATCAGTATCCGGGTAGAGCGCTGTCCGGCGCTAATATGGTGTCTGAAGGCCGGTTTCCGTGTGCAGTAGAGGGATACACAGTCTGATACTTAAAGACAGAAGCGCCGGACAAATCCATTCGACATGGAAAGAACAATGAGAATGTCACGGAGGACGGACATCGGAATTAATGACAGGATCCGACTCTTAATCTGAAAAATGAATCTAAAATAGGCTGACAAGTCCCGGAAGGCAACGTCAGAACACTTCGTGTGCATCAGCACGAAAAGTATTTCTTCTGAGGCATCTCTTAGCCATCCTACTTACTTATCGATGGATCATTATATTCACTAACCCATCACCGAGCGAGGTGGCGCAGTGGTTAGACACTGGACTCGCATTCGGGAGGACGACGGTTCAATCCCGCGTCCGGCCATCCTGATTTAGGTTTTCCGTGATTTCCCTAAATCGCTCCAGGCAAATGCCGGGATGGTTCCTTTCAAAGGGCACGGCCGACTTCCTTCCCCATCCTTCCCTAACCCGATGAGACCGATGACCTCGCTGTCTGGTCTCCTTCCCCAAACCAACCAACCAATCACTAACCCATCTTTCTCCGTCTTCTCCTTCTCTGGTCTTTCACGTCCTACTTATCTTGCGTGTGCTGAATTTCACATTGTATTTCTTTGTCATTGGTGTGCTCAGTTTGCAGTCTCACCCAATAAAAGGTTGACATATCATACGGTCGCAGGTTCGAATCCTGCCTCGGGCATGGATGTGTGTGATGTCGTTAGGTTAGTTAGGTTTAAGTAGTTCTAAGTTCTAGGGGACTGATGACCTAAGCAGTTAAGTCCCATAGTGCTCAGAGCCATTTGAACCATTGCATAAAATGTTCGGCCAAGTGCGTTGAGAAGTCCCTTGCTGGTGGCTGGCGTGCAGCTTGTGAAATTCTGTGCTATTCCCTCGCTGGGCCTTTGTTGCGGCACTTCTCAGCATTGATGACGACCTCCCCCTCCAGCGGACTGCACATGGCATTTAGTAGAGGACATATTCAGGAATTACGTCAAGTGTTTGAATTCCTAAGTTGTCAAGAAGGCTATGACCCAACAAAGGCAGGTGTGGCCGAGCGGTTCTAGGCGCTTCAGTCTGGAACCGCGCTACCGCTACGGTCGCAGGTTCGAATCCTTCCTCGGGCATAGATGTGTGTGATGTCCTTAGGTTAGTTAGGTTTAAGTAGTTCTAAGTTCTAGGGGACTGATGACCTCAGATGTTAAGTCCCATAGTGCTCAAAGCCATTTGAACCATTTTTGAACCCAACAACAAACACACTAATTTATAACAGGAATGTCTGTTTTTTGCTCAACTGTTGCGAGGTGTTTGGGGCTTAACAGTGCTCTGGTGTCTGTCAATCTTTAAATGGGACTACCCTTTCAGACCGAAGCAGACTCTTAAATTAAACTGAATTGAATCTGCCTGGCTTTGGGGAAAGTGAACATTTTTTGAAGACAGCGGTGTAATTGTCTTATTGGCTCACACCATCATCATCGGATAAGTGATCAAATATTAATCACATGTCACCGACATATCATGTCAATATGGCAATCAATATAGTTACTTTCCAATTTAAACTCCTAAACACTACAGAACCAAACATATTTTTGGACAAGAGGTGGTGTGTCCAATGTCAACACATCATCTCTTCTGCAAAGATATCTGTTTAGTACTGTAGATGTTAAAAAGTTCATATGAGGCAGTAATACAATGGGTTGCCGTATTAATATGGTATGCTATGACATACGATTCGTATTTACTCTTTTGTATCGAGATAATGCTGTAAGCCGAAACTAGTAATAGAAGATAATTAAACAGCTGTGTACATACAATTAAAAAATTTGAGGAAGTCTTACATGGAGCTCGGTTGCCCTGAGAGCCTCACAACGAGAATTACAGGTTATAAGAGAATAATGACAGCGGAAATAAGAACTTGTTTCACCGTGAGATTGCGTGGGAGGTCTTCCTGACCACAGCCATGAAAAAGTTATTACAATGTGGCTGGTCTGATGCGGCCCGCGACGAATTCCTCTCCTGCCTTTACTTGTCAGTGTGTTCCATATGTTGCTTTCTTCCCTGATTCAGCGTAGAATCTCTCCATTCCTTGTCTTAGCAATCCACCTAATTTTCAACATTCTTCTACAGCACCGCATCTCAAATGCCTAATTCTCTTCTGTTCCGGTTCTTTTTACTGTCTATTTATAACAGAATTTTGACCCATGCAAACAACAAAAATGACATGACCGATACATTTGAAATATTGTGGCAAAACTACTGACATACAGTTCACAAAAAAGATAAACACACCTCAGAAATTTATACATCGATAATTAAACAAACATAATAATTGATGTGTTGGCAGAAGTGCCAACACCGTGTTGCTAGAGGAGGCCGAAATGCACGCGTTTAATTACACGCAGACTGGCGTGAGGTCTGGAACAGGACAATGTCTTGAGAATTGCAAATAAAGTACGTAGATGATGTAATACTTAACTTTAATCCATAATTGTAGAACATCGCTCTTGATGATACATGCCTCACAATAATAAATATCAATTGAATACGGCGCCTTGCTAGGTCGTAGCAATTGACGTAGCTGAAGGCTATGCTAACTATCGTCTCGGCAAATGAGAGCGTAATTTGTCAGTGAACCACTGCTATGAACGTCGGCTGTACAACTGGGGCGAGTGCAAGGACGTCTCTCTAGACCTGCCGTGTGGCGGCGCTCGGTCTGCGATCACTGACAGTGGCGACACGCGGGTCCGACGTATACTAATGGACCGCGGCCGATTTAAAGGCTACCACCTAGCAAGTGTGGTGTCTGGCGGTGACACCACAATAATAATTGTGTGTAACAGTCTATCATCACTTACATTTTAACCAATAGTAAGCTTCACAAACACTATTACCGGGCGACAAGGTTTATTATTGAGAACAAAAGATTTTATCACTTACAATTCAGAAACACTTTTGTAAATACAAGAATAAATTATTAAAATAAAAAATTATTGATTATTTGACAACATTATGTACGTGGTAAATGCTTCAATGTTGTCTTACATGAAGTGGATCGTGCTGGGGCACATGCAAACAAGGACTACACAGCCCCATAGGCGGATAAGTCAAATGTAGGACACATATTTTTTGCTACTAATCGCTTTTGAACCCATGTTGGGAGGACAGCTTTGCAATGTTTAAATTTCCATCCCCTGTTGTTTTTTACGGTCTTCATTTACTGTTAAATGTGACCTATCAAGTGAACTCTTACTTAAAATGTCGATTGAAATTCTTTTCTTACCATTTAGGTTCAATACTTTGTAAGCTCCCCACTACATGTTTCTGTATAGAATTTGCCCCAACTTTACCTCCCACTCTATAAAAAGCCTACATATTATCAAAACTATTTACCCACAAAAACTTTTATCCAACTTAAACTCGTATGCTAACCTTTAAATAAACAGAACCTAATTTGAATGGAACTGTGACTTGTCTGACTACAACTTGTCTTTACATTAAATGCGCAGTTTAAGTGAAACAGTTATATGGCCTTAATCAAAATTTCCACTTACCTCACATCTTGACAACATTTTTGTAGATTTCTTGAAAGCACAACACCAACAGCAAGCAGGCAGCGGCTAAGTCAGATTTCTGTTTTTTAAATAAAATTTCCAAACGGTATTGAAACTGTTGCAAACCATATGGTACAATGTGGTAATGCATAATGACAGTCTTTAAACAGTGGGATGGTGAGAGTAACTATTCCTATGAAATTGTACTTGAAAACAACGATTTTGGAATGAATTACGTATTCATAAAGACAGAATGAAGCTTCGCGTGAACTTCACACGTAACAGTGGTCTGAACAATACTATGTTTAACAAAGTGAACAATGATTTTAAAAGGATGCGATGTTAATAGAGAATTTCTATAAAAACCAAACTGCTTAATCAGTTGATACCATAACGCATGATTCTGGGAAGTGCGGTGTCTTTTCAGCTCTGAGCACGTTAACTAGCTGACAATAATTATTCTAACAAAATTATCTGCGCAGTGCTGCAGTCTTACCTCAAACTTCTTCTCTTCAAAAATAATAAAATTATTCAAAATTTATATTCTTTTCGCCCTCCAATATATACATCATATTCATCCTTGCTATCTTTCACAATAAATCTTTCTTCATCCAACAGATACAATCACAAGTACACACAGCACAACGGAATACGTCCATCACCTGCCACACTTCGCCTAAGACTGTATCAGACTGCGCAGAGGCAAAGACCGTGCCACGACAAGACCAAAGATTGTTTAACTTGCTCTGTCTCTGACGTGCACATTGATAACCTACAAAAATTAAAAACGACATGCCCACCTAACAACTTCTTTATGTGTTACCTAAGCTATCTATTTAATCTTCAACGTTGTTCCGTGTTACATTACATTCGTACAAGCTATACTTCAGACAAAAACTTACAGAAAACACATCTGATACGTTTATACTCTGTCATCAAAATTTTCTTATTGTGAAAAGCATTCTTTCCTGTTGTCAGTCCGCATTTTACCAGAATGTCCTCCCTGCTACGGCTATCTATTGTTACTTTGCAGCCCAAATAGCAAAATAATAGTTGACATTCTACTACTTTAAGTCTGTCACTTACTAATCTAATTCCCTTAGCATCACCTGATTTGATTAGACTACTTTCTTTTACCATTTTACATTTGTTGATATTCATCCTAAACCTCTTTTCAAGATGGTATCGATTCCGTTCGACTGATTTTCAATGTCATTTGCTGTCTTTGAAAGAATTACAACGTCAGTGGTGAGTATCAAAGTTTTTTACTTGTTTTCCTCTTCCAAATTTCTCCTTGGTTTCCTTTACTGCTTGCTTAATGTGCAGATTGAATAATATCTGGGGAAAGCTATAATCTTATCCTTCACTTTTCTCATGTACTGCTTCTCTTTCATGTCCTTCGACTCTTTCGACTGCATTGTGGTTGAACTAGTTGTAGGTAACCTTTTCCTTCAAATGCTCGTCGCTGCTGAAGCACTGCATTGTGAGTCAATTTATTACTTTCGTTGGTCACAGAAGCACACTAAATGTGATGAACACACTCGGTTAGGGCTTGTACATCTTTGTTTCAATTAAGTTGTCTTTTATAGTCCAATTAACCGCAACGAGCCATTTCCATTCATCAGTATGGACGGCTACTCATAGGCCAACGTATCATTCCTGTACAAGACAACATATTCCCTACAAAAACTTCCTGGTACATTAAAACTATTTGCCGGCCTGAGATTCGAGCCCGGCACCTTTCCTATTGCGGACAAAACTCTTGCCAGTCGAGCTATCTAGGCACGACCCACAACCCGCGCTCACAGCTTTACTTCCTCCAGTACCTTTCCACAGCTTTCCAAACCCATTTACTTTCCACCAGGCTGTGTGCCACCAGAAACGTCCGTAGTGGACCCTGCGTCAAAAGTAGAGCGCGGATATGAAAACTGTTTCAAGGAGAAGACGTCTGCCCGAGTTCCTGCTCAACTCGTCATGACGTCTGCCCCTGTGGAATGGACTGATATTGCGCGCGCCGCCTTCTCCGTCCTTTGTAACAGTGCGACTCGGAATTCCAGCAATCGTCGCCTTATTCTCTGAGTCGTATTAAAGAGGACAGCACGGTACACAGCCGTCTGACTTCGTAGCAAGCATTTTGGGCATCCTTCAGCGTCACACGTTCTGACAGTTTAACGTCGCAAAAATAATTTACTACAAGCGAAACAGGAATATCCGAGGAAATCAACGAGAGTGGCGTCACTTTTCTCTAAACGTCTCTAACCTAGAAGCACGTTGTCGTTATGAACTCATGGCTTTCTCGTCAGTTCCACCCAAGTGACACAGCTATCTATGAAACGTTAAATCAACCATCACACAGTCTCCTTAAACTTCAATACAGCTCAGACCCGTAGCTGGGTAGTCCTGCGTCCCTTGGCAGACCTGCCACGACTGCCCTCCCCCTCCAGAAAAACTACCTTTCTACAATTTTTTCTACATATATTAACGAAATTTTGAATTTTTTTAGATAAGATTAATAAAATGAAGAGTCACTGAAAAATATTATTCAAATGAGCTTCATAGTTGAAATGATACAGATAGCCGTAGCCACAATGAAGAAGTACCTATGAAGAGAGTAGGCTAGCCCGTCGTTCCTGAAGGCCGGCTGCAGCGTCTTCAACAACTGCAGGGCAACAACAATTTGTTTGACTGATTAATCTGGCTTTGTAACAGTAGGCACCGTGGCCTAGGTGTGATGGCACTGCGAACAGCTGAAAGCTAGCTACAGCCGTGACTTTTTCCTCCGGAGGCGTACTGTTGTACTGTCTGGGTAAATCATGATGACATCCTCTCTGATTAAGTTTTCTGGAAGTAAAATAGTCCTTAATTCGCATCTCTTGATGAGGATCACTCAGGAGGATGTCGTTATCACCGAAAACAAAACTGAAACACTCCGGCTCAGAGAAGAGAGTGTTCGATCTTTTAATCGCATAGGTTTGTTAGAGAATTTAAAAGGGGAAATGGACGGGTTGAAGTCAACTAAAGCGGGGGTTAGTGAAACGCAGTAGCACGAAAAAGAACACGACATTTCGTCAAGTCAGTACAAGGTCATCAACACAAAGTCAGATAGGCGTAAAGCAAAAGAAGTCTAATAATAAATAAGAGAAAATAAGTGCGGGTGAGCTACTATGAAAAGCATACTGAATAAATTATCGTAAACAAGACGAACACAAAGCCAACAACCAGCACAGTGGTAGCCGTTTATATGCCTACCAGCTCCGGAGATGAAGAGACCGACAAAATGTAGCGAGAGAATGAGATAAGGGCAATTATTCAAGTAGTTTGCTAGATGAAAATTTAACTCTCATGAGCAACCGCCATTCAGTAGAGGAGATGGAAAAATAGTGGGAGAACATCGAGTGGTGGGAAGGAATGAAAGACAAAGCCGCCTGGTATAATTTTGCACAGAGAGGTTGGTTGGTTGTTGTTGGGAGGGAGACCAGACAGCGTGGTCATCGGTCTCATCGGATTAGGGAAGGATGGGGAAGGAAGTCGGCTGTGCTCTTTCAGAGGAACCAGCCCGGCATTTGCCTGGAGTGATTTAGGGAAATCACGGAAAACCTAAATCAGGATGGCCGGACGCGGGATTGAACCGTCGTCCTCCCGAATACGAGTCCAGTGTCTAACTACTGCGCCACCTCGCTCGGTGCACAGAGAGTAATTGAATCATAGCCAATACTTGATTTCAGACTCATGTAAGGAGGCTCCATACCTGGAAGAGACCTAGAACCACTAGGAGGATTCAGATTGACTACGTAACGGTAAGAGAGATTTCGTAATCATATTTGAAACAGCTACATATTTCCAGGGGTTTGGATTCTGACCGAAATATCTTTTAAAAATTTAAAAAAACTTAATTTCTCTAAAAAAACTCCTTGTAACCAACCACGTTAGCTGTTAATACATGCATCAAAAAAAGTTTTACATCACCTCGGTTCCGAGAGTTCTGGAACCTGTACAGAAAAGTGGAATAGAGATCATCACAAACATCATTTCCGCCCTTTTTATTGCTCATAAAAAACACACATTGCATACAGCGAGACCTTCAGAGGTGGTGGTCCAGATTGCTGTACACAGCGGTACTCTAATACCCAACAGCACTTCCTCTTGCATTGATGCATGCCTCTATTCGTCGTGGCATACTATCCACAAGTTCATCAAGGCACTGCTGGTCCAGATTGTCTGACTCCTAAACGGCGATTCGGCGTAGATCCCTCAGAGTGGTTGGTGGGTCACGTCGTCCATAAACAGCCCTTTTCAGTCTACCCAGACATGTCCGATACGGTTCATTTCTGGACAACATGCTGGCCACTCTAATCGAGCAATGTCGTCATCCTGAAGGAAGTCATTCATATGATGTACACGATGGGGGCGCGAACTGTCGTCCATGGAGACGAATGACTCGCCAGCACGTTGCCGATATGGTTGCACTATCGGTTGGAGGATGGCATTCACGTATCTTACAGCTGTTACGGCGCCTTCCATGACTACCAACGGCGCACGTCGGCCCCACGTAATGCCACCCGAAAACAGCAGGGAACCTCCATTTTGCTGCAGTCGCTGGACAGTGCGTCTAAGGCGTTCAGCTTGACCGGGTTGCCTCCAAACACGTCTCCGACGATTGTCTGGTTGAAGGAATATGCGACACTCATCGGTGAAGAGAACGTGATGCCAACCCTGAGCGGTTCATTCAGCATGTTGCTGGGCCCATCTGTACCGCGCTGTATGGTGTCGTGGTTGCAAAGACAGGCCTCGCCATGGACGTCGGAAGTGAGGTTGCGCATCATGCAGCATATTGCGCACAGTTTGAGTCGTAACACGACGTCCTGTGGATGCACGATTCAATATGGTGGCGTTCCGTAGGTAGCGGCCATCCACTGCAGTAGTAGCCCTTGCGCCGCCTGAGCGAGGCATGTCATCGACAGTTCCTGTCTCTCTGTATCTGCTCAATGTACGAACAACATCTCTTTGGTACACTCCGAGAGGCCTGGACACTTCCCTTGTTGAGAGCCCTTCCTGGCACAAAGTAACAATGCGGACGCGATCGAACCGCGGTATTGACCGTCTAGGCATGGTTGAACTACAGACAACATGAGCCATGTACCTCCTTCCTGGCGGAATGACTGGAACTGATCGGCTGTCGGAGCCCCTCCGTCTAATAGGCGCTGCTGATGCATGATTGTTTACATCTTTGGGCCGCTTTAGTGACATCTCTGAACTGTCAGAGGGACTATGTCTCTGATACAACATCCACAGTCAACGTTTATCTGCAGTAGTTCTGAGAACCGGGGTGATGCTAAACTTTTTTTGATGTGTGTAGTTCCTTCATCAACGGATCGTACACACACGGCTTCGGGATGATTTAATCTCATCCTCAGATGTATACATCTATGAAAAAATAGTGAGAATTATAAAATATAATGTTGTGAACTGACAAGACAGCCAGTCCACAGTGACGGGTAACCGAAAGGCACGCGCTTAAACTCACGCAGGCTAGAGAGGTCTGAAACAGGATACGTAATGAATGCTATAAAGAAAAGTACGTAGCCGCTGGAATACTTAACTTTAATCCATCATTGTTGTACATCGCTCTTGACGATACAAGTGAGACTCTGTAGATCATGCAATGTAATACTAATGGCGCCTTGCTAGGTCGTAGCCATTGACTTAGCTGAAGGCTATTCTAACTATCTGCTCTGCAAATGAGCGAGGCTTCGTCAGTGTGCATCGCTAGCTACGTCGTCCGTACAGCTGGGGCGAGTGCTAGTCCGTCTCTCGAGACCTGCCGTGTGCTGGCGGTCGGTCTGCGATCACTGACAGTGGTGACACGCGGGTCCGACATGTACTAATGGACCGCGGCCGATTTAAAGCTACCACCTAGCAAGTGTGTTGTCTGGCGGTGACACCACATATAATAATGGTAAAAAATAAGACACTTAAAGGGGAACAAATACTCACATAACATGGTCTCCTAATGTTTGGATGGGGATCGAATTGTCAGAACCGCTTAAATGGAATGACTACAAAACAAAACAGACCACAGAAGAAAATTATATGGAATGAACCTGCGTTTGGAAAGAAAAATATAAAGACTCACAAGACGAAAAAATCAATAGGTCACAAAAACCGCATGGCGGAAACATGACTATGCATGAAGTAGGAAGGCCAGGCCACCAGACAGCCCAAGTGTTATCGAAGCTGCCAGCGTGTAGTGTACCCGATATAAGTGACCGACGAGAAGTATGGAAGTATGCTGCTAGAAGGTGCAAAGACGCAGACGTAAGAAACACTATTTTGCATCAACCGAACGTTGAGACCTGAACCTGAAGACATTCTAGAACAGGAAGAGGAAGTAGGTGAAGAGTAAATGGAAGCTATGATAATGTGAGAAGAATTTGAAAAAGCGCTGAAAGACCTAAGTGGAAACTGGACCACTGGAGCAGACGACATTCGTTGAGAATTAGTGATTCTTGTGAGAGACAGAACCGTTCTGTCTGGCATGTAAGATATATGACAAAGGTGAAATACACTTCAGGAGGAATTCCCAAGACAGCAGGTGTTGACAGGTGTAATTACTACCATAAGTCATGGTTACAAAATACTGAAAAGAATTATTTACAGGATAACGGAAGAACTGGTAGAGGCTGACCTTGGTGAAAAACAGTTTGGGTTCTGGAGAAATGTAGAAACGCGCGTCGCAGTACTGGCCCTGTGATATATCTAACATGTATGGAAGATAGACTGAAGTAAGGCAAATCTAAGTTTATAACATTTGTAGATTTAGAGAAAGCTTTTGATAATCTGAACTAAACTACATTCTTTGATATTTTAGAGGTAACTGGGATAAAATACAAGGACCGAAAGGTTATTTACAACTTATACAGAAAACAGACTGCAAGTAGAGGACTCGAAGGAAATGAAAGGAAGGCAGTAGTTGAGAAGGGAGTGAGACAGGGGTGGAACCTATCCACGATGCTATTCAATCTGAACATCGAGAAAGGTGTGAAGTAGACCAAGGAGAAATTATGAAAGGGGATTAAAGTTCAGGAAGGACACATAAAAACTTCGCGGTTTGCTGATGACATTGTAATTCTCTCAGAGGTGGCCAAGACTTGGAACAGCAATTGAACGAATTGTTTTTTGTGTTGAAGAGAGATGACGAGATAAACATCAGAAACACGAGGTACTAGAATGTAGAAGAAGGTAATCAGGCGCTGCTGACGGAATAAGATTATGAAATGGAGCACTAAAAGTAGTACACGAGTTTTGTTATTTGGGAAGCAATGCAACTGATGACGGCCACAGCACGGATGAAATAAGACTCACACTGGTAACAGCAAGCAATGATTTTCTAAAAAGTGTTAGGAAATCGTTTCTGAATGTGTCTTTCTGGAGTGCAGTCCTGTATGAAAACTTAAATGTGGACGGAAGGCAATTAGACAAGAAGAAAATGGCTCTGAGCACTATGGGACTTAACACCTGAGGTCATCAGTCCCCTAGAACTTAGAACTACTCAAACCTAATTAACGTAAGGACATCACACACATCCATTCCCGAGGCAGGATTCGAACCTGCGACCGTAGCGGTCGCGAGGTTCCAGACTGAAGCGCTTAGAACCGCTCGGCCACACCGGCCGGCAGACAAGAAGAATGTAGAAGTCTTTGAAATGACGTGCTTTAGAAGAATGCTGAAGATTGTGTGGGTAGATAAGACGGGGTCGGTTGGCTGGACATATGCTGAGGCATCAAATATTTATCATTTCGGTACTGGAAGTCACGATAGTGACTGAAGATTGTATGGGTAGATAAGACGGGGTCGGTTGGCTGGACACATCCTGAGGCATCAAATATTTATCATTTTGGTACTGGAAGTAAGTGTTGGGGAGTGAGGGGGAGGGGGGGGGGCAGTAGAGGGAGAGCTGGAGCATAACGAAAGTGAGAGAGAATGTTTATTTATTACAACAAGATATTTACTATCCGTGTGGATCGCCAAAATCTCTAGTAATGAGCCTGTGAGCCTGATGGATAATAACTAGAGATTTTACAGATCTTAGCGGATAATAAATATTCCGTTCAAACAGGAGGTCATCAAGGAATTCTAGAATGTACGACATCTAGAGGGCGACATCTCCTAACACAGTTGCTTCATCACGATCATCGTCATCATGTCAGTTCGATCACTTGGCCTCTTTGAATCGACGTGCAACCTAAGATCTCTGCACGTTGTTCCATTTCCGCCAATCTTGCTCTTCCCGTTGACAGTTCAGTTCGGCTCTCTTTGTTAACCCTCTGTCTCATCCGCCCTGTCTTCCATTTGGTCTATTTTGGTGAACTGGGTTTCAATCGAGTACTTATTAGGACCATCTGCCATCTTCTCTTCGGGCGACATGACCAGCCCGCTGCCATTTCGAGGTAGCCGCTCTTTCCATTATGTCACTGACCTTTCTTGTCCGTCGGATATTAGTGCATCCTTTCTGTCTTTCCATGTGTAGCCCAACGCTGATCTTTCCATTCGTCTTTGGGGTACTATTAGTTTTGTAACCATGAGTTCACTTAGTGTTCATGTCTCACTCATTTATAATTCCTTTGTAAAGTATGAACGATAGTGACTTACGGAAGCTGCCCACAGCACATAGAACTGACGGGTTGTTCTCCACTACAATTCATGTGAAGATGTTTGAAACTGAACGAAACCAGAAATCATTATCAACACAAATTCAACAACAGAATGCAACAAAGAAATGTTACTATAATCAGTTTTCGCAGATTTATGTCTTTACTTGACACTAGGTCAAGCTTCCATGGATACAAGAAGCCAGTTTTCCTTAAAAAAATATCCAACACGAGTAAGGAACAATAACACTGTTTGTACGCTGTGGAGCGAGGAAAGGTAACACATCGAAGTCACTGTTGGAAGTCGGTTCATACAAACACAACTGTTTTCAGTGTTTGTGGACCATCTTCAGATCTGACGTCTGTTTTCCACGAAATTGCAGCGTCATCATTAGGTCTGCCCCTGCAGTCAAACGATGACAGTTTACCAGTGAGGATTCTTGTCACGTTAAAAAAAAAAAAAAAAAAAAAAAAAAAAGGCAGAAAGAAAAGTATTAATGAGAATTTCTTCTGAAACCGGAGTTCTATGACAGTAACACCATAAACGTTGTCGAGAATGTCTCGATTGACATACTACCACTCTTGACAGACGTGTCTTCCGCGTGAAATGGCTGCCTGAAGAGATGGGGCATAGTACTTTACACATAAAAGTGAAGATGGTAAATACTCTATAAATAATTCTGATAAACATAAATAAATGGCTCCATGTAGTGACTGACAAATACCAGCACGACTGATATTTCTGCGACGAGCGAAGAGTACAGGAACGACTGACTGCGGATCGAGAATCTTCCGTTTATGAATCAGCATGGTTTTAGAAGCCATCACTCGTACAGGGCGCAGCGTGCCCTTTTCGCATGAGATAAATTGCGAACTATGGATGAAGGGAAAAATGCGGATTCCATATTTATAGATTTCCGAAAAGCAGACCCACTGCAGACTGTTCAAGTAAATAGAAATATATGGAGAAGTTTCCAGATATGTGAGTGGTTCGAAGATTTAAGTAAAAGAACACAGTATGTTGTCCTCGACGGCGAGTGCTCATCAGAGGTGAGGGCATTTTCAGGAGTGCCCAAGGGAATTAAGTGTGATAGGACAGCTATTTTTTTCCGTGTACATAAATGATGTGGCGGACAGCGCGGGCAGCAATGAGCGGTTGTTTGCTGATGATACCGTGGAGTCCGGGAAGGAGTCGTTGTTGAGTGACAGTAGGACGATACGACGTAGGTATAGGATGCTGATGCAACCTATTGTTCAGTAGTGCACGAGTGTTGGTGTCCGCACTAGGTCGGAGTAAAGGCACACATCGAAGTACACTCCTGGAAATGGAAAAAAGAACACATTGACACCGGTGTGTCAGACCCACCATACTTGCTCCGGACACTGCGAGAGGGCTGTACAAGCAATGATCACACGCACGGCACAGCGGACACACCAGGAACCGCGGTGTTGGCCGTCGAATGGCGCTAGCTGCGCAGCATTTGTGCACCGCCGCCGTCAGTGTCAGCCAGTTTGCCGTGGCATACGGAGCTCCATCGCAGTCTTTAACACTGGTAGCATGCCGCGACAGCGTGGACGTGAACCGTATGTGCAGTTGACGGACTTTGAGCGAGGGCATATAGTGGGCATGCGGGATGCCGGGTGGACGTACCGCCGAATTGCTCAACACGTGGGGCGTGAGGTCTCCACAGTACATCGATGTTGTCGCCAGTGGTCGGCGGAAGGTGCACGTGCCCGTCGACCTGGGACCGGACCGCAGCGACGCACTGATGCACGCCAAGACCGTAGGATCCTACGCAGTGCTGTAGGGGACCGCACCGCCACTTCCCAGCAAATTAGAGACACTGTTGCTCCTGGGGTATCGGCGAGGACCATTCGCAACCGTCTCCATGAAGCTGGGCTACGGTCCCGCACACCGTTAGGCCGTCTTCCGCTCACGCCCCAACATCGTGCAGCCCGCCTCCAGTGGTGTCGCGACAGGCGTGAATGGAGGGACGAATGGAGACGTGTCGTCTTCAGCGATGAGAGTCGCTTCTGCCTTGGTGCCAATGATGGTCGTATGCGTGTTTGGCGCCGTGCAGGTGAGCGCCACAATCAGGACTGCATACGACCGAGGCACACAGGGCCAACACCCGGCATCATGGTGTGGGGAGCGATCTCCTACACTGGCCGTACACCACTGGTGATCGTCGAGGGGACACTGAATAGTGCACGGTACATCCAAACCGTCATCGAACCCATCGTTCTACCATTCCTAGACCGGCAAGGGAACTTGCTGTTCCAACAGGACAATGCACGTCCGCATGTATCCCGTGCCACCCAACGTGCTCTAGAAGGTGTAAGTCAACTACCCTGGCCAGCAAGATCTCCGTATCTGTCCCCCATTGAGCATGTTTGGGACTGGATGAAGCGTCGTCTCACGCGGTCTGCACGTCCAGCACGAACGCTGGTCCAACTGAGGCGCCAGGTGGAAATGGCATGGCAAGCCGTTCCACAGGACTACATCCAGCATCTCTACGATCGTCTCCATGGGAGAATAGCAGCCTGCATTCCTGCGAAAGGTGGATATACACTGTACTAGTGCCGACATTGTGCATGCTCTGTTGCCTGTGTCTATGTGCCTGTGGTTCTGTCAGTGTGATCATGTGATGTATCTGACCCCAGGAATGTGTCAATAAAGTTTCCCCTTCCTGGGACAATGAATTCATGGTGTTCTTATTTCAATTTCCAGGAGTGTAGTTCGGAGGAGGGTAGCTAGGTTTGTTACCGCTAGGTTCGAACAACACGCAAGTATTGCGAAAATGCTTCCGGGAACTCAAATGGGAATCCCTGAAGGGAAGGCGACGTTCTTTTGAGAAAATTTAGAATACCAGAATTTGAATCTGATTTCTGAATGATTCTAATTGTAGTAACCAAAACCAACCGCGGGAACGCCTTGGGCCGCGGATCTGAGCCGCCAGGCGGGGAAGCCGCCGGCGGTGGAGCACGCACCACCGGGTAAACACAGGACGAGTCGGACGACAGACCAACGACAACCGACAACAACCGACAATGACCGACACAACAAGGAACAGATAAACAACGGAGGCTTGTAGAAACCACAACACCAAACACCAACAGTAAATCCACTCGGAACCAGAGCCAGGCAAATGTCAACAACGAGCAACGACCAGAACGCAGTACCGCCGAGATAGAGACGCAATCCAGAGCGAGTACCAGACTGACTGGACTAGGTTTTTTAACACCTTGTACAAAGGTGGACTGTCAGCAGCATAGTATGCTGCTCTTCAGCCGTGAGTGGTATAATATATGACAGAATGGAGGTACAGATAATACAATAAGGAGTTAAGAAACGTTTTCTTAAAAACAGAATAGGTTTAGAAGCTTATAAAGAGTGTTTATTTAAAAATAGAGAATAGTACAGAAAAATCAATATGATTCGAAGTGAAAAATCATGAAATCGACACAGTTGAAGTAAACCAGTGAGCACTGAGTCTTCATGATGACGAAAGATATTTTAAAAAAAATAAAATAGATATGTTACTGTAAAGACATTATCCATTATTGACATCGTCTTCATAAACACATTTTAAAATATATCTACTGTTACAATTGTTTTAATAAATGAATGAGAGAACATAAAAGGATTACCTGTCACTATTTCAGTATGGTAATGCACTAACATTCGTATAAGGATCTTAAATTATGCCAGTATATATTATGTATTTGTGTTTTTCAACATATTATTCTATACTCGTTGATTTGCATGATATATTTCTGTTAGTAATTTCAATGTGCTTATGCTTATTTGGCTGTTTAGACAGCCAAGCGTACATGTTTGTTGGCACATGCGAATCACTTGTTTTCCTGGTATCCATGCTCTCCACTCTCCCTCAGTCGGCATGCGGCTACTAGCACAGTCTGTTATTCTAAGTGATTTTTCTTACTGATATGAGAAGCCCTTGATTCCAGGGACCTTAACTTTTACATATGAACATACAGACTGTTGGCGATAAATGTCATGTGGAGACAGCTTTTACTGACTGGTTTGCTAATGTGATGTTGTAAGTTCTATTTGCCCTGTGGTGATAAATACCACGTTATTTGTGATATTCCCTTCATTTGTTGCTGGTCCATGGCGTTTTCATTATAATTTATAGCACTGTATGCTGGTCTGTCCTTGTGAAGAAGATGGGTTTAGATCCATTGAAACTGTGTCAAGGTTATCTGAAAACCATCATTTTTTTGCAACTGGTTGGCTGTCCTATATTCCTGCACTTCCTTCGATAGTAAGAGTATAACAATGCAAATTAAAAGCAATAGAAAATACAAGGATCTATATGAGACCGGCTGCGTGTATTGTCGAGATGCGATGTTCGTGCACTGCCACGTTAACAGAGGCGAATGATTCAGTTTACCAGTAACCATAGCAGCATTCGTGAGCTTTTCATCACACTCAACACCCCATGGCTTGGGCATGTTTTTCACCACACCAAAGAACTCTAAGAAATAGTTATGACTATAATGCAATTCAACTACTTTCGGTTTTTTGCTCTGAGGTTTTACTAATTTCACTTGAAGACAGACCACTCCACACAATGGACTTATTCTGAACGAAGAAAATACTTTAATAACTAATAAAAAGTACTGGCCGAGTAATCTCGATATTCGCACTACTGCAGAGCACGGCTGTGATAAAACTAAACTGAAATATTCAGACAGTGGAAAGTCTAGATTTAACAAAACCATACAGTTGAACTGAAATACTGTATTGTTGTCTGAGAATGTGTGGGTCCCTTGGCGCCGAACGAGAAGAGCACTGAAGTTTAAAAAGCGGCTACAAGTTGGAACAAATATCTAAACAAGGCAATAATTAAGACAGACATTTTCGGTGATCCCTAGGATTTTAGGAAAAAGCAGGTACACCCAACCATTTACGAAACATGTGCTCTTACAAAGTACTCTTACCCTAGCGGCATATCCACTGCAGTGGTGCAGGCTAGAATACAATGAACTTAAGCAAATAATAATATTGACTAAATACATGACATTTAATTTGTATGGAAATGCACTGATTGAAAAGAAATCGCAAAGCCAAAAAATAATGTAGAGTAATGAAACTAGGGAATACATTTGTATAGGTAACATAATTAAGTGATTAACATTGTAGCATCATAGCTTAACGTAAGAGTGAGATACGCCACTGCAAATGTAAAATGCAGGTACATTAATAACCGGTGTAGCCCTCAGAATGTTAAATGCAGGCATGCAGACATGCGTGCATTGTGTTGTACAGGTGCAGGGTGTCAGTTTGTGAGATGGACTTCCATGCCTGTTGCACTTAGTCGGTCAATACAGGGACGGTTGATGCTGTTTGTGGGCACGCTGGAAATGTCTGATGACGTCCCATATGTTGTCGACCGGATACAGATCTGGTCATCGAACAGGCCAAGGCAACACTTCGACGCTCTGCAGATCAAATGTTCAAATTCAAATGTGTGTGAATTCCTAAGGGACCAAACTGCAGAGGTCATCGTTCCCTAGACTGACACACTACTTGAAATAAATTAACTTATGCTAAGAACAACACACACACACACACACACACACACACACACACACACATGCCCGAGGAAGGACTCAACCTCCGGCGGGCAGGCCACGCGGCTCTGCAGATCATGTTGGGTTATAACAGCAGTATGTGGGGGGAGCGTTATCCTGTTGAAAAACATCCCTAGAACGTTGTTCATGAATGGCAGCACAACAGTTCGAGTCACCAAATTTGCAGTCAGGGTGCGTAGGATAACCACGAGAGTGCTCATACTGTCGCAATATTGCACCACATACTGTAACTCTAGGTGTACGTCCAGTGTGTCTACCACGCAGATAGGTTGATTGCAAACCCTCAACTGGTCTAACACACGGGCGTCATTGGCGCCAAGGCAGATTCACCTTTCATCAGAAAACGCACCAGACGTCAACCCTGCCCTCCAATGAGCTCTTGTGTGACACTACTGAAATCACAAGTGGCAGTGGTTTGGGTCAGTGGAACGCACGACACAGGGCGTCTGGCTCGGAGCTGTCCTTGAAGTAACTGAGTTCGTTGTGTCAGTGTAGTGCCAACTGCTACTCAAATTATTCCTGCATTTGTAGTACGATGAGCCAGAGCCCCACGCCGAACACGATGGTCTTCCTTTTCCGGTAGTGCCACGTGACCGTCCTCAACCCGGTCTTCTTGCGACCATACATTCTCGTGACCACCGCCGCCAGCAGTCATGTGCAATGACTACGTTCCTGCCTAGTCTTTCTGCAATACCTCAGAAGGAACAACCAGCTTCTCGTAGCTCTATTACACGACCTCGTTAAAACTCAGTGAGGTGTCGGTAATGGTGTGTCACCTTAAAGGCATTCTTGACTAACATCAACAAAACACCTCCAGTTTCAAAGGTAACTAACGCTCGTCATGTTTCAGATGAAGAAACACCACACCGTTTATGTCGCACACCTCCTCCTTGGTGTTGCGATTTTTTTCCGTTAGTGTAAGAGTCATCAGCAATTATTAAATAAGTGTACCACCCGCAGGGTTAGCTACTTACCACACATTTAACAACCACTAACGACAATAAGACTCTTGACAGCGTGACCACCACTTCATTGCAACACTGACTACATGAATAGACTGTTAATCAGTCGTCGTAACTGTCTACTCGACCTGACCCATGCGTTCGGAGTCACTTCAAAAGTAGTGAGTTAGCTGGAGTTCTAGTGTGTATTTAGTGGAAATGTTTAACCAGATTCAAAATATAGTGGTAAAAGTTCTGCCGTTCCCATTGGTAAGTGGCTGATTTGCAGTTCTAACAAGCCATTCCATGGAAAGATTCACCACACCTCTCTTCTAGTTCGAAAGTATGCAGACCTAACAAGAGGAAACCAAAGATCGTAGATATCAGGTTGGTTATCTGACAACTTGGGAGAACAGTGATGGGCTCAAACAACTCAAATACAATTTTCCATAACCTTTGAAAATGACGTTACAAACTGGCCCCCAGAGGCTGACTTAACATTTAAACAACCATGAAACTAAGACGCAATGGTCTGAATTTTAGAATTAAAAAGAATTAACGTGAAATGTAAGGAATATGCACTGCCTCTATACCTCCAGCGAGAAACAAATTCCAGCGTCGTAATAGGCTGAAATTTAAGAGATTAGTCAGGAAGAATCAGTACGCAAAGAAGGGGTTATGGCAGTACTTAGGAATGAAAAGATACGTTTGAAGTTCTCTAAGGCAGTAGATACTGCAATAAGGAATATCTCAGTAGACAGTACAGTTGAACATCTCTAAAAAGGGAAATCACAGAAATTGGAAAGAAATACCATAGGTACAAAGAAGGTAAGTGCGAAAAAACCGTAGGTAACAGAAGAAATACTTCAGTTGATCGATGAAAGAAGGAAGTACAAAAATGGAATTCAGGAATACAGAAATCAAGTCACTGAAGAATGAAATAATTAGGAAGTGTGGGGAAGCTAAGACGAAACGGCTGTATGAAAAACGTGAAGAAATAAAAAAGAACTGATTGTCGGAAGGACTGACTCAACATATAGAAAAATCAAAACAATCTTCGTTGAAAGTAAACACTAGCGTGGAAACATTAAGTGTGTAATGGGAATTCTACTGTTAAATGCAGACGAGAGAGCGGATAGGTGGAAAGAGTACATTGAAGGTATCTATGAGGGGGATGACACGTCTGATGTGAGAAGAAACAGGGGTCAATATAGAAGAGATAGGGGATCTTTTAACAAGAAGAAAAACGTATTAACATCTAAGAGCATCAGCCTTGAAATCAAGAAAAGATTTTTGAAATCATATGTGTGGAGTGTGGAATGCTATGGGTGTGAAACATGGACTCTCGGGACAGAGGAAGACCAGAAGCTAAATTCTTTTGAAATGTGGTGCTATAGACGCATGCTCAAAATAAAATGTATCGACAAGGTCACAAACGAAGTGGTTCTGGAAAGAGCAGGTGAGAAGACAAGCTTCTGGAGCTTCATTGTTAAAAGAAGAGTGCAATTTACAGGCCATCTATTAAGACATAAAATAGGACTCCTGAAAACAATCATAGAGGGATATGTCGAGGGAAAAAGACCAAGAGGAAGACCACGACTGAGGTACATGGATCAAATCGTGAAAGATGTGGGACGTAACACCTATAAAGAAATGAAGAGAAAAGCTGAAAGACGCACAGAATGGAGACAAGCTGCCATTGTAGCTGTTACAAACCAATCCTTGGATCGACCACTACAGAAGAAAGGAAGGGGATCAATTATTAGAATCCGAATATAAAAGAGCTTTGGAAGACTTGAGATAAAATTAGGCAGAAGGGATAGAAAACATTCCATCACATTTTCTACCATTCATTGGGAACGCAACAAAACGACCATACAAGGTGACATGTAGAATGTATGAATCTCGTGATATATCAGGCTTTCAGGAAAAATCATCTTCACAGTTCCGAAGATTACAGGAGCCGATAAGTGCACAGTCAGCTTAGCAGCTCCTGCATCCAAGTTGCTAACAAGAATAACATACAGATGAATGGAAAAAAACTGATGACTTGTTAGACGACGATCAGTTTGGCTTTAGGAAAGCTGAAAGCACAAGGGAGGCAATTCTAACGTTGCGGTAGATAATATAAGAAATTCTAAAGAAAGCCCTGGAAAAATCGTTCACCAATGTCAAATGGTGCAAGATGTACTAAATTCTGAGGAAAATGGGGGTCAGCAGTAGGAGGCTGGGAGGGGGGGGGGGGGGGGGAGAGCAGGAAATAATAAGAGTGGGAGACAAAGAGGAAACTGCTTGGATTAAAAAGGGATGTAAGACAGGAATATGGTCTTTCGCCCCTACCGTTCTAACTATACATTGATGAAGCAATTATGGAAATAAAATAAAGGTTTAGGAGTGGAATTAAAATTCAGGGTGAAAGGATATCATTGACACGATTGCCTGATGACATTGCTACCCGTAGTGAAAGTGAAGAAAAATGACATGATCTGCTGAATGGGATGAACAGTAATGAATACAGAATATGGACTGAGAGTAAATCGTAGAAAGAGGAAAGTAATGATAGAAGCAGAAATGAGAATCGCGAGAAACATATCAGGACTGATCGTCACGAAGTAGATACACTAGACTTCTCCCACATAGGCAGCAAAACAACCAATGATAGACCGAGAAAAGAGGACACCAAGTAGACTTGGATTGGCAAACAGGACATTTCTGCCAAGTAATGTCTGCTAATATCAAATACAGGCCTTAATTTGAGGAAGAAATACTGAGAATGTACGTTTGGAGCACAGCATTGTATGGTAGTAAAACATGGACTGTAGGAAAACCGGAAGGGAAGAGAATCGAAGCATTTGAGAGGTAGTTCTACAGACGAATGTTGAAAATGAGGTGGACTGACAAGGTAAGGAAAGAGGAGGTACTGAGCAGAATCGGAGAGGAAAGGAATATGCGGAAAGTATTGACAAGAAGAAGTGACAAGTTGGTAAGACGTGCGCTATTACATCAGGGAATAACCTCGATGGTGGCAGAGGAGCTGTGGAGGGTAAAAACTGTAGAGAAAGATAGACTTGAATACATCCAACAAGTAATTGAGTACAAAGGTTGCAAGTTCTACTCTGAGATGAAGAGGTTGGCACAGGAGACGAATTCGTGACGGGCCGCCTCAAACCAGTCAGAAGACTGACGACTCACAAAAAAAAGTTAAATTTAATATTTGGTGCTGCAGCATTTCCCCTCCTCTTCTTTTTATAAACAGGGAATTTCAGTATCAGGGAACTCTACGTTGCGCAAAGTCGGTCACAGTTAACAATGCACGGCCAGAATCTTCGGCATGGACAAATTTCTTAAGCACAAGGTTTAAGCCCGGCAGTGTAGGTCAAATGCTTTTCCCCTTACAACACTTGACTAGTAACACAAAACAGTAAAGAGAACGCAACAGGCCGATCACCTGACAAAATTAAATGGCTCTGAGCACTATGGGACTTAACTTCTGAGGTCATCAGTCCCCTAGAACTTAGAACTACTTAAACCTAACTAACCTAAGGACATCACACACATCCATGCCCGAGGCAGGATTCGAACCTGCAACCGTAGCGGTCGCGCGGTTCCAGACTGTAGCGCCTAGAACCGCTCGGCCACTCCGGCCGGCTGACAAAATTAGGAATAACTAAAAATCTGTTTGCATCTAGGCACCGCGCTTACGAAATACAGTCAACTGCGGCCAAACCAGGCGCGAGGCGCCCAAAGCGAGTTCCTTTACAGCCCCCGACATGAAAAGAAAGGCCAGGGGACTGCCACATTAAAGTACCTACTAAACCAAATGAATTAGCAATATACTACAGGAGCAGCTTCTTGGCCAAGTTTCAAAACATTACACTGTTAAAACAAGGGGTATCAAACTGGCTTGAAATAACTGGCCGCTCAAGCCCTTAAATGAGAAAAGTAGTAGTTATGTGGAAGACTTATTAGATTACAATTACACAAGGTATCAAGGGCGACCTTCACTGACCGCTTGCGGCCTTACAATGAAGAAAACAGCAGTTACATGAAACAGTTAATAGATTACAATTAAATAACTTAGCGAGCGGACTTCCTCGCCGAAGATGGTGCAGGCCGGCGGGGCTCGTAGAGGCTCAGGTGCGAAAGCACTGCCGTCGAAGAGTTCCATAATGTGGCGTTCCACGATGTCCCGTGACGCTGCAACAGACTGAAGACGCGAGACGTCCAGCCACCACTGTACGCTCAACACAGCCGCTCAGTAAGATGACTGTAGCTGAGTAAGCTTTTTGTACTACACTCGCACTGTGCCACAAAACAAGACGGTATAATAGCAAAGTCCGCAGCTCGTGGTCGTGCGGTAGCGTTCTCGCTTCCCGCGCCCGGGTTCCCGGGTTCGATTCCCGGTGGGGTCAGGGATTTTCTCTGCCTCGTGATGACTGGGTGTTGTGTGCTGTCCTTAGGTTAGTTAGGTTTAAGTAGTTCTAAGTCCTAGGGGACTGATGACCATAGCTGTTGAGTCCCATAGTGCTCAGAGCCATTTTTTATAATAGAAAAATAGTTCCAGAAGTACTGCCGAGCATGAGCTAAGAAACCTAAACACCCAGACATTTGCAACTCCTCTCGGCTCGGCTCCGATTTACAAAGGCACCGGGAAAGAGGCAGGCGGGGCAGTGAGTCTCTTATACGGCCGGAACGATTGTACTCACTTGCAAAAGTTCGATATACCCTTTCAGACAAGAAATTGTTTCTCGAAGGCAGAGTTCCACTAGATGAATAAGCAACAAGGTGGCTTAATTCTGCGGCCACCAGTCAGCTACCATGCGCAACTAGATTTCCACACAGCAAATTAATCAATTCAGAAAACTTGACTGACCCCTACACTAAGAAACGGGCTAACTCCAGAGAGCCGTCGTGCACACACAGACTTCCCAATGCCCACCGTCAGCAACCCTTACAACCCCTTCGCCAGAGCACCGCCGGTCGGTCCCAGCTCACTACTCTTCGCCGAAACGCCTCGCTTCTCCGATCGCGACACAACCACCACGCCCCCTAGATGAACACCGGCCGCGAACTCATGCGGACTAAGCGGCAAATTTTTAAAAGGAAAGGAAGCCGACACGTCTCACAGACCGTCTAAGCAAACCCATCGAATTTTTTAAGCATGGTGAGCAACAACTGAAAGGAAATCTAGAGATATCCTACTTAACGGCAAAATCCAAGTCACCACAGATTATTTGTGAGAAATTACTTCTTACCGCAGCTGTCAAAATGTGCGAAATCATGCCCGGAGGATTTTTCTTTTCTCTGACAAGCTGAAGTCGATACCACTCTCGTCATATTGATGCAACAGCCCCTGACATGAAAAATCAGTTGCTACCACGTCTTCATGATAGCGCAAATTTTGCCCTGCAACTTGACGACAGTACTGATATCTCAGCTACTTATTTTTGTACACTACCGTTATGAAAATGAAATGCAGGAGAGCTTTCTATTTTGTAACGCTCTGGAGGGCAATTCCTTTTTTGTTAACCAGAATCTTTCAGGGACATATTGTACTTGTATATCTACCGATGGGGTCGCAGCATTTGCTGCAATTAAAAAGGGTGTCATGGCAAGAATGTGTACTGTTTCCTTTTCTGTAAAATTTACACATCACATAATATACAGGGGTGCCTTGACATTTAAAGTAATATTACCCGAAGGCAATAAAGTGCTAAGCGATGCTGTCACTGTTGAAAATTTTGTGAAAGTGCGAGTTTTAAACGGTAGGCTATTTTCCAATCTTTTCGAGGAGATGGGTTCCACCTATGATTCGCTTCTATGGCACCCAGAGGTACGTTGGTTGTCTCGTGGTTAAGTTCTTCGTCACATTGTGGAAGTGAAGGATGAGCTTGTGCTTTTCCTATTGGAAAGCAGTTCGACACTAGCGGGTATTGTGCCGATGTTTTTAAGAAACTGAACGGTCTTAACGTATCGCTCCAAGACCGAGAGAGGAATATCATCTTTCTAAGTGAGTAAGTTCCCGCGCTTAAGAGAAAACTTCTAGTGTGAAAAACGCAGATGTAGAAGGATAACTGCGAGATGTTTTCTTGTCTGAATGATTTCGTGAAGGAAAATGATTTGGATGTGGGTAAAATTAGTAGAATTGGCGTACTAAATCTCGAAGACCTTTGTCAACAATTCGAGGATAAACGTCCAGGAACTTCATCTGAATATGACAGGATCCACAAGTCTTTCGATAAGATCGTAACATACCACTTGTCAGCAGTAAAACACGCCCTATTAATAGAACTCTCAAGCGAAAGAACACTTCGAAATGAATTTAAATCGAAGTCCCTTGAAAGTTTTTGGATGCAAACTCGGAATAAATATCGCAGTTTAGCAAGAAGGGCAGCGAACGTTTTGTAACCCTTTGCATCAAGTTACTTGTGTGGGTGAACATTTTCCTCAACGGCATTAAATCCGATTAAATATCTGTCTCGACTGCAGGTGGACGGGAATCTGCAAATTGCTGTTTCAAACATCCAACCAGGACTAGATCTGCTTTCTTCACCGATTCAAGCAGACACATCACACCAAATGTGCAAATGGCCGAAAATTTGCGAATTTTGAACCATGTGCATTTTACTCTTCTTTACTTTCTTTTTGGGTGATCAGTTTGAATATAACAGCCTTTAAATTAACATTCAGATGTTGACTATTGTTTTATCGTCATCTTTACGTCGTGATCTTTCAAATATTAAAAAATTCTGAACGATTTAAAAGCAATACAGATGGAAACAGTTAAACTTTAACTAATTTGTGAACTAATTTGTGAACTAATCAGTTAAAATTTTATAGAGAAATACACATTTGCTTAGTTTTAATAACTGCACACACAGCTGTGCTTATTTATGAACTTGTTGTTAACGTTTCAACACACGTATGACAAAAAAGAAATGTTTAACTATGATGTGCTGAGAGAACACTTTCTAATTGTTATGACTGTTGTGTTAACTGATAGTTGCAGTAATAAGACAGAAGTAAATAGATATCGTGAGCAATTTTACGAGAACTATGAGAAGTTCTGAGGAAGGGAAGAAAAATGGGGGAGGGGGAACAAAATAATTTTTCCAGAAGGGAGCCCGACGGATAAAATTTGAGAACCTCTGCCTTAGACGACAGTGATACTATAACTATCACTCTGATATTTTTGTCGTCGATAGCAGAGTCTATGGACATTACAGGTTTAGCCGCTTCGCCACAAGAGGCGGGAACGACGACACGTGACTGCCGGTCGCGCATAGCACCCGTTTGGGGAACTACGAAAATGGAAAATTTGCAACAAAATCTTCCTCAAACTTATGTAGTATCCACAATGACTTAGACAGCGAGCACAATGACGTTTCACCACAACAGATCTTGAAGTTAAGAGGACAACACAAAAATTAAAGAAAAAGGAAGTCAGCAGGTATAGTTGAGATCCTGTTATTCTACTATTACACTAATAGTACCATACATAACGACTGAATAAGAGTCGGTTTGGACATACATTTACCAGTAAAATCAAACATCTCAAAACAACTCTTTCTATCAGAGAAAAAAATTGCATAATAAATTGTATACATGTGTAATAAATTGCGCAAGGAGATGGAAAAGATTAGCGAAATAAATGTACATCTACATCTACATGATTAATTTGCAATTCATCGTTAACTGCATGCAGAGTGTTCATCGGACCACTTTCAGGCTATTTCGGTACCACTCGCTCTCGAACAGCGCTTGGGAAAAAGGAGCGCTTAAATATTACAGTGCGAGTTTTGGTTCCTCTTATTTTATTATGATGATCATTTCTCCCTGTTCAGGTGGAACCAACAAAAATTTTCACCCTCTGAGGAGAAATTTGGTGACTGAAATTTTATATGAGAAGATTCAGCCGCAACTAAAAATGCATTTGTCTTAATGACTGTCACTGCAATTCGCGGATCTTATTCGTAGCATCATCTCCCCTATGTCGTGATAATACAGAACGAGCTGCCCTTATTTCAACTTTTTCGATGTCGTCCGTCAATCCTAACTGATGCGGATCCCATATCAACACTCCAGAAGAAGGTGCATAAGCATAGTGCAAGCAGCGCCTTTAGCAGACCTGTTATATTTTCTAAGTGTTACGCCAATAAATCGGATTCTTTTGTTTGCCTTCCCCACAACATTACCGACATAATCGTTCGAGTTTAATTTTTTCTTAACTGTAATCCTTAAGTGTTTAATTGAATCGACAGTCTTTAGTTTTGTGTGATTTACCGGTTCAGAAAGGCAGCTAGACATTCTACACATTAGTAATACATTCTACACATTTAAAGATTACTTAGAGCACTCAGAGCAGTGGTTCCTAAAGAAAGATGGAGAACTATACCGACGGAAAAAAATCGCAACACCAAAAAATAATTAATGAAGAATAATGAAATTTCTGGAGTAAATGTGTCTAGGTAACATATTTAAGTGATTATCGTTGCAAGATCACAGGCTAACGTAAGCGCGAGATACGCGATTGAAAATGTGAAACGGTGGTACATTAATAACCGGTGTAAACCCCAGAATGTTGAATGCATGCATACAAACGTGCATGCATTATCTTCCAACGGTCTAGGATATGAGTTTGAAGGATGGAGTCCCATGCCTGTTGCACTTGATCGGTAAGTACTGAGATGGTTAACGCTGTCTGTGGATGAAGCTGGAGTTGTCGCCTGATGCTGTCCCATATGTGCTCGACTGAGATAGATCAGGAGATCGAGCAGGCCAAGGTAACATGTCGGCGCTCTGTAGAGCATGTTGGGCTACAACAAAGCACTCCTGGAATGCTGTTCATGTATGGCACACAACAGGTCGAGTCACCAGAATGACGTACAAATTTACAGTCGAGGCGCATGGAATAACCACGTTAGTGTGCCCGGTGTCATACGAAATCGCACCCCAGACCATAACTCCAGATGGTCCAGTGTCTGTAGCACGCAGACAGATCGGTTGCGAGCCCTCAGCTGGTCTCATTGTTACCAACACGGTGCCATCTCTGGCAATGAGGAGGAACCAATTTTCACTAGAAAACACAACATCTCCTCCCTACCCTCCAATGAGATCTCGCTTGACACTGAAACGTCCCCTTTGAACAATTTATACAAGACTGTGCTTAAACTGAAACACAATATTTTTTAGCGCAACGCAATCTGACTTTCAAAAACCCCTACAAAAAAATGGCCCTGACTAACATTAACCTATACGTTTCACAAATCGCTTACCTCACAAAAATCTTGGTTACTCGAACTACTGCAATACAGCTAGCGCCACTACTGCCAGCTAAATAAAAGATTCAAACTACTGAAGGCACTAACTACTGATAGGCATAGTTAGCAAATGAAAGATTTTAATAGAGAACAAACAATGTATTTACCTTAATATCATCAAAAGTCATAATATATATAGCAGTTCATGACATCCAGTCTTACAAATTTCAAAACTCCGCCATCTCTCTCCCCACATCCACCACTGCTGGCGGCTCACCTTCAACTGCGCAACGCTACGCGCTGTTCACAGCCAACTGCCCAACACTACAATGGCAGACAACAATGCAAACTAGCCACAGACTGCACACAGCACAGCCAGTGATTTTCATATAGAGCGCTACATGGCGTTACCAATATAAAAACCCAAACAGCCTACTTACTTAGCCCCCATGCTCCCCACAAAAAATTTTACAAATTGTTTTGGGAAGTGGCCAATACAGATTTGAAAAAATTTTTCATAGTTACAATAACAAAGATATCAAATGCACACACTTATTGATACAATGTTGGTCAAAAGCTAAAATTTTCTCACAGTCCATAAAGACAGTCCTGATCATTTATCACAGTAAAATTGCAGTGTTTTTCTCAAAGTCTGAGCAGTAAAAGAAAATCCACATGGAAGTAGTGGATTTCCATGCAGTCTTGAAGAAGTAGTGTTGTCCTTCCAACGGAAAGACAGTGCTGACTCTTGACATGCAGACAGGTAATGGGCCACAACAGAGCAAACCCACCGCAGAGTCAGTCGAAGTTTTGAAGAATACTGGTAGGTAGGTCATCGCAGAGTAGACCCACTGTAGTCCTGGTAGGGATTACGGAGTTGGTGGGCCATCAAAGATGCAGACCCACTATGGTCCTTGTAGAGATAATGGTATTGGTGGGCCATCAAACGTGCAGACCCACTGTAGTCCTTGTAGAAATAATGGTACTGGTGGGCCATCAAAGATGCAGACCCACTGTAGTCCTTGTAGAGACGGCCAGCAGCCATCTGTTGCGACTGTGCAGGTGCACAATCACCATCGAAGAGTCTTGCGGAGAATATAGCAAGTCCATAAACCACCACTTGTCCACTCACAAAAAATTTGTTTGAAATGTCCTTAGAACCAGCAATGCTGTTATCCAGTCCCTTGCTGAATTATTAACACACGTGCAAACACTAACAGTCCCAACTTCTCACATATTGTGCATTACTATAACCAACAGAAACGTGTGCAGTGAAATGTAACTTACAAGTTACTTAATTTGATGAACTGCTGTCAATTACAATTTTATAACATTAGAATACAATAAAAAAGGTACAAAATAAATCATTAAAAACATAATAATACAGAAAACATTTGTAGTACAACAGGCTTTACAAAACAATAGAAATAAACATATACATCAGTGTTACAGGAATTATGACATAAGTAAATATATAAAATAATGAGAATAGTTTTCGGAACATTAATTTCACACTTGAGCACAGAAACAGAACAGAATTAATAATGTCTAAACATCTTTACAAAGTGAATAACATATTATTAATGCAAATTATATTTGAGGATAACAGTATTCCTCATCATAGTGAATGTACCTTAGTACTAGAAAAATTCTACAACATAAATCGTATTAGATAAACATATAAAGACAGGAAGAACATAAATACACAAGGGTACACAAACACATAGTGGGATAACACAAGGAAAGGACAGGGTTTGTTTTACTGCAGTATTTTGCAAACAAAACTTTCTTTACTTCTCAGAGATCTCCCTTCGTTCATCATTATTTCCAAACAGTCCTATCTATACCTGCTTTCTGTACTTTTCTCGTATAGCCTCTCAGTGCATTTCTTCAAATTCATCGCAACTCATTCTCTTATAGGCTACCCCCTCTTAAGCTAACTTAAATCTACTGAGCTCAGATGCATAAACTAAGGGACAAGGCAATGCAGCAGCACAAAACAATTAACACAAACAGCAATGACAAAAAAATGGAAATTGGCAAAGCAAGCTACAGTAAATCTAAATTACCAAGCAATGCAACATTACAACTAATATGAGCCAATCTGCAGCAACAAGAAAAATAAATCAGTAGTAAAACTAGCATAACAGGGTAATACAAAGTGAAATTTTGTGGCACTATGCCTGGCAAACAGCTGCAGCAAATGCAATAACTTATATCTAAACATGAGAAAGCTCAAGCAGAAAAAATATTACAGTAAATATGGCCATGTTTAATACCTATGTCACATCTTAACACTAGAGTGATGCATCACTGTAACTTGCTCTAGCAGACAAGTTACCAAGTCACTGACAAAAATTATGTATGCAATTCCTGTGAAGTGGAAATATCTTTTTGTGCTCCCTCATTTTTTGGAGTACATCCATCATAAAATTATTTCTTACTGGATCTGTAGGCATAAAATATTTATATTAGTACATCTATAAAATTTTATTTTAACCAATGCTGCAGTGCAGCTAGGAAGTAGATATTAAACAAAATAGGCAAATCAATGCGTGAAACGTCATTCACTAGCCATATGGCATTTCATAATGCAGTAAACAATCTTTCAACTAGCAAGACAATAGACATGAAATGTTTCTCATCATTTCATTTCAGTAAATATCATAAATTAAGAACTCTACAGTGTAATCATGTTTTCAAGTTTGAGGGTGTCGTATTTACGATGCTTTCTACAAAGGAATGTCAATAGCGAGGATAATGGCCTCTTTTTTTTTTCTTCTCCACCTGTGCCTCTGAAAGGCACACACTAATGGCTTTTTTCCAGTCGTCTGTCGTGCAGCTGGGTGCCCACAACGCATTACGTGAAGGTGGTCACTTAACTTTCTTACCGAAATATTTACGACAGCAGTTTCCGCTACAGTGACAGTGTCATATAAAAATATTTCACAGCTCAAGAATTTGCGTTACAAATCTGTAGAAACAAAATCCTATTGATATAACAGTGTCCAAAAAATTTTCGTCGGCATTGTAATACATTCACGCATTTACATACATTTCATAACTCTTAAAGTACGATTCTTGGTTTCCAACAACCTTTTTCACAAACCAGAGTCCCTAACCACTACTCATTATTCCTTATCTTATTCGTCGACACTTCTTCAATATTTCATCATAACAGATACGTAGCATAATCAAATAACTCATATAGTATCAGCTTATTGATCATAAACATACCTCAACAGCATAATACACATCGTCGTCGTAAAAATAACATCATAACACCTCAGTCAAATCTCAAAATCGTCGTAGCTTCCTCCAATAATTTCAAAACCTAAAAAAAATTCTCTGCTCATTTCAATAGTGTTATCTACCTCAAACGTACTTTAAAAATCATGATCTCATACCAAATACATCATTCAAAGCTCTCATAGTATCACAATGGTTCCAAAAAAAATATGAACAGTTCACACAGTGCAGACAAAATACAATTTCATAAGTGTGAAGTTATCCAACTGTGTAATTGCGTAAACATCTGTCACTGACATAGTAAAAATAAATATTTGTCTCTCTCAGTTAAATGATCAGATAGCTGTGCAATTCTGTGTTGGAGAAATATGGTACCGATATGTAAAGTTGTATAAGCAAATACCATATTAGCTAGGGCTCCTTGTGCTTGCCACACACTTACTTTGTGTACCCCCCTGAGGATTAATGTAATTATACCCTCAGGTGTTACAGATTACAGCAATGGAATGAAATGTATCACGGAAAACCTTTGTATCATTGTACTTCAAATATCTTTAAAAATAAATGTTTTAAGTACAAAATTAATCACTCAAATACGTGTACTGTAGCGCTAAACTGTGCGTCTTGTAAGATAATCTCTGTGGAAGTGTCGTAGTTATCGTCCTCCGAAAGCTAAGTTCCGCAAAAGTCAATGTACTTACCTCATCATAAACAAAAGTGAAATGCTTTGCGTATAGATATCTTAGTTATTATGTACATTACCGTGATCAAGAAAGTACTATACTGTAACGTATTGTTGTGCTACGGAAAAGGCTGTCTCATTGTAGCTATGCCACAAAAGTTACTACTAAAACATGTTTTACTTTCCAGAATAATTCAGAAAAACTGTGCAGATATAAAACAGATACACCACAAAAGCAACATTGTAAATTGTCACTCATTAGTAGCGTCGTGATAAAATCGTGTAGCTGTCACATAAACTAATCACTGTGTCATCTGGTATCTCACAGAAAGTACTTTAAATCCAGAATGTATTTTCAAGTAAACCAAAATGTTGCATTAAAATCTCATTAGCAGTACTGGTAAATGTTCTAAGTATGTGAGCCTTATAGTCGTTACGTAATCGTGCAACTAACAAGCAAGAATGTACAAATAACAACACTATGTCGTCTGCTCACTATAACAATGCATTCGTAATTTCTGTTGAAATAAGTTCTCTTGGTTCTTGACTGGATATTTAACTTCAAACATTGTTGCATGTTAACAGATTCTAAGTCTGACAAAGCATACTGGAAATGTGAAGTGAAAAGTTTTATGGCAAAGACAAAGTTAAAAAGCAGATTATCTTTCAATAAACGGTTTTACATGTGAAATGTGGTGTAAACCTTTACTCTTCCTATTACGCAGAGTTTCAACTTCAACGCAATTATCATGTGATATACGTCGGATTCTGTAAGGTCCATTGTAAACTAGAAAGAATTTGTGACTCAAGTGTTTCTTCTTATGTGACAATGAATGAGCTTTAATGAGAACTTTCTGACCAATATATAATTTCTTTGCGTTTGCTTTGTCGTGTAGTTTTCTCCTTTTGTCTTCTGCAGATTTTATATTTTTAATAGCTAAATCAATTATGTCTTTGTGTCGAAGTTTACGTGTATTCGGAAAAGGTACAAGCTCTCTGATTCTGTTCGGTGGTTCTTCATTCTTTAGTACAAGATTAGGTGGTAAAGCAGTGGAGTCGTGAGGCATTTCATTCAGCACGTTTTGAAATAAGTGTAAATATCTGTCCCAGTGCTGATGCTTTCTGCGACAATAAAGTCTGCAAAGCTTATTGATTTCTTTCATAATCCGTTCAGACGGGTTACAATGTGGTGAGTACAATGAAATGAAAACAGGTTTGATTTTATGATTCCGAAGCATGCGTGACCAAACAGCAAATCTGAATTGCGATCCGTTATCTGAAATGGCTTTACTAACGTGTCCAACTTCACGTAAGAAATTTTTAACAAAGGCGTTGGATACAGACCGTCCAGTGGCTTTACGTAACGGAGTGAAAGAAACAAATTTTGAAGTAAGTTCAACAGCGACTAGAACGTACGAAAATCCATTCGATGTTCTGACAAGGGGTCCCAAGAGATCAACAGCAGCAAATTCTTTTAATTTAGAAGGAATGATAGGAAACAACGGAGCACGATGTGAGATAGTAGATGGTTTCGCCTTTTGACAAAGTTTACAAATAGACAAGACTCTTCGAATTCTCTTTTCCATATTGTTAAAATAACAAGTCGTTCGAAGAATATGATAACATTTTCGTGGACCAAAATGTGCGTAGCTGAAATGAATGTACCAAATGAGCTTATTAACGAAATCGTCTGGAATGCAAAGTACCCATAGCTTGTCATCAACAGTGCAGCGTTTGAAGAGTATGTTGTTTCTAACCAGATAATAATGCCGAATCTGAGTGTGCGGCTTTTCATGCCATTTACTTTTGATGTCTTTCCAAATCGGATCTTTATCTTGTTCATGAGCAATGTCCTTTAAAGATGTGGTGATGAAGTTTTCAAAGGCGACTTTCTGAATGCAAAGAATACTGTAATTTTTTTCGAGGTTGCCTTCTGTGTTACTTTTCTCAAGCCCAGCCGGTGCGCGTGACAGTGCGTCCGCAACAATGTTCTCCTTGCCGGGAATGTAGACTATTGTGAAGTGGAATTCTTGCAGAAACAATGCCCAACGTTTTAACCTGTCATGATTTAATTTTGAAGACATAAGAAATTGTAATGCACGATGATCACTGTATACTTTTACGTGCTTACCAGAAAGAAAGAAACGGAATTTGTTACATGCCCAAACGATAGCTAAAGCTTCTAATTAAGTAATGGAATAACTTTTCTCAGATTTTGTTAGCACTCGGCTAGCAAAAGCAATGGTTTTCTGAACGGTAGCGTCATTTTCTATGGATTCTTGAAATAAATGGGCACCAAGACCGACTTTAGAACGTGCTAAGGCAGAAATCTTGTGACAGATCTGGATGAGCTAGTATTGGCGCGTTAAGTAGCGATTCTTTCAAAGAATTGAATTCCAGCTGAGCTTGTTCGTCCCAGTTCCAAATAGTATTTTTTCCAGTGAGAGAACAAAGTTTTGGTGTAACTAGAATTTGCATATTCAGAAAACCACGGTAAAAATTTACGAGACCTAGATAACTGCGGACTTTTTTTTTTTTTGGGGGGGGGGGGATGGAACTGGAATGGCTCTGATTGCTTCTAACTTTTCAGGATCCGGCTGAATGCCTTCAGAAGAAATAATATGTCCCAAAACTTCACCTTTGTCCTACCAAATTCAGACTTTTCCAAGTTAACTGTGATTCCAGATTCTGCAAAAATATGTAACACGCTGTTGAGGATGCGATTGTGTTGTTCCCATGAGGCTTCTGCTATCAGAATATCGTCCACATATAAGGTGATGTGACGTTTTAAGAACTCAGGTAATATGGAATTTAGCCCGCGAATGAATGCTGCTCCATTCAATGTTGTGTAACTCAGTAGTTAAATCTTCACGTGTTTGTTCAAGTGTTGTGTCTAACTTTTGAAGCTTTTGCTGTGTTTGTCTCTGATTTTGTTCCATTGTGTCTAACTGTTGCTGTGTTAGTCTCTGATTTTGTTCCATTGTGTCTAACTTTTGAAGAGTTTGTTACATCGCGTCTAACTTTTGAAGCTTTTGCTGTGTTTGTCTCTGATTTTACTCCATTGTTTCTAACTTTTGAAGCTTTTATCCCATTTGATGCATTAACTGTAATAACAATGCACTGGTGTCTGAAACATGTTCCTCAGTGCTATTCGGCAATGCATTTGAACCGGCAATATTCCCAGTTTGAAAAGCAGAAAATGTGTCTTGACTTATTTGAGAAAACGGTGAGGACGCAAAACCTGAATCTACAGTATTTGCAAGATTGTGTCCTGTCATTTCGGATTTCTGAGGCAAGCTGTTGCCGACCGATCGATCGATAGTGCTTCCCTGTTCACTAATTGTTTCACTGTCTACACCATTGTTTGCAGCCTGCTCCATTTCCCTATGTACAATTACCAAATTACTACTTTGAACATTAGTTAATTCATTACTCGGCGGCGCTAACACACTGCTTTCGTCTTCACTGTGATTTCTCAGTTTACTTTGGAGCCTAGTATTACGTTTTTCACACGCCATTATTGTCACAATAACACAGAAAAACACAATTGGAAGAGCAAAATAAGAAAACACATTAACATAGCACTGAAAATAATATCTCGTTAATTGCAAGCGCAGCTGCGAAACACTTGCTGCAAATCTACATGCATGCCACAACTGTTTTACTGTACAACAATGAAAAACTACAACTACAAAGGAAATTCTCTCTATAATTATGCGCTAACAATAAACAAAAGCTACACTAATTACACAAACTACAAGAAGAAACCAGAAGATTCCAGTGAGGTATCCTGGCAGGGTCACCATATGAAACGTCCCCTTTGAACAATTTATACAAGACTGTGCTTAAACTGAAGCAAAATATTTTTTAGCGCAACGCAATCTGACTTTCAAAAATCCCTACAAAAAAATGGCCCTCACTAACATTAACCTATACGTTTCACAAATCTCTTACCTCACAAAAATCTTGGTTACTCGAACTACTGCAATACAGCTAGCGCCACTACTGCCAGAAAAATAAATATTCAAACTACTGAAGGCACTAACTACTGATAGGCATTGTTAGCAAATGAAAGATTTTAATAGAGAACAAACAATGTATTTACCTTAATATCATCAAAAGTCATAATATATATAGCAGTTCATGACAACCAGTCTTACAAATTTCAAAACTCCGCCATCTCTCTCCCCACATCTACCACTGCTGGCGGCTTACCTCCAACTGCGCAACGCTACGCGCTGTTCACAGCCAACTGCCAAACACTACAATGGCAGACAACAATGCAAACTAGCCACAGACTGCACACAGCACAGCCAGTGATTTTCATATAGAGCGCTACATGGCGTTACCAATATAAAAACCTAAACAGCCTACTTACAACACCACTGAACTCGCAAGTGGCGGTGGTTTGGAATGAGTACAGTGCACGCTACAGGGCTTCTTGCTCTGACCTGACCAAGAAGTAAACGATTTGTAAGAGCTCGTTGTGTCAGCGTGGTGCCAAACTGCTACTCAAATTGCTGCTGCAATTGCAGTACGATGCGCCAGAGCCATACGCCGAACATGATGGCCATCCCTCTCCGTAGTGCCAAGTGGCCGTCCTGAGCCCGGTCTTCTTGTGACCGTACGTCACGTGACCACCATACACTGCAATAATGTGGATATATTCCTGACAAGTCTTTCTGCAATATCGCAGAAGCAACACCCAGCCCTGTTATACGACCTCGCTCAAACTCAGTCGGGTTTTACAATGGCGTCTTTGTAGCCTTAAAGGCATCTTAACTAACATCAACTCACCACGTCCAATCTCAAAGTTAACTGACGCTCACAACCGTTACAGTGTATCTAAAGCAAACCCGATTTGTATCCTCATAGAGGCACTACTAGCGCCAACGTTATGCGACTGGGGCGAAATTGGAATATATGTCATCTTTCAGATGTAGAAACACGACTACAAACTTCTTGGTGTTGCGATTTTTTTTCCGTGTGTGTATAACACCCCGTCACACACGATCAGAATGTTACTGTTTTGCAAGAAAAGCGTTTCCCAAAATGCCTAGATCGATAGCGAATGATGGTAATGTGTCGTCACTCTCCTAAGTTCAACATGTGACTCGGTTTGTCACGTGGGCTTAGGGAGGGACCCGATGACGTGCATGAGCATAGTTGCATGTTCATGCGCCTGAAGTCAGTTTTGCCGAACAGAGTAGAATAAGTGGTTCAAATGGCTCTAAGCACCATGGGACTCAACATCTGAGGTCATCACTCTCCTAGACTTAGAACTACTTAAACCTAACTAACCTAAGGACATGACACACATCCATGCCCGAGGCAGGAATCGAACCTGCGACCGTGGCAGCAGCGCGGTTCTGGACTGAAGCACCTAGAACCGCTAGGCCACAGCGGCCGGGAGAGTGGAATAAGTTCAAGGGGATGCTAGCATCATCATAGTCCAGGAGTCACGACCGGGTGTTCTAATCCTGCACAATGATGAAGACCAAAATTATGTTTTGTAACATACTAGATGTTACCCGTAGCTGCGCTCACAAAGCGGTAGTTTTGTGATGATGAGTGATGTTGAGTAAGTAAACTACTGTACTTGCCATAACGTCAGCTGTTCCATACTCTACTTCACCATATTTAGGGGTCAACTTTTTTTTTTTTTAACTTTCTGAAGTATCCTGCTGTTCTTCCTCACGGGTTAAGCTCTCTCCATACCAGACTTCATCGAAATCGGTTTAGTGACTTAGTCGTGAAAACGTAACGCACAGAGTTACCTTCGCATATGGTAATATTGGTACGCAAGCAAGGACTAAACACTTTAAGGATTGTGTACGTTGAATCGTATTACGTAGAGCACATCGACCAATACAAGTATTTTCATAGATATGCTTAAGTCCGAAAGTCAAAGACTAAACCGCTTTGTGCCGGCCGAAGTGGCCGTGCGGTTAAAGGCGCTGCAGTCTGGAACCGCAAGACCGCTACGGTCGCAGGTTCGAATCCTGCCTCGGGCATGGATGTTTGTGACGTCCTTAGGTTAGTTAGGTTTAACTAGTTCTAAGTTCTAGGGGACTAATGACCTCAGCAGTTGAGTCCCATAGTGCTCAGAGCCATTTGAACCATTTTAAACAGCTTTGTCACAGAGTAAACATTTTCCCCTAACTGGTGTAATATTCTTTAACTCAGTAAATAACTTCTTTCTGTGATAGCTTATTTTCTTCCTTGTGGTTCAAATTGTCTCCTTACGAAATTTCATCGAAATTGTTTTAATAGTTTAGTCGTGAATATGCAACAGACGGCGTTAGATGCGTATTTATAGTATTAGTAAGGATCTGGGGGAAACTATGTAAACCGTAGAACATTGTACAATACGGACCAACCGAATGAGCCCGAGCAATTGCTAAGACACTGACCTGACATGCGGTAGGAGTATGTCTGCCACCTTCATTTAAGTTTTCAGTGGTTTTCCTAAACCATTTCAGGCAAATGCAAGGATGATTCCTTCATCAAAGCCACGGTCGATCACCTGTCCTACCCTCATAAAAGTATACTTATACGTATATTCTGTGCGTATTTACATTTTGAGGTATCTATCTTCTTTGTATTACAATGACAACTTCTGTATCATTGTAACATGATTTCTGGATGAACAAAGAAGTAAATAAATGAAGTGGGCAGCCATCTCAATTACATAGTAGCCAAATACGCTACGCCACCTTCCTGCAGCTGCCGCTGGACTCAGATTACAACATCGCTCGTCTCAGATGGAACTGGCGGAAATACCATCTCTCCCACAGGACTTCGTCAACAGTGCTCCACGAAGGTGAAGTAAACATTTTCTCTGGATATCTGTGCTACCGCGTCTTAGGTGGTATAGGAAATTCGGGACTTCATCACGTTGTTATCAAGTATAACTGACTGCATCGTATGACAGACGAGAATTCCTGGAACTTCAACAGTTCCTTCTGCGTCGCTTATTTCCTTGTCAGGTTTCATTTTATCCATATACAAGGACATAGCTATTTCAGTTGTGACAGCGACTGATAGAGGCTCAGCCGGCCGAAGTGGCCGTGCGGTTAAAGGCGCTGCAGTCTGGAACCGCAAGACCGCTACGGTCGCAGGTTCGAATCCTGCCTCGGGCATGGATGTTTGTGATGTCCTTAGGTTAGTTAGGTTTAACAGTTCTAAGTTCTAGGGGACTAATGACCTCAGCGAGTCCCATAGTGCTCAGAGCCATTTGAACCATTTTTTGATAGAGGCTCAATACTGCATGGTGAAAAACGTTTATTTATTCCTGTAGCTCACAGAAACCGAATATTAAGCATATTATCATTTCTTTGGAAGCTGTCTCTCCACCCCCTCATTACACGGACATGGGACGACAACTAGATGAACATTAGTGATCGTTGGCGCTGACTTAAATATCTAGTGCGTTATTTTAAATATGAACTGTTTCTCACGATAAACGTCTGAAAGCATTTTACCGTCACTAGCAGTAAACGTAAATCCAGCTCATTGGCATTCTTTTGCATCGGCATCCCGTGACCAATATATGTACCCATGTAAGGCGAGATTGGACGAATATACCTGAAATAGACATTTGGAAAAGCCTTTTTTAAAAATAAGCTCAGTCATGCCAAGCCAGATCAATAATTCATTGCAGAAAAAACCAGAGAGGTTATATCAACAACATCACCATCAATACTCTCCTCTATCGTCACGAAACATCATGGAAGTGCTCCTTACCTAACGACCTTGATATCGACATGCTGCTAAACCTAAAAGCAAAAAATGAGTACATAATTCCGAGCGGCGCTCAAATTACGTGATAAATAATGGCTTTATGTCACATCGGAATGTAAACCAGCCGTTAATCAAATCGTGAATTTATGAGCTTCCATTCCATTATATACGCGGACAGGATGCACCGCTAATTGGTAAACTGCAAGAGTTATAGCCTACATTTTTTAATGATAGGCGTTAAGGTCTCAATGCAAGTGTTTTCTAAGTTAGACTTTTCATTGTAATCATAAAACCAGGTCACCACGCTTTCCACATCGTCATACTTTGGAGTATTCATCGAGTATCTCCTTCATGTTACAATGAACACAACAAAAAGTAATAATGATGATTCTCCTCTGAAGCGGTAGTCAATGACGGAATCACCATAACCATGGTCAGGGGCGTCTGGGTGAACCTAATACCAATCTTGAAAGGCGTATTTAATTTTTCCTTCGCGATTAGGACATACACTATGTGATCAAAAGTATCCGGACATCCCCTAAAACATACGTTTTTCATATTAGGTGCATTTTGTTGCCACCTACTTCCAGGTACTCCGTATCAGTCACCTCAGTAGTCATTAGACATCGTGAGAGAGTAGAACTCACGGACTTTGAATTGGGTGAGGTGGTTGGGTGTCACTTGTGTCATACGTCTGTATGCGAGATTTCCACATTCATAAACATCCCTAGGTCCACTGTTGCCGATGTGATGGTGAAGTGGAAAAGTGAAGGGACACGAGCAGTACAAAAGCGTACAGGCCGACCTCGTCTGTTGACTGACAGAGACCGCTGACAGTTGAAGTGGGTCATAATGTCTAATAGGCAGACATCTTTCCAGACCATCACACAGGAATTCGAAACTGCATCAGGATCCACTGCAAGTACTATGACAGTTAGGCGGGAGGTGAGAAAACTTGTATTTCATGGTCGAGCGGCTGTTCATAAGCCACACATCACGCCGGCAAATGCCAAATGACGCCTCGCTTGGTGTAAGGAGCGTAAACATTGGACTATTGAACAGTGGAAAAACGTTATGTGGAGTGACGAATCACGGTACACATTGTGGTGATCCGATCGCAGGGTATGGGGACGGCGAATGCAAAGTGAACGTCATCTGTCAGCTTGTTTAGTGCCAACAGTAAAATTCGGAGGCGGTGGTGTTATGGTGTGGTCGCGTTTTTCACGGAGGGGGCTTGCACACCTTGTTGTTTAGCGTGGTACTGTCACAGCACAGGCTACATTGATGTGTTAAGCACCTTCTTGTTTCCCGCTGTTGAAGAGCAATTCGGGGATGGCGTTTGCATCTTTCAACATGATCGAGCACATGTTCATAATGCACGGGCTGTAGTGGAGTGGTTACACGGTACCATCCTTGTAATGGACTGGCCTGCACACAGTCCCGACCTGAATCCTATAGAACACCTTTGGGATGTTTTGGATCGCCGACTTCGTGCCAGACCACACCGACCGACATCGGTATCTTTCCTCAGCACAGCACTCCGTGCAGAATGGGCTGCCATTCCCCAAGAAACCTTCCAGCACCTGATTCAACGTATGCCTGCGAGAGTGGAAGCTGTCGTCAAGGCTAAGGATGGGTCAACACCATAATGAATTCCAGAATTACCGATGAAGGTGCCACGAACTTGTAAATCATTTTCAGCCTTGTGTCCGGATACTAATGATCACATAGTGTATACGGAAACTAAGCTTATTTCAAAGAAGTAAATCCACAGTTACCTGGCTTTTGGCTAGTCTGTCCTTTCATACTGTGTTTTTCATTATATTTGACCGAGTACTAATTCATATTCAACTTACGTGTAATACTTAAGCCTAGTTTTCGTAAAGACCATAGCACGAATGATGTATTAATTATGCTAGCAGATGGTTAAACATCCCGTAGACAACCCTGAAACTATAATGT